>NW_026522052.1:10000000-11360066 GCF_021234435.1 Artibeus jamaicensis | reverse complement strand
GCCGGCCAGCGAGGCTACCAGACTGGGATGTGGGCGCCCACACTCCTGCCAGGCTGCCTGGTTCCCTTGCTCTCTGGAGCAATACTTCCTTGCTGCCAGGCTGGGTGGTAAACAACACAATCCGTCATAGTAGAGCACCTCAGTCCTCTTTCAAAATAATAATAATAATAATAATAATAATAATAATAATAATAATAATAATAAAGCTTCCCTAGACAGCCTGCCTCTCAGCCCAGCCCAATCCCCAGCCGCACCGGTGGCAACCATGTGCCTCTCAATTTTCCAGGGCTGGCAACCACAGGGTCCACAGATGAACATGTTCCTTTGTTTTTATTACTCTCTGCATAAACTCATTCACACAGGCCTCTGCCTGCACTGCCCAGACAGGAGGGGGCGGGGAGAAAACTGCTGACCCTTGCTGGTCGCCTACCAGGGCTGCTTGGTACCCCCGCTCCCGATGAGGATGCCTCTGGCGCTGGTCCCAGACCAATGTCCCTGAACCCCCACCGCCATGGAGCAGGGTCCAAAGATGAACTCGGCCCTTTGTTCTCGTTGCTCTCTGTTCTTTGTGTAAACTCAGTCACACAGGCCTCTGCCTGGCGCTGCCCAGACGGGGAGGGCTAACACTGCTGATCCACACTGGTCGCCTACCGGGCTGCTTGGTATCCCTCCTCCCAAGGAGGGAGGCCTCCTGCACCAGTCACAGTCCCGCTGCAGTGGCAGTAGCACTGGGGCCGCTCTGCTGCGGGTGCAGGCCCCGCCACCGCTCCTGTCTCCATTCGACTCCCCTATGCACCACTAACCTGCCGCTGACTGGAACATGAACGTCTGTCACAATCGCTGCTCTCCCAATTTCATAAATGCTGTGGATCTATTACTTAATTACGCTGTTTCTTAGTAGCTCAGCCAGGCTTTTCACCCACGTGTAGGGGAGCTGGAGTACGTTCCCTCCTACTCCATGGCCATCTTCCTCTCCTCTCTCTGGTTGCAATTTATTGATTCGTCCCTTTAAATTAGTACAAAAAGCTCCTCTTAGGTGATGTTGAATATCATACCAGGAGTATTGGCTGGAGTTCCATTGTAGTGGGGTGACACACAGTTTGGAGAAACCAGGATAACAGGTCAGGTGCTGATAGGTCACTAGTGCATCCTGGCCTTCACCAATCCAGTTGAGCACTAGTAGCAGTAGCCGCGACTAGTGGCCACAGTACCCGCTGGCCGCGGTAGCCATGACAACTATAACAGAAGCAATAAATGCAATCAAAGTGCCAACAAATCGTCAGACTCTTAAAGAGCCTAGCGCATTGTTAAGTGCTATTATGCCATGGGGATCTTCCCATTCTCTGGTTACATTAACTGGCATCCATATTTGAGTTTGTCTCCTAACTATATAAACTGTAGTGAGGATTAACTGAGTAACATTGACATGAGTAAGGCAGCTGGCATATATGAAGCCTGCAGGAACGGGCAAAGAATAAATTTTTGCTGACTCATTATAAAAGACTTGAGCTGTCCCTGGAGTTGCCAAAAACAAGTAAGGGTGAGAGGTACAAACTGTGACTGTATAAAAAAATTTTTTTATACAGGCATTTTCTAGCAATGAAGGGCAAACCCATTTTCCACGAGTTGTAATGCCAAGGGCTAGTGTGGTTGGGAGAAACAATTCTGATTACAGGTTCCCCAGTACTGGGCCCCTCCCACCACATATTAGTATATGGGATTTCAGGCAGAGCTGAAACTATTGTTGTGCCAAACTTAGCCTGTACTTTCCAATTAGCTCCCCAGTTCTCCACTACAAAAGGACTTTTGAAGAGAAAATCAACAGTAGCATTTCGGTCCTCTGAACAAAGACCAAGAGACTGAGTTTTTGTGGCTTTTGTCTAAGGTACAAGGTGGAACCAGATTTATCCCATTGAGAGTATGGGATAAATCACTTTCTGGGTACATAGACCAATTGTGGTTATCATAGAGAGCTGATAATAATCACTATACTGCTCCTTATTTGCAGCATAGAATTTTTCTCTTATAGGTAAGCACAAAGTGTCAGTAAGAACAGAAAAACAAACTGGTGAGTATTCAGCAACATAAATAGTATCTCTTGGCACTGACATCCAGTCCTTATTTTCTTCTAATGGGCCATCAGGGGGCATGCATATTCCCCCAGTCCACTGAGTGTCATTGGTGGAAAAGGGAGGTTCAACATCCCACCAGGTATGCAACTTGAATACTGGTGGGTCAATACTATGAGACCAATAAATATGAGAGGAATTATTTTTAGTAGCTAGGCCCTGCCCCTTAGGCAGAGTATAGTGGCAATTAAAAGCAAAGTTTTAGCTGCCAACACTGCTAAGTAAGCAATAAACCTATTTTCTGGGGTGTCTTCTACCTTAGTTTCAACAATAATATTCTCAGCTTGAGTATTAAGAGTCTTAATGTCCCCCCATGTGGTGGGGACACATCTGAGAGGAACATTAAGAGTCACTGAAAGATTATTACTCTCTACCAGAGGCATCTGAGCCTCAGCCCCCATTATTGAGGTGGTCTGCATCCCCCTTTGTTGGTGAATCCAAACCTGTGTACGACGTCATGGGTGTCTGTGTTCCTTCTGGTTGTTTGGTGTCAGCTGGGCCATCTGGTCTGCCAGCCGATTGGCTTTCATCTCTAGGTGGTGGAGCTTGGTGTCAGTTTTGTTCATGATAAGGCTTCACCCTTTTAGCTGGAAGCCAGACAGGACCTGTAGGGATGGAAACACATGCATACCCTCTTCCCTATGTTAAGAGGTCTACAGAACCCTTCCAAGTACCATCTCCCAGCGGATCTTTATATAGAGCCTGAGGATAAGATGACTTTGATTCTTTCTTCTGAAAATGTTTCTCAATTGGAGCATAGAGTGATTCATCACAGTTTATAAGATTATAGGTAAACATAGCTAACATAGTCAAATTTTGGGGGGTGGACTCCTGACTCCCCCTTTTATGTTTTTTAAGAAGATTTTTAAAGGTATAACATGCCTGTTCAACAATTGCCTGACTGGTTGGATTATAAGGTATTCCTGTTTTATGTTGGATATTCCAACACTGAAGGAAGGCTTAAGTAGAATGGGCAAGATATCCTGGGCCATTATCAGTTTTAATTTGCTGAGGCCATGCTAAATGACTGAAGGCTTCAAGCCAATGGGCTTGTACATTTTTAGCAGATTCCCCTGTTAAAGCAGATGCATGTAGGGCACCAGAGTAAGAATCAAGAGAAATGTGAATGTATTTGAATTTTCCAAAGGGAGAGTAATGAGTGACATCTGTTTGCCAAATCATTTGAGAACTTAGTCCTTGAGGGTGAACTCCTTTGGATAGAGGTGCCTTAGGGCATTCTTTAATAATTTACTTAGCTTGAGAACGGGGAATATCAAATTGTCTTTGAAGTGCCTGGCTGTTTTGATGAAAAAATTGGTGAGAAGTTACTGCTTGCTGAAAAGCACTGAAGACCCTAACTAAAGCATCTGCCTTATTGTTACCATCCATTAAGGGGCCAGGTAGACCTGAGTAAGATCGAATATGAGTAATGAAGAGAGGCTGTTCTCGCTTGTCAAGGAGAGACTATAGAGTCAGAAATAAGTTAAGTCAATTTGAGTCAGTTGAAGTTTTAATTAATGCCCGGTCTAAATGTTGAATAGTATAGACAGTATATCCAGAGTCACAAAACTATATTTAAAGCTTCTGTAGGCCATTGCCACAGGGCCATAATTGCAGCAAGAAGTTCAGCCCTCTGAGTAGAGGAATGTCCTGAGGATACAAAGTCTTTCCAGCTATTGCCTTCTTTCCAGGCAACAGCAGCCCATCTATTTTTTTCCAGATCCACCAGGAAATACAGTTTTTGCTCCTGTTATTGGTACTGGACTGATTTTTTTCTGCTAGTCTTATCTGAAGGAATGGAATGTTTTGAAGCAGTCTGTCTGAAGGTAAATTAATTTCTAGTCCTCCCACAAAGTCAGCTATGGCACACTGAAATTCTAAAGACCGAGTTGTTAGTTGCTGTAAATAAACCTGAGTTAAGAGAATATGAATAAAGTCAGGATCATATCCCAATAACTGCTGAGTTTGTTCATGTCCTTTCATTAAGAGGTGACACAGTGCAGTTATACAGGCAGTAATGGTTGGTCGTGGCTGATGAGACAGAAAAAGCCACTCTGTCATAGTTAAATGAGGTATCAGTTGTCCTATAAGTCCTATTGGGGTACCTAAGGATGGAAAGCAGAAAAATCAGACAGATTTTTAGGAGTTATAGATTAATTCTGGTTAGTTGTTGTCGTTGAATATGTTGATTTATTATAGTTAACTCTCGCAAGGCCTCAGAAGACAATTCCCTAGGGGAATTGAGATCTAGGTCTCCTTTAAGGGTATTAAACAAATGAGTTAACTGCTGAGTGGGTATTCCAAGGCTGGGTCTCACCCAATTAATTGTTCCTAAAAGTTGTTGGAGGCAATTAAGAGTTAAATCCATGGGTGGACTAATTTGAAGGACTTGAGGCTGATTGTCCTGTTGAAAACGATATAACCTAAATATTTCCAAGGCTCTGAATGCTGGGTTTTCTCCGGAGCAATGATCAGTCCAGCAGAGGCTACAGAGTTTTTAAGAAAGGAAGTAGTTTTTGCTAGCATGTCTTGTGAGGGAGCTGCAATTAAAATGTCATCCATATAATGATAGATAATTGAATCAGGGAACTGATCCCTTACTGGCTGAATTGCTGTATGAACAAAATGCTGACAAACAGTTGGCCTATTAAGCATTCCCTGAGGTAAAACTTTCCATTGAAATCACTGTAAAGGCTGAGAGTTATTAATGACAGGAAGAGAAAATGCAAACTGCTCTCGATCCTTTTCTGCTAAAGGAATTGTGGAAAAAACGGTCTTTTAAATTGATGATTAAAAGTGGCCAGTCTCTAGGAATACAAACTGGATTAGGGGCCCCTGGCTGTAAGGGGTCCACAGGCTGGAGGGATTCATTAATTTTCCTTAGGTCATGTATAAGCCTCTATTTGCCAGACTTCCTTGGTATAACAAAAATAGGTGTGTTCCATGGCTGTTAGAGGGCTCAATATGACCTGCTTCTAATTGTTGTTTGACTAAAAGGTGGGTTTGTTTAAGTTGCTCTCCTTTAAGTGGCCACTGATCAACCCATACCGGTGTGTTGGAGAGCCAAGTAAGTGGTAGGGGAGTTATAAGAACAGCGGCCACTAAGGGAAAATGCAGGAGAGAGATTTGCATCCCCCACTGACTGAGGAGATCATGTCCCCAGATATTAAGGGGCATAGGCAAAACATATGGTCGAATTCTCCCTACCTGTTCCTCTGGCCCATAACATCTAAGAGACCACACACTGAGCTGAGGTTGAGAAATTCCTCTAACACCTGTAACAGCCGTTTCACTGTCTGTTAAAGGCCATTCAGGAGACCAAAACTGATTTGAGATAACAGAGATGCCGGCTCCTGTATGTATGAGCCCATGAAAAGTTTTATTCTTTATTTTTACTTGTAAGATTGGCTTATTTAGCTTAATAGATTCTGTCCAGAAGACCGATTGATTGTCTGTACTGCTGAAACCTCCCTCTCCTCTCACTGTATTCTGAGTCTTTGAGATTACATAGGGGAGGAGGAACAGCTGGGCATTGTGTGTCTGAACAGGAATAATATGATAGCCAGATGCTTTGAGCATGATTTTAATTTCTCCTTTATAATCTGGGTCTACAACTCCTGGTTAAACAAAGATGCTTTCAGTAGTAACGCTGGATCTTCCTAAAATTAGACCTACTGTTCCCCGGGGTAGAGATCTCCAAACACCAGTGGGAGCTACAATTATTTGATCCTGCTCCTTTAAAACGAGCTCATTGGTGGTGACCAAGTCGAGCCCTGCGCTTCCACATGTGGCTGCATGAAGGTCAGAAACTGTGCATTTCCTCGAATTCTCTGATATTGGTTGCTGTTCCGAAAGCTCCATTTGGGGTTGGGGGTGCTGGAGCGGGCACCCCCCTGAAAGTTTCCCTGAATCAGGTGGTTATTTTTATCAAATTTGGAGCGACATTCTCTTGCCCAATGCCTGCCTCTGCCACAGCATGGACAATCCTTGGGGAGAAGTTTGTAATTACCTTTTCCCCCTCTCAGTGCAGACAAACAGTCTTTGTGCAGGTGACCAGGCTTTCCACAATTATAGCATTTGAGATCTCGATCTCCCTTAATTGCAGTAGGTAGGAGAGATGCCTTATGGTGCTGTGTGCCAACATCTTGGCAAGCCTTGATACACTCACTGATGTCCTTGGTAGTAGGATGACCTCTTAGCTCTCAGGGGTCCAATAATGGCCCTCCAGTGCTTGTTAGCATTTTCATAAGCTGGCTGCTACAAAACAGCCTTAGCTGCTCTATCATTATCTATTTGCCTGTCAATAGCTTCTTGGAGGCAGTCAATAAAGTCAATATATGCCTCCATACACCCTGATGAATATTAGCAAAGGAAGAAATTTCCCTGCCCTGAGCATCAAGTACAGCTTTTATGGCCCTGAGAGCAATTTGAGCACTCTAATCAAAAGCATGATGATCAAGCCTAGCTTGAGCCATAGCAGTAGCAAAATTATCAGATCCAAGCAGCATAGGGCGGGTGACAGGATTATTTATTTGTGCATTCTCAGTGGCTTGGATACTGGCCCTTTGAGAGTATTCTGAATACCAGACGGTATATTGAGTCTGGGTTAAAACAGTCCTGGCAAGGGCAATCCAGTCACAAGGTACCATTTTATAACTGTCAGTAATGGCTTGAAATAGCCTGTTAGTGTAAGGAGACTGAAGCCCATTTTCTTTAATACTCTTTTCTAAATCCTTATAAGTAGAAAAGGGAAGGGGCTCATGGACATTCCTTTGACCCTTGACTATAATGGGAAAAGCCAAAAGAGCATCTAAATCACCTTCTTCAGCTGCCTGCTGAAGGCATTGTCTCATAATCTCAACAAGGTATGTATCTGAATTTTTTGGCTTTCTTGATGGTGACTGATCTTGTGGGGAGGAATGCTCCCATAATTGAGATAAGGAGCAGCTACTATCGGACAGGTTCTCTGGCAGAGCTGTGGGTCGGACTCTCGGAGCCCATTCTTCTGCTGCATCATATACACCTTCCTCATCTGAACTACACTCCGAGTCTTCCTCTATAACTAACTCCTTTTCCTTAGTCCATATGGGCATGAGAGCAGTCTTGACTAGTCCCCAAGTTACTAAGTTCTGAACTCTGATAGGAAATCCACTATCCTGTAAAGCCTTTAATTTGTTACCTGCTTTTTCACAAACCCTAATATCTAAGGTTCCTACATCAGGAAAAGCAGGGTAATATTCTTTATAGTTTGTAAAAGCTGTATAAGATGTTGTTGTTTTATCTCAGATCCCGATCCTCAGAGGGGTTGCTGCAACACACGCAAATAAACTTCTTGCTCTTTGGACAAGTTAGAGCCCATTCTTGTTGTTAAAAGGTTTCTTTTTCTTACTTTTGATTTCTGCCATTTCAAACTCTACAGCCTGTACTACTCCCTAGCTAATTAGCTATTAGGGAGTATAGTGTGGTGGGTCAGAAATGTACTGCTGGTGAAAACCGTCAGGGAGGGCTGCCTGGTATCCAGGGTACCCTAACCCTGCTTATGGGTTTCAGGTTTTTCCCACGTGTTTAAGACTGTGAGGGGGGGCTTGAAGCACCAGGTGACCAACCTTCATATCGCACTCCCTGACCAAGTGGAGACTTAAATTGCTGTGACTGGAATTTTCTATAAGGCCCCTGTACATCTCAGGGATTGATCCCAGACACCTCTGCAAGGCTCCTACTCATGTAGGAACTCCTGAGATCTCAAGATCAGTGCCCCAGCTGAGACACTCATAAACAACCCTGTTAACTAACTCTGAGTTCTCAAAGAAATCTTTGGAGTCCGGTTGAAACCGAAACACTCATTTACTCTCTGCTTTTCTGTTTACAGGCAGGCGGAGGGAAAAGGCAGAATCAAAAGGGCTGCAAAAAGCAGCTTTTAAAGAAAGAATGTGCAGAGGCGCTTGTAAAAAAAAAAAAAAAAAAGCTAATTGAAAGGAAAGTTCATTGCTCTCTCTCCCAAACCTAAAACCTGATTGGGGATTGTGCCGTGGGGATGGGCTTGTGAGTGTTTTTTACAGTGTGCCTCTCGTTGCGTGGGCTTTTGCTTGCAGTTGGCAGGAAACCTAGTGTTCTTCCCTGGTCCACGTCCAACTCATCCTGTCACAGGTGACTTTGTTGCAGCGAGCACCCTTATGGTTTTTAAATGATCGACCTGTGCCCGTGGGGTGCGGTGATTGCCAGAGAGAGAGCAAGGTTTCTGCTTACTAAAGAGAGTGCGATCACAAGAGAGGGCGACCTTGGAAAGATACCCTTTTTCCCTAAAATACAACACACCCTACACCCTCCGAAAAGCACTCGGGGTCATTGGCCCTTACCTGGGCTGTTGCGCGCGTTCCACCCATGTTGCTGTGTTGACCACAATGGCTGACAGCCTTTGCGTCCCTGTTCCTTGGCCCCAGATGTGGTGGACCCTGTCCAACAGAGTCTGTCTGTTGTGGCTGATGGTGAGAATGAGTGCACAGGCGAAAACAATCCTGTGGAGAAAAAGGGAACTGCAGGACTACTCTCTCAAGGGGAGAATGCCTATGGATGCGTCGGCCACTCCCTTGAGAGGGGAGCACCTCAACCTTTGCCTAGACAGGCTTTTATTGTTTTCCTGGGGTCTTACATCAGAGAAAGATTTATAATCTATTACATAGAATATTATTGTCTACATTTTAGGAACAATCAAGAAAATGAAAATAACATGGAGAGGAAAATGGCGATGAGTTGATGAGCTCTGTCCTTGGGAGAACTCATAAAGGCTTTGTAAATTATCTTGAAGATATACAATACACATTTGTTGTTTTAGACCAGGTTGATGCAGTTCTAGCAAGAGCAAACCATATCAATCTCTATGCATTTTCTAGGCCTGCTTCCCACGAAAAAACTCGGTTTGAAGGTCTGACTCCTGCCCACCACTTCACTTCTATAGGTTTTCCATACAGAGCTGAATCACATTTGCCAGACCAAAACAAACCAGTCCCCTATAAGCAACATATAACCAGAGACATTGAAATTAAGAAAAATCTGACAGTAACCAGTGGGGAGGTAGAAGGGATTAATGAGAATAGGGGAAGGGTTTTCGGGAGCAACTATAAAGGACACATGGACAAAAGCAAGTGGGGCAAGAAGTTGGAAGCAAGGGAAAGAGGGAGGATTGGCTGGGGTGGTGGGGGAGTGGTGGGGAGTAAACACAGACAACTGTAATTAGACAACAATAACATATATTTTTAATGAAAAAGATTCCTAGATTAAAGAAAAAGAAAAAAGAAAAGAAGAGAAATGCATTCTATGGCAGTCTATGTCTTCAATTTTCAACGTTTAAGATTTTTTCTCTACCAATTCATGCATTTTTTTCAACATTTTTAGACAATTGTTAAGATCGCAAACAAAATTGTGGTAATATGATTAAAATATTTTGGCAAAAGACATATGGCCAGGAGCTACATTTAATACCAAAAGAACAGAAGTTTGAGTGCATAAGTAAGGAATGAGAGTTGAATCTGTCAAGAATATAAAGACCTCACTAGGGTAACTGTCCCAGTCAACTTTTAGGTCTCTAGTGCCACCCACAGAATAAAATTAGGCCTCTGATGCATTTAAGTAAACTCACACTACATTCAACATCAAGTAAATGGGCAACCTCACAGCACTCCTCCCCGACTCATCCCCAGTCTCCCCTGCACACAACTCATTAATGACAGGGCACTATAAAG
Organism: Artibeus jamaicensis; assembly: GCF_021234435.1. Taxonomy (NCBI): domain Eukaryota; kingdom Metazoa; phylum Chordata; class Mammalia; order Chiroptera; family Phyllostomidae; genus Artibeus; species Artibeus jamaicensis. Next base: position 11,350,198 of record NW_026522052.1, on the reverse strand, counting down.
CCACAAGTCTCCACCTACTTGTAGAAAGCAGCCTGGCCTGACCACCAGTTGAGTCCTATACACAATGAACCCTGCCCATAATGTCGTGGCCTTTTATCCTTGTATATTATTTAGAGAGTCAATTTTTGCTCCTTGCACAGACACTACCAAGGCTGGAACAGCAGACACCCTCTCAGGGCCAGCTGCCTGATGCTGTTGTCCTTACTCTTGGCCATCCTGACAGCTCTGCATGTGCACATTCAGCAATATCATGTTACTTGCACACGCAAGTGCATAGCACATGCTCAGAGGTGCCACACTGCTTCACCATAGGGTCCACATCCAAGATTATGCTGGTGCTTCCCTTGAATCTGATGGTCAAGTTCATAGGTGCAGACTTCTCCTTGTCGCTGATATTCCTGGGATTTTCCCAAGAATTCTGCTCTATGGAGTTGCTGCCTTGGTCCACTTTCAAATTGTGACCCACAGTGTGAAAAACCCTTGTCTGAAAATGTACTTTGGAGAACAACCAGCAGAGGCAAAAAACTTGAGAAAGGTCATGTGAAGTTATCATTTCCAGGATTTTTCAGTCAAAAATCTAGAAACATCTCTCCCGCCACCAAGCATATATGTTAGAGGTACCCACAACCCAAACACAACTGTGTGGTACAGCAACTGCCTCACAACATTCTTTGTTTCACCTAAGCCTTCTTCCATGTTACAAAGTTTTAAAAACTGCTTAGTGATCTTTGGCTCTTTTTTAGAAACTGAAAGTGTCCTAGGCTGATAGAATACAGATGTGCTTTGGCCAGACTGTTCAACAAGATCACTTCACTCTTCCCATGTTTCTGCGGTGTGTATTACTACCCAGCTCCTATTCTTTGGATCCAGTTCTCTCCTTTTAGGCTAATCAGTTTTACCACAAGGCAATGCTCCAGTTTGTTAAGAGGTCGTGTCAGGGTGCATAATAATCTTAAGGAAAGCCTTTAAAAAATTATTTCCTTTTGGTTTTGTTTAGTTTTAGTTTATATATGTGCAGGGGTGGCTTCCTGTGCTTCCTTCCTCCCCAGCTCATTCTTCCTCACTTGCCAACTCCAGGATGCCTGGGAGGCATGCTGAGCCCCATTGTTTATTTAAACCACCCAGAACTAGCAGCAAATTCAACACTGGGGTCAGGTAAAGCTGTTTTTCTTAACATCACAAACTCTTGGGTGAAAATCCCTTATGATCTCATGGAACCAGCACCGTGTGTATGTTCTGTCACTGACGGTTGTCACATGGCCCATCCATACACACACTTTCTCAGCCTCTTAGGGTCTCATTTCTGAGTTCTCACTGAGTTCACCTGGAATGCTTCCTAACAAATCCCTTTCACATAAGCTTTCATCTCAGGGTCTTTGGGGAACCCAATCCAAGCCTGGTGGGAAGGAAACCAAATGAAAAGTAGAGAAGGCTGCACGCAAAGGAAAGGGGGAGAAAAAGCATTTGGGGAGAAAATAAAACCCATCACATTTTAAAAGGAAAACAGTTAGAATCGAGAATGCTCAGTAAAGAAAACTGAAAAATACAAGCATATATCAGCATTTCTCCAAGTCAAAAGACAAACCTTAGAGTTTTCGCCTCAGGAAATGAGGTGCTCAGAGGATAGTTCAGCATGGCTACTGCTTTCTTGTAAAAGATGCCAGTTCTGGGTGGTGGATCCCCAGGCAGCAGGAGAGGCATCTCTGGGGAACTTCTTATTAATGAAAGATCTCAAGTGCTACCTGAGACCTAGTGGATCAAAAACTTTGTGGATGGGGCCTGTAATCTGTGTTTTGACAAATCCTCTGTGTGAGTCAGATTCATCTGAGAACCACCAATGGAGTTCCTGGTCCCAGGATGTGAGCTGAAGTAAAGCGTTTTCCTAACCCAGAGGGAAGAAAGAGCAGCTTTTGCAACTGCCTTAGGAGAAAGGAAAATAAGAATAAGTATGTACTAGACAAAGATGGTCAGTTGTAATGCTTATGGCTAGAAAATTCAACTGCTTGTGAATAGGTGCTGAATAAAGAGAGTTTGATGAGAGCAGGTGTGTTGCACCATGTGCCATGGTTGATGGTGTTGTGGTTGCAGGAAGACACGCTGACCTTTGCCACTGGGTGGGTCATGACACCACCAATATCTGTTCCTACACAAACCAAGTGTTGGCAGAGAACAGATGTGAGAGACAGATGCCACAGTGACGTCAGGCCATGAGTATTAAAACAGTGGTCACTAACCACAAAGGAACAGGAGAAAAATGTCTTGCACTTAAAATTAGTGATGCTGTTCCTGATTTAGAGTTCATTATCATTTTAAGTGAAATGACAAAAACATAGAAGAATTCTTTATTATTTACTTTCTTTAAAAAAGATATAAATTATTTCCTTTTATTTTACAATTACAGTTGATGTACAATATCATGTTAGTTTCAGGTGTGCAGCCCCATGATTAGACATTTATACAACTTACAAAGGGATCACCTCAATAAATCTAGTCCCCATCAGGCACCATACATACTTACAACACTTCATTGACTGTATTTCCTGTGCTGTACTTTCCCTCCCCAGGACTGTTCTGCAACTACCAATTTGTACTCCCTAATCCCTCAATCCCTTCACCTTCCTCACTCTTTTCCACAAACTGTCTAATCTCACAGCCATCAAAATGTTCTCTGCATTTATTAGTCTCTTTCTTTGATGCTTGCTTCTTATTTATTTTTTAAATTCCAGAAAGAAGTGAAATCATCTGGCATTTGTCTTTCTCTGTCTGACTTATTTCACTCAGGGTCACACCCTCTAGGACAATCCATGTTCTTGTGGTGCAGGATCTCTTTCTTTTTGGTGGCTGAGTCATATTTCATTGTATAACTGCTCCCCTTCTTTCGATACTTATTTATTGATGGACACTCAGGTTGCTTCCATATGTTGGCTATTGTAAATAATGCTGCAATGAACATAGAGGTTTCTTTAGATAAATACCCAGAAGTGGAGTGGCTTTGTCTTTTTTGTCACTATTTATAGCCCTTGTTTTAAAGTCCATTTTTTCTGGAATAAGTATTGCTACCACAGCTTTTTGTCTTTCCTTTGTTTCCATTTTCATGTACTACATTTTTCCTTCCCTTTACTTTTCATTCTGTGAGTCTTTGATCTGAAGACAGCACATGGAAGGGTCTTGTTTTGTTATCCTGAAGCCACTGTATGTCTTTTGATGGCAGCATTTAGTCCATCTGCATGCAAAATAAGTGTAGAGAAATATGTATATATTGCCATTTTATTATTCATATGTCTAAACTTTTTAGTCTTTTAAAAGAAAGCTTTTCACATTGTATTTTCTTCTTTTTTAATTTCTTTTTAAATTGAATTTATTGGGGCTACATTGGTTAATAAAGTTATGTAGGTTTCATGGGTACATTTCTATAACACATCATCTGTATGTTGTACTGTGTGTTCATCACCCCAAGTCAAGTCTACTTTCATCTCCACTTATTCCCTCTCTCCCTTCCCCACTTCTTTACTCTAGTGATAAGCCTACTATTGTCTGTCTATGAGGTTTTTTTCATTTTTTACTTAATCCCTTGATCTTTTACCAGACCCCCTCTTTGTCAGTCTGTTCTCTGTATCCATGAGTCTGCTTCTATTTTGTTTGTTACTTTATTCTGTTCATTAGAATTCACAGGTAAGTGAAATCATGTGGTATTTGTCTTTCTTTGACTGGCTTATGTTATTTACCCTAATATTCTCTAGGTCCATCTATGTTCTCCCAAAAGGTAAGATTTCCTTCTTTTTACAGCCAAGTAGTCTTTCCATTGTCTTAATGTACCACAGGGTTTAATCCACTCATTTACTGATAGACACTTGGGCTGCCTCCATATCTTGGCAATTGTAAATAATGCTACAGTGAACACCGAGGAGCAAAGATTCTTTGAATTAGTGTTTTGGGTTTCTTTGGATATGTTGCCAGATTTGTAATTTCTGGGTTATGAGGCAGTTCCACTTTTTACTTTTCTGAGACAACTCCATACTGCTTTCCACAGTGCCAAGGCAGAAGTTCACTATATGAAGGATTCACACTTTTCTTCACTTGTTATTCCATAATTGCATAATTGCTACATTTTAAAAAGAATACAGGAATCAAATTATGCCCTGTAACTATTAATATTTTTCTTTAAAATATGGTGTTAATTGAATGATTCAGTTTTTCCTAATATTTAGTTTCCTTAATCATGCTATGTATTTTCTCATAAAAATTCTATGATATATAGTGGGATTTTTAATGCTACGTTCCTAGTATGAGTGTCTTAGCTATTTTGGTTTGGTTTTTTATTGTGGTAAGATCACTTAACAGAAGATATATTCTCTTAACAATTTGTAAGTGCACAATACAGTATTGTTAACTAGAGGCTCTGCATCACATAGCAGATCTCTAGAATTTATTCATCTCACATAAATGAAGCTTCATAGGCACTGAAAAATTGGAGAGGGCATAACACCTTCAAATTTGGGTCAGAGTGACTCCTTCCACCTGGTGGCCTGGTGCCTTGATTTCAGGACAGTAATCAAGTCACATAAACATCAATGTGTGCTTACCTCTCAAGTGCCCCCTGCTGGGGACCTGGCTCACAACCCAGGTGTGTGCCCTGACTAGGAATCAAACCAGCAAACCTTTGGTTCATAGTCTGGTGCTCAATCTACTGAGCTACACCAGCCAGTAAAATGACAAGAAGCTCAGAACTATCAACAACTGTACACTTAAAAAAAAATGAAAACAAAAACTAAGCAAACAACTAGAATAGGAAGAGAATCAGAGAAATGGGCATTACATGGATGGTTTTCAGTAGGGGTGGGGAGAGGCAGAATGAGGGAGGAAGGGTACAGGGAATAAGAAGTATAATTGGTAGGCATAAAATAGACAAGGAGAGCTTAAGAATGGTATAGGAAATAGAGAAGTCAAAGAACTTGTATGTACAACCAATAGACATGAACAAAGCAGGGGGAGACTGGATCATTTCAGGGTACATGATGAAGAGGACATAAAGAGGGAAAATTAAGAAACTTTAATAGCATGAATAAAATATATCTTTTAAAAAAGAAAGACAGAGGCACATAAATAGGAGCTGAACCTCAGGTTCAGGGATGCCCTGAAAATCAGATATAAAGTCACATTGGCACTGTTTGATCAGATTTTGTGCATTTTGTGCAATAAAAGTGCATCTGAATAGGGGTGCTACACTATAACACTGGGGTATAAGGGGAAACATGGGCAAAAATTGCATAAATAACATACAAGAATAGCCGCCAAACTATGAATGCAAAGAAGAAAGAAGCACTAGTCACTCTTCTTAATTTTGGACAGAAAAGGGGAAGGGAAAAGCAAAGGGAATTTCTAAGGGTAAAAGAAGACTTGCATATGTTTAAATGTACAAGAGTCTGTAGGAACCCCAGAGCAAAGGACATAAAAGAAAGAATAAACAAATGGGACCTCATCAAAATTGAAAGCTTCTCCACAGTTAAAGAAAACAGTATTAAAATAAAAAGAGATCCAACTGTATGGGAAATCATATTTGCCAATGATACCTCCTCAGAGAAGGGTTTAATCTCCAAAATATACAAAGAACTTACACCACTTCACTCTAAGAAGACAAGCAACCCAATTACAAAGTGGGCAAAGGACTTGAACAGACATTTCTCCAAGGAAAACTTACAGAGGATCCAGAGACACATGAAAAGATGCTCAATATCGCTAGCTATCAGAGAGATGCAAATTAAAACCACTATGAGATACCACTTTACATCAGTCAGAATGGCCATCATAAACAAACTAACAAACAACAAGTGTTGGAGAGGTTGTGGAGAAGAGGGGACCCTAGTCCATTGTTGGTGGGATTGCAGACTGGTACAATCACTGTGGAAAACAGTATGGAATTTTCTAAAAAAACTAAAAATGGACCTGCCTTTTGATTCAGCAATTCTACTGCTTAGATTATATCCTAAGAACCCTAAAACACAAGTCCAAAAGAATCTATGTACCCCAATGTTCACAGCAGCACAATTTACAATAGCCAAGAGCTGGAAGCAACCTAGTTGCCCATCAGTAAATGACTGGATCAAAAAATCGTGCTACATATACACAATGGAATTCTATACAGCAGAAAGAAAGAAGGAGCTCGTACCCTTTGCAACAGCATGGATGGAACTGGAAAGCATTATGCTGAGTGAAATAAGCCTGGTGTTGAAAGACAAATACCATAAGATCTCACCTTTAATAGGAAGCTAAACAACAAAACAAACAAGCAAGCAAAATAAAAACAAAGACACTGAAATAGAGAACAGGGGCACAGTGACCAGAGGAGAGAAGGGAGGAAATTTCAGAAGAAAAAGGGGAAAGATTTACAGGAACTAGTATAAAGGACACAAGGACAAGAACTAAGAGGGGTGGAAATGGAAGAGGGTGAGGAGCACTGGGGGGTGCGCTGGGATGGGATAAAAAACAGCAAACTCTACTTGAACAACAATTAAATAAATTTTTTAAAAAGTCATTCAAAATTAAAAAAAAGAGTCTGTAGAAATAGTTTAAAGATCTAAGATCAAAGAGGAAAATTTGAGGGAACAAATTCCGAAGAACATGAAAGAAGTTGACAGAATTCAACATCTTTTCATGATTTCAAACTACTTACTTTTGGATCTGGGAATGATCGATACTTCTCTAAGATGACAAAAAATATGTACGACTCAGACAAAAAGTCAACAACTTAATTAGGAAACTCTAGAGGCATTCCTAAATAGAACCAGTAAAACCAAGATGACTACAGTCTTTAGTATTATTTACCAATGTATTAAATGAAGTACTAAAAATGCAGTTATAGATGCAAATGGAATGTGAGGCATGCAAATTAGAAAAAAAGAGGTAAAATTATTTTTAATTATAAAATACGTTATTACATATTTGGAAAACCTGAAAGAATACATGGAAAGAATTCTACAAATAATATTTATTTTGCCAAGTATAAAATTAGCATAGAATTGATACTTAAAAGTAAATACTAAAAGGAAAATATAATGAAAGAGAAAACTCTTGGTACAGTTGCAAAAATAAAATAAAATTCCCATGCATGAATGTGATAACAATGTGCTAAAATTGATGAGAAAAATTATAAAACACTCCTAAAAGATGCTGAAGTTGACCTGAAAAAATATGGGGAGGTGTGCCACACTTCATGATTGGAAGTTGCAACATCCAAAGATGTCAATTCTTCCCAAGCTTCCTTTTAAATTTAAGATGCAATCAATAAGTATGCCTTTAAGTTACCTCCTAGAACTAGACAGATTAATTATAAAGGTTGGGATTAAACATAATAGCCAGAAAAACCATTTTAAAAAGCACAACACAGAGGATGTTACCTTCAAGATATGAAATATTATGGAGCTTCTGTAATCCAAGTAGTGTTGTATTGGGTTATGAATAGACAGACAGACCAATAGAACACAATGGAAAACAAGAAATAGTTCAGGTGCCTATGAAACTTTGTATAGAATGAAGGCAACTGCTCAAAACCATGGGAAAATGATGGACTTTTTATAAATGGTAGTAGAACCACACAATGGTCTTCTGGAAAAATATATAGTTGGATCCATTCCTCACATCAAACACTGGTAAAATTTCTAAAATGACCAGATATTCAAATTAAAAAATAAATAAATAAACCATGCAACAATATTATGATAAAAATGACTGACTTTCCTTATAACCCAAGAGTACAGAAAATATTTTTAACTATCATTAAAATGCTACAAACAATAGAAGATTAATATATTTAATTTAAAATTTTTATCATAACAAGAGTGAAAAGCCAAATCACAAATTAGAGGAAAAAATGCAACTTATACCTCAAACAGAAAGCTATTATGGTCAACATATAGTCCTCCTAAAAAATGAGGAGGTCAAAATCCAGCAGAAACATGAGGAAAAAGTACAAAGACAGTCCATAAAAGAAGTAATAATATCAATAGTCACTAAATACATGAAACCACCTGCCATGTTTCTTAAAATTAAAGAAATGCAAATTAGAACAATACTGAAACACTGGTTCTCACCCATCACCATGGAAATTTAAAAAATTCTGAAACTACACTATGCTGAAAAGACTGTAAAAAAGTATGCACTCCCATTTTCTGCTGAGGCAGAAAATAAATGTCAATCCCTCCTCCCCCAACACAAAATCCATCGTCAATACAATCCCAATCAAAATAGCAGCAGGTTCTATGTAGGAATTTACAAGCTGAGTCTAGAATTCATATGGAAATTCACAGGTCCCAAAGGAGCCACAAAACTTTGAAAGAAGTGAATGAAATTCAGGACTTATACTAACTGATTTGAAAAATTATTATAAAGCTACAGTAATCAAAACCTGTATGGTACTGGCATCAACATAGACAAATGGATGAAAACAAACACACAAAAATTGAATCAACTGGTTTTTAACACAGGCAAAAGAACGATCACTGGACATTTATGAGCAAATATACACATACCCCGAAACCCCACATTGATCCATATACAAAACTTAAGTCATAATTTCCACATTGCTCTTCTGGCCTCAGCAAGAACAGTAAAGAATTTCTTAAAAAGGATACAGCACTAACTATGAAAGGCAAAGTTGATAAGTCAAACTTCATTTAAATTAAAAATATTGGCTATCAAAAGATATCATTTAGGGTAAGTAAGGCATAGTCTGCAGAAGATGGGGAGAGGAAGATGACTGTGTATGTATGCATGTATTATGCATAGATACATATACATTATCTATACATGCACCAACACAAACATGTATACTTCTATGGACTTACATGTGCATTTTCAAATTATTTCAATGCAATAGAAAAACAACTTACTACCCTGTTTTTAAAAGAGAAAATGACTTGAATAATCACTTCAAAGAACATATCCAAACAGGCAGTAAATACGCAAAACAGTGTCCAACATTATTACTTATCAGGAAAAGGAGTTCAATAAAAAACATTCAACTTTTCATACCAAATAAAAATACATTTATTCATATGGGACAAAATAGAAATAAAATAAAAATAGCAAGGGTTAATAAAAATGTAGAACAATTAGAATCATCCTCAAACATTGTTGATAGCAATGCAAATTCAATCAAACATTAGAAAACAGTTTGGCAGTGATGTTTATAAAAGCTGCACATAAGCCTACTCTATTATCCAGCAGATCCACATATAAGTATAATACAAAAGAAATGTTTGCTTATTTAATCAAAATACACGTGCAAAATGTCTCTAAAGGCTTTATCAATAATAGGCAAAAGCTGGAAACTATCTAACTTTATTAAAAGGCTAAATAATTGTATATTCACATGATGGAATACTACTCAGCACTATAACATAATGTACCCATACATACTGCAATATAGATGTACATGACAGGCTTTATGATGAAGAAAAGAAGCCAGAAACAATCCAGTACCTGTTTATATGAAGTTCAAGTACAGACGACACTCTACAGTGATAAAAGTCAGAACAGTGGATAGCTGTGGGGATGGGGTGGAGGGCAGGTTGTATTTATTGGAAAGATGCAGAGGGAACTTTTGAATGTAGATGGAAATGTTGTACATCTTGATCTAGGTTGTGGTTACATATTCATGTGCAAAAGTACAGTGAGCTCTACACTTAAGATTAGTGCACTTTGCTACATAAAAGTCAGGGCACAACATTTTCAAAAGGAGTTCTGGGTATTCTTTCATGACCTACATTGAACAGCATATTCAATACACCAACCCCAACTCCTAAATTTGAGGTTCCCTAAATTCAAACATGCACAGTGTCTGGCACAAAACATACCCCTTTTCTTACATAAAGATTTTTTATTACAAATAATAAGCATATAATTCTGTAACATAACAATATCACACTCCACCACACCCTGTGACAAAGTGTTCACATTGCTGTCCATCTCATGTGAGACAGTCACGTCCCCTACCAACCACATTCAATGGCACTACTTCTGCTGGACCCTGTATTTCAACTCATCTCAATCCTCCCTTTATAAGCTTATTCTTTCCTTTTTGGCAGCACTGAACAGAATCAAAAGGCAGAACTGAACAGTTATTGAAGTTTCCCTACTTCCTCATGGAATGAACTTTCCTACAAAACAGCCCAGTAAATAAAAATAATTACCCCAGCACTTCATTTGTCATTGATTCTCAAAGTAATTACACCAATAATAGAGAGTTTAGACAAAAATTGCTCATTTGATTTTTAATATAAAGCTCTATTTTCTATTTCATAATATGGTGGCTTTATGAACTTATCCTGAGATCACCATTTCTTACCCATATGCCTCTATTATTAGAATCTGGAGGCTATCTGCAATGCCTGAAAATTCCATAGCAATTGCCTCCCCTAATAAGCAGCAGCTTGGTGCTGCCTGGTAGGTGAACATGGACCAAGGGCCAGTTAGTGTTCTGCTACATCCTCTAGACGAGTGTCACACAATGGAAATATAATGTGAGCCACCTATAAATTCTAAACTTTCTAGTAGATACTTTAAAAATAAGTAGATACATTCATATTAATGACATATTTTATTTAACCCAATATATCCAAAATGTTATCATTTTACCATGTAATCAAATAAAAAAGTATCCATGAGATTATTTTTCATATTCTTCAAAGATTAGGTGTGTATATCACACTTACTTTGCTCACTTACAGTGTGTCTCCATTTTGATGTCCACATTTCAGTTGTTCAAGGCCCTTCATGACTAGTGACTACCCAATCAGATAGCACAGCTCCCAATGACTGTAGACCACAACCAAGATAACCCTTGAAATGGGACTCCAAATTCTTTCTCAGCCTTGAAATAATATGATGTCTCCACTTAGCATCTTTCTACCCTATATAATTCCGTTTCTCTCCCTGGAAGTCCTAATTCACAAACCCACTCACCAAGTCAGTGGTCACCACACTTGCCTTCTGGGAAACCTGACAGACTACACATTTACACACTAAAAAACTCATCAGACACTGATCTTGTCATTTTGCCAAGACCTACTCAACAAAATTTTCACCTCTTATTCTCTTGCAAAATGTGATGTATAAAAATTGTGTTGTGCAAGTAGCATGAAATTACTGTCAATCCTTTTTTAATTAAGATGTACTAGGTCAACTAACTTGTGAAATGACATCTTCCAAGAAAGAGATGAGGCAAGAAAACATGGCCTAGAGGAAAACAAACTGAACTGAGATTCAAGCTGGGATTTCAGTCCCAGCTGTGCCACTGGGTAGTTTTTAATATATTTGGACTAGATGAAATGATTCTGAAGCCCCATTCAAATTTGCATACTGGATGATTGCAAAGACTATTTTCATAACACAAAGAAGAAAGAGTTGGGGTGATAGTGAGAGAAAATAAATTAATATGGGAAAGAGTTAAAATTTACTTTAAATATAGAATACAAAAGCATGAAGGTTGAATTCCTTATTGATGATGATGCTAAAATAATAAAAACACTCTAATTTAAAAATTCTCATCCCTTTTCTCAATTTCCGTTATTTTTCCAAGAAAAAGATATTCTTCCCAAGGTTTTCTTCATGGCTAATTTGACATCCTTATTCCTCAGGCTATAGATTAGTGGGTTCAACATTGGCACCACAACAGTATAGAATACAGTATAGACTTTGCCCTGGTCAAGGGGTATAATAGAAGGTGGTTTGAGATACATAAAAGCTCCTGAACCAAAGAAAAGACAAACTGCCATTATGTGAGAACTGCAGGTACTAAAGGCTTTAGATCTACCCTCAGTAGAACTAATGTGGAAAATGCTGGAAAGAATGAAGCCATAAGAGAGAAAAATGGTCACAATGGGCACCCCAATGTCAATGGCCACAACAGTAAAGACCACCAAAGTATTCATGTAAGAGCTATTGCAGGAGAGCTCAAGGAGGGGAAGGATGTCACACATATAATGATTGAGAAGGTTTTCTCCACAAAAGGTCAGAAACAGTATATTACCTGTATGTGCTATAGCCCCCAAAAAGCCCATCCCATAGACACACAGCAAAAGTAATACACACACCTGAGGAGACATAGTGACCGTGTATAACAGTGGTTTACAGATGGCCACATAACGGTCATAAGCCATTGCTGACAGGATGAAGCATTCAGAAATGACAAAGAAACAGAAGAAAAAGAGCTGAGTTATACATCCTGAGTAAGAGATGATGTTCTTCTTTGAGACAAAACTCATCAGCATTTGGGGGATGATGGTAGAGGAGTAACTGAAGTCAATGAAGGACAAGTTGAAGAGGAAAAAGTACATGGGAATATGAAGATGAGAGTTCAGCCCAATCAATGTTATCAAGCCCAGGTTACCGACCATGATTATCACATAGAAGCCTAGAAACAGAAAGAAGAGCGGGAGCCGGAATCCTGGCTGGTCCGTTAAGCCTGCGAAGATAAACTCTGTCACAAAGGAGGTGTTATCTGCTGCCATCCTCCTCTGGGACTGGCTGAGATGGAGAAAGAAAAGAGTTGCTCACACAGAGAGAGAAAAACAACACATTCCTGAGAGTGGTGTTTAAACAGGGAGTTGTGGAGCATAGAGTTGAGATGGCATCTCCTTTTTCCTGCATCTCTGTTTTTATAATCCTCACATAGCTTGAACCATCTTAGTAACTGTTGGTGGGAGAAATTATCCTCAAGAGAAAGGGCTCATCCGACTGAAAAGAAAATTCACAAAGCTCAGTTACGATGACCCTGCAACCTTCCAGTGACCCTCTTCTGGTACTGCCTGTCCTCTACAGTGCGGGGCCAATTTTTGTGTGACCTGGTTGGACCCTTCTCTGCAGTGCTGCTGTGAAGCAAATGCCAGTTGCCCTAGACTTTCCACCTTTGGTCAGTGCTGGTCAGAACAGGAAGATGAGGCTGAGTTGCCCTGAGTCTTTATCAGGAATGGCTGTGGAAATATTATGTAAAAATAATACTGGAGTAATAAGGTAAAGTTATTAACTAAACCCAATAAAAAAGAAACAATTGCTGAAAACTAACTAAACTAATGGCACTGTTCTAAGTGCTCTGGGCATTTTGGTTAAACCCACTGAACAGGTAAGGACACTGGGCACAAGTCCAAATTGTCAGCAGAGGGGAAATTCAGGCTGTCTGGCTCTGGGGTTCGAGTTTCGTACCCTAACCACTCTGCTAGAGCACAGACCAGGTCAGGCAGGCACTCGCCCTCATTCTGCCTGCAGTCACAGTGCTGGACTCTGCTGGCTCCCACTCATCTCTCTCATGGACGCTCAGATGGCCCTGGTGAGAGGAAGGGGACAACTCAGAGCTCAGACTGCTCTGCTTCTGCCTCTCTCCTTTAAAATTCAAAGCCTTTATTTTGTCTTGGTTCTCCTGTTGAGGTAAAGAACATGGTCTCTACGTCCTTTGTCCTGACCCTCCAGTTCAGCTTCCAGGGATGGGAGAACACCTTTATAAGGCCCAAACAGTGTTATTTTGGACTGGGGATCACAGTCACCTAGTTACAGGGGCTCTCTCAGGATCCCTGGTCCCTAAGGGAGAAGAAATGTTTGTTTATGCCCTTGATGGTGCCTGATGCGGCTTTTAATGGCCTTTCCTTCCATTCAGTTTACGTCTTTATAAGTACAATTAAGAACATGGCACTTGGAAAAAGATTTCTTGTACTGAGCTCTTACTGTATACTGACCACTGTTATCTGACCCAGTGCCCTAATCTGAAAAATCCAGAGCAATGCATACATAAATTTACTGTGTTTATTCCTCAGAACGACCTCATAGGGTAGACCTATTGGTCTCTACTAAAAATACATGAAAGAAACATGAAAGTGCACTGAAGGAAAGGAAAGCTAGGGAGGGGGACAGGACACAGGGGAGAGTGGCTAAACGGGAAGTGTTAGAGATTTCAGTTCAAATAGCAGGATCTGACAGTTGAGCATTGACTTGAGACAGACCTGGAAAGTCTTTGCTTAATAATAACACCAGTTACTCTAATGAAATGCTGGGTGTCATGCCTTAATGCGGCACCTTCCCTAAGAATCAGGGTTTTGCCCCTCACATTTATACAGTACTCCAGTCCACATTATCACTGTGGAGAAGGAAATTCTGACCAAATAACAGGGTAGAGTTAAGAGATCTTACTGAGGTTTTAGATAACCACAAGTCACACAGTGTAGATTTTTGGCTGAGACTGATATAAAGATTAAGAATAATTTATATGACAATTTGTATTCAACACCCTTTGCCAGGGGCCTTTCACAGAAAGGATGGCAAATTTTCTATTCAAAAAACAAATCTCTATTTGGGGAAGTTCAAGAGTTGGTTAGCTGATGAGTTCTGTATGTTTTTGGTCAGAGTTAAGGTCAGAAGTTCTTTGGGAGAAATTATGACAGTGGAACAGAAAGGCAGAACCCATCATCTTCCAGGCAAGTCCCACTGAAACCACTGCATGGGCCTGTGTGTGTGTCTGAGTGTGTACACATACAGAAGTGAGGACTTGCCCTACCCCCACTAAAGCTCAGCAGTGATGGTGCCTCATCTGCCTGTTTGCATGGAGAAGTGTTCACTGCCCAGATGATTATAATGAAACCCTGTCCCTGTTCTCAATTCTGCTACACATGTTGAAGAAATGGAGACAAACAATCCATTACCAAGAAACTAAAGTAAGAATCACAAGTATGTTCTCCTTAGGACCCAAGGTCAAAGAGGACCTTGGGGAATCACTACAATGTTCAGTTTCCTTTCAGAATCTCAGAGGGTTCCTGAAAGCATGTTGCAACACCAGGAAAATTTCTTCTGAGATCTTTGCCTTTTCAGAGCTGTTATCCATGGGAGCTTCAATTCCAGTGCATCAAGGTTTCATTTCAAGCGAACCAAGGCTTCTCTAAAGCTGTTTTGACTGTTGACTTGCTCCTATACAAGCAGAGAGAAACACAAATCAATATACTTAAGTTATTTTTTGTAGGTCTTTTATAATCTCGGTTAAGTTTATGCCTAAGTACTTTGGTTTTTTTTCTTGCTTTAGTAAATAGGATTTCTCCCCTAGTTTCTGTTTCTGCTATTTCATTGTTAATGCACAAAAATGCCATCGATTTTTGAATATTAACCTTGTATCCCACTACTATTCCAAATTCACTGATTGGGTCAGGTAGTTTTTGGGTAAAGACTGTAGAGTTTTCTATGTACACTATTATCTCATCTTCTGTAATGACACTTTTACTCCCTTCTTTCCAATTTGGGTGCCTTTTAGTGCTTTTTCTTCTTTTCTGATCCCTGTGGCTAGAACTTCCAGAACTACGTTCAGTAGGAGTAGTGAAAGCAGACAACCTTGTGTAGTTGCTGATCTTAAGGGGAAAGCTTTTAGTTTTTTCCCACTGGGGATAATGTTGGCTGTAGGTTTCTCATAGATGGCTTTTATTATGTTGAGGTATCCTCCCTGTAGTCTCAGTAGCTGAGTGTTTTTTTTTTTATCATAAATGGGTGCTGGATTTTATCAAAAGCTTTTTCATCATCTATTGATCTGATCATATGAATTTGTCCTTCATTATGTTTATGTGCAGTATTATGTTCATTGATTTGTGAATGTTGTAGCATCCTTGCAACCCTAGGATGAATCCCACTTGACCATCGTGTATGATCTTTTCATAGTATTTTCTTTTTTAAAGTATAGTTTTTGATTATGCCATTATACTTGTCCTATTCCCTTCCTTTTTTCCCTTCCACCCTGCACACTCCTTCCCCACCATTCCCCCTCTTTCATTTATGTCCATGTGTCATGAGTTCTTCAGATTCTATATTTCCCATACTATTTTTGACCTCTCCCCTGTCTATTTTCTATCTACCATCTATGCTACTTATTCTCTGTACCTTCTACCCCCTTCTCCTCCTACCACTGCCCTGTTGCTAACCTTCATTGTGATCTTCATTTCTATGGTTTTGTTCCTGTTCTAGTTGTTTGCTTAGTTTGTTTTAGTTTTAGGTGTGGTTGTTAATAACTGTCAGTTTGTTGTTTTTCCACTATTCATATTTTATCTTCTTTTTCTTAAATAATTTCCTTTAACATTTCATAAAATAAGGGCTTGATGATGATGAACTTCTCTAACTTGACCTTACCTGAGAAGCATGTTATTAGTCTTTCTATTCTAAATGAAAGCTTTGCTGGATAGAGCAATCTTGGATGTAGGTCTTTGGATTTCATGACTTGGAATACGTCTTTCCATCCCCTTCTTGCCTGTCATGTCTCTTTTGAGAAATCCACTGACAGTCTGATGGGAACTCCTTTGTAGGTGACTGTCCCCTTATCTCTTGCTGCTTCTAGGATTCTCTCCTTCATTTTCATCTTGGCTAATGTAATGATGATGTGCCTTGGTGTGTCCCTTCTTGGGTCCAACTTCTTTGGGACTCTCTGAGCTTCCTGGATTTCCTGGAAGTCTATCGCCTTTGCCAGATTGGGCAAGTTCTCCTTTATTATTTGTTCAAATAACTTTTCCACTAGCTGCTCTTCCTCTTGCCCTTCTGGTATCCCTGTAATTTTGGTGTTGGAACATTTAAAGATGTCCTGAAGGTTCCTAAGCCTCTCTTCACTTTTTTGAATTCTTGTTTCTTCATACTTTTCTGTTTGGTCCTTTTTTCCTTCCTTCTGCTCCACTCCCTTGATTTGAGTCCCAGTATCCTTCCCATCACTATTGATTCCCTGTGTATTTTGCTTCATTTCACTTAGTGAAGCCTTCATTTGTTCATCTAATTTGTGACTAAAATCAACCAGTTCTGTGAGCATCCTGATCACCAGTGCTTTAAACTGTGCATCTGATGGGTTGGCTATTACTTGGCTGCTTAGAGTTATCGGATCCTGGGGTTTGAGTTCTTCTTGAGCCATAATGTTTTGGTCTGTTCTCACCTGTTACATATGACGAGCAGAGCCCTAGGTGTTCACCAGGGTGGGGTGACTCAGGTTGCTGGGTTGCGACGCTGTATGTGTGGGTAGAGTTCAAGAGGGGCAATAGCGGTCTCCTCTGCTGCTTCCCATCAGCTGCTGGGGCCTGCATGGTTTGTCCCACTGCTCGCTCCTTCACCTGGTTTATCTGTGAGCAAATGTGTGCCCTCACTGGGTTCGCCCTTTCTACCCCACACCTGGGATCTGAAAACTGCTGCCTGTGTGCCTAGGTCTGTGAGGCAGATCTTTCCTCCCTGACCCCACTCTGCCGCTGGCTCCGACCCTCTTACCAGTCTGGCTGAACGGTTTGTTGTTGTCAGACTTTGGTATAGTACAATTTCTGTGTTTTGGTTGTGTTTTTGTTACTGAAACTTTGTTGTCTTTAAACTTGGTTGTGCAAGGAGGCAAAGTGTTTCCATCTTCACCGGAGGTCCCTGTTTTTGTTTGATTTTTTATTTTTATGGTAAGATCACTTAACATGTGATATATCCTCTTAACAATTTGTAAGTGCACAATACAGTATTGTTAACTAGAGGCTCTGCATCACATACCACATCTCTAGAATTTATTCATCTCGAATAACTGAAGCTTCATAGATGTTGAAAAATTGGAGAGGGCATAACACCTTTAAATTTGGGTCAGACAGAGTGACTCCTTCCACCTGGTGGCCTGATTCCTAGATTTCAGGACAGTAATCAAGTCTCATAAACATCAATGTGTGCTTACCTCTCAAGTGCCCCCTGCTGGGTTCTGGCTCACAACCCAGGTGTGTGCCCTGACTGGGAATCAAACCAGCAACCCTTTGGTTCATAGTCTGGTGCTCAATCCACTGAGCCACACCAGCCAGTAAAATGACAAGAAACTCACAACTATCAACAACTGAACACTTTTTAAAAAATGAAAACAAAAACTAAGCAAACATTAGAAGAGGAAGAGAATCAGAGAAATGACATCACATGGAGGGTTTTCAGGAGGGGTGCAGAGAGGCAGAATGAGGGAGGAAGGGTACAGGGAATAAGAAGCATAATTGGTAGGCATAAAATAGACAGGGAGAGCTTAAGAATGGTATAGGAAATAGAGAAGTCAAAGAACTTGGATGGCGGTGGACTAGGACGGAGCAGAGACCAGTTCCTAGTACAAAAGGGAGAGAAAGCTGTCCGATCAGAGGAGGTGAAACCAGCAAGCCAGCTGTTGCCAAGCATATATGAAAATAAGAGATCAGAAACCTCATCGGTCACAGAGGAACCAGACAGTAGGGAGACAGCAGCAGTACAGTAGTCTCTGGGATGGAGCAAAGAAAAACAGCCAGTGCAGGGTAGGGGAACCAGCGCCCTGTGGCTAGAGCCCAACAGCGCATGGGGCAGCCTTCAGTGCCCAGAGGGCTCCCTCCCTAGGATTTTTGGGCCAGGGGCCTGCCAAGTGGCCCAACCAGAGTGGAGCAGAGGTGATTTCAGTCTGTGCATAGCTCGGAGGTCCAGCACCTGGTGGGAACTGTGTCTGGGAGAGTGCCTAAAGGCGCCTGGGACAGCGTTCAGCGCCCAGACGGATCTCTCCCTGGGATTTTTCTGCCGGGCAGGCTGAGTGGCCCAGGCAAAGAGGTGTGGAAGAAATTTCAGCCTGTGCGCAATTTGGGGAACTAGTCGCTCCACAGGCAGTGTGTCTGGGCAAGTGCCTGAGGGCGCCTAGGCCAACGTTCAGTGCCCGGAAAGCTCCCTCCCTAGGATTTTTGGGCCTGAACCAGCCAAGAGACCCAACCAGAGAGGAGCAGAGGAGATTTCAGCCTGCACACAGTCTGGGTCCAGCGCCCGGCCTGGTGCTGCTCCATCCCTAGGTTTTTTTTGGCAGAGGTTGTCCAGGGGACCAGACAAACACAGGAGCAGAAGGGATACACACCATGCAGCGTGCCATGACGTGCACACAGAGTTTCTAGGTCGGCACCCAGTCCTCAGATCGGCTCCTGGCTTCCAGTCCACCCCCCTCAGACTATCTGGAAGCCCTGGGCGCTGAGGGGTGCTGGGAAAAGAGCTGAGACCCTCAACCCCCTCCCTTTCTGGACAAGCAAGGTGGGGTGCCAGGAGAGACTTGTTTGATAGAGTTTGCGGAGAGGGTGCGGAGGACAAAGGGCCCCAACCAAGGACTCTGTGGTTGCCAGCCCAAGAGAACTCAGAGGTGCAGCCTGGGGATCTGAATCCAGTAGACACGGCAGCCTGGTCTGCTTCACACCCGGCTAGGCAGTGAGCCCAGGACTGGGCAGAGGGCCGGGGGCTTCCCAACTGAACGGGGGCAGGTCTGTGCTCAATCCCGAGGGAACCAGGCAACTAGGCCGGTGCAGGTCCCCGCAAACACAGCAAACCAGCCTATGACGGTAATCCCTGGGAGGGGAGCGCTGTGAGGAAGTCCTAGTTCCCCATTGTAGGGAGCTGGGGGAGAGGCGCCAAGTGTCTGGATCCTGAGAGGGGCGGGCTCAAAAAATCACAACAATCGACCCTCAGCCAACTGAAACCAGAAAAACCGGTTCGGCTAGTTTGAAGTCAACAACTGACATTTCCTTTTCTGATGTTGTTTTTGAGAGATTATTTTTGTTTGTGCGTTTTTTGTTCTTTGGTTTTTTTTTTAACTTTATTTTATTTTTATTCTTTCTTTTTTTTTTTACCTTTCTTCCTTCTCCATTCCTTTTCTTTATCTTTTTGCTTTTTTAAAGTGATCTGTTATTTCTTTTAAATTTGATTACTGTTTCATCTTTCCATACTTTTGTCCTCTTTTCCCGGATTTTCTGTTTTATTTCTTTTTCTTTTCTTTCTAAACTTATTGCTCTTTCTTCCATTCCCCTACCATTTTTTTCTTTCTTCCTTTTATTTCTTTCCTTATCATTTCTTTCTTTTACCCACAAGAGTCACAATCAACTTGAAAATATGAAAAGACCAGAGCTGGACCCATAGAAGAGGCCTCCCAATAGTAGAGTCAGAGAGACAAATTGCACATTGTTGTAGGAGAGAAGCCACAAGTTGCTGCATATTTGAGTAGGTGGAAGCAGAGAAAAACAGGATAACTAAAAGAGACTGCCCCACTGAAATTCACAGACATTCCACCACAAAAGTTCACACCATAAACCCAGGGTGTCAAAACAGATTAATCTAAGAAGCTGAGGCTAACAAGAAGAGTCTCACAAACAATGGGAAGACAAAGAAACAATCCCCCAATGAAAGGAAAGGAGGAACCCTCAGAAAGAATGTTAGATGAAATAGAGGCAAGTCAACTATCAGATACTGAATTCAAAGCACTGGTTATCAGGAAGTTCAAAGAGCTCACAATCAGCTACCAGAAACTACAGGGGAGCTGTAATGATCTCACTGAGAACTATATCAACATGAAAAAGGAAATGGAAATTATTAGCAAGGGCCAAGAGAAAATGAAGAATACAATTTCTGAATTAAAAAACACAGTGGAAAGCATTAAAAATAGGATGGATGAAACAGAAGATCGGATTAGTGAATTGGAGGACAAAGTAGAAAGCATCTCACAGAAAGAACAGGAAAGGGAAAAGAGGCTAAGAAAGAATGAAGAGAGATTAAGAGAAATGCAAGACAATATGAAACGTAAAAATATCCGAATAATAGGAATACCAGAAGGAGAAGAAGAAGAACAAGGGATAGAAAACAAATTTGAAAGAGTAATGAGAGAAAATTTCCCTAATTTGATAAAAGAAAAAGTCACACAAATTCAGGAATCACACAGAGTCCCATTCAAGAGGAACCCAAAGAGGCCCACTTCAAGACACATCATCATTAAAATGGCAAAATTACAAGACGAAGAGAGAATCTTAAAGGCAGCAAGGGAGAAAAAAGAAATAACATACAAGGGCATCCAAATAAGGTTAGCCACTGACTTATCAATGGAAACACTCCAAGCAGGAAGAGAATAGCAAGAAATATTCCAAGTAATGAGAACCAGAGGCTTACAACCAAGGCTAGTTTACCCAGCAAGGCTCTCAATCAAGATAGAAGGCCAAATAAAGAGCTTCCAAGACAAAAGAAGTCTAAAAGAATTTGCTGCCACCAAGCCAGCTCTACAAGAAATACTAAAAGGTCTGATTTAAGGAAAGGAAGGAAAAGAGAGAGACAGAGAGGAACACAGGTACAAAAATGGCAATGAATAAGTACCTATCAATAATAACCTTAAACGTAAATGGATTAAATGCTCCAATCAAAAGACACAGAATAGCGTCAATGGATAAGAAAGTATGACCCACACATATGCTGCCTACAAGAGACCCACCTCAGGACAAAAGACCATCACAGACTAAAAGTGAAAGGCTGGAAACAAATTTTCCAAGCAAATGGACAAGAAAAAGAAAGCTGGGGTAGCAATTCTCATATGAGACAAAATAGACTTCAAAAAAAGAGCCATAAAGAGTGACCCAGAACGTCACTTCATAATGCTCAAGGGAAGAATCCACCAAGAAGACATTAACATCATAAATATATATATGCACCCAACATAGGAGCACCAAAATATATAAGGAAAATCTTAGAGGAATTCAAGAAAGATATAGACAGCAACACAATTATAGTGGGGGATTTTAACACCCCACTATCAAAAATGGACAGATCTTCCAAACAAAATATCAACAAAGACATTGTGGCATTAAACAACACCCTTGATGAAATGGACCTAACTGATATATACAGAGCTCTTCACCCCAAAGAAGCTAAATACACATTCTTTTCAAATGCATATGGAACATTTTCAAAGATAGGCCACATGATAGGACACAAAACAAGCCTCAACAAATTCAAGAATATTGAAATCATACAAAGCATTTTCTCTGACCACAAGGGACTGAAACTGGAAACCAACCCCAAAGGAAAAAACCCAAAACACCCAAAATCATGGAGACTGAATGGTATGCTATTAAACAACGAATGGGTCAAGAATGAAATTAGGGAAGAAATCAGTAAGTTTCTGGAAACAAATAAAAACGATCTCAGAACAACCCAAAACTTATGGGACACAGCGAAGGTAGTCCTGAGAGGGAAGTTTATAGCAATACAGGCCTACCTAAAAAAAACAGAAACATTTCAAACAAATGACCTTACTCTACGCCTGCAAGAACTCGAGGAACAACAACAAAAACAGCCCAAAGCAAGTAGAAGGAAGGAAATAACTAAGATCAGAGCAGAACTAAATGACATAGAGACTAAAGGCACAATCCTAAAGATCAATGAATCCAGGAGTTGGTTCTTTGAAAACATAAACAGAATAGACAAGCCTTTAAGTAGGCTCATCAACAAAAGAAAGGAAGGGACACAAATAAACACAATCAGAAATGAAAGAGGAGAGATTACAACTGATACCACAGAAATAGAAAGGATTGTAAGAAATTACTATGAAGAACTGTATGCAGAGAAATTTGAGAACCTAGGGGAAATGGACACATTTCTAGAAAAATGTAATCTCCCAAAACTCAATGAAAAAGAAGTAGAACACCTGAATAGACCAATAACAGCAAAAGAAATTGAAGCAGTAATAAAAAAACTCCCATCACACAAAAGCCCCGGACCAGATGGGTTCACAGGAGAATTCTACAAAGCATTTAAGGAAGAGCTAACCCCCATTCTTCACAGACTATTCCAAAAAATGCAAAAGGATAGAAAACTCCCAAACTCCTTTTATGAAGCCAGCATCATCCTAATTCCACAACCAGATAGAGATACAACAAAGAAAGAAAACTTCAGGCCAATATTGCTGATGAACATAGATGCTAAAATCCTCAACAAAATATTGGCAAATCGCATCCAACAATATATCCAAAAGATTATACACCATGACCAAGTGGGATTCATCCCAGGGATGCAAGGATGGTTCAATATTCATGAATCAGTAAATGTAATTCATCACATAAACAAAAGCAAAGACAAAAACCACATGATCATATCAATAGATGAGGAAAAAGCTTTTGATAAGATACAACACCCATTTATGATAAAAACACTCAGCAAAGTGGGAATAGAGGGAGCATTCCTCAATATAATAAAGGCCATTTATGAGAGACCTACAGCCAATATCATACTCAATGGGCAAAAACTAAAAGCTTTTCCACTAAGATCAGGAACAAGACAAGGATGTCCACTTTCACCACTTCTATTCAATATAGTATTAGAAGTTTTAGCCACAGCGATCAGGCAGGAAAAGGAAATAAAAGGCATCCAAATAGCAAAGGAGGAAGCAAAACTGTCACTGTTTGCAGATGACATGACAGTGTACATCGATAATCCTATAGAATCTACCCAAAAACTGCTCAAACTCATTAATGAATTTGGCAAAACAGCAGGATACAAAGTCATTATCCAGAAATCAAAGGCATTTTTGTATGCTAACAATGAATCAGCAGAAGCTGAAATCAAGGAAAACATCCCATTCGATATAGCAAAAAGAAAAATAAAATATCTGGGAATAAACCTAACAAAGGAGGTAAAAGACCTGTATGCAGAAAACTACACAGCACTGAAGAAAGAAACCAAGGAAGACACAAACAAATGGAAACATATACCTTGTTCATGGATTAGAAGAATTAACATCATCAAAATGTCCATACTACCCAAAGCAATATACAGATTCAATGCAATACCTATTAAAGTACCAATGGCGTATTTCACAGACATAGAACAAACACTTCAAAAATTTATATGGAATTATAAATGAGACTGAATAGCAGCTGCTCTTTTGAGACAGAAGAACAAAGTAGGAGGGATCACAATACCTGGTATTAAACTGTATTGCAAGGCCACTGTATTCAAAACAGCCTGGTACTGGCATAAAAACAGGCACATAGACCAATGGAACAGAACAGAGAGCCCAGAAATCAACCCAACCCTCTACAGTAAATTAATATTTGACAAAGGGGGCAGTAACATAAAATGGAGTAAAGATAGCCTCTTTAGCAAATGGTGTTGGGAGAACTGGACAGCTACGAGCAAAAAAATGAAACTTGAGCACCAACTTATGCCATACACCAAAATAAATTCAAGGTGGATAAAAGACTTAAATATAAGCCGTGACACCAATAAAGTCCTAGAGGAGAACATTGGCAATAAAATCTCAGATATTCCACGCAGCAACATTTTTACTGACATGTCCCCTAGAGCAAGGAATATAAAGGAAAGAATAAACAAATGGAATCTCATCAAAATAAAAAGCTTCTGCATGGCTAAAAAAAACAGTATTAAATTAAAAAGACAACCAACTGAATGGGAAAACATATTTGCCAAAGATACCTCAGACAAAGGTTTAATCTCCAAAATATACAAAGAACTTACACGACTACACTCTAGGAAGACATCGAACCCAATTAAAAAATGGGAAAAGGACTTGAACAGACACTTCTCTAAAGAGGACATACAGAATATCCAGAGACACATGAAGAGATGCTCAATATCGTTACCTATCAGAGAGATGCAAATTAAAACCACAATGAGATACCACTTTACACCAGTCAGGATGGCTATCATAAACAAAGCAACAAACAACAAATGTTGGAGAGGTTGTGGGGAAAAGGGGTCCTTAGTTCACTGTTGGTGGGATTGCAGACTGGTACAACCATTATGGAAAACAGTATGGAATTTTCTCAGAAAAATAAAAATTGACCTGCCTTTTGACCCAGCAATTCCACTGCTGGGATTATATCCTAAGAATCCTAAAACATCAATATCAAAGAACCTATGCACCATAATGTTCATAGCAGCATAATTTACAATAGCCAAGAGTTGGAAGCAACCTAGGTGCCCATCAGTAAATGAATGGATCCAAAAATTGTGGTACATATACACAATGGAATTCTATGCTGCAGAGAGAAAGAAGGAGCTACTACCTTTTGCAACAACATGGATGGAACTGGAAAGCATTATGCTGAGTGAAATAGGCCAGGTGCTGAAAGACAAATACAATATGATCTCACCTTTAACAGGAAGCTAAACAACAAAAGAAACAAGCAAGCAGGGAAAAAAAAAACAAAGACACTGAAATAGAGAACAAGAGGATAGTGACCAGAGGGGAGAAGGAAGGGAAGTTAAGGGGAAGAAGGGGGAGGGATTTGGAGGAACAAATAGTAAGGACACAGGGACGAGAACTAAGGGGGGTGGAAATGGGAGGGAGGTGGGGAGCAAGGGGCGGGGGAGGCTGGGATGGGAAAAATAGAGAAAAAAAGTGTACTTGAAAAATAACTAAATAAAATTAAAAAAATAAATAAAAAAAAATTGTGGTACATATACACAATGGAATTCTATGCAGCAGAGAGAAAGAAGGAGCTACTGCCTTTTGCAACAACATGGATGGAACTTGAAAGCATTATGCTGAGTGAAATAGGCCAGGCATTGAAGGACAAATACCATATGATCTCATCTTTGACAGGGAGCTAAAGAATAAAACAAACAAGCAAACAGAATAAAAACAAAGACACTGAAGTAGAGAACAAGTGGGCATCGACCAGAGGGGAGAGGGAAGGGAATTTAAGGGGAAAAAGGGGGAGGGATTTTGAGGAACTAGTATGAAAGACACAGGGATGAGGACTGGGGGGTGGGGAATGGGAGAGAGGAGGGAGACCAGGCTGGGGGGTGGGATGGGAGAAATAGATAAAAAAAAATGTACTTGAAAACTAAATAAAATTTAATAAAAAAGAAGTCAAAGAACTTGTATGTACAACCAATAGACATGAACAAAGCAGGGGGAGGCTGGAGGGTTTCTGGGTATATAGCACAAAGAATATAAAGGGGGAAAATGGGAAAACTTTAATAGCATAATCAATAAACTATATCTTTTAAAAAGGAAAGCAAACTCACATAAATTGGAGCAGAACTAGGGGTACCAGGATGTTCTGAAAATCAGATGTGAAGTCTCATTGGCACTGATTGGTCAGGTTTTGAAATATAAGTGCATCTGAATATGGGTGATACACTACAACACTAGGGTAGAAAGAGAGACATGGGGAAAAATTGCATAAATAACATACAAAAATAGCCACAACACTATGAATGCAAAGATGAAAGAAGCACTGCTTACTCTTCTTAATTTTGGACAGAAAGGGGGAAGGGAAAAGCCAAGGGAATTTTTAAGGGTAAAAGCAGACTTGCATATGTTTAAAAGTACAAGATTCTGTAGAAATATTTAAAGATAGAACAATAAGGAAAATTTTAGGGAATAAATTCCAAAGATGAAAAGAAGTTGATATAATTCAACATATTTCTATGATTTCAAATTATTTACTTTTGAATCTGGGAATGACTGATACTTTTCTAAGATGATGAAAAATATGTATGACTCAGACCAAAACTCAGCAACTTAAACAGGACACTCTGGAGGCATTCTTATTAGAACTAGTAAAACCAAGATGACTACAGTCTTTAGTATTATTTCACAATGTATTAAATGAAGTATTAAAAAATACAGTTATACATGCAAATGGAATAAGAGGCATTGAAATTAGAAGAAAAGAGGTAAAATTATTTTTAATTTGAAAACACGTTATTACATATTTGGAAAACCTGAAAGAATGCATGGAAAGAATTCTACAAATAATATTTACTTTACCAAGTATAAAATTAGCATAGAATTGATACAAACAAATAAATAATAATGTGAAAATATAATGAGGGAAAAAATACTTGTTACAGGTGCAAAAATAAAATAAAATTCCTATGCATGAATGTGATAACAATGTGCTAAAATAGATGAGAAAAATTATAAAACACTCCTAAAAGATACTGAAGTTGACTTGAAAACAATGGGGAGATATGCCACACTTCAAAATTGGAGGTCAAAAGATGCAAAGATGTCAATTCTTCCCAAGGTTCTTTTTAAATTTAAGATGCAATCAATAAATATGCCTTTAAGTTATTTACTAGAACTAGACAGGTTAATTATAAAGGTTGGGGTTAAACATGAATAGCCAGGAAAATAATAAAGAAAAGAACAACACAGAGTGAGTTACCTTCAAGATATGAAATATTATGAAGCTTCTGTAATCCAAGCAGTGTGGTATTGGGTTATGAATAGACAGACAGACCAATAGAACACAATGGGAAATGAGAGATAGCCCAGGTGCCTATTAAACTTTGCATAGAATGAAGGCAACAGCTCATAACCATGGGAAAATGATGGACTTTTTATAAATGGCAATAGAACAACATAATGGTCTTCTGGAAAAATACATAGTTGCATACATTCTTCACACCATACACTGGTAAAATTCCTAAAATGACCAGATATTCAAACTAAAACTAAATAAATAAAACCATGTAACCACATTATGATAAAAATGAGTGACTTTCTCTATAACCTAAGAGGAGAGAAAATATTTCTAACTATCATTAAAATACCAAACACAATAGAAGACTAATAAGTTTAATTTTAAAATTTTATCATAACAACAATCAAAAGACAAATCACAAATCAGAGGAAAACATGCAACTTATACCTCAAACAGAAAGCTATTACACCCAATATATAGTCCTCCTAAAAACTGAGAAGGTCAAAATACAACAGAAACATGAGGGGAAAGTAGGAAGAGACAGTCCACAAAAGACAGTCCATAAAAATACCAACGGTCATAAAATTTATGAAACCACCTGCCATGTTTCTTAAAATTAAAGAAATGCAAATTAGAACAATACTGAAACACTGGTTCTCACCCATCACCATGGAAATTTTAAAAATTCTGAATCTATACCATGCTGAAGAGACTGTAAAAAAGTATGCACTCCCATTTTCTGCTCAGGCAGAAAATAAATGTCAATTCCTTCTCCCCAAACACAAAATCAATCATCAATACAATCCCAATTAAAATCACAGCAGGTTCTTTTGTAGGAATTTACAAGCTGAGTCTAGATTTCATATGGAAATTCACAGGTGTTAAAGGAGCCACAAAACTTTGAAAGAAGTGAATGAAATTCAGGACTTATACTAACTGATTTCAAAAATTATTATAAAGCTACAGTAATCAAAATCTGTATGGTACTGGCATCAACATAGACAAATAGATGAAAACAACCACACACAAATAGAATCAACTGGTTTTTAACACAGGAAAAAGAACGATCACTGGACATTTATGAGCAAATATACACATACCCCAAAACCCCACTTTGATCCATATACAAAACTTAAGTCATAATTTCCACATTGCTCTTCTGGCCTCAGCAAGAACAGTAAAGCATTTCTTAAGAAGAATACAGCACTAACTATGAAAGGCAAAGTTGATAAGTCAAACTTCATTTAAATTAAAAATATTGGCTATCGAAAGATATCATTTAGGATAAGTAAAGGATAGTCTGGAGAAGATGGGGAGAGGAAGATGACTATATGTATGCATGTATTATGCACAGATACATATATATTATCCATACATGCAAAAACACAAACATGTACACTTCGATGGACTTACATGTGCATTTTCAAATTCCTGCAATAAAATAGGAAAACAACTTACTACCCTATTTTTTAAAGAGAAAATGGCTTGAATAATTACTTCAGAGAAGATATTCAAATAGCCAGTAAATATGTAAAAAGATGCCCAGCATCATTATTTAACACGAAAAAGACCTCATTAAAAAAGCATTCCATTGTCCATACCAGAATAAAAATACATTGCTGCATAAGGGATAAAATAGAGATAAAATTAAAATACCAAGTCTTAACAAGGATATAGAACAATTAGAATCCTCAAATAGTGTTGATAGCAATGCTAATTGAATCAAACATTAGAAAACAGTGACATTTGGCAGTGACGTTACACAAGCTGCACATAAGCCTACTCTATTATCCAGCAGATCCACATATAAGTATAATACGAAAGAAATGTTTGCTTTCAATCAAAATACACAGGCACTATGTTTCCAAAGGCTTTATCAACAATAGGCAAGAGCTGGAAACTATCTAACTTTATTAAAAGGCTAAATAATTGTATATTCACATGATGGAATAGTACTCACCACTATAACATCATGTACCCATACATACTGCAATACAGATGTACATGACAGGCTTTATGATGAAGAAAAGAAGCCAGAAACAATCCAGTACCTGTTTATATGAAGTTCAAGTACAGACAACACTCTACAATGATAAAAGTCAGAACAGTGGATAGCTGTGGGGATGGGGTGGAGGGCAGGTTGTATTTATTGGAAGGGTGCAAGAGGGAACTTTTGAATGTAGATGGAAATGTTGTACATCTTGATCTAGGTTGTGGTTACATATTCATGTGCAAAAGCACAGTGAGCTCTACACTTACGATTAGTGCACTTTGCTATATAAAAGTCAGGGCGCAACATTTTCAAAAGGAGTTCTGGGTATTCTTTCATGACCTACATTGAACAGCATATTCAATACACCAACCCCAACTCCTAAATTTGAGGTTCCCTAAATTCAAACATGCACAGTGTCTGGCACAAAACATACCCCTTTTCTTACATAAAGATTTTTTATTACAAATAATAAGCATATAATTCTGTAACATAACAATATCACACTCCACCACACCGTGTGACAAAGTGTTCACATTGCTGTCCATCTCATGTGAGACAGTCACGTCCCCTACCAACCACACCCAATGGCACCACTTCTGCTGGACCCTGTATTTTATCTCATCTCAATCCTCCCTTTATAAGCTTATTCTTTTCTTTCTGGCAGCACTGAACAGAACCAAAAGGCAGAACTGAACAGTTATTGAAGTTTCCCTACTTCCTCATGGAATGAACTTTCCTACAAAACAGCCCAGTAAATAAAAATAATTACCCCAGCACTTCATTTGTCATTGATTCTCAAAGTAATTTCACCAATAATAGTGAGTTTTGACAAAAATTGTTGTTTTGATTTTTAATATAAAGCTCTATTTTCCATTTCATAATATGGTGGCTTTATGAACTTATCCTGAGATCACCATTTCTTACCCACATGCTCTATTATTAGAATATGGAGGCTATCTGCAATGCCTGAAAATTTCATAGCAAATGCCTCTCCTAATAAGCAGCAGCTTGGTGCTGCCTAGCAGGTGAACATGAACCAAGGGCCAGCTACTGCTCTGTCACATACTCTAGACCAGTGTCATCTAATGGAAATATAATGTGAGCCACCTATAAATTCTAAACTTTCTAGTAGATTCCTTACAAATGAATATATACATTCATTTTAATAACATATTTTATTTAACACAATATATGCAAATTGTTATCATTTCACCATGTAATCAAACAAAAAAGTATCCATGAGATTGTTTTTCATATTCTTCAAAGATTGGGTACGTATATCACACTTACTTTGCCCACTTACAGTATATCTCCATTTGGATGTCCACATTTCAGTTGCTCAGTACCCTACATGACTAGTAACTACCAGATCAGATAGCACAGCTCCCAGTGACTTTGGACCACAACCAAGATAACCCTTGAAATGAGACTCCAAATTCTTTCTCAGTCTCGAAATAATATGACACATCCACTCAGCATATTTCTACCCTATAAAATGCCATTTCTCTCCCTGGAAGTCCTAATTAACTAACCCACAACCCCAGTGCTCCACTCACCAAGTCAGTGGTCACCACCCTTGCCTTCTGGGAAACCTAACACACTACCCATTCACACAGTTAAAAGTCATCAGACACTGATCTGGTCATTTTGCCAAGACCTACTCAACAAAATTTGTCACCTCCTATTCTCTTGCAAAATGTGATGTATTAAAATTGTTTGTGCAAGTAGCACAAAATTATTGTCAATTCTTTTTAAATTTAGATGTACTAGGTCAACTAACATGTGAAATGACATCTTCCAAGAAAGAGATGAGGCAAGAAAACATGGCCTAGAGGAAAACATACTGAATTGAGATTCAAGCTGGGATTTCAGCCCCAACTTTGAAATCCTGGTAATTTTTTTACATTTTTGAACTAGATGAAATGATTCTGTATGAAATTTTCTCAAAAATAAAATAAGACCTGCCTTTCCTCCCAGCAATTTCACTGCTAGGATTATATCCTAAGAATCCTAAAACATCAATATCAAAGAACCTATGCACCACAACGTTCAAAGCAGCACGATTTACAATAGCCAAGAGAAGGAAGCAACCTAGGTGCCCATCAGTAAATGAATGGATCAAAAAATTGTGCTACATATACAAATTGGAATTCTATGCAGCAGAGAGAAAGAAGGAGCTACTACCCTTTGCAACAACATGGAAGGAAACTGGAAAGTATTATGCTGAGTGAAATAAGCCAGGTGTTGAAAGACAAATACCATATGATCTCACCTTTAACAGGAAGCTAAACAACAAAAACAAGTAAGCAGAATAAAAACAAAGACACTGAAATAGAGAACAAGGGGAAAGTGACCAGAGGGGAGAGGGAAGGGAATTTAAGGGAAGAAAGGGGAGGGATTTGGAGGAACAAGTATAAAGGACACTGGGATGAGGACTGGAGAGGGGGAAATGGGAGGGAGGTGGGGAGCACGAGGCGGGGGAGGGGGCTGAAATGGGAGAAATAGACAAAAAACTGTACTTGAAAAATAACTAAAGAAAATTTAAAAAAAAAGAAATGATTCTGCAGCCCCATTCATACTGCATACTGTATGATTGCAAAGATGATTTTCAAGAAATAAAGAAGGAAGAGTTGGGGTGATGGTAAGAGGAAATAAATCTATTTGGGAAAGAGTTAAAATTTTCTTTAAATATAGAATACAAAAGCATGAAGGTTGAATTCCTTATTGATGATGATGATAAAAAATAGCAGCACTCTAATTTAAAAATTCTCATCCCTTTTCTCAATTTCCAATTTTTTTTCAAGAGAAAGTTATTCTGCCAAAGTTTTTCTTTATGGCTAATTTGACATCCTTGTTCCTCAGGCTGTAGATTACTGGGTTCAACATGGGAACCACAATGGTATAGAACACAGTACAGACTTTGTCCCATTCAAGGGGTAAAATAGCAGGTGGTTTAAGGTACACAAAAGCTGCTGAACCAAAGAAAAGACAAACTGCCATTATATGAGAACTGCAGGTACTAAAGGCTTTGGATCTGCCCTCAGTAGAACTAATGTGGAAAATGCTGGAAAGAATGAAGCCATAAGACAGAAAAATGGTCACAATGGGCACCCCAATGTCAATGGCCACAAGAGTAAACACCACCAGAGTATTCATGTAAGAGCTGTTGCAGGAGAGCTCAAGGAGGGGAAGGAAGTCACACATATAATGATTGAGAAGGTTTCCTCTACAAAAGGTCAGAAACAGTATATTACCTGTATGCGGTATAGCCCCCAAAAACCCCATCCCATAGACACACAGCAAAAGAAATACACACACCTGAGGAGACATGGTGACCATATACAACAGTGGTTTACAGATGGCCACATAGCGGTCATATGCCATTGCTGACAGGATGAAGCTTTCAGAAATGATAAAGAAGGCGAAGAAAAAGAACTGAGTCATACACCCTGTGTAGGAAATGATGTTCTTCTTTGAGACAAAACTCATCAGCATTTTGGGGATGATAGCAGAGGAGTAACTGAAGTCAATGAAGGACAAGTTGAAGAGGAAAAAGTACATGGGGATATGAAGGTGAGAGTTCAGCCCAATCAGTGTTATCAAGCCCAGGTTCCCCACCATGGTGACCACATAGAAGCCTAGAAACAGGAAGAAGAGAGGGAGCTGGAGTCCTGGCTGGTCTGTTAAGCCTGCGAGGATAAACTCTGTCATAGAGGAGGTGTTATCTGCAGCCATCCTCCTCTGGGACTGCCTGGGAGAAAAAAAGAAGAGTTGCTCACACAGACAGAGAAAAACAACCCACTCCTGATACTGCAGTTTTAACAGGGAGGTGTGGAACTTAGAGTTGAGATGGCATCTCTTTGTTCCTGCATCTCTGTTTTTATGATCCCCACATGGCTTCAACCATCTTAGTAACTGTTGGTGGGTGAAATTATCCTCAAGAGAATGGGCTCATCCAACTGAAGAGAAAGTCCACAAAGCTCAGCTGGGATGACCCTGTAACCTTGCAGTGACCCTCTTCTGGTACTGCCTGTCCTGTATAGTGTGGGGCCAAGTTTCGTGTGACCTGGGCCCTTCTCTGCAATGCTGTTGTGAAGCAGAAGCCAGTTGCCCTAGACCTTCCACCTTTGGTCAGAGCTGGTGAAAACAGAAAGTTGAGGCTGTGTTGCCCTGAGTCTTTGGCAGGAATGGCTGTGGAAATATTATGTAAAAATAATACTGGAGTAATAAGGTAAAGTTATTAACTAAACCCAATAAAAAAGAAACAATTGCTGAAAACTAAGTAAACTAATGGCACTGTTCTAAGTGCTCAGGGCATTTTGGTTAAACCCACTGAACAGGAGAGGACACAGGGCACAAGTCCCAGTCCTTCTAATTGGCAAGGGAGGGGTACTCCGTATGTCTGGCTCCCGGATTCGAGCTTCATACCCTAACCACTCTGCACAGACCAGGTCCGGAAGGCACTCACCCTCCTTCTGCCTGAAGTCACAGTGCTGGACTCTGCTGGCTCCCACCCATCTCTCTCATGGAGACTCACATGGCCCTGGTGAGAGGAAGGGGACAACTCAGAGCTAAGACTGCTCTGCTTCTGACTCTCCTTTAAAATTCGAAGCCTTTAGTTTGTCTTGGTTCTCCTGTTGAGCTGAAGAACATGGTCTCAGACCTTTGTCCTGAGCCTGCAGTTCAGCTTCCAGGGTTGGAACAGAACTTTTATAACATCTGTGTATAACCAGAGACTGAAGAGTGTTATTCTGGACTAGGGACCACAGTGACCTAGTTACAGGGGCTCCCTCAGGTTTCTTGCTCCCTAAGGAAGAAGCAATGTTTGTTTATGCCCTGATGGTGCCTGACGCGGCTTTAGATGGCCTTTCCTTTCATTCATGTTACATCTTTATAAGAACAATTAAGAATAAAACACTAGGAAAAAGAATTCTTGTACTGAGTGCTTACTGTATACTGACCTCTGTATTTAATGCAGCCCCCTCCTCTGAAAGGTTTAGAGCAACCCATACATAATTTCATCACGTTCATTCCTCAGAATGACCTCGTAGGGTAGACCTATTTTTCTCCCCTAATAATACATGAAAGAAACATGAAAGTGCACTGAAGGAAAGGAAAGCTAGGGAGGGGGACAGGACACAGGGGAGAGTATCTGAAAGGGCAAGTGCTAGAGATTTCAGTTCAAATAGCGGGATCTGACAGTTAAGCAATGACTTGAGAAAGACCTGGAAAGTCTTTGCTTAATAATAACACCAGTTACTCTAATGAAATGCTGGGTGTCATGGCTTAATGCAGCACATTCCCCAGGCAACAGGGTTTTGTCCCACAGTTTTATACAGTACTCCAGCCCAAATTATCGCTGTGGGGAAGAAAATTCTGACCAAATAAAAGGGTAGAGGTTAGAGACCTTGCTGGGTTTTAGATAACCACAAGTCACACGATGTAGATTTTTGGCTGAGACGGATATAAAGATTAAGAATATTTTATGTGCCAATTTGCCCCTTTCCCAGGGTATTACATAGTCAGGATGGCAAATTTTGTATTCAAAAAACAAATCTCTATTTGGGGAAGTTCAAGAGTTGGTTAGCTGATGAGTTCTGTATGTTTTTGGTCAGAGTTAAGGTCAGAAGTTCTTTGGGAGAAATTATGACAGTGGAACAGAAAGGCAGAACCCATCATATTCCAGGAAAGTCCCACTGAAACCACTGCACATGGGCCTATGTGTGTGTCTGAGTGTGTACACACACAGAAGTGAGGACTTTCCCTACCCCCACTAAAGCTCAGCAGTGATGGTGCCTCATCTGCCTGTTTGCATGGAGAAGTGTCCACTGCCCAGATGATTATAATGAAACCTTGTCCCTGTTCTCAATTCTGCTACACATGTTGAAGAAATGGAGACAAACAATTCATTACCAAGAAACTAAAGTAAGAATCACAAGTATGTTCTCCTTAGGACCCAAGGTCAAAGAGGACCTTGAGGAATCACTACAATGTTCAGGTTCCTTTCAGAATCTCAGAGGGTTCTTGGAATCATGATACAACACCAAGAAAATTTCTTCTGAGATCTTTGCCTCATCAGAGATGGTATCCATGGGAGCTTCAATTCCAGTGCATTAAGGTTTCATTTCAAGCCAACCAAGGCTTCTCTAAAGCTGTTTTGACTGTTGACTTGCTCCTATACAAGCAGAGAGAAACACAAATCAATATACTTAAGTTATTTTGTTGCAGGTCTTTTACCTCCTTGGTTACGTTTATGCCTAGGTAGTTTATTTTTTCCTGCTTTAGTAAATAGGATTTCTCCCCTAGTTTCTGTTTCTGACATTTCATTGCTAATGCACAAGAATGCCATCGATTTTTGAATATTAACCTTGCATCCCACTACTATTCCAAATTCACTGATTGGGTCAGTTAGTTTTTGGGTGGAGACTATAGAGTTTTCTATGTACACTCTCTTGTCATCTGCCATAATGACAGTTTTACTCCCTTCTTTCCAATTTGGGTGCCTTTTGGTACTTTTTCTTCTTATTGGATCCCTGTGGCTAGAACTTCCAGTACTATGTTGAGTAGGAGTAGTGAAAGCAGGCACCCTTTGTAGTTGCTGATCTTAAGGGGAAACCTTTTAGTTTTTTTCATTGGCGATAATGTTGGCTGTATGTTTCTCATAGATGGCTTTTATTATGTTGAGGTATCCTCCCTGTGGTCTTGCTTTGCTGAGTGTTTTTTTTATCATACATGGGTGCTGGATTTTATCAAAAGCTTTTTCATCATCTATTGATCTGATCATATGAATTTGCCCTTCATTATATTTATGTGGAGTATTATGTTCATTGATTTGTGAATGTTGTACCATCCTCGCATCCCTGGGATGAATCCCACTTGATCATGGTGTATGATCTTTTCAATGTATTTTCTTTTTTAAAATATATTTTTTATTATGCCATTGTACTTGTCCTATTGCCTTCCTTTATTCCCCTCCACCCTGCACACCCCTTCCCCACCATTCACCCCTCTTTCATTTATGTCCATGTGTCATGATTTGTTCAGATTCTATATTTCCCATACTATTCACCACCTCTCCCTTGTCTATTCTTTACCTACCATCTATACTACTTATTCTCTGTACCTTCTACCCCCTTCTCCTCCTCCCACTCCCCTGTTGCTAACCCTCAATGTGACCTTCATTTCTATAGTTCTGTTCCTGTTCTAGTTGTTTGTTTAGTTTGTTTTAGTTTTAGGTGTGGTTGTTAATAACTGTCAGTTTGTTGTTTTTCCAATAGTCATATTTTTATCTTCTTTTTCTTTGATAAGTCCCTTTAACATTTCATAAAATAAGGGCTTGGTGATGATGAACTTCTTGAATTTGATCTTATCTGAGAAGGACTTTATCTGCCCTTCCATTCTAAATGAAAGCTTTGCTGGATAGAGCAATCTTGGATGTAGGTCTTTGGATTTCATGACTTGGAATATGTCTTTCCATCCCCTTCTTGTCTGTCAGGTCTCTTTTGAGAAATCCACTGACAGTCTGATGGGAACTCCTTTGTAGGTGACTGTCCCCTTATCTCTTGCTGCTTCTAGGACTCTCTCCTTCATTTTAATCTTGGCTAATATAATTATGATGTGCCTTGGTGTGTCCCTTCTTGGGTCCAACTTCTTTGGGACTCTCTGAGCTTCCTAGATTTCCTGGAAGTCTATCGCCTTTGCCAGATTGGGCAAGTTCTCCTTTATTATTTGTTCAAATAACTTTTCCACTAGCTGCTCTTCCTCTTGCCCTTCTGGTATCCCTGTAATTTTGGTGTTGGAACATTTAAAGATGTCCTGAAGGTTCCTAAGCCTCTCTTCACTTTTTTGAATTCTTGTTTCTTCATACTTTTCTGTTTGGTCCTTTTTTTCCTTCCTTCTGCTCCACTCCCTTGATTTGAGTCCCAGTATCCTTCCCATCACTATTGATTCCCTGTGTGTTTTGCTTCATTTCACTTAGTGAAGCCTTCATTTGTTCATCTAATTTGTGACTAAAATCAACCAGTTCTGTGAGCATCCTGATCACCAGTGCTTTAAACTGTGCATCTGATGGGTTGGCTATTACTTGGCTGCTTAGAGTTATCGGATCCTGGGGTTTGAGTTCTTCTTGAGCCATAATGTTTTGGTCTGTTCTCACCTGTTACATATGACGAGCAGAGCCCTAGGTGTTCACCAGGGTGGGGTGACTCAGGTTGCTGGGTTGCGACGCTGTATGTGTGGGTAGAGTTCAAGAGGGGCAATAGCGGTCTCCTCTGCTGCTTCCCATCAGCTGCTGGGGCCTGCATGGTTTGTCCCACTGCTCGCTCCTTCACCTGGTTTATCTGTGAGCAAATGTGTGCCCTCACTGGGTTCGCCCTTTCTACCCCACACCTGGGATCTGAAAACTGCTGCCTGTGTGCCTAGGTCTGTGAGGCAGATCTTTCCTCCCTGACCCCACTCTGCCGCTGGCTCCGACCTTCTTACCAGTCT
The DNA here is from genome assembly GCF_021234435.1 of Artibeus jamaicensis. Classification (NCBI taxonomy): domain Eukaryota; kingdom Metazoa; phylum Chordata; class Mammalia; order Chiroptera; family Phyllostomidae; genus Artibeus; species Artibeus jamaicensis. The sequence goes on along the minus strand of NW_026522052.1, from coordinate 11,312,731 downwards.
GGCTGAACGGTTTGTTGTTGTCAGACTTTGGTATAGTACAATTTCTGTGTTTTGGTTGTGTTTTTGTTACTGAAACTTTGTTGTCTTTAAACTTGGTTGTGCAAGGAGGCAAAGTGTTTCCATCTTCACCGGAGGTCCCTGTTTTTGTTTGATTTTTATTTTTATGGTAAGATCACTTAACATGTGATATATCCTCTTAACAATTTGTAAGTGCACAATACAGTATTGTTAACTAGAGGCTCTGCATCACATACCACATCTCTAGAATTTATTCATCTCGAATAACTGAAGCTTCATAGATGTTGAAAAATTGGAGAGGGCATAACACCTTTAAATTTGGGTCAGACAGAGTGACTCCTTCCACCTGGTGGCCTGATTCCTAGATTTCAGGACAATAATCAAGTCTCATAAACATCAATGTGTGCTTACCTCTCAAGTGCCCCCCACTGGGTCCTGGCTCACAACCCAGGTGTGTGCCCTGACTGGGAATCAAACCAGCAACCCTTTGGTTCATAGTCTGGTGCTCAATCCACTGAGCCACACCAGCCAGTAAAATGACAAGAAACTCACAACTATCAACAACTGAACACTTTTTAAAAATGAAAACAAAAACTAAGCAAACATTAGAAGAGGAAGAGAATCAGAGAAATGACATCACATGGAGGGTTTTCAGGAGGGGTGCAGAGAGGCAGAATGAGGGAGGAAGGGTACAGGGAATAAGAAGCATAATTGGTAGGCATAAAATAGACAGGGAGAGCTTAAGAATGGTATAGGAAATAGAGAAGGCAAAGAACTTGTATGTACAACCAATAGACATGAACAAAGCAGGGGGAGGCTGGAGGGTTTCTGGGTATATAGCACAAAGAATATAAAGGGGGAAAATGGGAAAACTTTAATAGCATAATCAATAAACTATATTTTTTAAAAAGGAAAGCAAACTCACATAAATTGGAGCAGAACTAGGGGTACCAGGATGTTCTGAAAATCAGATGTGAAGTCTCATTGGCACTGATTGGTCAGGTTTTGAAATATAAGTGCATCTGAATATGGGTGATACACTACAACACTGGAGTAGAAAGGGAGACATGGGGAAAAATTGCATAAATAACATACAAAAATAGCCACAACACTCTGAATGCAAAGATGAAAGAAGCACTGCTTACTCTTCTTAATTTTGGACAGAAAAGGGGAAGGGAAAAGCCAAGGGAATTTTTAAGGGTAAAAGCAGACTTGCATATGTTTAAAAGTACAAGATTCTGTAGAAATATTTAAAGATAGAACAATAAGGAAAATTTTAGGAAATAAATTCCAAAGATGAAAAGAAGTTGATATAATTCAACATATTTCTATGATTTCAAATTACTTACTTTTGAATCTGGGAATGATGGATACTTTTCTAAGATGATGAAAAATATGTATGACTCAGACCAAACCTCAGCAACTTAAACAGGACACTCTGGAGGCATTCTTATTAGAACTAGTAAAACCAAGATGACTACAGTCTTTGGTATTATTTCACAATGTATTAAATGAAGTATTAAAAAATACAGTTATACATGCAAATGGAATAAGAGGCATTGAAATTAGAAGGAAAGAGGTAAAATTATTTTTAATTTGAAAACACGTTATTACATATTTGGAAAACCTGAAAGAATGCATGGAAAGAATTCTACAAATAATATTTACTTTACCAAGTATAAAATTAGCATAGAATTGACACAAACAAATAAATAATAATGTGAAAATATAATGAAAGAAAAAAATACTTGTTACAGGTGCAAAGATAAAATAAAATTGCTATGCATGAATGTGATAACAATGTGCTAAAATAGATGAGAAAAATTATAAAACACTCCTAAAAGATACTGAAGTTGACTTGAAAACAATGGGGAGATATGCCACACTTCAAAATTGGAGGTCAAAAGATGCAAAGATGTCAATTCTTCCCAAGGTTCTTTTTAAATTTAAGATGCAATCAATAAATATGCCTTTAAGTTATTTACTAGACCTAGACAGGTTAATTATAAAGGTTGGGGTTAAACATGAATAGCCAGGAAAATAATAAAGAAAAGAACAACACACAGTGAGTTACCCTCAAGATATGAAATACTATGAAGCTTCTGTAATCCAGCAGTGTGGTATTGGGTTATGAATAGACAGACAGACCAATAGAACACAATGGAAAATGAGAGATAGCCCAGGTGCCTATTAAACTTTGCATAGAATGAAGGCAACAGTTCAAAACCATGGGAAAATGATGGACTTTTTATAAATGGCAGTAGAACCACGTGATAGTCTTCAGGAAAAATATATAGTTGGATCAATTCTTCACACCATACATCGGTAAAATTTCTAAAATGACCAGATATTCAAGTTAAAAATGAATAAATAAAACCATGCAACCACATTATGATAAAAATGAGTGACTTTCGTTATAACCTAAGAGGAGAGAAAATATTTCTAACTATCATTAAAATACCACAAGCAATAGAAGGCTAATAAGTTTAATTTTAAAATTTTATAACATCAAAGGACAAATCACAAATTAGAGGAAAAAATGCAACTAATACCTCAAAAAGAAAGCTATTATACACAATATATAGTCCTCCTAAAAACAGAGGTTAAAATTGAGCAGAAATATGAGGAAAAAGTAGGAAGAGACAGTCCACAAAAGACAATCCATAAAAATAATAATGGTCATAAAATTTATGAAACCACCTGCCATGTTTCTTAAAATTAAAGAAATGCAAATTAGAACAATACTGAAACACTGGTTCTCACCCATCACCATGGAAATTTAAAAAATTCTGAAACTATACCATGCTGAAGAGACTGTAAAAAAGTATGCACTCCCATTTTCTGCTGAGGCAGAAAATAAATGTCAATTCCTCCTCCCCAAACACAAAATCAATCATCAATACAATCCCAATCAAAATCACAGCAGGTTCTTTTGTAGGAATTTACAAGCTGAGTCTAGATTTCATATGGAAATTCACAGGTGTTAAAGGAGCCACAAAACTTTGAAAGAAGTGAATGAAATTCAAGACTTATACTAACTGATTTCAAAAATTATTATAAAGCTACAGTAATCAAAACCTGTATGGTACTGGCATCAACATAGACAAATAGATGAAAACAAGCACACACAAATAGGATCAACTGGTTTTTAACACAGGGAAATGAACGATCACTGGACATTTATGAGCAAATATATACATACTCCAAAACCCTACATTGATCCATATACAAAACTTAAGTCATAATTTCCACATTGCTCTTCTGGCCTCAGCAAGAACAGTAAAGAATTTCTTAAGAAGAATACAGCACTAACTATGAAAGCAAAGTTGATAAGTCAAACTTCATTTAAATTAAAAATATTGGCTATCAAAAGATATCATTTAGGATAAGTAAGGCATAGTCTGGAGAAGATGGGGAGAGGAAGATGACTGTATAGGTATTATGCACAGATACATATATATTATCCATACATTCACCAACACAAACATGTACACTTCTATGGACGTACATGTGCATTTTTTAATTCCTGCAATAAAATAGGAAAACAACTTACTACCCTATTTTTTAAAGAGTAAATGACTTGAATAATCACTTCAGAGAAGATATTCAAATAGCCAGTAAATATGTAAAAAGATGCCCAGCATCATTATTTATCAGGAAAAAGACTTCAATAAAAAAGCATTCTACTGTCCATACCAGAATAAAAATGCATTGTTGCATAAGGGATAAAATAGAGATAAAATTAAAATACCAAGTCTTAACAAGGATATAGAACAATTAGAATCCTCAAATAGTGTTGATAGCAATGCTAATTGAATCAAACATTAGAAAACAGTGACATTTGGCAGTGACGTTACACAAGCTGCACATAAGCCTACTCTATTATCCAGCAGATGCACATATAAGTATAATACGAAAGAAATGTTTGCTTTCAATCAAAATACACAGGCACTATGTTTCCAAAGGCTTTATCAACAATAGGCAAGAGCTGGAAACTATCTAACTTTATTAAAAGGCTAAATAATTGTATATTCACATGATGGAATACTACTCAGCACTATAACATAATGTACCCATACATACTGCAATACAGATGTACATGACAGGCTTTATGATGAAGAAAAGAAGCCAGAAACAATCCAGTACCTGTTTATATGAAGTTCAAGTACAGACAACACTCTACAATGATAAAAGTCAGAACAGTGGATAGCTGTGGGGATGGGGTGGAGGGCAGGTTGTATTTATTGGAAGGGTGCAAGAGGGCACTATTGAATGTAGATGGAAATGTTGTACACCTTGATCTAGGTTGTGGTTACATATTCATGTGCAAAAGTACAGTGAGCTCTACACTTAAGATTAGTGCACTTTGCTATATGAAAGTCAGGGCGCAACATTTTCAAAAGGAGTTCTGGGTATTCTTTCATGACCTACATTGAACAGCATATTCAATACACCAACCCCAACTCCTAAATTTGAGGTTCCCTAAATTCAAACATGCACAGTGTCTGGCACAAAACATACCCCTTTTCTTACATAAAAATTTTTTATTACAAATAATAAGCATATAATTCTGTAACATAACAATATCACACTCCACCACACCCTGTGACAAAGTGTTCACATTGCTGTCCATCTCATGTGAGACAGTCACGTCCCCTACCAACCACACTCAATGGCACCACTTCTGCTGGACCCTGTATTTTATCTCATCTCAATCCTCCCTTTATAAGCTTATTTTTTTCCTTTGGCAGCACTGAACAGAATCAAAAGGCAGAACTGAACAGTTATTGAAGTTTCCCTACTTCCTCATGGAATGAACTTTCCTACAAAACAGCCCAGTAAATAAAAATAATTACCCCAGCACTTCATTTGTCATTGATTCTCAAAGTAATTTCACCAATAATAGTGAGTTTTGACAAAAATTGTTGTTTTGATTTTTAATATAAAGCTCTATTTTCCATTTCATAATATGGTGGCTTTATGAACTTATCCTGAGATCACCATTTCTTACCCACATGCTCTATTATTAGAATATGGAGGTTATCTGCAATGCCTGAAAATTTCATAGCAAATGCCTCTCCTAATAAGCAGCAGCTTGGTGCTGCCTGGCAGGTGAACATGAACCAAGGGCCAGCTACTGCTCTGTCACATACTCTAGACCAGTGTCATCTAATGGAAATATAATGTGAGCCACCTATAAATTCTAAACTTTCTAGTAGATTCCTTACAAATGAATATATACATTCATTTTAATGACATATTTTATTTAACACATATATGCAAATTGTTATCATTTCACCATGTAATCAAACAAAAAAGTATCCATGAGATTGTTTTTCATATTCTTCAAAGATTGGGTGTGTATATCACACTTACTTTGCCCACTTACAGCATATCTCCATTTGGATGTCCACATTTCAGTTGCTCAGTACCCTACATGACTAGTAACTACCAGATCAGATAGCACAGCTCCCAGTGACTTTGGACCACAACCAAGATAACCCTTGAATTGAGACTCCAAATTCTTTCTCAGTCTCGAAATAATATGACACATCCACTCAGCATATTTCTACCCTATAAAATGCCATTTCTCTCCCTGGAAGTCCTAATTAACTAACCCACATCCCCAGTGCTCCACTCACCAAGTCAGTGGTCACCACCCTTGCCTTCTGGGAAACCTAACACACTACCCATTCACACAGTTAAAAGTCATCAGACACTGATCTGGTCATTTTGCCAAGACCTACTCAACAAAATTTGTCACCTCCTATTCTCTTGCAAAATGTGATGTATGAAAATTGTTTGTGCAAGTAGCACAAAATTATTGTCAATTCTTTTTTAATTTAGATGTACTAGGTCAACTAACATGTGAAATGACATCTTCCAAGAAAGAGATGAGGCAAGAAAACATGGCCTAGAGGAAAACATACTGAATTGAGATTCAAGCTGGGATTTCAGCCCCAACTTTGAAATCCTGGTAATTTTTTTACATTTTTGAACTAGATGAAATGATTCTACATGGAATTTTCTCAGAAAAATAAAAATCGACCTGCCTTTCCACCAAGCAATTCACTGCTAGGATTATATCCTAAGAATCCTAAAACATCAATATCAAAGAATCTATGCACCACAACGTTCATAGCAGCACGATTTACAATAGCCAAGAGAAGGAAGCAACCTAGGTGCCCATCAGTAAATGAATGGATCAAAAAATTGTGCTACATATACAAATTGGAATTCTATGCAGCAGAGAGAAAGAAGGAGCTACTACCCTTTGCAACAACATGGAAGGAAACTGGAAAGTATTATGCTGAGTGAAATAAGCCAGGTGTTGAAAGACAAACACCATATGATCTCACCTTTAACAGGAAGCTAAACAACAAAAACAAGTAAGCAGAATAAAAACAAAGACACTGAAATAGAGAACAAGGGGAAAGTGACCAGAGGGGAGAGGGAAGGGAATTTAAGGGAAGAAAGGGGAGGGATTTGGAGGAACAAGTATAAATGACACTGGGATGAGGACTGGAGAGGGGGAAATGGGAGGGAGGTGGGGAGCAGGATGGTGGGGAAGGGGCTGGGATGGGTGAAATAGACAAAAAACTGTACTTGAAAAATAACTAAAGAAAATTAAAAAAAAAAGAAATGATTCTAAAGCTCCATTCATACTGCATACTGTATGATTGCAAAGACGATTTTCAAGAAATAAAGAAGGAAGAGTTGGGGTGATGGTAAGAGGAAATAAATCCATTTGGGAAAGAGTTAAAATTTTCTTTAAATATAGAATACAAAAGCATGAAGGTTGAATTCCTTAATGATGATGATGATAAAAATAGCAGCACTCTAATTTAAAAATTCTCATCCCTTTTCTCAATTTCCAATTTTTTTTCAAGAGAAAGTTATTCTGCCCAAGGTTTTCTTCATGGCTAATTTGACATCCTTGTTCCTCAGGCTGTAGATTACTGGGTTCAACATAGGAACCACAATGGTATAGAACACAGTACAAACTTTGTCCCATTCAAGGGGTAAATTAGCAGGTGGTTTAAGGTACACAAAAGCTGCTGAACCAAAGAAAAGACAAACTGCCATTATATGAGAACTGCAGGTACTAAAGGCTTTGGATCTGCCCTCAGTAGAATTAATGTGGAAAATGCTGGAAAGAATGAAGCCATAAGACAGAAAAATGGTCACAATGGGCACCCCAATGTCAATGGCCACAAGAGTAAACACCACCAGAGTATTCATGTAAGAGCTGTTGCAGGAGAGCTCAAGGAGGGGAAGGAAGTCACACATATAATGATTGAGAAGGTTTCCTCTACAAAAGGTCAGAAACAGTATATTACCTGTATGCGGTATAGCCCCCAAAAACCCCATCCCATGGACACACAGCAAAAGTAATACACACACCTGAGGAGACATGGTGACCATATACAACAGTGGTTTACAGATGGCCACATAGCGGTCATATGCCATTGCTGACAGGATGAAGCTTTCAGAAATGACAAAGAAGGCGAAAAAAAAGAACTGAGTCATACACCCTGTGTAGGAAATGATGTTCTTCTTTGAGACAAAACTCATCAGCATTTTGGGGATGATAGCAGAGGAGTAACTGAAGTCAATGAAGGACAAGTTGAAGAGGAAAAAGTACATGGGGATATGAAGGTGAGAGTTCAGCCCAATCAGTGTTATCAAGCCCAGGTTCCCCACCATGGTGACCACATAGAAGCCTAGAAACAGGAAGAAGAGAGGGAGCTGGAGTCCTGGCTGGTCTGTTAAGCCTGCGAGGATAAACTCTGTCATAGAGGAGGTGTTATCTGCAGCCATCCTCCTCTGGGACTGCCTGGGAGAAAAAAAGAAGAGTTGCTCACACAGACAGAGAAAAACAACCCACTCCTGATACTGCAGTTTTAACAGGGAGGTGTGGAACTTAGAGTTGAGATGGCATCGCCTTTTTCCTGCATCTCTGTTTTTATGATCCCCACATGGCTTCAACCATCTTAGTAACTGTTGGTGGGTGAAATTATCCTCAAGAGAATGGGCTCATCCAACTGAAGAGAAAGTCCGCAAAGCTCAGCTGGGGTGACCCTGCAACCTTGCAGTGACCCTCTTCTGGTACTGCCTGTCCTCTACAGTGGGGGGCCAAGTTTCGTGTGACCTGGGCCCTTCTCTGCAGTGCTGTTGTGAAGCAGAAGCCAGTTGCCCTAGACCTTCCACCTTTGGTCACAGCTGGTCAGAACAGAAAGTTGAGGCTGTGTTGCCCTGAGTCTTTGGCAGGAATGGCTGTGGAAATATTATGTAAAAATAATACTGGAGTAATAAGGTAAAGTTATTAACTAAACCCCATAAAAAAGAAACATTTGCTGAAAACTAACTAAAGTAATGGCACTGTTCTAAGTGCTCTGGGCATTTTGGTTAAACCCACTGAACAGGCGAGGACACAGGGCACAAGTTCCAGTCCTTCTAGTTGGCAGGGGAGGGGTACTCCGTATGTCTGGCTCCCGGATTCGAGCTTCATACCCTAACCACCCTGCACAGACCAGGTCCGGAAGGCACTCACCCTCCTTCTGCCTGCAGTCACAGTGCTGGACTCTGCTGGCTCCCACCCATCTCTCTCATGGAGACTCACATGGCCCTGGTGAGAGGAAGGGGACAACTCAGAGCTAAGACTGCTCTGCTTCTGACTCTCCTTTAAAATTCGAAGCCTTTAGTTTGTCTTGGTTCTCCTGTTGAGCTGAAGAACATGGTCTCAGACCTTTGTCCTGAGCCTGCAGTTCAGCTTCCAGGGTTGGAACAGAACTTTTATAACATCTGTGTATAACCAGAGACTGAAGAGTGTTATTCTGGACTAGGGACCACAGTGACCTAGTTACAGAGGCTCCCTCAGGTTTCCTGCTCCCTAAGGAAGAAGCAATGTTTGTTTATGCCCTGATGGTGCCTGACGCGGCTTTAGATGGCCTTTTCTTTCATTCATGTTACATCTTTATAAGAACAATTAAGAATAAAACTCTAGGATAAAGAATTCTTTTGCTTACTGTGTGCTTACTGTATACTGACCTCTGTATTTAATGCAGCCCCCTCCTCTGAAAGGTTTAGAGCAACCCATACATAATTTCATCACGTTCATTCCTCAGAATGACCTCGTAGGGTAGACCTATTTGTCTCCCCTAATAATACATGAAAGAAACATGAAAGTGCACTGAAGGAAAAGAAAGCTAGGGAGGGGGACAGGACACAGGGGAGAGTATCTGAAAGGGCAAGTGCTAGAGATTTCAGTTCAAATAGCGGGATCTGACAGTTAAGCAATGACTTGAGAAAGACCTGGAAAGTCTTTGCTTAATAATAACACCAGTTACTCTAATGAAATGCTGGGTGTCATGGCTTAATGCAGCACATTCCCCAGGCAACAGGGTTTTGTCCCACAGTTTTATACATTACTCCAGCCCAAATTATCGCTGTGGGGAAGGAAATTCTGACCAAATAAAAGGGTAGAGGTAAGAGACCTTGCTGGGTTTTAGATAACCACAAGTCACACAGTGTAAATATTTGGCTGAGACTGATATAAAGATTAAGAATATTTTATGTGCCAATTTGCCCCTTTCCCAGGGTATTACATAGTCAGGATGGCAAATTTTGTATTCAAAAAACAAATCTCTATTTGCGGAAGTTCAAGAGTTGGTTAGCTGATGAATTCTGTTTCTTTTTGGTCATAGTTAAGGTCAGAAGTTCCTTGGGAGAAATACGACAGTGGAACAGAAAGGCAGAACCCATCAGCTTCCAGGCAAGTCCCACTGAAACCACTACACATGGGCTGTGTGTGTGTTTGAGTGTGTACACATACAGAAGTGAGGACTTTCCCTATCTCCACTAAAGTTCAGCAGTGATGGTGCCTCATCTGCCTGTTTGCATGGAGAAGTGTCCACTGCCCAGATGATTATAATGAAACCCTGTCCCTGTTCTCAATTCTGCTACACATGTTGAAGAAATGGAGACAAACAATCTATTACCAAGAAACTAAAGTAAGCATCACAAGTATGTTCTCCTTAGGCCCCAAGGTCAAAGAGGACCTTGGGGAATTACTACAATGTTCAGTTTTCTTTCAGAATCTCAGAGGATTCTTGGAAGCATGATGCAACACCAAGAAAATTTCTTCTGAGATCTTTGCCTCTTCAGAGATGATATACATGGGAGCTTCATTTCCAGTGCATCAAGGTTTCATTTCAACCAAACCAAGGCTTCTCTAAAGCTGTTTTGACTGTTGACTTGCTCGTATACAAGCAGAGAGAAACACAAATCAGTATACTTAAGCTATTTTTTGTAGTTCTTTTATAATCTCGGTTAAGTTTATGCCTAAGTACTTTGGTTTTTTTTCTTGCATTCATAAATAGGATTTCTCCCCTAGTTTCTGTTTCTGACATTTCATTGCTAATGCACAAAAATGCCATCGATTTTTGAATATTAACCTTGTATCCTACTACTATTCCAAATTCACTGATTGGGTCAGTTAGTTTTTGGGTGGAGACTATAGAGTTTTCTATGTACACTATCCTGTCATCTGTCATAATGACAGTTTTACTCCCTTCTTTCCAATTTGGGTGCCTTTTGGTACTTTTTTTTCTTGTCTGATCCCTGTGGCTAGAACTTCCAGTACTATGTTGAGTAGGAGTAGTGAAAGCAGGCACCCTTTGTAGTTGCTGATCTTAAGGGGAAACCTTTTAGTTTTTCCCATTGGGGAAAATGTTGCCTGTAGGTTTCTCATATATGGCTCTTATTATGTTGAGGTATCCTCCTTCTAGTCCCACTTGCTGAGTTTTTTTTTTTTTTTTCATAAATGGGTCCTGGATTTTATCGAAGGCTTTTTCAGCATCTATTGATCTGATCATGTGGTTTTGTCCTTCATTTTGTTTATGTGGGGTCTTACATTTATTGATTTGTGAATATTGTAGCATCCTTGCATCCCTGCAATGAATCCCACTTGACCATGGTGTATGATCTTTTTAATGTACTTCTGAATCCAGATATGCAGTGTATTGTTGAGGATTTAAGCATCTGTGTTCATTAGTGATATTGGCCTGTATTTTTGTTTCTTTGTTGAGTCTTTACCTGGTTTTGGAATATGAATGATACTGGCCATGTAAAAAGAGTTTGGGAGTTTTCCCTCATCTTGAATTTTGTGGAATAGTTTGAGAAAATGAGAGTTAGTTCTTCCTTAAATATTTGGTAAATTTCAACTGTGAAGCCCAGTAGTCCAGGGTTTTGTGTGCTGGGATTTTTTTAAATTACTGCTTCAACTTCACTAGTTGTTATCAGTCTGTTCAGGCTTTCTGCTTCTTTTTGATTCAGTTTTGGAAGATTGTATGTTTCAAGAAATTTCCCCATTTCACTCAGGTTGTTTAATTTATTGGCATATAGTTATTCATAGTAATTTCTTACAATCCTTTGTATTAGTGTGGTATTGGTTGTAACGTCTTCTTTTTCATTTCTGACTTTATTTATCTGGGTCCTCTCTTTCTTAGTGAGTCTGGTTAAAAGTTTGTCAGTTTTATATGCCTTCTCAAAGAACCAGATCCTCGATTTACTGATCATTTGAATTCTTCTTTTAGTCTGTGTGTCATTTAATTCTGCCCTAATCTTGGTTATTTCCTTCCTTCTCTTTGCTCTGGACTTTGTTTGTCATTGTTCCTCTAGTTCTTGTAGGTGCAAGCTGAGGTTGTTTAGTTGAGATCTTTCTATTTTCTTTACATAGGACATTAACTGATTTCTCAATATGAAGTCAATCTTATGTTCCGAGGGTCAAACTTCACTTCGAAATTATATAAAACTACTTTTGTGCTATGTTGGATTTTTGGGCTGTTTTTTCCAGTTGATTAGGTTGCATGTAAATTCATGAAGGATATTGGTATATACATTTTTTCTAGTAACATTTTGGTCTGGCTTAGGTTATCAGTGGCAGTACAATTTCCCTGGTGAGCCAAGGTTTCAGTCACTAATAATCACATCACCAGAATTATCCCTAGACCCAGACAACCTATTAGTGCTGCTGAGAACCGACCATCAGGATGATATGAACCTGTGAAATTAGAACTCAAGGGTGATCTTTGCACAGCTGTTTTTCCAGTGACTCCTTCTCCATTACTAGATTCACTGGGCCTGAAGTCAAGGAAAGACGTGACTCTTACAGTGTATTCAATAGTTCACAAAGCCCCTTCATACACACCATATGCTAATTAATCCTCACAAAGCATTAAGATTCTATCACTTTTTCATTTTAAAGATAATAAAGGTGAAGTATGTACGAGTCACCCAAAATCACAAAGTAAGAAATGAATTTTAACAAAGTTTAACAGGTCACATAGTAAGAAATTCATGGAACCTAACCAACAAAAGAAAAAACAAGCAACATATATCCAGAGACATTGAAATTAAGAACAATCTGACAGTAACCAGAGAGGAGGTGGAAGGGATAAAAGGGAAAATAGGGGAAGGCTTTTCAGGAAAATCTATAAAGGACACAAGGACCAAATCAAGTGGGGATTGGGGGAGCTAGGCAGGAGTCCAAGCAAGGGAGGGTGGGAGGTTTGGTAGGGATGATGAGAGACTGGTGGGCAGTATATGCAGACAACTATAATTGGACAAAAATAAAATAATTTTTTAAAGGAAAAGATTCCTGGATACAAAAGGAAAAACGAGAATGAATTCTATGGCAGTCTATGTCTTCAATTTTCAAACTTCATGATCTTTGCTCTACCAATTCATGCATTTTTCAACATTTCTAGACAGTTGTTGGGGTCTCAAACACAATTGTGGTAATATGCTTTAAATATTTTGGCAAAAGACATGTGGCAGGGAGCTACATTCAATACCAGAAGAGGAGAACCTTGAGGGAATAACTCAAAAATGAGAGTTGAATCTGTCAAGAAGATAAATACCTCACTAGGCTAACTGTCCCAGTCAAGGTTTAGATCTCCAGAGCCACCCATACAACAAAATTAAGACCTCTGATGCATTTAAGTAAGCTCATACTACATTCAACATCAAGTAAATGGGTGGCCTCATAGCACTCCTCCCCACCTCATCCACAGTCTCTCCCTGCACACACCTCATTCATGAGAGGGCACTATAAAGCCACAAGGCTCCACCTACTTGTAGAAAGCAGCCTGGCCTGATCACCAGTTAAGTCCTATACACAATGAACCCTATTCGTAGTATCCTGGCCCATATCCTTGTATGTTATTTAGAGAGTCAATTTTTGCTCCTTGCACAGGTACTCCCAAGGCTGGAACTGCAGACACCCTCTCAGGGCCAGCTGCCTCATGCTGATGTCCTCACTCTTGGCCTTCCTGACTGCTCTGCATGTGCACATTCAGCAATATCATGTCACTCGCACACACAACTGCATAGCACATGCACACAGGTGCCACACTGCATCACCATAGGACCTACATCCAAGATTATGCTGGTGCTTCCCTTGGATCCAATGATCAAGTTCATAGGTGCAGACTTCTCCTTCTTGCTGATGTTTCTGGGATTTTCCCAAGAATTCTCCCCTATGGAGTTGCTGCTATGGTTTATTTTCAAATTGTGACCTACACTATGAAAAACCCTTGTCTAAAATTGTATTTTGGAGATCAACCAGCAGAGGCAGAAAACTTGTGAAAGATCAGCTGAAGTTACCATTTCCGTATTTTTCATGTCAAAAATCTAGAAAAATCTCTCCCACCTCCAAGCATATATGTTAGAGGTACCCACAACCCAAACAGAACTGTGTGGTACAGTAGCTGCCTCACAACCTCTCTGTTTCATCTAATTCTCCTTCCACATTACAAAGGTTTAAAAACTTATTAGTGATCCTTGGCTCTTTTCTTGAAAGTGTCCTAAGCTGATAGAAAACAAGTGTGCTTTGGCCAGACTGTTCAACAAGAGCACTTCACTCGTCCCGTGTTTCTGTGGTCTTTAGTAATGGCAGCTCCTATCCTTAGGATCCAGTTCTCTTCTTTTCGGCTAATCAGTTTTACCAGAAGTTAATACTCCAGTCTGTTAAGAGGTCATGTCACAGTGCATAATAATCTTAAGGAAATTCTTTTTTAAATAATTTTCTTTTGGTTTGCTTTAGTTTAGTTATAGTTTATGTATGTGCAGGGGTGGCCTCCTGGGCTTCCTTCCTCCCCAGCTCACTCTTCCTCACTTGCCAACTCCAGGATGCCTGGGAAGCATGCTGAGCCTCATTGTTTATTTAAACCACCCAGAACTAGCAGCAAATTCAACACTGGGGTCAAGTCTAGCCATTTCTCTCAACATCACAAACTCTTGGCTGAAAATTCTTTATGATCTCACAGAACCAGCACCATGTGTATGGTCTGTCACTGACGGTTGTCACACGGCCCATCCATACACACTTTCTCAGCCTCCTAGGGTCTCACTTCTGAGTTCTCACTGGGTTTACCTGGAATGCTTCCTAACAAATCCCTTTCACATGAGCCTTCATTTCAGGGTCTTTGGGGAACCCAATCCAAGCCTGCTGGGAAGGAAACCAAATGTAAAGTAGAGAAGGCTGCACGCAAAGGAAAGGGGGAGAAAAAGCATTTGGGGAGAAAATAAAACCCATCAGATTTTAAAGGAAACAGAATCCAGAATGCTCATTAAAAAAAGCTGAAAAATACAAGCATATATCAGCATTTCTCCAAGTCAAAAGACAAACCTCAGAGTTTTTGCCTCAGGAAATGAGGTGCTCAGAGGATAGTTCAGCATGGCTGCTGCTTTGCTGTAAAAGATTCAAGTTCTGGGTGGTGGATCCCCAGGCAGCAGGAGAGGCATCACTGGGGAACTTCTTATTTATGAAAAGTCTCAAGTCCTACCCGAGACCTACTGGATAAAAAACTCTGTGGATGGGGCCTGGAATCTGTGTTTTAGCAAATCCTCTGTGTGATTCAGATTCAGAGAACCACCAATGCAGTTCCTGGTCCCAGGACATGAGCTGAAGTAAAGCGTTTTCCTGACCCAAAGGGAAGAAAGAGCAGCTTTTGCAACTGCCTTAGGAGGGAGGAAAATAAGAATGAGTATGTACAGACGAAGATGGTCAGTTGTAATGCTTATGGCTACAAAATCCAAGAGCTTGTGAATAGGTGCTGAATAAAGAAAGTTTGATGAGAGCAGGTTTGTTGCACCACGTTAGATGGTTGATGGTGTTGTGGTTACAGGAAGACATGCTGACCTTTGCCATTGGGTGGGTCATGAAACCACCAATATCTGTTCCTACACAAATCAAGTGTTGGATGAGAACAGACCTGAGAGACAAATGCCATAGTAACAACAGGACATGAGTATTAAAATAGTGGTCACTAACAACAACGAAACAGAAGAAAAATGCCTTGCACTTAAAATTAGTAATACTGTTCCTATTTGATACAGAGTTCATTATCATTTTAAGTGAAATGACAATAACATAGAATTCTTTACTATTCACTTTCTTTGTTTCTTCTCTGAACTTTTATTTTTTTCATTTGTTTAATTATTGTTCATGTACAGTTTTCTCTTTTTTACTCCCATCCCAGTTCACCCCCTCCAGTGCTTCCCCCTCCCTCTCATTTCCACCTTTCTTATTTGTTGTCCATGTGTCCTTTATATTACTTCCTGAAAATACTTTCCCTTTCCCCCTGAAATTCCCTCCCATCTCCCCTCTGGTCACTGTCCCCTTGTTCTCTATTTCAGTGTCCATGGGTTTTTTTGCTCATTTGTTTGTTTTTCTCTTTAGCTTCCTGGTAAAGGTGAGATCCTATGGTATTTGTCTTTCAACACCTGGCTTATTTCACTCATCATAATGCTTTCCAGTTCCATCCATGCTGTTGCAAAGAATAGGATCTCTTTCTTTCTTTCTACTGCATAGAATTCCATTGTGTGTACGTACCATAATTTTTTTCTTTCATTTACTGACGGGCACCTAGGTTGCTTCCAACTCTTGGCTATTGTAAATTGTGCTGCTGTGAACATTGGGGTGCATAGGTTCTTTTGGACTGGTGTTTTAGGGTTCTTAGGATATAATCTCAGCAGTGGAATTGCTGTGTGAAAAGGCAGGTCCATTTTTAGTTTTTTAGAAAATTCCATATTGTTTTCCACAGTGGTTATATCAGTCTGCAATCCCACCAACAATGGATTAGGGTCCCTTCTTTTGTAAATCTCGCCACCACTTGTTCTTTGTTAGTTTGTTTATGATGGCCATTTTGACCGGTATAAAATGGTATCTCACAGTGGTTTTAATTTGCATCTCTCTGATAGCCAGTGATATTGAGCATCTTCTAATGTGTCCCTAGATCTTCTGTATGTCCTCCTTAGAGAAATGTCTGTTCAAGTCCTTTGCCCACTTTTTAATTGGGGTGCTTGTCTTGTTAGAGTGGAGTGGTGTAAGTTCTTTGTACATTTTGGAGATTAAACCTTTGTCTGTGACTTCCGCCAAGATGGAGGCATAGATGGAGATGGCGTGCTTCCTCACACAACCAAGTTTAGAGACAACTAAATGATAGCAACAGAAAACACAGTCAGAACACAGAAAATTGAACTTTTCGGAAGTCTGATAACAACACATTCTTCAGCCTGACCTGTAAGAGGGGAGAAAACAGCAGCTGGCAGAGCGGAGTAGCACAGGAAAACTCAGTCAGATGGACTCACGTGCGCGGAATCCATGTGCAGGGTTGGACCTGGTGGGCAAATCAGCAAGCAATTGAGGGGAAACAGCGAGAGAGCAGGGCTGCAGGTTGACTGTGGTCGTGCATTCCTGTGTGGATAGACAAGCGAGGCAGTGGGCGATTGGACGAGAGCCAGCAGCCCCAGCAGCAAGTGGTGGCAGAGGGTGCTGCCATTTCCCTGCTCCAACCCTGCCTCCACATACAGCGTCATAATCCAGCGACCTAAGTGGCCCTGCCCCAGTGAACAACCTAAGGCTCTTCTCTTCACCCAGCTGCAAGAAACAGCAGAGGGGGCCGCCATTTCCCCGCTCTGACCCCGCCTCCACATACAGAGTCACAACCCAGAGACCTGGGAGTCCAAGGCTCCACTCCTCAGACTTAACAGGCCCAAACAGACCAAAAATGGCTCAAGAAGATCTCAAAGCCCCCGAGCCTATAAATCTAAGTGATGAAGAAATAGCAAAACTCTCAGATGCACTGTTTAAAACACTGGTGATCAGGATCCTCATAGAACTGGTTGATTATCGCCACAAATTAGACAAACTTATAAAGGCAAATTAATTGAAATGAATGGAACTGTATGGGAAACCAATAGCAATGAAAAGGAAACTGGGATTCAAATCAATGGAGTGGACCAGAAGAAAGCAAATAATGGCCAAACAGAAAAGAGTCAAGAAGCAAGAATTCAAAAAAATGAGGAGAGTCTTAGGAACCTCAGGCCATCTTTAAACGCTCCAACATCCGAATTATAGGAGTACCAGAAGGGGGAAAGGAACAGCCACCAGTGGAAAACTTATTTGAACAAATAATAAAGGAGAATTTCCCCAATTTGGCAAAGGCAATAGACTTCCAAGAAATCCAGGAAGCTCAGAGTCCCAAAGAAGTTGGACCAGAGAAGAAACACACCAAGGCACATCATCATCACATTAGCCAAGATTAAAATGAAGGAGAGAATCCTAGAAGCAGCAAGAGATAAGGGGACAGTCACCTACAAAGGAGTCCCCATCAGACTGTCAGCGGATTTCTCAAAAGAGACCTGACAGGCAAGAAGGGGCTGGAAAGAGGTATTCCAAGTCATCAAATCCAAAGACCTACATCCAAGATTGCTCTATCCAGCAAAACTTTCATTTAGAATGGAAGGACAGATAAAGTGCTTCTCAGATAAGATCAAATTCAAGGAGTTCATCATCATTAAGCCCTTATTATATGAAATGTTAAAGGGACTTACCTAAGAAAAAGAAGTTAAAAAAAAACATGGACAGTGAAAGGACAGCAAACTCACAGTTATTAACAACCATACCTAAAACAAAAGCAAACTAAAAGGACAGCTAGATCAGGAGTGGAAACATAGAAATGAAGGTCTCAAGGAGGGTTAGCAACAGGGGAGTGGGAGGAGGAGAAGGGGGGAGAAGGTACAGAAAATAAGTAGCATAGACAGTAGATAGAAAATAGATGGGGGGGGCAAGAATAGTATGGGAAATATAGAATCTAAAGAACGTGAGACACGTGGTCATAAAGTAAAGGGGTGATAATGGTAGGGACAGGGGGTAGGGTGGAGGGGAATGAGGGGGGAATAGAACAACTGTAACAGCATAATCAATAAAAAAATAAATAAACATAAACCTTTGTCTGAGGTATCATTGGCAAATATGGTTTTCCATACAGTTGGATCTCTTTCTATTTTAATACTGTTTTCTTTAACTGTGCAAAAGCTTTTAATTTTGATGAGATCCCATTTTTTTATTCTTCCCTTTATGTCCTTTGCTCTGGGGGGCATATCAGTAAAAAAGTTACTGAGTGAAATATGAGATTTCCTTGCCAATGTTCTCCTCTAGGACTTTAATGGTGTCATGGCTTATATTTAAGTCTTTTATACACCTTGAATTTATTTTTGTGTATAGTGTAAGTTGGTGCTCAAGTTTCCTTTTTTTGCACATAGCTTTCCAGTTCTCCCTACACCATTTGTTGAAGAGGCTATCTTTACTCCATTTTATGTTACTGCCCCCTTTGTCAAATATTAATTGACTGTAGAGAGTTCAGTTTATTTCTGAGCTCTTCATTCTGATCCATTGGTCTATGAGCCTATTTTTATGTCAGTACCAGGCTGTTGTGATTACAGTGGCCCTGTAATACAGTTTGATATCAGGTATTGTGATCCCTCCTACTTTGTTCTTATTTCTCAAAATAGCAGCTGCTATTCGGGGTTGTTTATGGTTCCATATAAATTTCTGAAGTGTTTGTTCTATGTCTGTGAAATATGCCATTGGTACTTTAATAGGTATTGCACTGAATCTGTAAATTGCTTTGGGTAGTATTGACATTTTAATGATGTTAATTATTCCAATCCATGAACACGGTATATGTTTCCATTTGTTTGTGTCTTCCTTGATTTCTTTCTTCAGTGTTGTATAGTTTTCTGCATACAGGTCTTTTATGTCCTTGGTTAGGTTTATTCCTAGGTATTTTATTTTTCTTTTTGCTATATCAAATGGGATTTTTTTCTTGATATTTGGTTCTGCTGTTTCATTGTTGTTATACAAAAATGCCTTTGATTTCTGGATATTGACTTTGTATCCTGCTGTTTTGCCAAATTCATTTATTAGGTTGAGCAGTTTGGGGGTAGAGTCTATAGGATTTTCCATGTACACTATCATGTCATCTGCAAACAGTGACAGTTTTGTTTCCCCCCTTCCGATTTGGATGCCTTTTATTTCCTTTACTTGTCTGATTGCTGTGGCTAAAGCTTCCAATACTATTTTGAATAGACATGATGAAAGTGGAAAACCTTGTCCTGTTCCTGATCTTAGTGGAAAAGCTTTTAGTTTTGCCCATTGAGTATGATGTTGGCTGTAGGTCTCTCATATATGGCCTTTATTATATTGAGGAATACTCCTTCTATTCCCACTTTGTTGAGTGTTTTTATCATAAATGGTGTTGTACCTTATCAAAAGCATTTTCTGCATCTATGATATGGTCATGTGATTTTTTTCTTTGCTTTTGTTTATATCATGTATTACATTTACTGATTTTTGAACATTGAACCATCCTTGCATTCCTGGAATGAATCCCACTTTGTTATGGTGTATGATCTTTTAAATGTATTGTTGGATGGGATTTGCCAATATTTTGTTGAGGATTTTAGCGTCTATGTTTAGCAGCGATATTGGCCTGAAGTTTTCTTTCTTTGTTGTGTCTTTATCTGTTTTGCGGATTAGGATGATGCTGGCTTCTCAAAAAGAGTTTGAGATTCTTCCATCATTTTGGATTTTTTGGAATAGCCTGTGAAGAATAGAAGTTAGCTCTTCCTTAAATGCTTTGTAGAATTCTCCTGTGAAACCATTTAGTCCAGGGCTTTTGTGCTTCAGGGGATTTTTACTACTGCTTCAATTTCATTTGCTTATATTGGTCCATTCAGGCTTTCTGCTTTTTCTTCATTGAGTTTTGGAAGATTATATTTTTCTAGAAATTTGTCCATTTCACCTAGGTTTTCGAATTTCTTGGCATACAGTTCTTCACAATAATTTCTTACAATCCTTTGTATTTCTGTGGGGTCAGTTGTAATCTCTCCTCTTTCACTTCTGATTGCATTTATTTGGGTTCTCTCTCTTCTTTTCTTGATGAGCCTGCTTAAAGACTTGTTTATTTTGTTTATCCCTTTTCAAAATACCAGCTCCTGGATTCATTGATCCTTACAATTGTGCTTTTAGTCTCTAGGTCATTTAATTCTGCTCTGATCTTGGTTATTCCCTTCCTTCTACTTGCTCTGGGCTGTCTTTGTTGTTCTTCCTCAAGTTCTTGCAGACATAGTGTTAGGTTGTTTGAAATGTTTCTATCTTTCTTAGGTAGGCCTGTATTGCTATGAAATTCCCTCTCAGAACTGCCTTCACTGTGTCCCATAAGTTTCGGGTTGTCGTGGGTTCATTTTCATTTGTTTCCAGAAACTTTTTGATTTCTTCCCTAATTGCATTCTTGACCCATTCGTTGTTTAATAGCATGCCATTCAATATCCATTATTTTGAATGTTTTGTGTCTGTTCTCTTGGGGTTGGTTTCCAGTTTCAGTCCCTTGTGGTCAGAGAAAATGCTTGGGATGATTTAAATTTTCTTAAATTTGTTGAGGCTGGTTTTGTGTCCTATCATGTGGTCTATCTTTGAAAATGTTCCATGTGCGTTTGAAAAGAATGTGTATTTAGCTTCTTTGGGATGAAGGGCTCTCAATAAATCAGTTAAGTCCATTTCCTCAAGGATGGTATTTAATTCAACAATGTGTTTGTTCATATTTTGTTTGGAAGATCTGTCCATTTTTGACAGTGGGGTGTTAAAATCCCTAACTATAATTGTGTTGTTGTCAATATCTTTCTTGAAGTCCTCTATGATTTTCTTTATATATTTGAGTGCTCCTATGTTGGATGCATGTATATTTAAAATGTTTATGTCTGTCAGGATGGCTATAATAGACAAAGCAACAAACAACAAATGTTGGAGAGGGTGTGGGGAAAAGGGGACCTTAGTTCACTGTTGGTGGGATTGTAGACTGGTACAACCATTATGGAAAACAGTATGGAATTTTCTCAGAAAAATAAAAATTGACCTGCCTTTTGACCCAGCAATTCCACTGCTAGGATTATACCCCAAGAATCCTAAAACATCAATTTCAAAGAACCTATGCACCACAATGTTCATTGCAGCACAATTTACAATAGCCAAGAGTTGGAAGCAACCTAGGTGCCCATCAGTAAATGAATGGATACAAAAATTGTGGTACATATACACCATGGAATTTTATGCAGCAGAGAGAAAGAAGGAGTTACTACCTTTTGCAACAACATGGATGGAACTGGAAAGCATTATGCTGAGTGAAATAGGCCAGGCATTGAAGGACAAATACCATATGATCTCACCTTTGACAGGAAGCTAAAGAATAAAACAAACAAGCAAACAGAATAAAAACAAAGACGCTGAAATAGAGAATAAGTGGGCAGCGACCAGAGGGGAGAGGGAAGGGAACTTAAGGGGAAAAAGGGGGAGGGATTTTGAGGAACAAGTATGAATGACACAGAGATGAGGACTGGGGGGGGCGGGGAACGGGAGGGAAGGGGGAGACCGGGCGGGGGCGGGGGGGGAAGAGGGAAAAAAAATGTACTTGAAAAGTAACCAAATAAAAAAAATGTTTATGTCTTTTTGGTGAATTCTTCCCTTCAGTATTTTGAAGTGACCTTCTGGATCTCTTTTTATGGACTTTTTTTTTTAAGTCTATTTTGTCTGATATTGAGTATTGCTATCCCGGCTTTTTTTCCCTGGCCATTTGCTTGGAAAATTTGTTTCCAGCCCCTCACTTTTAGTCTGTGCAGGTCTTTTGTCCTGAGGTAGGTCTCTTGTAGGCAGCAAATGTGGGGGTCATGCTTTCTTATCCATTCAGCTATTCTATGTCTTTCTATTGCAGCATTTAGTCCATTTATTTTTAAGGATATTATTGATAGGTACTTATTCATTGCCATTTTTATACCTGTGCTTCTCATTGTCTCTCTCTTTTTCTTCCTTTCCTTAAAACAGACCTTTTAGTATTTCTTGCAGAGCTGGTTTGGTGGAGGTGTATTCTTTTAGACTTCTTTTGTCTTGGAAGCTCTTTATTTGGCCTTCTATCTTGATTGAAAGCCTTGCTGGATAAAGTAACCTTGGTTGAAGGCCTCTGGGTCTCATTATTTGGAATATTTCTTACCATTCTCTTCTTGCTTGGAGCATTTTCACTGAGAAGTCAGTTGCTAACCTTATTGGCGCTCCCTCATAGGTTACTTCCTATTTCTCCCTTGCTGCCTTTAAGATTCTCTTTGTCTTGAAATTTTGCCATTTTAATGATGATGTGTCTTCAAGTGGGTCTCTTTGGATTGCTCTTGATTGGTACTCTCTGTGTTTTCTGGATTTGTGTGACTTTTTCTCTCATCAATTTAGGAAAGTTTTCCATCATTACTTTTTCAAATAGATTTTCTATCCCTTGCTCTTCTTCTTTTCCTTCTGGTATCCCTTTCATTTGGGAATTACTACGTTTCATATTGTCTTGGATTTCTCTTAATCCCTCTTCATTCTTTCTGAAGCTCTTTTCCTTTTCTTGCTCTTTCTGGGTGTTTTTTTCTACTTTGTCCTCCAACTCACTGATTCGATCTTCTGCTTCATCAATCCTGCTTTTGATACCTGCTACTGTGTTCTTCAGCTCTGAAGTTGTATTCTTCATTTCCTCTTGGCCCTTGCTGATAGTTTCTATTTCCTTTTCCATGTTGATATAGTTTGCAGTGAGATCATTGCAGCTTCCCTGTAGTTTCTGGTAGCTCATTGTGAGCTCTTTGAACTTCCTGATAACCAGTGCTTTGAATTCAATATCTGATAGCTGACTTGCCTCTATTTCATGTAGCAATCTTTCTGAGGCTTCCTCCTTTCCTTTTGAGGGGGGGGCGGGGTTGTTTCTTTGTCTTCCCATTGTTTGTGAGACTCTTCTTGTTAGTTTCACTTCTAAAATTGATTTATTCTAGCTTCCTGGATTTATGGTGTGCACTTGTATGGTATAATACCTATGAGATTCAGTGGTGTAGTCTCCCTCATCTCCCCAGATTGCTGGTCTTGGGCTGTCCTTAACATTGGCTCTGAGTTTGTCTTTGGGTTTTTGTTGTTTCTGGGTCTTTGTTTTTGTAGGTTCTTCCCACCAGCTGGTGAACTGATGGTCCCTCTGTCCCCTACCCATTTTAATTTGCTGTGCTGCTGAGGGTAGGTTGTGTTGAAACTAGTTGTTATGCATATACAGGGTTTTGAAGATTCTGTTTTGCTCTTGTTCAGTTGTTTGCCCTGGGAGTTTCTCTGCTGTTTAGTTGTATTTCCAGGTAGGTCTTGGGTTGAGGTTGGTGTGCTTTCTACTCCCTCCTTCACCTTCCTCTGTTGTTATCTCTTGGTGGTTCCTTTGTTGTTGTGTTTCCCCTTCCTTTGGGTATCGTGGTTTCACTGCTTCCACCTATTCTGTGTGTGTGTGTGTGTGTGTGTGTGTGTGTGTGTGTGTGTGTGTGTGATCAGTTGAAGGGGAAGGCAAATTGGTTTATGACAGCAGGAGAGTATTCTATAATATTTACAGTAGCAGCTGGTCGAGAAGAGACAGGTGCTCCCCTGATTATATACAGTGACAACCGTAATTGTCAACCCACCTAGCCACTTTTCAGAATGGGTGGAAGGAAGATAAGGCTCTTGTTGAGGAGGGAAGGCTTGTGATTTAGATCCAGAAAGAGGTGAGGTTGAGGGAGGTCATATTCTGAGGTAAGGTGAGAATAAGGGATGGTAAATAGGTGTAGTGTGAGAGAGAACAGAGTCAACCACTGCAGTATTATATAGTTAAGGCAACATTGCAGTGGGATAAGATCTGGGGAGAGGGCTTGTTGTATTGTATTTACAACAGCATGCAACATCTATTATTTACAATAATATTAAAGCAACAATCATACAACAGAATCTATGATATACCAAGATTTGGGAGTATTGGACTTTCAATAGCTTGCTAACTGGGCAAGGGGAGGTAAAGGACAATAAATTAGCAGTACACTATGGTTGAGGGGACAGGAGAAACCTGTCAAGTGATACAATATATCCACCAAGGTAAAGAAGACTATACAGAAAGAGGAGGAATACAGAGATACTATTAAAATAAAAGATGTAAGAATAATGAAAAATACAAACATACAGTAACTTGTAGTTTTTCTGTTATAGCAAAGTTAATTTTGTCTCTCTGTCTCTACTGTTGGGATGCCTCCTCTTTGAGTCCAACTCTGGTCTTTTCGCCATTCCAAGTCTTTCGTCTCACTTGGAGGGGAGGGGGTCAAAAAGAAAGAAAAAAAGGCAGCAGAAGGGAGGACAAAGTGGTAGGTTTGGAAAGAAAGGAAGAAGAAATAAAACAAGAAACAAGAAGAGAGGGTAAAAGTATTGAAAGATAAAACAATAATAAAGTTAAAAATAAAAGATTATATTAAAAAACCAAACAAAAACACCTCTTGTTGGTTTCTAGCTGGTCAAGCCTTTTCTTCTGGTCACGCTAACTACAGCAGTCTGAGGGTCAATTAGCGCTGCCTGTCTCCCTTTTTGGTGAACTCAGCCAGTTTCCCAAGATCCTCTCCTCAGCGCCCCACTGAAAGCAGACTTTCCCCAGGATTCAAAGTCCTGGCCTGGAGTGTGGACTTGCATTCCCGGCAAGGCCTCTCTGGTCCTACAGGCTTGGGCACAAACTTTTCTCAGTGCTATGTGGGAACACAAGGGTGACTCTCAATTCTGCCAAGTGGGCGACCACAGACTACACGTGTGATCAAAGCTCTCTGATTTGCTTCTTCATGCTCTCTCCTCTCTCTAACACTCCAAGCAAACAGATCTCTCTTGGCTTTTCTCAGCCTGCGACGGGCTGGGTAGGGTGGGAGCTGGTGCCTGGCTCTCTCCCAAGGTCCTTGCTGCCAGCCTTGGGCTCCCAGAGACTGAGGCGCTCCAAGAAACTGAGGCAGAATCAGCCTGGGTCCTGGCACTGCCTGGGTCCTGGCGTGGCCCAGGAGAGGGCGTGCAGCCTCTGTGCCATTCCCTCGGACCTTATTGACCTGCAGCTGTCTCTCCTCACTGTCTGGTCATTCAGAGTCTTCTCAAATTTCTGGAGTCCTACCTTCCTATATGCTGGGTCCCTGTTGGCTGTCCACTGTGCCCCTACACAGATCAGCCCGGGTTTTCTACGGTGCATGGGGGGAAGCGAAATCTTTTTTCCTACTCCACTGCCATCTTCCTACAGTCTATTATTCACTTTCTTTAAAAAATATAATTTATTCCCACAGGGCTGGGATGGGAGAAATAGAGAAAAAACTGTACTTGAATAATAAATAAAATTATTAAAAATATATACATATATTTCCTTTTATTTTACAATTACTGTTGATGTACAATATCATGTTAGTTTCAGGTGTGAAACCCCATGATTAGACATTTATACAACTTACAAAAAGATCACCTCAATAAATCTAGTCTCCATCTGGCACCACACATAGTTATGACAGAATTATTGACTGTATTTCCTGTGCTGTACTTTCCCTCCCCAGGACTGTTCTGCAACTACCACTTTCTACTTTCTAATCCCTCAATCCCTTCACCTTTCTCACTCCTCCCCACAAACTGTCTAATCTTACAGCCATCAAAATGTTCTCTGCATTTATGAGTCTCTTTCTTTTCTGCTTGTTGCTTATTTTGCTTTTTAGATTCCACAAAGAAGTGAAATCATCAGAAGGCAATGCTCCAGTCTGTTAAGCACCCTAACATGCACCATAACATGCACCCATACATGCGCCCTGGCACTTGTCTTTCTCTGTCTGACTTATTTCTCTCAGAATAATACCCTCCAGGACCATCCATGTTGTTGGGGTCCAAGATATCATTCTTTTTGGTGGCTGAGTCATATTCCATTGTATGACTGAACCCCTTCTTCCTCCACTCATCTATGGATGGACACTCAGGTTGCTTCCATATCTTGGCTATTGTAAATAATGCTGCAATGAACATACCGATTTCTTTGGATAATACCCAGAAGTGGAGTGGCTGGGCCCTTCTTGACACTTGTTTTAACCCTAGTTTTAAAGACTATTTTTTTCTGGAATAAGTATTGCTACCACAGGCTTTTTGTCTTTCCTTTATTTCCATTTTCATGTACTACATCTGTTCCATCCCTTTACTTTCAGTCTGTGTGAGTCTTTGGTCTGAAGACAGCAAATGGAAGAGTCTTGGTTTGGTATCCTTAAGCCACTGTATGTCTTTAATGGCAGCATTCAATCCATCTGCACGTAAAATAAGTGTAGAGAAATATGTATTTATTGCCATTTTATTATTCATGTCTAATCTTTTTATTCTTTTAAAAGAATACCTTTTTGCATTTCATTTTCTTTGCTTTTAAATTTATTTTTAATTTGATTTATTGGGGTGATGTTGGTTTATAAAGTTATGTAGGTTTCATGGGTACATTTCTATAGTATATCATGTGTATGTTGTAGGTTCTCCACCCCAAGTCAAGTCTCCTTCCATCTCCACTTATCCCCTCTCTCCCTCCCCCAGTTCTTTACTCTGGTGATAACCTTATTGTTGTCTGTCTATGAGGTTTTTCATTTTTAGCTGAATCCCTTGACCTTCTCCCCAGATCCCCTCTCTATCAGTCTGTTCTCTGTGTTTCTGAGCCTGCTGCTGGTTTCTTGGTTAGTTTCTTCTGTTCATTACAATCCACAGATATGTGAAATCACATGGTATTTGCCTTCCTCTGACTGGCTTATTTCACTGACCCTAATATTCTCCAGGTCCATCAATGCTCTCCCAAAAGGTAAGATCCATCCATTCCTTCTTTTTTAAAGCCAAGTAGTCTTCCATTGTCTTCATGTACCACAGGGATTTAATCTACTCATCCACTGATAGACACTTAGGCTGCCTCCATATCTTGGCAATTGTAAATAATGCTGTCAATGAACACCGGGGAGCAAAGATTCTTTGAATTAGTGTTTTAAGTTTCTTTGGATATATTGCCAGATTTGTAATTGCTGGGTTATGAGGCAGCTCCACCTTTTACTTTTCTGAGGCAACTCCTGTCTGCTTTCCACAATGGCAAGGCACAGCGTCACTATATGAATGATTCACACCTTCATTCACTAATTATTCCATAATTGCATAACTGCTACATTTTAAAAAGAATACAGGAATCAAATCGTGCCCAGAACTGTGAAAAATATCCTTTAAAACCTGGTGTTAATTGAATGATGCAATTTTTTCTAAATTTTACTTTCTTTAATAATGCTATGTATTTTCTCATAAAAATGACATGATATATAGTGGGCTTTTTAATGCTATGTTCCCAGTATGGGTATCTTAGCTGTAGGGGTTTGATTTTTTTTTTTTTGGTAAGATCACTTAACATGAGATATATCCTCTTAACAATTTGTAAGTGCACAATACAGTATTGTTCACTAGAGGCTCTGCATCACATAGCAGATCTCTAGAATTTATTCATCTTGAATAACTGAAGCATCATAGGCATTGAAAAATTGGAGAGGGCATAACACGTTCAAATTTGGGTCAGACAGAGTGACTCCTTCCACTTGGGGGCCTGATTCCTAGATTTCAGGACAGTAATCAAGTCACATAAACATCAATGTGTGCTTACCTCTCAAGTGCCCCCCACTGGGTCCTGGCTCACAACCCAGGTGTGTGCCCTGACTGGGAATCAAACCAGCAACCCTTTGGTTCATAGTCTGGTGCTCAATCCACTGAGCCACACCAGCCAGTAAAATGACAAGAAACTCACAACTATCAACAACTGAACACTTTTTAAAAAATGAAAACAAAAACTAAGCAAACATTAGAAGAGGAAGAGAATCAGAGAAATGACATCACATGGAGGGTTTTCAGGAGGGGTGCAGAGAGGCAGAATGAGGGAGGAAGGGTACAGGGAATAAGAAGCATAATTGGTAGGCATAAAATAGACAGGGAGAGCTTAAGAAAGCCATAGAAAATAGAGAAATCAAAGGACTTCTATCTACAACCAATAGACATGAACAAAGCAGGGGGAGGCTGGAGGGTTTCTGGGTATATAGCACAATGAATATAAAGGGGGAAAATGGGAAAACTTTAATAGCATAATCAATGAACTATATCTTTTAAAAAGGAAGACAAAGTCACATAAATTGGAGTAGGGGTACTGAACTAGGGGTACCAGGATGCCCTGAAAATCAGATGTGAAGTCTCATTGGCACTGATTGGTCAGGTTTTGAAATATAAGTGCATCTGAATATGGGTGATACACTACAACACTGGAGTAGAAAGGGAGACATGGGGAAAAATTGCATAAATAACATACAAAAATAGCCACAACACTATGAATGCAAAGATGAGAGAAGCACTGCTTACTCTTTTTAATTTTGGACAGAAAAGGGGAAGGGAAAAGCCAAGGGAATTTTTAAGGGTAAAAGCAGACTTGCATATGTTTAAAAGTACAAGATTCTGTAGAAATATTTAAAGATATAAGAACAATAAGGAAAATTTTAGGGAATAAATTCCAAAGATGAAAAGAAGTTGACAGAATTCAACATATTTCCATGATTTCAAATTACTTACTTTTGAATCTGGGAATGATTGATACTTTTCTAAGATGATGAAAAATATGTATGACTCAGACCAAAACTCAGCAACTTAAACAGGACACTCTGGAGGCATTCTTATTAGAACTAGTAAAACCAAGATGACTACAGTCTTTAGTATTATTTCACAATGTATTAAATGAAGTATTAAAGAATACAGTTATAGATGCAAATGGAATAAGAGGCATTGAAATTAGAAGGAAAGAGGTAAAATTATTTTTAATTTGAAAACACGTTATTACATATTTGGAAAATCTGAAAGAAAGCATGAAAAGAATTCTACAAATAATATTTACTTTACCAAGTATAAAATTAGCATAGAATTGACACAAACAAATAAATAATAATGTGAAAATATAATGAAAGAAAAAAATACTTGTTACAGGTGCAAAGATAAAATAAAATTGCTATGCATGAATGTGATAACAATGTGCTAAAATAGATGAGAAAAATTATAAAACACTCCTAAAAGATACTGAAGTTGACTTAAAACAATGGGGAGATATGCCACACTTCAAAATTGGAGGTCAAAAGATGCAAAGATGTCAATTCTTCCCAAGTTTCCTTTTAAATTTAAGATGCAATCAATAAATATGCCTTTAAGTTATTTACTAGAACTAGACAGGTTAATTATAAAGGTTGGGGTTAAACATGAATAGCCAGGAAAACCATAAAAAAATGAACAACACAGAGTGAGTTACCTTCAAGATATGAAATATTATGAAGCTTCTGTAATCCAAGCAGTGTGGTATTGGGTTATGAATAGACAGACAGACCAATAGAACACAATGGAAAATGAGAAATAGCCCAGGTGCCTATTAAACTTTGCATAGAATGAAGGCAACAGCTCATAACCATGGGAAAATGATGGATTTTTTATAAATGGCAATAGAACCACACGATGATCTTCTGGAAAAATACATAGTTGCATATATTCTTCACACCATACACTCGTAAAATTCCTAAAATGACCAGATATTCAAATTAAAACTAAATAAATAAAACCATGTAACCACATTATGATAAAACGGAGTGACTTTCTTTATAACCTAAGAGGAGAGAAAATATTTCAAACTATCATTTAAATACCACAAACAATAGAAGACTAATAAGTTTAATTTAAAATTTTTATCATAACAACAATCAAAAGACAAATCACAAATCAGAGGAAAACATGCAACTTATACCTCAAACAGAAAGCTATTACACCCAATATATAGTCCTCCTAAAATTAGGAAAGGACAAAATACAGCAGAAACATGAGGAAAAAGTAGGAAGAGACAGTCCACTAAAGACATGAAAATACAAACGGTCACCCTGGCTGATGTAGCTCAGTGGATTGAGCGCGGGCCTGGGAACCAGAGTACCACGGTTTGATTCCCAGTCAGGGCACATGCCTGGGTTGCAGGCCAGTTCCCAGCAGGGGACTCAAGAGAGGCAACCACACATTGATGTTTCTCTCCCACTCTTTCTCCTTCCCTTCCCCTCTCTCTAAAAATAAATAAATAAAATATTTTAAAAAATACCAACGGTCATAAAATTTATGAAACCACCTCCCATGTTTCTTAAAATTTAAAAAATGCAAATTATAACAATACTGAAACACTGGTTCTCACCTGTCACCATGGAAATTTTAAAAATTCTGAAACTATACCATGCTGAAGAGACTGTAAAAAAGTATGCACTCCCATTTTCTGCTCAGGCAGAAAATAAATGTCAATTCCTCCTCCCCAAACACAAAATCCATCATCAATACAATCTCAATCAAAGTCGCAGCAGGGAGACTTCCGCCAAGATGGAGGTTTAAGGTGGATGTGCCTGCCTCCTCTCACAACCAAGTTTAAGGACAACTAAATATTAGCATCAGAAAACACAACCAGAACACGGAAAACTGAACTTTTCGGAAGTCCGCAAACAACAAATTCTTCGGCCCGACCGGTAAGGGGCGAAACCGGCGGCGGGTGAGGAGTTACAAAGGAGGAACTCGATCGACCCGGGCGCGGGCGCGAATCCAGACGCCGCGAATCCAGTCGCACGGGTTCCAAACCCAGGATTGGACCTAGTGAGCAGCCCACCGGGTGAGCGACTACGGAGGAGTCAGCGGGGAGGCGGTTGTAGCAAGTTGACTGTGGGTGCCCGGATTCGCCGCGGGTGAGGGAGTGAGCGGTGGGACCGGCTGCTGCGGCGGCGGCGGCGCCATTTTCCCCGCTCTGACCACGCCCCCCACGTACAGCGTCACAACCCAGCGACCTGGACTCCAAGGCGCCGCTTCTCTCACTTAAAGGGCCAGAACAGACCAAAAAAATGTCGCAGGGGGACCTCAAAGTCCCGGAGATAAATCTAAGTGACGAAGAAATAGCAAATCTCTCAGACGCACAGTTTAAAACACTGGTCGTCAGCTTCCTCACAGATCTGGTGGACTATAGCCACAAATTAGAGAAACATATGAAGGCTAAATTAAGGGAAATGAATGGAATTCCACAGGAAACCCATAGAGATGAAAAAAAAACTGGGACTCAACTCAATGGAGTGAACCAGAAGGAAGAAAAAAATGATCAATCAGAAAGGAATGAAGAAATAAGAATTCAGAAAAATGAGGAGAAGCTTAGGAACTTCCAGGACATCTATAAACGCTCCAATATCCGAATTATAGGGGTACCAGAAGGGGGAAAGAGCACAACCACCAGAGGGAAAAACTATTTGAACAAATAATAAAAGAAAATTTCCCCAATCTGGCAAAGGAAACAGACTTCCAAGAAATCCAAGAAGCCCAGAGAGTACCAAAAAAGTTGGACTCAAGAAGAAACACACCAAGGCATATCATAATTACATTAGCCAAAATTAAAACGAAGGAGAGAATCCTGGAAGCAGCAAGAGCTAAGGGGACAATCACCTACAAAGGAGTCCCCATCAGGCTGTCAGCAGATTTCTCAAAAGAGACCCTACAGGCAAGAAGGGGCTGGAAAGAAATATTCCAAGTCATGAAAACTAAAGACCTACAACCAAGATTGCTCTACCCAGCAAAACTTGCATTTAGAACGGAAGGACAGATAAGGTGCTTCTCAGATAAGACCAAATTCAAGGAGTTCATCATCACCAAGCCCTTATTATATGAAATGTTAAAGGGACTTATCTAAGAAAAAGAAGTTAAAGAAACATGAACAGTGAAAGGACAACAAGCTCACAGTTATTAACAACCACACCTAAAACGAAAGCAAACTAAAAGGACAGCTAGATCAGGAGTGGAAACATAGAAATGAAGATCTCAAGGAGGGTTAGCAACAGGGGTGTAGGAGGAGGAGAAGGGGGGAGAAGGTACAGAAAATAAGTAGCATAGACAGTAGATAGAAAATAGATGGGGGGGGGCAAGAATAGTATGGGAAATACAGAACCTAAAGGACTTGAGACACATGGACATAAGCTAAAGGGGGGGTAATGGGGGGTTGGGGGCAGGGTAGAGGGGAATGAAGGGGGGAATAGAACAACTGTAACAGCATAAACAATTCAAAAAAAATAAATAAATTTATTTAATTTAAAAAAAAAAGAAAAAAAAGTCGCAGCAGGTTCTATCGTAGGAATTTACAAGCTGAGTCTAGATTTCATATGGAAATTCACAGGTGTTAAAGGAGCCACAAAACTTTGAAAGAAGTGAATGAAATTCAGGACTTATACTAACTGATTTCAAAAATTATTATAAAGCTACAGTAATCAAAACCTGTATGGTACTGGCATTAACATAGACAAATAGTTGAAAACAAACACACACAAATAGAATCAACTGATTTTTAACACAGGGAAAAGAACAATCACTGGACATTTATGGGCAAATACACACATACCCCAAAACCCCACATTGATCCATATACAAAACTTAAGTCATAATTTCCACATTGCTCTTCTGGCCTCAGCAAGAACAGTAAAGAATTTCTTAAAAAGGATACAGCACTAACTATGAAACCAAAATTAATAAGTCAAACATCATTTAAATTGAAAATATTGGCTATCAAAAGATATCATTTAGGACAAGTAAGGCATATTCTGGAGAAGATAGGGAGAGGAAGATGATAGTGTATGTATGCATGTATTATGCCCAGATACATATATATTATCTATACATGCACCAACACAAACATGTACACTTCTAAGGACTTACATGTGCATTTTAAAATTACTTCAATACAATAGGAAAACAACTTACCACCCTATTTTTTAAAGAGAAAATGACTTGAATAATCACTTCAAAGAAGATATTCAAATAGCCAGTAAATATGTTAAAAGATGCCCAGCATCATTACCTATCAGGAAGAAGAGTTCAATAAAAAAGCATTCCACTGTCCATACCAGGATAAAAATACATTGTTGCATAAGGGATAGAGATAACATTAAAATACCAAGTCTTAACAAGGATATAGAACAATTAGAATCCTCAAACAGTGTTGATAGCAATGCTAATTGAATCAAACATTAGAAAACAGTTATGTTTAGCAGTGATGTTACACAAGCTGCACATAAGTCTACTCTATTATCCAGCAGATCCACCTATAGGTATAATAAAAAAGAAATGTTTGCTTATTCCATCAAATACGCAGGCACTATGTTTCCAAAGGCTTTATCAACAATAGGCAAGAGCTGGAAACTATCTAACTTTATTAAAAGGCTAAATAATTGTATATTCACATGATGGAATAATACTCACCACTATAACATCATGTACCCATACATACTGCAATATAGATATACACGACAGGCTTTATGATGAAGAAAAGAAGCCAGAAACAATCCAGTGCCTGTTTATACGAAGTTCAAGTACAGACAACACTCTACAATGATAAAAGTCAGAACAGTGGATAGCTGTGGGGATGGGGTGGAGGGCAGGTTGTATTTATTGGAAAGGTGCAAGAGGGAACTTTTGAATGTAGATGGAAATGTTGTACATCTTGATCTAGGTTGTGGTTACATATTCATGTGCAAAAGTACAGTGAGCTCTACACTTAAGATTAGTGCACTTTGCTATATAAAAGTCAGGGCACAACATTTTCAAAAGGAGTTCTGGGTATTCTTTCATGACCTACATTGAACAGCATATTCAATACACCAACCCCAACTCCTAAATTTGAGGTTCCCAAAATTCAAACATGCACAGTGTCTGGCACAAAACATACCCCTTTTCTTACATAAAGATTTTTCATTACAAAATAATAAGCATATAATTCTGTAAAATAACAATATCATACTCCACCACACCCTAGGACAAAGTGTTCACATTGCTGTCCATCTCATGTGAGACAGTCACGTCCCCTACCAACCACACTCAATGGCACCACTTCTGCTGGACCCTGTATTTTATCTCATCTCAATCCTCCCTTTATAAGCTTATTCTTTTCTTTCTGGCAGCACTGAACAGAATCAAAAGGCAGAACTGAACAGTTATTGAAGTTTCCCTACTTCCTCATGGAATGAACTTTCCTACAAAACAGCCCAGTAAATAAAAATAATTACCCCAGCACTTCATTTGTCATTGCTTCTCAAAGAAATTTGACCAATAATAGTGAGTTTTGATAAAAATTGTTCTTTTGATTTTTAATATAAAGCTCTATTTTCCATTTCATAATATGGTGGCTTTATGAACTTATCCTGAGATCATCATTTCTTACCCACATGCTCTATTATTAGAATATGGAGGCTATCTGCAATGCCTGAAAATTCCATAGCAATTGCCTCTCCTAATAAGCAGCAGCTTGTTGCTGCCTGGCAGGTGAACATGGACCCAGGGACAGCTAGTGCCCTGTCACATACTCTAGACCAGTGTCATACAATGGAAATATAATGTGAGCCACCTATAAGTTCTAAACTTTCTAGTAGATTCCTTACAAATGAATATATACATTCATTTTAATAACATATTTTATTTAACACAATATATGCAAATTGTTATCATTTCACCATGTAATCAAACAAAAAAGTATCCATGAGATTGTTTTTCATATTCTTCAAAGATTGGGTACGTATATCACACTTACTTTGCCCACTTACAGTATATCTCCATTTGGATGTCCACATTTCAGTTGCTCAGTACCCTACATGACTAGTGACTACCAGATCAGATAGCACAGCTCCCAATGACTATGGACCACAACCAAGATAACCCTTGAAATGAGACTCCAAATTCTTTATCAGCCTCAAAATAATATGACGCATCCACTCAGCATCTTTCTACCTTGTAAAATGCCATTTCTCTCCCTGGATGTCCTAATTCACTACCCCACATCCCCGATGCTCCACTCACCAAGTCACTGGTCGCTACACTTGCCTTCTGGGAAACCTAAAACACTACCCATTCACACAGTTAAAAGTCATCAGACACTGATATTGTCATTTTGCCAAGACCTACTCAACAAAATTTGTCACCTCCTATTCTCTTGCAAAATGTGATGTATTAAAATTGTTTGTGCAAGTAGCACAAAATTATTGTCAATTTTTTAAATTTAGATGTACTAGGTCAACTAACATGTGAAATGACATCTTCCAAGACAGAGATGAGGCAAGGAAACATGGCCTAAAGGAAAACATACTGAATTGAGATTCAAGCTGGGATTTCAGTCCCAGCTTTGCAACCAGGTAATTTTTTTTACATTTTTGGACTAGATGAAATGATTCTGCATGTAATTTTCTCAGAAAAATAAAAATCGACCTGCCTTTTTTCCCAGCAATTTCACTGCTAGGATTATATCCTAAGAATCCTAAAACATCAATATCAAAGAACCTATGCACCACAATGCTCATAGAGCACGATTTACAATAGCCAAGAGAAGGAAGCAACCTAGGTGCCCATCAGTAAATGAATGGATCAAAAAATTGTGCTACATATACAAATTGGAATTCTATGCAGCAGAGAGAAATAAGGAGCTACTACCCTTTGCAACAACATGGAAGGAAACTGGAAAGTATTATGCTGAGTGAAATAAGCCAGGTGTTGAAAGACAAATACCATATGATCTCACCTTTAACAGGAAGCTAAACAACAAAACAAACAAGCAAGCAGAATAAAAACAAAGACACTGAAATAGAGAACAAGGGGACAGTGACCAGAGGGGAGAAGGAAGAGAATTTAAGGGAAAAAAGGGGAGGGATTTGGAGGAACAAGTATAAATGACACCGGGATGAGGTCTGGAGAGGGGGAAATGTGAGGGAGGTGGGGAGCACGAGACTGTGGAGGGGGCTGGGATGGGAGAAATAGACAAAAAACTGTACTTGAAAAATAACTAAAGAAAATTTAAAAAAAGAAATGATTCTGAAGCCCCATTCAATACTGCATACTGTATGATTGCAAAGACTATTTTCATAAAATAAAGAAGGAAGAGTTGGGGTGATGGTAAGAGGGAATAAATCCACTTGGGAAAGAGTTAAAATTTTCTTTAAATATAGAATACAAAAGCATGAAGGTTGAATTCCTTATTGATGATGATGATAAAAATAGCAGCAGTCTAATTTAAAAATTCTCATCCCTTTTCTCAATTTCCAATTCTTTTCAAGAGAAAGTTATTCTGCCCAAGGTTTTCTTCATGGCTAATTTGACATCCTTGTTCCTCAGGCTGTAGATTAGTGGGTTCAACATGGGAACTACAATGGTATAGAACACAGTACAGACTTTGTCCTGTTCAAGGGGTAAAATAGCAGGTGGTTTAAGGTACGCAAAAGCTGCTGAACCAAAGAAAAGACAAACTGCCATTATATGAGAACTGCAGGTTCTAAAGGCTTTGGATCTGCCCTCAGTAGAACTAATGTGGAAAATGCTGGAAAGAATGAAGCCATAAGAGAGAAAAATGGTCACAATGGGCACCCCAATGGCAATGGCCACAAGAGTAAACACCACCAGAGTATTCATGTAAGAGCTGTTGCAGGAGAGCTCAAGGAGGGGAAGGTAGTCACACATATAATGATGGAGAAGGTTTTCTCCACAAAAGGTCAGAAACAGTATATTACATGTATGTCCTATAGCCCCCCAAAACCCAACCCCATATACACCCAGCAAAAGAAATACACACACCTGAGGTGACATGGTGACCATATACAACAGTGGTTTACAGATTGCCACATAGCGGTCATATGCCATTGCTGACAGGATGAAGCATTCAGAAATGATAAAGAAGGCGAAGAAAAAGAACTGAGTCATACACCCGGTGTAGGAAATGATGTTCTTCTTTGAGACAAAACTCATCAGCATTTTGGGGATGATAGCAGAGGAGTAACTGAAGTCAATGAAGGACAAGTTGAAGAGGAAAAAGTACATGGGGATATGAAGCTTAGAGTTCAGCCCAATCAGTGTTATCAAGCCCAGGTTCCCCACCATGGTGACCACATAGAAGCCTAGAAACAGGAAGAAGAGAGGGAACTGGAGTCCTGGCTGGTCTGTTAAACCTGCGAGGATAAACTCTGTCACAGAGGAGGTGTTATCTGCAGCCATCCTCCTCTGGGACTGCCTGGGAGAAAAAAAGAAGAGTTGCTCACACAGACAGAGAAAAACAACCCACTCCTGATACTGCAGTTTTAACAGGGAGGTGTGGAACTTAGAGTTGAGATGGCATCTCTTTGTTCCTGCATCTCTGTTTTTATGATCCCCACATGGCTTCAACCATCTTAGAAACTCTTGGTGGGTGAAATTATCCTTAAGAGAAAGGGCTCATCCAACTGAAGAGAAAGTCCACAAAGCTCAGCTGGGATGACCCTGCAACCTTGCAGTGACCTTCTTCTGGTACTGCCTGTCTTCTACAGTGGGGGGCCAAGTTTCATGTGACCTGGGCCCTTCTCTGCAATGCTGTTGTGAAGCAGAAGCCAGTTGCCCTAGACCTTCCACCTTTGGTCAGAGCTGGTGAAAACAGAAAGTTGAGGCTGTGTTGCCCTGAGTCTTTGGCAGGAATGGCTGTGGAAATATTATGTAAAAATAATACTGGAGTAATAAGGTAAAGTTATTAACTAAACCCAATAAAAAAGAAACAATTGCTGAAAACTAACTAAAGTAATGGCACTGTTCTAAGTGCTCTGGGCATTTTGGTTAAACCCACTGAACAGGAGAGGACACAGGGCACAAGTCCCAGTCCTTCTAATTGGCAAGGGAGGGGTACTCCGTATGTCTGGCTCCCGGATTCAAGCTTCGTACCCTAACCACCCTGCACAGACCAGGTCAGGAAGGCACTCACCCTCCTTCTGCCTGCAGTCACAGTGCTGGACTCTGCTGGCTCCCACCCATCTCTCTCATGGAGACTCACATGGCCCTGGTGAGAGGAAGGGGACAACTCAGAGCTAAGACTGCTCTGCTTCTGACTCTCCTCTAAAATTCAAAGCCTTTAGTTTGTCTTGTTTCTCCTGTTGAGCTGAAGAATATGGTCTCAGACCTTTGTCCTGAGCCTCCAGTTCAGCTTCCAGGGTTGGAACAGAACTTTTATAACATCCGTGGATAACCAGAGACTGAAGAGTGTTATTCTGGACTAGGGACCACAGTGACCTAGTCACAGGGGCTCCCTCAGGTTTCCTGCTCCCTAAGGAAGAAGCAATGTTTGTTTATACCCTTAATGGTGCCTGACGTGGCCTTAAATGGCCTTTCCTTTCATTCATGTTACATCTTTATAAGAACAGTTAAATAATAAAACACTAGGAAAAAGAATTCTTGTACTGAGTGCTTACTGTATACTGACCTCTGTATTTGATGCAGCCCCCTCATTTGAAATGTTTAGAGCAACCCATACATAATTTTATCACGTTCATTCCTCAGAATGACCTCGTAGGGTAGACCTATTTGTCTCCACTAATAATACATGAAGGAAACATGAAAGTGCACTGAAGGAAAGGAAAGCTAGGGAGGGGACAGGACACAGGGGAGAGTGGCTGAAAAGGCAAGTGCTAGAGATTTCAGTTCAAATAGCGGGATCTGACAGTTAAGCAATGACTTGAGAAAGACCTGGAAAGTCTTTGCTTAATAATAATACCAGTTACTCTAATGAAATGCTGGGTGTCATGGCTTAATGCAGCACATTCCCCAAGAATCAGGGCTTTTGTCCCACACTTTTATACAGTACTCCAGCCCAAATTATTTCTGTGGGGAAGGAAATTCTGACCAAATAACAGGGTAGAGGTAAAAGACCTTGCTGGGTTTTAGATAACCACAAGTCATGGAGTGTAGATTTTTGGCTGAGACTGATATAAAGATAAAGAAAATTTTAAGTGGCATTTAGTACTCAACATCCTTTGCCAGGGTCATTTACATAGTATGGATGGCAAATTTTCTATTCAAAAAACAAATCTCCATTTGGGGAAGTTCAAGAGTTGGTTAGCTGATGAGTTATGTATGTTTTGGTGAGAGTTAAGTTCAGAAGTTGTTTGGGAGAAATTATGACAGTGGAACAGAAAGGCAGAACCCATCAGCTTCCAGGCAAGTCCCACTGAAACCACTGCACATGGGCCTGTGTGTGTGTCTGAGTGTGTACACATCCGGAAGTGAGGACTTGCCCTACCCCTACTAAAGCTCAGCATTGATGGTGCCTCATCTGCCTGTTTGCATGGAGAAGTGTCCACTGCCCAGATGATTATAATGAATCCCTGTCCCTGTTCTCAATTCTGCTACACATGTTGAAGAAATGGAGACAAACAATCCATTACCAAGAAACTAAAGTAAGCATCACAAGTATGTTCTCCTTAGGACCCAAGGTCAAAGAGGACCTTGAGGAATCACTACAATGTTCAGTTTCCTTTCATAATCTCAGAGGGTTCTTGGAAGCATGATGGAACACCAAGAAAATTTCTTCTGAGATCTTTGCCTCTTCAGAGATGATATCCATGGGAGCTTCAATTCCAGTGCATCAAGGTTTCATTTCAAGCGAACCAAGGCTTCTCTAAAGCTGTTTTGACTGTTGACTTGCTCCTATACAAGCAGAGAGAAACAAATCAATATACTTAAATTATTTTGTTGCAGGTCTTTTACATCCTTGGTTAAGTTATGCCTAGGTAGTTTATTTTTTCTTGCTTTTGTAAATAGGATTTCTCCCCTAGTTTCTGTTTCTGACATTTCATTGTTAATGCACAAAAATGCCATCGATTTTTGAATATTAACCTTGTATCCCACTACCAAATTCACTGATTGGGTCAGTTAGTTTTTGGGTGGAGACTATAGAGTTTTCTATGTACACTCTTATCTCATCTACAGTAATGACAGTTTTCCTCCGTCCTTTCCAATTTGGGTTCCTTTTGCTACTTTTTCTTCTTGTCAGATTCCTGTGGCTAGAACTTCCAGTACTATGTTGAGTAGGAGTAGTGAAAGCAGGTACCCTTTGTAGTTGCTGATCTTAAGGGGAAAGCTTTTAGGTTTTTCTCATTGGGGATAATATTGGCTGTAGGTTTCTCATAGATGACTTTTATTATGTTGAGGTGTCCTCCCTGTAGTCTCACTTTGGTGAGTGTTTTTTTTTTATCATAAATGGCTGCTGGATTTTATCAAAAGTCTTTCATAATAGTCTTTCAGATCTATTGATCTGATCATATGAATTTGTCCTTCATTATGTTTATGTGGAGTATTATGTTCATTGATATGTGAATGTTGTAGCATCCTTGCATCCCTAGGATGAATACCACTTGACCATGGTGTATGATCTTTCCAATGTATTTTCTTTTTTAAAATATATTTTTATTATGCCATTATACTTGTCCTAATCCCTTCCTTTATTCCTCTCCACCCTGCACACCCCTTCCCCACCATTCCTTCCTCTCTCATTTATGTCCATGTGTCATGAGTTCTTCAGATTCTATATTTCCCATACTATTCATGACCTCTCCCCTGTCTATTCTCTACCTACCATCTATACTACTTATTCTCTGTACCTTCTACCTCCTTCTCCTCCTACCACTACGCTGTTGCTAACCCTCATTGTAATCTTCATTTCTATGGTTTTTTTCCTGTTCTATTTGTTTGCTTAGTTTGTTTTAGTTTTAGGTGTGGTTGTTAATAACTGTCAGTTTGTTCTCTTTCCACTGTTCATATTTTTATCTTTTTCTTAGATAATTCCCTTTAACATTTCATATAATAAGGGCTTGGTGATGATGAACTTCTTGAATTTGATCTTACCTGAGAAGCACTTTATCTGCCCGTCCATTCTAAATGAAAGCTTTGCTGGATAGAGCAATCTTGGATGTAGGTCTTTGGATTTCATGACTTGGAATATGTCTTTCCATCCCCTTGTTTCTTGTCAGGTCTCTTTTGAGAAATCACTGACAGTCTGATGGGAACTCCTTTGTAGGTGACTGTCCCCTTATCTCTTGCTGCTTCTAGGATTCTCTCCTTTATTTTAATCTTGGCTAATGTAATTATGATGTGCCTTGGTGTGTTCCTTCTCGGATCCAACTTCTTTCCTGGAAGTCTATTTCCTCTGCCAGAATGGGCAAGTTCTCCTTTATTATTTGTTCAAATAACTTTTCCACATGCTGCTCTTCCTCTTCCCCTTCTTGTATCCCTATAATTCGGGTGTTGGATCATTTAAAGATGTCCTGAAGGTTCCTAAGCCTCTCTTCACTTTTTTGAATTCTTGTTTCTTCATACTTTTCTGTTTGGTCCTTTTTTCCTTCCTTCTGCTCCACTCCCTTGATTTGAGTCCCAGTATCCTTCCCATCACTATTGATTCCCTGTGTATTTTGCTTCATTTCACTTAGTGAAGCCTTCATTTGTTCACCTAATTTGTGACTCAAATCAGCCAGTTCTGTGAGCATCCTGATCACCAGTGCTTTAAACTGTGCCTATGATAGGTAGGCTATTTCTTGGCTGCTTAGAGTTATCGGATCCTGGGGTTTGAGTTCTTCTTGAGCCATAATGTTTTGGTCTGTTCTCACCTGTTACATATGATGAGCAGAGCCCTAGGTATTCACCAGGGTGGGGCGACTCAGGTTGCTGGGTTGCAACACTATATGTGCGGGTGGAGTCCAAGAGGGGCAATAGCTGTCTCCTCTGCTGCTTCCCGTCAGATGCTGAGGCCTGCATGGTTTGTCTCACTGCTCGCTCCTTCACCTGGTTTATCTGTGAGCAAATGTGTGACTTCTGTCAGCCAGCTGCTCCCTGCCCTTACTGGGTACGCCCTTTCTACCCCACACCTGGGATCTGCCAACTGCTGCCTGTGTGCCTGGGTCTGTCAGGCAGATTTTTCCTCCCTGACCCCACTCTGCCTCTGGTTCCAGCCCTCTTACCAGTGGGGCTGAATAGTTTATTGTTGTCCGACTTTGGTATAGTACAATTTTCTGTGTTTTGGTTGTGTTTTTGTTACTAAAACTTTGTTGTCTTTAAACTTGGTTGTGGGAGGAGGCAAAGTGTTTCCATCTTCACCGGAGGTCCCTGTTTTGGTTTGATTTCTTTTTGGTGCTAAGATCACTTAACATGTGATATATCCTCTTAACAATTTGTAAGTGCACAATACAGTATTGTTAACCAGAGGCTCTGCATCACATAGCAGATCTCTAGAATTTATTTATCTTGAATAATTGAGCTTCATAGGCATTGAAAAATTGGAGAGGGCATAACACCTTCAAATTTGGGTCAGCCAGAGTGACTCCTTCCACCTGGTGGCCTGATGCCTAGATTTCAGGACAGTAATCAAGTCACATAAACATCAATGTGTGCTTACCTCTCACATGCCCCCTGCTGGGGATCTGACTCACAACACAGGTGTGTGCCCTGACTAGGAATCAAACCAGCAACCCTTGGTTCATAGTCTGGTGCTCAATCCACTGAGCCACACCAGCCAGTAAAATGACAAGAAACTCACAACTATCAACAACTGAACACTTTTTTTAAATGAAAACAAAAACCAAGCAAACAACTAGAATACAAAGAGAATCACAGTAATGGGCATCACATGGAGGGTTTTCAGTAAAAGTGGGGAAAGGTAGAATGAGGGAAGAAGAGTACAGGGCATAAGCAGCATAATTGGTAGGCATAGAATAGACAGGGAGTGATTAAGAATGGTATAGGAAATGGAGAAATCAAAGAACTTGTATGTACAACCAATAGATATGAACAAAGCCGGTGGAGGCTGGAGGGTTTCGGGGTACATAGCAGAGAGGACATAAAGGGGGAAAATGGAAAAACTTTAGTCGCATAACCAATAAAATACATCTCTTTAAAAAAAGAAAGACAGAGGCACATAAATAGGAGCTGAACCTCAGGTCAGGGATGCCTGGAAAATCAGATGTGAAGTCTCATTGGCACTGATTGGTCAGGTTTTGAAATATAAGTGCATCTGAATATGGGTGTTACACTGCAACACTGGGGTAGAAAGAAAGACATGGGAAAATTGCATAAATAACATACCAAAATAGCCACAACACTATGAATGCAAAGATGAAAGAAGCACTGCTTACTCTTCTTAATTTTGGACAGAAAAGGAGAGGGGAAAAGCCAAGGGAATTTTTAAGGGTAAAAGCAGACTTGCATATGTTTAAAAGTACAAGATTCTGTAGAAATATTTAAAGATATAAGAACAATAAGGAAAATTTTAGGGAATAAATTCCAAAGATGAAAAGAAGTTGACAGAATTCAACATATTTCCATGATTTCAAATTACTTACTTTTGAATCTGGGAATGATTGATACTTTTCTAAGATGACGAAAAATATGTATGACTCAGACCAAAACTCAGCAACTTAAACAGGACACTCTGGAGGCATTCTTATTAGAACTAGTAAAACCAAGATGACTACAGTCTTTAATATTATTTCACAATGTATTAAATGAAGTATTAAAAATACAGTTATAGATGCAAATGGAATAAGAGGCATTGAAATTAGATGGAAAGAGGTAAAATTATTTTTAATTATAAAATATGTTATTACATATTTGGAAAATCTGAAAGAATGCATGAAAAGAATTCTACAAATAATATTTACTTTACCAAGTATAAAATTAGCATAGAATTGACACAAACAAATAAATAATAATATGAAAATATAATGAAAGAAAAAAATACTTGTTACAGGTGCAAAGATAAAATAAAATTGCTATGCATGAATGTGATAACAATGTGCTAAAATAGATGAGAAAAATTATAAAACACTCCTAAAAGGTACTGAAGTTGACTTGAAAACAATGGGGAGATATGCCACACTTCAAAATGGAGGTCAAAAGATGCAAAGATGTCAATTCTTCCCAAGTTTCCTTTTAAATTTAAGATGCAATCAATAAATATGCCTTTAAGTTATTTACTAGAACTGGAC
The DNA here is from genome assembly GCF_021234435.1 of Artibeus jamaicensis. NCBI lineage: Eukaryota > Metazoa > Chordata > Mammalia > Chiroptera > Phyllostomidae > Artibeus > Artibeus jamaicensis. Next base: position 11,268,631 of record NW_026522052.1, on the reverse strand, counting down.
AGGTTAATTATAAAAGTTGGGGTTAAACATGAATAGCCAGGAAAACCATAAAAAAATGAACAACACAGAGTGAGTTACCTTCAAGATATGAAATACTATGAAGCTTCTGTAATCCAAGCAGTGTGGTATTGGGTTATGAATAGACAGACAGAGCAATAGAACACAATGGAAAATGAGAAATAGCCCAGGTGCCTATTAAACTTTGCATAGAATGAAGGCAACAGCTCATAACCATGGGAAAATGATGGACTTTTTATAAATGGCAATAGAACCACACGATGGTCTTCTGGAAAAATACATAGTTGCATACATTCTTCACACCATACACTGGTAAAATTTCTAAAATGACCAGATATTCATATTAAAAAAATAAAGCCATACAATCACATTATGATAAAATGGAGTGACTTTCTTTATAACCTAAGAGGAGAGAAAATATTTCAAACTATCATTTAAATACCAAAAACAATAGAAGACTTAAAAGTTTAAATCCTACGTCCCCTGCTGGGAAGTGGCCTGCAGGGAACAAACCTGCAACCCACGCACATGCCCTGAATGGGAATCAAACCGCAATCCTCTGGTTTGCAGGCCCACACTCAATCCACTGAGCTACACCAGCCAGGGCTAATTTAAAATTTTTATCATAACAACAATCAAAAGACAAATCACAAATTACAGGAAAACATGCAACTTATACCTCAAACAGAAAGCTATTATACCCAATATATAGTCCTCCAAAACAGGGGAAGGTCAAAATACAGTAGAAATATAAGGAAAAAGTAGGAAGAGACAGTCCACAAAAGACATAAAAATAGGGGGTTTCAAGATGGCGGTGGACTAGGACTGAGCAGATACCAGTTCCTAGTACAAAAGAGACAGAAATCTATCTGATCAGAGGAGGTGAGGCCAGCAAGCCAGCAGTTGCCAAGCATATATGAAAATAAGAGACCAGAAACCTCATTGGTCACGGAGGAACCAGACGGTAGGGAGACAGCAGCAGTACAGTAGTCTCTGGGATGGAGCAGGGAGAAACAGCTGGTGCAGGGTAGGGGAACCAGCGCCCTGTGGCAAGAGCCCAACGGCTCCTGGGACAGCCTTCAGTGCCCGGACGGCTCCCTCCCTAGGATTTTTGGGCCGGGGACCTGCCAAGTGGCCCAACCAGAGGGGAGCAGAGGTGATTTCAGTCTGTGCATAGCTCGGAGGTTCAGCGCCTGGTGGGAACTGTGTCTGGGAGAGTGCCTAAAGGCACCTGGGACAGCGTTCAGCGCCCGGACAACTCCCTCCCTGGAATTTTCCTGCCAGGCAGGCCGAGTAGCCCAGGCAAAGAGGTGTGGAAGAAATTTCAGCCTGCGCGCAATTTGGGAAACTAGTCGCTCCACAGGCAGTGTGTCTGGGCAAGTGCCTGAGGGCGCCTAGGCCAACGTTCAGTGCCCAGAAAGCTCCCTCCCTAGGATTTTTGGGCCCGGACCAGCCAAGAGACCCAACCAGAGGGGAGCAGAGGAGATTTCAGCCTGCACACAGTTCTGGGTCCAGCACCCGGCATGGTGCTGCTACATCCCTAGGGTTTTTTTTTTTTTTCCAGAGGTTGGCCAGGGGATCCAGACAAACACAGGAGCAGAAGGGAAACACACCACGCAGCGTGCCATGACGAGCACACAGAGTTTCTAGGTCGGCGCCCAGTCCTCAGATCGGTTCCCAGCTTCCAGTCCACCCCCCTCAGACTATCTGGAAGCCCTGGGCGCTGAGGGGTCCTGGGAAAAGAGCTGAGACCCTCAACCCCCTCCCTTTCTGGCCAAGCAAGGTGGGGGGCCAGGAGAGACTTGTTTGATAGAGTTTACAGAGACGGTGCGGAGGACAAAGGGCCCCAACCAAGGACTCTGTGGTTGCCAGCCCAGGAGAACTCAGAGGTGCAGCCTGGGGCTCTGAATCCAGTAGACACGGCAGCCTGGTCTGCTTCACACCCAGCTTGGCAGCAAACCCAGGATTGGGCAGAGGGTCTGGGGCTTCCGAACTGAACAGGGGCAGGCCTGTGCTCAATCCCGAGGGAACCAGGCCACTAGGCCAGTGCAGGTGCCTGCAAACACAGCAAACCAGACTATGGCAGTAACCCCTGGGAGGGGAGAGCTGCGAGAAAGTCCTAGTTCCCCATTGTAGGGAGCTGTGGGAGAGGCGCCAAGTGTCTGGATCCTGAGAGGGGCTGGCTGAAAAAATCACAACAATCGACCCTCAGCCAACTGCAACCAGAAAAACCAGTTCGGCTAGTTTGAAGCCAACAAGTGACATTTCCTTTTCTGAGGTGGTTTTTGAGAGATTATTTTTGTTTGTGCGTTTTTTGTTTTGTGTTTTTTTACTTTATTTTCTTTTTATTCTTTCTTTTTTTTTCTTACCTTTCTTCCTTCTCCATTCCTTTTCTTTTTTTTTTAATATTTTATTATTTATTTATCTTTAGAGGGGAAGGGGGGAAGGAGAGAGGGAGAGAAACATCAATGTATGGTTGCCTTTTGGTCCCCTGGGAACTGGGGGAGTGTGTGGTTTCGCGGCATTCCTTTTCTTATCTTTTTGCTTTTTTAAAGTAATCTGTTATTTCTTTTAAACTTTATTACTGTTTCATCTCTCCATACTTTTGTCCTCTTTTCCCGGATTTTCTGTTTTATTTCTTTTTCTGTTCTTTCTAAACTTATTGCTCTTTCTTCCATTCCCCTACCATTTTTTCTTTCTTCCTTTTATTTCTTTCCTTATCATTTCTTTCTTTTAACCACAAGAGTCACAATCAACTTGAAAATATAAAAAGACCAGAGCTGGACCCATAGAAGAGGCCTCCCAATAGTAGAGTCAGAGAGACAAATTGCACATTGTTGCAGGAGACAAGCCACAAGTTGCTGCATATTTGAGTAGGTGGAAGCAGAGAACAACAGGATAACCAAAAGAGGCTGCACCATTGAAATTCACAGGCATTCCACCACAAAAGTTCATACCATAAACCCAGGGTGTCAAAACAGATTAATATAAGAAGCTGAGGCTAACAAGAGTCTCACAAACAATGGGAAGACAAAGAAACAATCCCCAAATGAAAGGAAAGGAGGAATCCTCAGAAAGAATGTTAGATGAAACAGAGGCAAGTGAACTATTAGATACTGAATTCAAAGCACTGGTGATCAGGAAGTTCAAAGAGCTCACAATCAGCTACCAGAAACTACAGGGAAGCTACAATAATCTCACTGTGAACTATATCAACATGAAAAAGGAAATGGAAATTATTAGCAAGGGCCAAGAGGAAATGAAGAATACAATTTCTGAATTAAAAACACAGTGGAAAGCATTAAAAATAGGGTGGATGAAACAGAAGATCGGATTAGTGAATTGGAGGACAAAGTAGAAAGCATCTCACAGAAAGAATAGGAAAGGGAAAAGAGGCTCAGAAAGAATGAAGAGAGATTAAGAGAAATGCAAGACAATATGAAACGTAATAATATCTGAATAATAGGAATACCAGAAGGAGAAGAAGAAGAACAAGGGATAGAAAACATATTTGAAAGAGTAATGAGAGAAAATTTCCCTAATTTGACAAAAGAAAAAGTTACACAAATCCAGGAATCTCACAGAGTACCATTCAAGAGGAACCCAAAGAGGCCCACTTCAAGACACATCATCATTAAAATGGCAAAATTCCAAGACAAAGAGAGAATCTTAAAGGCAGCAAGGGAGAAAAAAAGAAATAACATACAAGGGCGTCCCAATAAGGTTAGCCACTGACTTCTCAATGGAAACACTCCAAGCAAGAAGAGATTGGCAAGAAATATTCCAAGTAATGAGAAACAGAGGCCTACAACCAAGGCTACTTTACCCAGCAAGGCTCTCAATCAAGATAGAAGGGCAAATAAAGAGCTTCCAAGACAAAAGAAGTCTAAAAGAATTTGCTGCCACCAAGCCAGCTCTACAAGAAATACTAAAAGGTCTGCTTTAAGGAAAGGAAGGAAAAGAGACAGACAGAGAGGAACACAGGTACAAAAATGGCAATAAATAAGTACCTATCAATAATAACCTTAAGTGTAAATAGATTAAATGCTCCAATCAAAAGACACAGAATAGCGTCATGGATAAGAAAGTATGACCCACACATATGCTGCCTACAAGAGACCCACCTCAGGACAAAAGACCATCACAGACTAAAAGTGAAAGGCTGGAAACAAATTTTCCAAGCAAATGGACAAGAAAAAAAAAGCTGGGGTAGCAATTCTCATATCAGACAAAATAGACTTCAAAAAAAGAGCCATAAAAAGTGACCCAGAAGGTCACTTCATAATACTCAAGGGAAGAATCCACCAAGAAGACATTAACATCATAAATATATATGCACCCAACATAGGAGCACCAAAATATATAAGGAAAATCTTAGAGGAATTCAAGAAAGATATAGACAGCAACACAATTATAGTGGGGGATTTTAACACCCCACTATCAAAAATGGACAGATCTTCCAAACAAAATATCAACAAAGACATTGCGGCATTAAACAACACCCTTGATGAAATGGACCTAATGGATATATACAGAGCTCTTCACCCCAAAGAAGCTAAATACACATTCTTTGCAAATGCACATGGAACATTCTCAAAGATAGACCACATGATAGGGCACAAAACAAGCCTCAACAAATTCAAGAATATGGAAATCATACCAAGCATTTTCTCTGACCATAAGGGACTGAAACTGGAAACCAACCCCAAAGGAAAAAACCCAAAACACCCAAAATCATGGAGACTGAATGGTATGCTATTAAACAATGAATGGGTCAAGAATGAAATTAGGGAAGAAATCAAAAAGTTTCTGGAAACAAATGAAAATGATCTCACAAGAACCCAAAACTTATGGGATACAGCCAAGGCAGTCCTGAGAGGGAAGTTTATAGCAATACAGGCCTACCTAAAGAAAACAGAAACATTTCAAATAAATGACCTTACTCTACGCCTGCAAGAACTCGAGGAACAACAACAAAAACAGCCCAAAGCAAGTAGAAGGAAGGAAATAACTAAGATCAGAGCAGAACTAAATGACATAGAGACTAAAAGTACAGTTCTAAAGATCAATGACTCCAGGAGTTGGTTCTTTGAAAAAATAAAAATAGACAAGCCTTTAAGTAGGCTCATCAAGAAAAGAAGGGAAGAGACACAAATAAACACAAACAGAAAGGAAAGAGGAGAGATTACAACTGATACCACAGAAATAGAGAGGATTGTAAGAAATTACTATGAAGAACTGTATGCCAAGAAATTTGAGAACCTAGGGGAAATGGACACATTTCTAGAAAAATGTAATCTCCCAAAACTCAATGAAAAAGAAGTAGAACACCTGAATAGACCAATAACAGCAAAAGAAATTGAAGCAGTGATCAAAAAACTCCCATCACACAAAAGCCCTGGACCAGATGGATTCACAGGAGAATTCTACAAAGCATTTAAGGAAGAGCTAACCCCCATTCTTCACAGACTCTTCCAAAAAATCCAAAAGGATGGAAAACTCCCAAACTCCTTTTATGGAGCCAGCATCATCCTAATTCCAAAACCAGATAGAGATACAACAAAGAAAGAAAACTTCAGGCCAATATCGCTGATGAACATAGACGCTAAAATCCTCAACAAAATATTGGCAAATCACATCCAACAATATATCCAAAAGATTATACACCCTGACCAAGTGGGATTCATCCCAGGGATGCAAGGATGGTTCAACATTCGCAAAACAGTAAATGTAATTCATCACATAAACAAAAGCAAAAACAAAAACCACATGATCATATCAATAGACGCAGAAAAAGCTTTCCATAAGGTACAACACCCATTTATGATAAAAACACTCAGCAAAATGGGAATAGAGGGAACATTCCTCAATATAATAAAGGCCATTTATGAGAGACCTACAGCCAATATCATACTCAATGGACAAAAACTAAAAGCTTTTCCACTAAGATCAGGAACAAGACAAGGATGTCCACTTTCACCACTTCTATTCAATATAGTATTAGAAGTTTTGGCCACAGCGATCAGGCAGGAAAAGGAAATAAAAGGCATCCAAATAGGAAAGGAGGAAACAAAATTGTCACTCTTTGCAGATGACATGATAGTGTACATGGAAAATCCTATAGACTCTACCCAAAAACTGCTCAAACTAATCAATGAATTTGGCAAAACAGCAGGATACAAAGTCAATATCCAGAAATCAAAGGCATTTTTGTATACAAACAATGAATCAGCAGAAGCAGAAATCAAGGAAAAAATCCCATTCGATATAGCAAAAAGAAAAATAAAATATCTGGGAATAAACCTAACCAAAGAGGTAAAAGACCTGTATGCAGAAAACTACACAACACTGAAGAAAGAAATCAGGGAAGACACAAACAAATGGAAACATATACCTTGTTCATGGATTGGAAGAATTAACATCATCAAAATGTCCATACTACCCAAAGCAATATACAGATTCAATGCAATACCTATTAAAGTACCAATGGCGTATTTCACAGACATAGAACAAACACTTCAAAAATTTATATGGAATCATAAACGAGCCCGAATAGCAGCTGCTCTTTTGAGAAAGAAGAACAAAGTAGGAGGGATCACAATACCGATATCAAACTGTATTACAAAGCCACTGTAATCAAAACAGCCTGGTACTGGCATAAAAACAGGCACATAGACCAATGGAACAGAACAGAGAGCCCAGAAATCAACCCAACCCTCTACAGTCAATTAATATTTGACAAAGGGGGGCAGTAACATAAAATGGAGTAAAGATAGGCTCTTCAGCAAATGGTGTTGGGAGAACTGGACAGCTACGTGCAAAAAAATGAAACTTGAGCACCAACTTACACCATACACCAAAATAAATTCAAGGTGGATAAAAGACTTAAATATAAGCCATGACACCATTAAAGTCCTAGAGGAGAACATTGGCAAGAAAATCTCAGATATTCCACGCAGCAACATTTTTACGGATATGTGCCCTAGAGCAAGGAATATAAAGGAAAGAATAAACAAATGGGATCTCATCAAAATAAAAAGCTTCTGCATGGCTAAAGAAAACAGTATTAAATTAAAAAGACAACCAACTGTATGGGAAAACATATTTGCCAATGATACCTCAGACAAAGGTTTAATCTCCAAAATATACAAAGAACTTACACGACTCCACTCTAGGAAGACATCGAACCCAATTAAAAAATGGGAAAAGGACTTGAACAGACACTTCTCTAAAGAGGACATACAGAATATCCAGAGACACATGAAGAGATGCTCAATATCGTTAGCTATCAGAGACATGCAAATTAAAACCACAATGAGATACCACTTTACACCAGTCAGGATGGCTATAATAGACAAAGCAACAAACAACAAATGTTGGAGAGGGTGTGGGGAAAAGGGGGACCTTAGTTCACTGTTGGTGGGATTGCAGACTGGTACAACCATTATGGAAAACAGTATGGAATTTTCTCAGAAAAATTAAAATTGACCTGCCTTTTGACCCAGCAATTCCACTGCTAGGATTATACCCCAAGAATCCTAAAACATCAATTTCAAAGAACCTATGCACTACAATGTTCATAGCAGCACAATTTACAATAGCCAAGAGTTGGAAGCAACCTAGGTGCCCATCAGTAAATGAATGGATCCAAAAATTGTGGTACATATACACAATGGAATTCTATGCAGCAGAGAGAAAGAAGGAGCTACTACCTTTTGCAACAACATGGATGGAACTGGAAAGCATTATGCTGAGTGAAATAGGCCAGGCATTGAAGGACAAATACCATATGATCTCACCTTTGACAGGAAGCTAAAGAATAAAACAAACAAGCAAACAGAATAAAAACAAAGACACTGAAATAGAGAACAAGTGGGCAGCGACCAGAGGGAAGAGGGAAGGGAACTTAAGGGGAAAAAGGGGGAGGGATTTTGAGGAACAAGTATGAAAGACACAGAGATGAGGACTGGGGGGGGGAATGGGAAGGAGGGGGGAGACCGGGTGGGGGGGTGGGGTGGGATGGGAGAAATAGATTAAAAAAAAATGTACTTGAAAAGTAACTAAATAGACTTCCGCCAAGATGGAGGTTTAAGGTGGATGTGCCTGCCTCCTCTCACAACCAAGTTTAAGGACAACTAAATATTAGCATCAGAAAACACAACCAGAACACGGAAAACTGAACTTTTCGGAAGTCCGCAAACAACAAATTCTTCGGCCCGACCGGTAAGGGGCGAAACCGGCGGCGGGTGAGGAGTTACAAAGGAGAACTCGATCGACCGGGCGCGGGCGCGGAATCCAGACGCGCGAATCCAGTCGCACGGGTTCCAAACCCAGGATTGGACCTAGTGAGCAGCCCACCGGGTGAGCGACTACGGAGGAGTCAGCGGGGAGGCGGTTGTAGCAAGTTGACTGTGGGTGCCCGGATTCGCGCGGGTGAGGGAGTGAGCGGTGGGACCGGCTGCTGCGGCGGCGGCGGCGCCATTTTCCCCGCTCTGACCACGCCCCCACATACAGCGTCACAACCCAGCGACCTGGGACTCCAAGGCGCCGCTTCTCTCACTTAAAGGGCCAGAACAGACCAAAAATGTCGCAGGGGGACCTCAAAGTCCCGGAGATAAATCTAAGTGACGAAGAAATAGCAAATCTCTCAGACGCACAGTTTAAAACACTGGTCGTCAGCTTCCTCACAGATCTGGTGGACTATAGCCACAAATTAGAGAAACATATGAAGGCTAAATTAAGGGAAATGAATGGAATTCCACAGGAAACCCATAGAGATGAAAAAAAACTGGGACTCAACTCAATGGAGTGAACCAGAAGGAAGAAAAAAATGATCAATCAGAAAGGAATGAAGAAATAAGAATTCAGAAAAATGAGGAGAAGCTTAGGAACTTCCAGGACATCTATAAACGCTCCAATATCCGAATTATAGGGGTACCAGAAGGGGGAAAGACACAACCACCAGAGGAAAAACTATTTGAACAAATAATAAAAGAAAATTTCCCCAATCTGGCAAAGGAAACAGACTTCCAAGAAATCCAAGAAGCCCAGAGAGTACCAAAAAAGTTGGACACAAGAAGAAACACACCAAGGCATATCATAATTACATTAGCCAAAATTAAAACGAAGGAGAGAATCCTGGAAGCAGCAAGAGATAAGGGGACAATCACCTACAAAGGAGTCCCCATCAGGCTGTCAGCAGATTTCTCAAAAGAGACCTTACAGGCAAGAAGGGGTTGGAAAGAAATATTCCAAGTCATGAAAACTAAAGACCTACAACCAAGATTGCTCTACCCAGCAAAACTTGCATTTAGAACGGAAGGACAGATAAGGTGCTTCTCAGATAAGACCAAATTCAAGGAGTTCATCATCACCAAGCCCTTATTATATGAAATGTTAAAGGGATTTATCTAAGAAAAAGAAGTTAAAGAAACATGAACAGTGAAAGGACAACAAGCTCACAGTTATTAACAACCACATCTAAAACGAAAGCAAACTAAAAGGACAGCTAGATCAGGAGTGGAAACATAGAAATGAAGATCTCAAGTAGGGTTAGCAACAGGGGAGTGGGAGGAGAAGACGGGGAGAGAAGGTACAGAAAACAAGTAGCATAGACAGTAGATAGAAAATAGATGGGGGGGGCAAGAATAGTATGGGAAATACAGAACCTAAAGGACTTGAGACACATGGACATAAGCTAAAGGGGGGGTAATGGGGGGGGTGGGGGGGCAGGGTGGAGGGGAATGAAGGGGGGAATAGAACAACTGTAACAGCATAAACAATTCAAAAAAAATAAATAAATTTATTTAATTTTAAAAAAAGTAACTAAATAAAATTTAATATTAAAAAAAAGACATAAAAATACCAACAGTCATAAAATTTATGAAACCACCTCCCATGTTTCTTAAAATTAAAGAAATGCAAATTAGAACAATACTGAAACACTGGTTCTCACCCATCACCATGGAAATTTTTAAAATTCTGAAACTATACCATGCTGAACAGACTGTAAAAAAGTATGCACTCCCATTTTCTGCTGAGGCAGAAAATAAATGTCAATTCCTCCTCCCCAAACACAAAATCCATCACCAATACAATCCCAATCAAAATCGCAGCAGGTTCTTTTGTAGAAATTTACAAGCTGAGTCTAGATTTCATATGGAAATTCACAGGTGTTAAAGGAGCCACAAAACTTTGAAAGAAGTGAATGAAATTCAGGACTTATACTAACTGATTTCAAAAATTATTATAAAGCTACAGTAATCAAAACCTGTATAGTACTGGCATCAGCATAGACAAATAGATGAAAACAAAGACACAGAAATAGAATCAACTGGTTTTTAACACAGGGAAAAGAACAATCACTGGACATTTATGAGCAAATATACACATACTCCAAAACCCCACTTTGATCCATATACAAAACTTAAGTCATAATTTTCACATTGCTCTTCTGGCCTCAGCAAGAACAGTAAAGAATTTCTTAAAAAGGATACAGCACTAACTATGAAAGCAAAGTTGATAAGTCAAACTTCATTTAAATTAAAAATATTGGCTATCGAGGGACTTCCGCCAAGATGGAGGCATAGGTGTATGTGCCGTGCCTTCTCACACAACCAAGTTTAGAGACAACTAAATATTAGCAACAGAAAACATAGTCAGAACACGGAAAATTGAACTTTTCGGAAGTCCGCTAACAACAGATTCTTCAGCCTGACCTGTAAGGGGCGAAACCAGCGGCTGGTGAAGCGGGGTTGCACAGGAGGACTCAGTCAGACCCACTCAGGCACGCGATCCCAGGCTCAAGGTTGGACCTAGTGAGCGACCAGGCGAGCGACCACAGGGGAGACAGCGGGGGAGTGGTGCTGCGTGTTGACTGTGGTCGCGCATTTGTGCGCGTGTGGACAGGCAAGCGAGTGGGCGGTTGGACCGGCCTGGCGGGTCCCCGCGGCAGCAGCTGGGAAAGCGCCGCCATTTCCCCACTCTGACCACGCCGCCACATACAGCCTCACAACCCAGCGACCTGGGAGTCCAAGGCTCCGCTTCTCAGACTTAAAGGGCACGAACAGACCAAAAATGTCACAAGAAGATCTCAAAACCCCAGAGCCCATAGATCTAAGCAATGAAGAAATAGCAAAACTCTCAGACGCACAGTTTAAAACACTGGTGATCAGGATCCTCACAGAACTGGTTGATTATACCGACAAATTAGACAAATATATGAAGGCAAAACTAATTGAAATGAATGGAACTGCATGGGAAACCAATAGCGATGAAAAGGAAACTGGGCCTCAGATCACTAGAGTGGACCAGAAGGAAGCAAATAATGGCCAAACAGAAAAGAGTCAGGAAGCAAGAATTCAAAGAAATGAGGAGAGTCTTAGGAACCTCCAGGACATCTTTAAACGCTCCAACATCCAAATTATAGGGGTACCAGAAGGGGGAAAGGCACAGCCACCAGTGGAAAACTTATTTGAACAAATAATGAAGGAGAACTTGCCCAATCTGGCAAAGGCAATAGACTTCCAGGAAATCCAGGAAGCTCAGAGAGTCACAAAGAAGTTGGACCCAAGAAGGAACACACCAAGGCACATCATCATTACATTAGCCAAGATTAAAATGAAGGAGAGAATCCTAGAAGCAGCAAGAGATAAGGGGACAGTCACCTACAAAGGAGTCCCCATCAGACTGTCAGCGGATTTCTCAAAAGAGACCTTACAGGCAAGAAGGGGCTGGAAAGAGGTATTCCAAGTCATGAAATCCAAAGACCTACAACCAAGATTGCTCTATCCGGCAAAACTTTAATTTAGAATGGAAGGACAGATAAGGTGCTTCTCAGACAAGATCAAATTCAAGGAGTTCATCATCACCAAGCCCTTATTATATGAAATGTTAAAGGGACTTATCTAAGAAAAACAAGTTAAAGAAACATGAACAGTGAAAGGATAACAAACTCACAGTTATTAAGAACCACACCTAAAACAAAAGCAAACTAAAAGGACAGCTAGATCAGGAGTGGAAACATAGAAATGAAGATCTCAAGGAGGGTTAGCAACAGGGGAGTTGGAGGAGAAGAAAGGGGGAGAAGGTACAAAAAATAAGTAGCATAGACAGTAGATAGAAAATAGAAGGGGGGCAAGAATAGCATGGGAAATACAGAATCTAAAGGACTTGAGACACTTGTTGATAAACTAAAGGGGGGGTAATGATGGGAATGGAGGGGAATGAAAGGGGGAATAGAACAACTGTAACAGCATAATCAATAAAATTAAAAACAATAAAAAATAAAAATCTTGGCTATCGAAAGATATCATTTAGGATAAGTAAGGCATGGTCTGGGGAAGATGGGGAGAGGAAGATGACTGTATATGTATGCATGTATTATGCACAGATACATATATATTATCCATACATGCAAAAACACAAACATGTACACTTCGATGGACTTACATGTGCATTTTTAAATTCCTTCAATAAAATAGGAAAACAACTTACTACCCTATTTTTTAAAGAGAACATGACTTGAATAATCACTTCAGAGAAGATATTCAAATAGCCAGTAAATATGTAAAAAGATGCCTAGCATCATTATTTATCAGGAAAAAGATTTCAATCAAAAAGCATTCCACTGTCCATACCAGAATAAAAATACATTGTTGCATAAGAGATAAAATAGAGATAAAATTAAAATACCAAGTCTTAACAAGGATATAGAACAATTAGAATCCTCAAACAGTGTTGATAGCAATGCTAATTGAATCAAACATTAGAAAACAGTTATGTTTAGCAGTGATGTATACAAAAGCTGCACATAAGCCTACTCTATTATCCAGCAGATCCACATATACGTATAATACAAAAGAAATGTTTGCTTATTCAGTCAAAATACACGTGCAAAATGTTTCTAAAGGCTTTATAAATAATAGGCAAAAGCTGGAAACTAACTTTATTAACAGGTTAAATAATTATATATTCACATGATGAAATACTACACAGCACTATAACATAATGTACCCATACATACTGCAATATAGATGTACGTGACAGGCTTTATGATGAAGAAAAGAAGCCAGAAACAATCCAGTACCTGTTTATATGAGGTTCAAGTACAGACAACACTCTACAGTGATAAAACTCAGAACAGTGAATAGCTGTGGGGGATGTGGTGGAGGGCAGTTTGTATTTATTGGAAAGATGCAAGAGGAAACTTTCTAAAGTAGATGGAAATGTTGTACATCTTGATCTAGGCTGCGGTTACTTATTCATGTGCAAATTTCAATGAGCTCTACACTTAACATTTGTGCACATTGCTATATAATAGTCAGGGCACAACATTTTCAAAAGGAGTTCTCAGTATTCTTTTATGACCTACATTGAACAGCATATTCAATATACCAACCCCAACTCCTAAATATGAGGTTCCCTAAATTCAAACATGCACAGGGTCTGGCACAAAAAAATACCCCTTTTATTACATAAAAAATTTTTATTACAAAAAAATAAGCATATAATTCTGTAACATAACAATATCACACTCCACCATACCCTGTGACAAAGTGTTCACATTGCTGTCCGTCTCATGTGAGACAGTCACATCCCCTACCAACCACATCCAATGGCACCGCTTCTGCTGGACCCTGTATTTCAACTCATCTCAATCCTCCCTTCATAAGCTTATTCTTTTCTTTTCGGCAGCAGGGGACAAAATTAAAAGGCAGAACTCAACAATTATTCAAATTTCCCCTACTTCCTAATATAATGGACTTTCCTAAGAAACAGCCCAGTAAATAAAAATAATTATCCCAGCGCTTCATTTGTCATTGCTTCTCAAAGAAATTTTACCAATAATAGTTTAGACAAAAATTTTCTGTTGATTTTTAATATAATGCTCTATTTCCCATTTCATAATATGGTGGCTTTATGAACTTATCCTGAGATCACCATTTCTTACCCATATGCCTCTATTATTAGATATATGTGCAATGTCTGAAAATTCCATAGCAATTGCCTCTCCTAATAAGCAGCAGCTTGGTGCTGCCTGGCATGTGAACATGGACCCAGGGCCAGCTAGTGCTCTGTCACATACTCTAGACCAGTGTCATCTGATGGAAATATAATGTGAGCCACCTATAAGTTCTAAATTTTCTAGTGTATACCTTAAAAATAAACATTCATCATATTAATGACATTTTATGTAAAAAATCCAAAATGTTATCATTTCAACATGTAATCACGTAAAGAATTATGCATGAGATTTTTTTTCATATTCTTCAAAGATTGGGTGTGCATATCACTCTTACTTTGCCTACTTCCAGTATGTCTCCATTTGGATGTCCACATTTCAGTTGCTCAATACCCTACATGACTAGTGACTACCAGATCAGATAGCACAGCTCCCAATGACTTTGGACCACAACCAAGATAACCCTTGAAATGAGACTCCAAATTCTTTATCAGCCTTGAAATAATATGATATCTACACTCAGCATCTTTGTACCCTATAAAATGCCATTTCTCTTCCCTGGAAATCATAATTCACTAACCCATGTACCCAGTGCTCCACTCACCAAGTCAGTGGTCACCACACGTGCCTACTGGGAAACCTAACACACTACCCATTTACACACTAAAAACTCATCACACACTGACCTTGTCATTTTGCAAGATGTACTCAAGAAAATTTTTCACCTCCTATTTTCTTGCAAAATGTGATGTATTAAAATTGTTTGTGCAAGTAGCATGAAATTACTGTCAATCCTTTTTTAATTTAGATGTACAAGGTCAACTAACATGTGAAATGACATCTTCCAAGAAAGAGATGAGGCAAGCAAACATGGCCTAAAGGAGAACAAAGAATTGAGATACAAGCTGGGATTTCCATCCCAGCTTTGCCACCAGGTAATTTTTTTACATTTTTGGACTAGATGAAATGATTCTGAAGCCCCATTCAATACTGCATACTGTGTGATTGCAAGATTTTTTTTATAAAAGGAGAAATAAATAAAAAAATGTACTTGAAAAGTAACTAAATAAAATTTAATATTAAAAAAAAATAATAATAATAATAAATATTTTTGTAAAAAAAAGAATGGATATTTCTGTTTTTAACAATTTACTTCTAGAATTTACATTTTGTTTTAGGTGTGTTTTGCTCTATAATTTGTGCAACTGTGCAACTATAATCTCCCTTAATCTTGAGCCTTTATTTATATCAGCCTCAGGTTATAGTTGCTTGTTTAACAGTCATGTGTATAAAAATTTGTATTCCATTAAAAACTATGTATGTTCAAAAAAAAAAGAAGGAAGATTTGGGGTGATAGTAAGAGGGAATAAATCCATTTGGGAAAGAGTTAAAATTTCCTTTAAATATAGAATACAAAAGCATGAAGGTTGAATTCCTTAATGATGATGATGATAAAATAATAACACTCTAATTTAACATTTCTCATCCCTTTTCTTAATTTCCAAATTGTTTCAAGAGAAAATAATTCTTCCCAAGGTTTTCTTCATGGCTAATTTGACATCCTTATTCCTCAGGCTGTAGATTACTGGGTTCAACATGGGAACCACAATGGTGTAGAACATAGTACAGACTTTGTCCTGTTCAAGGGGTAAAATAGCAGGTGGTTTAAGGTAAGCAAAAGCTCCTGAACCAAAGAAAAGACAAACTGCCATTATATGAGAACTGCAGGTACTAAAGGCTTTGGATCTGCCCTCAGTAGAACTAATGTGGAAAATGCTGGAAAGAATGAAGCCATAAGACAGAAAAATGGTCACAATGGGCACCCCAATGTCAATGGCCACAAGAGTAAAGAGCACCAGAGTATTCATGTAAGAGCTATTGCAGGAGAGCTCAAGGAGGGGAAGAATGTCACACATATAATGATTGAGAAGGTTTTCTCCACAAAAGGTCAGAAACAGTATATTACCTGTATGTGCTATAGCCCCCCAAAACCCCATCCCGTAGACACCCAGCAAAAGAAATACACACACCTGAGGAGACATGGTGACCGTGTACAACAGTGGTTTACAGATGGCCACATAGCGGTCATATGCCATTGCTGACAGGATGAAGCATTCAGAAATGATAAAGAAAGAGAAGAAAAAGAGCTGAGTCATACACCCTGGGTAGGAGATGATGTTCTTCTTTAAGACAAAACTCATCAGCATTTTGGGGATGATAGCAGAGGAGTAACTGAAGTCAATGAAGGACAAGTTGAAGAGAAAAAGGTACATGGGAATGTGAAGGTGAGAGTTCAGTCCAATCAGTATTATCAAGCCCAGGTTCCCTACTATAATGACCACATAGAAGCCTAGAAACAGGAAGAAGAGAGGGAGCTGGAGTCCTGGCTGGTTTGTTAAGCCTACGAGGATAAACTCTGTCACAGAGGAGGTGTTATCTGCTGCCATCCTCCTCTGGGACTGCCTGGGAGGAAAGAGAAGAGTTGCTCACAGAGAGAGAAAAACAACTCACTCCTGAGACTGCAGTTTTAACAGGGAGCTGTGGAGCTTAGAGTTGAGATGGCATCTCCTTTCTGCATCTCTATTTTTATGGTCCCCATGTGTCTTCAACTGTTGGTTCCATTCCAGTAACTTTTGGTGGGTGAAATTTTTCTCCAGAGTATGGGCTCATCCAACTGAAGAGAAAGTCCACAAAGCTCAGCTGGAATGACCCTGTAACTTTGCATTGACCCTCTTCTGGTACTGCCTGCCCTCTAAAGCTCTGGGCCAAGTTTTGTGTTACCTGGGCCCTTCTCTGCAGTGCTGTTGTGAAGCAGAAGCCAGTTGCCCTAGACCTTCCATCTTTGGTCAGTGCTGGTCAGAAAGGAAGGGGAGGCTGTGTTGCCCTGAGTCTTTAGCAGAAATGACTGTAGAAGTATTATGTGAAAATAATACTGCAGTAATAAGGTAAACTTATTAGGAAAACCTAGGAAAAAAAGAAACATTTGCTGAGCACTAACTATGCTAATGGCACTGTTCTAAGACGTGTGGGGCATTTTGATTAAACCCATGGAAAAGGTGAGGAAACTTGCCACAGTCCCTGTCCTTCTAATTGGCATTAGAAGAACTCAGGATGTCTGACTCCAGGGTTTGAGCTTCATACCCTAACCACTCTTCTAGAGCACAGACCAGGTCAGGGAGGCACTCACCCTCCTTCTGCCTGCAGTCACAGTGCTGGACTCTGCTGGCTCCCACCCATCTCTATCATGGACACTCAGATGTCCTTGGTGACAAGAAGGGGACATCTCAGAGCTCAGACTGCTCTGCTTCTTCCTTTCTACTTTAAAATTCAAAGCCTTTAGTTTGTCTTGATTTTCCTGTTGAGCTGAAGAACATGGTCTCTGACCTCCTTTGTCCTGAGCCTCCAGTTCAGCTTCCAGGGATGGAACAGAACTTTTATAATATCCGTGGATAACCAGAGACTGAAGAGTGTTATTCTGGGCTAGGGATCACAGTGACCTAGTTACAGGAGCTCCCTCAGGATCCTTGCTCCCTAAGGGAGAAGAAATGTTTGTTTATGCCCTTGATGGTGCCTGATGCAGCTTTCAATGGCCTTTCATTTCATTCAGTTTACATCTTTATAAGTACAATTAAGAACATGGCACTTGGAAAAAGATTTCTTGTGCTGAGTGCTTACTGTACACTGACCACAGTTATCTGACCCAGCGCCCTCACCTGAAAGATCCAAAGCAACGCATACATAAATTTACCATGTTTTTTTCTGAGAATGAGCTCATAGAGTAGACCTATTTGTCTCCACTAATAATACACTGAAGGAACTATGAAAGTGTATTGAAGAAAAGGAAAGCTAGAGAGTGGGACAGCACACAGGGGAGAGTGGCTGAAAGGGCAAGTGTTAGAGATTTCAGTTCAAAGAGTGGGTTCTGACAGTTGAGCAATGACTTGAGAGAGACCTGGAAAGCCGAATAATAATACTCTAATAAAACACTGGGTGTCATGGCTTAATGCACCACCTTCCCCAGGCATCAGGCTTTTGCCCCGCACTTTTATACAGTACTCCAGCCCAAATTATTGCTGTGAGGAAGGAAATTCTGATCAAATAACAGGGTGGATGTAAGAGACCTTGCTGAGGCTTTAGATAACCACAAGTCACACAGTGTAGATTTTTGGCTGTGATTGATATAAAGATTAAGCATATTTTAAGTAGCAATTTGTATTCAACACCTTTTCCCAGGGGCATTTACATAGTAAGGGTGGCAAATTTTTCTATTCAAAAAACAAATCTCTATTTGGGGAAGTTCAAGAGTTGGTTAGATGATGAGTTCTGTATGTTTTTGGTCAGAGTTGAGGTCAGAATTTCTTTGGGAGAAATTGTGACATCGGAACACAGAGGCAGAACCCATCATCTTCCCGGCAAGTCAAACTGAAACCACTGCACATGGGCCTGTGTGTGTGTGAGTGTGTACACATAGAGCAGTGAGGACTTGCCCTGCCCCCTCTAAAGCTCAGCAGTGATGGTGCCTCATCTGCCTGTTTGCATGGAGAAGTGTCCACTGCCCACATGACACTAATGAATCCCAGTCCCTGTTCTCCATCCCGCTGCACATGTTGAAGAAATAGAGAAAAACAATCCATTACCAAGAAACTAAAGTAAGCACCACAAGTAAGTTCTCCTTAGGACCCAAGGTCAAAGAGGACCTTGGTGACTCACTACAATGTTCAGTTTCCTTTCAGAATCTCAGAGGGTTCTTGGAAGCATGATGCAACACCAGGAAACTTTCTTCTGAGATCTTTGCCTCTTCAGAGATGGTATCCATGGGAGGTTCAATTCCAATGCATCAAGGTTTCTTTTCAAGGGAAACAAGACTTTTTAAAGCTGTTTTTTTAAATATTTTAAAATTTAATTATTGTTCAAATCCAGTTTTCTGTTTTTTTCTCTCATTTGAGCATACCCCACCAGTGCTCCCCATCTCTCTCCCATTTCCACCCCCCTTAGTTGTTGTCCATGTGTCCTTTATATTCGTTCCTGTAAATTTTTTTTCTTTTTTTCCTGAAATTACCTCCCCTCTCCCATCTGGTCATTGTTGCCCTGTTCTCTATTTCAGTGTCTTTGGTTATGTTTTACTTGGTTGTTTGATTTGTTGTTTAGCTTCCTGTTAAAGGTGAGATCATATGGTATTTGTCTTTTTAAACCTCTTTGACTGTGTACTTGCTCCTGTACAAGCAGAGAGAAACAGAAATCAATATTCTTGATTAAGTTATTTTGTGACAGTTCTTTTACCTTCTTGGTTAAATTTATTCCTAGGTACTTTATTTTCTTCCTGCTTTAGTAAATGGGGTTTCTCCTTCTGATATTTCATTGCTGGTGTACAAAAATGCCATCAATTTCTAAATATTGACCTTGTATCCCACTACTTTTCCAAATTCACTGATTGTGTCAGGTAGTTTTTGGGTGGAGACTGTAGGGTTTTCTATGTACACTGTCATCTCATCTGCAATAATGACAGTTTTATTTTCTCCTTTCCAATTTTGGTGCCTTTTAGTGCTTTTTCTTCTTGTCTGATCCCTGTGGCTAGAACTTCCAGTCATATGTTGAGTAGGAGTGGTGAAAGCAGACACCCTTGTCTTGTTGCTGATCATAAGGGGAAATCTTTTAGTTTTTTCCCATTGGGGATAATGTTGGCTGTAGGATTTTCATATATGGCTTTTATTATGTTGAGGTATCCTCCCTCTGGTCCCACTTGCTGAGTGTTTTATCATAAATGGGTGCTGGATTTTATCAAAAGCTTTTTCAGCATCTATTGATCTGATCATGTGGTTTTTGTCCTTCATTATGTTTATGTGGGGTCTTACGTATATTGATTTGTGAATGTTGCAGCATCTTTGCATCCCTGGGACGAATCCCACTTGACCATCTTTTGGTCTTTGATCTTTTGGCTGTATGATCTTTTGAATGTACTTCTGAACCCAGATATGCAAGTATTGTTGAGGATTTAAGCATCTACGTTCATCAGTGATATTGGCCTGTAGTTTTGTTTCTTTGTTGAGTCTTTACCTAGTTTTGGAGTTAGAATGATACTGGCCATGTAAAAAGCATTTGGGAGTTTTCCCTCATCTTGAATTTTGTGTAATAGTTGGAGAACATAGGCGTTATTTCTTCCTTATATATTTGGTAAAATTCAACTGTGAAACCCAGTGGTCCGGGGCTTCTTATGCTGGGAGTTATTTGATTACTGCTTCAATTTCAGTAGTTCTTATCAGTCTGTTCAGGCTTTCTGCTTCTTCTTGATTCAGTTTTGGAAGATTGTATGTTTCAAGAAATTTCTCCATTTCACCCAGGTTGTCCAATTTCCTGGCATGTAGTTGTTCCTAGTAATTTCTTACAACCTTTTGTATTTCTGTGGTATCAGTGGTAACTTCTCCTCTTTCATTTCTGATTTTATTTATTTGGGTCTTCTCTCTTTTTCTTCTCGAGTCTGGTTTAAAGCTTGTAAATTTAATATGCCTTTTGAAAGAACCAGATCCTGTATTTACTGATCCTTTGAATTGTTCCTTTAGACTGTGTGTCATTTAATTCTGCCCTGATCTTGATTACATCCTTCCTTCTCTTTGCTCTGGCCTTTGTTTGTCATTGTTCCTCTAGTTCTTGTAGGTGTAGGCTTAGGTTGTTTATTTGAGGTTTTTCCATCTTTTTTACATAGGGCACTAACTGGCCTCTCAATATGAAGTCAACCTTATGTTCTTAGGGTCAAACTCTACTTGAAAATTATATACAACTACTTTTGTGTTCTGTTGGATTTTTAGGGGGGGCAGTATTTTAGTTGGTTTGGTTGCATGTAAATTCATGAAGGGTATTGGTATATACATTTTTTCTAGTAATATTTTTGTCTGGTTCAGGTTATCAGTGACAGTGCAATTTCCCCTGGTGAGCCAAGATTTCAGTCACTAATAATCACATCACCAGACTTATCCTTAGACCCAGGCAACCCATTCGTGCAGCTGAGAACCGACCATCAGGATGCTATGAACCTGAGAGACTGGAACACAATGGTGACCTTTGCACAGCTGGTTTTCCACTGGCTCCTTCTCCATTCCTAGACTCACTGGGCCTGAAGTCAAGGCAAGACGTGACACTTACAATGTACTCTGTAGTTCACAAAGCCCCTTCACACACACCATTTGCTAATTAATCCTCACAAAGCATTAAGATTCTATCACTTTTTCATTTTATAGATAATACGGTTGAAGGATGTATGAGTCATCCAAAGTCACAAAGTAATAAATGCATATTTAACAAAGTTTAACAGGTCACATAGTAAGAAATTCATGGAACCTAATCAACAGAAGAAAAAAGCAAGCAACATATATCCAGAGATCCTGAAATTAAGAACAATCTGACAGTAACCAGAGAGGAGGTGGAAGGGATAAAAGGGGGAAAAGGGGAAGGCTTTTCAGGACAAACTATAAAGTACACAAGGACAAAACCAAGTCGTGGCGGGGAGGGGGTAGGCGGGGATCCAAGCAATGGAGAAAGGGACGTTTGGCTGGGGTGGTTGGAGAGTGGTGGGGAGTAAACACAGACAACTGTAATTGGACAATAATAATATAATTTTAAATAAGGAAAAGATTCCTAGATACCAAAAGAAAAAAGAAAGAAGAGAAACGCATTCTATGGCAGTGTATGTTTTCAATTTTCAAAGTTCGTGATCTTTCCTCTACCAATTCATGCATTTTTCAACAATTCTAGATAATTGTTGGGGTCTCAAGCACAATTGTAGTAATGTGATTAAAATATTTTAGCAAAAGACATGTGGCAGGGAGCTACATTTAACACCCAAAGAAGAGAAGTTTGAGGGCATAAATCAGGAATCAGAGCTGAATCTGTCATGAAGATAAAGACCTCACTAGGGTAATTGTCCCAGTCAACTTTTAGATCTCCAGTGCCAACCACACGACAAAATTAAGGACTCTGATGCATGTAAGTAAACTCATACTACATTCAACATCAAGTAAATGGGTGGCCTCACAGCACTCCTCCCCGCCTCATCCCCAGCCTCCTCCTGCACACACCTCATTAATGAGAGGGCACTATAAAGCCACAAGGCTCCACCTACTTGTAGAAAGCAGCCTGGCCTGACCACCAGTTGAGTCCTATACACAATGAACCCTGCCCATAGTGTCCTGGCCCATATCCTTGTATGTTATTGAGAGAGTCGATTTTTGCTCCTTGCACAGGTACTCCCAAGGCTGGAACTGCAGACACCCTCTCAGGGCCAGCTGCCTCATGCTGATGTCCTCACTCTTGGCCTTCCTGACTGCTCTGCATGCGCACATTCAGCAATATCATATCACTTGCACACACAACTGCATAGCACATGCTCACAGGTGCCACACTGCTTCACTATAGGGCCTACATCCAAGATTATGCTGGTGCTTCCCTTGGATCTGATGGTCAAGTTCATAGGTGCAGACTTCTTGTTGCTGATGTTCCTGGGATTTTCCCAAGAGTTCTTCTCTATGGAGTTGTTGCCTTGGTCCATTTTCAAATTGTGACCCAGAGTATGAAAAACCCTTGTCTGAAATTGTACTTTGGAAAACAACCAGCAGAGGCAGAAAACTTGACAAAGGTCATCTGAAGTTATCATTTCCAGGATTTTTCAGTCAAAATTCTAGAGATATCTCCTCCACCTCCAAGCATATATGTTAGAGGTACCCACAACCCAAACACAACTGTGTGGTACAGCAACTGCCTCACAACATTCTTTGTTGCACCTAAGTCTCCTTCCACGTTACAAAGTTTTAAAAACTGCTTAGTGTGATCTTTGGCTCTTTTCTAGAAACTGAAAGTGACCTAAGCTGATAGAACACAGATGTGCTTTGGCCAGACTGTTCAACAATAGTACTTCACTCTTCTCATGTTTCTGTGGTCTGTAGTACTAGGCAGCTCCTACCTTTGGATCCAGTTCTCTTCTTTTGGGCTAATCAGTTTTACCAGAAGGCAATGCTCCAGTCTGTTAAGAGGTCATGTCAGGGTGCATAATAATCTTAAGGAAACTCTTTTTTAAATTATTTTGTTTTGGTTTGCTTTAGTTTAGTTTTAGTTTATGTATGTGCAGGAGTGGCCTCCTGGGCTTCCTTCCTCCCCAGCTCACTCTTCCTCACTTGCCAGCTCCAGGATGCCTGGGAGGCATGCTGAGCCCCATTGTTTATTTAAAGAACCCAGAACGAGCAGCAAATTCAACATTGGGGTCAGGTCAAGCCGTTTATCTCAGCATCACAAACTCTTGGCTGAAAATCCCTTATGATCTCATGGAACCAGCACCATGTGTATGGTCTGTCACTGACGGTTGTCACATGGCCCATTCATACACACTTTCTCAGCCTCCTAGGGTCTCACTTCTGAGTTCTCACTTCTGAGTTCTCACTGGGTTTACCTGGAATGCTTCCTAAGAAATCACTTTCACATGAGCCTTCATCTCAGGGTCTTTGGGGAACCAAATCCAAGCCTGGTGGGAAGAAAATGAAATGAAGAGTAGACAAAGCTGCACACAAAAGAAAGGGGGAGAAAAAACATTTGGGGAGAAAATAAAACCCATCACATTTTAAAAGGAAACAGAATCCAGAATGCTCACTAACAAAAACTGTAAAGTAAAATGATATATCAGCATTTCTCCAAGTCAAAAGGCAAATCTCAGAGTTTTTCCCTCAGGAAATGAGGTGCTCAGAGGATAGTTCAGCATGGCTGCTGCTTTGCTGTAAAAGATTCAAGTTCTGCGTGGTGGATCCCCAGGCAGCAGGAGAGGCATCACTGGGGAACTTCTTATTAATGAAAAGTCTCAAGTCCTACCCGAGACCTACTGGATCAAAAACTCTGGGGGTGCGGCCTGGAATTTGTGTTTTAGCAAATACTCTGTGTGATTCAGATTCATCTGAGAACCACCAATGGAGTTCCTGGTTCCAGGATGTGAGCTGAAGTAAAGCATTTTCCTGACCCAGAGGGAAGAAAGAGCAGCTTTTGCAACTGCCTTAGGAGGGAGGAAAATAAGAATGAGTATGTACAGACAAAGATAATCAGTTGTAAACCTTATGGCTACAAAATTCAACTGCATGTGAATAGGTGCTGAATAAAGAGAGTTTGATGAGAGCAGGTTTGTTGCACCACATGAGATGGTTGATGGTTACAGGAAGACATGCTGACCTTTGCCACTGGGTGGGTCATGACACCACCAATATCTCTTTCTACACAAACCAAGTGTTGGCAGAGAACAGATGTGAGAGACAGATGCCATAGTGACGTCAGGCCATGAGTATTAAAACAGTGGTCACTAACCACAAAGGAACAGGAGAAAAATGTCTAGCACTTAAAATTAGTGATGCTGTTCCTATCTGATATAGAGTTTGTTAATGTTTTAAGTGAAATGACAAAAACATAGAATTCTTTATTATTTACTTTAAAAATATATAATTTATTTCCTTTAATTTTACAATTGCAGTTGATACACAATATCATGTTAGTTTCATATGTGCAACACAATGATTAGACATTTATATAACTCACAAAGGGATCACCTCAATAAATCTAGTCCCCATCAGGCACTGTACATAATTATGACAGAATTATTGATTGTATTTCCTGCGCTGTACTTTACCTCCCCATGACTATTCTGCAACTACCAATTTGTACGTCCTAATCCCTAAATCCCTTCACCTTTCTCACTCTTCCCCACACACAATCAAAATGTTCTCTGAATTTATGAGTCTCTTTCTTTTCTGCTTGTTGCTTATTTCAATTTTTAGATTCCAGAAAGAAGTAAAATCATCTTGCATTTGACTTTTCTCTGACTTATTTCACTCAGGATAACACCCTCTAGGACCATCCAGGTTGTTGGGGTCCAAGATCTCATTCTTTTTGGTGGCTGAGTCATATTCCATTGTATGACTGCACCCCTTCTTCCCCCACTCATCTATGGATGGACACTCAGGTTGCTTCCATCTCTTGGCTATTGTAAATAATGCTGCAATGAACATACAGGATTCTTTGGATAAATACCCAGAAGTGGAGTGGCTGGATCCTTTTTGTCACTATTTATAGCCCTTGTTTTAAAGTCTATTTTTTCTGGAATAAGTATTGCAACCACAGCCTTTTGTCTTTCTTTGGTTTCCATTTTCATGTACTACATTTTTCCCATCCCTTTACTTTCAGTCTGTGTGAGTCTTTGATCTGAAGACAGCACATGGAAGGGTCTTGTTTTGTTCTCCTTCAGCCACTGTATGTGTTTTGATGGCAGCATTTAATTCATCTGCACGTAAAAGAATTGTAGATAAATCTGTATTAATTGCCATTTTATTATTCACATTTCTAATATTTTTATTCTCTTGAAAAAGAGAACGTTTCACATTTCATTTTCTTTTTTTTATTTAGTTTTAATTGAATTTACTGGGATGTCACTGGCTAATAAAGTTATGTAGGTTTCATGGGTACATTTCTATAACACATCTGTATGTTGTATTGTGTGTTCACCACCCCAAGTCAAATCTTCTTCCATCACCACTTATCCTGTCTTTCCCTCCCCCACTTCTTTTCTCTGATGAAAACCCTACTGTTGTCTGCCTGTGAGGTTTTCTCATTTTTTACTTAATCCCTTAATCTTTTACCTGACCCCCTCTCTTTCAGTCTGTTCTTTGTATCCATGAGCCTGCTTCTGTTTTGTTTGTTAATTCATTTTGTTCATTAGAATTCACAGGTAAGTGAAATCACAGAGTATTTGTTTTTCTCTGACTGGCTTATTTCATTTACCCTAATACTCTCAAGGTCCATCCATGATCTCCCAAAAGGTAAGATTTCTTTCTTTTTTACAGCGAAGTAGTCTTCTATTGTCTTCATGTACCACAGAGATTTAATCTACTCGTCCACTGATAGACACTTGGACTGACTCCATATCTTGGCAATTGTAAATAATGCGGCAATGAACACCGGGGAGTAAAGATTCTTTGAATTAGTGTTTTTGGTTTCTTTGGATATATTGCCAGATTTGTAATTGCTGGGTTATGAGGCAGCTCCACCTATAACTTTTCTGAGGCAACTCCTTCCTGCTTTCCACTGTGGCAAGGCAGAAAGTGACTATATGAATGATTCACACCTTTATTCACTTATTATTCCATAATTGCATAATTGCTACATTTAAAAAATAATACAGGAATCAAATTATGCCCAGAACTGTGAAAAATTTTCTTTAAAACCTGGTGTTAATTGAATGATGCAATTTTTTCTAAATTTTACTTTCTTTAATAATGCTATGTATTTTCTCATAAAAATGACGATATATAGTGGGCTTTTTAATGCTATGTTCCAAGTATGGGTATCTTAGCTTTTTGGGTTTCATTTTTTTTATTGTGATAAGATCACTTAACATGAGATATATCCTCTTAACTTTTTAAGTGCACAGTACAGTGTTATTAACTAGAGGCTCTGCATCACATAGCAAATCTCTCGAATTTATTCATCTCGAATAACTGAAGCTTCATAGATGTTGAAAAATTGGAGCGGGCATAACACCTTCAAATTTGGGTCAGACAGAGTGACTCCTTCCACCTGGTGGCCTGGTGCCTTGATTTCAGGACAGTAATCAAGTCACATAAACATCAATGTGTGGTTGCCTCTCAAGTGCCCCCCACTGGGGACCTGGCTCACAACACAGGTGCGTGCACTGACTAGGAATCAAACCAGCAACCCTTTGGTTCATAGTCTGGTGCTCAATCCACTGAGCCACACCAGCCAGTAAAATGACAAGAAACTCACAACTATCAACAACTGAACATTTTTTAAAAATGAAAACAAAAACTAAGCAAACAACTAGAATAGAAAGAGAATCAGAGAAATGGACATCACATGGAGGGTTTTCAGTAGGGGTGGGGAGAGGCAGAATGAGGGAGGAAGGGTACAGGGAATAAGAAGCATAATTGGTAGGCATAAAATAGACAGGGAGAATTTAAGAATGGTATAGAAAATAGAGAAGTCAAAGAATTTGTATGTACAACCAATAGATGTGAACAAAGCAGGGGAAGGCTGGAAGGTTTCAGGGTACATGATGAAGAGGACATAAAGAGGGAAAATTAAGAAAACTTTAATAGCATAAATAAAATATATCTTTAAATAAAGACAGAGGCACATAAATAGGAGCTGAACCTCAGGTTCAGGGATGCCCTGAAAATCAGATGTGAAGTTTTGTTGACACTGAATGGTCAGGTTTTGAAATATAAGTGCATTTGAATAAGGGTGTTACACTACAACATTTGGAGTAGAAAGAAAGACATGGGAAGAATTGCATTGATAACATACAAAAATAGCCACGACAGTATGAATGCAAAGAGGAAAGAAGCACTAGTCACTCTTCTTAATTTTGAACAGAAAAGGGGAAGGGAAAAGCAAAGGGAATTTTTAAGGGTAAAAGCAGACTTGCATGTTTAAATGTATAAGAGTCTCTAGAAATATTTAAGGACCTAAGAATGATGAAGAAAATTTGAGGGAATAAATTCCCAAGAAGACATAAAGAAGTTCACAGAATTCAACACCTTTTCATGCTTTCAAAATACTTACTTTTGAATCTGGGAATGATTGATACTTCTCTAAGATGATGAAAAATATGTATGACTCAAACCAAAAGTCAGCAACTTATATGGAAACCTTAGAGGAATTCCTGATTAGAACTAGTAAAACCAAGATGACTACAGTCTTTAATACTATTTAACAATGTACTAAATGAAGTATTAGAAAATACAGTTATAGACTTCCGCCAAGATGAAGGCATAGCTGGAGACGCTGTGCATCCTCACACAACCAAGTTTAGAGACAACTAAATGATAGCAACAGAAAACACAGCCAGAACACAGAATATTGAACTTTTTGGAAGTCTGATAACAACAAATTCTTCAGCCTGACCTGTAAGAGGGGCGAAACCAGCAGCTGGCAGAGCGAGGTAGCACAGGAAAACTTGGTCAGATGGACTCACGTGCGCGGAATCCAGGCACAGGGTTGGGCCTGGTGGGCAACTCAGCAAGCAATTGAGGGGAAACAGCGAGAGAGCAGGGCTGCAGGTTGACTGTGGTCGCGCATTTGTGTGTGGATAGACAAGCAAGAAAGTGGGCGATTGGACGAGAGCCAGCAGCCCCAGCAGCAAGCAGAGGCGGAGGGCGCCACCATTTCCCTGCTCCAACCCCACCTCCACATACAGGTTCATAATCCAGCAACCTAAGTGGCCCTGTCCCAGTGAACAACCTGAGGCTCTGCTCTTCTCCCAGCTGCAGAAAGCAGCAGAGGGGGCCGCCATTTCCCTGCTCTGACCCCGCCTCCACATACAGAGTCACAACCCAGTGACCTGGGAGTCCAAGGCTCCACTCCTCAGACTTAACAGGCGCAAACAGACCAAAAATGGCTCAAGAAGATCTGAAAGCCCCAGAGCTTATAAATCTAAGCGATGAAGAAATAGCAAAACTCTCAGATGCACATTTTAAAACACTGGTGATCAGGATCCTCACAGAACTGGTTGATTATAGCCACAAATTAGACAAACATATGAAGGCGAAACTAATTGAAATGAATGGAACTGCATGGGAAACCAATAGCGATGAAAAGGAAACTGGGTCTCAGATCACTAGAGTGGACCAGAAGAAAGCAAATAATGGCCAAACAGGAAAGAGTGAAGTAGCAAGAATTCAAAAAAATTGAGGAGAGTCTTAGGAACCTCCAGGACATCTTTAAACGCTCCAACATCCGAATTATAGGGGTACCAGAAGGGGGAAAGGAACAGCCACCAGTGGAAAACTTATTTGAACGAATAATAAAGGAGAATTTCCCCAGTCGGGCAAAGGCAATAGACTTCCAGGAAATCCAGGAAGCTCAGAGAGTCCCAAAGAAGTTGGACCCAAGAAGAAACACACCAAGGCACATCATCATTACATTAGCCAAGATTAAAATGAAGGAGAGAATCCTAGAAGCAGCAAGAGATAAGGGGACAGTCACCTACAAAGGAGTCCCCATCAGACTGTCAGTGGATTTCTCAAAAGAGACCTTACAGGCAAGAAGGGGCTGGAAAGAGGTATTCCAAGTCATGAAATCCAAAGACCTACAACCAAAATTGCTCTATCCGGCAAAACTTTCATTTAGAATGGAAGGACAGATAAGGTGCTTCTCAGATAAGATCAAATTCAAGGAGTTCATCATCACCAAGCCCTTATTATATGAAATGTTAAAGGGACTTATCTAAGAAAAAGAAATTAAAAAAAAAACATGAACAGTGAAAGGACAACAAACTCACAGTTATTAACAACCACACCTAAAACAAAAGCAAACTAAAAGGACAGCTAGATCAGGAGTGGAAACATAGAAATGAAGATCTCAAGGAGGGTTAGCAACAGGGTAGTGGGAGGAGGAGAAGGGGGGAGAAGGTACAGAAAATAAGTAGCATAGACAGTAGATAAAAAATGGATGGGGGGGCAAGAATAGTATGGGAAATATAGAATCTAAAGAACGTGAGACACATGGTCATAAACTGAAGGGGGGATAATGGTGGGGATGGGGGTAGGGTGGAGGGGAATGAAGGGGGGAATAGAACGACTGTAACAGCATAATCAATAAAAAATAAATTTTAAAAAAAGAAAATACAGTTATAGATGCAAATGGAATAAGAGGCATGCAAATTACAGGGAAATAGGTAAAATTATTTTCAATTATAAAATATGTTATTACACATTTGGAAAACCTGTAAGAATTCTACAAATAATATTTACTTTACCAAGTATAAAATTAGCATAGAATTGATACATACAAATAAATAATAATATGAAAATATAATAAAACAGAAAACTCTTGGTATGGTTGCAAAAATAAAATAAAATTCCTATGCATGAATGTAATAACAATGTGCTAAAACAGACGAGAAAAACTATAAAACACTCCTAAAAGATACTGAAGTTGACCTGAAAAAATATGGGCAGGTGTGCCACACTTCAAGATTGGGGTTACAACAACCAAAGATATCAATTCCTCCCAAGTTTCCTTATAAATTTAAGATGCAATCAATAAAGTATGCCTTTAAGTTAGTTACCTTGTAGAACTAGACAGATTAATTATAAAGGTTGGCGTTAAACATGAATAGCCAGGAAAACCATAAGAAAAAGAATAGCATGTGCGAAGTTACCTTCAAGATATGAAATATTATAAAGCTTTTGTAATCCAAGCAGTGTGGTACTGGGTCATGAATAGACTGACAGACCAATAGAACACAATGGGAAACAAGAAATAGCCCAGGTGCCTATGAAACTTAGTACAGAATGAAAGCAATGACTCAAACCCATGGGAAAAAGATGGACTTTTATAAATGGCAGTAGAACCATGTGATAGTCTTCAGGAAAAATATATAGTTGGATCAATTCTTCACACCATACACCGGTAATATTTCTAAAATGACCAGATATTCAAGTTAAAAATGAATAAATAAAACCATGCAACCACATTATGATAAAAATGAGAGACTTTCTTTATAACCTAAGAGGAGAGAAAATATTTCTATCATTAAAATACAACAAGCGATAGAAGACCAATAAGTTTAATTTAAAAATTTTATAATAACATCAAAAGACAAATTAGAGGAAAACATGCAACTTATACCTCAAACAGAAAGCTATTATACCCAATATATAGTCCTCCTAAAAACTGAGGTCAAAATCGAGCAGAAATATGACGAAAAAGTAGGAAGAGACAGTCCATAAAAGAAGTAATAATACCAACAGTCATTAAATACATGAAACCACCTCCCATGTTTCTTAAAATTAAAGAAATGCAAATTATAACAATACTGAAACACTGGTCCTCACCCATTACCATGGAAATTTTAAAAATTCTGAAACTATACCATGCTGAAGAGACTGTGACAAACTACACACTCCCATTTATTGCTGAGGTAGAAAATAAATGTCAATTCCTCCTCCCAAAAAACAAAATCCATCACCAATACAATCCCAATCAAAATCGCAGCAGGTTCTTTTGTAGGAATTTACAAGCTGAGTCTAGAATTCATAAGGAAATTCGCAGGTCCTAAAGGAGCCAAAAAACTTTGAAAGCAGTGAATGAAATTGAGGACTTGTACTAACTGATCTCAAAATTATTATAAAGCTACAGTAATCAAAACTGCATGGTACTGGCATCAACATAGACAAAGAGATGAAAAGAAACACACACAAATAGAATCAACTAGTTTTTAACACAGGCAAAAGAACAATCACTAGACATTTATGAGCAAATATACACATACCCTCAAACCCCACTTTGATTCATATACACAACTTAAGTCATAATTTCCACATTGCTCTTCTGGCCTCAGAAATGACAGTAGAACGGTAAAGAATTTCTTTAAAAGGATACAGCGCTAACTATGAAAGGCAAAGTTGACAAGTCAAACTTCATTTAAATTAAAAATATTGGCTATCAAAAGATATCATTTAGGATAAGTAATGCATAGTCTGGAGAAAATAGGGAGAGGAAGATGACTGTGTATGTATGAATGTATTATCCATGGATCCATATTTATTATCTATACATGCACCAACACAAACATGTACACTTCTATGGACTTACATGTGCATTTTCAAATTCCTTCAATTGAATAGGAAAACAACTTACTACCCTATTTTTTAATGGGAAAATGACTTGAATAATTATTTCAAAGAAGATATCCAAACAGCCAGTAAATATGTAAAAAGGTGTCCAATATCACTACTTATCAGAAAAACAAGTTGAATAAGAAAGCCTTCCACTCTCCATACCAGAATAAAACTACATTGTATTAGGAATAAAATAGGGATTAAATTAAAATACCAAGGATTAACAAACATATAGCACAATTAGAATCCTCAAACAGTGTTGATAGCAATGCAAATTGAATCAAACATTAGAAAACAGTTATGTTTGGCAGTGATGTTCACAAAAGCTGCACATAAGCCTACTCTATTATCCAGCAGATCCACATATAAGTATAATACAAGACAAATGTTTGCTTATTCAATCAAAGTACACATGCAAAGTGTTTCTAAAAGCTTTATCAATAATAGGCAAAAGCTGGAAACTATCTAAATTTATTAAGAGGCTAAATAATTGTGTATTCAGATGATGGAATACTACTCAGCACTATAACATAATGTACTCATACCTACTGCAATATAGATGTACATGACAGACTTTATGATAAAGAAAAGAAGGCAGAAACAATCCAGTACCTGTTTATACGAAGTTCAAGTACAGACAACACTCTACAGTGATAAAAGTCAGAACAGTGGATAGCTGTGGGGGATGGCATAGAGGGCAGGTTGTATTTATTGGAAAGATGCAAGAGGAAACTTTCTAAAGTAAATGGAAATGTTGTACATCTTGATCTAAGCTGTGGTTACACATTCACGTGCAAAATTTCAATGAGCTCTACACTTATGATTTGGGCTCTTTGCTATATAAAAGTCAGGGCACAACATTTTCAAAGGAGTTCTGGGGAAAGATGGTGGTGGACTAGGATGGAGCAGATACAAGTTCCTAGTACAAAAGAGACAGAAACCTATCCGATCAGAGGAGGTGAGGCCAGCAAGCCAGCAGTTGCCAAGCATATATGAAAATAAGAGACCAGAAATCTCATTGGTCACGGAGGAACCAGACGGTAGGGAGACAGGAGTGGTACAGTAGTCTCTGGGACAGAGCAGGGAGAAACAGCCCGTGCAGGGCAGGGGAACCAGCGCCCTGTGGCGAGAGCCCAACGGCTCCTGGGACAGCCTTCAGCGCCCAGACGGCTCCCTCCCTGGGATTTTTCTGCTGGGCAGGCCAAGTGGCCCAAGCAAAGAGGTGTGGAAGAAATTTCAGCCTGCGGGCAAGTTGGGGAACTAGTCACTCCACACGCAGTGTGTCTGGGCAAGTGCCTGAGGGTGCCTAGGCCAACATTCAGCGCCCCGGAAAGCTCCCTCCCTAGGATTTTTGGGCCCGGGACCTGCCAAGTGGCCCAACCAGAGGGGAACAGAGGTGATTTCAGTCTGTGCATAGCTCCGAGGTCCAGCGCCTGGTGGGAACTGTGTCTGGGAGAGTGCCTAAAGGCGCCTGGGACAGCGTTCAGCGCCCAGACGGATTCCACCCTGGAATTTTTTCTGCAGGGCAGGCCAAGTGGCCCAGGAAAAGAGGTGTGGAAGAAATTTCAGCCTGCGTGCTATTTGGGGAACTAGTCGCTCCACAGCAGTGTATCTGGGAGAGTGCTTGAGGGTGCCTAGGCCAACGTTCAGCACCCAGAAAGCTCCCTCCCTAGGATTTTTGGGCCTGGACCAGCCAAGAGACCCAACCAGAGGGGAGCAGAGGAGATTTCAGCCTGCACACAGTTCTGGGTCCAGCGCCCGGTGTGGTGCTGCTCCATCCCTAGGTTTTTTTTTTTTTGGCAGAGGTTGGCCAGGGGACCCAGACAAACACAGGAGCAGAAGGGATACACACCACGCAGCGTGCCATGACGTGCGCACAGAGTTTCTAGGTCGGCGCCCAGTCCTCAGATCGGTTCCCAGCTTCCAGTCTACCCTCCTCAGACTATCTGGAAGCCCTGGGCGCTGAGGGGTCCTGGGAAAAGAGCTGAGACCCTCAACCCCCTCCCTTTCTGGACAAGCAAGGTGGGGGGCCAGGAGAGACTTGTTTGATAGAGTTTACAGAGAGGGTGCGGAGGACAAAGGGCCCCAACCAAGGACTCTGTGGTTGCCAGCCCAGGAGACTCAGAGGTGCAGCCTGGGGCTCTGAATCCAGTAGACACGGCAGCCTGGTCTGCTTCACACCCAGCTTGGCAGCAAACCAAGGATTGGGCAGAGGGTCTGGGGCTTCCCAATTGAACAGGGGCAGGCCTGTGCTCAATCCCGAGGGAACCAGGCCACTAGGCCAGTGCAGGTGCCTGCAAACATGGCAAACCAGACTATGGCAGTAACTCCTGGGAGGGGAGCGCTGTGAGAAAGTCCTAGTTCCCCATTGTAGGGAGCTGGGGGAGAAGTGCCAAGTGTCTGGATCCTGAGAGGGGCTGGCTCAAAAAATCACAATTGACCCTCAGCCAACTGCAACCAGAAAAACCAGTTCGGCTAGTTTGAAGCCAACAAGTGACATTTCCTTTTCTGAGGTGGTTTTTGAGAGATTTTTTTTGTTTTGTGTTTTTTTACTTTATTTTCTTTTTATTCTTTCTTTTTTTTTTACCTTTCTTCCTTCTCCATTCCTTTTCTTTATCCTTTTGCTTTTTTAAAGTAATCTGTTATTTCTTTTAAACTTTATTACTGTTTCATCTTTCCATACTTTTGTCCTCTTTTCCCGGATTTTCTGTCGTATTTCTTTTTCTTTTCTTTCTAAACTTATTGCTCTTTCTTCCATTCCTCTACCATTTTTTTCTTTCTTCCTTTTATTTCTTTCCTTGTCATTTCTTTCTTTTAACCACAAGAGTCACAATCAACTTGAAAATATGAAAAGACCAGAGCTGGACCCATAGAAGAGGCCTCCCAATAGTAGAGTCAGAGAGACAAATTGCACATTGTTGTAGGAGAGAAGCCACAAGTTGCTGCATATTTGAGTAGGTGGAAGCAGAGAACGACAGGATAACCAAAAGAGGCTGCACCACTGAAATTCACAGGCATTCCACCACAAAAGTTCATACCATAAACACAGGGTGTCAAAACAGATTAATCTAAGAAGCTGAGGCTAACAAGAAGAGTCTCACAAACAATGGGAAGACAAAAAAACAATCCACAAATGAAAGGAAAGGAGGAATCCTCAGAAACAATGTTAGATGAAATAGAGGCAAGTCAACTATCAGATACTGAATTCAAAGCACTGGTTATCAGGAAGTTCAAAGAGCTCACAATCAGCTACCAGAAACTACAGGGAAGCTACAATGATCTCACTGTGAACTATATCAACATGAAAAAGGAAATGGAAATTATTAGCAAGGGCCAAGAGGAAATGAAGAATACAATTTCTGAATTAAAAAACACAGTGGAAAGCATTAAAAATAGGGTAGATGAAACAGAAGATCGGATTAGTGAATTGGAGGACAAAGTAGAAAGCATCTCACAGAAAGAACAGGAAAGGGAAAAGAGGCTCAGAAAGAATGAAGAGAGATTAAGAGAAATGCAAGACAATATGAAACGTAATAATATCCGAATAATAGGAATACCAGAAGGAGAAGAAGAAGAACAAGGGATAGAAAACATATTTGAAAGAGTAATGAGAGAAAATTTCCCTAATTTGACAAAAGAAAAAGTCACACAAATCCAGGAATCACACAGAGTCCCATTCAAGAGGAACCCAAAGAGGCCCACTTCAAGACACATCATCTTTAAAGTGGCAAAATTCCAAGACAAAGAGAGAATCTTAAAGGCAGCAAGGGAAAAAAAAGAAATAACATACAAGGGGGTCCCAATAAGGTTAGCCACTGACTTCTCAATGGAAACACTCCAAGCAAGAAGAGATTGGCAAGAAATATTCCAAGTAATGAGAAACAGAGGCCTACAACCAAGGCTACTTTACCCAGTAAGGCTCTCAATCAAGATAGTAGGCCAAATAAAGAGCTTCCAAGACAAAAGAAGTCTAAAAGAATTTGCTGCCACCGAGCCAGCTCTACAAGAAATACTAAAAGGTCCGCTTTAAGGAAAGGAAGGAAAAGAGACAGACAGAGAGGAACACAGGTACAAAAATGGCAATAAATAAGTACCTATCAATAATAACCTTAAATGTAAATGGATTAAATGCTCCAATCAAAAGACACAGAATAGCGTCATGGATAAGAAAGTATGACCCACAAGAGACCCAAGAGGCTGACTACAAGAGACCCACCTCAGGACAATAGACCTTCACAGACTAAAAGTGAAAGGCTGGAAACAAATTTTCCAAGCAAATGGACAAGAAAAAAAAAGCTGGGGAAGAAATCCTAGTATCAGACAAAATAGACTTCAAAAAAATTCATAAAGAGTGATCCAGAAGGTCACTTCATAATATTCAAGGGAAGAATCCACCAAGAAGACATTAACATCATAAATATGTATGCACCCAACATAGGAGCACCAAAATATATAAGGAAAATCTTAGAGGAATTCAAGAAAGATATAGACAGCAACACAATTATAGTGGGGGATTTTAACACCCCACTATCAAAAATGGACAGATCTTCCAAACAAAATATCAACAAAGACATTGCGGCATTAAACAACACCCTTGATGAAATGGACCTAACGGATATATACAGAGCTCTTCACCCCAAAGAAACTAAATACACATTCTTTGCAAATGCACATGGAACATTCTCAAAGATAGACCACATGATAGGACACAAAACAAGCCTCAACAAATTCAAGAATATTGAAATCATACCAAGCATTTTCTCTGACCATAAGGGACTGAAACTGGAAACCAACCCCAAAGGAAAAAACCCAAAACACCCAAAATCATGGAGACTGAATGGTATGCTATTAAACAATGAATGGGTCAAGAATGAAATTAGGGAAGAAATCAAAAAGTTTCTGGAAGCAAATGAAAATGATCTCACAAGAACCCAAAACTTATGGGATACAGCCAAGGCAGTCCTGAGAGGGAAGTTTATAGCAATACAGGCCTACCTAAAAAAACCCAGAAACATTTCAAATAAATGACCTTACTCTACGCCTGCAAGAACTCGAGGAACAACAATAAAAACAGCCCAAAGCAAGTAGAAGGAAGGAAATAACTAAGATCAGAGCAGAACTAAATGACATAGAGACTAAAAGTACAATTCTAAAGATCAATGAATCCAGGAGTTGGTTCTTTGAAAAAA
Source organism: Artibeus jamaicensis (assembly GCF_021234435.1). Classification (NCBI taxonomy): domain Eukaryota; kingdom Metazoa; phylum Chordata; class Mammalia; order Chiroptera; family Phyllostomidae; genus Artibeus; species Artibeus jamaicensis. Next base: position 11,231,804 of record NW_026522052.1, on the reverse strand, counting down.
TAAACAAAATTGACAAGCCTTTAAGTAGGCTCATCAAGAAAAGAAGGGAAGAGACACAAATAAACACAATCAGAAATGAAAGAGGAGAGATTACAACTGATACCACAGAAATAGAAAGGATTGCAAGAAATTACTATGAAGAACTGTATGCCAAGAAATTTGAGAACCTAGGGGAAATGGACACATTTCTAGAAAAATATAATCTCCCAAAACTCAATGAAAAAGAAGTAGAACACCTGAATAGACCAATAACAGCAAAAGAAATTGAAGCAGTAATCAAAAAACTCCCATCACACAAAAGCCCCGGACCAGATGGATTCACAGGAGAATTCTACAAAGCATTTAAGGAAGAGCTAACCCCCATTCTTCACAGACTATTCCAAAAAATCCAAAAGGATGGAAAACTCCCAAACTCCTTTTATGAAGCCAGCATCATCCTAATTCCAAAACCAGATAGAGATACAACAAAGAAAGAAAACTTCAGGCCAATATCGCTGATGAACATAGACGCTAAAATCCTCAACAAAATATTGGCAAATCACATCCAACAATATATCCAAAAGATTATACACCATGACCAAGTGGGATTCATCCCAGGGATGCAAGGATGGTTCAACATTCGCAAAACAGTAAATGTAATTCATCACATAAACAAAAGCAAAGACAAAAACCACATGATCATATCAATAGACGCAGAAAAAGCTTTCCATAAGGTACAACACCCATTTATGATAAAAACACTCAGCAAAGTGGGAATAGAGGGACCATTCCTCAATATAATAAAGGCCATTTGTGAGAGACCTACAGCCAATATCATACTCAATGGGAAAAAACTAAAAGCTTTTCCACTAAGATCAGGAACAAGATAAGGATGTCCACTTTCACCACTTCTATTCAATATAGTATTAGAAGTTTTGGCCACAGCGATCAGGCAGGAAAAGGAAATAAAAGGCATCCAAATAGGAAAGGAGGAAACAAAATTGTCACTGTTTGCAGATGACATGATAGTGTACATGGAAAATCCTATAGACTCTACCCAAAAACTGCTCAAACTAATTAATGAATTTGGCAAAACAGCTGGATACAAAGTCAATATCCAGAAATCAAAGGCATTTTTGTATACAAACAATGAATCAGCAGAAGCAGAAATCAAGGAAAAAATCCATTTGGATATAGCAAAAAGAAAAATAAAATATCTGGGAATAAACCTAACCAAAGAGGTAAAAGACCTGTATGCAGAAAACTACACAGCACTGAAGAAAGAAATCAGGGAAGACACAAACAAATGGAAACATATACCGTGTTCATGGATTGGAAGATTTAACATCATCAAAATGTCCATACTACCCAAAGCAATATACAGATTCAATGCAATACCTATTAAAGTACCAATGGCATATTTCACAGACATAGAACAAACACTTCAAAAATTTATATGGAATCATAAATGACCCAGAATAACAGCTGCACTTTTAGAAAGGAGAACAAAGTAGGAGGGATCACAATACCTGATCTCAAACTGTATTACAAGGCCACTGTAATCAAAACAGCCTGGTACTGGCAGAAAAACAGGCACATAGACCAATGGAAAAGAACAGAGAGCCCAGAAATCAACCCAACCCTCTACAGTCAATTAATATTTGACAAAGGGGGCAGTAACATAAAATGGAGTAAAGATAGGCTCTTCAGCAAATGGTGTTGGGAGAACTGGACAGCTACGTGCAAAAAAATGAAACTTGAGCACCAACTTACACCATACACCAAAATAAATTCAAGGTGGATAAAAGACTTAAATAGAAGCCATGACACCATTAAAGTCCTAGAGGAGAACATTGGCAAGAAAATCTCAGATATTTCACGCAGCAACATTTTTACGGATATGTCCCCTAGAGCAAGGAATATAAAGGAAAGAATAAACAAATGGGATCTCATCAAAATAAAAAGCTTCTGCATGGCTAAAGAAAACAGTATTAAATTAAAAAGACAACCAACTGTATGGGAAAACATATTTGCCAATGATACCTCAGACAAAGGTTTAATCTCCAAAATATACAAAGAACTTACACGACTCCACTCTAGGAAGACATCAAACCCAATTAAAAAATGGGAAAAGGACTTGAACAGACACTTCTCTAAAGAGGACATACAGAATATCCAGAGACACATGAAGAGATGCTCAATATCATTAGCTATCAGAGAGATGCAAATTAAAACCACAATGAGATACCACTTTACACCAGTCAGGATGGCTATCATAGACAAAGCAACAAACAACAAATGTTGGAGAGGGTGTGGGGAAAAGGGGACCTTAGTTCACTGTTGGTGGGATTGTAGACTGGTACAACCATTATGGAAAACAGTATGGAATTTTCTCAGAAAAATAAAAATTGACCTGCCTTTTGACCCAGCAATTCCACTGCTAGGATTATACCCCAAGAATCCTAAAACATCAATTTCAAAAGAACCTATGCACCACAATGTTCATAGCAGCACAATTTACAATAGCCAAGAGTTGGAAGCAACCTAGGTGCCCATCAGTAAATGAATGGATCCAAAAATTGTGGTACATATACACCATGGAATTTTATGCAGCAGAGAGAAAGAAGGAGCTACTACCTTTTGCAACAACATGGATGGAACTGGAAAGCATTATGCTGAGTGAAATAGGCCAGGCATTGAAGGACAAATACCATATGATCTCACCTTTGACAGGAAGCTAAAGAATAAAACAAACAAGCAAACAGAATAAAAACAAAGACGCTGAAATAGAGAACAAGTGGGCAGCGACCAGAGGGGAGAGGGGAAGGGAACTTAAGGGGAAAAAGGGGGAGGGATTTTGAGGAACAAGTATGAATGACACAGAGATGAGGACTGGGGGGGGGGGAATGGGAGGGAGGGGGGAGACCGGCCGGGGGGGGGAAGAGAAAAAAAAATGTACTTGAAAAGTAACTAAATAAAATTTAATATTAAAAAAAAATGGGAAAAGGACTTGAACAGACACTTTTCTAAAGAGGACATACAGAATATCCAGAGTCAAGTGAAGAGATGCTCAATATCGTTAGCTATCAGAGAGATGCAAATTAAAACCACAATGAGATACCACTTTACACCAGTCAGGATGGCTATCATAAACAAAGCAACAAACAACAAATGTTGGAGAGGGTGTAGGGAAAAGGGGACCTTAGTTCACTGTTGGTGGGATTGCAGACTGGTACAACCATTATGGAAAACAGTATGGAATTTTCTCAGAAAACTAAAATCGACCTGCCTTTTGACCCAGCAATTCCACTGCTAGGATTATACCCCAAGAATCCTAAAACATCAATTTCAAAGAACCTATGCACCACAATGTTCATAGCAGCACAATTTACAATAGCCAAGAGTTGGAAGCAACCTAGGTGCCCATCAGTAAACGAATGGATGAAAAAATTGTGGTACATATACACAATAGAATTCTATGCAGCAGAGAGAAAGAAGGAGCTACTACCCTTTGCAACAACATGGATGGAACTGGAAAGCATTATGCTGAGTGAAATAGGCCAAGCATTGAAGGACAAATACCATATGATCTCACCTTTGACAGGAAGCTAAAGAATAAAACAAACAAGCAAACAGAATAAAAACAAAGACACTGAAATAGAGAACAAGTGGGCAGCGACCAGAGGGGAGAGGGAAGGGAACTTAAGGGGGAAAAGGGGGAGGGATTTTGAGGAACAAGTATGAAAGACATAGGTATGAGGACTGGGGAGGGGGGAATGGGAGGGAGGGGGGAGATCGGGCGGGGGGGTGGGATGGGAGAAATAGATTAAAAAAATGTACCTGAAAAGTAACTGAATAAAATTTAATATTAAAAAAAAAAGAGTTCTGGGTATTCTTTCATGACCTACATTGAACAGCATATTCAATACACCAACCCCAACTCCTAAATTTGAGGTTCCCTAAATTCAAACATGCACAGGGTCTGGCACAAAAAAATACTCCTTTTTTTTACATAAAGATTTTTTATTACAAAACAATAAGCATATAATTCTGTAACATAACAATATCACACTCCACCACACCCTGTGATAAAATGTTCACATTGCTCTCAGTCTCATGTGAGACAGTCACATCCCCTACCACCCACATTCAATGGCACTACTTCTGCTGGATCCTGTATTTCAACTCATCTCAATCCTCCCTTTTTAAGCTTATTCTTTTCTTTTCGGCCGTAGGGGACAGAATTAAAACGCAGAACTCAACAGTTATTTAAATTTCCCCTACTTCCTAATGGCATGGAGTTTTCTAAGAAACAGCCCAGTAAATAAAAATAATTACCCCAGCACTTCATTTGTCATTACTTCTCAAAGAAATTTTACCAATAATAGTGAGTTTTGACAAAAATTGTTCTTTTGATTTTTAATATAAAGCTCTATTTCTCATTTCATAACAGTTGGAAAGGCTTGGTCAAGTCTGGCAAGGCTAGGGCTGGGGCAGCTACTAAAGCCTCTTTTAAGGTCTGAAAGGCTTGTCTCTCTTTTTCAGTCCATGTGAATGAGTCCTCCTTGCCCCTGGTGTGTTCATGCAAGGGCCTTGCTATCTCTGCAAAACCTAATATCCACAGCCTGCAGTATCCTACAGCCCCTAGAAATTCATGCACCTGCCTTTTGGTGGTTGGCTCTGGAATTTGTAGAACCGCTTGAATCCGTTGGCTGGACAGAGTTCTCAGCCCCCCTTGCAGGTTATACCCTAGGTAACTTACAGTTTGGGTCACGATTTGAGCTTTCTTGGCTGAGACTCGGTATCCCATCCTCTCAAGGTCTCGCAGCAGGTCTAGGGTGGCCATTTCACACTCCTCCTGTTCTCGAGCTGCTATTAGGATGTCATCTACATACTGGAGGAGAACTACGGTGGGGTGAGATTTCCGAAACCCCTGGAGGTCTTTGCTGAGGGCCTCATTAAAAATCGTAGGTGAAGCCCTGGCTGGCATAGATCAGTGGATTGAGCGTGGGCCTGCGAACCAGAGTATCGCGGTTCGATTCCCAGTCAGGGCACATGCCTGGGTTGCAGGCCAGTTCCCAGCAGGGGACGCATGAGAAGCAACCATACATTGATATTTCTCTCCCACTCTTTCTCCTTCCCTTCCCCTCTCTCGAAAAATAAATAAATAAAATACTTTAAAAAAATTGTAGTTGAGTTTTTATACCCCTGAGGCAGTCTAGTCCATGTGAACTGCCCTACTAGTCCGTTTTCGGGGGCATTCCATTCAAAGGCAAAAATCTCCTGACTCTGTGGGGCCAGGGGTATACAAAAGAAGGCATCTTTCAAATCCAAAACAGAATAATAGGTATGAGTTGGGGGCAACGAGCTCAACAAGGTATATGGATTGGGCACGGTGGGGTGTATCGTCTCAACTCGGGCATTTACCTCTCGCAAGTCCTGCACCGGGCGGTAGTCCTGGGTCCCAGGCTTCTGGACAGGTAACAAAGGGGTATTCCATGTGGATTGACACTGTCTTAGAATGCCTGTCTCTAGCAGGTGCCGCAAGTGTCTCACAATCCCCTGCCTAGCCCGCGCTGGAACGGGGTATTGCCTGATTCTGACTGGGCTTGCTGTGCTGGACAGCTGGACCAGTACTGGTGGCTGGTGAATGGCCAGTCCAGGCGGGTTAGTCTCTGCCCACACCCCCGGTACCTGCATTTGCAATGCTTCTGAGACTCCCGCTTCCTCTCGGTCTCCATCTTGGAGTGCAGCTAGCAGGTACTCCTCGGAGAGGGGGACCGTTACCTCCACATTGGCTCCTGCCTCGGGATCTTCCTGTTGTCTGAAGGTTATCGTAGCTTGGAGTTTCTGCAACAGATCCCTTCCGAGCAGCGGGTATGGACAGTCTGGGATAATTAAAGAGTGAGTAATAGTGCCTCGACCCAAGTCAGTGATCCTGGCAGTTGTCCAGGGGTAAGTTTCAGCCTTGCCCATTGCCCCTACAATTTTTGTGGTCGCCTTCTGGACTTGCCCCCGGGGTTGTTTTAAGACAGAAAAAGTGGCTCCCGTGTCGACTAGGAAGTTCACTGGCTTGCCCTCGACAGTTAAGGTGACCATGGGCTCCTGGGAGCCAACAAGTATGGAGCCCTGGCCCCGTCAATCGAAAGTTTGGAGGAGGACTTCTGGGCCACGTTCTGGGCCTTTGTTCCCACCTCTCACTTTAGGGCAGTCTCGCTTCCAGTGTCCTTTCTCCTTGCAGTATGAACACTGGTCCTTCCCAAGTTGGGGCCTCTGCTTCCACTGCTGCTGTTTCTCGTTTCCTCTTCCTTTCTGAGGTGCTTTCTGTGCTGCGAGCAGAATTTTGGCGACTTCTTTTGCTCTCCCTACCTCTGGGTCATCCCTGTTTACATATACTTTCCGTGCTATTTCCAGGAGCTTGCTTATATTTTCTCCCTCAAACCCTTCGAGCTTCTGTAATTTCTTTCTAATGTCTGAGGCTGCTTGGGTTACAAAGGCTATGTTAATTAGTCTTCTATTCTCAGGCGCCTCGGGATCTAATGGGGTATATGCCCTATATGCCTCCACTAGCCGTTCTAGGAAGGCTCCGGGGGATTCGTCCCACCCTTGAATAATCTCACTTACTTTACTAAAATGTGTGGGCTTTCTTGCTGCTGCCTTAAGTCCCCTCAGTAGAGCCTGGCGATATTGGAGGAGCGCTTCCCTTCCGCTGCTCGAGTTCGGATCCCAATTTGGAGGTTGGGAGGGTAGCATATCCTCTAATTCTTTCCTCCCCCCCTGAAGTCGTCCCCTCTTCCCCCATAATAGCCTTCGCTGCCTCTCTCATAATTCTATCTCTCTCCTCTGAGGTAAACAGGGTTTGCAGAATTTGCTGGCAGTCATCCCAAGTGGGCTGGTAGGTTCTGAAAATAGTTTCTAAAAGGGAAATCAACCCCTGTGGCTTTTCTGAGAAAGGGGGGTTCTGGTGCTTCCAACTGTATAAATCACTAGTAGAGAAGGGTACATAAATCAAGCGTGGGGGAGCTTGAGGCGCATCCGGCGCGGTGGGGGCCTCTCGCAGCGGTGAAATGGCCGCGCTGCCTGAGGAGGTAAAATGGCGGCGGCTGCATCCGCTCCGCCTGGGAGGTCGTGCCCCCGGCCGTACTGAGTGCCGCCCCGAGTATGGGGCAGGCTCTGAAATCTTTTTCCCTCCTCGGAAGAGTCTGGCTGAGGTTGGATTAGGTATGGGGGTGGCGCTAGGGCTGGATCCAAAAGATCCTCAGGCTGACCGGGCAGGACAGGGTATAACCTGGGTCTAGCCGGGGTTGCAGTGCGAGACCCTCCCCGCATTTGGATTTCCCTTCACAAGTTCCTTTTTCAGTCCTTTCTGCTCTATAGTTACACAGATAGCTCTCCGCCCTCTTTTGTTAGTCTGCATGTACTTCCGAATATACCCGGGGCACTCGGTGGCTATGTCCACCCAGACATCAATGTAAACAAATTGGTCCGGATGGGGCACCCGGTACATAGCAGCACGGACAGCACACAAGAGGGGAAGATCAAAGGTTCCCTCGGTAGGCCAGCCCACATCGAAGGTGGGCCACTCAATTTGGCTGAGGGTCCGGAGGAACTCCGGGTCCGGCGGGGGTCCACCATATCCGCTGGGGTGCCTCTGAAAGTCAGAGAAATTGTTTACCAGGCAATCAAGGGGTGACCCGGGCACGGATCTGCTCCGGCCCATCCTGGTGCGCCGGACGACCCAGGGAATTTCGGAGGCAAGGAAGGTTATAATCAGGACTAACAGTAAACACACGAACAGACGCAACCTCTTATCACACACCGGCGAACTGCGGTTCTCAGGTCTCTCGCAGCGCAGCGCAAAAAGGGAACTGAGACTCCTTGACCTAGTCACGGAATGGAACTGAAAACTAAGTGACCTAGTCACTCCTCCCCAGGGCGTCCCCTCTTCTGGGAGCCCCTGGGTGGACTGCCGGTAACGTTTTACCTACCACCTCAGGGTTAAGCAGTCTAGACTTCCAAAACCAAAAGAGGATCCTCATTACTTACGTTTGCTCGAGCACCCCGTCCAGTCCTCGGCTGAAAAAGATCACGGTGGGACCTCCAAATGTTACATTCTGCTCTCACAAGCAAGAAGGGTCGGAGATGGTCGGGCAGTCAAAGATGCTTTATTGGCCAAAGTTTCAAAGTTTTACCTGCTCAGGGGCGAACTCTCGGGGTGTCCAGAGACACGGTGCCAAAATGGCTGCAAATGAGAGTCGCGCCTAACGCTTACAGGCTAGGGTTTTTATAGAAGCGGGCAAGCAAGCGGGTTTCCAGAAGCAAAGGTGGCAGTTAGCGATAGGCTAAACGAGCTCAGGTGTGAAGCACTTAACAACAACTCCTGACACATGGAAGCCCTCTATACGTTTTGACCAATTCCTAACTCTCTGGAACACCTGCCTGGGGGTGGGTGCGGTTTCTACTCAGGCTTGAGCAAGCAGTCTTGGGTTGAGCAAACAACTTGGCACAAACAACTTATTTCCTCTTTGACTCTAACAATTGCCAGATTCATAATTGCTGGGTTATGAGGGGGTTCCAATTTTTTATTTTTCTGAGGCAACTCCATACTGCTTTCCACAGTGGCAAGGCAGAAGTTCACTATATGAAGGATTCACACTTTTATTCACTTATTATTTCATAGTTCCAGAATTGATACATTTTAAAGAGAATACAAACATCAAATTATGCCCAGTAACTGTGAAAATTTATCTTTAAAACCTGGGGTTACCTGGCTGGTGTAGCTCAGTGGATTGAGTGCAGGCCTGCAAACCAGAGGATCCCGGTTCAATTCCCAGTCAGCGCACATGCCTGGGTTGTAAGCCAGTTCCCTGCATGCCAGTTCCCATCAGGGGACACACTAGAGGCAACCATACATTGATGTTTCTCTCCCTCTCTCCTTCCCCTCTGAAGATAAATAAATAAATATATTTTTAAAACCTTGGGGTTAATTGATATTGCTATTTTTCCTAAAATTTACTTCCTTAAATATTGCCATGTATTTTCTCATAAAAGTGACCTGATATGCAGTGGGCTTTTTAATGCTATGTTCCTAACATGAGCTCCTTAGCTGTTTTTTAAATATATTTTATTGATTGTTTCGTTACAGTTACCCTATTCCCCCCCTTCATTCCCCTCCACCCTGCACACCCCCTTCCTCACCATTCACCCCTCTTTACTTTATGTCCATGTGTCACGAGTTCTTTAGATTCTATATTTCCCATACTACTCTTGCCCTCCCCCCTGTCTATTTTCTACCCACTGTCTATGCTACTTATTCTCTGTACCTTCTACCCCCTTCTCCTTCTCCCACTCCCCGGTTGCTAACCCTCCATGTGATCTTCATTTCTATGGTTCTGTTCTTGATCTAGCTGTCTTCTCTTAGGTTGCTTTTGTTTTAGGTGTGGTTGTTAATAACTGGCAGTTTGCTGTCCTTTCACTGTTCATATTTTTTATCTTCTTTTTCTTAGATAAGTCCCTTTAACATTTCATAAAATAAGGGCTTAGTGATGATGAACTTCTTGAATTTGATCTTATCTGAGAAGCACTTTATCTGCCCTTCCATTCTAAATGAAAGCTTTGCTGGATAGAGCAATCTTGGTTGTAGGTCTTTGGTTTTCATGACTTGGAATACCTCTTTCCATCCTCTTCTTGCCTGCCAGGTCTCTTTTGAGAAATCCACTGACAGTCTGATGGGAACTACTTTGTAGGTGACTGTGCTTATCTCTTGCTGCTTCTAGGATTCTCTCCTTCATTTTAATCTTGGCTAATGTAATGATGATGTGCCTTGGTGTGTTCCTTCTTGGGTCCAACTTCTTTGGGACTCTCTGAGCTTCCTAGATTTCTTGGAAGTCTATTGCCTTTGCCAGATTGGGCAAGTTCTCCTTTATTATTTGTTCAAATAACTTTTCCACTTGCTGCTCTTTCTCTTGCCCTTCTGGTATACCTATAATTTGGATGTTGAAACATTTAAAGATGTCCTGAAGGTTCCTAAGCCTCTCTTCACTTTTTTGAATTCTTGTTTCTTCATACTTTTCTGTTTGGTCCTTTTTTCCTTCCTTCTGGTCCACTCCCTTGATTTGAGTCCCATTATCCTTCCCATCACCATTGATTCCCTGTGTATTTTGCTTCATTTCACTTAGTGAAGCCTTCATTTGTTCACCTAATTTGTGACTAAAATCAACCAGTTCTGTGAGCATCCTGATCACCAGTGCTTTAAACTGTGCATCTGATAGGTAGGCTATTTCTTGGCTACTTAGAGTTATCGCAACCTGGGGTTTGAGTCCTTCTTGAGCCATAATGTTTTGGTCTGTTCTCACCTGTTACATATGACGAGCAGAGCCCTAGGTGTTCACCAGGGTGGGGCGACTCAGGTTGCTGGGTTGCAACACTATATGTGCAGGCAAAGTCCAAGAGGGGCAATAGCTGTCTCCTCTGCTGCTTCCTGTCAGCTGCTGGGGCCTGCATGGTTTGTCTCACTGCTCGCTCCTTCACCTGGTTTATCTGTGAGCAAGTGTGTGACCCTGGTCAGCCAGCTGCCCTCGCACCCTCACTGGGTCCGCCCTTTCTACCCCACACCTGGGATCTGCCAACTGCTGCCTGTCAGGCAGATCTTTCCTCCCTGACCCCACTCTGCCTCTGGCTCAGGCCCTCTTACCAGTCTTGCTGAACGCTTTGTTATTGTCAGACTTTGGTATAGTACAATTTTCTGTGTTTTGGTTGTGTTTTTGTTACTAACACTTTGTTGTCTTTAAACTTGGTTGTGCGAGGAGGCTAAGTGTTTCCATCTTCATTTCCATCTTTGGTTTGATTTTTTCTTGTGGTAAGATCACTTAACATGTGATATATCCTTTTAACAATTTGTAAGTGCAGAATACAGTATTGTTAACTAGAGGCTCTGCATCACATAGCAGATCTCTAGAATTTATTCATCTCGCATAAATGAAGCTTCATAGGCGTTGAAATTTTGGAGAGGGCATAACACCTTCAAATTTGGGTCAGCCAGAGTGACTCCTTCCACCTGGTGGCCTGATGCCTGGATTTCAGGACAGTAATCAAGTCACATAAACATCAATGTGTGATTGGCTCTCAAGTGCCCCCCACTGGGGAAATCTGGCTCACAACACAGGTGTGTGCCCTGACTAGGAATCAAACCAGCAACCATTTGGTTCATAGTCTGTTGCTCAATCCACTGAGCCACACCAGCCAGTAAAATGACAAGAAACTCACAACTATCAACAACTGAACACTTTTTTAAAATGAAAACAAAAAATAAGCAAAGAACTAGATTAGGAAGAGACTCAGAGAAATGGACATCACATGGAGGGTTTTCATTAGAGGTGGGGAGAGGCAGAATGAGGTAAGAAGAGTACAGGGAATAAGCAGCATAATTGGTAGGCATAAAACAGACAGGGAAAGCTTAAGAATGGCATAGAAAATAGAGAAGTCAAAGGACTTCTATCTACAACCAATAGACATGAACAAAGCAGGGGAAGGCTGGAGGGTTTCAGGGTACATGGCAGAGAGGACATAAAGAAAGAAATTTGTGAAAACTTTAATAGCATAATCAATACAAATAATTTTTTAAAAGAAGGAACACAAAGTCACATAAATAGGAGTTGAACCTCAGGTTCATGGATGCCTTGAAAATCAGATGTGAAGTTTCACTGACACTGAATAGTCAGGTTTTGAAATATAAGTGCATCTGAATAGGGGTATTACACTACAACACTGGAGTAGAAAGGGAGACTTGGGCAAAAATTGCATGAATAACATACAAAAATAGCCACAACACTATGAATGCAAAGAAGAAAGAAGCACTGGTCACACTTCTTAATTTTGGACAGAAAAGGGGAAGGGAAAAGCCAAGGAAATTTTTAAGGGTAATATCAGACTTGCATATGTTTAAATGTACAAGAGTCTCTAGAAATATTTAAGGACCTAAGAATGATGAAGAAAATTTGAGGGAACAAATTCGAAGAAGATAAAAAGAGTTGACATAATTCAACATCTTTCCATGCTTTCAAAATACTTACTTTTGAATCTGGGAATATGGATGTTTCTCTAAGATGATGAAAAATATGTACAACTCAGATTAAAAGTCAGCAACTGAATTAAGAACCTCTAGAGGCATTCCTAATTAGAACTAGTAAAACCAAGATGACTACAGTCTTTAATATTATTTATCAATGTATTAAATGAAGTGTTAGAAAATACAATTATAGATGCAAATGGAATAAGAGGCATGCAAATTAGAGGAAAAGGGGTAAAATTATTTTTAATTAAAAAATGTTATTACATATTTGGAAACCCTGAAAGAAATCTACAAATAATATATACATTACCAAGTATAAAATTAGCATAGAATTGATACACATAAATAAATAATAATATGAAAATATAATAAAACAGAAAACTCGGTACAGGTGCAAAAATAAAATAAAATTTTCATGCATGAATGTAATAACAATGTGCTAAAATGGATAAGAAAAACTATAAAACACTCCTAAGAGATACTGAAGTTAACCTGAAAAAATATGGGCAGGTGTGCCACACTTCAAGATTGGAACTTACAACACCCACAGATGTCAATTCTTCCCAAGTTTCCTTATAAATATAAGATGTGATCAATAAGTATGCCTTTAAGTTATTTTCTAGAATTAGACAGATTAATTATAAAGGTTGGGGTTAAACGTGAATTGCCAGGAAAATCATAAGAAAAAGAACAACATGAGGGAAGTTATCTTCAAGATATGAAATATTATAAAGCTTCTGTAATCCAAGCAGTGTGGTATTGGGGTAGAATAGTCTGACAGACCAATGGAACACAATGGGAAACAAGAACTAGCCCAGGTGCCTATGAAATTTTGTATAGAATGAAGGTAACAACTAAAACCCATGGAAAAAGGTGGAATTTTTATAAAGGGCAGTAGAACCACATGATGGTCTTCTGGAAAAATATATAGTTGGGTCCATTCTTCATACCATGCACTGGTAAAATTTCTAAAATGACCACATATTCAAGTTAAAAATGAATAAATAAAACCATACAATCACATTATGATAAAAATGAGAGACTTTCTTTATAACCTAAGAGGAGAGAAAATAGTTCTATCATGAAAATACCACAAAAATAGAAAATTAATAAATTTAATTTTAAAATGTTTTATTATCAGAACAATCAAAAGACAAATCACAAATCAGAGGAAAACATGCAACTTATACCTCAAACAGAAAGCTATTACACCCAATATATAGTCCTCCTAAAATCGGGAAAGGTCAAAATACAGCAGAAACATAAGGAAAAAGTAGGAAGAAAGCCCTGGCTGGTGTAGCTCAGTGGATTGAGCACTGGCCTGCGAACCAGACAATCGCGGTTCGATTCCCAGTCAGGGCACATACTGGGGATGCAGGCCAGTTCCCAGCAGGGGATGCAATGAAAGGCAACCATACATTGATGTTTCTCTCTCTCTCTCCTTCCCTTCCCCTCTGAAGATAAATAAATAAATTTTTTTAAAAAGTAGGAAGAGACAGTCCACAAAAGACATAAAAATACCAACAGTCATAAAATTTATGAAAACACCTCCCATGTTTCTTAAAATTAAAGAAATGCAAATTAGAACAATATTGAAACACTGGTTCTCACCCATCACCATGGAAATTTTAAAAATTCTGAAACTATACCATGCTGAAGAGACTGTAAAAAAGTATGCACTCCCATTTTCTGCTCAGGCAGAAAATAAATGTCAATTCCTCCTCCCCAAACACAAAATCCATCACCAATACAATCCCAATCAAAATCGCAGCAGGTTCTTTTGTAGAAATTTACAAGCTGAGTCTAGATTTCATATGGAAATTCACAGGTGTTAAAGGAGCCACAAAACTTTGAAAGAAGTGAATGAAATTCAGGACTTATACTAACTGATTTCAAAAATTATTATAAAGCTACAGTAATCAAAACCTGTATGGTACTGGCATCAACATAGACAAAATAGATGAAAACAAACACACACAAATAGAATCAACTGGTTTTTAACACAGGTAAAAGAACGATCACTGGACATTTATGAGCAAATATACACATATCCCAAAACCCCACATTGACCCATATACAAAACTTAAGTCATTGTTTTGTCTAAATGTTAAAACAATGACTTAAGTTTTTTATATGGATCAATGTGGGGTTTTGGGGTATGTGTATATTTGCTCATAAATGTCCAGTGATCGTTCTTTTACCTGTGTTAAAAACCAGTTGACAAAACAGTGGCATGGTAACATCGAGGGATCAATTTTACAAAATATACTAGAGCATCATCATTTTCCCAAGAACCACTTTTTATGCTTTAACATATAAAGCATTATCAGTTTTTAAAAGATTTTATTTATTTTTAGAGAGGGGAAGGGAAGGAGAAAGAGAGGAAGAGAGGCATCAATGTGTGGTTGCCTCTCACGTGCCTTCTGCTTGGGACCTGGCCTGCACCCCAGGCATGTGTCCTAGACTGGGAATTGAACTGGTGGCCCTTTGGTTTACAGGCTTGTGCTCAATCCACTGAGCTGTGCCAGCCAGGGAGTAAAGTGTTATCATTTGAAGAACCTTGTTGATTTTCTTTTCCTCAGTTGTTCACTGAGTTAAATCACCCTGAGTATCACATGTTAGTGGCTTTGCCTGTGATTCCAGCAGTTGCTCCACCCTCACACCATTATTATAAAATGTCCTTTTTGGAATATTTGAAATTTTACGTATATTATGTTTTTAATGCCATACAATGAACTAGAAGACAATGTTATTATTCTGAAGAACAAGCTCTGTGCCAATATTATGAAGGATGGATGTGTGGATGCTTTTCCTTCCCCAAAGAACTAGAAATCATAGAGACTGAATAATACGTAGACAATACTCCTCTTACACCATTGAAAAGGCACTTGGGTCTTAAGTTGGAACTACCTTGAATTATTGCTTGATGCTAGAATTTGGTCAACAGAATTAATACTGATGGATCACAAACTGAAGTTGTTAGTCATTCTTTGCCATCATTGATGGTAAAAGCACAAATATCTACAGCAGACTTATCACACTGTAGAACTTAAAAATGAAGTAGCCATATCCTTCTTAATTCTCCTTCCAACTTCTCACAGTATTTCTACTTTATGATTTTTTCTTTGGGTCTCTTGGCCATCACTGATCAGCTCTGGCTATAGAGCTTCCTGATTCAGCTTTTCCTCTGTGGGTGGTTATGGCTTGGATTGATTTCTAACCATTACTTGAATAAAATGGAAAAAAAGGTGAACAATTTTTCAAAATGTGTGGCACAGCTCCGAAACAAGAGCTTCCCTTTATATTGATTATTGGGAAACATTGTTTAGTAATCACCATTAAATAGTCTGCCTGACTGCTGGAGGGAGGAATGATTCGTCTTATACTTTGCGTACTGATGGTCAGTTACACAATACAATTAATTGAATTATGCCCTGAGTTCAGTAACTCTATTGAATTTTAGTGTAATTAGAGCTTTGTATCTAAAGTGCTAGGTAGTGATGATCTGCTCATATAAATTCTAACAAAAAAGGACTGCCCTCACCTTTTCTTTTTCCCAGAAAGAACATTATCTCTTGCCTTTTTCTTTTTTTTTTTTTTTTTTAAATTTTATTTAGTTATTTTTAGTAAGTTTTCTATTTTTCGCTCCCTCCCCTTCCCCTCTCCATTTCGTGTGTCCTTCTTTATCCCCCCCCCTCTTTTCCCCTGGTTACCCTTGTCTCTATTTCAGTGTCTTTGTTTTTGGGTTTTTTTTTTGTTATTGTTTGTTTTTTGTTAGCTTTTTAAGGTGAGATCATATGGTATTTGCCTTTTTCTTATTCCAGCCACTTAAACGCAGAACCCACTCTGTTTGTTTTTCCCTCTCCCTTTTTGCATTTTGTCTCTTCCCACCATCTGCTTCCCTTTTCCTTGCCTCTTCTACATTTGAATTTCTATTTCTTCAGTTACTTTAACAATTATCAATACTCTTTCCAGAATGAGACATTGAAGGAGTAGTTGTTTATAGTGAGGTTTAACATGCCAGGCACCGTGCTAGATATATTTACATTGTCCTTTTAATAACCATAGGACAGGAGTGCTGTGATTGGTGCCCTCATTTTAGTTAAGCAACTGAGGCTCAGAGGGCTAGATTATAAAGCTAGTGAGTGGCAGCACCAGAATATGAACCCAGTCAGCCTGATGGCAGAATATATGATGTTACCAAGTTGGCAGTGGAGTCTTTCATAGAATAAGTGGGAGAGTATGGTTGCCTTTCCCAAAGGTCTTACAGCTCACCAAATTATAATAGTCAGATGTGAATGCAATCTTGAAAATGTCAATTCCCATAAATTTCAAGTGATTAGAAAAGATTTTCGATTGATTTCCTTGGCTTGCTTTGCTCACTGAGAACAAACACAGTAAAGGTGTTTATATTTTATTTGTTCATTGATTTAATATTAACAGCACATATAATCTCTTTATGAAAATCTTTAAACCAGTCATTACATTTATGTAAACAAAAATGCAGCTGATGAATATAAATACATATTGAGATGCAGTGAAATTATTATTTTTTCCTTAAGTAAGTCTTCTATCATTCCTCTGGAATTTCTCCTTTTTCAGTAATGGCTCTTCTGTTGCTGAGACTTTACTGAGTTATTCATTGACAGCTGCAGAACAGTCTTGCCAAGTTAAAACATAAAATCTGTATTTTGAAAGATAATTATTTGTTAAACAAGAGATAATTTACTTAGTTGCCTGTGTATAACAGCTCTAGAGAGATGTAACTTTAGGGGAAGAGTTTACAGGAACAAGTATAAAGGATGCATGGACCAACACTAAGGGTGTGGAAATGGGAGAGAGGTAGGGAGTACTGGGGGGGGGTAGGCTGGGATGGGAGTAAAAGACAGAACACTGTACTTAAACAACAATTAAATAAATAAATTAAAAAAGAAAAAAAATTAAGTCATAATTTCCACATTGTTCTTCTGGCCTCAGCAAGAACAGTAAAGAATTTCTTAAAAAGGATACAGCACTAACTATGAAACCAAAGTTGATAAGTCAAACTTCATTTAAATTAAAAATATTGGCCATCAAAAGATATCATTTAGGATAAGTAAGGCATAGTCTGGAGAAGATAGGAAGAGGAAGATGACTGTGTATGTATGCATGTATTATGCACAGATACATATACATTATCTATACATGCACCAACACAAACATGTACACTTCTATGGACTTACATGTGCATTTTCAAATTACTTCAATACAATAGGAAAACAACTTACTACCCTGTTTTTTAAAGAGAAAATGACTTGAATAATCACTTCAAAGAAGATATCCAAACAGGCAGTAAATATGCAAAACGGTGTCCAACATCATTACTTATCAGGAAAAGGAGTTCAATAAAAAAACTAATTTTTCATACCAAAATAAAAATACATTTTTTCATATGGGACAAACTAGAAATAAAATAAAAATACCAAGGGTTAATAAGGATATAGAACAATTAGAAACATCCTCAAACATTGTTGATAGCAATGCAAATTGAATCAAACATTAGAAAATGGTTTGAGTGGGGAGCAAGGGGCCGGGGGAGGCTGGGATGGGAGAAATAGACATAAAACTGTACTTGAAAAATAACTAAATAAAATTAATTAAAATGTTAAAAAATGAAAGAAAACAGTTTGGCGCGATGTTTATAAAAGCTGCACATAAGCCTACTCTATTATCCAGCAGATCCACATATAAGTATACTACAAAAGAAATGTTTGCTTATTCAGTCAAAATACACGTGCAAAATGTCTCTAAAGGCTTTATCAATAATAGGCAAAAGCTGAAAACTATCAACTTTATTAAAAGGCTAAATAATTTTATATTAACATGATGGAATACTACTCACCACTATAACATAATGCACCCATACATACTGCAATACAGATGTACATGACAGGCTTTATGATGAAGAAAAGAAGCCAGAAACAATCCAGTACCTGTTTATATGAAGTTCAAGTACAGACAACACTCTACAATGATAAAAGTCAGAACAGTGGATAGCTGTGGGGATAGGGTGGAGGGCAGGTTGTATTTATTGGAAAGATGCAGAGGGAACTTTTGAATGTAGATGGAAATGTTGTACATCTTGATGTAGGTTGTGGTTACATATTCATGTGCAAAAGTACAGTGAGCTCTACACTTAAGATTAGTGCACTTTGCTATATAAAAGTCAGGGCACAACATTTTCAAAAGGAGTTCTGGGTATTCTTTCATGACCTACATTGAACAGCATATTCAATACACCAACCCCATGGCTTGCTTTCCTCACTGAGAACAAACACAGTAAAAGTATTCTTCCTGGAGTTTCTACCCTTTTTTGTTCTTTAATTGAGGTTCTATTCACATCAAAGGGTGGCACCTAAAACATACCCCTTTTATTACATAAAGATTTTTTATTACAAATAATAAGCATATAATTCTGCAACATAACAATATCACACTCCACCACACCCTGTGACAAAGTGTTCACATTGCTGTCCATCTCATGTGAGACAGTCATGTCCCCTACCAACCACATTCAATGGCACTACTTCTGCTGGACCCTGTATTTCAACTCATCTCAATCCTCCCTTTATAAGCTTATTATTTTCTTTTTGGCAGCACTGAACAGAATCAAAAGGCAGAACTCAACAGTTATTGAAGTTTCCCTACTTCCTAATGGAATGGACTTTCCTAAGGAACAGCCCAGTATGTCAAAGTATTTCCCCCAGCACTTCATATGTCATTGCTTCTCAAAGTAATTTGACCAATAATAGTGAGTTTAGACAAAAAAAATTTCATTTGATTTTTAATATAAAGCTCTATTTTCCATTTCATAATATGGTGGCTTTATGAACTTATCCTGAGATCACCATTTCTTACCCACATGCTCTGTTATTAGAATATGGAGGCTATCTGCAATGCCTGAAAATTCCATAGCAATTGCCTCTCCTAATAAGCAGCAGCTTGGTGCTGCCTGGCAGGTGAACATGAACGAAGGGCCAGCTACTACTCTGTCACATACTCTAGACCAGTGTCATCCAAAGGAAATATAATGCGAGCCACCTATAAATTCTAAACTTTCTAGTAGATTCCTTAAAAACGAATATATACGTTCATTTTAATGACATATTTTATTTAAAACAATATATGCAAATTGTTATCATTTCAACATGTAATCAAAGAAAAAAGTATCCATGAGATTGTTTTTCATATTCTTCAAAGATTGGGTACATATATCACACTTACTTTGCCCACTTACAGTATATCTCCATTTGAATGTCCACATTTCAGTTGCTCAGTACCCTACATGACTAGTGACTACCAGATCAGATAGCACAGCTCCCAATGACTGTGGACCACAACCAAGATGACCCTTGAAATGAGACTCCAAATTCTTTATCAGCCTCGAAATAATATGATGCATCCACTCAGCCTCTTTCTACCCTATAAAATGCCATTTCTCTCCCTGGAAGTCTTAATTCACTAACCCACATCCCCTGTGTTCCATTCACCAAGTCAGTGGTCGCCACACTTGCCTTCTGGGAAACTTAACACACTACCCATTCACACAGTTAAAAGTCATCAAACACTGATATTGTCATTTTGCCAAGACCTACTCAACAAAATTTGTCACCTCCTATTCTCTTGCAGAATGTGATGTATTAAAATTGTTTGTGCAAGTATCATGAAATTATTGTCAATCCTTTTTTAATTTAGATGTACTAGGTCAACTAACATGTGAAATGACATCTTCCAAGACAAGATGAGGAAAGAAAACATGCCCTAAAGGAAAACATACTGAATTGAAATTCAAGCTGGGATTTCAGTCCCAGCTTTGCCACCAGGTAATTTTGTTACATTTTTGGACTAGATGAAATGATTCTGCATGCAATTTTCTCAGAAAAATAAAAATCGACCTGCCTTTTCACCCAGCAATTTCACTCCTAGGATTATATCCTAAGAATCCTAAAACATCAATATCAAAGAACCTATGCACCACAACGTTCATAGAAGCACCATTTACAATAGCCAAGAGAAGGAAGCAACCTAGGTGCCCATCAGTAAATGAATGGACCAAAAAATTGTACTACATATACAAATTGGAATTCTATGCAGCAGAGAGAAAGAAGGAGCTACTACCCTTTGCAACAACATGGAAGAAAACTGGAAAGTATTATGCTGAGTGAAATAAGCCAGGTGTTGAAAGACAAATACCATATGATCTCACCTTTAACAGGAAGCTAAACAACAAAACAAACAAGCAAGCAGGATAAAAACAAAGACACTGAAAGAGAGAACAAGGGGACAGTGCCCAGAGAGGAGAGGGAAGGGAATTTTAAAAAAATGGGGGGAGGGATTTGGAGGAACAAGTATGAAGGACACTGGGATGAGGACTGGAGAGGGGACAATGGAAGGGAGGTGGGGAGCACGAGGCTGGGGAGGGGGCTGGGATGGGAGAAATAGACAAAAAACTGTAACTGAAAAATAACTAAAGAAAATTTTAAAAAAGAAATGATTCTGAAGCCCCATTCAAAATGCATACTGTATGATTGCAAAGACTATTTTCATAAAATAAAGAAGGAAGAGTTGGGGTGATGGTGAGAGGAAATAAATCCATTTGGGAAAGTTAAAATTTCCTTTAAATATACAATACAAAAGCATGAAGGTTGATTTCCTTATTGATGATGATGATAAAAAAATAACAACACTCTAATTTAAAAATTCTCATCCCTTTTCTCAATTTCCAATTTTTTCAAGAGAAAGTTATTCTTCCCAAGGTTTTCTTCATGGCTAATTTGACATCCTTATTCCTCAGGCTGTAGATTACTGGGTTCAACATGGGAACCACAATGGTATAGAACACAGTACAGACTTTGTCCCATTCAAGGGGTAAAATAGTAGGTGGTTTAAGGTACACAAAGGATGCTGAACCAAAGAAAAGACAAACTGCCATTATATGAGAACTGCAGGTACTAAAGGCTTTGGATCTGCCCTCAGTAGAACTAATGTGGAAAATGCTGGAGAGAATGAAGCCATAAGAGAGAAAAATGGTCACAATGGGCACCCCAATGGCAATGGCTGCAAGAGTACAGAGCACCAGAGTATTCATGTAAGAGCTATTGCAGGAGAGCTCAAGGAGGGGAAGGAATTCACACATATAATGATTGAGAACGTTTTCTCCACAAAAGGTCAGAAACAGTATATTACCTGTATGCACTATAGCCAACAAAAACCCCATCCCATAGACACACAGCAAAAGAAATACACACACCTGAGGAGACATGGTGACCGTGTACAACAGTGGTTTACAGATGGCCACATAGCGGTCATATGCCATTGCTGACAGGATGAAGCATTCAGAAATGACACAGAAGGCGAAGAAAAAGAACTGAGTAATACACCCAGAGTACGAAATGATGTTCTTCTTTGAGACAAAACTCATCAGCATTTTGGGGATGATAGCAGAGGAGTAACTGAAGTCAATGAAGGACAAGTTGAAGAGGAAAAAGTACATGGGGATATGAAGCTTAGAGTTCAGCCCAATCAGTGTTATCAAGCCCAGGTTCCCCACCATGGTGACCACATAGAAGCCTAGAAACAGGAAGAAGAGAGGGAGCTGGAGTCCTGGCTGGTTAGTTAAGCCTGCGAGGATAAACTCTGTCATAGAGGAGGTGTTATCTGCAGCCATCCTCCTCTGGGACTGCCTGGGAGAAAAAAGAAGAGTTGCTCACACACAGAGAGAAAAACAACCCACTCCTGAGAGTGCAGTATTTGAACAGGGAGGTGTGGAACTTAGAGTTGAGATGGCATCTCCTTTTTCCTGCATCTCTGTTTTTATGATCCCCACATGGCTTCAACCATCTTAGTAACTGTTGGCGGGTGAAATTATCCTCAAGAGAAACGGCTCATCCAACTGAGGAGAAAGTCCACAAAGCTCAGCTGGGGTGACCCTGCAACCTTGCAGTGACCCTCTTCTGGTACTGCCTGTCCTCTACAGTGGGGGGCCAAGTTTCGTGTGACCTGGGCCCTTCTCTGCAGTGCTGTTGGGAAGCTGAAGCCAGTTGCCCCAGACCTTCCACCTTTGGTCAGAGCTGGTCAGAACAGAAAGATAAGACTGTGTTGCCCTGAGTCTTTGGCAGGAATGGCTGTGGAAATATTATGTGAAAATAATACTGCAGTAATAAGGTAAAGTTATTAAGTAAACCCAATAAAAAATAAACAATTGCTGAAAACTAACTAAACTAATGGCACTGTTCTAAGTGCTCTGGGCATTTTGGTTAAACCCACTGAACAGGTGAGGACACAGGGCACAAGTCCCAGGCCTTCTAATTGGCAGGGGAGGCGTACTCCGTATGTCTGACTCCTGGAATCGAGCTTAGTACCCTAACCACTCTGCACAGACCAGGTCAGGAAGGCACTCACCTTCCTTCTGCCTGCAGTCACAGTGCTGGACTCTGCTGGCTCCCACCCACCCCTCTCATGGAGACTCACATGGCCCTGGTGAGAGGAAGGGGACAACTCAGAGCTAAGACTGCTCTGCTTCTGACTCTCCTTTAAAATTCAAAGCCTTTAGTTTGTCTTGGTTCTCCTGTTGAGCTGAAGAACATGGTCTCAGACCTTTGTCCTGAGCCTGCAGTTCAGCTTCCGGGGTTGGAACAGAACTTTTATAACATCCGTGGATAACCAAACTGAAGAGTGTTATTCTGGACTAGGGACCACAGTGACCTAGTTACAGGGGCTCCCTCAGGTTTCCTGCTCCCTAAGGAAGAAGCAATGTTTGTTTATGCCCTGATGGTGCCTGATGTGGCTTTAAATGGCCTTTCCTTTCATTCATGTTACACCTTTATAAGAACAATTACGAATAAAAAACTAGGAAAAAGAATTCGTGTACTGAGTGCTTACTGTATACTGATCCTGTATTTGATGCAGACCCCTCATCTGAAAGGTTTAGAGCAACCCATACATAATTTCATCACGTTCATTCCTCAGAATGACCTCGAGGGTAGACCTATTTGTCTCCACTAATAATATTTGAAAGAAACATGAAAGTGCACTGAAGAAAAGGAAAGCTAGCGAGGGGGACAGGACACAGGGGAGAGTGGCTGAAAGGGCAAGTGCTAGAGATTTCAGTTCAAATAGCGGTATCTGACAGTTAAGCAATGACTTGAGAGAGAACTGGAAAGTCTTTGCTTAATAATAACACTAGTTACGCTAATGAAATGCTGGGTGTCATGACTTAATGCAGCACCTTCCCCAGGCAACAGGCTTTTGTCCCACAGTTTTATACAGTACTCCAGCCCAAATTATTGCTGTGGGGAAGGAAATTCTGACCAAATAACAGGGTAGAGGTAAGAGACCTTGCTGGGTTTTAGGTAACCACAAGTCATAGAGTGCAGATTTTTGGCTGAGACTGATATAAAGATAAAGAAAATTTTAAGTGGCATTTTGTCCTCAACACCCTTTGCCAGGGGCATTTACATAGTAAGGATGGCAAATTTTCTATTCAAAAAAACAAATCTCTATTTGGGGAAGTTCAAGAGTTGGTTAGCTGATGAGTTCTGTATGTTTTTGGTCAGAGTTAAGGTCAGAAGTTCTTTGGGAGAAATTATGACAGTGGAACAGAAAGGCAGAACCCATCATCTTCCAGGCAAGTCCCACTGAAACCACTGCACATGGGCCTGTGTGTGTGTCTGAGTGTGTACACATACAGAAGTGAGGGCTTGCCCTACCCCCACTAAAGCTCAGCAGTGATGGTTCCTCATCTGCCTGTTTGCATGGAGAAGTGTCCACTGCCCAGATGATTATAATGAAACCCTGTCTCTGTTCTCAATTCTGCTACACATGTTGAAGAAATGGAGACAAACAATCCATTACCAAGAAACTAAAGTAAGCATCACAAGTATGTTCTCCTTAGGACCCAAGGTCAAAGAGGACCTTGGGGACTCACTACAATGTTCAGTTTCCTTTCAGAATCTCAGAGGGTTCTTGGAAGCATGATGCAACACCAAGAAAATTTCTTCTGAGATCTTTGCCTCTTCAGAGATGGTATCCATGGGAGCTTCAATTCCAGTGCATCAAGGTTTCATTTCAAGCGAACCAAGGCTTCTCTAAAGCTGTTTTGACTGTTGACTTGCTCCTATACAAGCAGAGAGAAACACAAATCAATATACTTAAGTTATTTTTTGTAGGTCTTTTATAATCTCGGTTAAGTTTATGCCTAAGCACTTTGGGTTTTTTTCTTGCTTTAGTAAATAGGATTTTCCCCTAGTTTCTGTTTCTGCTATTTCATTGCTAATGCACAAAAAATGTCACCGATTTTTGAATATTAACCTTGTATCCCACTACTATTCCAAATTCACTGATTGGGACAGTTAGTTTTTGGGTGGAGACTATAGAGTTTTCTATGTACACTCTTATCTCATCTACAGTAATGACAGTTTTCCTCTGTCCTTTCCAATTTGGGTGCCTTTTGGTACTTTTTCTTCTTGTTGGATTCCTGTGGCTAGAACTTCCAGTACTATGTTGAGTAGGAGTAGTGAAAGCATGCCCCCTTGTCTAGTTGCTGATCTTAAGGGGAAAGCTTTTAGTTTTTTCCCACTGGGGATAATGTTGGCTGTAGGTTTCTCATAGATGGCTTTTATTATGTTGAGGTATCCTCCCTGTAGTCTCACTTTGCTGAGTATTTTTTAAATCATAAATGGGTGTTGGATTTTATCAAAAGTTTTTCATCATCTATTGATCTGATCATATGAATTTGCCCTTCATTATATTTCTGTGGAGTATTATGTTCATTGATATGTGAATGTTGTAGCATCCTCCCATCCCTGGGATGAATCCCACTCGACCATGGTGTATGATATTTTCAATGTATTTTCTTTCTTAAAATATATTTTTTGATTATGCCATTATACTTGTCCTATTCCCTTCCTTTATTCCCCTCCACCCTGCACACCCCTTCCCCACCATTCCCCCCTCTTTCACTTATGTCCATGTGTCATGAGTTCTTCAGATTCTATATTTCCCATACTATTCATGACCTCTCCCCTGTCTATTCTCTACCTACCATCTATACTACTTATTCTCTGTACCTTCTACCCCTTTCTCCTCCTACCACTACCCTGTTGCTAATCCTCAATGTGATCTTCATTTCTATGGTTCTGTTCCTGTTCTAGTTGTTTGCTTAGTTTGTTTTAGTTTTAGGTGTGTTTGTTAATGACTGTCAGTTTGTTGTCCTATTCATATATTTTATCTTCTTTTTCTTTGATAAGTCCCTTTAACATTTCATAAAATAAGGGCTTGGTGATGATGAACTTCTTGAATTTGATCTTATCTGAGAAGGACTTTATCTGCCCTTCCATTCTAAATGAAAGCTTTGCTGGATAGAGCAATCTTGGATGTAGGTCTTTGGATTTCATGACTTTGAATACGTCTTTCCATCCCTTTCTTCCCTGTCAGGTCTCTTTTGAGAAATCCACTGAGAGTCTGATGGGAACTCCTTTGTAGGTGACTGTCCCCTTATCTCTTGCTGCTTCTAGGATTCTCTCCTTCATTTTAATCTTGGCTAATGTAATGATTATGTGCCTTGGTGTGTTCCTTCTTGGGTCCAACTTCTTTGGGACTCTCTGAGCTTCCTGGATTTCCTGGAAGTCTATTGCCTTTGCCAGATTGGGCAAGTTCTCCTTTATTATTTGTTCAAATAACTTTTCCACTTGCTGCTCTTCCTCTTGCCCTTCTGGTATCCCTATAATCCATATGTTGGAACATTTAAAGATGTCCTGAAGGTTCCTAAGCCTCTCTTCATTTTTTTGAATTCTTGTTTCTTTATACTTTTCTGTTTGGTCCTTTTTTCCTTCCTTCTGGTCCACTCCCTTGATTTGAGTCCCAGTATCCTTCCCATCACTATTGATTCCCTGTGTATTTTGCTTCATTTTACTGAGTGAAGCCTTCATTTGTTCATCTAATTTGTGACTAAAATCAACCAGTTCTATGAGTATCCTGATCACCAGTGTTTTAAACTGTGCATCTGATAGGTTGGCTATTTCTTGGCTGCTTAGAGTTATCGGCTCCTGGGGTTTGAGTTCTTCTTGAGCCATAATGTTTTGGTCTGTTCTCACCTGTTACATATGACGAGCACAGCCCTAGATGTTCACAGGGGAGGGGAGACTCAAGTTGCTGGGTTGTAACACTATATGTGCTGGTAGAGTTCAAGAGGGGCAATAGCGGTTTCCTCTGCTGCTTCCCATCAGCTGCTGGGGCCTGCATGGTTTGTCTCACTGCTCGCTCCTTCACCTGGTTTATCTGTGAGCAAATGTGTGACCCTGGTCAGCCAGCTGCCCACACCCTCACTAGGTCCGCCCTTTCTAACCCACACCTGGGATCTGCCAACTGCTGCCTGTGTGCCTGGGTCTGTCAGGCAGATCTTTCCTCCCTGACCCCTCTCTGCGGTGGCTCCGCCCCTCTACCAGTCTGGCTGAATGGTTTGTTGTTGTCAGACTTTGGTATAGTACAATTTTCTGTGTTTTGGTTGTGTTTTTATTATTAACACTTTGTTGTCTTTAAACTCGGTTGTGCGAGGAGGTAAAGTGTTTCCATCTTCACCAGAGGTCCCTGTTTTGGCTTGATTTTTATTTTGTGGTAAGATCACTTAACCTGTGATATATCCTCTCAACAATTTGTAAGTGCACTATGCAGTATTGTTCACTAGAGGCTCTGCATCACATAGCAGATCTCTAGAATTTATTTATCTCCAATAACTGAAGCTTCATAGCTGTTGAAAAATTGGAGAGGGCATAACACCTTCAAATTTGGGTGAGCCAGAGTGACTCCTTCCACCTGGTGGCCTGATTCCTCGATTTCAGGACAGTAATCAAGTCACATAAACATCAATGTGTGGTTACCTCTCACGTGCCCTTTGCTGGGGTCCCGGCTCACAACCCAGGTGTGTGCCCTGATTAGGAATCAAACCAGCAACCCTTTGATTCATCTGATGCTGAACCCACTGAGCCACACCAGCCAGTAAAATGACAAGAAACTCACAACTATCAACAACTGAACATTTTTTAAAAATGAAAACAAAAAGTAAGCAAACCACTGGAATAGGAAGAGAATCACAGTAATGGGCATCACATGGAGGGTTTGCAGTAAAGGTGTGGAAAGGTAGAATGAGGGAAGAAGAGTACAGGGCATAAGCAGCATAATTGGTAGGCATAGAATAGACAGGGAGTGATTAAGAAAGGTATAGGAAATAGAGAAATCAAAGAACTTGTATGAACAACCAATAGATATGAACAAAGCAGGTAGAGGCTGGAGGGTTTCAGGGTACATGGCAGAGAGGACATAAAGGGGGCAAATCGGAAAAACTTTAGTAGTATAACCAATAAAATACATCTCTTTAAAAAAAGAAAGACAGAGGCACATAAATAGGAGCTGAACCTCAGGACAGGGATGCCTGGAAATTCAGATGTGAAGTCTCATTGTCACTGATTGGTCAGGTTTTGAAATATAAGTGCATCTGAATATGGGTGTTACACTACAACACTGGGGTAGAAAGGGAGACATGGGGAAAAATTGCATAAATAACATACAAAAAGATCCACAACACTATGAATGCAAAGAAGAAAGTAGCACTGGTTACTCTTCTTAATTTTGGACAGAAAAGGGGAAGGGAAAAGCCAAGGGAATTTTTAAGGGTAAAAGCAGACTTGCATATGTTTAAAAGTACAAGATTCTGTAGAAATATTTAAAGATATAAGAACAATAAGGAAAATTTTAGGGAATAAATTCCAAAGATGAAAAGAAGTTGACAGAATTCAACATATTTCCATGATTTCAAATTACATACTTTTGAATCTGGGAATGACTGATACTTTTCTAAGATGATGAAAAATATGTATGACTCAGACCAAAACTCAGCAACTTAAACAGGACACTCTGGAGGCATTCTTATTAGAACTAGTAAAACCAAGATGACTACAGTCTTTAGTATTATTTCACAATGTATTAAATGAAGTATTAAAAATACAGTTATAGATGCAAATGGAATAAGAGGCATTGAAATTAGAAGGAAAGAGGTAAAATTATTTTTAATTATAAAATATGTTATTACATATCTGGAATATCTGAAAGAATGCATGAAAAGAATTCTATAAATAATATTTACTTTATCAAGTATAAAATTAGCATAGAATTGATACAAACAAATAGATAATAATATGAAAATATAATGAAAGAAAAAAATACTTGTTACAGGTGCAAAGATAAAATAAAATTCCTATGCATGAATGTGATAACAATGTGCTAAAATAGATGAGAAAAATTATAAAACACTCCTAAAAGATACTGAAGTTGACTTGAAAACAATGGAGAGATATGCCACACTTCAAAATTGGAGGTCAAAAGATGCAAAGATGTCAATTCTTCCCAAGTTTCCTTTTAAATTTAAGATGCAATCAATAAATGTGCCTTTAAGTTATTTACTAGAACTAGACAGGTTAATTATAAAGGTTGGGGTTAAACATGAATAGCCAGGAAAACCATAAAGAAAAGAACAACACACAGTGAGTTACCTTCAAGATATGAAATATTATGAAGCTTCTGTAATCCAAGCAGTGTGGTATTGGGTTATGAATAGACAGACAGACCAATAGAACACAATGGAAAATGAGAAATAGCCCAGGTGCCTATTAAACTTTGCATAGAATGAAGGCAACAGCTCAAAACCATGGGAAAATAATGGACTTTTTATAAATGGCAATAGAACCACACGATGGTCTTCTAGAAAAATATATAGTTGCATACATTCCTCGCATCATACACTGGTAAAATTTCTAAAATGACCAGATATTCATATTAAAAAAATGAACCCATTCAATCACATTATGATAAAATGAGTGATTTTCTTTATAACCTAAGAGAAGAGAAAATATTTCTAACTATCATTTAAATACCACAAACAATAGAAGACTAAAAAGTTTAATTTAAAATTTTTTCATAACAACAATCAAAAGACAAATCACAAATCAGAGGAAAACATGCAACTTATACCTCAAACAGAAAGCTATTATACCCAATATATAGTCCTCCAAAACAGGGGAAGGACAAAATACAGCAGAAACATAAGGAAAAAGTAGGAAGAGACAGTCCACAAAAGACATAAAAATACCAACAGTCATAAAATTTATGAAACCACCTGCCATGTTTCTTAAAATTAAAGAAATGCAAATTAGAACAATACTGAAACACTGGTTCTCACCCATCACCATGGAAATTTCTAAAATTCTGAAACTATACCATGCTGAAGAGACTGTAAAAAAGTATGCACTCCCAATTTCTGCTCAGGCAGAAAATAAATGTCAATTCCTCCTCCCCAAACACAAAATCCATCAACAATACAATCTCAGTCAAAATTGCAGCAGGTTCTATCGTAGGAATTTACAAGCTGAGTCTAGAATTCATATGGAAATTCGCAAGTCCTAAAGGAGCCAAAAACACTTTGAAAGAAGTGAATGAAATTCAGGACTTATATTAACTGATTTCAAAAATTATTATAAAGCTACAGTAATCAAAACCTGTATGGTACTGGCATCAACATAGACAAATAGATGAAAACAAACACACACAAGTAGAATCAACTGGTTTTTAACACAGGGAAAAGAACGATCACTGGACATTTATGAGCAAATATACACATACCCCAAAACCCCACATTGATCTATATAAAAAACTTAAGTCATAATTTCCACATTGTTCTTCTGGCCTCAGCAAGAACAGTAAAGAATTTCTTAAAAAGGATACAGTACTAACTATGAAAGGCAAAGTTGATAAGTCAAACTTCATTTAAATTAAAAATATTGGCTATCAAAAGATATCATTTAGGGTAAGTAAGGCATAGTCTGGAGAAGATGGGGAGAGGAAGATGATTGTGTATGTATGCATGTATTATGCATAGATACATATATATTATCTATACGTGCACCAACACAAACATGTACACTTCAATGGACTTACATGTGCATTTTCAAATTACTTCAATACAATAAGAAAACAACTTACTACCATATTTTTTAAAGAGAAAATGACTTGAATAATCACTTCAGAGAAGATATTCAAATAGCCAGTAAATATGTAAAAAGATGCCGAGCATTATTACTTATCAGGAGAAGAGTTCGATAAAAAAGCATTCCACTGTCCCTACCAGAATAAAAATACATTGTTGCATAAGGAATAAAATAGAGATAAAATTAAAATACCAAGGCTTAACAAGGATATAGAACAATTAGAATCCTCAAACAGTGTTGATAGCAATGCAAATTGAATCAAACATTAGAAAACAGTGATGTTTGGCAGTGATGTTACACAAGCTGCACATAAGCCTACTCTATTATCCAGCAGATACACCTATAAGTATAATACAAAAGAAATGTTTGCTTATTCCATCAAATACACAGGCACTATGTTTCCAAAGGCTTTATCAATAATAGGCAAAAGCTGAAAACTAACTTTATTAAAAGGCTAAATAATTGTATATTCACATGATGGAATACTACTCACCACTATAACATAATATACCCATACATACTGCAATACAGATATACATGACAGGCTTTATGATGAAGAAAAGAAGCCAGAAACAATCCAGTACCTGTTTATATGAAGTTCAAGTACAGACAACACTCTACAATGATAAAAGTCAGAACAGTGGATAGCTGTGGGGATGGGGTGGAGGGCAGGTTGTATTTATTGGAAGGGTGCAAGAGGGAACTATTGAATGTAGATGGAAATATTGTACACCTTGATCTAGGTTGTGGTTACATATTCATGTGCAAAAGTACAGTGAGCTCTACACTTAAGATTAGTGCACTTTGCTATATAAAAGTAAGGGCACAACATTTTCTTTTTTTTTTTTTTTAGATTTTATTTATTTATCTTTAGAGGGGAAGGAGAGAGGGAGAGAAACATCAATGTATGGTTGCCTCTAGTGCATCCCCTGCAGGGAACTGGCCTGCAGGGAACCTCCTGCCTGCAACCCAGGCATGTGCCCTGACTGGGAATCGAACCGTGATCCTCTGGTTCACAGGCCCATGCTCAATCCACTGAGCTACACCAGCCAGGAGGGCACAACATTTTCAAAAGGAGTTCTGGGTATTCTTTCATGACCTACATTGAACAGCATATTCAATACACCAACCCCAACTCCTAAATTTGAGGTTCCCTAAATTCAGGCATCCAAAGGGTCCACCACAAAACATACCCCTTTTATTACATAAAGATTTTTTATTACAAGATAATGAGCATATAATTCGGTAACATAACAATATGACACTCCAACACACCCTATGACAAAATGTTCACATTGCTGTCCATCTCATGTGAGACAGTCACATCCCCTATCAACCACATTCAATGGCACTACTTCTGCTGGACCCTGTATTTCAAGTCATCTCAATCCTCCCTTTATAAGTTTATTCTTTTCTTTTCGGCAGCATTGGACAAAATCAAAAGGCAGAATTCAACAGTTATTCGAGTTTCCCCTACTTCCTAATGGAATGGAGTTTCCTAAGGAACAGCCCAGTAAATAAAAATAATTATCCCAGCACTTCATTTCTCATTGCTTCTCAAAGAAATTTTACCAATAATAGTGAGTTTAGACAAAAATTTTCTTTTGATCTTTAATATAAAGCTCTACTTTCCATTTCATAATATGGCTTTATGAACTTATCCTGAGATCACCATTTCTTACCCATATGCCTCTATTATTAGAATATGGAGGCTAACTGCAATGCCTGAAATTTCCATAGCAATTGCCTCTCCTAATAAGCAGCAGCTTGGTGCTGCCTGGCAGGTGGACATGGACCCAGGGACAGCTAGTGCTCTGTCACATACTCTAGACCAGTGTCATCCAATGGAAATATAATGCGAGCCACCTATAAATTCTAAACTTTCTAGTAGATTCCTTAAAAATGAATATATACATTCATTTTACTGACATTTTATTTAACACAATATATGCAAATTGTTATCATTTCACCATGTAATCAAAAAAAAAGTATCCATGAGATTGTTTTTCATATTCTTCAAAGATTGGGTGTGTATATCACACTTACTTTGCCCACTTACAGTATATCTCCATTTGAATGTCCACATTTAGGTTGCTTAGTACCCTATATGACTAGTGACTACCAGATCAGATAGCACGGCTCCCAATGACCTTGGACCACAACCAAGATAACCCTTGAAATGAGACTCCAAATTCTTTATCAGCCTCGAAATAATATGACGCATCCACTCAGCATCTTTCTACCCTATAAAATGCCATTTCTCTTCTCTCAAAGTTCTAATTCACTAACCCACATCCCTGGTGCTCCACTAACCAATTCACTGGTCGCCACACTTGCCCTCTGGGAAACCTAACACACTACCCATTCACACAGTTAAAAGTCATCAGACACTGATCTGGTCATTTTGCCAAGACCTACTCAACAAAATTTGTCACCTCCTATTCTCTTGCAGAATGTGATGTATGAAAGTTGTTTGTGCAAGTAGCACAAAATTATTGTCAATTCTTTTTTAATTTAGATGTACTAGGTCAAATAACATGTGAAATGACATCTTCCAAGAAAGAGATGAGGCAAGAAAACATGGCCTAAAGGAAAACAAACTGAATTGAGATACAAGCTGGGATTTTAGTCCCAACTTTGCCGCCAGGTAATTTTTTTACATTTTTGGACTAGAGGAAATGATTCTATATGGGATTTTCTCAGAAAAATGAAAATCGACCTGCCTTTACACCCAGCAATTTCACTGCTAGGATTATATCCTAAGAATCCTAAAACATCAATTTCAAAGAACCTATGCACCACAACATTCATAGCAGCACGATTTACAATAGCCAAGAGAAGGAAGCAACCTAGGTGCCCATCAGTAAATGAATGGATCACAAAATTGTGCTACATACACAAATTGGAATTCTATGCAGCAGAGAGAAAGAAGGAGCTACTACCCTTTGCAACAACATGGATGAAAACTGGAAAGCAATATGCTGAGTGAAATAAGCCACGTGTTGAAAGACAAATACCATATGATCTCCCTTTAACAGGAAACTAAATGATAAAACAAACAAGCAAGCAGAATAAAAACAAAGACACTAAAATAGAGAACAAGGGGACAGTGACCAGAGAGGGGAGGGAAGGGAATTTAAGGAAAAAAAGGGCAGGGATTTGGAGGAACAAGTATGAAGGACACTGGGATGAGGACTGGAGAGGGGGAAATGGGAGGAAGGTGGGGAACAGGAGCCTGGGGAGGTGGCTGAAATGGGAGAAATAGACAAAAAACTGTAATTGAAAAATAACTAAAGAAAATTTAAAAAAAGAAATGATTCTGAAGTCCCATTGAATACTGCATACTATATGATTGCAAAGACTATTTTCATAAAATAAAGAAGGAAGAGTTGGGGTGATGGTGAGAGGGAATAAATCCATTTGGGAAAGAGTTAAAATTTCTTTTAAATATACAGTACAAAAGCATGAAGGTTGAATTCCTTATTGATGATGATGATAAAAAATAACAACACTCTAATTTAAAAATTCTCATGCCTTTTCTCAATTTCCAATTTTTTTCAAGAGAAAGTTATTCTTCCCAAGGTTTTCTTCATGGCTAATTTGACATCCTTGTTCCTCAGGCTGTAGATAAGTGGGTTCAACATGGGAACCACAATGGTATAGAACACAGTACAGACTTTGTCCCATTCAAGGGGTAAAATAGTAGGTGGTTTAAGGTACACAAAAGCTGCTGAACCAAAGAAAAGACAAACTGCCATTATATGAGAACTGCAGGTACTAAAGGCTTTGGATCTGCCCTCAGTAGAACTAATGTGGAAAATGCTGACAAGAATGAAACCATAAGAGAGAAAAATGGTCACAATGGGCACCCCAATGGCAATGGCTGCAAGAGTACAGAGCACCAGAGTAGTCATGAAAGAGCTGTTGCAGGAGTGCTCAAGGAGGGGAAGGAATTCACACATATAATGATTGAGAACGTTTTCTCCACAAAAGGTCAGAAACAGTATATTACCTGTATGCGCTATAGCCGACAGAAACCCCATCCCATAGACACACAGCAAAAGAAATACACACACCTGAGGAGACATGGTGACCGTGTACAACAGTGGTTTACAGATGGCCACATAGCGGTCATATGCCATTGCTGACAGGATGAAGCATTCAGAATTGGCAAAGAAGGCAAAGAAAAAGAACTGAGTCATACACCCAGAGTACGAAATGATGTTCTTCTTTGAGACAAAACTCATCAGCATTTTGGGGATGATAGCAGAGGAGCAACTGAAGTCAATGAAGGACAAGTTGAAGAGGAAAATGTACATGGGTATATGAAGATTAGAGTTCAGTCCAATCAGTGTTATCAAGCCCAAGTTCCCCACCATGGTGACCACATAGAAGCCTAGAAACAGGAAGAAGAGAGGGAGCTGGAGTCCTGGTTGGTTAGTTAAGCCTGTGAGGATAAACTCTGTCATAGAGGAGGTGTTATCTGCAGCCATCCTCCTCTGGGACTGCCTGGGAGAAAAAAAGAAGAGTTGCTCACACAGAGTGAGAAAAACAACCCATTCCTGAGAGTGCAGTTTGAACAGGGAGGTGTGGAACTTAGAGTTGAGATGGCATCTCCTTCTTCCTGCATCTCTGTTTTTATGATCCCCACATGGCTTCAACCATCTTAGTAACTGTTGGCGGGTGAAATTATCCTCAAGAGAAACAGCTCATCCAACTGAGGAGAAAGTCCACAAAGGTCAGCTGGGATGACCCTGCAACCTTCCAGTGACCCTCTTCTGGTACTGCCTGTCCTCTACAGCGCAGGGCCAAGTTTGGTGTGACCTGGGCCCTTCTCTGCAATGCTGTTGGGAAGCAGAAGCCAGTTGCCCTAGAACTTCCACCTTTGGTCAGTGCTGGTCAGAACAGAAAGTTGAGGCTGTGTTGCCCTGAGCCTTTGGCAGGAATGGCGGTGGAAATATTATGTAAAAATAATACTGGAGTAATAAGGTAAAGTTATTAACTAAACCCAATAAAAAAGAAATAATTGCTGAAAACTAACTAAACTAATGGCACTGTTCTAAGTGCTCTGGGCATTTTGGTTAAACCCACTGAACAGGTGAGGACACAGGGCACAAGTCCCAGGCCTTCTAATTGGCAGTGGAGGGGTACTCCGTATGTCTGGCTCGGGGTTCGAACTTCGTACCCTAACTACTCTGCACAGACCAGGTCAGGCAGGCACTCACCCTCCTTCTGCCTGCAGTCACAGTGCTGGACTCTGCTGGCTCCCACCCACCCCTCTCATGGAGACTCACATGGCCCTGGTGAGAGGAAGGGGACAACTCAGAGCTAAGACTGCTCTGCTTCTGACTCTCCTTTAAAATTCAAAGCCTTTAGTTTGTCTTGGTTCTCCTGTTGAGCTGAAGAACATGATCTCAGACGTCTTTTGTCCTGAGCCTGCAGTTCAGCTTCCAGGGTTGGAACAGAACTTTTATAACATCTGTGTATAACCAGAGACTGAAGAGTGTTATTCTGGACTAGGGACCACAGTGACCTAGTTACAGAGGCTCCCTCAGGTATCCTGCTCCCTAAGGAAGAAGCAATGTTTGTTTATGCCCTGATGGTGCCTGACGCAGCTTTAGATGGCCTTTTCTTTCATTCATGTTACATCTTTATAAGAACAATTAAGAATAAAACTCTAGGATAAAGAATTCTTTTGCTTACTGAGTGCTTACTGTATACTGACCTCTGTATTTGATGCAGCCCCCTCCTCTGAAAGGTTTAGAGCAACCCATACATAATTTTATCACGTTCATTCCTCAGAATGACCTCGTAAGATAGACCTATTTGTCTCCACTAATAATACATGAAAGAAACATGAAAGTGCACTGAGGAAAGGAAAGCTAGCGAGGGGGACAGGACACAGGGGAGAGTGGCTGAAAGGGCAAATGCTAGAGATTTCAGTTAAAATAGCGGGATCTGACACTTGAGCAATGACTTGAGAAAGACCTGGAAAGTCTTTGCTTAATAATAACACCAGTTACTCTAATGAAATGCTGGGTGTCATGGCTTAGTGCAGCACCATCCCTAGGCATCAGGGTTTTGTCCCACAATTTTATTACGTACTCCAGCCCAAATTATCGCTGTGGGGAAGGAAAGTGTGACCAAATAACAGGGTAGGGGTAAGAGACCTTGCTGGGTTTTAGGTAACCACAAGTCATAGAGTACAGATTTTTGGCTGAGACTGATATAAAGATAAAGAAAATTTTAAGTGGCATTTCGTCTTCAACACCCTTTGGCAGGGGCATTTACATAGTAAGGATGGCAAATTTTCTATTCAAAAAACAAATCTCTATTTGGGGAAGTTCAAGAGTTGGTTAGCTGATGAGTTCTGTATGTTTTTGGTCAGAGTTAAGGTCAGAAGTTCTTTGGGGGAAATTATGACAGTGGAACAGAAAGGCAGAACCCATCATCTTCCAGGCAAGTCCCACTGAAACCACTGCACATGGGCCTGTGTGTGTGTCTGAGTGTGTACACATACAGAACTGAGGGCTTGCCCTACCCCCACAAAAGCTCAGCAGTGATGGTTCCTCATCTGCCTGTTTGCATGGAGAAGTGTCCACTGCCCAGATGATTATAATAAAACCCTGTCTCTGTTCTCAATTCTGCTGCACATGTTGAAGAAATGGAGACAAACAACCCATTACCAAGAAACTAAAGTAAGCATCACAAGTATGTTCTCCTTAGGACCCAAGGTCAAAGAGGACCTTGGCGACTCACTACAATGTTCAGTTTACTTTCAGAATCTCAGAGGATTCTTGGAAGCATGATGCAACACCAGGAAAATCTCTTCTGAGATCTTTGCCTCTTCAGAGATGGTATCCATGGGAGCTTCAATTCCAGTGCATCAAGGTTTCATTTCAAGCGAACCAAGGCTTCTCTAAAGCTGTTTTGACTGTTGACTTGCTCCTATACAAGCAGAGAGAAACACAAATCAATATACTTGTTATTTTTTGTAGGTCTTTTATAATCTCGGTTAAGTTTATGCCTAAGCACTTTGGGTTTTTTTCTTGCTTTAGTAAATAGGATTTCTCCCCTAGTTTCTGTTTCTGCTATTTCATTGCTAATGCACAAAAATGCCATCGATTTTTGAATATTAACCTTGTATCCCACTACTATTCCAAATTCACTGATTGGGACAGTTAGTTTTTGGGTGGAGACTATAGAGTTTTCTATGTACACTCTTATCTCATCTACAGTAATGACAGTTTTCCTCTGTCCTTTCCAATTTGGGTGCCTTTTGGTACTTTTTCTTCTTGTCGGATCCCTGTGGCTAGAACTTCCAGTACTATGTTGAGTAGGAGTAGTGAAAGCATGCCCCCTTGTCTAGTTGCTGATCTGAAGGGAAAGCTTTTAGTTTTTTTTTTTCCACTGGGGATAATGTTGGCTGTAGGTTTCTCATAGATGGCTTTTATTATGTTGAGGTATCCTCACTGTAGTCTCACTTTGCTGAGTATTTTTTTAATCATAAATGGGTGTTGGATTTTATCAAGTTTTTCATCATCTATTGATCTGATCATATGAATTTGCCCTTCATTATGTTTATGTGGAGTATTATGTTCATTGATATGTGAATGTTGTAGCATCCTCCCATCCCTGGGATGAATCCCACTCGACCATGGTGTATGATATTTTCAATGTATTTTCTTTTTTAAAATATATTTTTTGATTATGCCATTATACTTGTCCAATTCCCTTCCTTTATTCCCCTCCACCCTGCACACCCCTTCCCCACCATTCCTCCCCTTTCACTTATGTCCATGTGTCATGAGTTCTTCAGATTCTATATTTCCCATACTATTCATGACCTCTCCCCTGTCTATTCTCTACCTACCATCTATACTACTTATTCTCTGTACCTTCTTCTACCACTACCCTGTTGCTAAGCCTCAATGTGATCTTCATTTCTATAGTTCTGTTCCTGTTCTAGTTGTTTGCTTAGTTTGTTTTAGATTTAGGTGTGTTTGTTAATGACTGTCAGTTTGTTGTCCTTCCACTATTCATATTTGTTATCTTCTTTTTCTTTGATAAGTCCCTTTAACATTTCATAAAATAAGGGCTTGGTGATGATGAATTTCTTGAATTTGATCTTATCTGAGAAGGACTTTATCTGCCCTTTCATTCTAAATGAAAGCTTTGCTGGATAGAGCAATCTTGGATGTAGGTCTTTGGATTTCATGACTTGGAATACTCTTTCAAGCCCCTTCTTGCCTGTCAGGTCTCTTTTGAGAAATCCACTGAGAGTCTGATGGGAACTCCTTTGTAGGTGACTGTCCCCTTATCTCTTGCTGCTTCTAGGATTCTCTCCTTCATTTTAATCTTGGCTAATGTAATGATGATGTGCCTTGGTGTGTCCTTTCTTGGGTCCAACTTCTTTGGGACTCTCTGAGCTTCCTGGATTTCCTGGAAGTCTATTGCCTTTGCCAGATTGGGCAAGTTCTCCTTTATTATTTGTTCAAATAACTTTTCCACTTGCTGCTCTTCCTCTTGCCCTTCTGGTATCCCTATAATCCATATGTTGGAACATTTAAAGATGTCCTGAAGGTTCCTAAGCCTCTCTTCACTTTTTTGAATTCTTGTTTCTTCATAATTTTCTGTTTGGTCCTTTTTTCCTTCCTTCTGGTCCACTCCCTTGATTTGAGTCCCAGTATCCTTCCCATCACTATTGATTCCCTGTGTATTTTGCTTCATTTCATGTAGTGAAGCCTTCATTTGTTCACCTAATTTGTGACTAAAATCAACCAGTTCTGTGAGCATCCTGATCACCAGTGCTTTAAACTGTGCATCTGATAGGTAGGCTATTTCTTGGCTGCTTAGAGATATCGGCTCCTGGGGTTTGAGTTCTTCTTGAGCCATAATGTTTTGGTCTGTTCTCACCTGTTACATATGATGAGCAGAGCCCTAGGAGTTCACAAGAAAGGGGAGACTCAGGTTGCTGAGTTGCGACGCTATATGTGCGGGTAGAGTTCAAGAGGGGCAATAGCGGTCTCCTCTGCTGCTTCCCATCAGCTACTGAGGCCTGCATGGTTTGTCTCACTGCTCGCTCCTTTACCTGGTTTATCTGTGAGCAAATGTGTGACCCTGGTCAGCCAGCTGCCCCCCACCCTCACTGGGTCCGCCCTTTCTAACCCACACCTGGGATCTGCCAACTGCTGGCTGTGTGCCTGGGTCTGTCAGGCAGATCTTTCCTCCCTGACCCCACTCTGCCTCTGGCTCAGGCCCTCTTACCAGTCTGGCTGAATGGTTTGTTGTTGTCAGACTTTGGTATAGTACAATTTTCTGTGTTTTGGTTGTGTTTTTGTTACTAACACTTTGTTGTCTTTAAACTTGGTTGTGCAAGGAGGTAAAGTGTTTCCATCTTCACCGGAGGTCCCTGTTTTGGCTTGATTTTTATTTTGTGGTAAGATCACTTAACCTGTGATATATCCTCTTAACAATTTGTAAATGCAGAATACAGTATTGTTAACTAGAGGCTCTGCATCACATAGCAGATCTCTAGAATTTATTTATCTCCAATAACTGAAGCTTCATAGGTGTTGAAAAATTGGAGAGGGCTTAACACCTTCAAATTTGGGTCAGCCAGAGTGACACCTTCCACCTGGTGGCCTGATTCCTAGATTTCACGACAGTAATCAAGTCCCATAAACATCAATGTGTGCTTACCTCTCACATGCCCCCTGCTGGGGAATCTGACTCACAACCCAGGTGTGTGCCCTGACTAGGAATCAAACCAGCAACCCTTTGGTTCATAGTCTGGTGCTCAATCCACTGAGCCACACCAGCCAGTAAAATGACAAGAAACTCACAACTATCACCAAATGAACATTTTTTAAAAATGAAAACAAAAAGTAAGCAAACCACTAGAATAGGAAGAAAATCACAGTAATGGGCATCACATGGAGGGTTTTCAGTAAAAGTGGGGAAAGGTAGAATGAGGGAAGAAGAGTACAGGGCATAAGCAGCATAATTAGTAGGCATAGAATAGACAGGGAGTGATTAAGAATGGTATAGGAAAGAGAGAAATCAAAGAACTCGTATGTACAACCAATATATATGAACAAAGCCGGTGGAGGCTGGAGGGTTTCGGGGTACATGGCAGAGAGGACATAAAGGGGGAAAATAGAAAAAACTTTAGTCGCATAACCAATAAAATACATCTTTTTAAAAAAAGAAAGACAAAGGCACATAAATAAGACTGAACCTCCGGTCAGGGATGCCTGGAAAATCACATGTGAAGTCTCATTGTCACTGATTGGTCAGGTTTTGAAATATAAGTGCATTTGAATATGGGTGTTACACTACAACACTAGGGTAGAAAGGGAGACATAGGGAAAATTTGCATAAATAACATACAAAAAGAGCCACTACACTATGAATGCAAAGATGAAAGAAGCACTGCTTACTCTTCTTAATTTTGGACAGAAAAGGGGAAGGGAAAAGCCAAGGGAATTTTTAAGGGTAAAAGCAGACTTGCATATGTTTAAAAGTACAAGATTCTGTAGAAATATTTAAAGATAGAACAATAAGGAAAATTTTAGGGAATAAATTCCAAACATGAAAAGAAGTTGACAGAATTCAACATATTTCCATGATTTCAAATTACTTACTTTTGAATCTGGGAATGACTGATACTTTTCTAAGATGATGAAAAATATGTATGACTCAGACCAAATCTCAGCAACTTAAACAGGACACTCTGCAGGCATTCTTATTAGAACTAATAAAACCAAGATGACTATAGTCCTTAGTATTATTTCACAATGTATTAAATGAAGTATTAAAAAATACAGTTAAAGGAAAAATAACTAGGTTTTCAAGATGGCGGTGGACTAGGACGGAGCAGATACCAGTTCCTAGTACAAAAGAGACAGACACCTATCTGATCGGAGGAGGTGAGGCCAGCAAGCCAGCAGTTGCCAAGCATATATGAAAATAAGAGACCAGAAACCTCATTGGTCACGGAGGAAGCAGATGGTAGGGAGACAGCAGTGGTACAGTAGTCCCTGGGACGGAGCAGGGAGAAACAGCCGGTGCAGGGTAGGGGAACCAGCGCCCTGTGGCGAGAGCCCAAGGGCTCCTGGGACAGCCTTAAGTGCCCGGATGGCTCCCTCCCTGGGATTTTTCTGCCGGGCAGGCCGAGTGGCCCAGGCAAAGAGGTGTGGAAGAAATTTCAGCCTGCGCGCAAGTTGGGGAACTAGTCACTCCACAGGCAGTGTGTCTGGGCAAGTGCCTGAGGGCGCCTAGGCCAACCTTCAGCACCCAGAAAGCTCCCTCCCTAGGATTTTTGGGCCCGGACCGGCCAAGAGACCCAACCAGAGGGGAGCAGAGGAGATTTCAGCCTGCACACAGTTCTGGGTCCAGCACCCGGCGTGGTGCTGCTACATCCCTAGGTTTTTTTTTTTTTTTTGGCACAGGTTGGCCAGGGGACCCAGACTAACACAGGAGCCGAAGGGATGCACACCACGCAGCGTGCCATGACGAGCACACAGAGTTTCTAGGTCGGCGCCCAGTCCTCAAATCAGCTCCCGGGTTCCAGTCTACCCCCCTCAGACTATCTGAAAGCCTGGGGTGCTGAGGGGTCCTGGGAAAAGAGCTGAGACCCTCAACCCCCTCCCTTTCTGGCCAAGCAAGGTGGGGGGGCTGCAGAGACTTGTTTGATAGAGTTTACAGAGAGGGTGCGGAGGACATAGGGCCCCAACCAAAGACTCTGTGGTTGTCAGCCCAGGAGAACTCAGAGGTGCAGCCTGGGGCTCTGAATCCAGTAGACACAACAGCATGGTCTGCTTCAAACCCAGCTTGGCAGCAAACCCAGGATTGGGCAGAGGGTCTGGGGCTTCCCAACTGAACGGGGGCAGGCCTGTGCTCAATCCCAAGGGAACCAGGCCACTAGGCCGATGCAGGTGCCTGCAAACACAGCAAAACAGACTATGGCAGTACCCCTGGGAGGAGAGCGCTGTGAAGAAGTCCTAGTTTCCCATTGTAGGGAGCTGGGGAGAGGTGCCAAGTGTCTGGATCCAGAGAGGGGCTGGCTGAAAAAATCAGGACAATCGACCCTCAGTCAACTGCAACCAGAAAAACCGGTTCGGCAAGTTTGAAGCCAACAAGTGACATTTCCTTTCTGAGTAATCTGTTATTTCTTTTAAACTTTATTACTGTTTCATCTTTCCGTACTTTTGTCCTCTTTTCCTTGATTTTCTGTTTTATTTCTTTTTCTTTTCTTTCTAAACTTATTGCTCTTTCTTCCATTCCCCTACCATTTTTTTCTTTCTTCCTTTTATTTCTTTCCTTGTCATTTCTTTCTTTTACCCACAAGAGTCACAATCAACTTGAAAATATGAAAAGACCAGAGCTGGACCCATAGAAGAGGCCTCCCAATAGTAGAGTCAGAGAGACAAATTGCACATTGTTGTAGGAGAGAAACTAAAAGTTGCCGCATATTTGAGTAGGTGGAAGCAGAGAACAACAGGATAACCAAAAGAGACTGCACCA
Source organism: Artibeus jamaicensis (assembly GCF_021234435.1). Classification (NCBI taxonomy): domain Eukaryota; kingdom Metazoa; phylum Chordata; class Mammalia; order Chiroptera; family Phyllostomidae; genus Artibeus; species Artibeus jamaicensis. The sequence continues at coordinate 11,189,153 of NW_026522052.1, read as the reverse complement.
CTGAAATTCACAGGCATTCCACCACAAAAGTTCACACCATAAACACAGGGTGTCAAAACAGATTAATCTAAGAAGCTGAGCCTAACAAGAAGAGTCTCACAAACAATGGGAAGACAAAGAAACAATCCCCAAATGAAAGGAAAGGAGGAATCCTCAGAAACAATGTTAGATGAAATAGAGGCAAGTCAACTATCAGATACTGAATTCAAAGCACTGGTTATCAGGAAGTTCAAAGAGCTCACAATCAGCTACCAGAAACTACAGGGAAGCTACAATGATCTCACTGTGAACTATATCAACATGAAAAAGGAAATGGAAATTATTAGCAAGGGCCAAGAGGAAATGAAGAATACAATTTCTGAATTAAAAAACAGAGTAGAAAGCATTAAAAATAGGGTGGATGAAACAGAAGATCGGATAAGTGAATTGGAGGACAAAGTAGAAAGCATCTCACAGAAAAAACAGGAAAGGGAAAAGAGGCTCAGAAAGAATGAAGAGAGATTAAGAGCAATGGAAGACAATATGAAACGTAATAATATCCGAATAATAGGAATACCAGAGGAGAAGAAGAAGAACAAGGGTTAGAAAACATATTTGAAAGAGTAATGAGAGAAAATTTCCCTAATTTGATGACAGAAAAAGTAACACAAATCCAGGAATCACACAGAGTCCCATTCAAGAGGAACCCAAAGAGGCCCACTTCAAGACACATCATCATTAAAATGGCAAAATTCCAAAACAAAGAGAGAATCTTAAAGGCAGCAAGGGAGAAAAAAGAAATAACATACAAGGGCCTCCCAATAAGGTTAGCCACTGACTTCTAAATGCAAACACTCCAAGCAAGAAGAGATTGGCAAGAAATATTCCAAGTAATGAGAAACAGAAGCCTACAACCAAGGCTACTTTACCCAGCAAGGCTCTCAATCAAGATAGAAGGCCAAATAAAGAGCTTCCAAGACAAAAGAAGTCTAAAGAATTTGCTGCCACCTAGCCAGCTCTACAAGAAATACTAAAAGGTCTGCTCTAAGGAAAGGAAGGAAAAGAGACAGACAGAGAGGAACACAGGTACAAAAATGGCAATGAATAAATACCTATCAATAATAACCTTAAATGTAAATGGATTAAATGCTCCAATCAAAAGACACAAAATAGCTCAATGGATAAGAAAGTATGACCCACACATATGCTGCCTACAAGAGACCCACCTCAGGACAAAAGACCATCACAGACTAAAAGTGAAAGGATGGAAACAAATTTCCCAAGTAAATGGACAAGAACAAAAAGCTGGGGTAGCAATTCTCATATCAGACGAAACAGACTTCAAAAAAAGAGCCATAAAGAGTGACCCAGAAGGTCACTTCATAATACTCAAGGGAAGAATCCACCAAGAAGACATTAACATCATAAATATATATGCACCCAACATAGGAGCACCAAAATATATAAGGAAAACGTTAGAGGAATTTAAGAAAGATACAGACAGCAACACAATTATAGTGGGGGATTTTAACACCCCACTATCAAAAATGGACAGATCTTCCAAACAAAATATCAACAAAGACATTGCGGCATTAAACAACACCTTGATGAAATGGACCTAACTGATATATACAGAGCTCTTCACCCCAAAGAAGCTAAATACACATTCTTTTCAAATGCACATGGAACATTCTCAAAGATAGACCACATGATAGGACACAAAACAAGCCTCAACAAATTCGAGAATATAGAAATCATACCAAGCATTTTCTCTGACCACAAGGGACTGAAACTGGAAACCAACACCAAAGATAAAAAACCAAAGCACCCAAAATCATGGAGACTGAATGGTATGCTATTAAACAATGAATGGGTCAAGAATGAAATTAGGGAAGAAATCAAAAAGTTTCGGGAAACAAATGAAAACGATCTCACAACAACCCAAAACTTATGGGACACAGTGAAGGCAGTCCTGAGAGGGAAGTTTATAGCAATACAGGCCTACCTAAAGAAGATAGAAACATTTCAAACAAACAACCTAACCCTACACCTGCAAGAACTCGAGGAACAACAACAAAAACAGCCCAAAGCAAGTAGAAGGAAGGAAATAACCAATATCAGAGCAGAACTAAATGACATAGAGACTAAAAGCACAATTGTAAGGATCAATGAATCCAGGAGTTGGTTCTTTGAAAAAATAAACAAAATTGACAAGCCTTTAAGTAGGCTCATCAAGAAAAGAAGGGAACAGACACAAATAAACATAATCAGAAATGAAAGAGGAGAGATTACAACTGATACCACAGAAATAGAAGGGATTGTAAGAAATTACTATGAAGAACTGTATGCCAAGAAATTTGAGAACCTAGGGGAAATGGACACATTTCTAGAAAAATATAATCTCCCAAAACTCAATGAAAAAGAAGTAGAAAACCTGAATAGACCAATAACAGCAAAATAAATTGAAGCACTAATCAAAAAACTCCCATCACACAAAAGCCCCAGACCAGATGGTTTCACAGGAGAATTCTACAAAGCATTTAAGGAAGAGCTAACCCCTATTCTCCACAGACTATTCCAAAAAATCCAGAAGGATGGAAAACTCCCAAACTCCTTTTATGAAGCCAGCACCACCCTAATACCAAAACCAGATAGAGACACAACTAAGAAAGAAAACTTCAGGCCAATATCACTGATCAACATAGACGCTAAAATCCTCAACAAAACATTGGCAAATCGCATCCAACAATATATCCAAAAGATTATACACCACGACCAAGTGGGATTCATCCCAGGGATGCAAGGATGGTTCAACATTCGCAAATCAGTAAATGTAATTCATCACATAAACAAAAGCAAAGACAAAAACCACATGATCATATCAATAGATGCGGAAAAAGCTTTTGACAAGGTACAGCACCCATTTATGATAAAAACACTCAGCAAAGTGGGAATAAAGGGAGCATTCCTCAATATAATAAAGGCCATTTATGAGAGACCTACAGCCAATATCATACTCAACAGGCAAAAACTAAAAGCTTTTCCACTAAGATCAGGAACAAGACAAGGATGTCCACTTTCACCACTTCTATTCAATATAGTATTAGAAGTTTTGGACACAGTGATCAGGCATGAAAAGGAAATAAAAGGCATCCAAATAGGAAAGGAGGAAACAAAACTGTCACTGCAGATGACATGATAGTGTACATGGAAAATCCCATAGACTCTACCAAAAAAACTGCTCAAACTAATTAATGAATTTGGCAAAACAGCAGGATACAAAGTCAGTATCCAGAAATCAAAGGCATTTTTGTATACTAACAATGAATCAGCAGAAGCAGAAATCAAGGAAAAAATCCCATTCGATATAGCAAAAAGAAAAATAAAATAACTGGGAATAAAGCATTTCTGTATGCAGAAAACTACACAGCCCTGAAGAAAGAAATCAAGGAAGACACAAACAAATGGAAACATACACCTTGTTCATGGATTGGAAGAATTAACATCATCAAAATGTCCATACTACCCAAAGCAATATACAGATTCAATGCAATACCTATTAAAGTACCAATGGCATATTTCACAGACATAGAACAAACACTTCAAAAATTTATATGGAATCATAAACGAGCCCGAATAGCAGCTGCTCTTTTAAGAAAGAAGAACAAAGTAGGAGGGATCACAATACCAGATATCAAACTGTATTACAAAGTCACTGCAATCAAAACAACCTGGTACTGGCATAAAAACAGGCACATAGACCCATGGAGCAGAACAGAGAGCCCAGAAATCAACCCAACTCTCTACAGTCAATTAATATTTGACAAAGGGGGCAGTAACATAAAATGGAGTAAAGATAACCTCTTCAGCAAATGGTGCTGGGAGAACTGGACAACTACGTGCAAAAAAATGAAACTTGAGCACCAACTTACACCATACACCAAAATAAATTCAAGGTGGATAAAAGACTTAAATATAAGCTGTGACACCATTAAAGTCCTAGAAGAGAACATTGGCAAGAAAATCTCAGATATTCCACGCAGCAACATTTTTACAGATATGTCCCCTAGAGCAAGGAATATACAGGAAAGAATACACAAATGGGATCTCATCAAAATAAAAAGCTTCTGCATGGCTAAAGAAAACAGTATTAAATTAAAAAGACAACCAACTGTATGGGAAAACATATTTGCCAATGATACCTCAGACAAAGGTTTAATCTCCAAAATATACAAAGAACTTACACGACTCCACTCTAGGAAGACTTCCAACCCAATTAAAAAATGGGAAAAGGACTTGAACAGACACTTCTCTAAAGAGGACATACAGAATATCCAGAGACACATGAAGAGATGCTCAATATCGTTAGCTATCAGAGAGATGCAAATTAAAACCACAATGAGATACCACTTTACACCAGTCAGGATGGCTATAATAGACAAAGCAACAAACAACAAATGTTGGAGAGGGTGTGGGGAAAAGGGGACCTTAGTTCACTGTTGGTGGGATTGTAGACTGGTACAACCATTATGGAAAACAGTATGGAATTTTCTCAGAAAAATAAAAATTGACCTGCCTTTTGACCCAGCAATTCCACTGCTAGGATTATACCCCAAGAATCCTAAAACATCAATTTCAAAGAACCTATGCACCACAATGTTCATAGCAGCACAATTTACAATAGCCAAGAGTTGGAAGCAACCTAGGTGCCCATCAGTAAATGAATGGATCCAAAATTTGTGGTACATATACACAATGGAATTCTATGCTGCCGCCTTTTTTCTGCATCACAAACTCTTGGCTGAAAATCCGTTATGATCTCATGGAACCAGCACTGTCAGTATGGTCTGTCACTGACGGTTGTCACATGGCCCATCCATACACAGTTTCTCAGCCACCTAGGGTGTCACTTCTGAGTTCTCAATTCTGAGTTCTCACTGGGTTTACCTGGAATGCTTCCTAAAAAATCACTTTCACATGAGCCTTCATCTCAGGATCTTTGGGGAACCAAATCCAAGCCTGGTGGGAAGGAAACCAAATGAATAGTAGAGAAGGCTGCATGCCAAAGAAAGGGGGAGAAAAAGCATTTGAGGAGAAAATAAAACCCATCACTTTTTTAAAGGAAACAGTTAGAATCCAGAATGCTCACTAAAGAAAACTGAAAAGTAAAATGATATATCAGCATTTCTCCAAGTCAAAAGACAAATCTCAGAGTTTTTGCCTCAGGAAATGAGGTGCTCAGAGGATAGTTCAGCATGGCTGCTGCTTTGCTGTAAAAGATGCTGGTTCTCAATGGTGGCTCCCCAGGCAGCACAAGAGGCATCTCTGGGGAACTTCTTATTAATGAAAAGTCTCAAGTCCTCCCCAAGACCTACTGGATCAAAAACTCTGGGGATGCGGCCTGGAATCTGTGTTTTAGCAAATCCTCTGTGTGATTCAGATTCATCTGAGAACCACCAATGGAGTTCCTGGTCCCAGCATGTGAGCTGAAGTAAAGCGTTTTCCTGACCCAAAGGGAAGAAAGAGCAGCTTTTACAACTGCCTTAGGAGGGAGGAAAATAAGAATGAGTATGTACAGACAAAGATGATCAGTTGTAAACCTTATGGCTACAAAATCCGAGAGCTTGTGAATAGGTGCTGAATAAAGAGAGTTTGATGAGAGCAGGTTTGTTGCACCACGTGAGATGGCTGATGGTGTTGTGGTTACAGAAAGACACGCTGACCTTTGCCACTGGGTGGGTCATGACACCACCAATATCTATTCCCACACAAACCAAGGGTTGCCAGAGAACAGAGATGAGAGACTGATGCCATAGGGACGTCAGGCCATGAGTATTAAAACAGTGGTCACTGACTACAATGGAACAGGAGAAAAATGTCTAAAAATGTCTTGCACTTAAAATTAGTGATGCTGTTTCTACCTGATACACAGTTTGTTAACGTTTTAAGTGAAATTACAAAAACATAGAATTCTTTATTATTTACTTTCTTTAAAAATATATAATTTATTATTTTTATTTTACAATTACAGTTGATGTACAATATCATGTCAGTTTCAGGTGTGCAACCCTATGATTAGACATTTATACAACTCACAAAGGGATCACCTCAAAAAATCTAGTCCCCATCAGGCACTGTACATAATTACGACAGAATTATTGATTGTATTTCCTGTGCCGCACTTTACCTCCCCAGGACTGTTCTGCAACTACCAATTTGTACTTCCTAATCCCTCAATTCCTTCACCTTTCTCACTCTTCCCCACACACAATCAAAATGTTCTCTGAATTTATGAGTCTCTTTCTTTTCTGCTTGTTGCTTATTTCGATTTTTAGATTCCAGAAAGAAATAAAATCATCTGGCATTTGACTTTCTCTGTCTGACTTATTTCACTCAGGATAACACCCTCTAGGACCATACAGGTTGTTGGGGTCCAAGATCTCATTCTTTTGGTGGCTGAGTCATATTCCATTGTATGACTGCACCCCTTCTTCCCCCACTCATCTATGGATGGACACTCAGGTTGCTTCCATATCTTGGCTATTGTAAATAATGCTACAACGAACATACAGGATTCTTTATTGTTTTTTTAAATTTTTATTTAGATATTTTTCAAGTACATTTTTTGTCTATTTCTCCCATCCCACCCCCCCCACCCTGTCTCCCTCCTCTCTCCCATTCCCTTCCCCCAGTCCTCATCCCTGTGTCTTTCATACTTGTTCCTCCAAATCCCTCCCCCTTTTTCCCCTTAAATTCCCTTCTCTCTCCCCTCTGGTCGCTGCCCCCTTGTTCTCTATTTCAGTGTCTTTGTTTTTATTCTGTTTGCTTGTTTGTTTTATTCTTTAGCTTCCTGTCAAAGGTGAGATCATATGGTATTTGTCCTTCAATGCCTGGCCTATTTCACTCAGCATAATACTTTCCAGCTCCATCCATGTTGTTGCAAAGGGTAGTAGCTCCTTCTTCCTCTCTGCTGCATAGAATTCCATTCTGTATATGTACCACAATTTTTTGATCCATTCGTTTACTGATGGACACCTAGGTTGCTTCCAACTCTTGGCTATTGTAAATTGTGCTGCTATGCACATTGTGGTGCATAGGTTCTTTGAAATTGATGTTTTAGGATTCTTGGGGTATAATCCTAGCAATGGAATTGCTGGGTCAAAAGGCAAGTCGATTTTTATTTTTCTGAGAAAATTCCATACTGTTTTCCATGATGGTTGTAGCAGGATTCTTTGGATAAATACCCAGAATTGGAGTGGCTGGATCTTTTTTGTCACTATTTATAGCCCTTGTTTTAAAGTCTATTTTTTCTGGAATAAGTATTGCAACCACAGCCTTTTGTCTTTCTTTGGTTTCCATTTTCATGTACTACATTTTTCCCCATCCCTTTGCTTTCAGTCTGTGTGAGTCTTTGATCTGAAGACGGCACATGGAAGGGTCTTGTTTTGTTCTCCTTAAGCCACTGTATGTGTTTTGATGGCAGCATTTAATTCATCTGCACGTAAAATAATTGTAGATAAATCTGTATTAATTGCCATTTTATTATTCACATTTCTAATATTTTTATTCTTTTAGAAAAGAGACTTTCACATTTCATTTTCTTTGTTTTTAAATTTATTTTTAATTGAATTTATTGGGGCAACATTGATTAATAAAGTTACGTAGGTTTCATGGGTACATTTGTATAACATGTCCTCTGTATGTTGTATTGTGTGTTCATCACCCCAAGTCAAGTCTTCTTCCATCACCACTTATCCTGTCTTTCCCTCCCCCACTTCTTTACTCTGATGATAACCCTACTGTTGTCTGCCTGTGAGGTTTTCTCATTTTTTACTTAATCCCTTGATCTTTTACCTGACCCCCTCTCTTTCAGTCTGTTCTTTGTATCCATGAGCCTGCTTCTGTTTTGTTTGTTAATTCATTTTGTTCCTTAGAATTCACAGGTAAGTGAAATCACAGAGTATTTGTTTTTCTCTGACTGGCTTATTTCATTTACCCTAATACTCTCAAAGTCCATCCATGCTCTCCCAAAAGGTAAGATTTCTTTCTTTTTTACAGCCAAGTAGTCTTCTATTGTCTTCTAGTACCACAGAGATTTAATCTACTCATCCACTGATAGACACTTGGACTGCCTCCATATCTTGGCAATTGTAAATAATGCTGCAATAAACACCTGGGAGCAAAGATTCTTCGAATTAGTGTTTTCGGTTTCTTTGGATATATTGCCAGATTTGTAATTGCTGGGTTATGAGGCAGCTCCACCTTTTACTTTTCTGAGGCAACTCCTGTCTGCTTTCCAGATTGGCAAGGCACAAGGTCACTATATGAATGATTCACACCTTTATTCATTAATTATTCCATAATTGCATAATAGCTACATTTTAAAAAGAATACAGGAATCAAATTATGCCCAGAACTGTGAAAAATTTCTTTTAAAACCTGGTGTTAATTGAATAATGCAATTTTTTCTAAATTTTACTTTCTTAAATAATGCTATGTATTTTCTCATAAAAATGACATGATATATAGTGGGCTTTTTAATGCTATGTTCCTAGTATGGGTATCTTAGCTGTTTGGGTTTGATTTTTATTGTGGTAAGATCACTTAACATGAGATATATCCTCTTAACTATTTGTAATTGCACAGTACAGTATTGTTAACTAGAGGTTCTGCATCACATAGCAGATCTCTAGAATTTATTCATCTCGCATAAATGAAGCTTCATAGGCGTTGAAATTTTGGAGAGGGCATAACACCTTCAAATTTGGGTCAGCCAGAGTGACTCCTTCCACCTGGTGGCCTGATTCCTAGATTTCACGACAGTAATCAAGTCACCTAAACATCAATGTGTGGTTGCCTCTCAAGTGCCCCCCACTGGTGGCCTGGCTCACAACATAGGTGTGTGACCTGACTGGGAATCAAACCAGCAACCCTTTGGTTCATAGTCTGGTGCTCAATCCACTGAGCCACACCAGCCAGTAAAATCACAAGAAACTCACAACTATCAACAACTGATCATTTTTTAACAATGAAAACAAAAACTAAGCAAACAACTAGAATAGGAAGAGAATCAGAGAAATGGACATCACATGGAGGGTTTTCAGTAGGGGTAGGGAGAGGCAGAATGAGGGAAGAAGAGTACAGAGAATAAGCAGCATAATTGGTAGGCATAAAATAGGGAAAGCTTAAGAATAGCATAGAAAATAGAGAAATCAAAGGACTTCTATCTACAACCAATAGATGTGAACAAAGCAGGGGGAGGCTGGAGGGTTTCAGGGTACATGATGAAGAGGACATAAAAAGGGAAAAGTAAAAAAAAAACTTTAATAGCATAAATAAATCTTTTAAAAAAAGAAAGACAAAGGCACATAAATACGAGCTGGACCTCAGGTTCATGGATGCCCTGAAAATCAGATGTGAAGTCTCATTGACACTGATTGGTCAGATTTTGAAATATAAGTGCATCTGAATAGGGGTGTTACACTACAACACTGGGGTAGAAAGGGAGACATGGGAAGAATTGCATTAATAATATACAAAAATAGCCACAAGACCATGAATGCAAAGAAGAAATAAGCACTGGTCACTCTTCTTAATTTTGGACAGAAAAGGGGAAGAGAATAGCAGGGAATTTTTAAGGGTAAAAGCAGACTTGCATATATTTAAATGTACAAGATTCTGTAGAGATATTTAAAGATCTAAGAATGATGAAGAAAATTTGAGGGAACAAATTCCGAAGAAGATGAAAAGAAGTTCACACAATTCAACATCTTTCCATGCTTTCAAAATACTTACTTTTGAATCTGGGAATGATTGATACTTCTCTGAGATAATGAAAAATATGTAGGACTCAGACCAAAAATCATCAACTTATATGGAAACCCTAGAGGCATTCCTGATTAGAACTAGTAAAACCAAGATGACTATAGTCTTTAGTATTATTTAACAATGTATTAAATGAAGTATTAGAAAATACAGTTATAGATGGAAATGGAATAAGAGGCATGCAAATTAGAGGGAAAGAGGTAAAATTATTTTTAATTACAAAATATGTTATTACACTTTTGGAAAACCTGAAAGAATTCTACAAATAATATTTACTTTACCAAGTATGAAATTAGCATAGAATTGATACAGACAAATAAATAATAAGGTGAAAATATAATGAAAGAGAAAACTTTTCGTATGGTTGCAAAAATAAAATAAAATTCCTATGCATGAATGTAACAACAATGTGCTAAAATGGATGAGAAAAACTACAAAACACTCCTCAAAGATACTGAAGTTGACCTGAAAAAGTATGGGCAGGTGTGCCACACTTCAAGATTAGAAGTTACAACATCCAAAGATGTCAATTCTTCCCAAGTTTCCTTATAAATTTAAGATGCGATCAATAAGTATGCCTTTAAGTTACCTTGTAGAACTAGACAGATTAATTATAAAGGTTGGGGTTAAACATGAATAGCCAGGAAAACCATAAGAAAAAAATAGCATGTGAGAAGTTACCTTCAAGATATGAAATATTATAAAGCTTCTCTAATCCAAGCACTGTGGTATTGGGTTATGAATAGACTGACAGACCAATAGAACACAATGGGAAACAAGAAATAGCCCAGGTGCCTATGAAACATAGTATAGAATGAAAGCAACGACTCAAACCCATGGGAAAAAGATGGACTTTTTATAAATGGCAGTAGAACCACGTGATAATCTTCTGGAAAAATATATAGTTGGATCCATTCTTCATACCATACACCGGTAAAATTTCTAAAATGACCAGATATTCAAGTTAAAAATGAATAAATAAAATTGTACAATCACATTATGATAAAAATGAGAGACTTTCTTTATAACATAAGAGGAGAGAAAATATTTCTATCATTAAGATACCAGAAATGTTAGAAGAGTAATACATTAAATTAAAATTTTTATCATGTGAAGTCAAAAGACAAATCACAAATTAGAGGAAAACATGCAATTTATACCTCAAACAGAAACCTATTATACCCAATATATAGTCCTCCTAAAAACTGACAAGGTCAAAATCGAGCAGAAATATGAGGAAAAAGTAGGAAGAGACAGTCCATAAAAGAAGTAATAATACCAACAGTCATTAAATACATGAAACCACCTCCCATGTTTCTTAAAATTAAAGAAATGCAAATTATAACAATACTGAAACACTGGTTCTCACCCATCACCATGGAAATTTTTAAAACTCTGAAACTATACCATGCTGAACAGACTGTGACAAAGTACACACTCCCATTTATTGCTGAGGTAGAAAATAAATGTCAATTCCTCCTCCCCCAACACAAAATCCATCACCAATACAATCCCAATCAAAATCGCAGGAGGTTCTATTGTAGGAATTTACAGCTGAGTCTAGAATTCATATGGAAATTCGCAGGTCCTAAAGGAGCCAAAAAAACTGTGAAAGCAGTGAATGAAATTCAGGGTTCTATTAACTGATCTCAAAAATTATCATAAAGCTACAGTAATCAAAACTGTATGGCACTGGCATCAACATAGACAAACAGATGAAAAAAAAACACGCAAAAATAGAATCAACTGTTTTTAACACAGGTAAAAAAACAATCACTGGATATTTATGAGCAAATATACACATACCCCAAAACCCCACTTTGATCCATATACAAAACTTAACTCATATAATTTCCACATTGCTCTTCAGGCCTCAGAAAAAACAGTAGAACAGTAAAAAATTTCTTAAAAAGGATACAGCACTAACTATGAAACCAAAGTTGATAAGTCAAACTTCATTTAAATTAAAAATATTGGCTATCAAAAGGTATCATTCAGGATAAGTAAGGCATAGTCTGGAGAAGACAGGGAGAGGAAGATGACTGTGTATGTATGCATGTATTGTGCATAGATACATATATATTATCTATACATGCACCAACACAATCATGTACACTTCTATGGACTTACATGTGCATTTTCAAATTCCTTCAATTCAATAGAAAAACAACTTACTACCCTATTTTTAATGAGAAAATGACTTCAATAATTATTTCAAAGAAGATATCCAAACAGCCAGTAAATATGTAAAAAGGTGTCCAATATCATTACTTTCCAGAAAAACAAGTTGAACAAAGAAGCATTCCACTGTCCATACCAGAATAAAAATACATTGTTGCATTACGGATAAGATAGGGATAAAATTAAAATACCAAGGCTTAACAAAGATATAGCACAATTAGAATCCTTAAACATTGTTGATAGCAATGCAAATTGAATCAAACATTAGAAAACAGTTACGGTTGGCAGTGATGTTCACAAAAGCTGCACATAAGCCTACTCTATTATCCAGCAGATTCACATATAAGTATAATACAAAAGAACTGTTTGCTTATTCAATCAAAATACACATGCAAAATGTTTCTAAAGCCTTTACCAATAATAGGCAAAAGCTGGAAACTATCTAAATTCATTAACAGGCTAAATAATTGTATATTCACATGATGGAATACTACTCACCACTATAACATAATGTACTCATACCTACTGCAATATAGATGTACATGACAGGCTTTATGATGAAGAAAAGAAGCCAGAAACAATCCAGTACCTGTTTATATGAAGTTCAAGTACAGACGACACTCTACAGTGATAAAAGTCAGAACAGTAGATAGCTGTGGGGATGGAGTGGAGGGCACGTTGTATTTATTGGAAAGATGCAAGAGGAAACTTTCTAAAGTAGATGGAAATGTTGTACATCTTGATCTAGGCTGTGGTTACATATTCATGTACAAAAGTTCACTGAGCTCAACACTTAAGATTTGTGCACTTTGCTGTATAAAATTCAGGGCACAACATTTTCAAAAGGAGTTCTGGGTATTATTTCATGACCTGCATTGAACAGCATATTCAGTACACCAACCCCAACTGCTAAATTCAATGTTCCCTAAATTCAGGCACCCAAAAAGTCCAACACAAAAAATACACCAATTGTTACATAAAAAAATTTAATTACAAAATAATAAGCATGTAATTCTGTAACATAACAATATGACACTCCACCACACCCTATGACAAAATGTTCACATTGCTGTCCATCTCATGTGAGACAGTCATATCCATACCAACCACATTCAATGGCACTACTTCTGCTGACCGTGTATTTTATTTCATCTCAATCTTCCCTTTATAAGCTTATTCTTTTCTTTTTGGCAGCATTGAACAGAATCAAAACCCAGAACTCAACAGTTATTCAAATTTCCCCTACATCCTAATGGAATGCACTTTCCTAAAGAACAGAGCAGTAAGTCAAAATAATTTCCCTAGCACTTCATTTGTCATTGCTTCTCAAAGAAATTTTACCAATAATAGTGAGTTTAGACAAAAATTGTTCTTTTGATTTTCAATAAAGAGCTCTATTTTTCACTTCATAATATGGTGGCTTTACGAACTTCTGAGATCACCATTTCCCACCCATATGCCTCTATTATTACAATATTGAGGCTACCTACAATGCCTGAAAATTCCATAGCAATTGCCTCTCCTAATAAGCAGTAGCTTGGTGCTGCCTGGTAGCCCCATTCAATATTGCATACTGTATTATTGCAAGGACTATTTTCATAACATAAAGAAGGAAGAATTGGAGTGATAGTGAGGGGAAAAATCCATTTAGGAAAGAGTTAAATTTTCCTTTAAATATAAAACACAAAAGCAAGAAGGTTGAATTCCTTATTGATGATGATGATAAAAAATAGCAGCACTCCAACTAAAAAATTCTCATCCCTTTTCTCAATTTCCAATTTATTTCAAGACTAAGTTATTCTGCCCAAGGTTTTCTTCATGGCTAATTTGACATCCTTGTTCCTCAGGCTGTAGATTACTGGGTTCAACATGGGAACCACAATGGTATAGAACAGTGTACAGACTTTGTCCTGTTCAAGGGGTAAAATAGCAGGTGGTTTAAGGTACGCAAAAGCTCCTGAACCAAAAAAAAGACAAACCGCAATTATGTGAGAACTGCAGGTACTAAAGGCTTTGGATCTACCCTCAGTAGAATTAATGTGGAAAATGCTGGAAAGAATGAACCCATAAGAGAGAAAAATGGTCACAATGGGCACCCCAATGTCAATGGCCACAACAGTAAAGAGAAACAGAGTGTTCATGTAAGAGCTATTGCAGGAGATCTCAAAGAGGGGAAGGAAGTCACACATATAATGATTGAGAAGGTTTTCTGCACAAAAGGTCAGAAACAGTATATTACCTGTATGCGCTATAGCTCCCAAAAACCCCATCCCATAGACACCCAGCAAAAGAAATAAACACACCTGAGGAGACATGGTGACCGTGTACAACAGTGGTTTACAGATGGCCACATAGCGGTCATATGCCATTGCTGACAGGATGAAGCATTCAGAAATGATAAAGAAACAAAAGAAAAAGAGCTGAGTCATACACCCTGAGTAAGAGATGATGTTCTTCTTTGAGACAAAACTCATCAGCATTTTGGGGATAATGGCAGAAGAGTAACTGAAGTCAATGAAGGATAAGTTGAAGAGGAAAAGGTACATGGGAATATGAAGGTGAGAGTTCAGCACAATCAGTGTTATCAAGCCCAGGTTCCCCATCATAATGACCACATAGAAGCCTAGAAACAGGAGGAAGAGAGGGAGCTGGAGTCCTGGCTGGTCCGTTAAGCCTGTGAGGATAAACTCTGTCACAGAGGAGGTGTTATCTGCAGCCATCCTCCTCTTGGACTGCCTGGGAGAAAAAAAGAAGAGTTGCTCACACAGAGTGAGAAAAACAACCCACTCTTGAGACTGGTGTTTGAACAGGGATATTTGGAACTTAGAGTTGAGATGGCATCTCCTTGTTCCTGCATCTCTGTGTTTATGGTCCCCACATGGCTTCAACCATCCTAGTAACTGTTGGTGGGTGAAATTATCCTCAAGAGTATGGGCTCATCCAACTGAGGAGACAGTCCACAAAGCTCAGCTGGGATGACCCTGCAACCTTGCAGTGACCATCTTCTTGGACTGCCTGTCCTCTACAGACCTGGACCAAGTTTTGTGTGACCTGAATCATTCTCTGCAATGCTGTTGGGAAACAGAAGCCAGTTGCCCTAGACCTTCCACCTTTGGTCAGTGCTGGTCAGAACAGGAAGATGAGGCTGTGTTGCCCTGAGTCTTTAGCAGGAATGGCTGTGGAAATGTTATGTGAAAATAATACTGGAGTAATAAGGTAAAGTTATTAACTAAACCCAATAAAAAAGAAACAATTGCCGAAAACTAACTAAACTAATGGCACTGTTCTAAGTACTCTGCGGCATTTTGATTAAACCCATGGAACAGGTGAGGACACTGGGCACAAGTCACAGTCCTTCTAAGTGGCAGCAGAAGGGGAACTCAGGCTGTCTTGCTCTGGGATTCAAGCTTCGTACCGTAACCACTCTGCTAGAACACAGACCAGGTCAGGCAGGCACTCACCCTCCTTCTGCCTGCAGTCACAGTGCTGGACTCTGCTGGCTCCCACCCATCTCTCTCATGGACACTTAGATGGCCCTGGTGACAAGAAGGGGACAACTCAGAGCTCAGACTGTGTGCTACTTCCTCTCTACTTTAAAATTCAAAGCCTTTAGTTTGTCTTGGTTTTCCTGTTGAGCTAAAGAACATGGTCTCTGACCTCCTTTGTCCTAAGCCTCCAGTTCTGCTTCCAGGGATGGAACACAACTTTTATAACATCTGTGGATAACCAGAGACTGAAGAGTGTTATTCTGGACTAGGGATCATGGTGACCTAGTTACAGGAGCTCCCTCAGGATCCTTGCTCCCTAAGGGAGAAGAAATGTTTCTTTATGCCCTTGATGTTTCCTGATGCAGCATTTAATGGCCTTTCATTTTATTCAGTTTACATCTTTATAAGTACAATTAAGAACATTGCACTAGGAAAAAGAGTTCTTGTACTGAGCACTTACTGTATACTGACCACTGTTATCTGACCCAGTGCCCTCACCTGAAAGATCCAAAGCAACTCATACATAAATTTACCATGGTTTTTCCTGAGAATGAGCTTGTAGAGTAGACCTATTGGTCTCCACTAATAATACATGAAAGAAACATGAAAGTGCACTGAAGAAAAGGAAAGCTAGAGAGGGGGACAGGACACACGGGAGAGTGGCTGAAAGGGCAAGTGTTAGGAGATTTCAGTTTAGATAGCAGGATCTGACAGTTGAGCAATAACTTGAGACAGACCTGGAAAGCCTTTGCTTAATAATAACACCAGTTACTCTAATGAAATGCTGGGTATGATGGCTTAATGCAACACCTTCCCCAGGCATCAGGGTTTTGCCCCGCACTTTTATACAGTACTGCAGCCCAAATTATTGCTGTAGGGAAGGAAATTCTGACCAAATAACAGGATAGAGGTAAGAGACCTTGCTGAGGTTTTAGATAACCACAAGTCACACAGTGTAAATTTTTGGCTGAGACTGATATAAAGATTAAGCATATTTTAAGTGGCAATTTGTATTCAACACCCTTTCCCAGGGGCATTTACATAGTAAGGATGGCAAATTTTCTATTCAAAAAACAAATCTCTATTTGGGGAAGTTCAAGAGTTGGTTAGCTGATGAGTTCTGTGTGTTTTTGGTCAGAGTTAAGGTCAGAAGATCTTTGGGGGAAATTATGACAGTGGAACAGAAAGGCAGAACCCATCATCTTCCAGGCAAGTCCCACTGAAACCACTGCACATGGGCCTGTGAGTGTTTGTCTGAGCATGTACACATGCAGCAGTGAGGACTTGCCCTCCCCCCACTAAAGCTCAGCACTGATTGTACCTCATCTACCTGTTTGCATGGAGAAGTGTCCACTGCCCAGATGATTATAATGAAACCCTGTCTCTGTTCTCAATTCTGCTACACATGTTGAAGAAATGGAGACAAACAATCCATTACCAAGAAACTAAAGTAAGCAGCACAAGAATGTTCTCCTTAGGACCCAAGGTCAAAGAAGACCTTGGGGACTCACTACAATGTTCAATTTCCTTTTGGAATCTCAGGGGGTACTTGTAAGCATGATGCAACACCAGAAAAAATTCTTCTGAGTTCTTTGCCTCTTCAGAGATGGTATTAATGGGAGCTTCAATTCCAATGCATCAAGGTTTCATTTCAAGTGAACCGAGGCTTTTCTAAAGCTGTTTTTTTTTAAATTTACTTGTTCAAGTACAGTTCTGTCTTTTCCTCTCATCCCAGCCCCCCGCCAGTGCTCCCCACCTCCCTCCCATTTCCACCCCCCTTAGTTGTTGTCCATGTGTTCTTTATACTAGTTCCTGTAAATTTTTTTCCTTTTTTTCCTGAAATTCCTTCCCCTTTCCCCTCTGGTCACTGTCCACCTGTTCTCTATTTCAGTGTCTTTGGTTATATTTTGCTTGCCTGTTTGTTTTGTTGTTTAGCTTCCTGTTAAAGGTGAGATCATATGGTGTTTGTCTTTCTATAGCTGTTTTGACTGTTGACTTGCTCCTATACAACAGAGAGAAACAGAAATCAATATTCTTGATTAAGTTATTTTGTCGCAGTTCTTTTACCTTCTTGGTGAAATTTATTCCTAGGTACTTTATTTTCTTCCTGCTTTAGAAAATGGAATTTCTCCCCTAGTTTCTCTTTCTGATATGTCATTGCTGGTGTACAAAAATGCCATCGATTTGTTAATATTGACCTTGTATCCCACTATTTTTCAAATTCACTGATTGGGTCAGGTAGTTTGGGGGTGGAGACTGTAGAGGTTTTTTATTTTAATTATTTTTCATGTACAGTTTTTGTCTATTTCTCACATCCCAGGCTCCCCCCGCCTCGTGCTCCCCACCTCCCTCCCATTTCCTCCCCTCCAGTCCTCGTCTGTGTGTCCTTCATACTTGTTCCTCCAAATCCCTCCCCATTTTTCCCCCTTAAAATCCCTTCCTCTCCCCTCTGGTCACTATCCCCTTGTTCTCTATTTCAGTGTCTTGGTTTGTATTCTGCTTGTTTATTTTGTTGTTTAGCTTCCTGTTAAAGGTGAGATCATATGGTATTTGTCTTTCAACACCTGGTTTATTTCACTCATCATAATGCTTTCCAGTTCCATCCATGTTGTGGCAAAGGGTAGTAGCTCCTTCTTTCTCTCTGCTGCATAGAATTCTATTGTGTATATGTACCATAATTTTTTTGATCCATTCATTTACTGACGAGAACCTAAGTTGCTTCCAGCTCTTGGCTATTGTAAATTGTGCTGCTATGAACATTGGGGTGCATAGGTTCTTTTGGACTGGTGTTTTAGGATTTTTAGGATATAATCCTAGCAGTGGAATTGCTGGGTCAAAAGGCAGGTCCATTTTTAGTTTTTTAGAAAATTTCATACTATTTTCCACAGTGGTTGTATCAGTCTGCAATCCCACCAACAATGGATTAGGGTCCCTTCTTTTCCACAACCTCTCCAACACTTGTTGTTTGTTACTTTGTTTATGATGGCCATTCTGACCAGGGTAAAGTGTTATTTCATTGTGGTTTTAATTTGCATCTCTCTGATAGCTAGTGATATTGAGCATCTTCTCATGTGTCCCTGAATCTTCTGTATGTCGTCCTTAGAGAAATGTCTATTCAAGTCCTTTGCCCACTTTTTAATTGGGTTGTTTGTCTTGTTAGAGTGGAGTGGTGTAAATTCTTTGTATATTTTGGAGATTAAACCTTTTTCTGAGGTATCATTGGCAGATATGGTTTTCCATACAGTTGGATCTCTTTCTATTTTAATACTGTTTTCTTTAACTGTGCAAAAGCTTTTAATTTTGATGAGATCCCATTTGTTTATTCTTTCCTTTATGTCTTTTGCTCTGGGGGACATATCAGTAAAAAAGTTGCTGCATGAAATATCTGAGATTTTCTTGCCAATGTTCTCCTGTAAAACTTTAATGGTGTCACGGCTAATATTTAAGGCCTTTTTTTTCTAAGATTTTATTTATTTATCTTTAGTGGGGAAGGGAAGGAGAGAAGGAGAGAAACATCAATGTATGGTTGCCTTTCGTGCATCCCCTGCTGGGAATTGGCCTGCAGGGAACTGGCCTGAAACCCAGGTATGTGCCCTGACTGGGAAATGAACCACCACTATCTGGTTTGCAGGCCTGCGCTCAATCCACTGAGCTACAAAAGCTAGGGCTTATATTTAAGTCTTTTATCCACCTTGAATTTATTTTTATGTATGGTGTAAGTTGGTGCTTGAGTTTCCTTCTTTTTGCACATAGCTGTCCAGTTCTCCCAACACCATTTGTTGAAGAGGCTATTATTAGCCCATTTTATGTTGCTGCCCTCTTTGTCAAATATTAATTGGTTGTAGAGATTTGGGTTTATTTCTGGGCTCTCTGTTTTGTTCCATTGGTCTATGTTCCTCTTTTTATGCCAGTACCAGGCCGTTTTGATGACAGTGCCCTTGTAATACTGTTTGGTATCAGGCATTGTTGTCCCTACTACTTTGTTCTTCTTTCTCAAAATTGCAGCTGCTATTCGTGGTTGTTTATGGTTCCAGATAAATTTTCGAAGTGTTTGTTCTCTGTCTGTGAAGTATGTCATTGGTACTTTAATAGGTATTTTACTGAATCTGTACATTGGTTTGGGTAGTATGGACATTTCGATGATGATGTTAATTCTTCCAATCCATGAACAAGGTATATGTTTCCATTTGTTTGTGTCTTTTTTGATTTCTTTCTTCAGTGCTGTGTAGTTTTCTGCATACAGGTCTTTTATGTCCTTGGTTAGTTTTATTCCTAGGTATTTTATTTTTCTTTTTGCTATATCAAATGGAATTTTTTTCTTGATTTCTGCTTCTGCTGTTTCATTGTTGGTATACAAAAATGCTTTGATTTCTGAATATTGACTTTGTATCCTGCTGTTTTGCCAAATTCATTAATGAGTTTGAGCAGTTTTTTGGTAGAGTCTATAGGATTTTCCATGTACACTATCATGTCATCTGCAAACAGTGACAGTTTTGTTTCCTCCTTTCCGGTTTAGATGCCTTTTGTTTCCTGTACTTGTCTCATTGCTGTGGCTAAGGCTTCCAATACTATTTTGAATAGACGTGATGAAAGTGAAAAACCTTGTCTTGTTCCTGATCTTAGTGGAAAAGATTTTAGTTTTTGCCCATTGAGTATGTTGGCTGTAGGTCTCTCATATATGGCCTTTATTATATTGAGGAATACTCCCTCTATTCCCACTTTGCTGAGTGTTCTTATCATAAATGGCTGTCGAAAGCTTTTTCTGCATCTATTGATATGGTCATGTGATTTGTGTCTTTGCTTTTGTTTATATGATGTATTACATTTACTGATTTGCAAATATTGAACCATTCTTGCATCCCTGGAATGAATCCCACTTGGTCATCGTGTACAATCTCTTTAATGTTTTGTTGGATGTGGTTTGCCAATATTTTGTTGAGGATTTTTGCATCTATGTTCATCAGCGATATTGGCCTGAAGTTTTCTTTCTTTGTTGTATCTTTATCTGTTTTGGGGATTAGGATGATGCTGGCTTCATAAAAAGAGTTTGGGATTCTTCCATCAATTTGGATTTTTTTGGAATAGCCTGGGAAGAACAGGAGTTAGCTCTTCCTTAAATGCTTTGTAGAATTCTCCTGTGAAACCATCTGGTCCAGAGCTTTTGTGCTTCGGGAGATTTTTTATTACTGCTTCAATTTCATTTTCTGTTATTGGTCTTTTCAGGCTTTCTGCTTTTTCTTCATTGAGTTTTGGAAGATTATATTTTTCTAGAAATTTGTCCATTTCACCTAGGTTTTCAAATTTCTTGGCATACAGTTCTTCATAATAATTTCTTACAATACTTTGCATTTCTGTGGGGTCAGTTGTAATCTGTCCTCTTTCACTTCTGATTGTGTTTATTTGGGTTCTCTCTCTTCTTTTCTTGGTGAGCCTGCCTAAAGACTTGTCTATTTTGTTTATCCCTTTTCAAAATACCAGCTCCTGGATTCACTGATCCTTACAATTGTGCTTTTAGTCTCTATCTCATTTAATTCTGCTCTGATCTTGCTTATTTCCTTTCTTCTACTTGCTCTGGGCTGTCTTTGTTTTTGTTCCTTGAGTTCTTGCAGGCATAGGGTTAGGTTGTTTGTTTGAAATGTTTTTATCTTTCTTAGGTAGGCCTGTATTGCTATGAACTTCCCTCTGAGGACTGCCTTCACTGTGTCCCATAAGTTTTGGGTTGTTGTGAGTTCATTTTTATTTGTTTCCAGAAACTTTTTGATTTCTTCCCCAATTTCATTCTTGACCCATTCATTGTTTAATAGCATGCCATTCAATCGCCATGATTTTGAATGTTTTGTTTCTGTTCTCTTGGGGTTGGTTTCCAGTTTCAGTCCCTTGTGGTCAAAGAAAATGCTTGGGATGATTTAAATTTTCTTAAATTTGTTGAGGCTTGTTTTGTGTTCTATCATAGGGTCTATCTTTGAAAATGTTCCATGCTCATTTGAAAAGAATGTGTATTTAGCCTCTTTGGGATGAATGCCTCTCTCTCTCTCTCTCTCTCTCTCTCTCTCTCTCTCTCTCTCTCTATATATATATATATATATATATATATATATATATATATATATATATATCAGTTAAGTCCATTTCATCAAGGATGTTATTCAATTCCACAATATGTTTGTTCATATTTTATTTGGAAGATCTGTCCATTTTTGACAGCAGGGTGTTAAAATCCCCAACTATAATTGTGTTGTTGTCAATGTCTTTCTTGAAGTTCTCTAAGATTTTCTTTATATATTTGAGTGCTCCTATGTTGGGTGCATGTATATTTAAAATGTTTATGTCTTTTTGGTGGATTCTTCCCTTCAGTATTTTGAAGTGACCTTCTGGATCTCTTTTTATGACCCCCCGTTTTTTTTTTTTTTTTGAAGTCTATTTTGTCTGATATGAGTATTGCTGCCCCCGCTTTTTTTCCCTGTCATTTGCTTGGAAAATTTGTTTCCAGCCCCTCACTTTTAGTCTGGGTAGGTCTTTTCTCCTGAGGTAGGTCTCTTGTAGGCAGCAAATGTGTGGGTCATGCTTTCTTATCTATTCAGCTATTCTATATCTTTTTATTGCAGCATTTAGTCCATTTATGTTTAAGGATATTATTGATAGGTACTTATACATTGCCATTTTTATACCTGTGCTTCTCATTGTCTCTCTCTTTTTCTTCCTTCCCATAAAACAGACCTTTTAGTATTTCTTACAGAGCTGGTTTGGTGGAGATGTATTCTTTTAGACTTCTTTTGTCTTGGAAGCTCTTTATTTGGCCTTCTATCTTGATTGAAAGCCTTGATGGATAAAGTAACCTTGGTTGAAGGCCTCTGGTTCTCATTACTTGGAATATTTCTTACCATTCTCTTCTTGCTTGGAGTATTTCCTCTGAGAAGTCAGTTGCTAACCTTATTGGGGCTCCCTTATAGGTTACTTCCTATTTCTCCCTTGCTGCCTTTAAGATTCTCTCTTTATCTTGTAATTTTGCCATTTTAATGATGATGTGTCTTCAAGTGGATCTCTTTGGGTTGCTCTGGATTGGTACTCTCTGTGTTTTCTGGATTTGTGTGACTTTTTCTCTCATCAATTTAGGGAAGTTTTCCATCATTACTTTTTCAAATAGATTTTCTATCCCTTGCTCTTTTTCTTCTCCTTCTGATAACCCTATTATTTGGGTATTACTACGTTTCATATTGTCTTTCATTTCTCTAAATCCCTCTACATTCTTTCTGAGCCTCTTTTCCTTTTCTTGCTCTTTCTCGGTGTTTTTTTCTACTTTGTCCTCCAACTCACTGATTCGATCTTCTGCTTCATCGATCCTGCTTTTGATACCTGCTACTGTGTTCTTCAGCTCTGAAATTGTATTCTTCATTTCCTCTTGGCCCTTGCTGATAGTTTCTCTTTCCTTTTTCATATTGATATAGTTTGCAGTGAGATCATTGTAGCTCCCCTGTAGTTTCTGGTAGCTCATTGTGAGCTCTTTGAACTTCCTGATAACCAGTGTTTTGAATTCAATATCTGATAGCTGACTTGCCTCTGTTTCATCTAGCATTCTTTCTGAAGCTTCCTCCTTTTCTTTGGGGGGGGGTTGTTTCTTTGTCTTCCCATTGTTTGTGAGACTCTTCTTGTTAGTTTCAGCTTCTAAAATTGATTTATTCTAGCTTCCTGGATTTATGGTGTGCACTTGTATGGTATAATACCTGTGAGATTCAGTGGTGTAGTCTCCCTCATCTCCCCAGATTGCTGGTCTTGGGCTGTCCTTAACATTGGCTCTGAGTTTGTCTTTGGATTTTTGTTGTTTCTGGGTCTTTTTTTTTGTAGGTTCTTCCCACCAGCTGGTGAACTGATGATGGTCTCTCTGTCCCCTACCCATTTTAATTTGCTGTGCTAGTGAGGGAGGGCTGTGTTGAAGCTAGTTGTTATGCATATACAGGGTTTTGAAGATTCTGTTTTGCTCTTGTTCAGTTGTTTGCCCTGGGAGTTTCTCTGCTGTTTAGTTGTTTTTCCAGGTTGGTCTTGGGTTGAGGTTTGTGTGCTTTCTACTCCCTCCTTCACCTTCCTCTGTTGTTACCTCTTGGTGGTTCCTTTGTTGTTGTGTTTCTCCTTCCTTTGGGTAACATGATGTTCACCGCTTCCACTATTCTGTGTGTGTGTGTGTGTGTGTGTGTGTGTGTGATCAGTTGAAGGGGAAGGCAAACTGGTTTATGACAGCAGGAGAGAATTCTATAATATTTACAGTAGCAGCTGGTCGAGAAGAGACTGGTGCTCCCATGACTATGTACAGTGACAACCATAATCTTCAACCCACCTAGCCACTTTTCAGAATGGGTGGAAGAAAGATAAGGCTCTTGTTGGGGAGGGAAGACTTGTGATTTAGATCCAGAAAGAGGTGAGGTTGAGGGAGGTCAGATTCTGAGGTAAGGTGAGAATAAGTGATGGTAAATAGGTGTAGTGTGAGAGGGAACAGAGTCAACCACTGCAGTATTATATAGTTCAGGCAACAATGTAGTGGGCTAAGATCAGGGGTGGGGGCTTGTTGTGTAGTATTTACAACAGCATGCAACAACTATTATTTACAATAATATTAAAGCAACAATCATACAACAGAATCTATGATATACTAAGATTAGGGAGTATTGGACTTTCAATAGTTCACTAACTGGGCAAGGGGAGGTAAAGCAGAGTAAATTACCAATACACTGTGGTTGAGGGGACAGGAGAAACCTGTCAAGTGATACAATATATCCAGCCAAGGTAAAGAAGACTATACAGAAAGAGGAAGAATACAGAGATACTATTAAACTAAAAGATGTAAGAATAATGAAAAATAATGAAAAAATACAAATATACAGTAACTTGTAGTTTTTCTGTTATAGCAAAGTTAATTTTGTCTCTCTGTCTCTACTGTTGGGATGCCTCCTCTTTGAGTCCAACTCTGGTCTTTTCGCCATTCCAAGTCTTTTGTCTCACTTGGAGGGAAGGGGGTCAAAAAGAAAGAAAAAAAGGCAGCAGAAGGGAGGACAAAGTGGTAGGTTTGGAAAGAAAGGAAGAAGAAATAAAACAAGAAACAAGAAGAGAGAGGGTAAAACTATTGAAAGATAAAACAATAATAAAGTAAAAAAATAAATGCTTATTTAAAAAACAAACAAAATCCCTCTTGTTGGTTTCTAGCTGGCCAAGCCTTTTCTTCTGGTCACACTAGCTACAGCAGTCTGAGGGTCAATTAGCACTGCCTTTCTCCCTTTTTGGTGAACTCAGCCAGTCTCCCAAGATCCTCTCCTCAGCGCCCCACTGAAAGCAGACTTTCCCCAGGATTCACAGTCCTGGCTTGGAGTGTGGACTTGCATTCCCAGCGAGGCTTCTCTGGGCCTATAGGCTTGGGCAACGAACTTTTCTCAGTGCTTTGTTGGAACACAAGGGTGACTCTCAATTCTCCCAAGCGGGCGACCACAGACTCCACGTGTGATCAAAGCTCTCTGATTTGCTTCTTCATGCTCTCTCTTCTCTCTAACACTCCAAGCAAACAGATCTCACTTGGCGTTTCTCAGCCTGTGCCGGGCTGGGTAGGGTGGGAGCTGGTGCCTGGCTCTCTCCCAAGGTCCTTGCTGCCAGCCCTGGGCTCCCAGGAACAGAGGCGGAACCAGCCTGGGTCCTGGCGCGGCCTGGGTCCTGGCACTGCCTGGGTCCCGGTGTGGCCCAGCAGAGGGCCTGCACCTCTGTGCCGTTTCCTCCCACCTTATTGACCTGCAGCTGTCTCTCCTCACTGTCTGGTCATTCAGAGTCTTCTGCAATTTCTGGAGTCCTACCTTCCTATATGCTGGGTCTCTGTTGGCTGTCCACTGTGCCCCTACACAGATCAGCCCGGTTTTCTATGGTGAGTGGGGGGAAGCGAAATCTTTTTTCCTACTCCACTGCCATCTTCCTACAGTCTATTATTCACTTTCTTTAAAAAATATAATTTATTCCCACAGGGCTGGGATGGGAGAAATAGACAAAAAACTGTACTTGAAAAATAACTAAATACAATTATTAAATATATATACATATAATTTATTTCCTTTTATTTTACAATTACAGTTGATGTACAATATCATGTTAGTTTCAGGTGTGAAACCCCATGATTAGACATTTATACAACTTACAAAAAGATCACCTCAATAAATCTAGTCTCCATCTGGCACCACACATAGTTATGACAGAATTATTGACTGTATTTCCTGTGTTGTACTTTCCCTCCCCAGGACTGTTCTGCAACTACCACTTTCTACTTTCTAATCCCTCAATCCCTTCACCTTTCTCACTCTTCCCCACAAACTGTCTAATCTTACAGCCATCAAAATGTTCTCTGCATTTATGAGTCTCTTTCTTTTCTGCTTGTTGCTTATTTTGCTTTTTAGATTCCACAAAGAAGTGAAATCATCAGAAGGCAATGCTCTAGTCTGTTAAGCACCATAACATGCACCATAACATGCACCCATAACATGCGCCCTGGCACTTGTCTTTCTCTGTCTGACTTATTTCACTCAGGATAACACCCTCTAGAACCATCTATGTTGTTGCGGTACAAGATCTTATTCTTTTTGGTGGCTGAGTCATATTCCATTGTATGACTGCACCCCTTCTTCCCCCACTCATCTATGGATGGACACTCGGGTTGCTTCCATATCTTGGCTATTGTAAATAATGCTGCAATGAACATACCAATTTCTTTGGATAATACCCAGAAGTGGAGTGGCTGGGCCCTTCTTGTCACTTGTTATAGCCCTAGTTTTAAAGTCTATTTTTTTCTGGAATAAGTATTGCTACCACAGGCTTTTTGTCTTTCCTTTGTTTCCATTTTCATGTACTACATTTGTTCCATCCCTTTACTTTCAGTCTGTGTGAGTGTTTGATCTGAAGACAGCACATGGAAGGGTCTTGTTTTGTTCTTCTTAAGCCACTGTATGTGTGTTGATGGCAGCATTTAATCCATCTGCACATAAAATAAGTGTGGATAAATATGTATTTAATGACAATATATTATTCATATTTCTAATCTCTTTATTCCTGTAAAAGAATACCTTTTCACATTTCATTTTGTTTGTTTTTCAGTTTATCTTCAATTCAATTTATTGGGGTGACATTGGCTAATAAAGTTATGTAGGTTTCATAGGAACATGTTCACCAAACCAAGTCAAGTCTCCTTCCATCTCCACTTATCCCCTCTCTCCCTTCCCCAGTTCTTCACTCTGGTTATAACCCTATTGTAGTCTGCCTATGAGGTTTTTTCATTTTTTGCTGAATCCCTTGACCTTTTATCCAGATCCCCTCTCTGTCAGTCTGTTCTCTGTATCCTTGAGCCTGCTTCTGTTTTGTTAGTTTATTCTGTTCATTAGAATTCACAGGTAAGTGAAATTACATGGTATTTGTCTTTCTCTGACTGGCTTATTTCATTTACCCTAATATTCTACAATCCATCAATGCTCTCCCAAAAAGTAACATTTCCTTCTTTTTCACAGCTGAGTAGTCTTCAATTGTGTTAATGTACCACAGGTTTATAATCCATTCATCCACTGATGGACACTTGGGCTGCCTCCATATCCTGGCAATTGTAAATAATACTGCAATGAGCACTGGGGAGCAAAGATTTTTTGAATTAGTGTTTTCAGTTTCTTTGGATATATTGCCAGATTTCTAATTTATGGGTTATGAGGCAGTTCTACCTTTTACTTTTCTGAGACAACTCCATACTGCTTTCCACAGTGGCAAGAGAGAAGTTCACTATATGAATGATTCACACTTTTATTCACTTATTATTCCATAATTCCATAATTGCTACATTTTAAAAAGAATACAGGAATCAAATTATGCCTAGTAGCTGTGAAAATTTTCCTTTAAAACCTGGGGTTAATTGAATGATGCCATTTTTAATAAAATTTGCTTCCTTAAATATTGCTATGTATTTTCTCTTAAAAATGACGTGATACACAGTGGGCTTTTTAATGCTATGTTCCTAGTATGGGTGTCTTAGCTTTATTTTTTAATATATTTTATTCATTATGCCATTACAGTTATCCTACTCTCCCCCTTCATTCCCCTCGACCCTGTACACCCCTCCCCCACCATCACCCCAGTTTTGGTTTTTGTCCACATGTCTCAAGTTCCTTAAATTCTATATTACTCATACTATTCTTGCCCTCCCCCCTATCTATTTTCTACGTACTGTCTATGCTACTTATTCTCTGTACCTTCTCCTCCTTTCTCCTCTTCCCACTCCCCTGTTGCGAAACCTCCATGCGATCTTCATTTCTATAGTTCCACTCTTGATCTAGCTATTTTCTGAGTTTGCTTTGGTTTTAGGTGTGGTTGTTAATAACTGTCAGTTTGCTGTCCATTCACTGTTCATATTTTTTATATTCTTTTTCTTTGATAATCCCTTTAACATTTCATATAATAAGGGCTTGATGACGATGAACTCCTTGATTTTAATCTTATCTGAGAAGCACTTTATCTGTACTTTTATCCTAAATGAAAGCTTTGATGGATAGAGCAATCTTGGATGTAGGTCTTTGGATTTCATGACTTGGAATACTTCTTTCCAGCCCCTTCTTGCCTGAAAGGTCTCTTTTGAGAAATCAGCTGACAGTCTGATGGGAGCTACTTTGTAGGTGACTGTACCCTTATCTCTTGCTGCTTCTAGAATTGTCACCTTCACTTTAATCTTGGCTAATGCAATCATGATGTGCCTTGGTGTGTTCCTTCTTGGGTTCAACTTCTTTGGGACTCTCTGAGCTTCCTGGATTTCCTGGAAGTCTATTGCCTTTACCAGATTGGGCAAGTTGTCCTTTATTATTTGTTCAAATAACTTTTCCACTTGCTGCTCTTCCTCTTACCCTTCTGGTACCCCTATAATTTGGATGTTGGAACGTTTGAAGATGTCCTGAAGGTTCCTAAGCCTCTCTTCATTTTTTTGAATTCTTGTTTCTTCATACTTTTCTGTTTGTTCCTTTTTTCCTTCCTTCTGGCCCACTTCCTTGATTTGAGTCCCAGTTTCCTTTCCATCATTATTGATTCCCTGTGTATTTTGCTTCATTTCACTTAGTGAAGCCTTCATTTGTTCCTCTAATTTGTGACTAAAATCAACCAGTTATGTGAGCATCCTGACCACCAGGGTTTTGAACTGTGCATCTGATAGGTTAGCTATTCCTTGGTCACTTAGAATTTTTGGCTCTGGGACTTTGAGTTCTTCTTGAGCCATAATGTTTTTGTCTGTTCATGCCTGTTATGTATGAGGAGCAGAGCCCTAGGTTTTCAGCAGGGTGAGGCAACCCAGGTCGCTGGGTTGTGACACTTATGTGGGTAAAAGGTCAAAGAGGGGCAGTAACAGTCCCCTCTGCTGCTTCCCACAAGCTGTTGGCGCCTGCATGGTCTCTCTCACTGCTCTCTCCTTTGCCTGGTTTATCTGTGTGTGGATGGGTGACCTCGGTCAGCCAGCTGCCCTGCGCCCTCACTGGGTCCGCCCCTTGCTACCCCACTCCTGGGATCTGCCAATGGCTGCCTGCATGCCTGCGTCAGTCAGGTAAACCTTTCCTGCTGGACCAGGGTCCGCCACTGGCTGCGCCCCTGGCTCCACCTCTCTTACCAGTCGTGCTGAATGGTTTGTTGTTGTCAGACTAAAATAAAGTACAATTTTCTGTGTTTTGGTTGCGTTTTTGTTACTAAAACTTTCTTGTCTTTAAACTTGGTTGTGCGAGGAGGTAAAGTGTTTCCACCTACACCTGGATCTTCACCAGAGGTCACTGTTTTGGTTTGATTTTTTCTTCTGGTAAGATCACTTAACATGTGATATATCCTCTTAACTATTTGTAAGTGCAGAATACAGTATTGTTAACTAGAGGCTCTGCCTCACATACCACATCTCTAGAATTTATTCATCTCGCATAACTGAAGCTTCATAGGCGTTGAAATTTTGGGGAGGGCATAACACCTTCAAATTTGGGTCAGCCAGAGTGACTCCTTCCACCTGGTGTCCTGATTCCTAGATTTCAGGACAGTAATCAAGTCACATAAATATCAATGTGTGGTTGCCTCTCAAGTGCCCCCCACTGGGGACCTGGCTCACAACACAGGTGTGTGCCCTGACTGGGAATCAAACCAGCAACCCTTTGGTTCATAGTCTGGTGCTCAATCCACTGAGCCACACCAGCCAGTAAAATGACAAGAAACTCACAACTATCAACAACTGAACATTTTTAAAAAATGAAGACAAAAACTAAATGAACACCTAGAATAGGAAGAGAATCAGAGAAATGGACATCACATGGAGGGTTTTCAGTAGGGGCGGAGAGAGGCAAAATGAGGGAAGAAGAGTACAGGGAATAAGCAGAATACTTGGTAGGCATAAAACAGACAGGGAAAGCTTAAGAATGGCATAGAAAATAGAGAAATCAAAGGACTTCTATCTACAACCAATAGACATGAACAAAGCCAGGTGAAGCCTGGAGGGTTTCAGGGTACATGGCAGAGAGGACATAAAGAAAGAAAATTGTGAAAACTTTAATAGCATAATCAATACAAATAATTTTTTTAAAGAAGGAACACAAAGTCTCATAAATAGGAGTTGAACCTCAGGTTCATGGATGCCCTGAATATCAGATGTGAAGTCTCATTGATACTGAATGGTCAGGTTTTGAAATATAAGTGCATCTGAATAGGGGTGTTACACTACAATACTGGAGTAGAAAGGAAGACTTGGGCAAAAATTGCATAAATAACATACAAAAATAGCCACGACACTATGAATGCAAAGAGGAAAGAAGCACTGGTCACTCTTCTTAATTTTGGACAGAAAAGGGGAAGGGAAAAGCAAAGGGAATTTTTAGGGTAAAATCAGATTTGCATATGTTTAAATGTACAAGAGTCTGTAGAAATATTTAAGGGCCTAAGAATGATGAGGAAAATTTGAGGGAACAAATTCGAAGAAGATGAAAAGAGTTGACATAATTCAACATCTTTTCATGCTTTCAAAATACTATTGAATCTGGGAATATGTATATTTCTTTAAGATGATGAAAAATATGTACAACTCAGACCAAAAGTCAGCAACTGAATTAAGAAAGCTAGAGGCATTCCTAATTAGAAGTAGTAAAACCAAGATGACTACAGTCTTTAATATTATTTCTCAATGTATTAAATGAAGTGTTAGAAAATACAGTTATAGATGCAAATGGAATAAGAGGCATTGAAATTAGAGGGAAAGAGGTAAAATTATTTTTAATTATAAAATATGTTATTACATATTTGGAAAACCTGAAAGAATGCATGAAAAGATTCTACAAATAATATTTACTTTACCAAGTATGAAATTAGCATAGAATTGACACACACAAATAAATAATAATATGAAAATATAATGAAACAAAAAATCCTTGTTACAGGTGCAAAGATAAAATAAAATTCCTTATGCATGAATGTGATAACAATGTGCTAAAATGGATGAGAAAAATTATAAAACACTCCTAAAAGATACTGAAGTTGACTTGAAAACAATGGGCAGATATGCCACACTTCAAGATTGGAGGTCACAATATGCAAAGATGTCAATTCTTCCCAAGTTTCCTTTTAAATTTAAGATGCGATCAATAAGTATGCCTTTAAGTTACTTTCTAGAATTAGACAGATTAATTATAAAGGTTGGGGTTAAACATGAGTTGCCAGGAAAATCGTAAAAAAAAGAACAACATGAGGGAGTTATCTTCAAGATATGAAATATTATAAAGCTTCTGTAATCCAAGCAGTGTGGTATTGGGTTATGAATAGTCAGACAGAGCAATAGAACACAATGGGAAATGAGAAATAGCCCAGGTGCCTATTAAATTTTGCATAGAATGAAGGTAACAACTCAAAACCATGGGAAAATGATGGACTTTTTATAAATGGCAATAGAACCACAAGATGGTCTTCTGGAAAAATATATAGTTGGATCGATTCCTCGCATCATACACTGGTAAAATTTGTAAAACGACCAGATATTCATATTAAAAAAATAAAACCATACAATCACATTATGATAAAAATCAGTGACTTTCTTTATAACCTAAGAGGAGAGAAAAATATTTCTATCATGTAAATACCACGAACAATAGAAGACTATTTAATTAATGTTTTTTAAATATAGTTCCTACTGTTCGCTGCTGGGAAGTGGCTCCTTCTTTCTCTCTGCTGCAGGGACACCAAAGCATTTGCTGAGTGAAACACCACGCACGTATGATCTCCCTTGAATGGAAAGAATCAAACAAACAAGCAATCAAAAAAAACTCTGGTTTGCAGGCCCACATGCTCAAATACACATGAGGACTGGGGGGACACGGGGTGGGGGGCAGCCAGGGAGAATAGACAAAAAAATGTACTTGAAAAATAATTAAATAAAAATTTTTTAAAAAAATAAAATAAAATAAAATGTTTTATCATCAGAACAGTCAAAAGACAAATCACAAATTAGAGGAAAACATGCAAGTTATACCTCAAACAGAAACCTATTATACCCAATATATAGTCCTCCTAAAAACTGACAAGGTCAAAATACAGCAGAAACATGAGGAAAAAGTAGGAAGAGACAGTCCATAAAAGAAGTAATAACACCAACAGTCATTAAATACATGAAACCACCTCCCATGTTTCTTAAAATTAGAGAAATGCAAATTAGAACAATACTGAAACACTGGTTCTCACCCATCACCATGGAAATTTTTTAAATTCTGAAACTATACCATGCTGAAGAGACTGTGACAAAGTACACACTCCCACTTATTGCTGAGGTAGAAAATAAATGTCAATTCCTCCTCCCCCAACACAAATTCCATCACCAATACAATCCCAATCAAAATCGCAGCAGGTTCTATTGTAGGAATTTACAGCTGAGTCTAGAATTCATATGGAAATTCACAGGTCCTAAAGGAGCCAAAAAACTTTGAAAGCAGTGAATGAAATTCAGGGCTTATACTAACTGATTTCAAAAATTATTATTAAGCTACAGTAATCAAAACTGTATGGCACTGGCATCAACTTAGACAAATAGATGAAAACAAACACACACAAATAGAATCAACTGGTTTTTAACACAGGTAAAAGAACAATCAGTGGACATTTATGAGCAAATATACACATACCCCCAAACCCCACTTTGATCCATATACAAAACTTAACTCATATAATTTCCACATTGCTCTTCTGACCTCAGCAAGAACAGTAAAGAATTTCTTAGTTAGGACACAGCACTAACTATGAAAGGCAAGTTGATAAGTCAAACTTCATTTAAATTAAAAATATTGGCTATCAAAAGATATCATTTAGGATAAATAAGGCATAGTCTGGAGAAGATGGGGAGAGAAAGATGACTGTATATGTATGCCTGTATTATGCACAGATACATTTATATTATCTATACATTATATCACCAACACAAACATGTACGCTTCTATGGACTTACATGTGCATTTTTAAATTCCTTCAATAAAATAGGAAAACAACTTACTACCCTATTTTTTAAAGAGAAAATGACTTGAATAATCACTTCAGAGAAGATATTCAAATAGCCAGTAAATATGTAAAAAGATTCCCAACATCATTACTTACTAGGAAAAAAAGTTCAATAAAAAAGCATTCCACTGTCTATACCAGAATGAAAATTCATTGTTGCATAAGGAATAAAATAGGGATAAAATTAAAATACCAAGGCTTATCAAGGATGTAGCACAATTAGAATCTTCAAACATTGTTGATAGCAATGCAAATTGAATCAAGCATTAGAATATAGTTTGGCAGTGATGATTACAAAAGCTGCACATAAGCATACTCTATTATCCAGCAGATCCACATATAAGTATAATACAAGAGAAATGTTTGCTTATTCAGTCAATATACACGTGCAAAATGTTTCTAAAGGCTTTATCAATAATAGGCAAAAGCTGGAAACTATCTAACTTTATTAACAGGTTAAATAATTATATATTCACATGATGAAATACTACACAGCACTATAACATAATGTACCCATACATACTGCAATACAGATATACACGACAGGCTTTATGATGAAGAAAAGAAGCCAGAAACAATCCAGTACCTGTTCATATGAGGTTCAAGTACAGACAACATTCTACAATGATAAAAGTCCGAACAGTGGATGGCTTGGGGGATGGGGTGGAGGGCAGGTTGTATTTATTGGAAAGACGCAAGAGGAAACTTTTGAAACTACATGGAAATATTGTACATCTGGATCTAGGTTGTGCTTACATATTCATGTGCAAAACTTCAATGAGCTCTACACTTAAGATTTGTGCATTTTGCTATATAAAAGTCAAGGCACAACATTTTCAAAAGAAGCTTTCTGCATTGACCTACATGACCTACATTGAACAGCATATTCAATACACCAAGCCCAATTCCTAAATTCAAGGTTCCCTAAATTCAGGCATCCAAAGGGTCCACCACAAAACATATCCCTTTTATTACATAAAAAAAATTTATTACAAAATAATAAGCATATAATTCTGTAACATAACAATATCACACTCCACCACACCCTGTGACAAAGTGTTCACATTCCTGTCCATCTCTTGTGAGACAGTAACATCCCCTATCAACCACATTCAATGGCACCACTTCTGCTGGACCCTGTATTTCAACTCATCTCAATCCTCCCTTTATAAGCTTATTCTTTTCTTTTTGGCAGCATTAAACAAAATCAAAAGGCAGAATTCAAGTTATTCAAATTTCCCCTACCTCCTAATGGAATGGACTTTCCTAAGGAACAGCCCAGTAAGTCAAAATATTTCCCCCAGCACTTCATATGTCATTGCTTCTCAAAGAAATTTCACCAATAATAGTGAGTTTAGACAAAAATTGTTCTTTTGATTTTTAATATAAAGCTCTATTTCCCATTTCATAATATGGTGGCTTTATGAACTTATCTTGAGATCAACCTTTCTTACCCATATGCTTCTATTATTAGAATCTGGAGGCTATCTGCAATGCCTGAAAATATCAATAGCAATTGCCTCTCCTAATAAGCAGCAGCTTGGTGCTGCCTGGCAGGTGAACATGGACCCAGGGCAAGTTAGTGTTCTGCTACATCCTCCAGACCAGTGTCACCCAATGGAAATATAATGCGAGCCACCTATAAATTCTAAACTTTCTAGTAGATACCTTAGAAATAAACAGATACATTCATTTTAATAACATATTTTATTTAACACAATGTATATAATATGTTACCAATTCAACATGTAATCAAGTAAAAATGTATCAATGAGATTGTTTTTCATATTCTTCAAAGATTGGGTGTGTATATCACACTTACTTTGCCCACTTACAGTATGTCTCCATTTGGATGTCCACATTTCAGTTGCTCAAGACCCTACATGAATAGTGACTACCAGATCAGATAGCACGGTTCCCAATGACCTTGGACCACAACCAAGATAACCCTTGAAATGGGACTCCAAATTCTGTCAAAGCCTTGAAATAATATGATGCATCCACTCAGCATCTTTCTACCCTATAAAATGCCATTTCTCTCCCCTGGAAGTCCTAATTCATAAACCCACATCGCCGGTGCTCCACTCACCAAGTCAGTGGTCACCACACGTGTCTTCTGGGAAACCTAACACACTACCCATTTACACACTAAAAAGCTCATCAGACACTGATCTGGTCATTTTGCCAAGACCTACTCAACAAAATTTTTCACCTATTATCTTGCAAAATGTGATGTATTAATAACGTGTTGTACAAGTAGCATGAAATTACTGTCATTAAATTACTATCATAAATTTAAAATCCATTTTTAATTTAGATGTACCAGGTAAACTAACATGTGAAATGACAACTTCCAAGAAAGAGATGAGCCAAGAAAACATGGCCTAAAGGAAAACAACCGGAATTGAGATTCAAGCTGGGATTTCAGTCCCAGCTTTGCCACTAGGTAGTTTTTTAATATTTTTGGACTAGATGAAATGATTCTGAAGACACATTCAATACTGCATACTGTATAATTGCAAAGACTATTTATTTTCATAAAATAGAGAAGGAAGAGTTGGGGTGATGGTGAGAGGGAATAATCCATTTGGGAAAGAGTTAAAATTTCCTTTAAATATAGAATACAAAAGCATGAAGGTTGAATTCCTTATTGATGATGATGATGATGAAAATTAACAGCACTCTAATGAAAAATTCTCATCCTTTTTCTCAAATTCCAATTTTTTTCAAGAGAAAGTTATTCTGCCCAAGGTTTTCATCATGGCTAATTTGACATCCTTGTTCCTCAGGCTGTAGATTACTGGGTTCAACATGGGAACTACAATGGTATAGAACAGTGTACAGACTTTGCCTTGATCAAGAGGTATATTAGAAGGTGGTTTAAGGTATGCAAAAGCACCTGAACCAAAGAAAAGACAAACTGCCATTATGTGAGAACTGCAGGTACTAAAAGCTTTGGATCTACCCTCAGTAGAACTAATGTGGAAAATGCTGGAAAGAATGAAGCCATAAGACAGAAAAATGGTCACAATGGGCACCCCAATGGCAATGGCCACAAGAGTAAACACCACCAGTGTATTCATGTAAGAGCTATTGCAGGAGAGCTCAAGGAGGGGAAGGAAGTCACACATAAAATGATTGACAAGGTTTCCTGCACAAAAGGTCAGAAATAGTACATTACCTGTATGCACTATAGCCCCCAAAACCCCCATCCCATAGACACCCAGCAAAAGAAATAAACACACCTGAGGAGACATGGTGACCATGTACAACAGTGGTTTACAGATGGCCACATAGCGGTCATATGCCATTGCTGACAGGATGAAGCTTTCAGAAATGACAAAGAAACAGAAGAAAAAGAACTGAGTCATACACCCTGTGTAGGAGATGATGTTCTTCTTTAAGACAAAACTCATCAGCATTTTGGGGCTGATGGCAGAGGAGTAACTGAAGTCAATGAAGGATAAGTTGAAGAGGAAAAGGTACATGGGAACATGAAGGTGAGAGTTCAGCCCAATCAGTGTTATCAAGCCCAGGTTCCCCACCATGGTGACCACATAGAAGCCTAGAAACAGGAAGAAGAGAGGGAGCCAGAGGCCTGGCTTGTCTGTTAAGCCTGCAAGGATAAACTCTGTCACAGAGGAGGTGTTATCTGCAGCCATCCTCCTCTTGGACTGCCTGGGAGAAAAAAAGAAGAGTTGCTCACACAGAGTGAGAAAAACAACACATTCCTGAGAGTGGTATTTGAACAGGGGGATATGGAACTTACAGTTGAAATGGCATCTCCTTCTTTCTACATCTCTGTTTTTATGGTCCCTATGTGGCTTCAACCATCTTAGTAACTGTTGGTGGGTGAAATTTGCTTCCAGATAAGGGCTCATCCAACTGAGGAGAAAGTCAAAAATACTAGCTGGGATGACCCTGCAACCTTGCAGTGACACTCTTCTGGTACTGCTTGTCCTCTACAGCCCTGGACCATGTTTTGTGTGACCTGGGCCCTTCTCTGCAGTGCTGTTGTGAAGCAGAAGCCAGGTGCCCTAGACCTTCCACCTTTGGTCACTGCTGGTCAGAAAATGAATATAAGGCTGTGTTGCCCTGAGTCTTTAGCAGGAATGGCTGTGGAAATATTATGTGAAAATAATATTGGAGCAATAAGATAAAGTTATTAACTAAGCCCAATAAAAAAGAAACTATTGCCGAGCACTAACTATGCTAATGAAACTGTTCTAAGAGGTTGGGGCATTTTGATTTAACCCACTGAACAGGCGAGGACACTGGGCACAAGTCCCAGTCCTTCTAATTGGCAGTGGAAGGGGAACTCAGGGTCTCTGGTTCCAGGGTTCGAGCTTCATATTCTAACCACTCTGCTAGAGCACAGACCAGGGCAGGCAGGCACTCACCCTCCTTCTGCCTGCAGTCACGGTGCTGGACTCTGCTGGCTCCCACCCATCTCTTTCATGGACACTCAGATGGCCCTGGTGACGAGAAGGGGACAACTCAGAGCTAAGACTGCTCTGATCCTGACGCTGCTTTAAAATTCAAAGCCTTTAGTTTGTCTTGGTTCTCCTGTTGAGCTGAAGAACATCGTCTCTGACCTCCTTTGTCCTGAGCCTGCATTTCAGCTTCCAGGGTTGGGACAGAACTTTTATAACATCCGTGCATAACCAGAGACTGAAGAGTGTTATTCTGGACTAGGGACCACAGTGACCTAGTTACAGGGGCTCCCTCAGGTATCCTGCTCCCTAAGGAAGAAGCAATGTTTGTTTATGCCCTGATGGTGCCTGATGCGGCTTTAAATGGCCTTTCCTTTCATTCATGTTCCAGATTTATAAGAACAAGTAAGAATAAAGCACTAGGAAAAAGAATTCTTGTACTGAGCGCTTCTGTATACTGACCTCTGTATTTGATGCAGCGCCCTCATCTAAAAGGTTTAGAGCAAACCATACATAATTTTATCATGTTTATTCCTCAGAATGACCTCGTAGGGTAGACCTATTTGTCTCCACTAATAATACATGAAAGTGCACTGAAAAAAAGGAAAGCTAGGGAGTGGGACAGCACACAGGGGAGAGTGGCTGAAAGGGCAAGTTTTAGAGATTTCAGTTCAAATAGCAGGATCTGACAGTTGAGCAATGACTTGAGAAAGACCTGGAAAGCCTTTGCTTAATAATAACACCAGTTACTCTAATGAAATGCTGGGTGTCATGGCTTAAGGCAGCACCTTCCCCAGGCATCAGGGTTTTGTCCCACAGTTTTATACAGTACTCCAGCCCAAATTATCTCTGTGGGGAAGGAAATTCTGACCAAATAACAGGGTAGAGGTAAGAGACCTTGCTGGGTTTTAGATAACCACAAGTCACACAGTGTAGATTTTTGACTGAGACTGATATGTAGATTAAGAATATTTTATGTGGATATTTGCCCCTTTGCCAGGGCATTACATAGTCAGGATGGCACATTTTCTATTCAAAAAACAAATCTCTATTTGGGGAAGTTCAAGAGATGTTTAGCTGATGAGTTCTGTATATTTTTGGTCAGAGTTAAGGTCAGAAGTTCTTTGGGAGAAATTATGACAGTGGGACAGAAGGCCGAACCCATCATCTTCCAGGCAAGTACAAATGAACCCACTGGACATGGGCCTGTGTGTGTCTGAGTGTGTACACATGCAGCAGTGAGGATTTGCCCCTCCCCCTACTAAAGCTCAGCAGTGATGGTGCCTCATCTGCCTGTTTGCATGGAGAATTGCCCACTGCCCACATGACACTAATGAATCCCAGTCCCTGTTCTCCAACCCCTGCACATGTTGAAGAAATAGAGAAAAACAATCCATTACCAAGAAAGTAAAGTAAGTACCACAAGTATGTTCTCCGTAAGACCCAATGTCAAAGAAGAACTTGGGGACTAACTACAATGTTCAGTTTCCTTTCAAAATCTCACAGGGTTCTTGGAAGCATGATGCAATATCAGGAAAATTTCTTCTGAGATCTTTGCCTCTTCAGAAATGGTATTCATGGGAGCTTCAATTCTGATGCATTAAGATTTCCTTTGAAGTGAACCAAGGCTTCTCTGAAGCTGTTTTGACTGCTGACATGCTCCTATACAGGCAGAGAGAAACAGAAATCAGTATTCTTGATTAAGTTATTTTGTTGCAGGTCTTTTACCTCCTTGGTTAAATTTATCCCTAGGTACCTTTGTTTGTTTGTTTGTTTGTTTGTTTGTTTGTTTTTGCTTTACTTAATGAGATTTCTCTCCCAGTTTCTCTTTCTGATTCTTCACTGTTGGTGTAGAAAAATGCCATTGATTTCTGAATATTAACCTTGTATCCCACTACTTTTCCAAATTCACTGATTGGGTCAGGTAGTTTTTGGGTGGAGACTGTAGGATTTTCTACGTACACTATCAAGTGACCCAAAATAATGACAGTTTTACTTCCTCCTTTTCAATTTGGGTGACTTTTAGTGATTTTTCTTCTTGTCTGATCCCTGTGGCATCAACTTCCAGTAGTATGTTAAGTAGGAGTAGTGAAAGTGGACACCCTGGTCTTCTTGCTGATCTTAAGGGGAAATCTTTTAGATTTTTCCCATTGGGGATAATGTTGGCTGTAGGATTTTCATATATTGGCTTTTATTATGTTGAGATATTCTCCCTCTGGTCCCACTTGCTGAGTTTTTTTTATCATACATAGGTGCTGGATTTTATCAAAAGCTTTTTCAGCATCTATTGATCTGATCATGTGATTTTTGTCCTTCATTATGTTTATGTGGAGTATTACATTTATTAATTAGTGAATGTTGTAGCATCTTTGCATCCCTGGGATGACTCCCACTTGACCATGGTATATGTTCTTTTGAATGTACTTCTGAACCCAGATATGCAAGTATTGTTGAGGATTTAAGCATCTACGTTCATCAATGATATTGGCCTGTATTTTTGTTTCTTTGTTGAGTCTTTACCTGGTTTTGGAATATGAATGATACTGGCATGTAAAAAGCATTTGGGAGTTTTCCCTCATCTTGAATTTTGTGGAATAGTTGGAGAAGATGGGAGTTATTTCTTTCTTATATATTTGGTGAAATTCAACTGTGAAACCCAGTGGTCCGGGGCTTTGTGTGCTGGGAGTTATTTGATTACTGCTTCAATTTCAGTAGTTGTTATCAGTCTGTTCAGGCTTTCTGCTTCTTCTTGATTCAATTTTGAAAGATTGTATGTTTCAAGAAATTTCTCCATTTCACCCAGGTTGTCCAATTTCTTGACATGTAGTTGTTCCTAGTAATTTCTTACAATCTTTTGTATTTATGTGGTATGGGTTGTAACTTCTCCTCTTTCATTTCCAATTTTATTTATTTGGGTCCTCTCTCTTTTTCTTGACGAGTCTGGTTAAAAGCTTGTAAATTTTGTATGCCTTTTGAAAGAACCAGATCCTGTATTTACTGATCCTTTGAATTGTTCCTTTAGACTGTGTGTCATTTAATTCTGCCCTGATCTTGATTACATCCTTCCTTCTCTTTGCTCTGGCCTTTGTTTGTCATTGTTCCTCTAGTTCTTGTAGGTGTAGGCTTAGGTTGTTTATTTGAGGTTTTTCCATCTTTTTTACATAGGACACTAACTGGTCTCTCAATATGAAGTCAACCTTATGTTCTTAGGGTCAAACTCTACTTCAAAATTATATACAACTACTTTTGTGTTCTGTTGGATTTTTAGGGGGGGGCAGTATTTTAGCTGATTTGGTTGCATGTAAATTCATGAAGGATATTGATATATACATTTTCTAGTAACATTTTTTTCTGGTTTAGGTTATCAGCGACAGTGCAGTTTCCCCTGGTGAGCCATGATTTCAGTCACTAATAATCACATCACAAGACTTATTCCTAGACCCAGGCAACCCATTAGTGCTGCTGAGAACCGACCATCAGGATGGTATGAACCTGAGAGATTGGAACACAAGGGTGACCTTTGCGCAGCTGGTTTTCCAGTGGCTCCTTCTCCATTCCTAGACTCACTGGGCCTGAAGTCAAGGCAAGACATGACACTTACAATGTACTCTGTAATTCACAAAGCCCCTTTACACACACCATTTGCTAATTAATCCTCACAAAGCATTAAGATTCTATCACTTTTTCATTTTATAGATAATACAGTTGAAGGATGTATGAGTCACCCAAAGTCACATAGTAATAAATGTATATTTAACAAAGTTTAACAGGTCACATAGTAAGAAATTCATGGAACCTAATCAACAAAAGGAAAAAGCAAGCAACATATATCCAGAGACACTGAAATTAAGAACAATCTGACAGTAACCACAGGGGAGGTGGAAGGGATAAAAGGGGAAAAAGGGGAAGGCTTTTCAGAACAAACTATAAAGGACACAAGGACAAAACCAAGTCGGGTTGGGAAGGGAGTAGGCGGGGGTCCAAGGAAGGGAGAAAGGGACGTTTGGCTGGGGTGATTGGAGAGTGGTGGGGAGTAAACACAGATGAACATAATGGCACAACAATAAAATAATTTTTAAATAAGGAAAAGATTCCTAGATACCAAAAGAAAAAAGAAAAAAGAGAAATGCATTCACGGCAGTCGATATTTTCAACTTTCAAAGTTCATGATCTTTCTTCTACCAATTCATGCATTTTTCAACATTTCTAGATAATTGTTGGGGTCTCAAGCACAATTGTAGTAATGTGATTAAAATATTTTGGAAAAAGACATGTGGCAGGGAGCTACATTTAACACCAAAAGAAGAGAAGTTTGAGGGTATAAATCAGGAATCAGACTTGAATCTGTCATGAAGATAAAGACCTAACTAGGATAACTGTCCCAGTCAACTTTTAGATCTCCAGTGCCAACCACACAACAAAATTAAGGCCTCTGATGCATGTAAGTAAACTCATACTACATTCAACATCAAGTAAATGGGCGGCCTCACAGCACTCCTCCCCACCTCATCCCCAGTTTCCCCTGTACACACCTCATTAATGACAGGGCACTATAAAGCCACAAGGCTCCACCTACTTGGAGAAAGCAGCCTGGCCTGACCACCAGTTGAGTCCTATACATAATGAACCCTGCCCGTAATGTCCTGGCCCATATCCTTGTATGTTATTTAGAGAGTCAATTTTTGTTCCTTGCACAGATAGCCCCAAGGCTGGAACTGCAGACACCCTCTCAGGGCCAGCTGCCTCATGCTGATGTCCCCACTTTTGGCCATCCTGACTGCTCTGCATGTGCACATTCAGCAATATCATGTCACTTGCACACACAACTGCATAGCACATGCTCACAGGTGCCACACTGCTTCACCATAGGGGCCCACCTCCAACATTATGCTGGTGCTTTCCTTGGATCCAATGGTCAAGTTCATAGGTGCAGACTTCTCCTTGTTGCTGATATTTCTGGGATTTTCCCAAGAGTTCTGCTCTATGGAGTTGCTGCCATGGTCCACTTTCATTGTGACCCAGAGTGTGAAAAACCCTTGTCTGAAATCGTACTTTGGAGAACAACCAGCAGAGGCAGAAAACTTGACAAAGGTCATCTGAAGTTATCATTTCCAGGATTTTTCAGTCAAAAATCTAGAGATATCTCCCCCACCTCCAAGCATATATGTTAGAGGTACCCACAACCCAAACACAACTGTGTGG
This sequence comes from Artibeus jamaicensis, assembly GCF_021234435.1. Lineage (NCBI taxonomy): Eukaryota > Metazoa > Chordata > Mammalia > Chiroptera > Phyllostomidae > Artibeus > Artibeus jamaicensis. Next base: position 11,146,507 of record NW_026522052.1, on the reverse strand, counting down.
TACAGCAACTGCCTCACAACATTCTTTGTTTCACCTAAGCCTCCTTCCATGTTACAAAGTTTTAAAAACTGCTTAGTGATCTTTGGCTCTTTTCTAGAAACTGAAAGTGTCCTACGCTGATAGAACACAGATGTGCTTTGGCCAGACTGTTCAACAAGAGCACTTCACTCGTCCCGTGTTTCTGTGGTCTTTAGTAATGGCAGCTCCTATCCTTAGGATCCAGTTCTCTTCTTTTCGGCTAATCAGTTTTACCAGAAGGCAATGCTCCAGTCTGTTAAGAGGTCATGTCACGGTGCATAATAATCTTAAGGAAATTCTTTTTTAAATAATTTTCTTTTGGTTTGCTTTAGTTTAGTTTTAGTTTATGTATGTGCAGGGGTGGCCTCCTGGGCTTCCTTCCTCCCCAGCTCACTCTTCCTCACTTGCCAACTCCAGGATGCCTGGGAAGCATGCTGAGCCTCATTGTTTATTTAAACCACCCAGAACTGGCAGCAAATTCAACATTGGGGTCAGGTCCAGCCATTTCTCTCAACATCAAAAACTCTTGGCTGAAAATCCCCTATGATCTCATGGAACCAGCACCATGTGTATGGTCTGTCACTGACGGTTGTCACATGGCCCATCCATACACACTTTCTCAGCCTCCTAGGGTCTCACTTCTAAGTTCTCACTTCCAAGTTCTCACTGGGTTTACCTGGAATGCTTCCTAAGAAATCCCTTTTACATGAGCCTTCATCTCAGGGTCTTTGGGGAACCCAATCCAAGCCTGGTGGGAAGAAAACCAAATGAAGAGTAGAGAAGGCTGCACACAAAAGAAAGGGGGAGAAAAAGCATTTGGGGAGAAAATAAAACCCATCAGATTTTAAAGGAAACAGAATCCAGAATGCTCACTAAAAAAAGCTGAAAAATAAAACCATATATCAGCATTTCTCCAAGTCAAAAGACAAGTCTCAGAGTTTTTGCCTCAGGAAACGAGGTGCTCAGAGGATAGTTCAGCATGGCTGCTGCTTTGCTGTAAAAGATTCAAGTGCTGGGTGGTGGATCCCCAGGCAGCAGGAGAGGCATCTCTGGGGAACTTCTTATTAATGAAAAGTCTCAGGTCCTCCCCAAGACTACTGGATCAAAAACTCTGGGGATGCGGCCTGGAATCTGTGTTTTAGCAAATCCTCTGTGTGATTCAGATTCATCTGAGAACCACCAGTGGAGTTCCTGGTCCCAGCATGTGAGCTGAAGTAAAGCGTTTTCCTGACCCAAAGGTAAAAAAAGAGCAGCTTTTACAACTGCCTTAGGAGGGACGAAAATAAGAATGAGTATGTACAGACAAAGATAATCAGTTGTAAACCTTATGGCTACAAAATCCAACTGCTCGTGAATAGATGCTGAATAAAGAGGATTTGATGAGAGCAGGTTTGTTGCACCACATGAGATGGTTGATGGTGTTGTGGTTACAGGAAGACGTGCTGACCTTTGCCACTGGGTGGGTCATGACACCACCAATATCTGTTCCTACACAAACCAAGTGTTGGCAGAGAACAGACCTGAGAGATACATGCCATAGTGACGTCAGGCCATGAGTATTAAAACAGTGGTCACTAACCACAAAGGAACAGGAGAAAAATGTCTTGCACTTAAAATTAGTGATGCTGTTTCTATCCGATACACAGTTTGTTAACGTTTTAAGTGAAATGACAAAAACATAGAATTCTTTATTATTTACTTTAAAAATATATAATTTATTATTTTTATTTTACAATTACAGTTGATATACAATATCATGTTAGTTTCAGATGTGCAACCCAATGATTAGACATTTATACAACTCACAAAGGGATCACCTCAAAAATCTAGTCCCCATCAGGCACTGTACATAATTACGACAGAATTATTGATTGTATTTCCTGCGCTGTACTTTACCTCCCCATGACTGTTCTGCAACTACCAGTTTGTACTTTCTAATCCCTCAATCCCTTCACCTTTCTCACTCTTCCCCACACACAGTCAAAATGTCCTCTGCATTTATGGGTCTCTTTCTTTTCTACTTGTTTCTTATTTCGATTTTTAGATTCCAGAAAGAAGTAAAATCATCTGGCATTTGTCTTTCTCTGTCTGACTTATTTCACTCAGGATAACACCCTCTAGGACCATCCATGTTGTTGGGGTCCAAGATCTCATTCTTTTTGGTGGCTGAGTCATATTCCATTGTATGACTGCCCCCTTTCTTCCCCCAGTCATCTATGGATGGACACTCAGGTTGCTTCCATGTCTTGGCTATTGTAAATAATGCTGCAATGAACATACAGGATTCTTTGGATAAATACCCAGAAGTGGAGTGGCTGGATCCTTTCTGTCACTATTTATAGCCCTTGTGTTAAAGTCTATTTTTTCTGGAATAAGTATTGCAATCACAGCCTTTTGTCTTTCTTTGGTTTCCATTTTCATGTACTACATTTTTCCCATCCCTTTACTTTCAGTCTGTGTGAGTCTTTGATCTGAAGATGGCACATGGAAGGGTCTTGTTTTGTTCTCCTTAAGCCACTGTATGTGTTTTGATGGCAGCATTTAATTCATCTGCATGTAAAATAATTGTAGATAAATCTGTATTAATTGCCATTTTATTATTCACATTTCTAATATTTTTATTCTTTTAAAAAAGAGACCGTTTCACATTTCATTTTCTTTTTTTTTAAATTTATTTTCAATTGAATTTACTGGGATGTCATTGGCTAATAATGTTATGTAGGTTTCATGGGTACATTTCTATAACACATCATCTGTATGTTATATTGTGTGTTCATCACCCCAAGTCAAATCTTCTTCCATCACCACTTATCCTGTCTTTCCCTCCCCCACTTCTTTACTCTGATGATAACCCTACTGTTGTCTGCCTGTGAGGTTTTCTCATTTTTTATTTAATCCCTTGATCTTTTACCTGACCCCCTCTCTTTCAGTCTGTTCTTTGTGTCCATGAGCCTGCTTCTGTTTTGTTTGTTAATTCATTTTGTTCATTAGAATTCACAGGAAAGTGAAATCACATGGTATTTATATTTCTCTGACTGGCTTATTTCATTTACCCTAATACTCTCAAGGTCCATCCATGCTCTCCCAAAAGGTAAGATTTCTTTCTTTTTTACAGCCAAGTAGTCTTCCATTGTCTTCATGTACCACAGGGATTTAATCTACTCATCCACTGATAGACACTTGGGCTGCCTCCATATCTTGGCAATTGTAAATAATGCTGCAATGAACACTGGGGAGCAAAGATTCTTTGAATTAGTGTTTTCAGTTTCTTTGGATATATTGCCAGATTTGTAATTGCTGGGTTATGAGGCAGCTCCACCTTTTACCTTTCTGAGGCAACTCCTTTCTGCTTTCAACAGTGGCAAGAGAGAAGGTCACTATATGAATGATTCACACCTTTACTCACTAATTATTCCATAATTGCATAAAAGCTACATTTCAAAAAGAATACAGGAATCAAATTATGCCCAGAACTGTGAAAAATTTCCTTTAAAACCTGGTGTTAATTGAAAGATGCAATTTTTTCTAAATTTTACTTTCTTTAATAATGCTATGTATTTTCTCATAAAAATGACATGATATATAGTGGGCTTCTTAATGCTATGTTCCCAGTATGGGTATCTTAGCTGTTTGGGTTTGATTTTTTTATTGTGATAAGATCACTTAACATGAGATATATCCTCTAAACTATTTGTAAGTGCACAGTACAGTATTATTAACTAGAGGCTCTGCATCACATAGCAGATCTCTAGAATTTATTCATCTCACATAACTGAAGCATCATAGGCATTGAAAAATTGGAGAGGGCATAACACCTTCAAATTTGGGTCAGCCAGAGTGACTCCTTCCACCTGGTGGCCTGATGCCTAGATTTCAGGACAGTAATCAAGTCACATAAATATCAATGTGTGGTTGCCTCTCAAGTGCCCTCCACTGGAGACCTGGCTCACAACACAGGCGTGTGCCCTGACTAGGAACCAAACCAGCAACCCTTTGGTTCATAGTCTGTTGCTCAATCCACTGAGCCAAACCAGCCAGTAAAATGACAATAAACTCACAACTATCAACAACTAAAAATTCTTTAAATGAAAATGAAAACTAAGCAAACAACTACAATAGGAAGAGACTCAGAGAAATGGACATCACATGGAGGGTTTTCAGTAGGTGTGGGGAGAGGCAGAATGAGGGAGGAAGGATGCAGGGAATAAGCTGCATAATTGGTAGGCATAAAATAGACAGGGAGAGTTTAAGAATGGTATAGGAAATAGAGAAGTCAAAGAACTTGTATGTACAACCAATAGACGTGAACAAAGCAGGGGAAGGCTGGAAGGTTTCAGGGAACATGATGAAGAGGACATCAAGAGGGAAAATTAAGAAAACTTTAATAGCATAAATAAAATATATATTTAAAAAAAGAAAGACAAAGGCACACAAATAGGAGCTGAACCTCAGGTTCAGGGATGGCCTGAAAATCAGATGTGAAGTTTTGTTGGCACTGAATGGTCAGGTTTTGAAATATAAGTGCATTTGAATAAGGGTGTTACACTACAACACTGGAGTAGAAAGAAAGACATGGGAAGAATTGCATTAATAACATACAAAAATAGCCACGACACTATGAATGCAAAGAGGAAAGAAGCACTGGTCACTCCTCTTAATTTTGGACAGAAAAGGGGAAGGGAAAAGCAAAGGGAATTTTTAAGTGTAAAAGCAGACTTGCATATGTTTAAATGTACACGATTCTGTAGAGATATTTAAAGATCTAAGAATGATGAAGAAAATTTGAGGGAATAAATTCCAAAGAAGATGAAAAGAAGTTCACAGAATTCAACCTCTTTTCATGCTTTCAAAATACTTACTTTTGAAACTGGGAATGATTGATACTTCTCTAAGATAATGAAAAATATGTAGGACTCAGACCAAAAGTCAGCAACTTATATGGAAACCTTAGAGGCATTCCTGATTAGAACTAGTGAAACCAAGATGACTACAGTCTTTAATACTATTTAACAATGTATTAAATGAAGTATTAGAAAATACAGTTAAAGATGCAAATGGAATAAGAGGCAGGCAAATTACAGGGAAAGAAGTAAAATTATTTTCAATTATAAAATACGTTATTACACATTTGGAAAACCTGACAGAATTCTACAAATAATATTTACTTTACCAAGTATAAAATTAGCATAGAATTGATACATACAATAAATAATAATATAAAAATATACTGAAAAAAAAACTCTTGTTACAGGTGCAAAAATAAAATAAAATTCCCATGCATGAATGTAATAACAATGTGCTAAAATGGATGAGAAAAACTATAAAACACTCGTAAAAGATTCTGACGTTGACCTGAAAAAATATGGGCAGGTGTGCCACACTTCAAGATTGGAAGTTACAACATCCAAAGATGTCAATTCTTCCCAAGTTTCCTTATAAATTTAAGATGCGATCAATAAGTATGCCTTTAAGTTACCTTCTAGAACTAGACAGATTAATTATAAAAGTTGGGGTTAAACATGAATAGCCAGAAAACCATAAGAAAAAGAATAGCATGTGTGAAGTTACCTTCAAGATATGAAATATTATAAAGCTTCAGTAATCCAAACAGTGTGGTATTGGGTTATGAATAGACTGACAGACCAATAGAACACAATGGGAAACAAGAAATAGCCCAGGTGCCTACGAAACTTAGTATAGGATGAAAGCAACGACTCAAACCCATGGAAAAAAGATGGACTTTTTATAAATGGCATTAGAACCACGTGATAGTCTTCAGGAAAAATATATAGTTGGATCAATTCTTCACACCATACACCAGTAAAATTTCTAAAATGACCAGATATTCAAGTTAAAAATGAATAAATAAAACCAATCACATTATGATAAAAATGACTGACTTTCTTTATAACCTAAGAGGAGAGAAAATATTTCTAACTATCATTAAAATACCACAAACAATAGAAGACTAATAAGTTTAATTTAAAATTTTTATGACTGGGACGATGGCGTCGGAGTAAGAGGGAGCGGATTCTAGCTCCCGCACCCCTGGGTGAAAATCCTGGCAGATCTATAGAGAAGCAGCGCACTAATCCATCAGTTATCCAGCATTTGTGAAATTAAAAGAACAGAGACTCTGTTGGACGCTGAAACACCAGAAAGCGGCAGGTCAGTGGGGTTTCGGGGACCAGAGTAAAGACAAAGCAGCCGCGGGGGCTGGCGCCCCAGGCCAGGTGGCCCCGGTGCTACCTCTACCGCCGGGGTCCAGAACCATGGGTCTGAGACCAACACCAGAGAGGTCTACCACAGGAGCTTGGGCACCCAGCGGCTCCAGTGGCCACCAGCGCGGGCCAGCAGCTCCCCGGCTTCCCTATAAGCAAAACTGGACAACAGCGGGCAGAGACCTGTCTGCTTGCCTGCTTGCATTTTGGGGGAGGGGGTACAAAGACACAGGGCCCGGTTCAACTGCAGACTCTGTGATCGCAAGCCTGGGAGAATCCAGAGACGCATTAGCCTCACAGGTCTGGCTGGGGACTGAGCGGGAATGAGAGACAGGCTGTCCGGAGAGTTTTGTTTTGTTTTGTTTTTTTACTGAAAGTGGACTGAGGTGTTCTCCTGCCAGGGCAGCTTGGCTTGCTTCCTATCCGGCCTTGCAGCGAGCCAGGGGGAAAGGGGAGGCATTTGGGGACTAACCACACGAATGGGAAGCGTCCTGCCAGTTACTCCGGGTCCCAGAAGGTCTGGTGGAAGCGGAGGCCTCTGAGCCACCACCAGGGGACTGGGAAGCCCACTGCCGGTTACGCAGGTCCCAGAAGGACGAGCATGCAGGCGCAGAGAGTTCAGAGAGGCGCCGCAGGACAAAGAAGCTCACTGCTGGTTTCTTGCTCGCAGGCGCACGCAGGGCGTGGAGACTTTGGGGCCTGCACCTAAGGTACAGGGAAGCGCATTGCCGGACTCTTGCGTGCACTGGCACAGAGATCTTTGGGCCGGGGCTACTGGACCTAGAAGCGCCAGACGGTTTCTCGTGCGAGCGGGGGCGCAGAGAACTCTAGGCTGACGCCACTAGGATCGGGAAGTGCATTGGGGCCGGCAGGGACCGGGAAGCGCAGGTTGCGCAGTACCGGACTGCCCCGGGAGTGTGCCTGGCAAGTGTGCAGGCGCCCACACCCCAATCTGGTAGCCTGGCTGCTGCGCGCAGCTGGTGTGCAGGTGCCCACACCCCAACCTGGTAGCCTGGCTGGTACGCGCACTTGCTCCCGCATCCCAGCACACAGAGAGATCCTGCTATAACTAGAAAAACCAGTCTGGACAGTTTGAAACCAACAAGGGAAGGGTTTCTCTGTTGATATTGTTATTATTTATTTGGGGTTGTTTTTTTTTTGCTGTTTACTTGTTTGTTTGGGGTTTTTTTAAATTTTTTATGTTTTTTTCTTTTTAGTAACTTTTTTGTGCATTAGTTTAGTAACCTTATATATTTTTTAAATTTTATCACTGCTTTATCTTTCTATACTTTGTTCCTCTCCTTTCTTTTTCCCTGTTTTAGTCCTTCTCCCTTTCCTCTTAAACTCATTGCTTTCGCCTCCCCTCTCCTGCCTTTTCGTTTGATTGTATGTTGCTTCGTTTCCTTTTACCCGCAAGAGACACAAACAACTAGGAACTGTGAAAGGACCAGAATGGGACCCGAAGAGGGGGCATCTCAACAGTAGAGACAGAGAAACAAACTTCACCTTCCTATAGCAGAGAAGCCATGAGGAGATGCATTTTTTATAAATTATTTTCACCGCTTTTATATTTTAATAATATCTCTGTATTCCTCCTTTTTCTGTAGAGGCTTCTTAGTCTCGAGTAGGTATATTGTATTATTAGACATGCTCCCCCTGTCTTTTCCTCCACAGTGCTTTGCTAACCCTCTAAATTACACGCCACTTGTTTTCCTTTAGCACACTACCTAAAGCACCATACCCCCTACTCAAACAGATCACATAGAGATTGTTATATGAGTGCTGCTCTAATATTAGTGTAAATAATAGCTGATCTATACAACAGTAAATACTTCACAACACATCTCCCGGATCTTAGCCCATTGTACAGGTCCCTGAACTCTATCACTGTAGTGGTTACCTCTATTTGCTCACACAGCACACCTATTTACTGTTCCTTATACTCACCTTACCTCAAAATCTGACCATCTGAAACCTCACTGCTTTCTAGTTACAACTAACAAGACTTCCCTCGCCAACAAGAGGCTTATCTTTTGTCCATCCTCTCGTAAAAGTGTCAAGTTGGGCTGAAGAATACGGTTAATACAATATACAGTCTAAAGATCGCCTATCTCCTCTCTACCAGCTGTGACTGTAAATATCATAAAAAACTCTTATGCTGTCATAAACCATTTTGCCTCCTCCTACAAATGATTACACATACACAATAAAAGGAGTAGGTGGAAACGGAGGACATCAAGATACCTGAAGGAGCCTGCACCACTGAAATTCACAGGCAGTATACCACAGAAGTTCACAGCATAAACCCAGGGAGTCAGAACAGATCAATTTTAGAAGCTGAGGCCAACAAGAAGAGTCGCACAAACAGTGGGAAGACAAAGAAACAATCCCCAAATAAAAGAAAATGCAGAGGCTTCAGAAAGAATGTTAGATGAAATAGAAGCGAATCAACTAACAGATAGTGAATTCAAAGCACTGGTAGTCACGAAGTTCAAAGAGCTCAGGATGAGCTACCAAAAACTACAGGGGAGCTACAATAATCTCACCGCAAACTATATAAACATGAAAAAGGAAATAGAAACTATCAGCAAGGGACAAGAGGAAATGAAGAATACATTCTCTGAATTGAAGAACACAGTAGATAGTTTCAAAAGTAGGATAGAAGAGGCGGAGGATAGGATTAGCGAGCTGGAGGGCAAAGTAGAAAGCATCTCACAGAAAGAGCAGGAAAATGAAAAGAAACTTAGAAAGAATGAAGAGGGATTAAGAGAAATACAAGACAATATGAAACGTAATAATATCTGAATAATAGGGATACCAGAAGGAGAAGAAGAAGAACAAGGGATAGAAAACATATTTGAAAGAGTAATGAGAGAAAATTTTCCTAATTTGATGACAGAAAGAGTCACACAAATCCAGGAATCACAAAGAGTCCCAATCAAGAGGAACCCAAAGAGGCCCACTTCAAGACACATCATCATCAAAATGGCAAAATTCCAAGACAAACAGAGAATCTTAAAGGCAGCAAGGGAGAAAAAAGAAGTAACATACAAGGGAGTCCCAATAAGGTTAGCTACTGCCTTCTCAATGGAAACACTCCAAGCAAGAAGAGAATGGCAAGAAATATTCCAAGTAATGAGCACCAGAGGCCTACAACCAAGGCTACTTTACCCAGCAAAGCTATCAATCAAGATAGAAGGCCAAATAAAGAGCTTCCAAGACAAAAGAAGTCTAAAAGAATATGTCTCCACCAAACAAGTCCTACAAGAAATACTAAAAGGACTACTTTAAGGAAAGGAAAGAAAAGTGAGAGACAGAGAAGAACACAGGTACAAAAATGGCAATGAATAAGTACCTATCAATAATAACCTTAAACGTAAATGGATTAAATGCTCCAATCAAAAGACACAGAATAGCTGAATGGATAAGAAAGCGTGACCCTCACATATGTTGCCTACAAGAGACCCACCTCAGGACAAAGGACCATCACAGACTAAAAGTGAAAGGCAGGAAACAAATTTACCAAGCAAATAGACAAGAAAAAAAAGCTGGGGAAGCAATTCTCATATCAGACAAAATGGACTTCAAAAAGAGGACCATAAAGAGAGACCCAGAAGGTCACTTCATAATATTCAAGGGAAGAATCCACCAAGAAGACATTAACATATAAACATATATGCACCCAATATAGGAGGACCAAAATATATCAAGAAAATTTTAGAGGACTTCAAGAATGATATTGACACCAACACAATTATAGTAGGGGATTTTAACACCCCACTATCAAAAATGGACAGATCTTCCAAACAAAATATCAATAAAGATATTGTGTCATTAAACAACACCCCAGATGAAATGGACTTAATTGATATATAGAGAGCCCTTCATCCCAAAGAAGCTAAATACACATTCTTTTCAAATGCACATGGAACATTTTCAAAAATCGACCACATGATAGGTCACAAAATGAGCCTCAACAAAGTCAAGAAAATTGAAATCATACCAAGCATTTTCTCTGACCACAAGGGACTGAAATTGGAAACCAACCCTAGAGGAAAAAACACAAAGCACCCAAAATCACGGAGACTGAACGGTATGCTACTAAACAATGAATGGGTCAAGAATGAAATTAGGGAAGAAATCAAAAAGTTTCTGGAAACAAGTGAAAATGATCTCACAACAACCCAAAACTTATGGGACACAGTGAAGGCGGTCCTGAGAGGGAAGTTTATAGCAATACAGGCCTACCTAAAGAAGATAGAAACATTTCAAACAAACAACCTTACTCTACACCTGCAAGAACTCGAGGAACAACAACAAAAACAGCCCAAAGCAAGTAGAAGGAAGGAAATAACCAAGATCAGAGCAGAACTAAATGACATAGAGACTAAAAGCACAATCCTGAGGATCAACGAATCCAGGAGTTGGTTCTTTGAAAACATAACCAAAATAGATAAGCCTTTAAGTAGGCTCATCAAGAAAAGAAGGGAACAGACACAAATAAACACAATCAGAAATGAAAGAGGAGAGATTACAACTGATACCACAGAAATAGAAAGGATTGTAAGAAATTACTATGAACAACTATATGCCAAGAAATTTGAGAACCTAGGGGAAATGGACACATTTCTAGAAAAATATAATCTCCCAAAACTCAATGAAAAAGAAGTAGAAAACCTGAATAGACCAATAACAGCAAAAGAAATTGAAGCACTAATCAAAAAACTCCCATCACACAAAAGCCCCAGACCAGATGGGTTCACAGGAGAATTCTACAAAGCATTTAAGGAACAGCTAACCCCCATTCTTCACAGACTATTCCAAAAAATGCAAAAGGATGGAAAACTCCCAAACTCCTCTTATGAAGCCAGCATCATCCTAATTCCAAAACCAGACAGAGATACAACAAAGAAAGAAAACTTCAGGCCAATATCACTGATCAACATAGATGCTAAAATCCTCAACAAAATATTGGCAAATCACATCCAACAATATATCCAAAAGATTATACACCACGACCAAGTGGGATTCATCCCAGGGATGCAAGGATGGTTCAACATTCGCAAATCAGTAAATGTAATTCATCACATAAACAAAAGCAAAGACAAAAACCACATGATCATATCAATAGATGCGGGAAAAGCTTCTGATAAGATCCAGCACCCATTTATGATAAAAACACTCAGCAAAGTGGGAATAGAGGGAGCATTCCTCAATACAGTAAAGGCCATTTATGAGAGACCTACAGCCAATATCATACTCAATGGGAAAAAACTAAAAGCTTTTCCACTAAGATCAGGAACAAGACAATGATGTCCACTTTCACCACTTCTATTCAATATAGTATTCAATATAGTATTGGACATATCAGTACATTTTTAATGATATGTCCCCTAGAGCAAGGAATATACAGGAAAGAATAAACAAATGGGATCTCATCAAAATAAAAAGCTTCTGCATGGCCAAAGAAAACAGTATTAAATTAAAAAGACAACCAACTGTATGGGAAAACATATTTGCCAATGATACCTCAGACAAAGGTTTAATCTCCAAAATATACAAAGAACTTACACGACTCTACTCTAGGAAGACACCCAACCCAATTAAAAAATGGGAAAGGACTTGAACAGACACTTCTCCAAAGAGGACATACAGAATATCCAGAGACACATGAAGAGATGCTCAATATCATTGGCTATCAGAGAAATTCAAATTAAAACCACAATGAGATACCACTTTACACCAGTCAGGATGGCTATCATAAACAAAGCAACAAACAACAAATGTTGGAGAGGGTGTGGGGAAAAGGGGACCTTAGTTCACTGTTGGTGGGATTGCAGACTGGTACAACCATTATGGAAAACAGGATGGAATTTTCTCAGAAAAATAAAAACCAACCTGCCTTTTGACCCAGCAATTCCGCTGCTAGGATTATATCCCAAGAATCCTAAAACATCAATTTCAAAGAACCTATGCACCACAATGTTCATAGCAGCACAATTTACAATAGCCAAGAGTTGGAAGCAACCTAGGTGCCCATCAGTAAATGAATGGATCAAAAAATTGTGGTACATATACACAATGGAATTCTAAGCTGCAGAGAGAAATAAGGTGCTACTACCTTTTGCAACAACATGGATGGAACTGGAAAGCATTATGCTAAGTGAAATAGGCCAGGTGCTGAAAGACAAATACCATATGATCTCACCTTTAACAGGAAGCTAAACAACAAAACAAACAAGCAAGCCGAAAAAAGAAAAAAACAAAGACATTGAAATAGACAACACGGGGACAGTGACCATAGGGGAGAGGGAAGGGAAGTTAAGGGGAAAAAGGGGGAGGGATTTGGAGGAACAAATAGTAAGGACACAGGGACGAGAACTAAGGGGGGTGGAAATGGGAGGGAGGTGGGGAGCAAGGGGCGGGGGAGGCTGGGATGGGAAAAATAGACAAAAAACTGTACTTGAAAAATAACTAAATAAAATTAATTTAAAAAATTGTGGTACATATACACAATGGAATTCTATGCAGCAGAGAGAAAGAAGGAGCTACTACCCTTTGCAACAACATGGATGGAACTGGAAAGCATTATGCTGAGTGAAATAGGCCAGGCATTGAAGGACAAATACCATATGATCTCACCTTTAACAGGAAGCTAAATAACAAAATAAACAAGCAAATAGAATAAAAACAAAGACACTAAAATAGAGAACAAGTGGGCAGCGACCAGAGGGGAGAGGGAAGGGAATTTAAGGGGAAAAACGGGGAGGGATTTTGAAGAACAAGTATGAAACACACAGGGATGAGGACTGGGGGGAGGAATGGGAGGGAGGTGGGGAGATGGGGCGGGGGGGCTGGGACGGGAGAAATTGACAAAAAAAACTGTACTTGAAAAATAACTAAATAAATTTAAATAAATAAATAAAATAAAATTTTTATAATAACATCAAAACACAAATCACAAATTAGAGGAAAACATGCAACTTATACCTCACACAGAAAGCTATTATACCCAATATATAGTTCTCCTAAAAACTGAGAGGTCAAAATCCAGCAAAAACATGACGAAAAAGTAGAGAGTCCATAAAAGAAGTAATAATACCAACAGTCATTAAATACATGAAACCACCTCCCATGTTTCTTAAAATTAAAGAAATGCAAATTATAACAATACTGAAACACTGGTTCTCACCCATCACCATGGAAATTTTAAAAATTCTGAAACTGTACCATGCTGAACAGACTGTGACAAAGTACACACTCCCATGTATTGCTGAGGTAGAAAACGAATGTCAATTCCTCCTCCCCCAACACAAAATCCATCACCAATACAATCCCAATCAAAATCGCAGCAGGTTCTTTTGTAGGAATTTACAAGCTGAGTCTAGAATTCTTATGGAAATTCGCAGGTCCTAAAGGAGCCAAAAAACTTTGAAAGCAGTGAATGAAATTCAGGACTTATAATAACTGATCTCAAAATTATTATAAAGTTACAGTAATCAAAACTGTATGCTACTGGCATCATCATAGACAAACAGATGAAAACAAACACACACAAATAGAATCAACTGGCTTTTAACACAGTCCCCCCCCCCACAGTCCTCATCCCTGTGTGTTTCATACTTGTTCTTCAAAATCCCTCCCTGTTTTTCCCCTTAAATTCCCTTCCCTCTCCCCTCTAGTCGCTGCAAAAGAACAATCACTAGACATTTATGAGCAAATATACACATACCCCCAAACCCCACTTTGATTCATATACACAACTTTACTCATATAATTTCTACATTACTCTTCTGGCCTCAGAAATAACAGTAGAACAGTACAGAATTTCTTAAAAAGGATATAGCACTAATTATGAAAGGCAAAGTTGATAAGTCAAACTTCATTTAAATTAAAAATATTGGCTATCAAAAGATATCATTTAGGATAAGTAACGCATAGTCTGGAGAAAATAGGGAGAGGAAGATGACTGTGTATGTATGAATGTATTATCCATGGATCCATATTTATTATCTATACATGCACCAACACAAACATGTACACCTATATGGACTTACATGTGCATTTTCAAATTCCTTCAATTCAATAGGAAAACAACCTGCTACCCTATTTTAATGAGAAAATGACTTGAATAATTATTTCAAAGAAGATATCCAAACAGCCAGTAAATATGTAAAAAGGTGTCCAATATCACTACTTATCAGAAAAACAAGTTGAATAAAAAAGCATTCCACTCTCCATACCAGAATAAAAATACATTGTTGCATTAGGGATAAAATAGGGATTAAATTAAAATACCAAGGCTTAACAAAGATATAGCACAATTAGAATCCTTAAACATTGTTGATAGCAATGCAAATTGAATCAAACATTAGAAAACACTTATGTTTGGCAGTGATGTTTACAAAAGCTGCACATAAGCATACTCTATTATCCAGCAGATCCACATATAAGTATAATACAAGAGAAATGTTTGCTTATTCAATCAAAATACACATGCACTATATTTCCAAAGGCTTTATCAATAATAGGCAAAAGCTGGAAACTATCTAACTTTATTAAAAGGCTAAATAATTGTATATTCAGATGATGGAATACTACTCACCACTATAACATAATGTACCCATACATACTGCAATATAGATGTACATGACAGGCTTTATGATGAAGAAAAGAAGCCAAAAACAATCCAGTACCTGTTTATATGAAGTTCAAGTACAGACAACACTCTACAGTGATAAAAGTCAGAACAGTGGATAGCTGTGGGGGATGGGATGGAGGGCAGGTTGTATTTATTGGAAACATGCAAGAGGAAACTTTCTAAAGTAGATGGAAATGTTGTACATCTTGATCTAGGCTGTGGTAACACATTCATGTGCAAAAGTTCTATGAGTTCTACGCTTAAGATTAGTGCGCTTTGCTATATAAAAGTCAGGGCACATTTTCAAAAGGAGTTCTGGGTATTCTTTCATGACCTACATTGAACAGCATATTCAATACACCAACCCCAACTCCTAAATTTGAGGTTCCCTAAATTCAGGCATCCAAAGGGTCCACCACAAAACATACCCCTTTTCTTACATAATGATTTTTATTACAAAATAATAAGCATATAATTCGGTAACATAACAATATCACACTCCAACACACCCTATGACAAAATGTTCACACTGCTGTCCATCTCATGTGAGACAGTCACATCCCCTACCAACCACACTGAATGGCACCACTCCTGCTGGACCCTGTATTTCATCTCATCTCAATCCTCCCTTTATAAGCTTATTCTTTTCTTTTCGGCAGCACTGAACAGAATCAAAAAGCAGAACTCAACAGTTACTCAAGTTTCCCCTACTTCCTAATGGCATGGAGTTTTCTAAGAAACAGCCCCGTAAATAAAAATAATTACCCCAGCACTTCATTTGCCATTGCTTCTCAAAGTAATTTGACCAATAATAGTGAGTTTTGACAAAAATTGTTTTTTTGATTTTTAATATAAAGCTCTATTTCCCATTTCATAACATGGTGGCTTTATGAACTTATCCTGAGATCACCATTTCTTACCCATATGCCTCTATTATTAGAATATGGAGGCTATCTGCAATGCCTGAAAATTCCATAGCAATTGCCTCTCCTGATAAGGAGCAGCTTGGTGCTGCCTGGCAGGTGAACATGGACCCAGGGCCAGCTACTGCTCTGTCACATATTCTATACCAGCGTCATCCAATGGAAATATAATGCGAGCCACCTATAAATTCTAAACTTTCTACTAGATACCTTAAAAATGAATATAGCCCTGGCTGTTGGGGCCTGCGAACAGTTTATTCCCAGTAGACATGCTGGGTTGCAGGCCAGCTCCCAGGAGGGGACGCATGAGAGACAACCATACATTGATATTTCACTCCCACTCTTTCTCCTTCCCTTCCCCTCTCTCGAAAAATAAATAAATAAAATATTTTTTAAATATGAATATATACATTCATTTTAATGACATATTTTATTTAACACCATATATGCAAATTATTATCATTTCAACATGTAATCAAAGAAAAAAGTATCCATGAGATTGTTTTTCATAATTTTCAAAGATTGGGTGTGTATATCACACTTATTTTGCTCACTTACAGTATGTCTCAATTTGGATGTCCACATTTCAGTTGCTCAGTACCCTACATGACTAGTGACTACCAGATCAGATAGCACAGCTCCCAATGACTGTGGACAACAACCAAGATAACCCTTGAAATGAGACTCCAAATTCTTTCTCAGCCTCGAAATAATATGACGCACCCACTCAGCATCTTTCTACCCTATAAAATGCCATTTCTCTTCTCTGGAAGTTCTAATTCACTAACCCACATCCCCGGTGCTCCACTCACCAAGTCAGTGGTCACCACACTTGCCTTCTGGGAAACTTAACACACTACCCATTCACACAGTTAAAAGTCATCAGACACTGATCTTGTCATTTTGCCAAGACCTACTCAACAAATTTTTTCACCCCCTATTCTCTTGCAAAATGTGATGTATTAAAATTGTTTGTGCAAGTAGCATGAAATTACTGTCAATCCTTTTTTAATTTCGATGTACTAGGTCAACTAACATGTGAAATGACATCTTCCAAGAAAGAGATGAGGCAAGAAAACATGGCCTAGAGGAAAACAAACTGAATTGAGATTCAAGCTGGGATTTCAGTCCCAGCTTTGCCACCAGGTAATTTTTTTTACATTTTTGTACTAGATGAAATTATTCTGCATGCAATTTTCTCAGAAAAATAAAAATCGACCTGCCTTTTGACCCAGCAATTCCGCTGCTGAGATTATATCCTAAGAATCCTAAAACATCAAAGAACCTATGCACCACAATGTTCATAGCAGCACAATTTACAATAGCCAAGAGATGGAAGCAACCTTGGTGCCCATCAGTAAATGAATGGATCAAAAAATTGTGGTACATATACACAATGGAATTCTATGCAGCAGAGAGAAAAAAGGAGCTACTATCCTTTGCAACAACATGGATACAACTGGAAAGCATTATGCTGAGTGAAATAGGCCAGGCGTTGAAAAACAAATACCATATGATCTCACCTTTAACAGGAAGCTAAACAACAATACAAACAAGCAAGCAGAATACAAACAAAGACACTGAAATAGAGAACAAGGGGACAGTGACCAGAGGGGAGAGGGAAGGGAAGTTAAAAGGGAAAAGGGGGAGGGATTTGGAGGAACAAATAGTAAGGACACAGGGACAAGAACTAAGGGGGGGTGGAAATGGGAGGGATGTGGGGAGCAAGGGGCGGGGGAGGCTGGGATGGGAGAAATAGACAAAAAAACTGTACTTAAAAAATAACTAAAAAAACTAAATAAAATTAATTAAAATTAAAAAAAGAAATGATTCTGAAGCCCCATTCAATACTGCATACTCTATGATTGCATAGACTATTTTCATAAAATAAAGACGGAAGAGTTGGGGTTATGCTGAGAGGGAATAAATCCATTTGGGAGTTAAAATTTTCTTTAAATATACCATACAAAAGCATGAAGGTTGAATTCCTTAATGATGATGATGATAAAAATAGCAGCACTCCAACTAAAAAATTCTCATCCCTTTTCTCAATTTCCAATTTTTTTCAAGAGAAAGTTATTCTGCCCAAGGTTTTCTTCATGGCTAATTTGACATCCTTGTTCCTCAGGCTGTAGATTAGTGGGTTCAACATGGGAACCACAATGGTATAGAACAGTGTACAGACTTTGTCCTGTTCAGGGGGTAAAATAGCAGGTGGTTTAAGGTATGCAAAAGCACCTGAACCAAAGAAAAGACATACTGCCATTATATGAGAACTGCAGGTACTAAAGGCTTTGGATCTGCCCTCAGTAGAACTACTGTGGAAAATGCTGGAAAGAATGAACCCATAAGACAGAAAAATGGTCACAATGGGCACCCCAATGTCAATGGCCGCAAGAGTAAAGAGCACCAGAGTATTCACGTAAGAGCTATTGCAGGAGAGCTCAAGTAGGGGAAGGTAGTCACACACATAATGATGAAGGAGGTTTTCTCCACAAAAGGTCAGAGACAGTACATTACCTGTATGCACTATACCCCCCAAAACCCCCATCCCATACACACCCAGCAAAAGAAATAAACACACCTGAGGAGACATGGTGACCGTGTACAACAGTGGTTTACAGATGGCCACATAGCGGTCATATGCCATTGCTGACAGGATGAAGCTTTCAGAATTGACAAATAAGGCGAAGAAAAAGAACTGAGTCATACACCCTGTGTAGGAGATGATGTTCTTCTTTGAGACAAAACTCATCAGCATTTTGGGAATGATAGCAGAGGAGTAACTGAAGTCAATGAAGGATAAGTTGAAGAGGAAAAGGTACATGGGAATATGAAGGTGAGAGTTCAGCCCAATCAGTGTTATCAAGCCCAGGTTCCCCATCATAATGACCACATAGAAGCCTAGAAACAGGAAGAAGAGAGGGAGCTGGAGTCCTGGCTTGTCTGTTAAGCCTGTGAGGATAAACTCTGTCACAGAGGAGGTGTTATCTGCAGCCATCCTCCTCTGGGACTGTCTGGGAGAAAAAAAGAAGAGTTGCTCACACAGAGAGAGAAAAACAACCCACTCCTGAGAGTGCACTTTGAACAGGGAGCTGTGGAACTTAGAGTTGAGATGGCATCTCCTTGTTCCTGCATCTGTTTTTATGGTCCCCACGTGGCTTCAACAATCCTAGTATCTGTTGGTGGGTGAAATTATCCGCAAGAGAAAGTGCTCATCCAACTGAGAAGAAAGTCCACAAAGCTCAGCTAGGATTACCCTGCAACGGTGCAATGACCCTCTTCTGATACTGCCTGCCCTCTACAGTCCTGGCCCAAGTTTTGTGTGATCTGGTTGGGCCCTTCTCTGCAGTGCTGTTTTGAAGCTGAAGCCAGTTGCCCTAGACCTTCCACCTTTGGTCAGTGCTGGTCAAAACAGGAAGATGAGGCTGTGTGCCTTGAGTCTTTAGCAGGAATGGCTGTGGAAATATTATGTGAAAATAATACTGGAGTAATAAGGTAAAGTTATTAATTAACCCAATAAAAAGAAACAATTGCTGAAAACTAACTAAACAAATGGCACTGTTCTAAGTGCTCTGGGCATTTTGGTTAAACCCATTGAACAGGTGAGGACACTGGGCACAAGTCCCAGTCCTTCTAATTGGCAGTGGACGGGGAACTCCGTATGTCTGGCTCTGGGGTTCAAGCTTCATACCCTAACCACTCTGCTAGAGCACAGACAACGTCAGGCAGTCACTCACCCTCCTTCTGCCTGCAGTCACAGTGCCAGACTCTCCTGGATCCTACCCATCTCTCTCATGGAGACTCAGATGGCCTTGGTGACAAGAAGGAGGAAACTCAGAGCTCAGACTGCTCTGCTTCTGCTTCTGTGCTTTAAAATTCAAATCCTTTAGTTTGTCTTGGTTCTCCTGTTGAGCTGAAGAACATGGTCTCAGACCTCCTTCGTCCTGAACCTCCAGTTCAGCTTCCAGGGATGGAACAGAACTTTTATAACATCCGTGGATAACCAGAGACTTAAGAGTGTTATTCTGGACTAGGGATCACGGTGACCTAGTTACAGGGGCTCCCTCAGGATCCTGGCTCCCTAAGGAAGAAGAAATGTTTGTTTATGCCCTTGATGGTGCCTGATGCAGCTTTTAATGGCCTTTCCTTTCATTCAGTTTACATCTTTACAAGTACAATTAAGAACAAAGTTCTTGGAAAAACAATTATTGTACTCAGTGCTTACTCTATACTGACCTCTGTATCTGACCCAGCACTCTCACCTGAAAAATCCAGAGCAACGCATACATAAATTTACTATGCTTATTCCTCAGAACGATCTCATAGGGTAGACCTTTTTGTCTCCACTAATAATGCATGAAAGAAACATGAAAGTGCACTGAAGAAAAGGAAAGCTAGGGAGTGGGACATCACACAGGGGAGAGTGGCTGAAAGGGCAAGTGCTAGAGATTTCAGTTCAGATAGCAGGATCTGACAGTTGAGCAATGACTTGAGAGAGACCTGGAAAGTCTTTGCTTAATAATAACACCCGTTACTCTAATGAAATGCTGGGTATGATGGCTTAATGCAGCACCTTCCCCAGGCATCAGGGTTTTGCCCCGCACTTTTATACAGTACTCCAGCCCAAATAATCGCTGTGGGGAAGGAAATTCTGACCAAATAACAGGTTAGAGGTAAGAGACCTTGTTGAGGTTTTAAATAACCACAAGTCACAGAGTGTAGATTTTTGGCTGAGACTGATATATAGATTAAGAATATTTTATATGGCAATTTGTATTCAACACCTTTTGCCAGGAGCATTTACATAGTAAGGATGGCAAATTTTCTATTAAAAAAAACAAATCTCTATTTGCAGAAGGTCAAGAGTTGGTTAGCTGATGAATTCTATATGTTTTTGGTCAGAGTTAAGGTCAGAAGTTCTTTGGGAGAAATTATGACAGTGGAACAGAAAGGCAGAACCCATCATTTTCCAGGCAAGTCCAACTGAAACCACTGTACATGGGCCTGTGTGTTTGTCTAAGTGTGTAGACATGCGGCAGTAAGGATGTGGCCCCCCCTACTAAAGCTCAGCAGTGATGGTGCCTCATCTGCCTGTTTGCATGGAGAATTGTCCACTGCCCACATGACACTAATGAATCCCAGTCCCTGGTCTCCATCCCGCTGCACATGTTGAAGAAATAGAGAAAAACAATCTATTATCAAGAAACTAAAGTAAGCACCACAAGTATGTTCTCCTTAGGACCCAAGGTCAAAGAGGATTTGGGGAATCACTACAATGTTATTTCCTTTCAGAATCTCAAAGGGTTCTTGGAAGCATGATGCAATATCAGGAAAATTTCTTCTGAGATCTTTGCCTCTTCAGAGATGGTATCCATGGGAGGTTCAATTCCAATGCATCAAGGTTTCATTTCAAGCAAAACAAGGCTTCTCTAAAGCTGTTTTGACTGTTGACTTGCTCCTATACAAGCAGAGAAACAGAAATCAGTATTCTTGATTAAGTTATTTTTTTTTGCAGGTATTTTACCTTCTTGGTTAAATTTATCCCTAGGTACTTTATTTTTTCTTGCTTTAGTAAGTGGCATTTCTCCCCTAGTTTCTCTTTCTGATATTTCGTTGTTGGTGTACAAAAATACCATCAATTTCTGAATATTAACCTTGCATGCCACTACTTTTCCAAATTCACTGACTGGGTTAGGTAGTTTTTGGGTGGAGACTGTAGGATTTTCTATGTACACTATCCTGTCATCTGCCATAATGACAATTTTACTCCCTCCTTTCCAATTTGGGTGCCTTTTAGTGCTTTTTCTTCTTGTCTGATCCCTGTGGCTAGAACTTCCAGTAATATGTTGAGTAGGAGTAGTGAAAGCAGACAACCTTGTCTAGTTCCTGATCTTAAGGGGAAACCTTTTAGTTTTTTCCCATTGGAGATAATGTTGGCTCTACGTTTCTCATATATGGCTTTTATTATGTTGAGGTATCCTCTTTCTAGTCCAACTTGCTGAGTTTTTTTTTTTTATCATAAATGGGTGCTGGATTTTATCAAAAGCTTTTCCAGTATCTATTGATCTGATCATGCAGTTTTTGTCCTTCATTATCTTTATGTGGAGTATTACGTATATTGATTTGTGAATGTTGCAGCGTCTTTGCATCCCTGGGATGAATCCCGCTTGACCATGCTGTATGATCCTTTGAATGTACTTCTGAACCCAGATATGCAGTGTGTTATGGAGGATTTAAGCATCTATGTTCATCAGTGATATTGGCCTGTAGTTTTGTTTCTTTGTTGAGTCTTTACCTGGTTTTGGAGTTAGAATGATACTGGTCTTGTAAAAAGAGTTTGGAAGCTTTCCCTCATTTTAAATTTTGTGGAATAGTTGGAGAAGATGGGAGTTATGTCTTCCTTATATATTTGGTGACATTCACCCTTGAAACCCAGTGATCCGGGGCTTTGTGTGCTGGGAGTTTTTTGATTACTGCTTCAATTTCAGTAGTTGTTATCAGTCTGTTCAGGCTTTCTGCTTCTTCTTGATTCAGTTTTGGAAGATTGTATGTTTCAAGAAATTTCTCCATTTCACCCAGGTTGTCCAATTTCTTGGCATGTAATCGTTCCTAGTAATTTCTTACAATCCTTTGTATTTCTGTGGTATTGGTTGTAACTTCTCTTTCATTTCTGATTTTATTTATTTGGGTCCTCTCTCTTTTTCTTGATGACTCTGATTAAAAGCTTGTCAATTTTATATGCCTTTTCAAAGAACCAGATCCTGGATTTATTGATCGTTTGAATTCTTCTTTTGGTCTGTGTGTCATTTAATTCTTCCCTGATCTTCATTATTTCCTTCCTTCTCTTTGTTCTGGCCTTTGTTTGTCATTGTTCCTCTAGTTCTTGTAGATGTAGGCTTAGGTAGTTAATTTGAGATTTTTTTATCTTCTTTACATAGGCCATTAACTGGTTTTTCAAAATGAAGTCAACCTTATGTTCCTAAGGTCAAACTCTACTTCAATATTATATACAACTACTTTTGTGTTATGTTGCATTTTTTTTCTTTTTTGGCCACTTTTTCCACTTGATTAGGTTGCATGTAAATTTATGAAGGATATTGGTATATTTTTTTCTAGTAACATTTTTCTGATTTAGGTTATCAGTGGCAGTACAATTTCCCCTGGTGAGCCAAGATTTCAGTCACTAATAATCACATCACAAGACTTATTCCTAGACCCAGGCAACCCATTAGTGCTGCTGAGAACCAACCATCAGGATGCTATGAACCTGAGAGTTTGGAACACAAGGGTGATCTTTGCACAGCTGTTTTTCCAGTGGCTCCTTCTCCATTCCTAGACTTACTGGGCCTGAAGTCAAGTCAAGACGTGACACTTACAATATACTCAATAGTTCACAAAGCCCCTTCACTCACACCATGTGCTAATTAGTCCTCACAAAGTGTTAATATTGTATCATGTTTTTCATTTTAAAGATTATAATGTTTAAGTATGTATGACTCACCTAAAGCCACAAAAGAACAAATGAATTTTTAACAAAGTTTAAAAGGTTCCATAGTAAGAAATGAATGGAACCTAATCAACAAAAGGAAAAAGCAAGCAACATATATCCAGAGACATTGAAATCAAGAACAATCTGCCAATCACCCAAGGAGAGGTGGAAGAGATTAGGGAGGAAATGGGGGAAGGGTTTTCAGGAGCAACTATAAAGAACAAATGGTCAAAACCAAGCTGGGGGGAGGGTGTAAGCAAGGAAGGAAGATAGGTTTCTCTGGGGTGTTGTGGGAGTGGTGGGGAGTAAATGCAGACAACTGTAATTGGACAACAATAAAATAATTTTTTAAAAAGGAAAAGATTCATAGATCCTGAAAGAAAAAAAGAAAAGAAGAGAAATGCATTCTATGGCAGTCTATGTCTTCAATTTTCAAAGTTCATGATCTTTCTTCTACCAATTCATGCATTTTTCAACATTTCTAGATAATTGTTGGGGTCTCAAGCACAATTGTAGTAATGTGATTAAAATATTTTGGAAAAAGACATGTGGCAGGGAGCTACATTTAACACCAAAAGAAGTTTGAGGGCATAAATCAGGAATCAGACTTGAATCTGTCATGAAGATAAAGACCTCACTAGGATGACTGTCCCAGTCAAGTTTTAGATCTCCAGTGCCAACCACACAACAAAATTAAGGCCTCTGATGCATGTAAGTAAACTCATACTACATTCAACATCAAGTAAATGGGTGGCCTCACAGCACTCCTCTCCACATCATCCCCAGTTTCCCCTGTACACACCTCATTAATGAGAGGGCACTATAAAGCCACAAGGCTCCACCTGTTACCGAACAAGAGGTCCGAGGGAGGGCCAATACAATATTCGGCCCACCTAGGGATGCTGAAAACTGCTATACAACAGGGGCCCCTCCTAAAAACAAAATACTAATATGTACTGGGCTTTTCTGTCCACCGCCAATTGGAAAGACATCTCTCAATGCCAGAGATTTGTGAAAAGGAAACAAAATGTTTATTTAATGCTATTCAGGCCTAATGCCTCTACTAAAATGTCAAAGTCCTTTAGGTTGTACACCTACACCCGCACAGCGCTCCCTTCTCCCACTGTCCCAACTCCGGGTACCACAAATCAGGAAAAGAGCACATGTCTGTGTTTGAGGCCGCTGGCACCGTCAGCTGTGTCACTGTGCAGGATCTCAAGTTAATCCAAAATACTGTGGTACCCTCTCATGGTCCACTGGCAAGAGTCCTTTGTACCCAGTTCCAGTCAAAGTCTCTCTTGCTTTTCAGGCCCCGCGGACAAAGGGGGCACCCCAAAGCCACGTGGGCCTCTTCTACCAAAGCTGCAGGAGTCCGAACTCATGCAAAACAGCCCTCAATGGCCTGGCTCCATTCCTTCCTTCCCCCTGGGGGTGGGGGGGTGAGGACATCCTATATGTCTCTCCATTATTCTTATACACTTTGAATTCTGGACAATATTCCAAATCTTTTTTTTTGGGGGGCCCCCCCTGGCTGCACCCTGTATCACACCTACTTGTAGAAAGCAGCCTGGCCTGACCACCAGTTGAGTCCTATACACAATGAACCCTGCCCGTAATGTCCTGGCCCATATCCTTGTATGTTATTTAGAGGGTCAATTTTTGCTCCTTGCACAGGTACTCCCAAGGCTGGAACTGCAAACACCCTCTCAGGGCCAGCTGCCTCATGCTGTTGTCCTCACTCTTGGCCATCCTGACTGCTCTGCATGTGCACATTCAGCAATATCGTGTCACTTGCACACACAACTGCATAACACACGCTCACAGGTGCCACACTGCTTCACCATAGGGGCCCACCTCCAACATTATGCTGGTGCTTCCCTTGAATCTGATGGTCAAGTTCATAGGTGCAGACTTCTCCTTATTGCTGATATTCCTGGCATTTTCCCAAGAGTTCTGCCCTATGGAGTTGCTGCCATGGTTTATTTTCAAATTGCGACCCAGAGTATGAAAAACCCTTGTCTGAAATTGTACTTTGGAGAACAACCAGCAGAGGCAGAAAACTTGACAAAGGTCATCTGAAGTTATCATTTCCAGGATTTTTCAGTCAAAAATCTAGAGATATCTCCCCCACCTCCAAACATACATGTTAGAGGTACCCACAACCCAAACAAACTGTGTGGTACAGCAACTGCCTTACAACATTCTTTGTTTCACCTAATTCTCCTTCCACATTACAAAGTTTTAAAAACTGCTTAGTGATCTTTGGCTCTTTTCTTGAAATTTAAATTGTCCTAAGCTGATAGAACACAGATGTCCTTTGGCCAGACTGGTCAACAAGATCACTTCCCTCTTCCCGTGTTTCTGCGGTGTGTGTTACTAGGCAGCTCCAATTCTTTGGATCCAGTTCTCTCCTTTTGGGCTAATCACTTTTACCAGAAGGCAATGCTCCAGTTTGTTAAGAGGTCATGTTAGGGTGCATAATAATCTTAAGGTAATCCTTTAAAAAATTATTTCCTTTTGGTTTAGTTTAGTTTTAGTTTATGTATGTGCAGAGGCAGCCTCCTGGGCTTCCCTCCTCCCAAGCTCACTCTTCCTCACTTGCCAACTCCAGGATGCCTGGGAGGCATGCTGAGCCTCATTGTTTATTTAAACCACCCAGAACTGGCAGCAAATTCAACATTGGGGTCAGGTCCAGCCATTTCTCTCAACATCACAAACTCTTGGGTGAAAATCCCTTATGATCTCATGGAACCAGCACTGTCTGTATGGTCTGTCACTGACGGTTGTCACATGGCCCATCCATACACACTTTCTCAGCCTCCTAGGGTCTCTCTTTTGAGTTCTCACTGGATTTACCTGGAATGCTTCCTAAGAAATCACTTTCACATGAGCCTTTATCTCAGGGTCTTTGGGGAACCCAATCCAAGCCTGGTGGGAAGAAAACCAAATGAAGAGTAGAGAAGGCTGCATGCCAAAGAAAGGGGGAGAAAATAAAACCCATCACATTTTAAAAGGAAAACAGTTAGAATTGAGAATGCTCACTAAAGAAAACTGAAAAATACAAGCATATATCAGCATTTCTCCAAGTCAAAAGACAAACCTCAGAGTTTTTGCCTCAGGAAATGAGGTGCTCAGAGGATAGTTCAGCATGGCTACTGCTTTCTTGTAAAAGATG
Source organism: Artibeus jamaicensis (assembly GCF_021234435.1). NCBI lineage: Eukaryota > Metazoa > Chordata > Mammalia > Chiroptera > Phyllostomidae > Artibeus > Artibeus jamaicensis. The sequence continues at coordinate 11,120,037 of NW_026522052.1, read as the reverse complement.
TGGGTTCTCGGTGGTGGCTCCCCAGGCAGCAGGAGAGGCATCTCTGGGGAACTTCTTATTGATGAAAAGTCTCAGGTCCTACCTGAGACCTACTGGATCAAAAACTCTGTGGATGGGGCCTGGAATCTGTCTTTTAGCAAGTCCTCTGTGTGATTCAGATTCATCTGAGAACCACCAATGGAGTTCCTGGTCCCAGGACGTGAGCTGAAGTAAAGCGTTTTCCTAACCCAGAGGGAAGAAAGAGCAGCTTTTGCAACTGCCTTAGGAGGGAGGAAAATAAGAATGAGTTGCACCAGATGAAGATGGTCAGTTGTAATGCTTATGGCTACAAAATCCAAGAGCTTGTGAATAGGTGCTGAATAAAGAGCGTTTGATGAGAGCAGGTTTGTTGCACCACGTGAGATGGTCGATGGTGTTAACCATCATGCTGACGTGCTGACCTTTGCCACTGGGTGGGTCATGACACCACCAATATCTGTTCCTACACAAACCAAGTGTTGGCAGAGAACAGACCTGAGAGATACATGCCATAGCGACATCAGGCCATGAGTATTAAAACAGTGGTCACTAACAACAGAGGAACAGGAGAAATGTCTTGCACTTAAAATTAGTGATGCTGTTCCTATTTGATATGGAGTTCTTTTTCATTTTAAGTGAAATGACAAAAACATAGAATTCTTTATTATTTACTTTCTTTAAAAAGATATAAATTATTTCCTTTTATTTTACAATTACAGTTGATGTACGATATCATGTTAGTTTCAGGTGTGCAGCCCCATGATTAGACATTTATACAACTTACAAAGGAATCACCTCAATAAATCTAGTCCCCATCTGGCACCACACATACTTACGACAGAATATTTGACTGTATTTCCTGTGTTGTACTTTACCTCCCCAGGACTGCTCTGCAACTACCACTTTGTACTTCCTAATCCCTCAATCCCTTCACCTTTCTCACTCTTCCCCACAAACTGTCTAATCTCACAGCCATGAAAATGTTCTCTGCATTTTTTAGTCTCTTTCTTTTCTGCTTGTTGCTTATTTCGATTTTTAGATTCCACAAAGAAGTGAAATCACCTGGCACTTGTCTTTCTCTGTCTGACGTATTTCACTCAGGGTAACACCCTCTAGGACCATCTATGTTTTTGTGGTGCAAGATCTCATTCTTTTTGGTGGCTGAGTCATATTCCATTGTATGTCTGCACCCCTTCTTCCTCCACTCATCTATGGATGGACATTCAGGTTGCTTCCATATATGGGCTACTGTAAATAATGCTGCAATGAACATACAGTATTCTTTAGATAAATACCTAGAAGTGCAGTTGCTGGGGTTTTTTGATGTTTGTTATAGCCCTTGTTTTAAAGTGTATTTTTTTTCTGGAATAAGTATTGCTACCACAGCTTTTTGTCTTTCCTTTGTTTCCATTTTCATGTACTACATTTTTCCATCCCTTTACTTTCAGTCTGTGTGAGTCTTTGATCTGAAGACGGCACATGGAAGAGTCTTGGTTTGGTATCCTTAAGCCACTGTATGTCTTTAATGGCAGCATTCAATCCATCTGCACATAAAATAAGTGTAGAGAAATATGTATTTATTGCCATTTTATTATTCATGTCTAATCTTTTTATTCTTTTAAAAGAATACCTTTTCACATTTCATTTTCTTTGCTTTTAAATTTACTTTTAATTTGATTTATTGGGGTGATGTTGGTTTATAAAGTTATGTAGATTTCACGGGTACATTTTTATAGTATATCATGTGTATGTTGTATTGTATGTTCTCCACCCCAAGTCAAGTCTCCTTCCATCTCCACTTATCCTCTGTCTCCCTCCCCCAGTTGTTTACTCTGGTGATAACATTTTGTTGTCTGCCTATGAGGATTTTTCAATTTTTGCTGAATCCCTTGACCTTTTCCCCAGACCCCTTCTCTGTCAGTCTGTTCTCTGTGTTTGTGAGCCTGCTTCTGGTTTGTTGGTTAGTTTACTCTGTTCATTACAATCCACAGATAAGTGAAATCACATGGTATTTGCCTTTCTCTGACTGGCTTATTTCATTTACCCTAATATTCTCCAGGTCCATCAATGCTTTCCCAAAAGGTAAGATTTCCTTCCTTTTCACAGCTGAGTAGTCTTCCATTGTGTTACTGTACCACAGGTTTATAATCCATTCATCCACTGATAGACACTTGGGCTGCCGCCATATCTTGGCAATTGTAAATAATGCTGCAATGAGCACTGGGGAGCAAAGGTTTTTTGAATTAGTGTTTTCAGTTTCTTTGGATATATTGCCAGATTTGTAATTGCTGGGTTATGATGGGGTTCCACTTTTTAATTTTTCTGAGGCAACTCCATACTGCTTTCCACAGTGGCAAGGCAGAAGTTCACTATAATGAATGATTCACGCTTTTATTCACTTATTATTCCATAATTCCAGAATTGCTACATTTCAAAGAGAATACAAACATCAAATTATGCCCAGTAACTGTGAAAATTTTTCTTTAAAACCTGGGGTTACCTGGCTGGTGTAACTCAGTGAATTGAGTGCAGGCCTACAAACCATAGGATCTCAGTTCAATTTCCAGTCAGCGCACATGCCTGGGTTGCAAGCCAGTTCCCTACATGCCAGTTCCCATCAGAGGACACACTAGAGGCAACCATACATTGATGTTTCTCTCCCTCTCTCCTTCCCCTCTGAAGATAAATAAATAAATATATTTTTTTAAAACCTGGGGTTAATTGATATTGCTGTTTTTCCTAAAATTTACTTCCTTAAATATTGCTATGTATTTTCTCATAAAAATGACCTGACATACAGTGGGCTTTTTAATGCTATGTTCCTAGCATGAGCTCCTTAGCTGTTATTTGTAATATATTTTATTGATTATTCCGTTACAGTTACCCTATTCCCCCTCTTCATTCCCCTCCACCCTGAACACCCCCTTCCTCACCATTCACCCCTCTTTACTTTATGTCCATGTGTCACAAGTTCTTTCGATTCTATATTTCCCATACTACTCTTGCCCTCCCCCTGTCTATTTTCTACCCATTGTCTATGCTACTTATTCTCTGTACCTTCTACCCCCTTCTCCTTCTCCCACTCCCCTGTTGCTAACCCTCAATGTGATCTTCATTTCCATGGTTCTGTTCTTGATCTAGCTGTCTTCTCTTAGGTTGCTTTTGTTTTAGGTGTGGTTGTTAATAACTGTCAGTTTGCTGTCCTTTCACTGTTCATATTTTTTATCTTCTTTTTCTTTGATAAGTCTCTTTAACATTTCATAAAATAAGGGCTTAGTGATGATGAACTCCTTGAATTTGATCTTATCTGAGAAGCACTTTATCTGCTCTTCCATTCTAAATGAAAGCTTTGTTGGATAGAGCAATCTTGGATATAGGTCTTTGGATTTCATGACTTGGAATACGTCTTTCCATCCCCTTCTTGCCTGTCAGGTCTCTTTTGAGAAATCCACTGAGAGTCTGATGGGAACTCCTTTGTAGGTGACTGTCCCCTTATCTCTTGCTGCTTCTAGGATTCTCTCCTTCATTTTAATTTTGGCTAATGTAATGATGATGTGCCTTGGGGTGTTCCTTCTTAAGTGCAACTTCTTTGGGACCCTCTGAGCTTCCTGGATTTCCTGGAAGTCTATTGCCTTTGCCAGATTGGGTGAGTTCTCCTTTATTATTTGTTCAAATAACTTTTCCACTTGCTGCTCTTCCTCTTGCCCTTCTGGTACACCTATAATTCAGATGTTGAAACATTTAAAGATGTCCTAAAGGTTCCTAAGCTTCTCTTCATTTTTTTGAATTCTTGTTTCTTCATACTTTTCTGTTTGGTCCTTTTTTTCCTTCCTTCTGGTCCACTCCCTTGATTTGAGTACCAGTATCCTTCCCATCACTATTGATTCCCTGTGTATTTTGTTTCATTTCACTTAGTTAAGCCTTCATTTGTTCATCTAATTTGTGACTAAAATCAACCAGTTCTGTGAGCATCCTGATCACCAGTGTTTTAAACTGTGCATCTGATAGGTTGGCTATTTCTTGGCTGCTTATAGTTATCAGCTCACGGGGTTTGAGTTCTTCTTGAGCCATAATGTTTTGGTCTGTTCTCACCTGTTACATATGACAAGTAGAGCCCTAGGTGTTCACCGGGGTGGGGCGATTCAGGTTGCTGGATTGCGACACTATATGTGCGGGCAAAGTCCAAGAGGGGCAATAGCAGTCTCCTCTGCTACTTTCCATCAGCTGCTGGGGCCTGCATGGTCTTTCTCACTGCTCGCTCCTTCACCTGGTTTATCTGTGAGCAAATGTGTGACCTCGGTCAGCTAGCTGCCCCGTGCCCTCACTGGGTCCGCCCTTTCTACCCCACACCTGGGATCTGCCAACTGCTGCCTGTGTACCTGGGTCTGTCAGGCAGATCTTTCCTCCCTGACCCCACGCTGCCTCTGGCTCCGGCCCTCTTACAGGTCTGGCTGAGCAGTTTGTCGTTGTCAGACTTTGGTATAGTACAATTTTCTGTGTTTTGGTTGTGTTTTTGTTACTAACACTTTGTTGTCTTTAAACTTGGTTGTGCAAAGAGGCAAAGTGTTTCCATCTTCACCAGAGGTCCCTGTTTTGGTTTGATTTTTTTTTTTGTGGTAAGATCACTTAACATGTGATATATCCTCTTAACAATTTGTAAGTGTACAATACAGTATTGTTAACTAGAGGCTCTGCCTCACATACCACATCTCTAGAATTTATTCATCTCGCATAACTGAAGCTTCATAGGCGTTGAAATTTTGGAGAGGGCATAACACCTTCAAATTTGGGTCAGACAGAGTGACTCCTTCCACCTGGTGGCCTGATGCCTAGATTTCAGGACAGTAATCAAGTCACATAAACATCAATGTGTGGTTGCCTCTCAAGTGCCCCCCGCTGGGGACATGGCTCACAACACAGGTGTGTGCCCTGACTGGGAATCAAATCAGCCACCCTTTGGTTCATAGTCTGGTGCTCAATCCACTGAGCCAAACCACCAAGTAAAATGACAACAAATTCACAACTATCAACAACTGAACATTTTTTAAAAATTAAAACAAAAACTAAGCAAACAATTAGAATAGGAAGAGAATCAGAGAAATGGACATCACATGTAGGGTTTTCAGTAGGAGTGGGGAGAGGGAGAATGAGGGAGGAAGGATACGGGGAATAAGCAGCATAATTGGTAGGCATAAAATAGACAGGGAGAGCTTAAGTATGGTATAGGAAATAAAGAAATCAAAGGACTTCTATCTACAACCAATAGACGTGAACAAAGTAGGGGGAGGCTGGAGGGTTTCGGGGTATATGGCACAAAGAATATAAAGGGGGGAAATGGGAAAACTTTAATAGCATAATCAATAAAATATATTTTTTAAAAAGGAAGAGAAAGTCACATAAATTGGAGCTGAACTTGGGGTCCAGGATGCCCGGAAAATCAGATGTGAAGTTTCACTGGCACCGAATGGTCAGGTTTTGAAATATAATTGCATCTGAATAGGGGTGTTATACTACAATACTGGGGTAGAAAGGGAGGCTTGGTCAAAAATTGCATAAATAATATACAAAAATAGCCACAACACTATGAATGCAAAGAAGAAATAAGCACTGGTCACTCTTCTTAATTTTGGACATAAAGGGGAAGGGAGAAGCAAAGGGAAATCCTAAGGGTAAAAGCAGACTTGCATGTTTAAATGTACAAGGGTTTGTAGAGACACTTAAAGATCTAAGAATGATGAGGAAAATTTGAGAGAACAAATTCCAAAGAAGATGGAAAGAAGTTGGCAGAATTCAACAACTATTCATGTTTTCAAAATACTTACTTTTGAATCTGGGAATAATTGATACTTCTCTAAGATGATGAAAAATATGTACGACTCAGACCAAAAGTCAGCAACTTAATTAGGAAATTCTAGAGGCATTCCCAATTATAACTAATAAAACCAAGATGACTACAGTATTTAATATTATTTATCAATGTATTAAATGAAGTATTAGAAAATACAATTATAGATGCAAATGGATAAGAGGCATGAAAATTACAGGGAAAGAGGTAAAATTATTTTTAATTATAAAATATGTTATTATATATTTGGAAAACCTGAAAGAATGCATTGAAAGAATTCTACAAATAATATTTACTTTACCAAGTATAAAATTAGCATAGAATTGATACATACAAATAAATAATAATATGAAAATATAATGACAGAGAAAACTCTTGGTATGGTTGCAAAAATAAAATAAAATTTCCATGCATGAATGTAATAACAATGTGCTAAAACGGACAAGAAAAACTATAAAACACTCCTAAAAGATACTGAAGTTGACATGAAAACAAATAGGGAGGTGTGCCACACTTGAAGATTGTAACTTACAACATCCAAAGATGGCAATTCTTCCTTAGTTTCCTTATAAACTTAAGATGCAATCAATAAATATGCCTTTAAGTTGTTTTTTAGAACTAGACAGATTAATTATAGAGGTTGGGGTTAAACATGAATAGCCAGGAAAACGGTAAGAAAAAGAACAGCACGTGGGAAGTTACCTTCAAGATATGAAATATTATAAAGCTTCTGTAATCCAAGCAGCATGGTATTGGGTTATGAATAGACTGACAGACCAATAGAACACAATGGGAAACAAGAAATAGCCCAGGTGCCTACGAAACTTTGTATAGAATGAAGGCAACAGCTCAAACCCATGGGGAAAAGATGGACTTTTTATAAATGGAAATATAATTACATGATGGTCTTCTGAAAAAATATATAGTTCCCTCCATGCTTCACATCATACACTGGTAAAATTTCTAAAATGACCAGATATTCATATTTAGAAAAATAAAACCATACAATCACATTATGATAATGAGTGACTTTCTTTATAACCTAAGAGGAGAGAAAGCATTTCTACCGATCATTAAGATACCAGAAATGTTAGAATATTAATACATTCAATTTAAAATTTTTATCATATGAACAGACAAGAGCCAAATCACAAATTAGAGAAAAAAATGCAACTTATACCTCAAAAAAAGCTATTATATTCAATATATAGACCTCCTAAAAATTGAGAAGGTCAAAATTCAGCAGAAACATGAGGAAAACATAGCAAGAGATAGTCTATAAAAGAAGTAATAATACCAACTACTGGTATTATAAATACCAGTATACTAGTAATACTGGTATTATAAATACTGGTATAAATACTGGTGGGTCATAAAATTCATGAAACCACCTCCCATGTTTCTTAAAATTAAAGAAATGCAAATTATAACAATACTGAAACACTGGTTCTCATTCATCACCACAGAAATTTTAAAAATTCTGGAACTATATTATGCTGAAGAGACTGTGACAAAGTACACACTCCCATTTATTGCTGAGGTAGAGAATAAATGTCAATTCCTCCTCCCCCAAAACAAAATCCATCACCAATACAATCCCAATCAAAATCGCAGCAGGTTCTTTTGTAGGAATTTACAAGCTAAGTCTAGAATTCATATGGAAATTCACAGGTCCTAAAGGAGCCAAAAAAACTTTGAAAGAAGTGAATGAAATTCAGGACTTAAAGTAACTGATTTCAAAAATTATCATAAACCTACAGTAATCAAAACTGTATGCTACTGGCATCATCATAGACAAATAGATGAAAACAAACACAAACAAATAGAATCAACTGATTTTCAACACAGGTAAAAGAACACTCACTAGACATTTATGAGCAAATATACACATACCCCAAAACCCCACTTTGGTCCATATACAAAACTTAACTCATATAATTTCCACATTACTCTTCTGGCCTCAGAAATAACAGTAGAACAGTAAAGAATTTCTTAAAAAGGATACAGCACTAACTATGAAAGGCAAAGTTGATAAGTCAAACTTCATTTAAATTAAAAATATTGGCCATCAAAAGATATAATTTAGGATAAGTAAGGCATAGTCTGGAGAAGATAGGGAGAGGAAGATGACTGTGTATGTATGAATGTATTATCCATGGATCCATATTTATTATCTACACATGCATCAACACAAACATGTACACTTCTATGGACTTACATGTGCATTTTCAAATTCCTTCAATACAATAGGAAAATAACTTACTACCCTATTTTTTAATGAGAAAATGACTTGAATAATACTTCAAAGAACATATCCAAATAGCCAGTAAATATGTAAAAAGATGCCCAACATCATTACTTATCAGAAAAATAAGTTGAACCAAAAAGCATTTCACTGTTCATACCAGAATAAAAATACATTCTTGCATTAGGGATAAAATAGGGATTAAATTAAAATACCAAGGCTTAACAAGAATGTAGAACAATTAGAATCCTTTACATCGTTGATAGCAATGCAAATTCAATCAAACATTAGAAAACAGTTATGCTTGGCAGTGATGTTTACAAAAGCTGCACATAAGCCTACTCTATTATCCAGCATATTCACATACAAGTATAATACAAGAGAAATGTTTGCTTATTCAATCAAAATACACATGGAAAATGTTTCTAAAGGCTTTATCAATAATAGGCAAAAGTTGGAAACTATCTAACTTTATTAAAAGGCTAAATAATTGTATATTCAGATGATGGAATACTACTCAGCACTATAACATAATGTACCCATACATACTGCAATTTAGATTTAAATGACAGGCTTTATGATGAAGAAAAGAAGGCAGAAACAATCCAGTACCTGTTTATATGAAGTTCAAGTACAGACAACACTCTACAGTGATAAAAGTCAGAACAGTGGATAGCTGTGGGAATCGGGTGGAGGGCAGGTTGTATTTATTGGAAACATGCAAGAGGAAACTTTCTAAAGTAGATGGAAGTGTTGTACATCTTGATCTAGGTTGTGGTTACATATTCATGTGCAAAAGTTCAATGAGCTCAACACTTAAGATTTGTGCACGTTGCTATATAAAAGTCAAGGCACAACATTTTCAAAAGGAGTTCTGGGTATTCTTTCATGACCTACATTGAACAGCATATTCAATACACCAACCTCAACTCCTAAATTTGAGGTTCCCTAAATTCAAACATGCACAGGGTCTGGCACAAAAAATACCCGTTTTATTACATAAAGATTTTTTATTACAAAATAATAAGCATATAATTCGGTAACATAACAATATCACACTCCACCACACCCTGTGAGAAAATGTTCACATTGCTGTCCATCTCATGTGAGACAGTCACATCCCCTACCAACCACATTCAATGGCACCACTTCTGCTTGACCCTGTATTTCATCTCATCTCAATCCTCCCTTTATAAGCTTATTCTTTTCTTTTTGGCAGCACTGAACAGAATCAAAAGGCAGAACTCAACAGTTATTCAAATTTCCCCTACATCCTAATGGAATGGAGTTTTCTAAGAAACAGCCCAGTAAATAAAAATAATTACCCCAGCACTTTATTTGTCATTACTTATCAAAAAAATTTCACCAATAATAGTGAGTTTTGACAAAAATTGTTCTTTTGATTTTTAATATAAAGCTCTATTTCCCATTTCACAATATGGTGGCTTTATGAACTTATCCTGAGACCACCACTTCTTACCCATATGCCTCTATTATTAGAATATGGAGGCTATCTGCAATGCCTGAAAATTCCATAGCAATTGCCTCTCCTAATAAGCAGCAGCTTGGTGCTGCCTGGCAGGTGAACATGTACCCAGGGCCAGCTACTGCTCTGTCACATACTCTAGACCAGTGTCATCCAATGGAAATATAATGTGAGCCACCTATAAGTTCTAAACTTTCTAGTGTATACCTTAAAAATAAACATTCATTTCAATGACATTTTATTTTAAAAAATATCCAAAACATTATCATTTCAACATGTAATCAAGAATTATGCATGAGATTACTTTTCATATTCTTCAAATATTGCATGTGTATATCACACTTATTTTGCTCACTTACAGTATGTCTCCATTTGGATGTCCACATTTCAGTTGCTCAGTACCCTACATGACCAGTGACTACCAGATCAAATAGCATAGCTCCCAATGACTTTGGACCACAACCAAGATAACCCTTGAAATGAGACTCCATATTCTGTCTCAGCCTTGAAATAATATGATGCCTCCACTCAGCATCTTCCTACCCTATAAAATGCCATTTCTCTTCCCTGGAAGTCCTAATTCACTAACCCACGTCCCCGGTGCTCCACTTACCAAGTCAGTGGTCACCACACTTGCCTTCTGGGAAACCTAACACACTACCCATTTACATGCTAAAAAACTCCTCACACACTCAGCTTGTCATTTTGCCAATACCTACTCAACAAAATTTTTCTCCTCCTATTCACTTGTAAAATGTGATGTATTAAAATTGTTTGTGCAAGTAGCATGAAATTATGGTCAATCCATTTTTAATTTAGATGTACAAGGTCAATTAACATGTGAAATAACATCTTCCAAGAAAAAGATGATGCAAGAAAACATGGCCTAAAGGAAAACAAACTGAATTGAGATTCAAGTTGGGATTTCAGTCCCAGCTCTGCCACCATGTAGTTTTTTTACATTTTTGGACTAGATGAAATGATTCTGAAGCCCCATTCAATACTGCATACTGTATGATTGCAAAGACTATTTCATAAAATAAAGAAGGAAGATTTGGGGTGATGGTAAGAGGAAATAAATCCATTTGGGAAAGAGTTAAAATTATAGAATACAAAAGCATGAAAGTTGAAATCCTTAATGATGATGATGATAAAATAACAACACTCTAATTTAAAATTTCTCATCCCTTTTCTTAATTTCCACATTGTTTCAAGAGAAAATTATTCTTCCCAAGGTTTTCTTCATGGCTAATTTGACATCCTTGTTCCTCAGGCTGTAGATTAGTGGGTTCAACATGGGAACCACAATGGTATAGAACACAGTACAGACTTTGTCCTGTTCAAGGGGTAAAATAGCAGGTGGTTTAAGGTAAGCAAAAGCTCCTGAACCAAAGAAAAGACAAACTGCAATTATGTGAGAACTGCAGGTACTAAAGGCTTTGGATCTACCCTCAGTAGAACTAATGTGGAAAATGCTGGAAAGAATGAACCCATAAGACAGAAAAATGGTCACAATGGGCACCCCAATGTCAATGGCCACAAGAGTAAAGAGCACCAGAGTATTCATGTAAGAGCTATTACAGGAGAGCTCAAGGAGGGGAAGGATGTCACACATATAATGATTGAGAAGGTTTTCTCCACAAAAGGTCAGAAACAGCACATTACCTGTATGCGCTATAGCCCCCAAAAACCCCATCCCACAGACACCCAGCAAAAGAAATACACACACCTGAGGAGACATGGTGACCGTGTACAACAGTGGTTTACAGATGGCCACATAGCGGTCATATGCCATTGCTGACAGGATGAAGCATTCAGAAATGATAAAGAAGGAGGAGAAAAAGAGCTGAGTCATACACCCGGAATAGGAAATGATGTTCTTCTTTGAGACAAAACTCATCAGCATTTTGGGGCTGATGGCAGAGGAGTAACTGAAGTCAATGAAGGACAAGTTGAAGAGAAAAAGGTACATGGGAATATGAAGGTGAGAGTTCAGTCCAATCAGTATTATCAAGCCCAGGTTCCCTACTATAATGACCACATAGAAGCCTAGAAACAGGAAGAAGAGAGGGAGCTGGAGTCCTGGCTGGTTTGTTAAGCCTGCAAGGATAAACTCTGTCACAGAGGAGGTATTATCTGCAGCCATCCTCCTCTGGGACTGCCTGGGATGAAAGAGAAGAGTTACTCACACACAGAAAGAAAAACAACTCACTCCTGAGACTGCAGTTTTAACAGGGGGGTGTGGAGCTTAGAGTTGAGATGGCATCTCCTTTCTGCATCTCTATTTTTATGGTCCCCATGTGTCTTCAACTGTTGGCTCCATTCTAGTAACTGTTGGTGGGTGAAATTTTCCTCCAGAGTATGGGCTCATCCAACTGAGGAGAAAGTCCACAAAGCTCAGCTGGGATGACCCTGCAACTTTGTAGTGACCCTCTTTTGGTACTGCCTGCCCTCTAAAGCTCTGGGCCAAGTTTTGTGTGACCTGGTTGGGCCCTTCTCTGCAGTGCTATTGGGAAGTAGAAGCAAGTGGCCCAAGACCTTCCATCTTTGGTCACTGCTGGTCAGAACAGGAAGGTGAGGCTGTGTTTCCCTGAGTCTTTAGCAGAAATGACTGTGGAAGTATTATGTGAGAATAATACTGCAGTAATAAGGTAAAGTTATTAACAAAACCTAGGAAAAAAAGAAACATTTGCTGAGCACTAACTATGCTAATGGCACTGTTCTAAGAGGTGTGGGGCATTTTAATTAAACCCATTGAACAGGTGAGGACACTGGCCACAGTCCCTGTCCTTCTAATTGGCATCAGGAGAACTCAGGCTGTCTGGCTCTTGGGTTCGAGCTTCATACCCTAACCACTCTGCTAGAGCACAGACCAGGGCAGGCAGGCACTCACACTCCTGCCTGCAGTCACAGTGCTGGACTCTGCTGGCACCCACCCATCTCTCTCATGGAGACCCACATGGCCCTGGTGAGAGGAAGGGGACAACTCAGAGCTCAGACTCCTCTGCTTCTCCCTCTCTACTTTAAAATTCAAGGCCTTTAGTTTGTCTTGGTTCTCCTGTTGAACTGAAGAACATGGTCTCTGACCTCCTTTGTCCTGAGCCTCCAGTTCAGCTTCCAGGAATGGAGTACAACTTTTATAACATCCGTGGATAACCAGAGACTGAAGAGTGTTATTCTGGACTAGGGATCACGGTGACCTAGTTACAGGAGCTCCCTCAGGATCCTTGCTCCCTAAGGGAGAAGAAATGTTTGTTTATGCCCTTGATGGTGCCTGATGCAGCTTTTAATGGCCTTTCCTTTCACTCAGTTTACATCTTTATAAGTACAATTAAGAACATGGTACTTGGAAAAAGATTTCTTGGGGTGAGTGCTTACTGTACACTGACCACAGTTATCTGACCCAGCGCCCTCATCTGAAAGATCCAAAGCAACGCATACATAAATTTACCATGGTTTTTCCTGAGAATGAGCTCATACAGTAAACCTATTTGTCTCCACTAATAATACATTGAAAGAAACATGAAAGTGTATTAAAGAAAAGGAAAGATAGGGAGTGGGACAGCACACAGGGGAGAGTGGCTGAAAGGGCAAGTGTTAGAGATTTCAGTTCAAATAGCTGAATGTGACAGTTGAGCAATGACTTGAGAGAGACCTGGAAAGACTAATAATAATACTCTAATGAAACGCTGGGTGTCATGGCTTAATGAAGTACCTTCCCCAGGCATCAGGGTTTTGCCCCGCACTTTTATACAGTACTTCAGCCCAAATTATCGCTGTGGGAAAGGAAATTCTGAACACATAAAGAGTGGAGGTAAGAGACCTTACTGAGGTTTTAGATAACCACAAGTCACACAGTGTAGATTTTTGGCTGAGACTGATATAAAGATTAAGAATATTTTAAGTGGCAATTTGTATTCAACACCGTTTGCCTCAGTAAACGGTGGCAAACCGGGGCATTTACATAGTAAGGATGGCAAATTTTGTATTCAAAAAACAAATCTCTATTTGGGGAAATTCAAGAGTTGCTTAGATGATGAGTTCTGTTTGTTTTTGGTCAGAGTTGAGGTCAGAAGTTCTTTGGGAGAAATTGTGACATCAGAACACAAAGGCAGAATCCATCATCTTCCCGGCAAGTAAAACTGAAACCACTGTACATGAGCCTGTGTGTGTGTGAGTGTGTACACATACAGCAGTGAGTACTTGCCCTCCCCTTAATAAAGCTCAGCAGTGATGGTGCCTCATCTGCCTGTTTGCATGGAGAACTGTCCACTGCCCACATGACACTAATGAATCCCTGTCCCTGTTCTCCATCCCGCTGCACATGTTGAAGAAATAGTGAAAAACAATCCATTACCAAGAAACTAAAGTAAGCATCACAAGTATGTTCTTCTTAGGATGCAAGGTCAAAACAGACCTTGGCGACTCACTACAATGTTCAGTTTCCTTTCAGAATCTCAGAGGGTTCTTGGAAGCATGATGCAACACCAGGAAAATTTCTTCTGAGATCTTTGCCTCTTCAGAGATGGTATCCATGGGAGCTTAAATTCCAATGCATCACGGTTTCATTTCAAGCAAAACAAGGCTTTTGTAAAGCTGTTTTTTAAATATTTTTAAATTTAATTATTGTTCAAATCCAGTTTTCTGTTTTTTTCTCTCATTTCAGCACACCTCACCAGTGCTCCCCACCTCCCTCCCATTTCCACCCCCCTTAGTTGTTGTCCGGTGTCCTTTATATTAGGTCCTGTAATTTTTTTCATTTTTTTCCTGAAATCCCCTCCCCTCTCCCCTCTGGTCATTGTCCCCCTGTTCTCTATTTCAGTGTCTTTGGTTATGTTTTACTTGGTTGTTTGATTTGTTGTTTAGCTTCATGTTAAAGGTGAGATCATATGGTATTGTCTTTCTAAAGCTGTTTTGACTGTTGACTTGCTCCTATACAAGCAAAGAGAAACAGAAATCAATATTCTTGATTAAGTTATTTTGTGACAGTTCTTTTACCTTCTTGGTTAAATTTATTCCTTGGTACTTTATTTTCTTCCTGGTTTAGTAAATGGGGTTTCTCCCCTAGTTTATCCTTCTGATATTTCATTGCTGGTGTACAAAAATGCCATCGATTTCTGAATATTGACCTTGTATCCCACTACTTTTCAAGATTCACTGATTGGATCAGGTAGTTTTTGGGTGGAGACTGTAGGGTTTTCTGTGTACACTGTCATCTCATCTGCAATAATGACAGTTTTACTTCCTTCTTTTCAATTTGGGTGCCTTTTAGAGCTTTTTCTTCTTGTCTGATCCCTGTGGCTAGAACTTCCAGTAATACGTTAAGTAGGAGTAGTGAAAGCAGATACCCTTGTCTTCTTGCTGATCTTAAGGGGAAACCTTTTAGTTTTTTCCCATTGGGGATAATGTTGGCTGTAGGTTTTTCATATATGGCTTTTATTATGTTGAGGTATCCTCCCTCTGGTCCCACTTACTGAGTGTTTTTATCATAAATGGGTGCTGGATTTTATCAAAAGCTTTTTCAGCATCTATTGATCTGATCATGTGGTTGTAGTCCTTCATTATGTTTATGTGGAGTATTACGTATATTGATTTGTGAATGTTGTAGCATCTTTGCATCCCTGGGATGAATCCCACTTGACCATGGTGTATGATCTTTTTAATGTACTTCTGAACCCAGATATGCAAGTATTGTTGAGAATTTAAGCATCTACGTTCATCAGTGATATTGGCCTGTATTTTTGTTTCTTTGTTGAGTCTTTACCTGCTTTGGGAATTAGAATGATACTGGCCATGTAAAAAGCATTTGGGAGTTTTCCCTCATTTTAAATTTTGTGGAATAGTTGGAGAAGATGGGAGTTATTTCTTCCTTATATATTTGGTGACATTCACCCTTGAAACCCAGTGATCCGGGGCTTTGTGTGCTGGGAGTTTTTTGAATACTGCTTCAATTTCAGTAGTCGTTATCAGTCTGTTCAGGCTTTCTGCTTCTTCTTGATTCAGTTTTGGAAGATTGTATGTTTCAAGAAATTTCTCCACTTCACCCAGGTTGTCCAATTTCTTGGCATGTAGTCGTTCCTAGTAACTTCTTACAATCCTTTGTATTTCTGTGGTATTGGTTGTAACTTCTCTTTCATTTCTGATTTTATTTATTTGGGTCCTCTCTCTTTTTCTTGACGAGTCTGGTTAAAAGCTTGTAAATTTTATATGCCTTTTGAAAGAACCAGATCCTGTATTTACTGATCTTTTGAATTGTTCCTTTAGACTGTGTGTCATTTAATTCTGCCCTGATCTTGATTATATCCTTCCTTCTCTTTGCTTTGGCCTTTGTTTGTCATTGTTCCTCTAGTTCTTGTAGGTGTAGGCTTAGGTTGTTTATTTGAGGTTTTTCACATCTTTTTTACATAGGACATTACCTGGTTTCTCAATATGAAGTCAACCTTATGTTCTTAGGGTCAAACTCTACTTGAAAATTATATACAACTACTTTTGTGTTCTGTTGGATTTTTTTTGGGGGGGGGCAGTATTTTAGTTGATTTGGTTGCATGTAAATTCATGAAGGATATTGATATATACATTTTCTAGTAACATTTTTTTCTGGTTTAGGTTATCAGCGACAGTGCAGTTTCCCCTGGTGAGCCAAGATTTCAGTCACTAATAATCACATCACAAGACTTATCCTTAGACCCAGGCAACCCATTAGTGCAGCTGAGAACCAACCATCAGGATGGTATGAACCTGAGAGACTGGAACACAATGGTGACCTTCGCACATCTGGTTTTCCAGTGGCTCCTTCTCCATTCCTAGACTCACTGGGCCTGAAGTAAAGGCAAGACGTGACACTTACAATGTACTCTGTAGTTCACAAAGCCCCTTCACACACACCATTTGCTAATTAATCCTCACAAAGCATTAAGATTCTATCACTTTTTCATTTTATAGATAATATGATTGAAGGATGTATGAGTCACATAGTAATAAATGCATATTTAACAAAGTTTAACAGGTCACATAGTAAGAAATTCATGGAACCTAATCAACAGAAGAAAAAAGCAAGCAACATATATCCAGAGACACTGAAATTAAGAACAATCTGACAGTAACCAGAGGGGAGGTGGAAGGGATAAAAAGGGAAAAAGGGGAAGGCTTTTCAGGACAAACTATAAAGTACACAAGGACAAAACCAAGTAGGGGTGGGGAAAGGGTAGGCAGGGCTCCAAGCAACGGAGAAAGGGACGTTTGGCTGGGGTGGTTGGAGAGTGGTGGGGAGTAAACACAGACAACTGTAACTGGACAACAATAATATAATTTTTAAATAAGGAAAAGATTCCTAGATACCAAAAGAAAAAAGAAAGAAGAGAAATGCATTCTATAGCAGTCTATGTTTTCAATTTTCAAACTTCATGATCTTTCCTCTACCAATTCATGCATTTTTCAACATTTCTAGATAATTGTTGGGGTCTCAAGCACAATTGTAGTAATGTGATTAAAATATTTTGGAAAAAGACATGTGGCAGGGAGCTACATTTAACACCAAAAGAAGAGAAGTTTGAGGGCATAAATCAGGAATCAGAGTTGAATCTGTCATGAAGATAAGGACCTCACTAGGGTAACTGTCCCAGTTAACTTTTAGATCTCCAGAGCCACCCACACAACAAAATTAAGGCCTCTGATGAATAAGTAAAGTCATACTACATTCTACATCAAGTAAATGGGCGGCCTCACAGCACTCCTCCCCGCCTCATCCCCAGTCTCTCCCTGCACACACCTCATTCATGAGAGGGCACTGTAAAGCTACAAGGCTCCACCTACTTGTAGAAAGCAGCCTGGCCTGACCACCAGTTGAGTCCTATACACAATGAACCCTGCCCGTAATGTCCTGGCCCATTTCCTTGTATGTTATTTAGAGAGTCAATTTTTGCTCCTTGCACAGGTACTCCCAAGGCTGGAACTGCAGACACCCTCTCAGGGCCAGCTGCCTCATGCTGTTGTCCTCACTCTTGGCCATCCTGACTGCTCTGCATGTGCACATTCAGCAATATCATTTCACTTGCACACACAACTGCATAGCACATGCTCACAGGTGCCACACTGCTTCACCATAGGGGCCCACCTCCAACATTATGCTGGTGCTTCCCTTGAATCTGATGGTCAAGTTCATAGGTGCAGACTTCTCCTTATTGCTGATATTCCTGGCATTTTCCCAAGAGTTCTGCCCTATGGAGTTGCTGCCTTGGTCCATTTTCAAATTGCGACCCAGAGTATGAAAAATCCTTGTCTGAAATTGTACTTTGGAGAACAACCAGCAGAGGCAGAAAACTTGACAAAGGTCATCTGAAGTTATCATTTCCAGGATTTTTCAGTCAAAAATCTAGAGATATCTCCCCCACCTCCAAACATACATGTTAGAGGTACCCACAACCCAAACAAACTGTGTGGTACAGCAACTGCCTCACAACATTCTTTGTTTCACCTAAGCCTCCTTCCATGTTACAAAGTTTTAAAAACTGCTTAGTGATCTTTGGCTCTTTTCTAGAAACTGAAAGTGTCCTAAGGTGATAGAACACAGATGTGCTTTGGCCAGACTGTTCAACAAGAGCACTTCACTCATCCCATGTTTCTCTGGTCTGTAGTACTAGGCAGCTCCTATACTTAGGATCCAGTTCTCTTCTTTTGGGCTAATCAGTATTACCAGAAGGTAATACTCCAGTCTGTTAAGAGGTCATGTCAGGGTGCATAGTAATCTTAAGAAAATTCTTTTTTGGGCAGGCTTTCAAGATGGCGATGGAGTAGGACGGAGCGGATACCAGTTCCTAGTACAAAAGGGAGAGAAAGCTGTCCGATCAGAGGAGGTGAAACCAGCAAGCCAGCAGTTGCCAAGCATATATGAAAATAAGAGACCAGAAACCTCATCGGTCAAGGAGGAACCAGACAGTAGGGCAACAGCAGCGGTATCGTAGTCTCTGGGATGGAGCAAAGAGAAACAGGCGGTGCAGGGTAGGGGAACCAGCACCCAGTGGAGAGAGCCCAAGGGCACATGGGACAGCCTTCAGCACCCAGACGGCTCCCTCCCTAAAATTTTTGGGCCGGGGAACTGCCAGGTGGCCCAACCAGAGGGGAGCAGAGGTGATTGCAGCCTGTGCTTGGTTCAGAGGTCCTGCATCTGGTGGGAACTGTGTCTGGGAGAGTGCCTGGTGGCACCTGGGACAGCGTTCAGCGCCCAGAAAGCTCCCTCCCTAGGATTTTTGGGCCTGGACCAGCCAAGAGATCCAACCAGAGGGGAGCAGAGGAGATTTCAGCCTGCACACAATTCTGGGTCCAGCGCCTGGTGTGATGCTGCTACATCCCTAGGTTTTTTTTTTTTTTTTTTTTTGGCAGAGGTTGGCCAGGGGACCCAGACAAACACAGGAGTAGAAAGGATACACACCACGCAGCATGCCATGACAAGCACACAGAGTTTCTAGGTCGGCTCCCAGTCCTCAGATCGGCTCCCGGCTTCCAGTCCACCCCCCTCAGACTATCTGGAAGCCCCGGGCACTGAGGGGTCCTGGGAAAAGAGCTGAGACCCTCAAACCCCTCCCTTTCTGGCCAAGCAAGGTGGAGTGCCAGGAGAGACTTGTTTGATAGAGTTTGTGGAGAGGGTGTGGAGGACAAAGGGCCCCAACCAAGGACTCTGTGGTTGCCAGCCCAGGAGAACTGAGAGGTACAGCCTGGGGCTCTGAATCCAATAGACACAACAGCCTGGTCTGCTTCACACCCAGCTTGGCAGCGAACCCAAGATTGGGCAGAGGGCCTAGAGCTTCCCAACAGAACGGGGGCAGGTCTGTGCTCAATCCCGAGGGAACCAGGCAACTAGGCCAGTGCAGGTGCCTGCAAACACAGCAAACCAGACCATGGCGGTAACCCCTGGGAGGGGAGCGCTGTGAGGAAGTCCTAGTTCCCCATTGTAGGGAGCTGGGGAGAGGTGGCAAGTGTCTGGATCCAGAGAGGAGCTGGCTGAAAAAATCACAACAATCGACCCTCAGCCAACTGCAACCAGAAAAACCTGTTTGGCTAGTTTGAAGCCAACAAGTGACATTTCCTTTTCTGATGTTTTTGAGGGATTATTTTTGTTTGTGCGTTTTTTTGGGGTTTTTTTGTTTCTTGTTTTTTTTTTTTTACTCTACTTTATTTTATTTTTATTCTTTCTTTTTTTTTACTTTTCTTCCTTCTCCATTCCTTTTCTTTATCTTTTTGCTTTTTTAAAGTAATCTGTTATTTCTTTTAAATTTTATTACTGTTTCATCTTTCCATACTTTTGTCCTCTTTTCCTTGATTTTCTGTTTTATTTCTTTTTCTTTTCTTTCTAAACTTATTGCTCTTTCTTCCATTCCCCTACGATTTTTTTCTTTCTTCCTTTTATTTCGTTCCTTGTCATTTCTTTCTTTTACCCACAAGAGTCACAATCAACTTGAAAATATGAAAAGACCAGAGCTGGACCCATAGAAGAGGCCTCCAAATAGTAGAGTCAGAGAGACAAATTGCACATTGTTGTAGGAGAGAAACTAAAAGTTGCTGCATATTTGAGTAGGTGGAAGCAGAGAACGACAGGATAACCAAAAGAGACTGCACCACTGAAATTCACAGGCATTCCACCACAAAAGTTCACACCATAAACCCAGGGTGTCAAAACAGATTAATCTAAGAAGCTGAGGCTAACAAGAAGAGTCTCACAAACAATGGGAAGACAAAGAAACAACCCCCCAATGAAAGGAAAGGAGGAACCCTCAGAAAGAATGTTAGATGAAATAGAGGCAAGTCAACTATCAGATACTGAATTCAAAGCACTGGTTATCAGGAAGTTCAAAGAGCTCACAATCAGCTACCAGAAACTACAGGGGAGCTGTAATGGTCTCACTGAGAACTATATCAACATGAAAAAGGAAATGGAAATTATTAGCAAGAGCCAAGAGGAAATGAAGAATACAATCTCTGAATTAAAAACACAGTAGAAAGCATTAAAAATAGGGTAGATGAAACAGAAGATTGGATTAGTGAATTGGAGGACAAAGTAGAAAGCATCTCACAGAAAGAACAGGAAAGGGAAAAGAGGCTCAGAAAGAATGAAGAGGGATTAAGAGAAATGCAAGATGATATGAAACATAATAATACCCGAATAATAAGAATACCAGAAGGAGAAGAAGAAGATCAGGGATAGAAAATCTATTTGAAAGAGTAATGAGAGAAAACTTCCCTAATTTGATGAGAGAAAAAGTCACACAAATCCAGGAATCACACAGAGTCCCATTCAAGAGGAACCCAAGGAGGCCCACTTGAAGACACATCATCATTAAAATGGCAAAATTCCAAGACAAAGAGAGAATCTTAAAGGCAGCAAGGGAGAAAAAAGAAATAACATACAAGGGAGCCCCAATAAGGTTAGCAACTGACTTCTCAATGGAAACACTCCAAGCAAGAAGAGAATGGCAAGCAATATTCCAAGTAATGAGAAACAGAGGCCTACAACCAAGGCTACTTTACCCAGCAAGGCTCTCAATCAAGATAGAAGGCCAAATAAAGAGCTTCCAAGACAAAAGAAGTCTAAAAGAATTTGCTGCCACCAACCCAGCTCTACAAGAAATACTAAAAGGTCTGCTTTAAGGAAAGGAAGGAAAAGAGACAGACAGAGAGGAACACAGGTACAAAAATGGCAACGAATAAGTACCTATCAATAATAACCTTAAATGTAAATGGATTAAATGCTCCAATCAAAAGACACAGAATAGCTGCATGGATAAAAATGTATGACCCAATACTATTTTGAATAGAAGTTATGAAAGTGGAAAACCTTTTCTTGTTCCTGGTATTAGTGGAAAAGATTTTAGTTTTTGCCCATTGAGTATGATGTTGGCTGTAGTTCTCTCATATATGGCCTTTATTATATTGAGGAATACTCCCTCTATTCCCACTTTGCTGAGTGTTCTTATCATAAATGGGTGTGGTACCTTATCAAAAGCTTTTTCTGCATCTATTGATATGGTCATGTGATTTGTGTCTTTCCTTGTGTTTATATATGATGTATTACATTTACTGATTTGCAAATATTGAACCATTCTTGCATCCCTGGGATGAATCCCACCTGGTCATGGTGTATGATCTCTTTAATGTATTGTTGGATGTGGTTTGCCAATATTTTGTTGAGGATTTTTGCATCTATGTTCATCAGCTATATTGGCCTGAAGTTTTCTGTTTTTGTTGTATCTTTCTCTGTTTTGGGGATTAGGATGATGCTGGCTTCATAAAAAGGGTTTGGGATTCTTCCATCATTTTGGATTTTTTGGAATAGCCTGGGAAGAACAGGAGTTAGCTCTTCCTTAAATGCTTTGTAGAATTCTCTTGTGAAACCATCTGGTCCAGGGCTTTTGTGTTTCGGGAGATTTTTTATTACTGCTTCAATTTCATTTGCTGTTATTGATCTTTTCAGGCTTTCTGCTTTTTCTTCATTGTGTTTTGGAAGATTATATTTTTCTAGAAATTTGTCCATTTCACCTAGGTTTTCAAATTTCTTGGCATACAGTTCTTCATAATAATTTCTTACAATCCTTTGTATTTCTGTGGGGTCAGTTGTAATCTGTCCTCTTTCACTTCTGATTGTGTTTATTTGGGTTCTCTCTCTTCTTTTCTTGATGAGCCTGCCTAAAGACTTGTCTGTTTTGTTTATCCCTTTTCAAAATACCAGCTCCTGGATTCATTGATCCTTAGGATTGTGCTTTTAGTCTCTATGTCATTTAATTCTGCTCTGATCTTGTTTATTTCCTTTCTTCTACTTGCTCTGGGCTGTCTTTGTTGTTGTTCTTAAAGTTCTTTTAGGCATAGGGTTAGGTTGTTTGTTTGAAATTTTTGTATCTTTCTTAGGTAGGCCTGTATTGCCATGAACTTTCCTCTTAGGACTGCCTTCACTGTGTCCCATAAGTTCTGGGTTGTAGTGAGTTCATTTTCATTTGTTTCCAGAAACTTTTTGATTTCTTCCCTAATTTCATTCTTGACCCATTCGTTGTTTAATAGCGTGCCATTCAATCGCCATGATTTTGAATGTTTTGTGTCTGTTCTCTTGGGGTTGGCTTCCAGTTTCAGTCCCTTGTGGTCAGAGAAATAGCTAGGATGATTTAAACTTTCTTAAATTTGTTGAAGCTTGTTTCGTGTTCTATCATGTGGTCTATCTTTGAAAATGTTCCATGCTCATTTGAAAAGAATGTGTATTTAGCTTCTTTGGGATGAAGGGATATATATATATATATATATATATATATATATATATATATATATATATATATCAGTTAAGTCCATTTCATCAAAGATGTTATTCAATTCCACAATATGTTTGTTCATATTTTGTTTGGAAGATCTGTCCATTTTTGACAGTGGGGTGTTAAAATCCCCAACTATAATTGTGTTGTTGTCAATATCTTTCTTGAAGTCCTCTATGATTTTCTTTATATATTTGAGTGCTCCTATGTTGGGTGCATATATATTTTAAATGTTTATGTCTTTTTGGTGGATTCTTCCCTTCAGTATTTTGAAGTGACCTTCTGGATTTCTTTTTATGGCCCCCCCCTTTTTTTGAAGTCTATTTTGTCTTATATGAGTATTGCTACCTTGGCTTTTTTCCCCTGGCCATTTGCTTGGATGATTTGTTTCCAGCCCCTCACTTTTAGTCTGCGTAGGTCTTTTGTCCTGAGGTAGGTCTCTTGTAGGCAGCAAATGTGTGGGTCATGCTTTCTTATCTATTCAGCTATTCTATGTCTTTCTATTGCAGCACTCAGTCCACTTATGTTTAAGGATATTATTGATAGGTACTTATTCATTGCCATTTTTATACCTGTGCTTCTCATTGTCTCTCTCTTTTTCTTCCTTTCCTTAAAACAGACCTTTTAGTATTTCTTGCAGAGCTGGTTTGGTGGAGGTGTATTCTTTTAGACTTCTTTTGTCCTGGAAGCTCTTTATTTGGCCTTCTATCTTGATTGAAAGCCTTGCTGGATAAAGTAACCTTGGTTGAAGGCCTCTGGTTCTCATTACTTGGAATATTTCTTACCATTCTCTTCTTGCTTGGAGTATTTCCTCTGAGAAGTCAGTTGCTAACCTTATTGGGGCTCCCTTATAGGTTACTTCCTATTTTTCCCTTGCTGCCTTTAAGATTCTCTCTTTTTCTTGAAATTTTGCCATTTTAATGATGATGTGTCTTCAAGTGGATCTCTTTGGGTTGCTCTTGATTGGTACTCTCTGTGTTTTCTGGATTTGTGTGACTTTTTCTCTCATCAATTTAGGGAAGTTTTCCATCATTACTTTTTCAAATAGATTTTCTATCCCTTGCTCTTTTTCTTCTCCTTCTGGCATCCCTACTATTTGGATATTATTACATTTCATATTGTCTTGCATTGCTCTTAATCCCTCTTCATTCTTTCTGAAGCTCCTTTTCTTTTCTTGGTCTTTCTGGGTGTTTTTTCCTACTTTGTCCTCCAACTCACTGATTCGATCTTCTGCTTCATCAATCCTGCTTTTGATACCTGCTACTGTGTTCTTCAGCTCTGAAATTATATTCTTCATTTCCTCTTGGCCCTTGCTGATAGTTTCTATTTCCTTTTTCATGTTGATATAGTTTGCAGTGAGATCATTGTAGCTTCCCTGTAGTTTCTGGTAGCTCATTGTGAGCTCTTTTAACTTCCTGATAACCAGTGCTTTGAATTCAATATCTGATAGCTGACTTGCCTCTATTTCATCTAGCATTCTTTCTGAAGCTTCCTCCTTTTCTTTGGGGGGAAGGAGTGGTTTCTTTGTCTTCCCATTGTTTGTGAGACTCTTTTCGTTAGTTTCAGCTTCTAAAATTGATTTATTCTAGCTTCCTGGATTTATGGTGTGCACTTGTATGGTATAATACCTGTGAGATTCAGTGGTGTAGTCTCCCTCATCTCCCCAGATTGCTGGTCTTGGGCTGTCCTTAACATTGGCTCTGAGTTTGTCTTTGGGTTTTTGTTGTTTCTGGGTCTTTGTTTTTGTAGGTTCTTCCCACCAGCTGGTGAACTGATGGTCCCTCTGTCCCCTACCCATTTTAATTTGCTGTGCTGGTGAGGGTGGGTTGTGTTGAAGCTAGTTGTTATGCATATACAGGGTTTTGAAGATTCTGTTTTGCTCTTGTTCAGTTGTTTGCCCTGGGGGTTTCTCTGCTGTTTAGTTGTATTTCCAGGTAGGTCTTGGGTTGAGGTTTGTATGCTTTCTACTCCCTCCTTCACCTTCCTCTGTTGTTATCTCTTGGTGGTTCCTTTGAGGTTGTGTTTCCCCTTCCTTTGGGTATAGTGGTTACACTGCTTCCACCTATTCTGTGTGTGTGTGTGTGTGTGTGTGTGTGTGTGATCAGTTGGAGGGGAAGGCAAACTGGTTTATGACAGTAGGAGAGTATTTTATAATATTTACAGTAGCAGCTGGTCGAGAAGAGACAGGTGCTCCCCTGACTATATACAGTGACAACCGTGATCTTCAACCCTCCTAGCCACTTTTCAGAATGGGTGGAAGGAAGACAAGGCTCTTGTAGGGGAGGGAAGGCTTGTGATTTAGATCCAGAAAGGGGTGAAGTTGAGAGAGGTCAGATTCTGAGGTAAGGTGAGAATAAGGGATGGTAAATAGGTGTAGTGTGAGAGGGAACAGAGTCAACCACTGCAGTATTATATAGTTCAGGCAACAATGTAGTGGGCTAAGATCTGGGAAGGGGGTTTGTTGTGTAGTATTTACAACAGCATGCAACAACTATTATTTACAATAATATTAAAGCAACAATCATACAACAGAATCTATGATATACCAAGATTAGGGAGTATTGGACTTTCAATAGTTTGCTAACTGGGCAAGGGGAGGTAAAGGACAGTAAATTAGCAATACACTATGGTTGAGGGGACAGGAAAAACCTGTCAAGTGATACAATATATCCAGCCAAGGTAAAGAAGACTATACAGAAAGAGGAGGAATACAAAGATACTATTAAACTAAAAGATGTAAGAATAATGAAAAATACAAATATACAGTAACTTGTAGTTTTTCTGTTATAGCAAAGTTAATTTTGTCTCTCTGTCTCTACTGTTGGGATGCCTCCTCTTTGAGTCCAACTCTGGTCTTTTCACCATTCCAAGTCTTTTGTCTCACTTGGAGGGGAGGGGGTCAAAAAGAAAGAAAAAAAGGCAGCAGAAGGGAGGACAAAGTGGTAGGTTTGGAAAGAAAGGAAGAAGAAATAAAACAAGAAACAAGGAGAGGTTAAAAGTATTGAAAGATGAAACAATAATAAAGTTAAAAAATAAAAAATTATTTAAAAACCAAACAAAAAAACCCCTCTTGTTGGTTTCTAGCTGGTCAAGCCTTTTCTTCTGGTCACACTAGCTACAGCAGTCTGAGGGTCAATTAGCACTGCCTTTCTCCCATTTTGGTGAACTCAGCCAGTCTCCCAAGATCCTCTCCTCAGCACCCCACTGAAAGCAGACTTCCCCCAGTCCTGGCCTGGAGTGTGGACTTGCATTCCCAGCAAGGCTTCTCTGGTCCTACAGGCTTGGGCATGAACTTTTCTCAGTGCTATGTGGGAACACAAGGGTGACTCTCAATTCTCCCAAGCGGGTGACCACAGACTCCACATGTGATCAAAGATCTCTGATATGCTTCTTCATGCCCTCTCCTCTCTCTAACACTCCAAGCAAACAGATCTCTCTTGGCGTTTTTCAGCCTGCGCCAGACTGGGTAGGGCGGGAGCTGGTGAGTGGCTCTCTCCCAAGGTCCTTGCTGCCAGCCCTGGGATCCCAGAGATTGAGGCCCTCCCAGAGACTGAAGCAGAACCAGCCTGGGTCCTAGCGCTGCCTGGGTCCTGGCGTGGCCCAGCGGAGGTCCTGTAGCCTCTGCGCCATTCCCTAGGACCTTATTGACCTGCAGCTTTCTCTCCTCACTGTCTGGTCATTCAGAGTCTTCTCCAATTTCTGGAGTCCTTCCTTCCTATATGCTGGGTCCCTGCTGGCTGTCCACTGTGCCCCTACTCAGATCAGCCCGGGTTTTCCACGGTGCGTGGGGGGAAGCGAAATCTTTTTTTCTACTCTACTGCCATCTTCCTACAATCTATTATTCACTTTCTTTTAAAAAATAATTTATTTCCTTTTATTTTACAATTACAGTTGATGTACAATATCATGTTAGTTTCAGGTGTGAAACCCCATGATTAGACATTTGTACAACTTACAAAAAGATCACCTCAATAAATCTAGTCTCCATTTGGCACCACACATAGTTACAACAGAATTATTGACTGCATTTCCTGTGCTGTACTTTACCTCCCCAGGACTGTTCTGCAACTACCACTTTGTACTTTCTAATGCCTAAATACCTTCACCTTTTTCACTCTTCCCCACAAACTGTCTAATCTTACAGCCATCAAAATGTTCTCTGCATTTATGAGTCTCTTTCTTTTCTTCTTGTTACTTATTTTGCTTTTTAGATTCTACAAAGAAGTGAAATCATCAGAAGTCAATGCTCCACTCTATTAAGCACCATAACATGCACCCATAACATGCACCCTGGCACTTGTCTGTCTGACTTATTTCGCTCAGGATAACACCCTCTAGGACCATCCATGTTGATGGGGTCCAAGATCTCATCCCCTTTGGTGGCTGAGTCATATTCCATTGTATGACTGCACCCCTTCTTCCTCCACTCATCTATGGATGGACACTCGGGTTGCTTCCATATCTTGGCTATTGTAAATAACGCTGCAATGAACATATCAGTTTCTTTGGATAATACCCAGAAGTGGAATGGTTGGGCCCTTTTTGTCACTTGTTATAGCCCTAGTTTTAAAGTCTATTTTTTTCTGGAATAAGTATTGCTACCACAGGCTTTTTGTCTTTCCTTTGTTTCCATTTTCACGTACTACATTTGTTCCATCCCTTTACTTTCAGTTTGTGTGAGTTTTGATCTGAAGACGGCACATGGAAGGGTCTTGCTTTGTTCTCCTTAAGCCACTGTATGTGTTTTGATGGCAGCATTCAATCCATCTGCATGTAAAATAAGTGTGGATAAATATGTATTTAATGACAATTTATTATTCACATTTCTAATCTTTTTATTCTTTTGTTTTATTTTTGTAAAGTTTTATTTCTTTCTCAAGAAAGAGGAAGGGAAGGAGAAAGAGAGGGAGAGAAACATCGGTGTGTGGTTGCCTCTTGCATTCCCATTACTGAGGACTGACCTGCAACCCAGTAATGTGCCCTGAGTGGGAATCGAACCCGTGACACTTAGGTTAGCATCCCACACTCAGTCCACTAAGCTACACCAGCCAGGGCTCTTTTTATTCATCTAAAAGAATACATTTTCACATTTCATTTTCTTCTTTTTAAATTGAATTTATTGAGGTGACATTGGTTTAAAGTTATGTAGGTTTCATGGGTACATTTCTATAACACATCATCTGTATGTTGTATTCTCTGTTCACCACCCCAGGTCAAGTCTCCTTTCATCTCCACTTATCCCCTCTCTCCCTCCCCCGTTTCTTTACTCTGATGATAACCCTACTGTTGTCTTCCTATGTGGTTTTTTCATTTTTTACTTAATCTCTTGACCTTTTCCCCCGACCCCCTCTCTGTCAGTCTATTCTCTGTATCCATGAGTCTGCTTCTGTTTTGTTTGTTAGTTTATTCTGTTCATTAGAATCCACAGGTAAGTGAAAGCACTTGGTATTTGTCTTTCTCTGACTGGCTTATTTCATTTACACTAATACTCTCAAGGTCCATCCATGCTCTCCCAAAAGGTAAGATTTCCTTCTTTTTTACAGCCAAGTAGTCTTCCATTGTCTTAATGTACCACAGGGTTTTCATCCACTCATCCACTGATGGACACTTGAGCTGCATCCATATCTTGGCAATTGTAAATAATGCTGCAATGAACACTGGGGAGCACAGATTTTTTGAATTAGCATTTTGGGTTTCTTTGGATATATTGCCAGATTTGTAATTTCTGAGTTATGAGGCAGTTCCACCTTTTACTTTTCTGAGGCAACTCCTTTCTGCTTTCCACAGTGGCAAGGCAGAAGGTCACTTTATGAATGATGCATGCTTTTCTTCACTTTTTTCCCCATAATTGCATAATTGCTACATTTTTAAAAGAATACAGGAATCAAATTATGCCCAGAAACTGTGAAAATTTTTCTTAAAATATGGTGTTAATTGAATGATGCAACTTTTCTTAAATTTACTTTCTTAAATAACGCTATGTATTTTCTCATAAAAATGACATGATATATAGTGGGCTTTTTAATGCTATGTTCCTTGTGTGGGTATCTTAGCTGTTTGGGTTTGATTTTTTATTGTGGTAAGATCACTTAACATGAGATATATCCTCTTCACTATTTGTAAGTGCACAGTACAGTATTGTTAACTAGAGGCTCTGCATCACATAGCAGATCTCTAGAATTTATTCATCTCACATAACTGAAGCTTCATAGGCTTTGAAAAACTGGAGAGGGCATAACACCTTCAAATTTGGGTCAGACAGAGTGACTCCTTCCACCTGGTGGCCTGATGCCTAGATTTCAGGACAGTAATCAAGTCACATAAACATCAATGTGTGGTTGCCTCTCAAGTGCCCCCCACTGGGAGCCTGGATCACAACCCAGGTGTGTGCCCTGGCTAGGAATCAAAACAGCAACCCTTTGGTTCATAGTCTGGTGCTCAATCCACTGAGCCACACCAGCCAGTAAAATGACAAGAAACTCACAACTATCAACAACTGAACATTTTTTTTAAAAATGAAAACAAAAACTAAGCAAACAACTAGAATAGGAAGAGACTCAGAGAAATGGGCATCACATGGAGGGTTTTCAGTAGGAGTGGGGAGAGGCAGAATGAGGGAGGAAGGATACAGGGAATAAGTAGCATAATTGGTAGGCATAAAATAGACAGGGAGAGCTTAAGAATGGCATAGAAAATAGAGAAATCAAAGGACTTCTATCTACAACCAATAGACATGAACAAAGCAGGGGAAGCCTGGAGGGTTTCAGGGAGGGCAGAGAGGACATGGGAAGGAAAATTCCCATGGAATAAAGAAGGAAAATTGGGAAAACTTTAATAGCATAATCAATACAAATAATTTTTTAAAAGAAGCAACACAAAGTCCCATAAATAGGAGGTGAACCTCAGGTTCATGGATGCCCTGAAAATCAGATGTGAAGTTTCATTGGCACTGATTGGTCAGGTTTTGAAATATAAGTGCATCTGAATAGGGGTGTTACACTACAACACTGGAGTAGAAAGGGAGACTTGGGCAAAAATTGCATAAATAACATACAAAAATAGCCATGACACGATGAATGCAAAGAAGAAAGCAGAACTGGTCACTCTTCTTAATTTTGGACAGAAAAAGGGAAGGGAAAAGCAAAGGGAATTTTTAGGGTAAAAGCAGACTTGCATATGTTTAAATGTACAAGATTCTATAGAGATATTTAAAGATCTAAGATCGATGAGGAAAATTTTTTAAGCTTTTTAAAATTTAATTAGTTTTCAAGTACAGTTTTCTGTCTTTAATTTGAGTGGACAAATTCCAAAGAAGATGAAATAACAAAACAAATAAGCAAGCAAAATAAGAACAATGACACTGAGATAGAGAACAGGAAGATAGCGACCAGAGGGAGACCAGGGAGAATTTCAGGGGGGAAAGGGGAACCATTTACAGGAACTAGTATAAAGGACACATGGACAACAACTAAGCAGAGTAGAAATGGGAGGGAGATGGGGAGCATGGGGGGGGGGGGTCTGGGATGGGAGTAAAAGAAAACTGTACTTGAAAAATAATTAAATAAAGACAAAAATTTAAAAGGAAGTTGACAGAACTCAACATCTTTTCATGCTTTCAAAATACTTACTTTTGAATCTGGGAATGACTGATAATTCTCTAAGATAACGAAAAATATGTCTGACTCAGGCCAAAGGTCAGCAAATTAAACAGGAAACTCTAGAGGCATTCCTAATTCGAACTAGTAAAACCAAGATGACAGTCTTTAGTATCATTTAACAGTGTATTAAAAGAAGTATTAGAAAATATAGTTATAGATCCAGATGGAATAGGAGCCATGCAAATTAGAAGGAAAGAGGTAAAATTATTTTTAATTATAAAATACGTTTTTACATATTTGGAAAACCTGAAAGAATAAATGGAGAGAATTCTACAAATATTTACTTTACCAAGTATAAAATTAGCATAGAATTGATACATACTATAAATAATAATATTAAAATATACTGAAAAAAAACCTCTTGTTACAGGTGCAAAAATAAAATAAAATTCCCATGCATGAATGTAATAACAATGTGCTAAAATGGATGAGAAAAACTATAAAACACTCGTAAAAGATGCTGAAGTTGACCTGAAAACATATGGGGAGGTGTGCCACACTTCAAGATTGGAAGTTGCAACATCCAAAGATGTCAATTCTTCCCAAGTTTTCTTTTAAATTTAAGATGCAATCAATAAGTATGCCTTTAAGTTACCTTCTAGAACTAGACAGATTAATTATAAAGGTTGGCGTTAAACATGAATAGCCAGGAAAACCATGAAAAAAACGAACAACATGTGCCAAGTTACCTTCAGGATATGAAATATTATAAAGCTTCAGTAATCCAAGCAGTGTGGTATTGGGTTATGAATAAACAGACAGGCCAATAGAACCCAATGGGAAACAAGAAATACCCCAGGTGCCTATGAAACTTTGTATGGAATGAAGGCAACAGCTCAAACCCATGAAAAAAAATAGACTTTTTATAAATGGCACTAGAACTACACGATGGTCTTCTGCAAAAATATATAGTTGGATCCATTCTTCACACCATGCACTGGTAAAATTTCTAAAATGACCAGATATTCAAATTTAAAATAATAAAACCATACAATCACATTATGATAAAAGTGAGTGACTCTCTTTATAAACTAAGAGGAAAGAAAATATTTCTAACTATCATTAAGATCCCAGAAACAATAGACGACTAATAAGTTTAATTAAAAATTTTTTATTATAAGAACAGTCAAAAGCCAAATCACAAATTAGAGGAAAACATGCAACTTATACCTCAAACAGAAAGCTATTATACCCAATATATAGTCCTCCTAAAACCTGAAAAGGTGAAAATCCAGCAAAAACATGACGAAAAAGTAGAAAGTCCATAAAAGAAATAATAACACCAACAGTCATTAAATACATGAAAACACCTCCCATGTTTCTTAAAATTAAAGAAATGCAAATTATAACATTACTGAAACACTGGTTCTCACCCATCACCATGGAAATTTAAAAAATTCTGAAACTATACCATGCTGAAGAGACTGTGACAAAGTACACACTCTCATTTATTGCTGAGGTAGAAAATAAATGTCAATTCCTCCTCCCCCAACACAAAATCCACTGTCAATACAATTCCAATCAAAATCGCAGCAGGTTCTATTGTAGGAATTTACAGCTGAGTCTAGAATTCAGATGGAAATTCACAGGTCCTAAAGGAGCCAAAAAACTTTGAAAGCAGTGAATGAAATTCAGGGCTTATACTAACTGATCTCAAAAATTATCATAAAGCTACAGTAATCAAAACTGTATGCTACTGGCATCATCATAGACAAACAGATGAAAACAAACACACACAAATAGAATCAACTGATTTTTAACACAGGTAAAACAACAATCACTGGACATTTATGAGCAAATATACATACATATACCCCAAAACCCCACTTTGATCCATATACAAAACTTAACTCATATAATTTCCACATTGCTCTTCTGGCCTCAGCAACAACAATAAAGAATGTCTTAATTAGGACAAAGCACTAACTATGAAAGATAAAGTTGATAAATCAAACTTCATTTAAATTAAAAAATTGGCTATCAAAAGGTATCATTTAGGATAAGTAAGACATAGTCCGAGGAAGATAGGAAGAGGAAGATGACTGTGTATGTATGCATGTATTATGCATAGATACATATATATTATCTATACATACACAAACACAAATATGTACACTTATATGAACTTACATGTGCATTTTTAAATTTCATTGATACAATAGGAAAACAACAAACTACCCTATGTTTTAAAGAGGAAATGACTTGAATAATTACTTCAAAGAAGATATCCAAACAACCAGTAAATATGTAAAAATGTATCCAACATCATTACTTACCAGGAAAAAAAGTTCAATAAAAAAAACATTCTGCTGGCCATACCAGAATAAAAATACATTTTTGCATATGGGATAAAATAGGAGTACAATTAAAATACCAAGGATTAACAAGTATATAAAATAATCAGAATGCTCAAACATTGTTGATAGCAATGCAAATTAAATCAAACATTAGAAAACAGTTTAGCAGTGATGTTTATAAAAGCTAAACACATAAGCCCACTATATTATCCAGCAGATCCACATATAAGTATAATACAGAAGAAATGTTTGATTATCCAATCAAAATACAATGGAAAATGTTTCTAAAGGCTTTATCAATAATAGGCAAAAGCTGGAAACTATCTAACTTTATTAACAGGCTACATAATTATATATTCACATGATGGAATACTACACAGCACTATAACAATCTACCCATATATACAGCAATATAGATGTGCATGACAGGCTTTATGATGAAGAAAACAATCCAGAAACAATCCAGAAAACAATCCAGAAACAATCCAGTACCTGTTTATATGACGTTCAAGTACAGACAACACTCTACAATGATAAAAGTCAGAAAGTGGATGGCTTGGGGGATGGGGTGGAGGGCAGGTTGTATTTATTGGAAAGATGCAAGAGGAAACTTTCTAAAGTAGATGGAAGTGTTGTACATCTTGATCTAGGCTGTGGTTATATATTCATGTGCAAAAGTTAAATGAGCTCAACACTTAAGATTTGTGCACTTTGCTGTATAAAAGTCAGGACACAAAATTTTCAAAAGGAGTTCTGGGTATTCTTTCATGACCTACATTGAACAGCATATTCAATACACCAACCACAACTCCTAAATTCAAGGTTCCCTAAATTCAGGCATCCAAAGGGTCTGGCACAAAAAAATACCTCTTTTATAACGTAAATACTTTTATTACAAAATAATAAGCACGTAATTCTGTAGCATAATAATATCACACTCCACCACACCCTATGACAAAATGTGAACATTGCTGTCCATCTCATGTGAGACAGTCACGTCCCCTACCAACCACACTCAATGGCACTACTTCTGCTGGTCCCTGTATTTCATCTCATCTCAATTCCCCCTTTATAAGCTTATTCTTTTCTTTTTGGCAGCACTGAACAGAATCAAAACCCAGAACTCAACAGTTAGTCAAATTTCCCCTACATCCTAATGAAATGGACTTTCCAAAAGAACAGACCAGTAAGTCAAAATAATTTCCCCAGCACTTCATTTGTCGTTGCTTCTCAAAGAAATTTTACCAATAATAGTGAGTTTAGACAAAAATTGTTCTTTTGATTTTTAATATAAAGCTCTATTTTTCATTTCATACTATGGTGGTTTTATGAACTTATCCTGAGATCACCATTTCTTACCCATATGCCTCTATTATTAGAATATGGAGGCTATCTGCAATGCCTAAAAATTCTATAGCAATTGCCTCTCCTAATAAGCAGCAGCTTGGTGCTGCCCGGGAGGTGAACGTGGACTTAGGGCCAGCTAGTATTCTCTTACATCCTCTAGACCAGTGTCATCCAATGGAAATATAATGCAAGCCGAATATAAATTCTAAACTTTCTAGTAGATACTATAAAAATAAACATTCATTCATTTTAATCACATGTTTTATTTAACACAATATATTCAAAATGTTATCATTTCAACATGTAATCAAGTAAAAAGAAGTATCCATGAGATTGTTTTTCATATTCTTCAAATATTGGGTGTGTATATCACACTTACTTTGCCTACTTACAGTATGTCTCCATTTGGATGTCCAAATTTCAGTTGCTCAGTACCCTACATGACCAGTGACTACCAGATCAAATAGCACAGCTCGCAATGACTTTGGACCACAACCAAGATAACCCTTGAAATGAGACTCCATATTCTGTCTCAGCCTTGAAATAATATGACGCGTCCACTCAGCATCTTTCTACCCTATAAAATGCCATTTCTCTCCCTGGAAGTCCTAATTCATTAACCCAGGTCCCCAGTGCTCCACTCACCAAGTCAGTGGTCACCACACTTGCCTTCTGGGAAACCTAACACACTACCCATTCACACAGTAAAAACTCATCAGACACTGATCTTGTCATTTTGCCAAGACCTACTCAACAAAAATTTTCACCTCCTATTTTCTTGCAAAATGTGATGTATTAATGTTGGGTTGTGCAAGTAGCATGAAATTACTGTCAATCCATTTTTTATTTAGATGTACTAGGTCAACTAACATGTGAAATAACATCTTCCAAGAAAGAGATGATGCAAGAAAACATGGCCTAAAGGAAAACAAAATGAATTGAGATTCAAGCTGGAATTTCAGTCCCAGCTCTGCCACTGGGTAGTTTTTTAATATGTTTGGACTAGATGAAATGATTCTGAAGCCCCATTAAATACTGCATACTGTACGATTGCAAAGACTGTTTTCATAAAATAAAGAAGAGAGAGTTGGACTGATGGTGAGAGGGAATAAATTAATTTGGAAGTTGAAATTTGCTTTAAATATAGAATACAAAAGCATGAAGTTTGAATTCCTTAATGATGATGATGATAAAATAATAACGACACCCTAATTAAAAAATTCTCATCTCTCCTGGCTGGTGTAGCTCAGTGGATTGAGCGCGGGCCTGCAAACCAGACAACCGCGGTTCGATTCCCAGTCAGGGCACATACCGGGTTGCAGGCCGGTTCCCTGCAGGCCAGTTCCCAGCAGGGAATGCACGAAGGCAACCATACATTGATGTTTCTCTCCCTCTCCCCTTCCTTTCCCCTCTACAGACAAATAAATAAAATCTTTTTAAAAAATTCTCATCTCTTTTTTCAATTTCCAGTTTATTTCAAGAAAAAGTTATTCTGCCCAAGGTTTTCTTCATGGCTAATTTGACATCCTTATTCCTCAGGCTGTAGATTAGTGGGTTCAACATGGGAACCACAATGGTATAGAACACAGTACAGACTTTGCCTTGGTCAAGGGGTATAATAGAAGGTGGTTTAAGGTATGCAAAAGCTCCTGAACCAAAGAAAAGACAAACTGCCATTATATGAGAACTGCAGGTACTAAAGGCTTTGGATCTACCCTCAGTAGAACTAATGTGGAAAATGCTGGAAAGAATGAACCCATAAGACAGAAAAATGGTCACAATGGGCACCCCAATGTCAATGGCCACAAGAGTAAAGAGCACCAGAGTATTCATGTAAGAGCTATTGCAGGAGAGCTCAAGGAGGGGAAGGATGTCACACATGTAATGATTGACAAGGTTTTCTGCACAAAAGATCAGAAACAGCATATTACCTGTATGTGCTATAGCCCCCAAAACCCCCATCCCATACACACCCAGCAAAAGAAATAAACACACCTGAGGAGACATGGTGACCATGTACAACAGTGGTTTACAGATGGCCACATAGCGGTCATATGCCATTGCTGACAGGATGAAGCATTCAGAAATGACAAAGAAAGAGAAGAAAAAGACCTGAGTCATACACCCTGTGTAGGAGATGATGTTCTTCTTTGAGACAAAACTCATCAGCATTTTGGGGATGATGGCAGAGGAGTAACTGAAGTCAATGAAGGACAAGTTGAAGAGGAAAAGGTACATGGGAATATGAAGGTGAGAGTTCAGCCCAATCAGTGTTATCAAGCCCAGGTTCCCCACTATAATGACCACAAAGAAGCCTAGAAACAGAAAGAAGAAAGGGAGCTGGAGTCCTGGCTTGTCTGTTAAGCCTGCGAGGATAAACTCTGTCACAGAGGAGGTGTTATCTACAGCCATCCTCCTCCTAAACTGTCTGGGAGAAAAAAAGAAGAGTTGCTCACACAGAGAGAGAAAAACAACCCACTCCTGAGACTGGTGTTTGAACAGGGAGCTGTGGAACTTAGAGTTGAGATGGCATCTCCTTGTTCCTTCATCTCTGTTTTTATGGTCCCCACATGGCTTCAAGCATCCTAGTAACTATTGGTGGGTGAAATTTGCCTCCAGAGTAAGGGCTCTTCCAACTGAGGAGACAGTCCACAAAGCTCAGCTGGGATGACCCTGCAACCTTGCAGTGACCCTCTTCTGGTACTGCCTGTCCTCTACAGTGCGGGGCCAAGTTTTGTGTGACCTGGGTCCTTCTCTGCAGTGCTGTCTGGAAACAGAAGCCAGTTGCCCTAGATTCCACCTTTGGTCAGTGCTGGTCAAAACAGGAAGATGAGGCTGTGTTGCCCTGAGTCTTTAGCAGGAATGGCTGTGGAAATATTATGTGAAATAGTACTGGAGTAATAAGGTAAAGTTCTTAACGAAACCTAAGAAAAAAAGAAACATTTGCCGAGCACTAACTATGCTAATGGCACTGTTCTAAGTGCTCTGGGGCATTTTGTTTAAACCCATTGAACAGGTGAGGACACTGGGCACAAGTCCCAGTCCTTCTAATTGGCAGCAGAAGGGGAACTCAGGCTGTCTGGCTCTGGGGTTTGAGCTTCGTACCCTAACCACTCTGCTAGAGCACAGACCAGGTCAGGCAGGCACTCACCCTCCTTCTGCCTGCATTCACAGTGCTGGACTCTGCTGGCTCCCACCCATCTCTCTCATGGAGACTCAGATGGCCCTGGTGACAAGAAGGGGACAACTCAGAGCTCAGAGTGCTCTGCTTCTGCCTTTCTGCTTTAAAATGCAAAGCCTTTAGTTTGTCTTGGTTTTCCTGTTGAGCTGAAGAACATGGTCTCTGACCTCCTTTGTCCTGAGCCTCAAGTCCAGCTTCCAGGGATGGGAGAGTACCTTTATAAAGTCCAGGCAGTGTTATTCTGGATTAGGGACCACAGTGACCTAGATACAGGGCCTCCCTCAGGATCCCTACTCCCTAAGGAAGAAGAAATGTTTGTTTATGCCCTTGAAGGTGCCTGATGTGGCTCTTAATGGCCTTTCCTTTCATTCTGGTTACACCCTTTTAAGTACAATTAAGAGCAAAGCACTGTGGAGATAATATGTCTTGTACATCTATTAAGCACTTACTGTACACCAGAGACTGTATCTGAGTCAGCACCCTCAACTGAAGAATACAAAGTAATGCATAATTTTACCATGTGTATCCCTCAGAACAACCTCGTAGGTAGACCTATTAGTCTCCACTTCAAAAGCAAGGAGCAGTCAGGATGGCTATCATAAACAAAGCAACAAACAACAAATGTTGGAGAGGTTGTGAGGAAAAGGGGTCCTTAGTTCACTGTTGGTGGGATTGCACACTGGTACAACCATTATGGAAAACACTATGAAATTTTCTCAGAAAAATAAAAACCGACCTGCCTTTTGACCCAGCAATTCCACTGCTAGGATTATATCCTAAGAACCCTAAAGCACCAATCCAAAAGAACCTATGCACCACAATGTTCAAACAGCACAATTTACAATAGCCAAGAGTTGGAAGCAACCTAGGTGCCCATCAGTAAATGAATGGATCAAAACATTGTGGTACATAGACACAATGGAATTCTATGCAGCAGAGAGAAAGAAGGAGCTACTACCCTTGCAACAACATGGATGGAACTGGAAAGCATTATGCTGAGTGAAATAGGCCAGGTGCTGAAAGACAAATACCATATGATCTCACCTTTAACAGGAAGCTAAACAACAAAACAAACAAGCAAGCAGGAAAAAAAAAGACATTGAAATAGAGAACAAGGGGACAGTGACCAGAGGGGAGAGGGAAGGGAAGTTAAGGGGGAAAAGGGGGAGGGATTTGGAGGAACAAATAGGAAGGACACAGGGATGAGAACTAAGGGGGGGGTGGAAATGGGAGGGAGGTGGGGAGCAAGGGGCGGGGGAGGCTGGGATGGGAGAAATAGACAAAAAAACTGTACTTAAAAAATAACTAAATAAATTTTTTTTTAAAAAGCAAGGAGCACACATAGCTTGTAATTTCCAAAACCTTGCTGGTCTCCTTAAACAAACAGGGGTCCTTAATGTGTGTTATCTGTAGCACCCTTGTGTGTCCAGATGAAAGTTTTGCCTAGTGTAAACTGAACACTTTGTGAAAATGTCTCTGCAAAGGATACCAATAGTAATGGAAAGGAGTCTGGGACTCAAATCAATGGAGTGGACCAGAAGAAAGCAAATAATGGCCAAACAGAAAAGAATGAAGAAACAAGAATTCAAAAAAATGAGGAGAGCCTTAGGAACCTCCAGGACATCTTTAAACGTTCCAACATTCGAATTATAGGGGTACCAGAAGGGGAAGAGTCACAAGTGGAAACCTTATTTGAACAAATAATAAAAGAGAACTTCCCCATTCTGGCAGAGGAAACAGACTTCCAGGAAATCCAGGAAGCTCAGAGAGTCACAAAGAAGTTGGACCCAAGAAGAAACACACCGAGGCATATCATCATTACATCAGCCAAGATTAAAATGAAGGAGAGAATTTTAGAAGCAGCAAGAGATAAGGGGACAGTCACCTACAAAGAAGTTCCCATCAGACTGTCAGCTAATTTCTCAAAAGAGACCTTACAGGCAAGAAGTGGCTGGAAAGAGGTATGCCAACTTATGAAAAACAAAGACCTACAACCATGATTGCTTTATCCAGCAAAATTTTCATTAAAATGGAAGGACAGATAAAGTGCTTCTCAGATAAGAGCCAATTCAAGGAGTTCATCATCACCAAGCCCTTATTATATGAAATGTTAAAGGTATTTACCTAAGAAAAAGAAGATAAAAAAAGTTGAACAGTGAAAGGACAACAAACTCACAGTTATCAAACCACACCTAAAACAAAAGCAAATTAAGAGGACAGCTGGATCAAGAGTGAATCATAGAAATGAAGATCACGTGGAGGATTAGCAACAGGGGAGTGAGAGAAGGAGAAGGGGGGAGAAGGTACAGAAAATAAGTAGCATAGACAGTAGATAGAAAATAGATAGGGGGAGGGTAAGAATAGTAGGGGAAATACAGAATCTAAAGAATTTGAGACACGTGTTCATGAACTAAAGGGGGAAATGGTGGGGGAGGGGCATACAGGGTGGAGGGGGGGAATAGAACAAATGTAATGGCATAATCAATGAAAAAGTTTTAAAAAATTGTCTCTGGCAAGATGTAGACGTAGGTGGAGGAACCACCTTGCCTCTGTGCACAACCAAATCTAAGAACAACTATTTTTAACAGCAGTCACAACCAAGCCACACGGAAAATCGACAATACGGAGTCCAAAGGACAACTAGATACTCAGCTGGACTGGTACGAGAAGTGAAGCCAGCAGCAGAGCAGGTTAGCAAGAAAAAATTCCCGGGTGGTGCGCGGTGCTCGCGCAAGCAGCTGAAGGCGCTCATCGCCAGCGAGCTAGCTACGGGAGCCCACAGGGAAGAGGCGCAGCGGGTCGGAGGTCGCGCATTTACGTGCGGAGAAACCAGTGAGAAGGGAAGCCTGCGCGGGGCAGCAGCCTCGCACAATTCCGATCGGATAAACAAGCCCGAGGCGTGTGGTGTGACTGGACGGGCTGGGCTAGGAGAGAGGACCGCCATTGCTCCCTCTCTGACCACGCCCCCACACACAGCCTCACAAACCAGCGACCTGGGTCGCCCCGTCCTGGTAAACAACTAAGGCTTCGCTCCAATTACTTAACAGCAAGAATAGACCAAAAATGGCTCTAGGACAACTCAAAGCCACAGAACCGATAGATCTAAGCGATGAAGAAATAGCCAGTCTTTCAGATGCACAGTTCAAAACACTGGTTATCAGGATCCTTACAGAACTGGTTGATTTTAGTCACAAATTAGAGAAACATATGGAAGCTAAACTAATTGAAATGAATGGTAATACAAAGGGAAACCAATAGTAATGGAAAGAAAATTGGGACTCAAATCAAGGGAGTGGACCAGAAGGAAGAAAAAAATGATCAAACAGAAAAGAATGAAGAAATAAGAATTCAGAAAAATGAGGAGAAGCTTAGGAACCTCCAGGACATCTTTAAACACTCCAACATCCGAATTATAGGGGTACCAGAGGGGGAAAGGCACAGCCACCAGTGGAAAACTTATTTGAACAAATAATACAGGAGAATTTCCCCAAGCTGGCAAAGGAAATAGACTTCCAAGAAATCCAGGAAGCTCAGAGAGTCCCAAAGAAGTTGGACCCAAGAAGGAACACACCAAGGCACATCATCATTACATTAGCCAAGATTAAAATGAAGGAGAGAATCCTAGAAGGAGCAAGAGCTAAGGGGACAGTCACCTACAAAGGAGTTCCCATCAGACTGTCAGCTGATTTCTCAAAAGAGACCTTACAGGCAAGAAGGGGCTGGAAAGAGGTATTCCAAGTCATGAAAACCAAAGGTCTACAACCAAGATTGCTCTACCCAGCAAAGTTTTCATTTAGAATGGAAGGACAGATAAAGTGCTTCTCAGATAAGAGCAAATTCAAGGAGTTCATCATCACCAAGACCTTATTATATGAAATGTTAAAGGGACTTACCTAAGAAATAAGAAGATAAAAAAATATGGACAGTGAAAGGACAGCAAACTCACAGTTATTAAGAACCACACCTAAAACAAAAGCAAACTAAGAGGACAGCTAGATCAGGAGCAGAACCATAGAAATGTAATCACATGGATTACAGTGTCAGCAACAGGGGAGTGGGAGGAGGAGAAGGTGGGAGAAGGTGCAGAGAATAAGTAGCACAGATGGTAGGTAGAAAATAGAGGGAGAGCGAGAACAGTATGGGAAATATAGAAACTAAAGAACTTGTGACACATGGACATAAACTTGTGACATGTGGACATGAGCTAAAAGGGTGGAATGTGGGGGAAGGGGTGTGCAGGGGGAGGGAAATGAAGGGGGAAATGGGACAACTGTAATGGTATAATCAATAAAATGTATTAAAAAAAAGTTTGGAGATGGTGACCAAGTCCAACCCTGCGCTCCCCCTAGTGACAGCCTGGAGGTCAGAGACCTGGCATCTTCCTGAGTCCACAACAGCTGATTGCTGTTGTTGCAGCAGCTCCTGTTGGGGTTTGGGGCACCAGAGCTCGCACCTCACTCCTTGTTTCCCTGGATTGGGGGCGGTCAGTTTCCATCCTTATCATAGGTGGACCTGCACTGATCAGCCCAATATTTGCCTTTATGGCTCTGAGGACAATCTTTTATAGGAAGTTTATTATTTTTAATATAACGCTCCCTCCGAGTATGTCCAGCCTTGCCACAGTTGAAACATTTAATTTCACTACTCAAGGCTAGGGCAAGCAATGCTGCTTTATGATGTCCTGGTCTTATATTTTGACAGGCCTTTATGAACTGACCAACATCGGTAGTAGTTAGCCAAAGAGGATGAAGAACAGCTTTGCAATCATTATTGGCATTCTTAAAAGCTAACTGCAGTAGGAGTGCATCTGCAACAGTCTGATTTTCTATTTGTGTCTGAATTGTTTCTTGCAATCTTGTCAATAAAATCTAGATATGTTTTGTTGGCTCCTTGCCTAACATTAATATAGGACCCAGCGCTGTGAGGCTTAGCATCAGGTACAGTCTTGAAGGTTCAAAGGGCCACAGAAGAGCATTGGGGAAAAGTCTGAGGGTCCATACATGCCTGCTGATCTGATCTAGTATATTGCCCTAGCCCTAAAAGCATATCCTGAGGTGAAGCATATCACTAGCCTGAAGGTGGCATCTTATCATATACTCAGAGTGCCAGACAGTAAACTGACCTGGGGTTAAAACTGCCCTGGCTAAGGCAACCCGGTCACAGGAAGCCATTCCAAATGCTTCTGTTACAGCTGTTATAATCCTACTGTATAAGGGGATTGGAGCCCACTGTCCCTTATATTTTTCTTTAAGTCTTTGAACATCTCATAAGGTAGAGGTTCAGACACCGAATTTTGCCTGCCTTACAGGGTAATGACAGGAGGTGGCAAAGGACTGCCAGTCCCTGTCCCTAACCGCGTCTTGAAGACACTGATACATGGTATTGGTTACCAGCAAAGGGGCTTGAGTAGGTGCCACCATCGGGGTGGGAAAATCAACAAGGGGATCCTGAGTCCTAAAGGGTTTTTTTTCCAGTCAGGAGCGGAGGGAGGGAGCAGAGGTGGGGAAGGTATCTCCTTTTTATTAAGGAGTGGACTTAAGCCTTCCCTGCTGGAGGCAATAAGGCGGCTTCCTCCACTCTCATCTGACAGGAATTTTCACCGGCCCCTTCAGTCTTCCTATCTGAGTTGCGAATATGAGGGGGCGTTAGAGCAGTCCTCACCATCCCGCAAGTAAAAAGATTCTGATGCCCGATAGGGGCGCCGCTTTCCTGGTGCCACTTCAGTTTCTGTCCTACTTTTCCCCGTATTTCTAAATCTAAAATCCCTTTATCGGAAAACCAGGGGCAATATCTTTTAACAATACGAATTAAGTTAACTAAGTTCTGCTTTTTAACACGACTGCCCGAAGCTTTGAGAAGCTGCTGGATTTGCAAAATGTATTGTTTCTGATATTTAGAAGGCCCGGTGCCCATGTCTCTTAGAGAAATTCCTTAACAAATGAATGAGCTTTTTCTGAAATTATTGCCGCCTCACGACGCGGTGCTGACAAAACCGGTTTTAGTGCTCCTACACCCCTCCCCCCCAACTCTCAAATCTTCTCTCTTGGAGCTCGGGACTCAGGCTGTGCCCTACGGCCGCAAACCCTGCCCTGGATGCGGGGAGAGACCCAAGAGGGGACTTCTGCTGCGGGGAGGGAGGAGGAGGGACCCGCGCTGTCTTTCTGGGGACGCACCTGGAAGATGCGGAAGACCGGATCGCGCCTCCCGCCCAGTCCCAAACAAAATAATCTTTTTCTAACATCCCTTCTGCCGCAGGGGGCAGTGATTTTAGTCCCTCTACTCCACCTGCACGCTTAGAACCT
Organism: Artibeus jamaicensis; assembly: GCF_021234435.1. Taxonomy (NCBI): domain Eukaryota; kingdom Metazoa; phylum Chordata; class Mammalia; order Chiroptera; family Phyllostomidae; genus Artibeus; species Artibeus jamaicensis. The sequence goes on along the minus strand of NW_026522052.1, from coordinate 11,076,372 downwards.
ATCTCTTGCTAGCAAGCAGAGTGTAGTGGGTCAGAAATATTCTGTTGGTGAAACACTGTCCGGGAAAGGGGCACCGAACATTTCGGGTACCCCTAGTCCTGCTTATGGGTCTCGGGTTCACTTTCCAGTTGCCTAAACCAGCTGGGGGCGTGGGGGACTCGGGGCGCCAGATGACCAGCCCTACCCCGCGCTCCCCGGTGGAGCCCAAAGGTTTACCTGAGATGGATTCCCCATGAGGCCCCTGCACATCTTAGGGATTGGACTCCAGACACCTCCGCGAGGCCCCAGTTCACCACGAGAGATGCCAGAAATCTCCAGCTGGAGAGAGGAAGTGCCTCTTCCACGCTTCAGCAAAAAGCTGAAACGCTCATAAAATACCTGGCTACTAAAGCTGATAAAGGGGGGAAGTCTCTGCTTTCTCCTCCCAAGCCTAAAAACCCAGCCGGGGATTGCACTGCAGGGAATGGGGCTGTGAATGCTTTTACAGTGTGCCTCTCCTTGCATGGGCGTTTTCTTGCACTTGGCGGGAAACCTAATGTCCTAACCCAGCACCACCACCAACTCCTGCCTGTCATGGGAGTCTTCTCCTGAAGGACGCCCAGTCAGATTTTACTTGCCCGACCCATGCCCGCAGGGTGCAGCGAACGCTTTGGGGGAGAAAGCAAGGCTCTTAATATGAAGGAGAGTGCAGGGGAGAGAAATGAAAAGGAAACCACTCAAGGGGTGGTAACAGTACCTTTCCTCTTATCTGTAACACACCTGGGGGCCTTACTGAGAGGTGCCCCTGGTCCCTCTGGGAATGAAGCACTGATTGCCGTCCTCCTACTTGTGCCATCCTTGATGTTGGCTCATAGCCTCTGGTCGAAGCAGGTCCGGAATCCTCAGGTCCCTGTCCCGGTGCCAGATGTAGGGGAAACTGTGCACAAGTCCCCTCCCCCACCATTACAGATGAAAATAAAACTACCAAGAAATGATCTGCTTGAGGAGGAGAGGTGGTCAATCTCTCAAAGGAGAAGGACCAAAAGCCCCTTCCTCAATGGCTTTTATTAGGTTTGGAACACACAGGAATACAGGTAAAGCTCTTCAATCAGTGTCAGGTGGCAAGGATCAAACAACAGATAACATTTCAAAGAAATCTGAGGGCTTACTCTGAGTCAGTGTATGTCTGGTAAGGGGGTTACAAAAACTTTGGGAGACATACTCATTTCCTGATAGGACCCTTAACATATGAATGAAAGCACTCTTATCAAAGCGGGCTTCACAGGATTTTAGGAATTCTTTCTAATGCCCAATCACCCGGAACCCTCTCTATCCCACAGAGGGCTGCACTGCCTTCCCTGTCATAGGTTTTTAGGCTTAAGTGGATTACAGCCAGGAAGTGCTTCTCCCAGACAGAAATGGGGACTCAGGCTATGTCAGAATAGCTGGGGTGTGAAGGTCCATCACCCCCTCTTTGCTGCAGTCCCCAAGTCCTTTCTTGTGGGCCTCCCTAGTGATTGTGTCTGGCTTAGGTTGCCCCCCCCCCACCGAGGGGTCTTACCCAACATTGACTAACCAACCAAGCATTGGAGGCCAGAGATGGATGAAGCAGAAGCAGTGCTCCTGCCAGAGAGATAAGCTTTTGTCTCCTTAGTGGCTCACAGTCCGAAGTTCACTCACTCAGCCTTATCCATGGGGGGCGGTTACAACTCCTGAAACCAGGCATGGCTGTCCCCAACATTTTATACCTATCATTTATGCTTCTTACTCCCTGTACCTTTTTACCCATGCTTCTCCCTCTACCTCCCACTGATAGTGCTCCATGCAATCTGTATTTGTGAATCTGTTCCTGTTCTAGTTGTTTGCTTAGTTCATTTTTGTTTTTGGTCTTTTAGGTTCATTTGTTGATAGTTGTTTGTTGTCATTTTACTGTTCATATTTTTTATCTTTTTTATTAGATAAGTCACTTTAACATTTCATATAATCAGGGTTTGGTGATGACGAACTCCTTTAACTTGACCTTATCTGGAAAGCGCTTTATCTGCCTTCCATTCTAAATGATAGCTTTGCTGGATAAAGTAATCTTAGGTGTAGGTCCTTGCCTTTCACAACTTTGAATAGGTCTTTCCAGCCCCTTCTTGCCTGCAAAGTTTCTTTTAAGAAATCAGCTGATAGTTTTTTGGGAACTTTTTTGTAGGTAACTGTCTCCTTTTCTCTCACTGCTTTTAAGATTCTGTCCTCATCTTTAATCTTGAGTAATGTAATTATGATGGGCCTTGGTGTGTGCTTCCTTGGGTCCAGCTTCTTTGGGACCCTCTGAGCTTGCTGGACTTCCTGAAAGTCTATTTTCTTTGCCAGATTAGGGAAGTTTTCCTTCAGTATGTTTTCAAATAAGTTTTCAATTTCTTACTCTTCCTCTTCTGGTATCCCTGTGATTTGAATGTTGGAACATTTAAAGTTGTTCCAGAGGTTCTTAAGCCTCTCCTTATTTTTTTTGAAGTCTTGTTTCTTCATTCTGTTCCGGTTGAATGTTTCTTTCTTCCTTCTGCTCCAAACCACTAATCTGAGTCCTGGTTTCCTTCCTTCACTGTTGGTTCCCTGTATATTTTGCTTTTATTTCACTTTGCATAGCCTTCACTTTTTCCTCTATATTGTGACCAAATGCAATCATTTCTGTAAACATTCTGATTACCAGTGTTTTGAACTCTACCTCTGACAGGTTGGCTATCACTTTATGGCTTAGTTGCTTTTTTTTTCTGCAGCTTTGATCTGTTCCTTCACTTGGACCATATTTCTTTGTCCCTGCACACCTGTTACATAGTAAGGGGCAGAGCCTTGGGTATTCACCAGGGCAGGGCACCCACTTTGCTGAATTGTGGCACTGTATGTGAGGAAAGGGTCCAAGAGGGAACAATGCCCCTTGCTCAGCTCTTAGCTGGTTTTCAGTCACTTCCTCCACTACTCACAAGCAAATTAGGCCCTTCGGTGCTGATTCCCAGGTGAGTGGATTTGTGTTTGGTCTAGAATACTGTGGGTCTCTCTGAAGAACTCTTCTGTGAGGCTGGAAGTTTCTCCTGCCCCTTCTACAGTTAGATTTTTTCAGTTAGAGGTTTTGAGGCTTTATTTCCCCATACTGGAACCCTGAGTACTACAGTCTGTCTCACTCCCCAGTTGTTTCTCCTGGTTTATTTGTATGCAAATGTGGGACCACCCACTCCACCAGCTGCCACGTCACGTAGTCTGCCAGCTGACGCCTGTCCCTCCTTGGTCCTCCAGCTGCCACCTTGTGGGGGCAACTTTGCCCAAAAAGTCCCCTCGGCTGCCACAAATTAAAGTAAACACTACGGAGACATGATCTGCTTGGGAAGGAAAGGTGGCCAGTTTCTCAGAGGAAAAAGGCCTCAAGCCCCTTCCTCCAGGGGCTTTGGTTGGGTTGTAATACACAGGAATACAGGGCAGCAAAGATAAAACAGTAGATAACATTTCAAAGAAATCTGAGGGTTTAGTCTGAGTCAGTGTCTGTCAGGAAAGGGGGTTGCAGAAACTTTAGGGTTTCCTGCTCTGACCCTTTACATATGAATGAAAGCACTCTTAGCAGAGCAGGTTTCGAAAGATTTTTAGGAATTCTTTGTGATGCCAGATTTATCCTCAGACCCTCTCTAGCAAGGCAAGGAGCTGCACCCCTCCCCATCAGGTATTCAGGCTTAAGTGGATTAGAACCAGAAGTGCTTCTTCTAGAGGACATGGGGACTCAGGCTATGTCACATAGCTGGGGGGCAAGGGTCTATTGATAGCTCTTTGTTGCAGCCCCCCAAGTCCTTCCATGATGGCTTCTCAAGTGATCAAGTCTGGCTTAGGTTGCCCCTCGCTGTGAGGAGACTTACCCATCATGGGCTTCCAACCATGCTTAGGAAGCAAAGGGAAAAACTCAGGCAGCGTTTGCTACCAGAGACAAGCCTTTGTCTCCTGTGGCTCCCATTCTGGAGGTCGCTCACTCATCCTTAGCCATGGGGGGTAGTTACAACCCCTGAAACCAGGCAGAGCGGTCCCCAACAATTTTCATACAACCCAGTAACTGCATCACTGGGCATTTGTTTCAGAAAATTAAAAACTTAGGTTTACATAGAAACCCATACACAACTGTTCATAGCACCTGTCTAGGCACCTCAGGCTGTGGTAACCAAACACCACCAAGTTGCTTGTTGGCAATCAGAAAGAGAGGCACCTAGTCAGATATTGGCCCACTCTCTATGGATTATTTACATCTCTATTTATATCTACATTCATTCATTTATCCATCCCACACCTTCATACTGGTGAATGAATCTGTTCGTTTATCTGTGCATTCATCATCCACTAATCCTGCATCCTTCCATTATTCATCCATATATTTTTCATTTCACCCAAACATCCTAGTGCCCTTGCATTAACGAATGAACCTATTCACCTAACCCTGTGTCTATTTATTATATTTTTAACTCATTAATTCATTCACTAATTCACTATACCTTCAATGCAGTCCACTGTACCACCCCACTCCTCACCAAGAATTTACCATGAGCCTCCTCTGTGCCAGGTGCCACGTCAGACTCTGGGATTATGAAGTGCATCAGACAGACCTGGTCCTTACTCACGGATGGTTCACCTACATAATTTCCTCAGATTCAAGTGAGTTGTAGACCATGGGGGTTCCTGAGGTGAGGACAGTGTACCAGCCCTCTGAGGACTCAATGATACAATGGAACCCTTGAGCAGGGTGAACAGGATACCAGGTCATGGGACCTACTGCTGGTTCCACCATCTGAATCCTTAATGTTGCTTAGACTCAATCCCTTTTCTGGAAAGTGGGGGAAATGTAGGTACCCCCATCATGCATGGCCTTCATGTGAACATGAGAATGCAGTGAGGTGGTGCCTTTATAAACTCTAGAGTTGTTGCCATTGGGAGTGTGTGTGTGTGTGTGCAGAGTATCTTTTGGGTTTTCTATTACCCACCCTGTGAGGGGACTCTGCCCACAGGGCCCCTCTGGCCACTACAGATGAGAATAAGTCTACCAAGACATGATCTGCTTGGAGAGAAAAGGTGGCTGATCCCTCAAAGGGGAAGGGCCAAGAGCCCCCTGCTCAAGGGGCTTGTATTCGGTTTATTTGCACAAGAATACAGGTAAGGATCAAACAATAGATAGCATTCAAAGAACTATGAGGGCTTATTCTCAGTCAGAGTCAGATAGCTAACGAACCATAAAACTTTGAAGAACCAACTTCTTGCTTGGACCCTTATCATTTAAATGACAGCATTCTAAACAAAGCAGGTTTCACAGGATTTTTACATATTCTTTCTTAGGCCTGATTTACCCTGGATACCTTTCCAGCACAGGGCTGCACCGCCTTCCCCATCATAGGTTTTTAAGCTTAAGTAGATTAGAGCCAGGCAGCACTTCTTCCAGATGGAAAGGGGCATTCAGGCTATGCCCCAATAGCCGGGGAGACGAGAGGCCATTGCTCCCTCTTTGTTGCAGCCCCCAGAGTCCTTCCATGATGGCCTCCTAAGTGATTGTGTCTGGCCTAGGTTGCCCCTCTCTGAGGGGTCCTACCCACCATGTACATTGACCATGCTTTGGGGCCAGGGGAAGAAGCAGAAGCAGCACTTGCTGCCAGAGATAAGCTTTGTCTCCTGTGGCCCACATTCTGAAGGTTGCTCACTTAGCCATGGGAGGCAGTTACAATTCCTGAAACCAGGCAGGGCTGTTCCCAACACCACCTTGCCGCAAGTCCTCTCTGTCTGGCTGCTGGTCTCTGCCCCTCCTACCAGTCTCAATGAATGTTTCTTCTTTAACTCCTTGGTTGTCAGACTTCCATACAGTTTGATTTTCTGGCAGTTCTGGTTATTTTTTGTTTTTAAATTTGTTGTTGTCCTTCTTTTGGTTGAGTGAGGAGGCACAATGTATCTATCTGTGCCTGCATCTTGGCTGGAAGTCTCTATTTCTTTTGATTCTAAGTGGTAACCTTGCTGAATAAAATAATCTTGGTTATGTTACTGAGGAAATAGGTTCTTTTATGGCATTGCAAGAAATTAACTCTAGGGAAACACACATAGAAAGATTGTAAGCACTAGTGGCAAGATTTATTAGAGTGAAAACAAAGAAAGGGCTTAGGATAGAAAAGGTAGGATCACAGCAAAAAGAGTGGGCCTACACTGGGCTGCCACGACTCAGGAAAGAAAGTTACAAAGGGAAAAAGGAGAGTCTTTAATGTCCACTACTTCCTTGGTTGTGTCATGGAGACCCTTAGGGCTTAAAAGAAAAAAAAGCAAAAGTACAGCCTGAGAGAAGGAAGGGTATGCAGGGCACAGATACCTCTGAAGAGGATGCCACACTTTCTGAGGCACTCTCCTGGCACTCAGTTAGTAGTTGCATTCCAAAGCCAACTGCCTAGTTACACCATGCAAAATGCCTCATCCAAGACCAGGTGGTGCAGCTCCATCTTGCTGTGGAAGAAGTTCAACTTCCAGCACTGCAAACCTCTACCCATGCCCACCAGAACCAGACAGCTAGGGCCCAGAGTTGCCATGTCATTACCCAGCATCCAAGGCTCCAGTAGTCCAGCTTACCCAGTAGTACAGCTCAGTCTCTGCTTCCAACTGTGTTCTGGTCTGTGCAGCTGCTGAAAAGAGACTGGGGCCTTAGTTCAGCTTCCTGATATTTCCTTGGTCTTAGAAGAGAGCAGGCTTTCTTCCAAACTCTCCTGAATTTTCCAGGCATATGTCCTTATCCTATCCATTCTTTCCCCCAGATTTTTGCAGGTTAGTCTCCTCCCATTTATGGTTACCATTTTGGCCTCTACTACACATGCACCCAGTGAAATGACTTTGCCCTGCACCATCTTCTGCCTTCCCATGTTGGTGGGGCAGACTCCCCAGGGTGACTGTAAAGTTTAAGCAGCTTTAATCAGTTATCTCCTTCTGATTGGTCCACTCTCTCCCTTTTGGTTAATGTCTAACTAACTGCTTATGATAATATTTGTACCTCTTTGCTTTTATCACTTTGAATATTTCATGCCAATCTCTTCTGGCCTGCAATGTTTCTGTTGAGAAATCACCTGACAGTCTTATGGCAACTCCCTTGTAAGTAACTACTTTTCTCTTGCTGCTTTTAAGATCCTCTCTTTGGTTTTAATCTTTGGCATTTTAATTATAATGTGTCTTGGTGCGAGTCTGTTTGAGTTCATCTTGTTTGGGACTCTTTGGGCTTCCTGTACTTGTATGTTTATTTCCTTCACCAGGTTAGAGAAGTTTTCTGTCATTATTTTTTCAAATTGGTTTTCAATTTCATCTGTCTTTCTTCTCCTGTAGTACCCCCATGATGACAATGTTGTTATGCTTGAAGCTACAGAAACTCATTTTTTGTATTCATTTTTATTTTTTCTGTTCTGAGTGTGTGTTTTCTGCTTTTTTATCATTCAAATTGCTGATGTGGTTCTCTCTGCCACCTACTCTACTGTTGATTCCCTGTGATGTATTCTTCATTTCAGTTATTCTAATCTGAATTTCCAACTGGCTATTTTTATAATGTTCTAGCTTCATTTTTATGTTTTCTCTCTCTTTGTTGAAGTTCTCATTGAAATCATTGCACATAATCAGTGTTTTGAGCTCTGATCTACATTGCTTGTCTCCATCTTATTTAGTTCTTTTTATGGATTTTTATTCTATTCTTTCATTTGTCTCCTCATTTAGGTTGCCTCTCTGTGTTTGTTTGCATGTATTAGGTAGAGCTGTTATGTCTCCTGGTCTTGGTTGAGTGGCCTTATATAGTAAGTGTCCTGTAGGGCTCAGTGGCAGGGCCTTCCCAATCACCTTAGCTGGGCACTCAAAGCATGATTCCCCATGTGGGTTGTGAACACCACCCTGTTGTAGTTGAGCCTTTATTGCTGTTGGCATGTCCATGGGAGGGATTTACCCCCAGTTCAACAAGGACTGGCTCTGACCACCATGGAGGATCAGCTGTGCAGGGCCCCACCCTACAGAGCAGGACTTGCTTCAGCAGGGCTCTGATGCCTGCTCAGTCTGCCCCTTAAGTGTTTCACTTGTGGAAGTGGTTGGGTGGTGGTCTGAAGCTGTCCACCGGATCCACTGGCTCTGGAGCCTCCCATGAGGTGCAGGCCAAGGTCAGACACTGCCTGTGTTTTGCCTGGGGCCAGCTGACTGAGCTACTTGTGCTGGATTTGGAAGTGCCCAGGAGAAGACAAGCTGCTAACCATGGCTGGCTGCCTCTTGTGCCAGGCCCAGAGCCACTTAAGAATAGGTACAGGGCATACCAAAGCCAGATGCTGCTTTTTTTGAGAGATTTGAGGAAAGTCTACAGTGTGAATCAAGACAGGCCATTTGCATGGAAAAGCCAGTGGAAACAACTTGGATGAGTCTCAGGGAACCACTAGCAGGGCTAACAGTGTTAGCCAGTTTGATGGAGACTCAGATATGGCATTGCCTGCAGGCTCCATGGAGGGAGGACTCAGTAAGAGAAAAACGACCTCTGCCAGTACTTCTGTCTGGTAGAAAACTTCCCCTCCAGCTCTTACCCTAATGCCAGATAACTTACTTTTTCCTCATGTGTCTCTGTGCTCAGAATGACTAAGTTAGAGTAAGTCAGTGTTTGGGTCCTTTAACGGGAACACTTGGGACTTCTGCAGCCCTCTGTCTCATTCAGTCCCAATTCCTGCTGGTTTTCACAGCCAGCAGTTATGGGGACTTCTCTTCCTGGCAGTGGACCCCTGGGCTGGGTGGCCTGGTATGGAGCTAGGACCTCCTTACTCCTTAGGGTTCCTCCACTGCTGAGATATCTGTTCCAGTTTTTCACTGGCACATGTGGGTGTGGGACCAGCCTCTGCCCCTTACCAGCCTGTTCCAAGTCTCTGCCCCTTACCAGACTTCATGTATCTTCTTCTTTAAATTCTTAGTTATAGGACTTCTGTCCAGTTAAATTTCAAGTGGTTCTGAATGATGGCTCTTCTGTAGTTTAGTTGTACTTTTATGTAATTGTGAGAGCACTTACCTATGCTGCCACCTTGACCAGACGCCCTCTCACTTCTGTTTTGCTTGACACTTCATTATGTACAATTTTCACTAAGATAAACACTGCTGAGTTCAATGTACATCTTTGCAGATTTATTTTCTGAGAATAAATTCACAGAAGTTAAATTGCTAAGTCTAATCACATGCTCTCTGTTAAGAATATTGCTGAAGTGTCCTCATGAAAGGCTTTTTCAATTATGCTTCTACCAGTAATGTATAAGCGTGCCTTTCCTGCCATGTCTTTCCTAACAAGTTCATAACAAATTGAGGCAGTGTGATGCTAAAAATTACCATCACCTTACTTTAACTTATATTTCTTTGATTACAAGTTTTGTTGGGCTTCAGCTATTTGATTTCATGTTTCTAGGCCTTGGTCATTGACATGTTGTATTTGAGTACATAAATCTACTGAAGTACAGTTGACATAATAAAATGAGCCCAGTTTATGTGTATATGCTGACAAATTTATATGCCCATGCAATCATCACTCAATCAAGAAATATTAAAGCTTCATTACCCTAAAAATTCCCCTGGTACAAATGAATGACCTCTATCCCTGGTGCTGCAGGATAGAGGTCCTGCCTAATTTTCGTCACTATTTATTATTTTTGTCTGTTTTGAATTTTAGAGAAGTATAATCATATAGAATGTCTTCTTTGGGGTTAAGTTCCTTCCATTTGGCAGAGTTTGAGATCCATTCTTTTATATTTCCATACAAATTTTAAGATTGTCTTTTCTGTTTCTGTGAAGAATGCCATTAGAATTTTGATAGGGATTTTGCTGACTCTATAGAGGGCTTTGGGTAGTATGGACACTTTCACAGTAGTAATTCTTCTGATCTATGAACCTAAGATCTTCCTCTGTTTCTTTGTATCTTCTTTGACTTACACAGTTTTTATTGTACATATTTTTTACTTCCTTGGTTAAATTTATTTCTAGATATTTTATTGTTTTTGATGCTATTGTGACTGAGATAGTTTTCTTTATTTCTTCTTCAGATGTTTCATTATTAGCATACAGAAATGCAACTGATTTCTATATGCTGATTTTATATCCTGCAACTTAACTGAAAATAATGATTTGTTTCAAAAGTTTTAGCTGAGTCTTTGAGAGTTTCTATATATAAAGTCATATCTGCAAATATTGATGTCTTTGTTTTTCCTTTCTGATTTCAATGTCTTTTATGTTTTGCTCTTGCTTAACTGCTTTAGATAGGACTTCAGCAATATACTGAATAAGAGTGAGGAGAGTGGGCATTCCTGTCTCGCTCCTGGAATTACAGGTAAAGCTTTCCATTTTTCTTCATTGGTTATGTTAGATGTGTGTTTGCCATATGTGGCATTTATTATGTTGAGTGTTTTTCTTCCATGATCAATCTATTATATTTTAATTTACAGGAAGGATTGGCAGGCCAGACTGAGAGTAACAGCAAACACTGGGAGGAGTTTAACACACTAACAGCAGGTGAGTATCAAAGCTCAAGGTGAGTTCAGTTTGTGCTTTACAAACCACAAATCTAATCATCCAGAACTCCTCTCCAGAACAAAGCCCCACACTGATAAGAAATTTCTGGGAATATAATACAAACTACACAGCACAGGGACAGTAGAGATTCTTAAAATAAGCAAAGGTATCTAGGTTTTCAAGTTCAATATAAAGTTACTATGTGACAAAATATATATATGAGGTAGAAAAATATCCTTTAAAATGAAGGTGAGAGGCAGGAGATCATAGAACAAAAAAACAGCTATAACCAAAAAAAAAGGAAAAAAGAAAGAAAAGCAAGGCTGAAAAATATGCCTAAAAAAATACATAAACACTCAAAACTTTTCTCAAAGTGCACTAAAATACTTTAAATAAAATAAGATATAAAGAACAATATCAATTGGAATGTACAAAAACTCAAAAATTAGGCAACGGAACTCAGAAAATAATTAGAAACTAAAGCAAAATATTTTAGAAATGAAAACTAAACTGAAGTTATAGAAGAGAAAATAAACACAATAAATGGCACCATTAGAAAAACAGTATGTAGGAAAGGGGGGACAATTTAAGATCAAAAGAAAGAATTCAAGAGAAAATTTTAACTTCAAAGCTAGACAAAGATGATCCAATATGCAGAGAACAGCAGACCCAGAAAGATAACAAAAGCAGGGGAACAGAACAAATAGTAATTAGTGTTCAAGAAAATTCTCCTGAGATAAAAAAAAAAAGGATTAAAGCACATATTGAAAAGCAACACAGCATACCAAGAACTACTGACTCAGAATGAAAAATAAACCATATTCTAATAAAATTACTGATCTTTAAAAAAAATGAAAAGAGAAGAGTTCAAGCTGGCAGAGTAGGTGAAAGCTACCCTTACCTCTTCCCATGACCCCATCGAAATTGCAACTAAATTTCAGAACAATCAGCCTGAAACCTATATAATCTTACTAACTAATATCAGCCCAATAATTGAATTTAAAAATAAAAAATAAAAGTTAGCCTATGGAAGAAAAGAGGACAGTATGTTCAAGACCTGAGAGTACAAAGAATTTCTTCAACATAAAGGTACTAACCATTTAAAAAAACAGAAGTTCTATTTTATCAATATTTAAAACTTCTGCTCTTTGAAATACAGCATTAAGAAAGTATAAAGGCAAACCACAGGTAGGAAGAAAATAGTCACAACACAAGTACGGAATGAATTATGATATATTGCAAGTTCAGTTCCAGACCAATACAGTAAAGCAAGTATTGCAGTAAAGCAAGTCCTAACCTTTTTTGCTGGTGGAAAGTCTTGAATTCAATTGGTAAAAACACAACACCTAATATGCACAATAAATCAAAGTGCAATAAAATGAAGTATGCCTATATCTGTCAAAGGTTTCATCTACATTTTATAAATAACTCCTATGAATAAATTAGTACAAGATTAACATTTTTAATGGGACAAAGATTTAAATAGACACTTCAGAACCTATTCAAGTGCACAATAAGCATATGGAAAGTTGCTCAAAGCATTACTTGGTGCTCAAAGCATTAGAGAAATGAAAATTAAAACCACAGTGAGTTATCAACATACCTATTAAAATAGCTACAATTTGGAAGACTGATGATACAAAGTGTTGGCAAGAATGTGAAGCCAGTAAAACTCTCTTTTATTGCTACTGGGAATGTAAAATGGTAGAACTATTTGTACAACTGTCAGTACCTAGTAAGGTGAAACACACATCTACCCTGTGAACCAAAAACTCCAAACCTAGTCAGATACCACCCGCCCCCCAAATGCATATGTCCACAAAATGTTTTATACACAAATGTTCATAGCTGCTTTATTCATAACAGCCAAAACATTTCCCTTATTGAAAAACAACCCAAATAAAGATTAAGAGGAAAGTAGATAAAGGTAAGCTATGATTTGTTTACACAATGACATACAACTCAGTAACAAAAAATAATAGACTACTGATACCATGTAATAACCTGAGTGACGCTTTTCTTTAAATACTTTTTATTTTTTATTTAATTATTTTTCAAGTAGTTTTCTGTCTTTTACTCCCATCCTAGCCCACCCCACCCCTCGCCCCCAGTGCTTCCCACCTCCCTTCCATTTCCACCCTATTAGTTTTGGTCCATGTGTCCTTTGTATTTGTTCCTGTGAATCCTTCCCCTTTTCCCCTGAAATTCCCTCCCCTCTCCCCTCTGATCGCTGACCCCCTATTCTCTATTTCAGTGTCTTTGTTTTTATTTTGCTTATTTGTTTTGTTGTTTAGCTTCCTGTTAAAGGTGAGATCTTATGGTATTTGTCTTTTAACACCTGGCTTATTTTACTCAGCATAATGCTTTCCAGTTCCATCCATGCAGTTGCAAAGGGTAGGAGCTCTTTCTTTCTTTCTGCTGCATAGAATTCCATTGTGTCTATGTACCACAATTTTCTGATCCATTCATTTACCGACAGGCACCTAGGTTGCTTCCAACTCTTGGCTATTGTAAATTGTGCTGCTATGAACATTGTGGTGCATAGGTTCTTTGAGACTGGTGTTTTAGGGTTCTTAGGATATAACCTAGCAGTGGAATTGCTGGGTCAAAAGGCAGCTCCATTTTTAGTTTTCTTAGAAAATTCCATACTGCTTTCCATAATGGTTGTACCAGTCTGCAATCCCACCAACAGTGAACTAGGGTGCCCTTTTCCCCACAACCGCTCCAACATTTCTTGTTTGTGGCTTTGTTTATGATGGCCATCTGACCAGTGTAAAGTGCTATCTCATTGTGGTTTTAATTTGCATCTCTCTGATACCTAACGATATTGAGCATCTTTCATGTGTCTCTGGATCCTCTGTATGTCCTCCTTGGAGAAGTGTCTGTTCAAGTCCTTTGCCCATTTTCTTTTTAAAGATTTTTAAAATTTATTTTAAGAGACAGAAATGGGAAGGAGAAAGGGAGAGAGAGAAACATCAGTGTGTGGTTGCTTCTCCCACACCCCCTACTGGGGACCTGGCCCACAACCCAGGCATATGGCCTGACTGGGATTTGAACCCGAGACCCTTTGGTTCACAGCCCAGCATTCAAACCATTGAGTCACAACCATCAGGGCAACCTGAGTGACTCTTGAAAGAAATAAGAAATCAGTCTGGCAGACTAAGAGTACACTAAGGAAAGTATAGAATGCTGAGCCCAAAGGAAGTTTGTTAGCCAACGAGTAAGCTCTAAGAGTCTTTGAATAACAGAATGACATTAATTGATTCACTCAAAAACTACCAAGAAACTATGTGTCTGGAATTGTTCTAGGGACTTCACTGCACAAAACAGAGCCTCTTGTCCTCACTGAGCTTTTACTCCAATGGGGGGGAAGACAGGTTACTTGTTACATAAAACAAGTAACGTACTTAATATTTTAGAAAATAATAGTGGCTATAAAAAACAAAGGAAGGGTGTCGGTTGTGGGTTGTATGTTTAAATTGGATGTAGAGTAGGTGTCCTTGTGAAGAGGCCATCTGAGGGAAGTCTCCAAAGACCATGGTCAGAGCTGTGCTGTTAGCATCAATGACTCTAATGGCCCAACCAGTGAACATGTCACTCCCCAACACATTATTTCCCTGGGCTTCAGTCAACTGCTTCACCATAAGCAATGGCTCTAAGTGAAGGAAATCTTCCATGTAGTGACAAGTTAGAGAAGCCAAGAAAACCTTTTAAGCTTTTTATAAAATCACAAGTGACAGAATGAAGGTCCCCACCCACACATATTTCTGGTCTTTAAATAGCCCAGCACCAGCTAATCTAGATTCCAATAATTTTCAAATTGGCTCTCAGGAAGGAATCTGATAAACTCCTTTGTAGAGGGACTGATTGAGCTCACGTGTAGCTACCTTTACTCCAGACACAATCACATAGCATTTATGATGTTTTTAGCCAAAGTAGGGGGGAATCTGTGGAGAAACTCAAGCCACAGTGAACAAACAACTAAGCTATGTTTTGGATCAGGACATCCCATGAGAAGTTTATCAAATCATACCAAAAAGGAAGAAACCAAGCTTCTTGTCAAGTCCCATTACAATCACTGCCCCTGTGGCTACACTGATGTGTGTGCACACATCGACGCCTGCTGGCTTACCCACCTCTGAGAGGCATGTTTTGCTAATACTCCATAATTAAAGTGCTTTATTTGCTGTTTTACACTTAGAGCTTTGCTGTGTCCTCCTGTGACTCTAATGAATCCCAAAGCATGACTTTAATCCCACTACACTTAAGTTACAAATGGAGAAAAAGAATGAACTATCGTCAACTCTCTTAGGAGTGCAACTGCAAAGAAGACCTTGGGGGTTCATTAAAAGTTCACTTTTCTCTAGGAGCCTTAGAGAATTCTTGTCTGCATGATGCAACACCAGGAAAACTTCCTCCGAGTTGATGTCACTTCAGAGACCACGGCCATGAAAACTGGATTTCAAATGCTTTTCACCCAGGGTTTCTCCAGGATCAAGTTCAAAGATGACTGACTTGCTTTCACATAAGCAGGCAGCAGTACAGAAAGAGATATTTTTGACCATGTTCATTATGGGACAAAACCTGAATCTCTGCTTAATGAATGCTTTAGTTACTTCTAGCTCATATCTAATGTATATTTATGTTTTATCATGTGTAATGTAAGTGCATGTTCCATACAGTGTCTTTACATATATGTCTCAGAGTCCCGCAAATGGCACTAGTATAACCTGCAGTCAGTTGTTCATCACTGTCCACCAGAGAAACACAAGAACACACATTATTCCAGGAAGAAGATGGCATGGAGACTGGCTGGACAGAAAAGGTGGCAGCAGAGAGATCTTTATTTCAAGTGGTTTTAAACCATAAACTAAAGTGATTACATAAGAGTCAGATGGGATAGTATTCTTTTTAATACTGGTCTGCACATAGTCCCCTCAATAGAGAACTCTCAACACCCTCTGCCTTGATCTATTTGTTCTGCCTTCCCTCTCCCTCCTTATCAAACTTCTGCCTGTACTGCACCAGCATCTGTTTCACAAAGTTTGGCTTTTGTTGCAGCAGGAGGCTGGACCTGCATTCAGGAACCATTGTTGACACAAACATCTCACATTCCTTTGTAAGCTCCAATAATTAATTTGGCTTAAAGTTCCCAAGTATTTGTTCTTGGCCTAACTTAATGGAGTTTTATCTTAGAAATGCATAGCTTAGTACTCAAAGGCACAAGGAGACCACTATCCAGATTTCTGGACTTCTTTGTATGGTTCCTATATGCTTCTCTACATGTTCCAGCTACTTCGGACTCCAAAAACTCTGGACTGCTTCTTCTCACCTGACCAAAATGCTATGCTGTGCTTGCATACACATTCCTTGGGACATGATCTAGAAAGTATGTTCAGACAAAAAAGGTCTGGGTGAATACATGGTTCATCTCATTTATTCCTCTCTTATCCTGGATCATAATTCAGCAACACCTGTTGTCAAATGTCTGAAAACAATTATTTTATATATTTTGGTCAGTCTTTTAATCATTTATTCGGGATGGCTTATGCCAAAGAACACAATTTTGTTCATAGAATATGCCCACAAATAAATGAATACTATTACATTATTTCAAAATGAGCTAAAAGACTTTTTGAAAATGATACAAGGCCCTAGCTGGGTAGATCGATTGGTTAGAAGTTTTTCCCTGATACACCGACGTTGAGGGTGCCATCTCCCGTCAGGGCGCATGCAAAAATTAATTAGTGAATGCATCAATAAGCAGAACAACAAACTGATGTTTCTCCCTTATTTTCTTCCTGCCTCTTTTCCTCTCTCTATTTAAAATCAATTTTAAACAATAATACACATTATGAAAGAAAAATCAGAATTAAAAACTCATATAGGTAATAGAACTCAGTAAATTGTCAGAAATAAAACAAAAGTAATTTAGGAAATTAAGACTGAATTAGAAGTTAGAGAACAAATAAACACCTCAGATACTACCTTAAGGAAAACATGAGGGAAAAAGAGGGATAAACTGTTGTTTTAAAAAACTGAACAAGAGTTATAGGAAAGTAACAAATGTAGAAACAAGCCAAAGAAGATCTAGTTCACCTAGACCAGGAGCCCTACAGAGGAAAACCAACACAAGGGACAGAACCAACAACAAAATGTGCAATTTAAGAAAATTTTCCTAATGTTAAAAAAAGATTCAAAGTGACATACTGAAAAGAAACATCATACCTGAGGAAATTGCCTAAGAATAAATAACACAACATATCCTAGTAAAATTATCGGTCCTTCTTACTTCAGATTTAAAAACGATCCTTTGAGGACCATGCAGCCCGCATTTCCTGGTTCTTCTTCAAAAGGACTTAGAAACAGCAGTCCGGAAGCAACGAGCCTCTCTGGTACCCAGTTTTTGGCCTCGAAACACCATTTTACCATGGAAAGAAAGCGTGTTTCTTGAGGAAACGGTTGTTTTCTGGTCTGAAGAATGAAATGTGTGGTATGAGCTCAGAACACCTTGTCATATCAGAACGAGGGAGGTATTAGAGACTAACAGCATTGTTTCTCGGGAGAAAAATGGAAGAGAATTCCACAGGCCAAAGGGAAAATTGTGAGCAACCAAAAGATAATAATTGCAATGGACTGGAACACATAAAATATGTTTAAGTTAGTGAGCGTATAAAGATGCTAAAGAAAAATTACTAGTCACCCTTGCAGGATCATAAGAAACCAAAATATTATTTTGAGTATTAGAAAACCAAAATGATGTATTTTTATTTGAACTGTGTAGTGCATACAGGAACCTATGCATGTGATAAAATTGCATCAAACTAAATGTATGCACACACATACAGATGAGTATTGGCAAAGCTGGGGAAATCTGAATAAGATCAGTGAATTGTATTTGGCATATGCACACTCTCCAGAGAGTGTTGTCATATAATGTTGCAAAATGTTATCACTGGGGGAAACTGTATAAAGGATACAAAGGATCTCTATATAATATTTCTAACAACTTCATGTGAATCTATAATTACCTCAAAATAGCCTTAAAAATCTTCATTAGCAAATGTTGTGGATTATATATTACACAATATATTCTTGAAAAGTACATTTGCTTATGAATGTATTTCACTTATGAATGAGAATATGTGTCTGAGGAGTTCTTATAAGTCTATCTTCTCATGTCTCTGTCAGTGTGCAGGTATGGTGGCAGGTTGACCATTTAATGTACCTTATGATTTCACATCCCTTTGCTAAAATTGTATGATAGGCATTAGAAAATTTTTGAATTAGCTTAAAGAACCCTCAAAATTAACATTTTAAGTCAAGTCGATTGTGCCTAATGATGAATAAGCATGTGGTAGTAACTGGTGATGATTTTGATGGTAATGACTGAGGTGGTTTTTGGTGGTGTGGTTGTGTGATGATGATGATGATGGTGATAGTGATGATGGGGAGGGTGATGATGGGGATGGTTGGGTTGTTGTCCGTGAATTATTTACAAGCTGGCATTAGATTCTAAGTTTTCTAACCTGCAAGATGACTCTCTCAGTAAAAGGAAAATTACCATACCTGGGAGAAAAAACTTGATTCAAGCAGAGGTGTACACCAACACTTTAATTACCCCTGTAGTAAGGGCTCCTCCAGTCTCGACAGTGACTTCATCCCATGAGAGCTTTTGCCCATGTACATATAAAAAGACACCCAGGCCTCCCGATCTCAGTGAGCCCCCTTTTTATGGCTGTGATACTCCCTTTGAGTAAATGTAGAACTAGAAATAAAACTGTATGTCCTCGCATTTTCTGATATTTACTTCCTGATTCTTTTTTTTGTTTTTGTTTTGTTTTTTTCCTTTTTTTTAAATTTTTGTTTTTATTGATTATGCCATTACTATCAGACTGTCAGCTGATTCCTCAAAAGAGACCTTACAGGCAAGAAGGGGCTGGAAAGAGGTATTCCAAGTCATGAAATCCAAGGACCTACAACCAAGATTACTTCCTCATTCTTGAAACAAAGGATATCCTCTAAACTTCCAGGAGACTGTCCATTTTGCCTCAGCACAGGTACTTACAGATTTAAAGCAATTTTATGAAAACAATATTTCTTTCATTAACTCCTGTTTTTAATGCAGGATATTTCCAACCATAGGTTCATCTTCCAACCAAACACCTTCATCTCTGTGTTTATTTCTTTGCGTGTTGTGTTCTTAATAGTAGTCACAAGCCTCTGATGATGGTCTGGTGAAACTGGAGGTAATAATTTATATCCAATGTGGGGGCCACATCTCCCTATTTATGTCATTAGATGACTGTGGGGGTGAAAATTAAAGCAATACTATCTAGGATTTTCCCATTTGCACTGTGCTCGGTCAATGGTATCAACTCTGTACTGCTTTCTAAACCACTCTGAATTCTGGGAACAGTATATTCAGGTGGATTTTCTGTCTTTCTGATTGTCTTCAGAGGTGGAAATTAGGTACAAGAGAATATGTGAGAAGTTTTAATCTATTTTATCTAGAGGAAATTTATTTTCTCCTTTGTAATAAGTGGAAATAATAGTCAAATAATCCTAGCTATCTCTGGTAGTAGTTATTACGAAGTTAAATACCTCTTAATACCCCACTTCCGATAAGTGAACAAGTAAAGGTCATGGTGCAATGCAGATTTTCTTCTCTTTAACTACATCCTAAGGATTCAAAGAGTCTTACACCTAAGTAAACAAAAAACAGTGAGTGACAAAGTTGTTATTATAGGACCCAAATGAGACAAAGGATTTTCAATTGCTACATTAAAAAACAGGTTACAGTGTTTTAAAGCTATTTCTACACTTACTTATGTAAATACATACATGCATTGAAAAATGTAGAAGGTGGTCACTGCCAGTGTTGATCTCCATGGAGCAAAAAATGGCATTTTATTTTTGCTTGTTTGTATTTCTTTTCCTTCTTCTTCTTTTTAACTTTTTACTTTTTTACTTTTTATATTTATTTCCTTCTCTTTTCTTTCTTATTTATTCATTTACTAATTTTCCTTATTTGTATTTCTCATTTTCTACAGTGCAGATATACTTACTACCTTGTTAGTTTTCTTCAATGTACCTAAAATTACCAATAAACTCTTTCCTCTACCTACGAAAATTCAATAACTTAAGTTTAGTGAATGATAACAAATTTCTACACAAAGAAAAGCTACAGCAAAACAACAGAGCTTAAGAGGAACAAAACGAATTGGTAGCCAGAAGTTCTTGGTTTGGGGTCCAGTTCTGCCTCTTGCTCACTGCATGATAGGATAACATATTTACCTTTAGAGCTTCGGTTTCCTAGAGAAGGAAAGATCATAGAAATTGCCCTTATTTCCTACTCCATGCACAACCTAAGACATCAGGTGGAGACCACGCTGAACAGCATTCCTTAGAGCTGGAGGTGTGCAGGTACATAAGGCTGCACACATGGGCCAAGGGGAGAAGCCAAAGACCAGGGAAGCAGTCTGCATCCCAAGTCCCAGTAATTTTGAGTATGATGCTTCAGTTTTCTCAGTGTAAAAAATGGAATAAAAAGCCTACTCTAAACATGTTTCTCCTCATACCCAAAAATTGTAGCAGAGGTTAATAATTCTTTGATAGTGCCCTTAAAAGAGCTCTTAAAAGAGCACTATGAAAGAGTTAGTAATTATACAAGGAAGCATGAAAATACTGAGGGTTTATGGTTTTTACCTTAGGAAATTCATCTCAGAATTTGTCCATAGGTATCATATGCGGCAACAAAGATCCGTGCTTCCTAGGTTCACGTCTACAATTTGAGTACTATGCCAGTAGGTGGATAATGGGGCCATGGTTTATTCAATATTATTGTCTGAGAATAATGATAATAATAATAGTAATAATAATAATAATGGCTGTTGAGCACTTAATCTGGAGTATACTATGTGCCTGGACCCAGGCTGCAACACAGATCAATGGAATCAACTGCTGTTGGTAGAACCCACATATCATTCTTTACTTTTAAAGGCTCCAAGTAGTTATAACATATAGTCAGTGTTAAGAACCTCTGTCTCATGGACTCAAGTTCAGTGAAAAACAAAGAAATGATTCTAATAACCTAGTGACAACTCACATTTTTATAGCAGCTGAATGCTTCAAAAAGTTTTCTGAAGGCGCATTGGCCAATATTACTTTTAAAACCACTTTTGGAACTGATATCACTAACTTCTTCATCTTTCAGAGACTAAAATCAATTTGTACTCAGTGATACAGATTTAACTACTATATCATCCTGACACTGCATAAATTTGAGATGGGCATTCATATATTCATATGCAGTAAATACTTAGGAATTGCATAGATTACAGCTAAATTTATTTTTTTATTTCATTTTTGAAGCTAAGTACATCTCCAGCTACAAAACATAAAATATACTGCTTATTACCTACAGATAAGGGGGTCTCGATCTCTAGTACATATTGGCATTGCCTGGAAAAAAGGGTAAGCCTAGACTGCTATGGGGGCAACTTTGCCCAAAAGTACCCCCATCTGTCACAGATGAAAATAATACTACCAAGACATGATCTGCTTGAGGAGGAGAGGTGGCCAATCTCTCAAAGGAGAAAAACCAAGAACCCCTTTCTTAAGGGCTTTTATTAGGTTCAGAACACACAGGAATACAGGTAAAACTCTTCAATCAGTGTCAGGTAACAAGGATCGAACAACAGATAACATTTCAAAGAAATCTGAGGGCTTACTCTGAGTCAGTGTCTGTCAGATATAGGGGTTGCAAAAACTTTGGGAGACATACTCATTTCCTGATAGGACCCTTATCATGTGAATGAAAGCACTCTTAGCAAAGCAGGCTTCACAGGACTTTAGGAATTCTTTCTTACACCCGATCACCCCAGAACTCTCTCTAGCCCACAAAGGGCTGCACTGCCTCCCTGTGATAGGTTTTTAGGCTCAAGTGGATTAGAGCCAGGAAGTGCTTCTCCCAGACAGAAATGGGGACTAAGGCTAAGTCAGAATAGCCGGGTGCAAAGGTCCATCACCCCCTCTTTGCTGCAGTCCCCCAAGTCCTTTCTTGTGGGCCTCCCTAGTGATTGTGTCTGGCTTAGGTTGCCCACCCCACCCCCCAGGGGTCTTACCCATCACTGACTAACCGACCAACCATTGGGGGTAGAGGATGAAGCAGAAGCAGCACTGCTGCCAGAGATTAAGCTTTGTCTCCTTAGTGGCTCACAGTCCGGAGGTCGCTCACTCAGCCTTAGCCATGGGAGGTGGTTACAACTCCTGAAGCCAGTCAAGGCAGTTCCTAACAGACTGAGGTGCCCCAGTCCCAGAGTTTCTGACTTGGTAAGCCTGGGCTGAGGCCTGAGAGTTTGCCTCTCTAATGTACAGGTGATGCTGATGCAGCTGGTCTTTGGACTGCACGTTAAGAAGAACTGCCCTAGGATATCTGAGAAACATGCAAGTGTGAAAAGACCCAGATCTTGGCCCTGTTTCCCTCCCATCTCCTTGAATTTTGGAACACCCAGGATCTAGACTTTCTCTCAGAGACAGCAAGAGGAGGGAAGAATGCATCCAAAAAGAACCCAGAATCATTCAGCTGGTTCCAAATACACAAAACTAGCTTCACCAAGCAGTCCCAGATGCATCCTCTCATGGAGTTCTCTCTTCCCCTCACAGGGCTCCCAAACAAAGGAGAATGGCTGCAGAAAATCACTCTACAGTGGTGGAGTTCATTATCGGGGGGATTAACAAAGAGACCAGAGCTCCAGCTCCCCCCTCTTTCTCGTCTTCCTTGGGATCTACTCCGTCACCGTGATAGGGAACCTGGGCATGATGACATTAATTGCTCTGAATGCTCAGCTTCACACCCCTATGTACTTCTTCCTCAGCAATCTGTCACTCATGGATCTCTGCTACTCTTCTGCCATTATCCCTAGAATGCTGGTGAACTTCTTGTCAGAACTAAACATCATCTCCTATGCAGGGTGCATGTCACAGCTCTACTTCTTCCTAGTGTTCATCATTGCTGAGTGTTACATGCTGACAGTCATGGCCTATGACCGCTATGTTGCCATCTGCAGGCCTTTGCTTTACAACATCATCATGTCTCATCACGTCTGCTCTCTGCTGGTGGCTGTGGTTTATGTAATAGGGCTTATTGGCTCAACAATAGAGACCAGCCTCATGTTACAACTGCCCTATTGTGGGGTCCTCATCAGTCATTACTTCTGCGACATCCTCCCCCTCATGAAGCTCTCCTGCTCTAGCACTTATGATGTTGAGGTGATAGTCTTCTTTGAGGCTGGATTCAACGCCACAGTCACTGGCTTAGCAATCCTTGTTTCCTATGCCTTCATCTTCTCCAGCATACTCCGCATCAGCACTACAAAAGGAAGGTCCAAAGCCTTTTATACCTGCAGCTCCCACCTTGCAGCTGTGGGCATATTTTATGGATCTGCTGCATTCATGTACTTAAAACCCTCTACAGCCAGTTCTCTGGCCCAGGAGAACGTGGCCTCTGTGTTCTACACCACAGTGATCCCCATGCTGAACCCCCTCATCTACAGTTTGAGGAACAAGGAGGTAAAGGCTGCCATGCAGAAAACACTGAGGCAAAAAGTATTTTGATGCAAAAGCTATTATTCTTCATTAATTTGAAAAGTAATTGTTATAGATACCCACAAGAAGTCCTCTGAATGCCCATCCAACAATGGGGAGCAATCACTTTTCTGCAAGGTTGGGTAAATACCTCCTTTGCTTCTTCCCTCTTCATTGCACTCATCTCACTACTGTCATTGCTTTTTGAAGTTCATGTTTTCAAGTTCAAGTTTTCTTTAATTTAGAGTTCATTTTCTCTAACCTGAGCGTTTTGCACTGAATTTTCAGACTCACCATTGTTTTATTATCTTTAGACAGAAAATATTACTCAACCCAATTTGTGTGTGTGTGTGTGTGTGTCTGTCTGTCTGTCTGTCTGTCTCTCTCATATTTAGGAGTACACAAAGCAAAGAGAGGTAAATTTGAAAGCCACCAGGACCTGATAACACAGGCCATTGTGTTAACACCAGGACCTGATAATACATTTTGACTCTTACTTTCCTTTCTAGTTATTCCTGCACAAGAATTTCTACCTGATCTCTTTATGTAATTTTCTTACTAACAATAATATTAGCTGTTAACATGGTTTTTGGTGCTTATTCTGGGTCTACAACTCTTCTCAATGCTTTACATGTATTATTTTCATTATACTTTACAATAGTGAGGTATTTTTGTTATCCCACTTTGCAGATATGGAAACATGGTTTAGTCACTTGTTCAAGGTCACATACCTGGTAAACAAAGACACTGGGATTTACACCGAAGCCTAAGTGACTCTAGAGCCCACACTACTGGCTCTCAATCATTACCCCCTTTGCTATAGGTGAACACTCCCTTTGAACAGCCTATTAAGTCTGCCTACTTATGTTCTTCTCATTTCAAATGCCCCCTGAAAATACAAGATCTGTCCAGAAAAAGTCCAATCATTGTTAATAAAATGAGAATAATTTTTGTGACATGGATGTAACCTGGCAGTCAAGGAGACTGGACTGGAATGCACATGTGTGAACAATGACGACTTCACTGTACTAGTCAGTGGGGACAGTAGATGCCATTGAGTGAGTATGTGTATGTAGTGTGTGACCATTGCATTCAAAATGACTGAGCAAGAAGATCAACAAATCTGCATCAAATTTTGCATTAAGCTTCAACATTGTTCTGTGGACACTACTCCAATGATTCAGAAGGCCAAAGCTATGGGCAACTGGTGATTGGCAGCTTCATCACAACCTATCTGCTCAATCATCACATTGTGCAGAGTTTTTTGAGAAACATCAAATCAGACAGATGACTCACTCCCTCTACAGCCCAGATTTGGAGCCTTGCAACTTTTGTCATTTCCCAAAACTAAAATCACCTTTGAAAAGGAGGAGATTTCAGGCCATTGATGAGATTCAGGAAAATACCATAGGACACCTGATGGTGACTGGGAGAACTGTGTGAGGTCCCAAGGGGCCTACTTTGAAGGGGACTGAGGTGTCATTGTTCTATGTTCAATGTTCCTTGTATCTTCTTCAGTAAATGTCTCTTTTTGTATTACATGGCTGGATACACTCTAGGAAGACCTCCTATTTCCCCCACTCTCACCTTTTACCATTTGCCCTACCCTCTTCCCATTCATGAGAAACTTCACCAAGATGACTAAGGAAAGCTTACACTAGAGTGACCAAATCATCCTACTTTTAGAACTGAAAGTCCCACCATATCCTGGGAAACCCTCCACCCCAAGCAAACCCAGCTGCTGCTCATCCCACATTACACATGTTGCAGAATCTCTTGCTGATAGATCTGCCAAGCTCACTCAGCAAATCCAGTGGCCATGGGACAGACTTTCTTCCTTTGTTTATAATGACATCAAAGATGCTTGTTTTAAAATTAGCAGCCTGATATAGTGTGAAGTATCTGTGGACACCTTATTGTCATTTCTAGCTATTTTTTGGTATAATATTGTATCAATCAGTGGTTTATTATGAGAAAGAGAACTAGATTTCTCAAGCTGAAAGAGACTGCGTATAAGGAATAACTTGCTTACAGTTTTTTTAATATCTGAAGAAGAGGGAGGGGCCTCCAAACTGACTCCACAATAGGTATGACTCAGAGGTCAGGAAGTTCTGCTGCCACTCTGACCCCTGCCACCAAGAAAAAATGCCTGTCACGCTCACAGAGCTGGTAAGTAAACAACTGCACCCTAGTTTGAGTATCACATGGAAACTTGCTGGCAATGAAAATTTGAGGGCTCTGCTCCACACCTACAGAATACCAGGTGGGGCCCTCCTGATGTGTGCACTGAACAACAGTGCCCACAGTGTCATGGATGAGACATGAGACAAATTCACACGGACTACTGAGTCCTGTGGAGGAAAAGGGCCAGCACAGCTACTCCCTCAAGGGGGGAGAGCCTCTGAACAGTCTGGCCACTCTCTCAAGGGGAAAGCGGCTTGGAGGGGCCTGGCAACTCTCTCTCAAGGAGAGAGAGAGCATGCTGACCCTTACCTAGACAGCCTTTTATTGGGCTTTTTTGTTTTTGTTTTTGTTTTTTTTTGCATAGGAGTTCAGGTACAACTTAATAATCATTGTCAGGCAGTAAACAGTAGATAGTATACAAAGAACCATTAGGGCTTCTCCTAAGTCAGGGTCTGTCAGCTAAAAGGCTACAGAACTTTGGGAACATAAACTAACTTTCTGCTTGGGCCTTTATCATTTAACTAAAAGCATACTCAGCAAAGCAGGTCCCACAGGATTGTTAAGAATTGTTTATCTTGCCAGATTACCCAGGCACTAGATACCTGGTAAAAGGTTACACCGTCTTTCCCGTCACAGGTCTTTAGGCTTAAGAGGATTAGATCCAGGAACCCTTCTCCCAGACGATCTGGGGACTTGGGCTTCATCAAAGCCAGGGGGCGAGGGTCCATCACTCCCTCTTTGTCACAGCCCCGCCGCCCCCCCCCCATTCCTTCCATGATGGCCTCCCAAGTGATCGTGTCTGGCCTAGGTTGCCCCTCCTCTGAGGGGTCTCACCTGTCTCTCACCATCCAACCATACTCTGGGCACAGGGAGGTGAAGCAGAGGCAGTGTTTGCTATCAGAGACAAGCTTTGTCTCTTTGTGGCTCGCATTCCAGAGGTCACTCACTCAACCTTAGGCATGGGAGACAGTTTACAATTCCTGAAACCAGGCAAAGCAGTTCCCAACACCCTCCAATGATTCTGATATGTACTGAAGTGTGAGAGCCACCTTGCACTCTTCCCAATGCCCCCATCTTCCCAATCTCACACAAGTGTGTGTAGATACTAGAAACTGCTTCACATACAGGGCTCCAGCTACAAGGGAAACTGGGATATGTACTTTTAGCTTTTTGACCTGACTATAAGGAGGGTGGAAGGGATATTGAGAGAGCTGTTATTGCTTAATAGCTATTCTGCCCTTTTTTCCTGACCTCCTTTAGCAGGAACTCAGTCCTCTACCACTATAGATCCCCTCTAGTTAGAAGAAAATGTAGGAAAATATCTTTGTTATCTAAGGATGAGAAACCAGAAAGCCAAATAAATTGGTGAATATGATAACACTCAAAAATTCAGATTTTTGTTCACTAAAGGACACCGGAGATAGACTTAATAGAAACGCAACAGAATGCAAGAAGACATCTCACTGGTATTTATTAGGAACTTCAATATCAACAAAAAATATAATGGGCACACTATGTAGAACAATTTATAGAATAGAAACCCTGAAGTGCCACTCAGTATACAAAGAGATGCTCAAACCTATTGCTATCAGAGAAGTACAATATAAAACAAGATCTATCTTTACACTCACCATGGGGTGAATAAGTAGATAAAGTATAGTGGAGACGTTGCAGCAGTTAGAAGCAAAGGATTAGCCACAGGCAACATACCTTAGAGCCATAATGACATGTGAGAAAAGTAAGAAAAATAATGAGATATAAAACAATGTTATCCATGTATGTAAAGTTACATACACACACACCAGAAAAAAAGCATATTAAAAAAATAACTAATAAAATGCTCATTAGGCAGGTTACAATGGTTACCTATAGAGCTCAGATGCATGGAAGCAGGGATAAAAAGAAAAACAGAATAAAAAATTGCTTTTCCTACATCCACCCAAAGATGCATATGATGTAGAGTGAGAGAAGCCCAACGCAAAAGCATACGTGCACGCGATTCCACTTCAACAGAGTGCAATGAGACAAAATTCATCCGTGCTGTTAGACGTCAGGGTGATATTACCCTTTGGAGAGTGATAATTACTAGAAAAGAATATAAAGAGGGCTCCTGGGGTGTTAGTAACATTCTGTTTCCTGATAAGATGAAAGCTGATTGAACTGTCCACCTATGTGTCTATGAATGTATGTGTTTTATACTTCATTCAGTAAAAATGTAAACTATTTTTTAAAATCAAAAGAAAATACATGGATACAAATCAGCAATAAACATTTGGCAAAAACACATATAATGAAAAGATACAGAAAAGGAGTATGGAGAGGCTAAAGTGAAAGGAAATGAAGGCTCCTGCCCTTGCCCCCACGCCAGATCACTGCAGTTAGTGCTTGCAGGGCAGCGTGAATCAGAGCTGGCCCCTAGCCTGGGGGAAGGGGGAGAGGCAGGCCCAGGCCAAATGTTTGTGGGCCCAGGGAAAACAGCTCAAATAGAGGCCCACATACCAGTTATCTAAAAAATTAAATGCTATAACTAAAGCTAGCAAACTGTTAAATAAAATGTGTTCTATCTGCCCACCTTGACATATTTAGGCACACACACACACGCCCCTTCATAAGGATCAGGGAGGCCAGGTTTAAATTTAGAATTCTCAGACTCCCAGGGTCCCTACCCAACTCAGTAAAGTCCCCACGTTGCAAGAAGCCTCATAATTGCATGTATGGGCATCCCAGGACTTCTTGATTCCACCCGAACTCCCACAAGGAGCCATGCCTTAGTCCCAGGGGTGCACACCAGCAACCAGATTTGCCTACGTGAGGATGCACCCAAGGAAAAGGCCCGCGCAGGCCTTGAAAACAGGCTGGTGCCTCCTGGGCATGGAATTACAGCACCCCGGGTACCAGGAGTGGTCTAGAGCAGACACATAGTCTCCGAGTGGGTACATCCCTTTGGCCCCATGGACTCTTCACTTTGTGGAAGGCCACAGCACAGGGGACCAATGTGAAGACCAAGGTCAGGGCCTCTCAGGGCAGATGCCCTATGTCCCAGTGCTTTCCCACTGATTCAACCCCACCAGATGGAAATAAATTGACATTTGCCCTACACTTCACAGTTTGCAAAATACCTTCACATAGAATACTCTTAATCAATCCTCTCAATCTGGTAAGATTACAATATCATTTGATAGATGACAATACTTGGCCAAAGTGACTCCTGAAGTCACACAATTAAAAAAAAAAGAGTACTGCCAGGTTTCCAGCCAAAGACTTTTCCTTCTCAATGTTGAAGGTCACATTCTTTCCACTATTCAACACTGCCACCCATTCCTCAGTTTTCTAAAGAACAAATGGGGGCTTAAAAATCATAACTATATGGAACTGGTAAATATGAGGCGGGGAGGGGACTTTAACACCAAACAGACTCCTTTCCAAGAAAGAGTGTTAAGTCCAAAGCAAATCTCATCACTGATACAAAGAATACTATGTAGGTGTAGCAGTCCTAACTGAGTCCTGGGGTCCCCATCCCCACCCCAAACCACAAAATGAGGACCTTCAACACAATTAAGCAATCTCCACCCAAATTCTGCACCAATTACATGGGGGGTGGCCTGGCCACACGGCCCGCCTTCTCTCCACCACCCCAACAAAAATACTTTATTAATAAGAGGGCAGCATAAAGCCACGGCCTCCATCTGCTCAAGGACAGTCCAGAGAGAGCAGCCTGGCACCAACCCCGGCTGACACCCAACCCTCCTCTGGCGAGGACCCACTAAGCTATGCCTCCCTCTAATTACCAGGTGTCTGGCCCAGGGCCTGGCCACTTATTTAGAGAACCAACGCCTCCTCCTGGCACACATGTCTATGAGACTGGGGTTGCAGGCACTATCTGCTCAAGACCAGCTGCTTAAAGCTGTCGTCTCCTCGCTTCACTAACCCGGGACACCTCCTGCTGCCTGTGCACCCCCAAACTCAGCAGCATCATGTCGCTTGCACACACGGCTGCAGAGTACATGCTGTCAGATGCCCTGCTGCCCAACCGCAGAAGCCCCCACCTCAAGGGACTGCGCCTAGAACTACCCCTGGATCGCATGGTCAAGTTTGTAGCTGTGGGCTTCCCCCTGTTGCTGATGTCCCTGGCGTTTGCCCAGGAGTTCTCCTCTGGTAAGTGGCTCCCAAGACCCAGTGTATAAGAGACTCTACCTTGTTTCTCTCTTTACATCATGGGTTCTGAAACGAGGCCGTTCCCACATCATCTAGGTGCTATGACTACCTGGGCATTACCCAAAAGGCTGACCATGCATGAGTTTAGAGTATCAGCAAAAGCACCAAAATTTTTTGAAAGTCATTTCCAAAATTTTGAAAAAAAAATATTTAGTTTAAATTTCAGTATTGATGTATTTTATGTCATTGCAATAATTAAACTTTTTATTTTATATGGATGAAGGAGATTGGGGCCCCATAATCTTTTGAGGACCCAGGACTTCAAAAGGTCTTGGTCTTCCATGCTTTGGATAAGTCTCTTACATTCTTGGGGCCTTCTTCCTGCTCCCTACCTCCCAGATTGCTGACTTAAGAATGTATGTTAAGTGCCCAACAGAGCTTAGCACATCGAGGGTGAGTAAGCCCTTTCCTTCCTCTCCATACACTAACATTAACACACACGCGTATGTAGTGTCCTAGGGGAAAGATTACCTCAGTAAATCTGCCCCCTCTATTAAAGAGAACTGGAATTTCTGGCTTTCTTTCCCAGCTGTGTGAGTAGCTTACTACATTTCCCAAAGAAGTGTGCCAACCTCCCACTGCCTCTCCCTTGACCCACAGAGGAGTGAGCTGGTCCCCATTTCTGCCTCTTTCTAGACAATGATGGGAAAACCAAAAACGAGAGAGTCTCCCTCCAAGCCCACTTTCCTTGTAGCACTGTTTGTCTACCTTTTCTCTTTAGGATCAGGAATCCAGGCAATTAATCCACTAAATTTTAGAACCAAAGGTGTCAGCTCTCTCACCATGAAACTGAAAGCCTTCTGGTGCCAAACTGTAAGACTGCAGGGAGCCTCTTCCCCTTTCCCCCCCCCACACCCCTACCTCCCACCCTGTGACTCCCTGCTGCCTGCCTGTTTGGGAGTCCAGGGGGAGCTCAGAGAGAGAAAAAACTGGCAGGCACTAAAGGGAAGTCAGTACATGGGCAGGCCTGAGTCAGAGAGAAGAGTGCTATCCTGTCATGCCCGTCCAACGGTGACACGGGCTTGCCAGACCCAGAAACTTGGGCATGGGAAGAAGAAAGTGCCTACCAGGTACACAAATTGGCAGAGCTGTGGAGGCGGCTCCTAGAAAGCTTTTAGCTGAATGTCCTCTGGACTCCAAGGGCTCCCTCAAAGGTGTATTCCTGTTCCAGGGTCTCCCATCAGCTGCTTCTCTCCCAGTAACTTCAGTGTTCGGCAGGCAGCCTATGTGGACAGTTCCTGTTGGGAATCACTGGTTCACCACGAACAGGGTGAGCCTGGGCAGTACAAGCCGAAATCCCTCTGGCCTCATAAGGTAAAGTGGGCTCGGAATCAATCAGGCCAGCTTCATGGCTGAGTGGGGTGGGCCTGGACTGAATCATTATGCACATTTTCTCTCTTCCTCTTCACCAACCCTCCCCTTTCACATGTTAGCCATTGATGTTCATGTTTCAGGCATTCTTCGAATGCCTGGTCATCTTTGGTTTCTCACTGGTACCTGCTTGGAAGTTTTGTGCTGATGGATGAAGCTTGCTGGCCAGCAGCCTTCAGTTTAAGGAGAGCCCTGGGCCATTGCATTGGGAAAACTTCAAATGTCAGCATCTGTAATTCATTCTCTCAGGCTGGTCAGTTTTCTCAAGGAGAATGACTCAATCCCTAATTTGTATGGAGAGGGCAGGGTGGAGTGGATGTCAGGCTGAGCTGCCAACCCTGTGGGAACTCAGATGTGGTATCAGCATTCAGTATTCATTTAACTCCCACCAGGTTCTCAGTGTGGTCCCCCCACCCTCGATGGACCCAAGTGCAGAATCTCCCTGGTTTAATGTATCTGAGGAGTAGACAGTGGCCTTCTGCCAGGGGAGGGACAGGGCAGTCACTGAGTATGTCCTGTTGCAGAAAGACTCTGCAGGGCTGCATTTTCAATATTCCTTGCTCAGCCCCACTTTCAGAGGCACCTGGTGTCTCTAACTCCTAAGTCTTTCTGGTCTGTGGTGCAAAAGAGCTTGCTCACTTGCTCCTGCCTCAACTCCCCATCCACCCGCAGGCTGCTGTCCGTGCTCATGCAACTGCTTTTCAGTTTTCAGCGTTTTGTTGCTCTTGTGTCTTCTCCTGCTTTCTTTGTCCTCGCAGGATTATGTCTCTTAATTCTCTTTATTGTTGTTCGGGAGCAGAAGTCATTTACGTGTCCAGTTCGCAATATTTAGTCAGAAGTCACTCATAACATTTTGTTGTTATGACAAGTTTACAAGGTCTCAAAACACAGCAGTTCTCGGACCAGACAAAACCAGAAAATTAATGCAAAGAGGCCATGAAGTCTCTGTCACTGAAAGTGTTTGAGCAGGATCTGGAAGGTGACAGGTTCAGGACAGTACAGAGGTAGTTTGTGTCAGAAAAGAGTTAAATCTCTAGGGGTGAAGAGTTTGTTTTCAAGAAATGTCATTTTTTAAACAGGCATCAAAAGGTTCTAATTTTCTCTCAGTCTAACGTACCTTTTCCAACACATTTCTCTTGTTTAGTTCTAAAACTCACACACACACACACACCCCACGCCCCTCTATCTAGATGCAACCAAATATTCGTCCTCCCACTTATTCTTCAAACTCTCCCCCAAATCAAAGCACCCTGGTGCAGAGAAGCTGTAGCCAAGCAGTCATAAGGGAATAAACTCCAAGACCAGACTGCTGAGTCCCAATTCCCATTCGCTTACCTTCTACATGTGAAACTTGTACAAGTTACTTAATGTTTTCACATTTCAGTTTCTTTGTGAAACAGAGACACTAACAGTACCTACCTGATAGCACCCCTGTGAAAATGAAGTGAACCCCTTCACTTCAAGCTGTGGACCCCTTCACAATTCTTAGTGGGCCCACATGTGCTTTTAATAGCTCAGGGGAGGCTACACATCCACTTGCAGCCAATCACTGAAGAGCAACCACTTAAGTAAAGTGCTGGTGATCCCCTTCTCTCTCTCCTCTGACTCATCGCCCATCTTATGCAGTAACTCCCATCCCTGTGTCTGTATTTAATGAAAAGTTGACTCAACTCCAAAAGCCACGCTCGCCCACAATACCAACTGGTTCTCAACTGGTATTTCTTTTTCTAGATGCATATTATACCCTTCTTTGCACAGGTATGTAGAAAAATGATGTCGTTCCTGACAAACCTGGGTAAGTTTACCTAAAACAAGCAACAGGGCTCATAAGTAAACATTCCTTAATGGCTTCTTATTGTCTTTGGTAAAGGTCTGCCTCTTCAGATTGCTACACAAGACCCTTTGCTATCCAAATACTTCCTGCCACTTCGGTCCTCTTGGGCCTCTCCACATACCTCTTTCACTCTAATCAACTACTTGCAGTTCCTATGCTTCTTGTGATGCTAAGCCTTTGGATGCACTGTTCCCAATGCCCAAAATGCCCTCCTGTTCTTCTCTCCTTCAGGGGAAGTGTAGGCACATTTCATTCAAGAAGCCTTCCCTAGCTCCTCCCCCTTCCCTAAGTAGGCGCTGCCCTATCATCCAATACCTACCTTTGAGATAAAACATTACACTCTGTTAATATGGCCCCCCTTTTCCCTCTTAAATAGGTCTCCTAAACGTTCTTCCACAATAAGCACTATTCTTCTGAATAAATAAGTGACTCAATGAGTTGTTCAGGAATATTACATTGTTTGGGGCACACAAATTCAGCCTCTAAACAATCCTATGTGGAAAAAGCTTTGTGCACAAAGATGCACTTTGCAGCAATTGATGACCAAAAAGTCAAACAACTTGAAGATACTCATGTAAAGTGACTATGCCATAACTGAACTATTAAACAGCCATTTAAAATTATAAAGAAGTCATAATAACATTGCAAAATGACATATTGGTAAGTCAACAAAAAGAAAACATTGTCTTTAGTATATAAAGAGGCATGAAAATATTCAATGATATACCCTGTATAAACATGCATGAAGACACACATACCAACATGTTTCAAATGGTTCATTCCATGTGGCAGCATAAGGAATTTTTAAACTCCTTGTACTATATTTTCAAAAATTTGCATGAACTGTTTTACCTATTATAATAAGGTGTTTCTGATGAAGAACAAACAATAAATATTTTAATGAAAATTCCACTGAAATCCATTGGCCAGAACAACTTGCAGACTAAGGCAAATGATAGCACTTTTCCTCCCACCAGGTGTGAAGAGGAATAATGAAAACAAAGTCAGAGGACAAAACCTGCAATGACAAAATACAGCTAGGCAGCCAGTAAACCTAGCAGTTAGGGAATAGGGGTTTACAAAAGAAAAGAAAAATACCCCGAACCTCTTCTGATCAACCAGAACTATCTGTTTTCAGGGTCCAAGGTAAAGTGCCAATTCATAGTATCAAACGAATGAGTGTGGATAGTTTGCAGGCTGACAAAATTCCTGGCAGTTTCAAAACATGAACTTGTGTGGCTGCCTTGAGTGTGTTTGCTGAGGCACACTGACACCAGGAGGGGCTGCTCTGCTAAAACCCAGGCAGGCCCTACAAAGGGCCGCTTACAACATGGATTGGCATAAAGGGACTTCTGTTAAATCTATTTTTGTCAAGACCGCTGTTGCCATTTTTACAATTTTCAGAAGTGAAATTCCTGGGTCATCGATTCTCAACCTCTCTTTTGAATTCTGATTATGTTACTTATTCAGTATTACATTTTACCCCAGTAATAAATTTTATTAACTATGTATATATTTTCCTTAATTCCCATATGCCACTGTAGAAGTCTGTATTTTTAACTTGCAACAGTAATTCTATTTCATATAAATAGTGCCTTACAGCTTAGAACTCTCGCTCCCATCCATTACTCTACAGTATATTCAGTTTTCAGAGGAAAACCCTGTTGGCCCAGGGACTCACTCAACTAGCCGGAGGCACTGCTGTGAGAAAGAACGGAAGCCTCTGTCTTCTGAATGGGCGCATTCACCAACACTGCATCCTAAAGAGTTTCCCTCTTCATTTGATTTTTAGATAGACCCGGATTACACATAAATAAACGTGAAGTTACAGAAACTTACTTTTGGTGCCATCAGACAAACTATGACTGAGTGCCTATTTGTGCTTGCGTATTATTAAAGCTGTTAATTCTTCCACCTTTACTGCTACGTTCGAACCTGCGGGACCAGACACTTTGCTATTCAGCCCTGTAGTCCGGACCTGTACTAAAATCGCAGCACTACGGCAACATTTACGCGAGCTGCCGTAAGGTAAGGAAGTCAGGAAGACGGCAGGCGCACAGCTCGTGTTCGAGCGCAGCATTCAGCGCAGTGAGGATTCTGGGTACCGAGTGTATAAAGCTGGTGTCTGCCACAGTGGTCTGCAGGAGTGCGTCACAGTCCGGCGAAGATCTTTGTCCGCTCCTCCGCCCAGCAATCACACTACTAATTTAAGCAGGGGCACGTGAGTTAGTGTCACAAGGGTAGCGGATGCCTGCCCCCCGGACGCACAGGAAGTGATGCTCAGCACCCGGATGTTTCGCTAGTCGGCGCCGGGATGTAACTTCCCGGCAGATGTTAAAGTAGCAGAAGGTTGGGGTTTCACTGCGTGAATTCTGTTCCAGCCACTCTCCTTGGCAGCGTTCTCGGAGAGGTCGGTTCTTCGGGGCCCGTTTCCGCCAGCACGGACCCGACGGGGCCGACGTCCCGCCGCCTCTCGGCCGGGCGCTGATGCCCGCTGCGCCCGAGAGGCCCCGCAGTGGGCCCGAGTCATGAGCTTGCTGGGCTGCCTCACCCCGTCGCCGCGGGCCGCGCCGCAGTCCGCCAAGGCCAGGATGAAAAAGCCCCCAAAGCGGAGCCAGAACGAGAAGTACCGGCTCAAGTACCTGCAGCTGCGCAAAGCCGCCAAAGCCACGGTGTTTGTGAGTCTCGGTCTTTCCCTGTCTCCATACTCCGAATTCGCGAAATCTTTCCCCAAACCGTCCCTCTTCCCAGAGGGGCAGTGGTGTCGTGTTAGTTTTCGCAGTTATACATCGCTTCTCGGTAGCCTTGTACCCTTGGCACCCTTGGACAGATGACGTATTTCATTAATTTTTTTCTTACCTGTGAGACTTAATATTTACTTTGCTGAGTTGTGAAGATTAAATGAGGAGAGTAAAATGTTTGGTGTCTAAAAGTTTTAGCCATTTTCGTTATAACTGCAAAACTCTTGGAAACGCGTTTGATTCTCAAGAGAACCTGAGAATGGGGCACTATTTTAAAAATAACAGCGAATCCCAGAAAGATGATTTGCTTAAAGTGTCAGCCCTGACACCAATTTAGACTCTTCGATTCTAGTTTCTTTATTACTTCCACTCACCCAGCCTATTTCCTAAGCGCCCTTCCCTAAACAGACATATACAGGAAGCTTTCAATAATTTACTGCCTTCTAACTCCTTTTGAATATCCCCAGTATTTCTGCCATTTTTTCTCTTGCAGAGTCACTGGGTGTGTTGAATGAATGAACTGGTTGGCCAGCCCCACACTCCATGTTAACATGTTCTGACTCACCCGAGCTTGCCTCAGTGCGGGGCAGTACAGAGAGTGGAGTCCCCAAAGGTCCTCCCATGTCTGGATCACCACCTCACCTCGTGTTTCTACCCCACACTTGAACATCTCTCCGCTTTTTGGGGAAGCATAAGGGAAAGTTTGGGAACGGGCACATTCATTCCAGAAACATTTATTTAGCACTTGCTGTGTGCACTGAAGAGAAACACAAAAAGTATGATTAAGAGGATTTCATACCGTTTATTTCCTACATGTCAAAGGTACTTGAAGCTTGGAGCCTGTACTGTTAGAAGGACTTTGGTTCCATTCAGTATTAGGTGAAGGTTTTGTGAAGAAAAGGGCTATTGTTTTCAACTCACAGGCAGAGTTTGAGTTCCCACCTATGGAACACCCGGAGTGCAGCATTTCCCCAGGACTGCTGCTTGGGAGACAGACTGAATCATCAGTAAAGAAAGACAGTGCTTGAATAAGTAGATGAGGAAGTCTAAGAATTTTACATATTAAGGTTGATTTTGTTCCATCCAGTTTTTCTCTAGGGTTCATATTGCATGGGATGCTTCTGGTTAGGCTGGTTTTGAGAGCTCCCCCAAAAGTCAACGTACTTGGGCATGGCAGGTCCTCACATTCACAAGAATTGAATTTAAGCATCCATGGATTTAAGCCGGATGCCCTTTTCTCTGCCGAAGGTGACCCTAATTAGGATGACTGCACATCTTGGTTTGCCTAGAACAGCCCTAACCCACCATATTGTTCTGCAATAATCACTAATAGTACTCCTTTTTTACTCAGAGGTAGTCCAGTTTTCATAAATTCTGTAATTACCCGGTGCACAGTCAAACTGTTATAGGTAACATGGTCCACTGTTACCTATAAGTTCTTTTGTAATTTGCAAGGTAGACTAGTTCTTCTTCTTATCTAGCAACAAACGACTTCTTTGGTTTGAAATATGACTCATCTTCCCAGCATAATATTTTTGCTCTTTTATTCATTTTATGTGATATATTTATTCAATTTTTTTCTTAAAGGAAAATGCTGCTATTTGTGATGAAATTGCTCGTCTTGAGGAAAAATTTCTTAAAGCAAAAGAAGAAAGACGGTGAGAAAGAAAACCCCATCACATTTTAAAAGGAAACAGAATCCAGAATGCTCACTAAAGAAAACTGAAAAGTAAAATGATACATCAGCATTTCTCCAAGTCAAAAGACAAATCTCAGAGTTTTTGCCTCAGGAAATGAGGTGCTCAGAGGATAGTTCAGCATGGCTGCTGCTTTGCTGTAACAGATGCTGCTTCTCAATGGTGGATCCCCAGGCAGCTGGAAACCCATCTCTGAGGAACTTCTTTTTTTTTTTTTTTTTTATTTATTTTTCGAGAGAGGGCGGAAGGGAAGGAGAAAGAGTGGGAGAGAAACATCAATGTATGGTCGCCTCTCATGCATCCCCTGCTGGGAACTGGCCTGCAACCCAGGCATGTGCCCTGACTGGGAATCGAACCCCGATACTCTGGTTCGCAGGCCCGTGCTCAATCCACTGAGCCACGCCAGCCAGGGCTCTTTTTTTTTTTTTTTTTTAATTTCTCTTTTTTTATTATATTAAATTTATTTATTTTTTAATTTAGTTATTTTTCAAGTACAGTTTTTCGTCTATTTCTCCCATCCAAGCCCACCCCCTTGCCCCGCTCCCCACCCCCACCCCCCGAGCCCCTCACATTTGTTCCCCCAAATCCCTCCCGCCTTCCCCCTTAAATTCCCTTCCCTCTCCCCTCTGGTCACTGTCCCCTTGTTCTCTATTTCAGTGTCCTTGTTTTTATTCTGCTTGCTTGTTCTGAGGAACTTCTTATTAATGAAAGATCTCAAGTCCTACCCGAGACCTACTGGATCAAAAACTCTGTGGATGGGGCCTGGAATCTGTGTTTTAGCAAATCCTCTGTGTGATTCAGATTCATCTGAGAACCACCAATGGAGTTCCTGGTCCCAGCACGTGAGCTGAAGTAAAGCATTTTCCTAACCCAGAGGGAAGAAAGAGCACCTTTTTCAACTGCCTTAGGAGGGAGGAAAATTAGAATGAGTATGTACAGGCGAAGACGGTCAGTTGTAATGCTTATGGCTACAAAATCCAAGAGCTTGTGAATAGGTGCTGAATAAAGAGAGTTTGATGAGAGCAGGTTTGTTGCACCACGTGAGATGGTTGATGGTGTTGTGGTTACAGGAAGACATGCTGACCTTTGCCACTGGGTGGGTCATGACACCACCAATATCTATTCCTACACAAACCAAGTGTTGCCAGAAAACAGACCTGAGAGACAGATGCCATAGTAACATCAGGCCACGAGTATTAAACCAGAGGTCACTAACAACAAAGGAACAGGAGAAAAATGTCTTGCACTTAAAATTAGTGAAACTGAGTGTACATGGAAAATCCTACACACTCTACCAAAAAACTGCTCAAACTAATTAATGAATTTGGCAAAACAGCAGGATACAAAGTCAATATCCAGAAATCAAAGGCATTTTTGTATACTAACAATGAATCAGCAGAAGCAAAAATCAAGGAAAAATATCCCATTCAATATAGAAAAAAGAAAAATAAAATATCTGGGAATAAACCTAACCAAGGAGGTAAAAGACCTGTAAGCAGAAAACTACACAGCACTGAAGAAAGAAATCAAGGAAGACACAAACAAATGGAAACATGTACCTTGTTCATGGATTGGAAGAATTAACATCATCAAAATGTCCATACTACCCAAAGCAATATACACATTCAATGCAATACCTATTAAACTGCCAATGGCATATTTCACAACATAAAACAAACACTTAAAAACTTATATGGAATCATAAACGAGCCTGAATAGCAGCTGCTCTTTTGAGAAAGAAGAACAAAGTAGGAGGGATCACAATACCTGATATCAAACTGTATTAAAAACCCACTATAATCAAAACAGCCTGGTACTGGCAAAAAAAACAGGCACATAGACCAATGGAACAGAACAAAGAGCCCAGAAATCAACCCAACTCTCTACAGTCAATTAATATTTGACAAAGGGGGCAGTAACATAAAATGGAGTAAGATAGCCTCTTTAACAAATGGTGTTGGGAGAACTGGACAGCTACGTGCAAAAAAATGAAACTTGAGCAACTTACACCATACACCAAAATAAATTCAAGGTGCATAAAAGACTTAAATATAAGCCGTGACACCATTAAAGTCCTAGAGGAGAACATCGGCAAGAAAATCTCAGATATTGCACCCAGCAACTTTTTTACTGATATGTCCCCTAGAGCAAGGAATATAAAGGAAAGAATAAACAAAAGGGATCTCATCAAAATTAAACGCTTCTGCCTGGCTAAAGAAAACATTATTAAATTAGCAAGACAACTGACTGTATGGGAAAACATATTTGCCAATGATACCTCAGACAAAGGTTTAATCTCCAAAATATACAAAGAACGTACACCACTCCACTCTAAGAAGGCACCCAACCCAATTTAAAAAATGGGAAAAGGACTTGAATAAACGCTTCTCCAAGGAGGACATACAGAATATCCAGAGACACATGAAGAGATGCTCAATATCGTTAGCTATCAGAGAGATGCAAATTAAAACCACAATGAGATACCACTTTACACCAGTCAGGATGGCTATCATAAACAAAGCAACAAACAACAACTGTTGGAGAGGTTGCGGGGAAAAGGGCACCCTAGTTCACTGTTGGTGGGATTGCAGACTGATACAACCATTATGGAAAACAGTATGGAATTTTCTCAGAAAAATAAAAATCGACCTGCCTTTTGACCCAGCAATTCCACTGCTAGGATTATACCCCAAGTATCCTAAAACATCAATTTCAAAGAGCCTATGCACCACAATGTTCATAGCAGCACAATTTACAATACCCAAGAGTTGGAAGCAACCTAGGTGCCCATCAGTAAATGAATGGATCAAAAAAATTGTGGCACATATACGCAATGGAATTCTATGCAGCAGAGAGAAAGAAGGAGCTACTACCCTTTGCAACAACATGGATGGAACTGGAAAGCATTATGCTGAGTGAAATAGGCCAGGCATTGAAGGACAAATACCATATGATCTCACCTTTGACAGGAAGCTAAAGAATAAAACAAACAAGCAAACAGAATAAAAACAAAGACACTAAAATAGAGAACAAGTGGGCAGCGACCAGAGGGGAGAGAGAAGGGAATTTAAGGGGAAAAAATGGGGAGGGATTTTGAGGAACAAGTATGAAAGACACAGGGATGAGGACTAGGGGGTGGGGGAATGGGAGAGAGGAGGGAGACAGGGCAGGGGGGCTGGAATGGGAGAAATAGGCAAACAATTTACTTGAAAAATAACTACATAAAAATTTTTTTAAAAAAGAATGTCTTAGGACAAAGCACTAACTATGAAAGATAAAGTTGATAAATCAAACCATTTAAATTTAAAAAATGGCTATCAAAAGTTATCATTTAGGATAAGCAAGGCATAGTCCGAGGAAGATAGGAAGAGGAAGATGACTGTGTATGTATGCATCTATTATGCGTAGATACATATATATTATGTATACATACACAAACACAAATATGTACACTTATATGAACTTACATGTGCATTTTCAAATTTCTTTGATACAATAGGAAAACAACAAACTACCCTATGTTTTAAAGAGGAAATGACTTGAATAATTACTTCAAAGAAGATATCCAAACAACCAGTAAATTTGTAAAAATGTAGCCAACATCATTACTTACCAGGAAAAAAAGTTCAATAACAAAGGCATTCTGCTGGCCATACCAGAATAAAAATACATTTTTGCATATGGGATAAAATAGGAGTACAATTAAAATACCAAGGATTAACAAGTATATAAAATAATCAGAATTCTCAAACATTGTTGATAGCAATGCAAATTGAATCAAACATTAGAAAACAGTTTAGCAGTGATGTTTATAAAAGCTAAACACATAAGCCCACTCTATTATCCAGCAGATCCACATATAATACAGAAGAAATGTTTGCTTATTCAATCAAAATACACATGGAAAATGTTTCTAAAGGCTTCATCAATAATAGGCAAAAGCTGGAAACTCTAACTTTAGTAACAGGCTACATAATTATATGTTCACATGATGGAATACTACACAGCACTATAACAATCTACCCATATATACAGCAATATAGATGTGCATGACAGGCTTTATGATGAAGAAAATCCAGAAACAATCCACTACCTGTTTATATGAAGTTCAAGTACAGACAACACTCTACAATGATAAAAGTCAGAAGAGTGGATAGCTGTGCGGGATGGGGTGGAGGGCAGGTTGTATTTATTGGAAAGATGCAAGAGGAAACTTTCTAAAGTAGATGGAAATGTTGTACATCTTGATCTAGGCTGTGGTTATATATTCATGTGCAAAAGTTCAATGAGCTCAACACTTAAGATGTGTGCACTTTGCTGTATAAAAGTCAGGACACAAAATTTTCAAAAGGATTTCTCTGTATTCTTTCATGACCTACATTGAACAGCATATTCAATACACCAACCACAATTCCTAAATTCAAGGTTCCCTAAATTCGGGCATCCAAAGGATCTGGCACAAAAAAAAAATACCCCTTTTCATGGATGGAACTGGAAAGCATTATGCTGAGTGAAAAAGGCCAGACAGGCTGAAAGACAAATACCATATGATCTCACCTTTAAAAGGAAGCTAAACAACAAAACACACAAGCAAGCAGAAAAAAAAAAACAAAAAACAAAGACACTGAAATAACGAACAAGGGGACAGTGACCAGAGGGGAGAAGGAAGGGAAGTTAAGGGGGGAAAAGGGGGAGGGATTTGGAGGAAAAAATAGGGAGGACACAGGGACTAGAACTAAGGGGGGTGGAAATGGGAGGGAGGTGGGGAGCAAGGGGGGGACACTGGGATGGGAGAAATAGTCAAAAAACTGTACTTGAAAAATAACTAAATAAAATTAATTAATAAAAAAAGAAAAAATGCAAAAAATACCCCTTTTATAACAAATATTTTATTACAAAATAATAAGCATGTAATTCTGTAGCATAATAATATCACACTCCACCACACCCTATTGCAAAATGTTCACATTGCTGTCCATCTCATGTGAGACAGTCACGTACCCTAACAAACACACTCAATGGCACTACTTCTGCTGGTCCCTGTATTTCATCTCATCTCAATTCTCTCTTTATAAGCTTATTCTTTTCTTTTTGGCAGCATTGAACAGAATCAAAACCCAGAACTCAACAGTTAGTCAAATTTCCCCTACATCCTAATGAAATGGACTTTCCAAAAGAACAGACCAGTAAGTCAAAATAATTTCCCCAGAACTTCATTTGTCATTGCTTCTCAAAGAAATTTTACCAATAATAGTGAGTTTAGACAAAAATTGTTCTTTTGATTTTTAATATAATGCTCTATTTTCCATTTCATAATATGGTGGCTTTATGAACTTATCCTGAGATCACCATTTCTTACCCATATGCCTCTATTATTAGAATCTGGAGGCTATCTGAATGCCTGAAAATTCTATAGCAGTTGCCTCTCCTAATAAGCAGCAGCTTGGTGCTGCCCGGGAGGTGAACGTGGACTTAGGGCCAGCTAGTATTCTCTTACATCCTCTAGACCAGTGTCATCCAATGGAAATATAATGCAAGCCAAATGTAAATTCTAATCTTTCTAGTAGATACTATAAAAATAAACATTCATTCATTTTAATCACATGTTTTATTTAACACAATATATTCAAAATGTTATCATTTCAACATGTAATCAAGTAAAAAAAAAGTATCCACGAGATTGTTTTTCATATTCTTCAAATATTGGGTGTGTATATCACACTTACTTTGCCTACTTCCAGTATGTCTCCATTTAGATGTCCACATTTCAGTTGCTCAGTACCCTACATGACCAGTGACTACCAGATCAAATAGCACAGCTCCCAATGACTTTGGACCACAACCAAGATAACCCTTGAAATGAGACTCCATATTCTGTCTCAGCCTTGAAATAATATGACGCGTCCACTCAGCATCTTTCTACCCTATAAAATGCCATTTCTCTCCCTGGAAGTCCTAATTCATTAACCCAGGTCCCAGGTGCTTCACTCACCAAGTCAGTGGTCACCACACTTGCCTTCTGGGAAACCTAACACACTACCCATTTACACACTAAAAAGCTCATCAGACACTGATCTTGTCATTTTGCCAAGACCTACTCAACAAAATTTTTCACCTCCTATTTTCTTGCAAAATGTGATGTATTAGAAGTGTGTTGTGCAAGTAGCATGAAATTACTGTCAATCCATTTTTAATTTAGATGTACTAGGTCAACTAACATGTGAAATGACATCTTCCAAGAAAGAGATGAGGCAAGAAAACATGGCCTAAAGGAAAAGAAACTGAATTGAGATTCAAGCTGGGATTTCAGTCCCAGCTCTGCCACTGGGTAGTTTTTTAATATTTTTGGACTAGATGAAATGATTCTGAAGCCCCATTAAATACTGCATACTCTACGATTGCAAAGACTATTTTCATAAAATAAAGAAGAGAGAGTTGGACTGATGGTGAGAGGGAATAAATTAATTTGGAAGTTAAAATTTCCTTTAAATATAGAATATTATTTCATACAAGAGCATGAAGTTTGAATCCCTTAATGATGATGATGATAAAATAATAACGAAACCCTAATTAAAAAATTCTCATCTCTTTCTCAATTTCCCATTTATTTCAAGACTAAGTTATTCTGCCCAAGGTTTTCTTCATGGCTAATTTGACATCCTTGTTCCTCAGGCTGTAGATTACTGGGTTCAACATGGGAACCACAATGGTATAGAATACAGTACAGACTTTGCCTTGGTCAAGGGGTATAATAGAAGGTGGTTTAAGGTATTCAAAAGCTCCTGAACCAAAGAAAAGACAAACTGCAATTATGTGAGAACTGCAGGTACTAAAGGCTTTGGATCTGCCCTCAGTAGAACTAATGTGGAAATGCTGGAAAGAATGAACCCATAAGACAGAAAAATGGTCACAATGGGCACCCCAATGGCAATGGCCACAAGAGTAAAGAAAAACAGAGTGTTCATGTAAGAGCTATTGCAGGAGAGCTCAAGGAGGGGAAGGATGTCACACATGTAATGATTGACAAGGTTTTCTGCACAAAAGATCAGAAACAGCATATTACCTGTATACGCAATAGCCCCCAAAACCCCCATCCCATACACACCCAGCAAAAGAAATAAACACACCTGAGGAGACATGGTGACCATGTAAAACACTGGTTTACAGATGGCCACAGAGTGGTCATATGCCATTGCTGACAGGATGAAGCATTCAGAAATGACAAAGAAAGAGAAGAAAAAGACCTGAGTCATACACCCTGTGTAGGAGATGATGTTCTTCTTTGAGACAAAACTCATCAGCATTTTGGGGATGATGGCAGAAGAGTAACTGAAGTCAATGAAGGACAAGTTGAAGAGGAAAAGGTACATGGGAATATGAAGATGAGAGTTCAGCCCAATCAGTGTTATCAAGCCCAGGTTCCCCACTATAATGACCACATAGAAGCCTAGAAACAGTAAGAAGAGAGGGAGATGGAGTCCTGGCTTGTCTGTTAAGCCTGCAAAGATAAACTCTGTCACAGAGGAGGTGTTATCTGCAGCCATCCTCCTCCTGGACTGTCTGGGAGAAAAAAAGAAGAGTTGCTCACACAGAGAGAGAAAAACAACCCA
Organism: Artibeus jamaicensis; assembly: GCF_021234435.1. Classification (NCBI taxonomy): domain Eukaryota; kingdom Metazoa; phylum Chordata; class Mammalia; order Chiroptera; family Phyllostomidae; genus Artibeus; species Artibeus jamaicensis. Next base: position 11,031,623 of record NW_026522052.1, on the reverse strand, counting down.
CTCCTGAGGCTGGTGTTTGAACAGAAACCTGTGAAACTTAGAGTTGAGATGGCATCTCCTTGTTCCTGCATCTCTGTTTTTATGGTCCCCACATGGCTTCAAGCATCCTATTAACTATTGGTGGGTGAAATTTGCCTCCAGAGTAAGGGCTCTTCCAACTGAGGAGACAGTCCACAAAGCTCAGCTGGGATGACCCTGCAACCTTGCAGTGACCCTCTTCTGGTACTGCCTGTCCTCTACAGTGCTGAGCCAAGTTTTATGTGACCTGGGCTTTTCTCTGCAGTGCTGTTGGGAAGCAGAAGCTGGTTGCCCTAGACCTTCCACCTTTGGTCAGTGCTGGTCAAAACAGGAAGATGAAGCTGTGTTTCCCTGAGTCTTTAGCAGGAATAGCTGTGGAAATACCATGTGTAAAAAATACTGCAGTAATAAGGTAAAGTTATTAACAAAACCTAAGAAAAAAAGAAACATTTGCCGAGCACTAACTATGCTAATGGCACTGTTCTAGTGCTCTGGGGCATTTTGGTTAAACCCATTGAACAGGTGAGGACACTGGGCACAAGTCCCAGTCCTTCTAATTGGCAGCAGAAGGGGAACTCAGGCTGTCTGGCTCTGGGGTTTGAGCTTCATACCCTAACCACTCTGCTAGAGCACAGACCAGGTCAGGCAGGCACTCACCCTCCTTCTGCCTGCATTCACAGTGCTGGACTCTGCTGGCTCTCACCTATCTCTCTCATAGAGACTCAGATGGCCCTGGTGACAAGAAGGGGACAACTCAGAGCTCAGAGTGCTCTGCTTCTGCCTTTCTGCTTTAAAATTCAAAGCCTTTAGTTTGTCTTGGTTTTCCTGTTGAGCTGAAGAACATGGTCTCTGACCTCCTTTGTCTTGAGCCTCCAGTCCAGCTTCCAGGGATGGGAGAGTACCTTTATAAAATCCAGACAGTGTTATTCTGGATTAGGGACCACAGTGACCTAGATACAGGGGCTCCCTCAGGATCCCTACTCCCTAAGGAAGAAGAAATGTTTGTTTATGCCCTTGAAGGTGCCTGATGTGGCTCTTAATGGCCTTTCCTTTCATTCTGGTTACACCCTTTGAGGTAAAATTAAGAGCAAAGCACTGTGGAGATAATATGTCTTATACATTTATTAAGCACTTACTGTACACCAGAGACTGTATCTGAGTCAGCACCCTCAACTCAAGAATCCAAAGTAATGCATAATTTTACCATGTGTATCCCTCAGAACAACCTCGTAGGCAGACCTATTAGTCTCCACTTCAAAAGCAAGAAGCAGTCAGGATGGCTATCATAAACAAAGCAACAAACAACAAATGTTGGAGAGGTTGTGGGGAAAAGGGGTCCTTAGTTCACTGTTGGTGGGATTGCAGACTGGTACAACCATTATGGAAAACAGTATGAAATTTTCTCAGAAAAATAAAAATCGACCTAACTTTTGACCAAACAATTCCACTGCTAGGATAATATCCTAAGAATCCTAAAACATCAATATCAAAGAACCTATGCACCACAATGTTCATAGCAGCACAATTTACAATACCCAAGAGTTGGAAGCAACCTAGGTGCCCATCAGTAAATGAATGGATCCAAAAATTGTGGTACATATACACAATGGAATTCTATGCAGCAGAGAGAAAGAAGGAGCTCCTACCCTTTGCAACAACATGGATGGAACTGGAAAGCATTATGCTGAGTGAAATAGGCCAGGTGCTGAAAGACAAATTCCATATGATCTCACCTTTAACAGGAAGCTAAACAAGAAAACAAACAAGCAAGCAGAAAAAAAAAAAAACCAAAGACACTGAAATAGAGAACAAGAGGACAGTGACCAGAGGGGAGAGGGAAGGGAAGTTAAGGGGAAAAAGGGGGAGGGATTTGGAGGAACCAATAGGAAGGACACAGGGATGAGAACTAAGGGGGGGGTGGAAATGGGAGGGAGGTGGGGAGCAAGGGGCAGGGGAGGCTGGGATGGGAGAAATAGACAAAAAAAACTGTACTTGAAAAATAAAATAAAATTAAAAAAAAAAAGCAAGGAGCACACACAGCTTGTAGTTTCCAAAACCTTGCTGGTCCCCTTTAAACAAACAGGGGTCCTGAATGTGTGTTATCTGTAGCACCCTTGTGTGTCCAGATAAAAGTTTTGGCTAGTATAAACTGAACACTTTGTGAAATTGTCTCTGAAACATTTCATTTATATAGAGACTAATAAAATTTCATATGGCAACTTGCAGTCTATGCTCCTTACCCGGGTCTTGTATATATTAAAAATGAAAGATTTTTTATAGCTGGTGGATTAGATTGGTTTTGATACTGTGTGAATGGCAGGTCTTTTCAGGGAAGTTAGGAAATCAAAACACAAAGGCAGAACCCATCTTCCTCTAGGCAAGTCCAACTAAAACCACTTCACACAGGCCTGTATGTGTTTCTGAGTGTTACACATACCACAGTGAGGACTTGTTCTCCCAAGGCTAAGGCTCAGCAGAGATGGTGCCTCATCTTTCTATTTACTCTGTTTACACTGAGAATTGTCCACTGCTCAGAGTAATCTAATGGATCCCCATGCCTCTTGTCAATTCCACTAAACAAAAGGAGAAAAATAAGTCATTAAATGAAATTAAAATAAGCTGTACTTGATAACCAAGTGCAAAGAAGATGATGTAGGTTCTCTGAAAGCTCTGCAGGGAGTTTTGACTTCAGAGAGTTTCCATGACAACCTAATATCCTAATTCATTGTAAGCAGGGCTTCTGTAAAGCCATGTTACCTGATGACTTGTTGCAACACAAGAAGAGAACCATAAAAGCTATTTTGTCTTTCCATCTGTGCAGTACTGTTGCCTTTCCAAAACTTCAATCTTTGGAATATGGCTTCCTTCTATTTCTAATTTAAACTATATGTTATACATGCCACATTATTGGGCATGTGAAGTATTACGTACTATAAAACCTTTTCATATATGTCTTACATATACACATTAGGTCTCAGCTTTATGGTAGATAATCGGAGTTGCACAAGTATGGTACCAAACCAATCCCTACATATCACAGTATTCCCAGCTTTAATGAAAAGCACCCACCTTCCCAGAGAACTGAAGAGATAGCAGCTGAGAGGCCTTCATGTGAAAACAGCTTCGATGAGCTTCTGAAGGATCTTGTTCACTCCCATGTCTTGAATTACCCTCTACTGACTACTTCCAAACTTCTATCCACATCTATTTACATCTATATCTATTTCTATCCACATCTGACCACCCAGCAGACAACTAAAGTTCCACACATTAAAAAATTATACCACTTCCTTTCTTCAAAAATTTTATCCTCCTATATTCCCTCCTTTAATGTGACACATTTTCCACTTTATCAGTAATAAAGTTAAATTGATTCTAACTAAAGAAGTCATGCCATTTCCCTGAAAATTAGTTCACAAAAGCTAATTCACTAACAAGTCATTTTATTAATTGTTGATAGATATGTATTTATTGACATTTTATTAGTCATATTTTTTTACCTTTTTTCATTCTTTCTTCTTAAAGAAGACCTTTCAACATTTCTTGTAAGACTGGTTTAGTGGGGATAAAATCCTTTAGTATTTTCTCATCTGGGAAGCTTTTTATTCCTTTTGATCCTTTTAAAAATATATATATATTATTGATTATGCTATTACAGTTGTCCCATTTTTTCTCTCCTTTTTTCTGCTACACCCTGTATTCTCCTCCCACCATCATTCCTCCACCTTAGTTCACATCCAAGGGTTATACATATAAGTTCTTTGGCTTCTCCATTTCCCATACTATTTTTAACCTCCTCCTAATTTGTTGTGGTGGAGGATGCACACATGTCCCCCCGCCCCCCGTCTGCCACGGATGAAAATAAAACTACCAAGACATAATCTGCTTGAGGAGGAGAAGTGGTCAATCTCTCAAAGGAGAAGGACCAAGAGCCCCTTCCTCAATGGCTTTTATTAGGTTTGGAACACACAGGAATACAGGTAAAGCCCATCAATCAGTGTCAAGTGGCAAGGGTGAAACAACAGATAACATTTCAAAGGAATCTGAGGGCTTAATCTGAGTCAGTGTCTGTCAGGGAAGAGGGTTGCAAAAACATTGGGAGACATACTCATTTTCTGCTAAGACACTTATCACATGAATGAAAGCACTCTTAGCAAAGCAGGCTTCACGGGACTTTAGGAATTCTTTCTTATGGCGGATCACCCCAGAACCCTCTCTAGCCCACAGAGGGCTGCACCACCTTCCCTGTCATAGGTTTTTAGGCTTAAGTGGATTCGAGCCAGGAAGTGCTTCTCCCAAACAGAAATGGGGACTCAGGCTATGTCAGAATACCGGGGATCAAGGTTCCATCACCACCTCTTGGCTGCAGCCCTCCAAGTCCTTACTTGAGGGCCTCCCAAGTGATCATGTCTGGCTTAGGTTGCCCCCATCTGAAGGGTCTTACCCGTTATTGACTAACTGACCAAGCATTGGGAATCACAGATGGATGAAGCAGAAGCAGTACTCTTGCTAGGGAGATAAACTTTTGTCTCCTTAGTGGCTCACAGTCCGAAGTTCACTCACTCAGCCTTATCCATGGGGGGCATTTACAACTCCTGAAACCAGACAGGGCAGTCCCAAACATCTCCCCCTTTTTTGTTTGTTAAATCAATTGAAGCTGTTAGGCCTCTGAAACCTACTATTTGCTGTTCTTGAATACAATCATGAGAAAAACAACTTCCATATATATTGTAAAGCACAAATAAGGATTAAAACAAGGAGGCACCAAAGGGCTGCCATAACCCAAACTTGTAAATCCACCAAACCAGTTCTTAGGGTTCATCCACTGTAGATTGTGGTTCAGAGTCTAGAATGCCTTTTGTTCAGTTAGGTGTTTGATATGGCCGAGCTGCTGGTGGAGTTCCAGCTGGAGTTGATCAATTTGTCCTTTGAGACTGCTAGAAAACACTCCCTGTAGGCAGTGACGAATATCTGCTCAGGAATGTTGACTGGAATTCCACCTTAATGGAGTGACACAGAGTGTAGAAAAACCAGGATCACAAGTAAGCTGTTGCCTGAAGGTGAGAGCATCCTATAGCTCTCCAGGCCAAACAATGGCAGATTCTGTGGCAGAGAGCCAAGTAAGAATTTCCTGACCAATTTGGCTGTGTTGAATCATTTGCTGAGTAGTATTAGTGAGAAGAACATCAACTGCATGCACAGTTTGAATGGATTCAGTAAGGAGTGGACAGTCAATGATGCTTTTCCTCTACGGGTCCATCCAGAGCCACTCAGTATCATTACTAGATAAAGGAGGCTCTGGGTTCCACCAAGTATGGAGTTTAAACATAGGTGGGTCTATAACATGGCTCCAATATATATGTTCAGTTTCAGAGGCTAAACCTAGCTCTCCAAGGCAGGTGGGCAGGCCCAAGATTAGGGCTACCTTGGTGAAGTTTGAAAAAGCAGCTGAAAAATAAGCTACGAACCTATTCTTTGGACCATTCCTGACTCTCACCCGTTGGATAATCTGCTCTGCTCTTGTCTTAAAGGTTTTTAGGTCACCCCAAATTACTCCCTGAGGTTGATCTGGGGAGTTGCTCCTATGAGTCTGTGTTTTCTGGTGGTGGGATGCTTCTGCCATGGTCCTTGGGGACATCTGCTTCATCTCTTCCTTCAGCCAGTCTGCTTTCTGCTCAAGCTATCAAATCCTGATGAGCTGCCACATCTGTTGCTGTGGTGGGTCTGGTATGGTATGGTTTCACTCTTTTTTGGCCAGGAGCCACAGTGGTGGACCTGAGGGAATTGAAACACAATAGCTTTGTGTTCACGTCTTTCAAATAAGATGTGTCCTAAATACTGCCAAGGCTGATAATGCTGTGCCTTCTCTGCGGCTATTACTAGTCCCGCTGAGGAGACATTGCTTTCACGACAGAGGTAAACTTGCTTTAGCTCTTCCTGAGATGCTGCAGCAATGAGGATGTCATCCATGATAAATAATACTTTGAGGAAACTGAGTTCATACTGGCTGAAGGGCCTGATGAACAAAATGTTGGCAGATGGTGGGGCTATTTAACACACTCTGTGGCAGGACTCTCCACTGGAACCTCTCTAATGGTTATGAAGTACTGGGACTGAGAAGGCAAACCTCTCTTGGTCCTTCTTTTCCAGGCGAGTGATAAAGAAGCAGCCTTTAAAATCAGTAACAATAAGAGGCCATTCCTTAGGGATGCATACTGGATTTGGAACTCCTGGCTGAAGGACTCCCATGGGTTATAAGATTTCATTAATTTTTCTAAGGTCATGTATAAGTCTCCATTTCCCTGTTTTCTTGGGAACTATGAAAATAGGAGTATTCCATGGGCTACTGGATGGTTCTATGTGCCCTGCCTCTAATTGTTGTAGTACAAGCTCTTGAAGTTTTTCTAGCCTCTCCTTCTTCAGCAGCCACTGATTAACCCACACAGGTGTGTCAGACAACCAAGTGAGGGGTAAAAGAGAAGCCTTGTCAGTGCTGCTAAGGAAAAGGCGGCAGAGTGATTTGCACTCCCCACTGAGTGAGGAGGTCCTGCCCTAGATATTAAGTGGGGCGGGGAGGATACACGGTTGGATTCGTTCAACCTGCCCATTTGAACCAAAGCATGTAAGCATCCACATACTTTGCATCCACATGCAGGGCTGAGAAATGCCCCCTATTCCAGTTATAGAAATGTGTTTCAATTAACCGCCACTCTGGGGGCCAGGACTAGCTGGAAATGACAGACACATCAGCTCCAGTGTCTAAGAGGCCATGGAATTCTCTGTATTTTACATTAATGTTCAATATGGGCTTTTATACATCAATGGAGGCAGTCCAAAATACTGATTGGTTATCAGTACCACCAAAGCCATGCTCCCCCCTAACTACTTCCTGAGTGTTTGGTACCTTGTTAGGTACAAGGAGGAGCTGGGCGATGTGGGTCTGAGCTGGAATGATATAATACCTGAGTGTCCTTGATAGTCAGACTCAACAACTCCAGGTTGGACAAGGATGCCCTTAGTGGTCATACTAGACCATCCCAAAATCAGCCCTACTATTCCCGGGGGTAATGGGCCCCATACTCCTGTTGGAGCAGTGACCACCTCATCTTGCTCTTTTAAGATGAGTTCAGGGCCAAGATGGAGACGTAGGTGAAAATACTGAACCTCCTCGTACAACAAAATTTAAGGACAACAAAGATTTAGAAACAAACCAACACAGACAGATAATTGAACTGTACTGAAGTCTGACAACAACGAACCATTCATCCAGACAGGTATGAGGGGTGGAGTCGGTGGCTGGGGAGAGGGGTCCTGGCAGGAAAATGTGGTGGTTAGCAGACCTGGGCGGGTGCTGGATGAAAACCCAGTAAGGCTTGCAAGGAGGCTGGCTGACCACGGACACACATTTGTGTACAGATAAACCAGGCAAAAAAAAAAAAAACAGGCAGTGAGACAGACCAGGCAACCCAGGGCCCCAGGGATGGGAAATGAAGCCTAAAAGCACCAGTTGAAAACACTTGTGGGTGTTGAAGTGCTGGGAGAGGCTCCCAGCCTCACAGGAGAGTTCGTTGGAGAGACCCACAGGGTCCTAGAACGTACACAAGCCCACACACTCAGGAACCAGCACCAGAAGGGCCCAATTGGCTTGTAGGAAGTGGCAGAGGGGACTGAAATCTAAGAGAGAGATGAACAAGCACCATCGCTCCCTCTCTGACCCCACCCCCACATACAGTGTCACAACCCAGCCACTGGGTCAACCTCCCCTGGTGAACACCTAGGCTCTGGCCCTCATACATAACGGGCATGAACAAACCAAAACATTATGGCTCAAGCAGAACAACAGCTCAAAGCCCCAGAGCCAATACTTTTAAGTGACCAAGAGATAGCCAACCTATCAGATGCACAGTCCAAAACACTGGTGATCAGGATGCTCACAGAACCTGTTGGTTTTAGTTGCAAATTAGATGAAAAAAATGATGGCTACACTAAGTGAAATGAAGGAAAATGCACAGGGAACCAATAGTGATGGAAAGAAAACTGAGACTAAAATCAATAGAGTGGACCAGAAGGAAGAAAGAAACAACCAAACAGAAAAGCATGAAGAAACAAGAATTCAAAAAAAATGAGGAGAGGTTTAGGAACCTCCAGGCCATCTTTAAACACTTCAACATCCGAATTATAGGGGTACCAGAAGGGGAAGAAAAGCAGAAAGTGGAAAAGTTATTTGAACAAATAATAAAGGAGAACTTTCCCAATTTGGCAAAGGAAATAGGCTTCCAGGAAGCTCAGAGAGTCCCAAAGAAGGTAGACCCAAGGAGGAACACACCAAGGCACATCATAATTACATCACCCAAGATTAAAATGAAGGAGAGAATTTTAGAAGCAGCAAGAGATAAGGGGACAGTCACCTACAAAGGAGTTCCCATCAGACTGTCAGCGGATTTTTCAAAAGAGACCTTACAGGCAAGAAGGGGCTGGAAAGGAGTATTCCAAGTCATGAAATCCGAAGACCTACAGCCAAGATTGCTCTATCCAGCAAAGCTTTCATTTAGAATGGAAGGGCAGATAAAGTGCTTCTCAGATAAGGTCAAATTCAAGGAGTTCAGCACCACCAAGCTCTTATTATATGAAATGTTAAAGGGACTTATCTAAGAAATAAGAAGTTAAAAAAGATGAACAGTGAAAGGACAGCAAACTCACAGTTACTGACAACCACACCTAAAACAAAAGTAAACTAAGGGGACAGCTAGATCAGGAGCAGAACCATAGAAATGTAATCACATGGATTACAGGGTCAGCAACAGGGGAATGGGAGGAGGAGAAGGTGGGAGAAGGTGCAGAGAATAAGTAGCACAGACGGTAGGTAGAAAATAGAGGGAGAGCGAGAACAGTATGGGAAATATAGAAACTAAAGAACTTGTGACACATGGACATAAACTTGTGACATGTGGACATGAGCTAAAAGGGTGGAATGTGGGAAAAGGGGTGTGCAGGGGGAGGGAAATGAAGGGGGAAATGGGACAACTGTAATGGTATAATCAATAAAATGTATTAAAAAAAAAAAGTTTGGAGATGGTGACCAAGTCCAACCCTGCGCTCCCCCTAGTGACAGCCTGGAGGTCAGAGACCTGGCATCTTCCTGAGTCCACAACAATTGATTGCTGTTGTTGCAGCTCCTGTTGGGGTTTGGGGCAGCAGACCTCGCACCTCACTCCTTGTTTCCCTGGATTGGGGGTGGTCAGTTTCCATCCTTATCATAGGTGGACCTGCACTGATCAGCCCAATATTTGCTTTTATGGCTCTGAGGACAATCTTTTATAGGAAGTTTATTATTTTTAATATAACGCTCCCTCCGAGTATGTCCAGCCTTGCCACAGTTGAAACACTTAATTTCACCACTCAAGGCTAGGGCAAGCAATGCTGCTTTATGATGTCCTGGTCCTACATTTTGACAGGCCTTTATGAACTGACCAACATCGGTAGTAGTCAGCCAAAGAGGATGAAGAACAGCTTTGCAATCATTACTGGCATTCTTAAAAGCTAACTGCAGTAGGAGTGGATCTGCAACAGTCCGATTTTCTATTTGTGTCTGAATTGTTTCTTTCAATCTTGTCAATAAAATCTAGATCTGTTTTGTTGGCTCCTTGCCTAACATTAATATAGGACCCAGAGCTGTGAGGCTTAGCATCAGGTACAGTCTTGAAGGTTCAAAGGGCCACAGCAGAGCATTGGGGAAAAGTCTGAGGGTCCATACATGCCTGCTGATCTGATCTAGTATATTGCCCTAGCCCTAAAAGCATATCCTGAGGTGAAGCATATCATTAGCCTGAAGGTGGCATCTTATCATATACTCAGAGTGCCAGACAGTAAAGTGACCTGGGGTTAAAACTGCCCTGGCTAAGGCAACCCGGTCACAGGGAGCCATTCCAAATGCTTCTGTTACAGCTGTTATAATCCTACCGTATAAGGGGATTGGAGCCCACTGTCCCTTATACTTTTCCTTAAGTCTTTGAACATCTCCTAAGGTAGAGGTTCAGACACCGAATTTTGCCTGCCTTACTGGGTAATGACAGGGAAGGTGGCAAAGGACTACCAGTCCCTGTCCCTAACCACGTCTTGAAGACACAGATAGATGGTATTGGTTACCAGCAAAGGGGCTTGAGTAGGTGCCACCATCGGGGTGGGAAAATCAACAAGGGGATCCTGAGTCCTAAAGGGTTTTTTTCCAGTCAGGAGCGGAGGGAGGGAGCAGAGGTGGGGAAGGTATCTCCTTTTTATTAAGGAGTGGACTTAAGCCTTCCCTGCCTGAGGCAATAAGGCGGCTTCCTCCACCCTCATCGGACCGGGATTTTCACCCGCCCCTTCAGCCTTCCTATCTGAGTTGCGAATATGAGGGGGCGTTAGAGCAGTCCTCACCATCCCCCAAGTAAAAAGATTCTGATGCCCGACAGGGGCGCTGCTTTCCTGGTGCCACTTCAGTTTCTGTCCTACTTTTCCCCGTATTTCTAAATCTAAAATCCCTTTATCGGAAAACCAGGGGCAATATCTTTTAACAATACGAATTAAGTTAACTAAGTTCTGCTTTTTAACACGACTGCCCGAAACTTTGAGAAGCTGCTGGATTTGCAAAATGTATTGTTTCTGATATTTAGAAGGCCCGGTGCCCATGTCTCTTAGAGAAATTCTTTAACAAATGAATGAGCTTTTTCTGAAATTATTGCCGCCACACGACGCAGTGCTTACAAAACCGGTTTTAGTGCTCCTACGCCCCTCCCCCCCAACTCTCAAATCTCTCTTGGAGCTCGGGACTCAGGCTGTGCCCTATGGCCGCAAACCCTGCCCTGGATGCGGGGAGAGACCCAAGAGGGGACTTCTGCTGCGGGGAGGAAGAGGAGGGACCCGCGCTGTCTTTCTGGGGACCCCCCTGGAAAATGCGGAAGACGGGATCGCGCCTCCCGCCCAGTCCCAAACAAAAGAATCTTTTTCTAAAATCCCTTCTGCCACAGGGGGCAGTGATTTTAGTCCCTCTACTCCACCTGCACTCTTAGAACCTATCTCTTGCTAGCAAGCAGAGTGTAGTGGGTCAGAAATATTCTGTTGGTGAAAGACTGTCTGGGAAAGGGGCACCGAACATTTCGGGTACCCCTAGTCCTGCTTATGGGTCTCGGGTTCACTTTCCAGTTGCCTAAACCAGCTGGGGGCGTGGGGGACTCGGGGCGCCAGATGACCAGCCCTACCCCGCGCTCCCCGGTGGAGCCCAAAGGTTTACATGAGATGGATTCCCCATGAGGCCCCTGCACATCTTAGGGATTGGACTCCAGACACCTCCGCGAGGCCCCAGTTCACCACGAGAGACGCCAGAAATCTCCAGCTGGAGAGAGGAAGTGCCTCTGCCACGCCTCAGCAAAAACCTGAAACGCTCATAAAATACATGGCTACTAAAGCTGATAAAGGGGGGAAGTCTCTGCTTTCTCCTCCCAAGCCTAAAAACCCAGCCGGGGATTGCATTGCAGGGAATGGGGCTGTGAATGCTTTTCAGTGTGCCTCTCCTTGCATGGGCGTTTTCTTGCACGTGGCGGGAAACCTAATGTCCTAACCCAGCACCACCACCAACTCCTGCCTGTCATGGGAGTCTTCTCCTGAAGGACGCCCAGTCAGATTTTACTTGCCCGACCCATGCCCGCAGGGTGCAGCGAACGCTTTGGGGGAGAAAGCAAGGCTCTTAATATGAAGGAGAGTGCAGGGGAGAGAAATGAAAAGGAAACCACTCAAGGGGTGGTAACAGTACCTTTCCTCTTATCTGTAACACACCTGGGGGCCTTACTGAGAGGTGCCCCTGGTCCCTCTGGGGATGAAGCGCTGATTGCCGTCCTCCTACCTGTGCCATCCTTGATGTTGGCTCATAGCCTCTGGTCGAAGCAGGTCCCAAATCCTCAGTGGTCCCAAACCACTAATTTGAGTCCTGGTTTCCTTCCTTCACTGTTGGTTCCCTGTATATTTTGCTTTTATTTCACTTTGCATAGCCTTCACTTTTTCCTCTATATTGTGACCAAATGCAATCATTTCTATGAGCATTCTGATTACCGGTGTTTTGAACTCTGCCTCTGACAGGTTGGCTATCGCTTTATGGCTTAGTTGCTTTTTTTTTCTGCAGCTTTGATCTGTTCCTTCATTTGGACCATATGTCTTTGTCCCTGCACACCTGTTACATAGTAAGGGGCGGAGCCTTGGGTATTCACCAGGGCAGGGCACCCACTTTGCTGAATTGTGGCACTGTATGTGAGGAAGGGGTCCGAGAGGGAACAATGCCCCTTGCTCAGCTCTTAGCTGGTTTTCAGTCACTTCCTCCACTACTCACAAGCAAATTAGGCCCTTCTGGTGCTGATTCCCAGGTGAGCGGATTTGTGTTTGGTCTAGAATACTGTGGGTCTCTCTGAAGAACTCTTCTGTGAGGCTGGGAGTTTCTCCTGCCCCTTCCACCCCCACAGATTTTTTCAGTTAGAGGTTTTGAGGCTTTATTTCCCCATACTGGAACCCTGAGTAGTGCAGTCTGTCTCACTCCCCAGTTGTTCCTCCTGGTTTATTTGTATGCAAATGTGGGACCACCCGCTCCACCAGCTGCCACCTCACCTAGTCTGCCAGCTGACGCCTGTCCCTCCTTGGTCCTCCAGCTGCCACCTTGTGGGGGCAACTTTGCCCGAAAAGTCCCCTCGGCTGCCACGAATTAAAGTAAACACTACCAAGACATGATCTGCTTGGCGAGGAAAGGTGGCCAGTTTCTCAGAGGAAAAAGGCCTCAAGCCCCTTCCTCCAGGGGCTTTGATTGGGTTGTAATACACAGGAATACAGGGCAGCAAAGATAAAACAGTAGATAACATTTCAAAGAAATCTGAGGGTTTAGCCTGAGTCAGTGTCTGTCAGGAAAGGGGGTTGCAGAAACTTTAGGGTTTCCTGCTCTGACCCTTTACATATGAATGAAAGCACTCTTAGCAGAGCAGGTTTCGAAAGATTTTTAGGAATTCTTTGTGATGCCAGATTTATCCTCAGACCCTCTCTAGCAAGGCAAGGAGCTGCACCCCTCCCCATCAGGTATTCAGGCTTAAGTGGATTAGAACCAGGAAGTGCTTCTTCTAGAGGACATGGGGACTCAGGCTATGTCACATAGCTGGGGGGCAAGGGTCTATTGCTAGCTCTTTGTTGCAGCCCCCCAAGTCCTTCCATGATGGCCTCTCAAGTGATAGAGTCAGGCTTAGGTTGCCCCTCGCTGTGAGGAGACTTACCCATCATGGACTTCCGACCAAGCTTAGGGGGCAAAGTGAGAAAACCGAGGCAACATTCGCTACCAGAGACAAGCCTTTGTCTCCTGTGGCTCCCATTCTGGAGGTCGCTCACTCATCCTTAGCCATGGGGGGTAGTTACAACCCCTGAAACCAGGCAGAGCAGTCCCCAACAATTATCATACAACCCAGTCACTGCATCACTGGGCATTTGTTTCAGAAAATTAAAAACTTAGGTTTACATAGAAACCCATACACAACTGTTCATAGCACCTGTCTAGGCACCTCAGCCTGTGGTAACCAAACACCACCAAGTTGCTTGTTGGCAATCAGAAAGAGAGGCACCTAGTCAGATATTGGCCCACTCTCTATGGATTATTTACATCTCTATTTATATCTACATTCATTCATTTATCCATCCCACACCTTCATACTGGTGAATGAATCTGTTCGTTTATCTGTGCATTCATCATCCACTAATCCTGCATCCTTCCATTATTCATCCATATATTTTTCATTTCACCCAAACATCCTAGTGCCCTTACATTAACGAATGAACCTATTCACCTAACCCTGTGTCTATTTATTATATTTTTAACTCATTAATTCATTCACTAATTCACTAAACCTTCAATGCAGTCCACTGTACCACCCCACTCCTCACCAAGAATTTACCATGAGCCTCCTCTGTGCCAGGTGCCACGTCAGACTCTGGGATTATGAAGTGCATCAGACAGACCTGGTCCTTACTCACGGATGGTTCACCTACATAATTTCCTCAGATTCAAGTGAGTTGCAGACCATGGGGGTTCCTGAGGTGAGGACAGTGTACCAGCCCTCTGAGGACTCAATGATACAATGGAACCCTTGAGCAGGGTGAACAGGGTACCAGGTCATGGGACCTGCTGCTGGTTCCACCATCTGAATCCTTAATGTTGCTTAGACTCAATCCCTTTTCTGGAAAGTGGGGGCAATGTAGGTACCCCCATCATGCATGGCCTTCATGTGAACATGAGAATGCAGTGAGGTGGTGCCTTTATAAACTCTAGAGTCGTTGCCATTGGGAGTGTGTGTGTGTGCAGAGTATCTTTTGGGTTTTCTATTACCCACCCTGTGAGGGGACTCTGCCCACAGGGCCCCTCTGGCCACTACAGATAAGAATAAGTCTACCAAGACATGATCTGCTTGGAGAGAAAAGGTGGCTGATCCCTCAAAGGGGAAGGGCCAAGAGCCCCCTGCTCAAGGGGCTTGTATTGGGTTTATTTGCACAAGAATACAGGTAAGGATCAAACAATAGATAGCATTCAAAGAACTATGAGGGCTTATTCTCAGTCGGAGTCAGATAGCTAATGAGCCATAAAACTTTGAGGAACCAACTTCTTGCTTGGACCCTTATCATTTAAATGACAGCATTCTAAACAAAGCAGGTTTCACAGGATTCTTACATATTCTTTCTTAGGCCTGATTTACCCTGGATACCTTTCCAGCACAGGGCTGCACCGCCTTCCCCATCATAGGTTTTTAAGCTTAAATAGATTAGAGCCAGGCAGCACTTCTTCCAGATGGAAAGGGGCATTCAGGCTATGCCCCAATAGCCAGGGAGACGAGAGGCCATTGCTCCCTCTTTGTTGCAGCCCCCAGAGTCCTTCCATGATGGCCTCCTAAGTGATTGTGTCTGGCCTAGGTTGCCCCTCTCTGAGGGGTCCTACCCACCATGTATACTGACCATGCTTTGGGGCCAGGGGAAGAAGCAGAAGCAGCACTTGCTGCCAGAGATAAGCTTTGTCTCCTGTGGCCCACATTCTGAAGGTTGCTCACTTAGCCATGGGAGGCAGTTACAATTCCTGAAACCAGGCAGGGCTGTTCCCAACACCACCTTACTGCAAGTCCTCTCGTCTGGCTGCTGGTCTCCGCCCCTCCTACCAGTCTCGGTGAATGTTTCTTCTTTAACTCCTTGGTTGTCAGACTTCCATACAGTTTGATTTTCTGGCAGTTCTGGTTATTTTTTGTTTTTAAATTTGTTGTTGTCCTTCTTTTGGTTGAGTGAGGAGGCACAATGTATCTATCTGTGCCTGCATCTTGGCTGGAAGTCTCTATTTCTTTTGATTCTAAGTGGTAACCTTGCTGAATAAAATAATCTTGGTTATGTTACTGAGGAAATAGGTTCTTTTATGGCATTGCAAGAAATCAACTCTAGGGAAACACACATAGAAAGATTGTAAGCACTAGTGGCAAGATTTATTAGAGTGAAAACAAAGAAAGGGCTTAGGATAGAAAAGGTAGGATCACAGCAAAAAGAGTGGGCCTACACTGGGCTGCCACGACTCAGGAAAGAAAGTTACAAAGGGAAAAAGGAGAGTCTTTAATGTCCACTACTTCCTTGGTTGTGTCATGGAGACCCTTAGGGCTTAAAAGAAAAAAAAGCAAAAGTACAGCCTGAGAGGAGGAAGGGTATGCAGGGCACAGATACCTCTGAAGAGGATGCCACACTTTCTGAGGCACTCTCCTGGCACTCAGTTAGTAGTTGCATTCCAAAGCCAACTGCCTAGTTACACCATGCCAAATGCCTCATCCAAGACCAGGTGGTGCAGCTCCATCTTGCTGTGGAAGAAGTTCAACTTCCAGCACTGCAAACCTATACCCATGCCCACCAGAACCAGAGGGCTAGGGCCCAGAGTTGCCATGTCATTACCCAGCATCCAAGGCTCCAGTAGTCCAGCTTACCCAGTAGTACAGCTCGGTCTCTGCTTCCAACTGTGTTCTTGTCTGTGCAGCTGCTGAAAAGAGACTGGGGCCTTAGTTCAGCTTCCTGATATTTCCTTGGTCTTAGACGAGAGCAGGCTTTCTTTCAAACTCTCCTGAATTTTCCAGGCATATGTCCTTATCCTATCCATTCTTTCCCCCAGATTTTTGCAGGTTAGTCTCCTCCCATTTATGGTTACCATTTTGGCCTCTACTACACATGCACCCAGTGAAATGACTTTGCCCTGCACCATCTTCAGCCTTCCCATTTTGGTGGGGCAGACTCCCCAGGGTGACTGTAAAGTTTAAGCAGCTTTAATCAGTTATCTCCTTCTGATTGGTCCACTCTCTCCCTTTTGGTTAATGTCTAACTAACTGCTTATGATAATATTTGTACCTCTTTGCTTCTATCACTTTGAATATTTCATGCCAATCTCTTCTGGCCTGAAATGTTTCTGTTGAGAAATTACCTGACAGTCTTATGGCAACTCCCTTGTAAGTAACTACTTTTCTCTTGCTGCTTTTAAGATCCTCTCTTTGTTTTTAATCTTTGGCATTTTAATTATAATGTGTCTTGGTGCGAGTCTGAGTTCATCTTGTTTGGGACTCTTTGGGCTTCCTGTACTTGTATGTTTATTTCCTTCACCAGGTTAGAGAAGTTTTCTGTCATTATTTTTTCAAATTGGTTTTCAATTTCATCTGTCTTTCTTCTCCTGTAGTACCCCCCATGATGACAATGTTGTTATGCTTGAAGCTACAGAAACTCATTTTTTTGTATTCATTTTTATTTTTTCTGTTCTGAGTGTGTGTTTTCTGCTTTCTTATCATTCAAATTGCTAATGTGGTTCTCTCTGCCACCTACTCTACTGTTGATTCCCTGTGATGTATTCTTCATTTCAGTTATTCTAATCTGAATTTCCAACTGGCTATTTTTGTATGTTCTAGCTTCATTTTTATGTTTTCTCTCTCTTTGTTGAAGTTCTCATTGAAATCATTGCACATAATCAGTGTTTTGAGCTCTGATCTACATTGCTTGTCTCCATCTTATTTAGTTCTTTTTATGGATTTTTATTCTATTCTTTCATTTGTCTCCTCATTTAGGTTGCCTCTCTGTGTTTGTTTGCATGTATTAGGTAGAGCTGTTATGTCTCCTGGTCTTGGTTGAGTGGCCTTATATAGTAAGTGTCCTGTAGGGCTCAGTGGCAGGGCCTTCCCAATCACCTTAGCTGGGCACTCAAAGCATGATTCCCCATGTGGGTTGTGTACACCACCCTGTTGTAGTTGAGCCTTTATTGCTGTTGGCATGTCCATGGGAGGGATTTACCCCCAGTTCAACAAGGGCTGGCTTTGACCACCATGGAGGATCAGCTGTGCAGGGCCCCACCCTACAGAGCAGGACTTGCTTCAGCAGGGCTCTGATGCCTGCTCAGTCTGCCCCTTAAGTGTTTCACTTGTGGAAGTGGTTGGGTGGTGGTCTGAAGCTGTCCACCGGATCCACTGGCTCTGGAGCCTCCCATGAGGTGCAGGCCAAGGTCAGACACTGCCTGTGTTTTGCCTGGGGCCAGCTGACTGAGCTACTTGTGCTGGATTTGGAAGTGCCCAGGAGAAGACAAGCTGCTAACCATGGCTGGCTGCCTCTTGTGCCAGGCCCAGAGCCACTTAAGAATAGGTACAGGGCATACCAAAGCCAGATGCTGCTTTTTTGAGAGATTTGAGGAAAGTCTACAGTGTGAAGCAAGACAGGCCATTTGCATGGAAAAGCCAGTGGAAACAACTTGGATGGGCCCAAACGCTGAGTAGGGCAGAGTCTCAGGGAACCACTAGCAGGGCTAACAGTGTTAGCCAGTTTGATGGAGACTCAGATATGGCATTGCCTGCAGGCTCCATGGGGGGAGGACTCAGTAAGAGAAAAGCAGCCTCTGCCAGTACTTCCGTCTGGTAGAAAACTTCCCCTCCAGCTCTTACCCTAATGCCAGATAACTTACTTTTTCCTCATGTGTCTCTGTGCTCAGAATGACTAAGTTAGAGTAAGTCAGTGTTTGGGTTCTTTAAGGGGAACACTTGGGACTTCTGCAGCCCTCTGTCTCATTCAGTCCCAATTCCTGCTGGTTTTCACAGCCAGCAGTTATGGGGACTTCTTTTCCTGGCAGTGGACCCCTGGGCTGGGTGGCCTGGTATGGAGCTAGGACCTCCTTACTCCTTGGGGTTCCTCCACTGCTGAGATATCTGTTCCAGTTTTTCACTGGCACATGTGGGTGTGGGACCAGCCTCTGCCCCTTACCAGCCTGTTCCAAGTCTCTGCCCCTTACCAGACTTCATGAATCTTCTTCTTTAAATTCTTAGTTATAGGACTTCTGTCCAGTTAAATTTCAAGTGGTTCTGAATGATGGCTTTTCTGTACTTTAGTTGTACTTTTGATGTAATTGTGAGAGCATTTACCTATGCTGCCATCTTGACCAGAAGCCCTCTCACTTCTTTTTTGCTTAACACTTCATTATGTACAATTTTCACTAAGATAAACACTGCTGAGTTCAATGTACATCTTTGCAGATTTATTTTCTGAGAATAAATTCACAGAAGTTAAATTGCTAAGTCTAATCACATGCTCTCTGTTAAGAATATTGCTGAAGTGTCCTCATGAAAGGCTTTTTCAATTATGCTTCTACCAGTAATGTATAAGCGTGCCTTTCCTGCCATGTCTTTCCTTACAAGTTCATAACAAATTGAGGCAGTGTGATGCTAAAAATTACCATCACCTTACTTTAACTTATATTTCTTTGATTACAAGTTTTGTTGGGCTTCAGCAATTTGATTTCATGTTTCTTGGCCTTGGTCATTGACATGTTGTATTTGAGTACATAAATCTACTGAAGTACAGTTGACATAATAAAATGAGCCCAGTTTATGTGTATATGCTGACAAATTTATATGCCCATGCAATCATCACTCAATCAAGAAATATTAAAGCTTCATTACCCTAAAAATTTCCTTGGTACAAATGAATGACCTCTATCCCTGGTGCTGCGGGATAGAGGTCCTGCCTAATTTTCGTCACTATTTATTATTTTTGTCTATTTTGAATTTTAGAGAAGTATAATCATATAGCATGTCTTCTTTGGGGTTAAGTTCCTTCCATTTGGCAGAGTTTGAGATCCATTCTTTTATATTTCCATACAAATTTTAAGATTGTCTTTTCTGTTTCTGTGAAGAATGCCATTAGAATTTTGATAGGGATTTTGCTGACTCTATAGATGGCTTTGGGTAGTATGGACACTTTCACAGTAGTAATTCTTCTGATCTATGAACCTAAGCTCTTCTTCTGTTTCTTTGTATCTTCTTTGACTTACACAGTTTTTATTGTACATATTTTTTACTTCCTTGGTTAAATTTATTTCTAGATATTTTATTGTTTTTGATGCTATTGTGACTGAGATAGTTTTCTTTATTTCTTCTTCAGATGTTTCATTATTAGCATACAGAAATGCAACTGATTTCTATATGCTGATCTTATATCCTGCAACTTAACTGAAAATAATGATTTGTTTCAAAAGTTTTAGCTGAGTCTTTGAGAGTTTCTATATATAAAGTCATATCTGCAAATATTGATGTCTTTGTTTTTCCTTTCTGATTTCAATGTCTTTTATGTTTTGGTCTTGCTTAACTGCTTTAGATAGGACTTCAGCAATATATTGAATAAGAGTGGGGAGAGTGGGCATTCCTGTCTCACTCCTGGAATTACAGGTAAAGCTTTCCATTTTTCTTCATTGGTTATGTTAGATGTGTGTTTGCCATATGTGGCATTTATTATGTTGAGTGTTTTTCTTCCATGATCAATCTATTATATTTTAATTTACAGGAAGGATTGGCAGGCCAGACTGAGAGTAACAGCAAACACTGGGAGGAGTTTAACACACTAACAGCAGGTGAGTATCAAAGCTCAAGGTGAGGTCAGTTTGTGCTTTACAAACCGCAAATCTAATCATCCAGAACTCCTCTCCAGAACAAAGCCCCACACTGATAAGAAATTTCTGGGAATATAATACAAACTACACAGCACAGGGACAGTAGAGATTCTTAAAATAAGCAAAGGTATCTAGGTTTTCAAGTTCAATATAAAGTTACTATGTGACAAAATATATATATGAGGTAGAAAAATATCCTTTAAAATGAAGGTGAGAGGCAGGAGATCATAGAACAAAAAAACAGCTATAACCAAAAAAAAGGAAAAAAGAAAGAAAAGCAAGGCTGAAAAATATGCCTAAAAAATACATAAACACTCAAAACTTTTCTCAAAGTGCACTAAAATAATTTAAATAAAATAAGATATAAAGAACAATATAAATTGGAATGTACAAAAACTCAAAAATTAGGCAACAGAACTCAGAAAATAATTAGAAACTAAAGCAAAATATTTTAGAAATGAAAACTAAACTGAAGTTATAGAAGAGAAAATAAACACAATAAATGGCACCATTAGAAAAACAGTATGTAGGAAAGGGGGGACAATTTAAGATCAAAAGAAAGAATTCAAGAGAAAATTTTAACTTCAAAGCTAGACAAAGATGATCCAATATGCAGAGAACAGCAGACCCAGAAAGATAACAAAAGCAGGGGAACAGAACAAATAGTAATTAGTGTTCAAGAAAATTCTCCTGAGATAAAAAAAGGATTAAAGCACATATTGAAAAGCAACACAGCATACCAAGAACTACTGACTCAGAATGAAAAATAAACCATATTCTAATAAAATTACTGATCTTTAAAAAAAAATGAAAAAAGAGTTCAAGCTGGCAGAGTAGGTGAAAGCTACCCTTACCTCTTCCCATGACCCCATCGAAATTGCAACTAAATTTCAGAACAATCAGCCTGAAACCTATATAATCTTACTAATATCAGCCCAATAATTGAATTGAAAAATAAAAAATAAAAGTTAGCCTATGGAAGAAAATAGGACAGTATGTTCAAGACCTGAGAGTACAAAGAATTTCTTCAACATAAAGGTACTAACCATTTAAAAAAACAGAAGTTCTATTTTATCAATATTTAAAACTTCTGCTCTTTGAAATACAGCATTAAGAAAGTATAAAGGCAAACCACAGATAGGAAGAAAATAGTCACAATACAAGTACGGGATGAATTATGATATATTGCAAGTTCAGTTCCAGACCACTACAGTAAAGCAAGTATTGCAGTAAAGCAAGTCCTAACCTTTTTTGCTGGTGGAAAGTCTTGAATTCAATTGGTAAAAACACAACACCTAATATGCACAATAAATCAAAGTGCAATAAAATGAAGTATGCCTATATCTGTCAAAGGTTTCATCTACATTTTATAAATAACTCCTATGAATAAATTAATACAAGATTAACATTTTTAATGGGACAAAGATTTAAAGAGACACTTCAGAACCTATTCAAGTGCACAATAAGCATATGGAAAGTTGCTCAAAGCATTAGAGAAATGAAAATTAAAACCACAATGAGTTATCAACATACCTATTAAAATAGCTACAATTTGGAAGACTGATGATACAAAGTGTTGGCAAGAATGTGAAGCCAGTAAAACTCTCTTTTATTGCTACTGGGAATGTAAAATGGTAGAGCTATTTGTACAACTGTCAGTACCTAGTAAGGTGAAACACACACCTACCCTGTGAACCAAAAACTCCAAACCTAGTCAGATACCACCCCCCCCAAATGCATATGTCCACAAAATGGTTTATACACAAATGTTCATAGCTGCTTTATTCATAACAGCCAAAACATTTCCCCTATTGAAAAACAATCCAAATAAAGATTAAGAGGAAAGTAGATAAAGGTAACCTATGATTTGTTTACACAATGACATACAACTCAGTAACAAAAAATAATAGACCATTGATAGCATGCAATAACCTGAGTGACGCTTTTCTTTAAATATTTTTCATTTTTTATTTAATTATTGTTCAAGTAGTTTTCTTTTACTCCCATCCAAGCCCACCCTACCCCTACCCCCCCCAGGGCTTCCCACCTCCCTCCCATTTCCACCCTGTTAGTTTTGGTCCATGTGTCCTTTGTATTTGCTCCTGTGAATCCTTCCCCTTTTCCCCTGAAATTCCCTCCCCTCTCCCCTCTGATCGCTGTCCCCCTGTTCTCTATTTCAGTGTCTTTGTTTTTATTTTGCTTATTTGTTTTATTGTTTAGCTTCCTGTTAAAGGTGAGATCTTATGGTATTTGTCTTTTAACACCTGGCTTATTTTACTCAGCATAATACTTTCCAGTTCCATCCATGCTGTTGCAAAGGGTAGGAGCTCTTTCTTTCTTTCTGCTGCATAGAATTCCATTGTGTCTGTGTACCACAATTTTCTGATCCATTCATTTACCGACGGGCATCTAGGTTGCTTCCAACTCTTGGCTATTGTAAATTGTGCTGCTATGAACATTGTGGTGCATAGGTTCTTTGAGATTGGTGTTTTAGGGTTCTTAGGATATAATCCTAGCAGTGGAATTGCTGGGTCAAAAGGCAGCTCCATTTTTAGTTTTCTTAGAAAATTCCATACTGCTTTCCATAATGGTTGTACCAGTCTGCAATCCCACCAGCAGTGAACTAGGGTGCCCTTTTCCCCACAACCTCTCCAACATTTCTTGTTTGTTGCTTTGTTTATAATGGCCATCTCACCAGTGTAAAGTGCTATCTCATTGTGGTTTTAATTTGCATCTCTCTGATACCTAACAATATTGAGCATCTTTTCATGTGTCTCTGGATCCTCTGTTTGTCCTCCTTGGAGAAGTGTCTGTTCAAGTCCTTTGCCCATTTTCTTTTTAAAGATTTTTAAAATTTATTTTAAGAGACAGAAATGGGAAGGAGAAAGGGAGAGAGAGAAACATCAATGTGTGGTTGCTTCTCCCACACCCCCTACTAGGGATGTGGCCCACAACCCAGGCATATGGCCTGACTGGGATTTGAACCCGAGACCCTTTGGTTCACAGCCCAGCATTCAAACCATTGAGTCACAACCATCAGGGCAACCTGAGTGACTCTTGAAAGAAATAAGAAATCAGTCTGGCAGACTAAGAGTACACTAAGGAAAGTATAGAATGCTGAGCCCAAAGGAAGTTTGTTAGCCAACGAGTAAGCTCTAAGAGTCTTTGAATAACAGAATGACATTAATTGATTCACTCAAAAACTACCAAGAAACTATGTGTCTGGAATTGTTCTAGGGACTTCACTGCACAAAACAGAGCCTCTTGTCCTCACTGAGCTTTTACTCCAATGGGGGGGAAGACAGGTTACTTGTTACATAAAACAAGTAGCGTACGTAATATTTTAGAAAATAATAGTGGCTATAAAAAACAAAGGAAGGGCGTCGGTTGTGGGTTGTATGTTTAAATTGGATGTAGAGTAGGTGTCCTTGTGAAGAGGCCATCTGAGGGAAGTCTCCAAAGACCATGGTCAGAGCTGTGCTGTTAGCATCAATGACTCTAATGGCCCAACCAGTGAACATGTCACTCCCCAACACATTATTTCCCTGGGCTTCAGTCAACTGCTTCACCATAAGCAATGGCTCTAAGTGAAGGAAATCTTCCATGTAGTGACAAGTTAGAGAAGCCAAGAAAACCTTTTAAGCTTTTTATAAAATCACAAGTGACAGAATGAAGGTCCCCACCCACACATATTTCTGGTCTTTAAATAGCCCAGCACCAGCTAATCTAGATTCCAATAATTTTCAAATTGGCTCTCAGGAAGGAATCTGATAAACTCCTTTGTAGAGGGACTGATTGAGCTCACGTGTAGCTACCTTTACTCCAGACACAATCACATAGCATTTATGATGTTTTTAGCCAAAGTAGGGGGGAATCTGTGGAGAAACTCAAGCCACAGTGAACAAACAACTAAGCTATGTTTTGGATCAGGACATCCCATGAGAAGTTTATCAAATCATACCAAAAAGGAAGAAACCAAGCTTCTTGTCAAGTCCCATTACAATCACTGCCCCTGTGGCTACACTGATGTGTGTGCACACATCGACGCCTGCTGGCTTACCCACCTCTGAGAGGCATGTTTCGCTAATACTCCATAATTAAAGTGCTTTATTTGCTGTTTTACACTTAGAGCTTTGCTGTGTCCTCCTGTGACTCTAATGAATCCCAAAGCATGACTTTAATCCCACTACACTTAAGTTACAAATGGAGAAAAAGAATGAACTATCGTCAACTCTCTTAGGAGTGCAACTGCAAAGAAGACCTTGGGGGTTCATTAAAAGTTCACTTTTCTCTAGGAGCCTTAGAGAATTCTTGTCTGCATGATGCAACACCAGGAAAACTTCCTCCGAGTTGATGTCACTTCAGAGACCACGGCCATGAAAACTGGATTTCAAATGCTTTTCACCCAGGGTTTCTCCAGGATCAAGTTCAAAGATGACTGACTTGCTTTCACATAAGCAGGCAGCAGTACAGAAAGAGATATTTTTGACCATGTTCATTATGGGACAAAACCTGAATCTCTGCTTAATGAATGCTTTAGTTACTTCTAGCTCATATCTAATGTATATTTATGTTTTATCATGTGTAATGTAAGTGCATGTTCCATACAGTGTCTACATATACGTCTCAGAGTCCCGCAAATGGCACTAGTATAACCTGCAGTCAGTTGTTCATCACTGTCCACCAGAGAAACACAAGAACACACATTATTCCAGGAAGAAGATGGCATGGAGACTGGCTGGACAGAAAAGGTGGCAGCAGAGAGATCTTTATTTCAAGTGGTTTTAAACCATAAACTAAAGTGATTACATAAGAGTCAGATGGGACAGTATTCTTTTTAACACTGGTCTGCACATAGTCCCCTCAATAGAGAACTCTCAACACCCTCTGCCTTGATCTATTTGTTCTGCCTTCCCTCTCCCTCCTTATCAAACTTCTGCCTGTACTGCACCAGCATCTGTTTCACAAAGTTTGGCTTTTGTTGCAGCAGGAGGCTGGACCTGCATTCTCGAACCATTGTTGACACAAACATCTCACATTCCTTCGTAAGCTCCAATAATTAATTTGGCTTAAAGTTCCCAAGTATTTGTTCTTGGCCTAACTTAATGGAGTTTTATCTTAGAAATGCATAGCTTAGTACTCAAAGGCACAAGGAGACCACTATCCAGATTTCTGGACTTCTTTGTATGGTTCCTATATGCTTCTCTACATGTTCCAGCTACTTCGGACTCCAAAAACTCTGGACTGCTTCTTCTCATCTGACCAAAATGCTATGCTGTGCTTGCATACACATTCCTTGGGACATGATCTAGAAAGTATGTTCAGACAAAAAAGGTCTGGGTGAATACATGGTTCATCTCATTTATTCCTCTCTTATCCTGGATCATAATTCAGCAACACCTGTTGTCAAATGTCTGAAAACAATTATTTTATATATTTTGGTCAGTCTTTTAATCATTTATTTGGGATGGCTTATGCCAAAGAACACAATTTTGTTCGTAGAATATGCCCACAAATAAATGAATACTATTACATTATTTCAAAATGAGCTAAAAGACTTTTTGAAAATGATACAAGGCCCTGGCTGGGTAGATCGATTGGTTAGAAGTTTTTCCCTGATACACCGACGTTGAGGGTGCCATGTCCCGTCAGGGCGCATGCAAAAATTAATTAGTGAATGCATCAATAAGCAGAACAACAAACTGATGTTTCTCCCTTATTTTCTTCCTGCCTCTTTTCCTCTCTCTATTTAAAATCAATTTTAAACAATAATACACATTATGAAAGAAAAATCAGAATTAAAAACTCATATAGGTAATAGAACTCAGTAAATTGTCAGAAATAAAACAAAAGTAATTTAGGAAATTAAGACTGAATTAGAAGTTAGAGAACAAATAAACACCTCAGATACTACCTTAAGGAAAACATGAGGGAAAAAGAGGGATAAACTGTTGTTTTAAAAAACTGAAGAAGAGTTATAGGAAAGTAACAAATGTAGATACAAGCCAAAGAAGATCTAGTTCACCTAGACCAGGAGCCCTACAGAGGAAAACCAACACAAGGGACAGAACCAACAACAAAATGTGCAATTTAAGAAAATTTTCCTAATGTTAAAAAAAAGATTCAAAGTGACATACTGAAAAGAAACATCATACCTGAGGAAATTGCCTAAGAATAAATAACACAACATATCCTAGTAAAATTATCGGTCCTTCTTACTTCAGATTTAAAAACGATCCTTTGAGGACCATGCAGCCCGCATTTCCTGGTTCTTCTTCAAAAGGACTTAGAAACAGCAGTCCGGAAGCAACGAGCCTCTCTGGTACCCAGTTTTTGGCCTCGAAACACCATTTTACCATGGAAAGAAAGCGTGTTTCTTGAGGAAACGGTTGTTTCCTGGTCTGAAGAATGAAATGTGTGGTATGAGCTCAGAACACCTTGTCATATCAGAACAAGGGAGGTATTAGAGACTAACAGCATTGTTTCTCGGGAGAAAAATGGAAGAGAATTCCACAGGCCAAAGGGAAAATTGTGAGCAACCAAAAGATAATAATTGCAAGGGACTGGGACACATAAAATATGTTTAAGTTAGTGAGAGTATAAAGATGCTAAAGAAAAATTACTAGTCACCCTTGCAGGATCATAAGAAACCAAAATATTATTTTGAGTATTAGAAAACCAAAATGATGTATTTTTATTTGAACTGTGTAGTGCATACAGGAACCTATGCATGTGATAAAATTGCATCAAACTAAATGTATGCACACACATACAGATGAGTATTGGCAAAGCTGGGGAAATCTGAATAAGATCAGTGAATTGTATTTGGCATATGCACACTCTCCAGAGAGTGTTGTCATATAATGTTGCAAATCACTGGGGGAAACTGTATAAAGGATACAAAGGATCTCTATATAATATTTCTAACAACTTCATGTGAATCTATAATTACCTCAAAATAGCCTTAAAAATCTTCATTAGCAAATGTTGTGGATTATATATTACACAATATATTCTTGAAAAGTACATTTGCTTATGAACGTATTTCACTTATGAATGAGAATATGTGTCTGAGGAGTTCTTATAAGTCTATCTTCTCATGTCTCTGTCAGTGTGCAGGTATGGTGGCAGGTTGACCATTTAATGTACCTTATGATTTCACATCCCTTTGCTAAAATTGTATGATAGGCATTAGAAAATTTTTGAATTAGCTTAAAGAACCCTCAAAATTATCATTTTAAGTCAAGTCGATTGTGCCTAATGATGAATAAGCATGTGGTAGTAACTGGTGATGATTTTGATGGTAATGACTGAGGTGGTTTTTGTGGTGGTGGTGGTGGTGGTGATGATGATGATGGTGATAGTGATGATGGGGAGGGTGATGATGGGGATGGTTGGGTTGTTGTCCGTGAATTATTTACAAGCTGGCATTAGATTCTAAGTTTTCTAACCTGCAAGATGACTCTCTCAGTAAAAGGAAAATTACCATACCTGGGAGAAAAAACTTGATTCAGAGCAGAGGTGTACACCAACACTTTAATTGCCCCTGTAGTAAGGGCTCCTCCAGTCTCGACAGTGACTTCATCCCATGAGAGCTTTTGCCCAGGTACATATAAAAAGACACCCAGGCCTCCCGATCTCAGTGAGCCCCCTTTTTATGGCTGTGATACCCCCTTTAAGTAAATGTAGAACTAGAAATAAAACTGTATGTCCTCGCATTTTCTGATATTTACTTCCTGATTCTTTTTTTTGTTTTTGTTTTGTTTTTTTCCTTTTTTTAATTTTTGTTTTTATTGATTATGCCATTACTATCAGACTGTCAGCTGATTCCTCAAAAGAGACCTTACAGGCAAGAAGGGGCTGGAAAGAGGTATTCCAAGTCATGAAATCCAAGGACCTACAACCAAGATTACTTCCTCATTCTTGAAACAAAGGATATCCTCTAAACTTCCAGGAGACTGTCCATTTTGCCTCAGCACAGGTACTTACAGATTTAAAGCAATTTTATGAAAACAATATTTCTTTCATTAACTCCTGTTTTTAATGCAGGATATTTCCAACCATAGGTTCATCTTCCAACCAAACACCTTCATCTCTGTGTTTATTTCTTTGCGTGCTGTGTTCTTAATAGTAGCCACAAGCCTCCAATGATGGTCTGGTGAAACTGGAGGTAATAATTTATATCCAATGTGGGGGCCACATCTCCCTATTTATGTCATTAGATGACTGTGGGGGCAAAAATTAAAGCAATACTATCTAGGATTTTCCCATTTGCACTGTGCTCGGTGAATGGTATCAACTCTGTACTGCTTTCTAAACCACTCTGAATTCTGGGAACAGTATATTCAGGTGGATTTTCTGTCTTTCTGATTGTCTTCAGAGGTGGAAATTAGGTACAAGAGAATATGTGAGAAATTTTAATCTATTTTATCTAGAGGAAATTTATTTTCTCCTTTGTAATAAGTGGAAATAATAGTCAAATAATCCTAGCTATCTCTGGTAGTAGTTATTACGAAGTTAAATACCTCTTAATGCCCCACTTCCGATAAGTGAACAAGTAAAGGTCATGGTGCAATGCAGATTTTCTTCTCTTTAACTACATCCTAAGGATTCAAAGAGTCTTACACCTAAGTAAACAAAAAA
The DNA here is from genome assembly GCF_021234435.1 of Artibeus jamaicensis. Classification (NCBI taxonomy): domain Eukaryota; kingdom Metazoa; phylum Chordata; class Mammalia; order Chiroptera; family Phyllostomidae; genus Artibeus; species Artibeus jamaicensis. The sequence continues at coordinate 11,002,981 of NW_026522052.1, read as the reverse complement.
CAGTGAGTGACAAAGTTGTTATTATAGGACCCAAATGAGACAAAGGATTTTCAATTGCTACATTAAAAAACAGGTTACAGTGTTTTAAAGCTATTTCTACACTTACTTATGTAAATACATACATGCATTGAAAAATGTAGAAGGTGGTCATTGCCAGTGTTGATCTCCATGGAGCAAAAAATGGCATTTTATTTTTGCTTGTTTGTATTTCTTTTCCTTCTTCTTCTTTTTAACTTTTTACTTTTTTACTTTTTATATTTATTTCCTTCTCTTTTCTTTCTTATTTATTCATTTACTAATTTTCCTTATTTGTATTTCTCATTTTCTACAGTGCAGATATACTTACTACCTTGTTAGTTTTCTTCAATGTACCTAAAATTACCAATAAACTCTTTCCTCTACCTACGAAAATTCAATAACTTAAGTTTAGTGAATGATAACAAATTTCTACACAAAGAAAAGCTACAGCAAAACAACAGAGCTTAAGAGGAACAAAACGAATTGGTAGCCAGAAGTTCTTGGTTTGGGGTCCAGTTCTGCCTCTTGCTCACTGCATGATAGGATAACATATTTACCTTTAGAGCTTCAGTTTCCTAGAGAAGGAAAGATCATAGAAATTGCCCTTATTTCCTACTCCATGCACAACCTAAGACATCAGGTGGAAACCACGCTGAACAGCATTCCTTAGAGCTGGAGGTGTGCAGGTACATAAGGCTGCACACATGGGCCAAGGGGAGAAGCCAAAGACCAGGGAAGCAGTCTGCATCCCAAGTCCCAGTAATTTTGAGTATGATGCTTCAGTTTTCTCAGTGTAAAAAATGGAATAAAAAGCCTACTCTAAACATGTTTCTCCTCATACCCAAAAATTGTAGCAGAGGTTAATAATTCTTTGATAGTGCCCTTAAAAGAGCTCTTAAAAGAGCACTATGAAAGAGTTAGTAATTATACAAGGAAGCATGAAAATACTGAGGGTTTATGGTTTTTACCTTAGGAAATTCATCTCACAATTTGTCCATAGGTATCATACGCGGCAACAAAGATCCGTGCTTCCTAGGTTCACGTCTACAATTTGAGTACTATGCCAGTAGGTGGATAATGGGGCCATGGTTTATTCAATATTATTGTCTGAGAATAATGATAATAACAGTAGTAGTAATAATAATAATAATGGCTGTTGAGCACTTAATCTGGAGTATACTATGTGCCTGGGCCCAGGCTGCAACACAGATCAATGAAATCAACTGCTGTTGGTAGAACCCACATATCATTCTTTACTTTTAAAGGCTCCAAGTAGTTATAACATATAGTCAGTGTTAAGATCCTCTGTCTCATGGCCTCAAGTTCAGTGAAAAACAAAGAAACGATTCTAATAACCTAATGACAACTCACATTTTTATAGCAGCTGAATGCTTCAAAAAGTTTTCTGAAGGCGCATTGGCCAATATTACTTTTAAAACCACTTTTGGAACTGATATCACTAACTTCTTCATCTTTCAGAGACAAAAATCAATTTGTACTCAGTGATACAGATTTAACTACTATATCATCCTGACACTGCATAAATTTGAGATGGGCATTCATATATTCATATGCAGTAAATACTTAGGAATTGCATAGATTACAGCTAAATTTATTTTTTTTATTTCATTTTTGAAGCTAAGTACATCTCCAGCTACAAAACATAAAATATACTGCTTATTACCTACAGATAAGGGGGTCTCGATCTCTAGTACATATTGGCATTGCCTGGAAAAAAGGGTAAGCCTAGACTGCTATGGGGGCAACTTTGCCCAAAAGTACCCCCATCTGTCACAGATGAAAATAATACTACCAAGACATGATCTGCTTGAGGAGGAGAGGTGGCCAATCTCTCAAAGGAGAAAAACCAAGAACCCCTTTCTTAAGGGCTTTTATTAGGTTCAGAACACACAGGAATACAGGTAAAACTCTTCAATCAGTGTCAGGTAACAAGGATCGAACAACAGATAACATTTCAAAGAAATCTGAGGGCTTACTCTGAGTCAGTGTCTGTCAGATATAGGGGTTGCAAAAACTTTGGGAGACATACTCATTTCCTGATAGGACCCTTATCATGTGAATGAAAGCACTCTTAGCAAAGCAGACTTCACAGGACTTTAGGAATTCTTTCTTACACCCAATCACCCCAGAACTCTCTCTAGCCCACAAAGGGCTGCACTGCCTCCCTGTGATAGGTTTTTAGGCTCAAGTGGATTAGAGCCAGGAAGTGCTTCTCCCAGACAGAAATGGGGACTAAGGCTAAGTCAGAATAGCCGGGTGCAAAGGTCCATCACCCCCTCTTTGCTGCAGTCCCCCAAGTCCTTTCTTGTGGGCCTCCCTAGTGATTGTGTCTGGCTTAGGTTGCCCACCCCCCCCCCCAGGGGTCTTACCCATCACTGACTAACCGACCAACCATTGGGGGCAGAGGATGAAGCAGAAGCAGCACTGCTGCCAGAGATTAAGCTTTGTCTCCTTAGTGGCTCACAGTCCAGAGGTCGCTCACTCAGCCTTAGCCATGGGAGGTGGTTACAACTCCTGAAGCCAGTCAAGGCAGTTCCTAACAGACTGAGGTGCCCCAGTCCCAGAGTTTCTGACTTGGTAAGTCTGGGCTGAGGCCTGAGAGTTTGCCTCTCTAATGTACAGGTGATGCTGATGCAGCTGGTCTTTGGACTGCACGTTAAGAAGAACTGCCCTAGGATATCTGAGAAACATGCAAGTGTGAAAAGACCCAATCTTGGCCCTGTTTCCCTCCCACCTCCTTGAATTTTGGAACACCCAGGATCTAGACTTTCTCTCAGAGACAGCAAGAGGAGGGAAGAATGCATTCAAAAAGAACCCAGAATCATTCAGCTGGTTCCAAATACACAAAACTAGCTTCACCAAGCAGTCCCAGATGCATCCTCTCATGGAGTTCTCTCTTCCCCTCACAGGGCTCCCAAACAAAGGAGAATGGCTGCAGAAAATCACTCTACAGTGGTGGAGTTCATTATCGGGGGATTAACCAAGAGACCAGAGCTCCAGCTCCCCCTCTTTCTCGTCTTCCTTGGGATCTACTCCGTCACCGTGATAGGGAACCTGGGCATGATGACATTAATTGCTCTGAATGCTCAGCTTCACACCCCTATGTACTTCTTCCTCAGCAATCTGTCACTCATGGATCTCTGCTACTCTTCTGTCATTATCCCTAGAATGCTGGTGAACTTCTTGTCAGAACTAAACATCATCTCCTATGCAGGGTGCATGTCACAGCTCTACTTCTTCCTAGTGTTCGTCATTGCTGAGTGTTACATGCTGACAGTCATGGCCTATGACCGCTATGTTGCCATCTGCAGGCCTTTGCTTTACAACATCATCATGTCTCATCATGTCTGCTCCCTGCTGGTGGCTGTGGTTTATGTAATAGGGCTTATTGGCTCAACAATAGAGACCAGCCTCATGTTACAACTGCCCTATTGTGGGGTCCTCATCAGTCATTACTTCTGCGACATCCTCCCCCTCATGAAGCTCTCCTGCTCTAGCACTTATGATGTTGAGGTGATAGTCTACTTTGAGGCTGGATTCAACATCACAGTCACTGGCTTAGCAATCCTTGTCTCCTATGCCTTCATCTTCTCCAGCATACTCCGCATCAGCACTACAAAAGGAAGGTCCAAAGCCTTTTACACCTGCAGCTCCCACCTTGCAGCTGTGGGCATATTTTATGGATCTACTGCATTCATGTACTTAAAACCCTCTACAGCCAGTTCCCTGGCCCAGGAGAACGTGGCCTCTGTGTTCTACACCACAGTGATCCCCATGCTGAACCCCCTCATCTACAGTTTGAGGAACAAGGAGGTAAAGGCTGCCATGCAGAAAACACTGAGGAGAAAAGTGTTTTGATGCAAAAGCTATTATTCTTCATTAATTTGAAAAGTAATTGTTATAGATACCCACAAGAAGTCCTCTGAATGCCCATCCAACAATGGGGAGCAATCACTTTTCTGCAAGGTTGGGTAAATACCTCCTTTGCTTCTTCCCTCTTCATTGCACCCATCTCACTACTGTCATTGCTTTTTGAAGTTCATGTTTTCAAGTTCAAGTATTCTTTCATTTAGGGTTCATTTTCTCTATCCTGAGCCTTTTGCATTGAATTTTCAGACTCATCATTGTTTTATTATCTTTAGACAGAAAATATTACTCAACCCAATTTGTGTGTGTGTGTGTGTATGTCTGTCTGTCTGTCTCTCTCTCTCATATTTAGGAGTACACAAAGCAAAGAGAGGTGAATTTGAAAGCCACCAGGACCTAATAACACAGGCCATTTATCATTTTGACTCTTACTCTCCTTTCTAGTCATTCCTGCACAAGAATTTCTACCTGATCTCTTTATGTAATTTTCTTAGTAACAATAATACTAGCTGTTAACATGGGTTTTGGTGCTTATTCTGGGTCTACAACTCTTCTCGATGCTTTATATGTATTATTTTCATTATACTTTACAATAGTGAGGTATTTTTGTTATCCCACTTTGCAGATATGGAAACATGGTTTAGTCACTTGTTCAAGGTCACATACCTGGTAAACAAAGACACTGGGATTTACACCGAAGCCTAAGTGACTCTAGAGCCCACACTATTGGCTCTCAATCATTACCCCCTTTGCTATAGGTGAACACTCCCTTTGAACAGCCTATTAAGTCTGCCTACTTATGTTCTTCTCATTTCAAATGCCCCCTGAAAATACAAGGTCTGTCCAGAAAAAGTCCAACCATTGTTAATAAAATGAGAATAATTTTTGTGACATGGATGTAACCTGGCAGTCAAGGAGACTGGAGTGGAATGCACATGTGTGAACAATGACGACTTCACTGTACTAGTCAGTGGGGACAGTAGATGCCATTGAGTGAGTATGTGTATGTAGTGTGTGACCATTGCATTCAAAATGACTGAGCAAGAAGATCAACAAATCTGCATCAAATTTTGCATTAAGCTTCAACATTGTTCTGTGGACACTACTCCAAAGATTCAGAAGGCCAAAGCTATGGGCAACTGGTGATTGGCAGCTTCATCACAACCTATCTGCTCAATCATCACATTGTGCAGAGATTTTTGAGAAACATCGAATCAGACAGATGACTCACTCCCTCTACAGCCCAGATTTGGAGCCTTGCAACTTTTGTCATTTCCCAAAACTAAAATCACCTTTGAAAAGGAGGAGATTTCAGGCCATTGATGAGATTCAGGAAAATACCATAGGACACCTGATGGTGACTGGGAGAACTGTGTGAGGTCCCAAGGGGCCTACTTTGAAGGGGACTGAGGTGTCATTGTTCTATGTTCAATGTTCCTTGTATCTTCTTCAGTAAATGTCTCTTTTTGTATTACATGGCTGGATACACTCTGGGAAGACCTCCTACTTTCCCCCACTCTCACCTTTTACCATCTGCCCTACCCTCTTCCCATTCATGAGAAACTTCACCAAGATGACTAAGGAAAGCTTACACTAGAGTGACCAAATCATCCTACTTTTAGAACTGAAAGTCCCACCATATCCTGGGAAACCCTCCACCCCAAACAAACCCAGCTGCTGCTCATCCCACATTACACATGTTGCAGAATCTCTTGCTGTGCTTAAATAACTGATAGATCTGCCAAGCTCACTCAGCAAATCCAGTGGCCATGGGACAGACTTTCTTCCTTTGTTTATAATGACATCAAAGATGCTTGTTTTAAAATTAGCAGCCTGATATAGTGTGAAGTATCTGTGGACACCCTGTTGTCATTTCTAGCTATTTTTTTGGTATAATATTGTATCAATCAGTGGTTTATTATGAGAAAGAGAACTAGATTTCTCAAGCTGAAAGAGACTGCGTATAAGGAATAACTTGCTTACAGTTTTTTTAATATCTGAAGAAGAGGTGAGGGGCCTCCAAACTGACTCCACAATAGGTATGACTCAGAGGTCAGGAAGTTCTGCTGCCACTCTGACCCCTGCCACCATGGAAAAATGCCTGTCACGCTCACAGAGCTGGTAAGTAAACAACTGCACCCTAGTTTGAGTATCACATGGAAACTTGCTGGCAATGAAAATTTGAGGGCTCTGCTCCACACCTACAGAATACCAGGTGGGGCCCTCCTGATGTGTGCACTGACCAGCAGTGCCCACAGTGTCATGGATGAGACATGAGACAAATTCACACGGACTACTGAGTCCTGTGGAGGAAAAGGGCCGGCACAGCTACTCCCTCAAGGGGGGAGAGCCTCCGAACAGTCTGGCCACTCTCTCAAGGGGAAAGCGGCTTGGAGGGGCCCGGCAACTCTCTCTCAAGGAGAGAGAGAGCATGCTGACCCTTACCTAGACAGCCTTTTATTGGGCTTTTTTGTTTTTGTTTTTGTTTTTTTTTTGCATAGGAGTTCAGGTACAACTTAATAATCATTGTCAGGCAGTAAACAGTAGATAGTATACAAAGAACCATTAGGGCTTCTCCTAAGTCAGTGTCTGTCAGCTAAAAGGCTACAGAACTTTGGGAACATAAACTCACGTTCTGCTTGGGCCTTTATCATTTAACTAAAAGCATACTCAGCAACACAGGTCTCACAGGATTGTTAAGAATTGTTTATCTTGCCAGATTACCCGGGCACTAGATACCTGGTAAAAGGTTACACCGTCTTTCCTGTCACAGGTCTTTAGGCTTAAGGGGATTAGATCCAGGAACCCTTCTCCCAGAGGATCTGGGGACTTGGGCTTCATCAAAGCCAGGGGGCGAGGGTCCATCACTCCCTCTTTGTCACAGCCCCGCCGCCCCCCCACCCCCGCCCAGTCCTTCCATGATGGCCTCCCAAGTGATCGTGTCTGGCCTAGGTTGCCCCTCCTCTGAGGGGTCTCACCTGTCTCTCACCATCCAACCATACTCTGGGCACAGGGAGATGAAGCAGAGGCAGTGTTTGCTATCAGAGACAAGCTTTGTCTCTTTGTGGCTCGCATTCCAGAGGTCACTCACTCAACCTTAGGCATGGGAGACAGTTTACAATTCCTGAAACCAGGCAAAGCAGTTCCCAACACCCTCCAGTGATTCTGATATGTACTGAAGTGTGAGAGCCACCTCACACTCTTCCCAATGCCCCCATCTTCCCAATCTCACACAAGTGTGTGTAGATACTAGAAACTGCTTCACATACAGGGCTCCAGCTACAAGGGAAACTGGGATATGTACTTTTAGCTTTTTGACCTGACTATAAGGAGGGTGGAAGGGATATTGAGAGAGCTGTTATTGCTTAATAGCTATTCTGCCCTTTTTTCCTGACCTCCTTCTAGCAGGAACTCAGTCCTCTACCACTATAGATCCCCTCTAATTAGAAGAAAATGTAGGAAAATATCTTTGTTATCTAAGGATGAGAAACCAGAAAGCCAAATAAATTGGTGAATATGATAACACTCAAAAATTCAGATTTTTGTTCACTAAAGGACACCGGAGATAGACTTAATAGAAATGCAACAGAATGGAAGAAGACATCTCACTGGTATTTATTAGGAACTTCAATATCAACAAAAAATATAATGGGCACACTATGTAGAACAATTTATAGAATAGAAACCCTGAAGTGCCACTCAGTATACAAAGAGATGCTCAAACCTATTGCTATCAGAGAAGTACAAAATAAAACAAGATCTATCTTCACACTCACCATGGGGTGAATAAGTAGATAAAGTATAGTGGAGACGTTGCAGCAGTTAGAAGCAAAGGATTAGCCACAGGCAACATACCTTAGAGCCATAATGACATGTGAGAAAAGTAAGAAAAATAATGAGATATAAAACAATGTTATTCATCTATGTAAAGTTACATACACACACACCAGAAAAAAAGCATATTAAAAAAATAACTAATAAAATGCTCATTAGGCAGGTTACAATGGTTACCTATAGAGCTCAGATGCATGGAAGCAGGGATAAAAAGAAAAACAGAATAAAAAATTGCTTTTCCTACATCCACCCAAAGATGCATATGATGTAGAGCAAGAGAAGCCCAACGCAAAAGCATACGTGCATGCGATTCCACTTCAACAGAGTGCAATGAGACAAAATTCATCCGTGCTGTTAGACGTCAGGGTGATATTACCGTTTGGAGAGTGATAATTACTAGAAAAGAACATAAAGAGGGCTACTAGGGTGTTAGTAACATTCTGTTTCCTGATAAGATGAAAGCTGATTGAACTGTCCACCTATGTGTCTATGAATGTATGTGTTTTATACTTCATTCAGTAAAAATGTAAACTATTTTTTAAAATCAAAAGAAAATACATGGATACAAATCAGCAATAAACATTTGGCAAAAACACATATAATGAAAAGATCCAGAAATGGAGTATGGAGAGGCTAAAGTGAAAGGAAATGAAGGCTCCTGCCCTTGCCCCCACGCCGGATCACTGCAGTTAGTGCTTGCAGGGCAGCGTGAATCAGAGCTGGCCCCTAGCCTGGGGGAAGGGGGGAGAGGCAGGCCCAGGCCAAATGTTTGTGGGCCCAGGGAAAACAGCTCAAATAGAGGCCCACATACCAGTTATCTAAAAAATTAAATGCTATAACTAAAGCTAGCAAACTGTTAAATAAAATATGTTCTATCTGCCCACCTTGACATATTTAGGCGCACACACACACCCCTTCATAAGGATCAGGGAGGCCAGGTTTAAATTTAGAATTCTCAGACTCCCAGGGTCCCTACCCAACCCAGTAAAGTCCCCACGTTGCAAGAAGCCTCATAATTGCATGTATGGGCATCCCAGGACTTCTTGATTCCACCCGAACTCCCACAAGGAGCCATGCCTTAGTCCCAGGGGTGCACACCAGCAACCAGATTTGCCTACGTGAGGATGCACCCAAGGAAAAGGCCCGCGCAGGCCTTGAAAACAGGCTGGTGCCTCCTGGGCATGGAATTACAGCACCCCAGGTACCAGGAGTGGTCTAGAGCAGACACATAGTCTCCAAGTGGGTACATCCCTTTGGCCCCATGGACTCTTCACTTTGTGGAAGGCCACAGCAGAGGGGACCAGTGTGAAGACCAAGGTCAGGGCCTCTCAGGGCAGATGCCCTATGTCCCAGTGCTTTCCCACTGATTCAACCCCACCAGATGGAAATAAGTTGACATTTGCCCTACACTTCAGAGTTTGCAAAATACCTTCACATAGAATACTCTTAATCCTCTCAATCTGGTAAGATTACAATATCATTTGATAGATGACAATACTTGGCCAAAGTGACTCCTGAAGTCACACAATTAAAAAAAAAGAGTACTGCCAGGTTTCCAGCCAAAGACTTTTCCTTCTCAATGTCAAAGGTCACATTCTTTCCACTATTCAACACTGCCACCCATTCCTCAGTTTTCTAAAGAACAAATGGGGGCTTAAAAATCATAACTATATGGAACTGGTAAATATGAGGCGGGGAGGGGACTTTAACACCAAACAGACTCCTTTCCAAGAAAGAGTGTTGAGTCCAAAGCAAATCTCATCACTGGTACAAAGAATACTATGTGGGTGTAGCAGTCCTAACTGAGTCCCCATCCCCACCCCAAACCACAAAATGAGGACCTTCAACACAATTAAGCAATCTCCACCCAAATTCTGCACCAATTACATGGGGGGTGGCCTGGCCACACGGCCCGCCTTCTCTCCACCACCCCAACAAAAATACTTTATTAATAAGAGGGCAGCATAAAGCCATGGCCTCCATCTGCTCAAGGACAGTCCAGAGAGAGCAGCCTGGCACCAACCCCGGCTGACACCCAACCCTCCTCTGGCGAGGACCCACTAAGCTATGCCTCCCTCTAATTACCAGGTGTCAGGCCCAGGGCCTGGCCACTTATTTAGAGAACCAACTCCTGCTCCTGGCACACATGTCTATGAGACTGGGGTTGCAGGCACTATCTGCTCAAGACCAGCTGCTTAAAGCTGTCGTCTCCTCGCTTCACTAAACCGGGACACCTCCTGCTGCCTGTGCACCCCCAAACTGAGCAGCATCATGTCGCTTGCACACACGGCTGCAGAGTACATGCTGTCAGATGCCCTGCTGCCCAACCGCAGAGGCCCCCACCTCAAAGGACTGCGCCTAGAACTACCCCTGGATCGCATGGTCAAGTTTGTAGCTGTGGGCTTCCCCCTGTTGCTGATGTCCCTGGCGTTTGCCCAGGAGTTCTCCTCTGGTAAGTGGCTCCCAAGACCCAGTGTATAAGAGACTCTACCTTGTTTCTCTCTTTACATCATGGGTTCTGAAACGAGGCCGTTCCCACATCATCTAGGTGCTATGACTACCTGGGCATTACCCAAAAGGCTGACCATGCATGAGTTTAGAGTATCAGCAAAGGCACCAAAATTTTTTGAAAGTCATTTCCAAAATTTTGAAAAAAAAAGATTTAGTTTAAATTGCAGTAAAATACATGTATTTTATGTCATTGCAATAATTAAACTTTTTATTTTATATGGATGAAGGAGATTGGGGCCCCGTAATCTTTTGAGGACCCAGGACTTCAAAAGGTCTTGGTCTTCCATGCTTTGGATAAGTCTCTTACGTTCTTGGGGCCTTCTTCCTGCTCCCTACCTCCCAGATTGCTGACTTAAGAATGTACGTTAAGTGCCCAACAGAGCTTAGCACATCGAGGGTGAGTAAGCCCTTTCCTTCCTCTCCATAGACTAACATTAACACACACGTGTATGTAGTGTCCTAGGGAAAGATTAACTCAGTAAATCTGCCCCCTCTCTTAAAGAGAACTGGAATTTCTGGCTTTCTTTCCCAGCTGTGTGAGTAGCTTACTACATTTCCCAAAGAAGTGTGCCAACCTCCCACTGCCTCTCCCTTGACCCACAGAGGAGTGAGCTGGTTCCCATTTCTGCCTCTTTCTAGACAATGATGGGAAAACCAAAAACGAGAGAGTCTCCCTCCAAGCCCACTTTCCTTGTAGCACTGTTTGTCCACCTTTTCTCTTTAGGATCAAGAATCCAGGCAATTAATCCTCTAAATTTTAGAACCCAGGGTGTCAGCTCTCTCACCATGAAACTGAAAGCCTTCTGATGCCAAACCATAAGACTGCAGGGAGCCTCTTCCCCTTTCCCCCCCCCACACACCCCTACCTCCCACCCTGTGACTCCCTGCTGCCTGCCTGTTTGGGAGTCCAGGGGGAGCTCAGAGAGAGAAAAAACTGGCAGGCACTAAAGGGAAGTCAGTACATGGGCAGGCCTGAGTCACAGAGAAGAGCGCTATCCTGTCATGCCCGTCCAACGGTGACACGGGCTTGCCAGACCCAGAAACTTGGGCATGGGAAGAAGAAAGTGCCTACCAGGTACACAAATTGGCAGAGCTGTGGAGGCGGCTCCTAGAAAGCTTTTAGCTGAATGTCCTCTGGACTCCAAGGGCTCCCTCAAAGGTGTATTCCTATTCCAGGGTCTCCCATCAGCTGCTTCTCTCCCAGTAACTTCAGTGTTCGGCAGGCAGCCTATGTGGACAGTTCCTGTTGGGACTCACTGGTTCACCACGAACAGGGTGAGCCTGGGCAGTACAAGCCGAAATCCCTCTGGCCTCATAAGGTAAAGTGGGCTCGGAATCAATCAGGCCAGCTTCATGGCTGAGTGGGGTGGGCCTGGACTGCATCATTATACACATTTTCTCTTCCTCTTCACCAACCCTCCCCTTTCACATGTTAGCCATTGATGTTCATGTTTCAGGCATTCTTCGAATGCCTGGTCATCTTTGGTTTCTCACTGGTACCTGCTTGGAAGTTTTGTGCTGATGGATGAAGCTTGCTGGCCAGCAGCCTTCAGTTTAAGGAGAGCCCTGGGCCATTGCATTGGGAAAACTTCAAATGTCAGCATCTGTAATTCATTCTCTCGGGCTGGTCAGTTTTCCCAAGGAGAATGACTCAATCCCTAATTTGTGTGGAGAGGGCAGGGTGGAGTGGATGTCAGGCTGAGCTGCCAACCCTGTGGGAACTCAGATGTGGTATCAGCATTCAGTATTCATTTAACTCCCACCAGGTTCTCAGTGTGGTCCCCCCACCCTCGATGGACCCAACTGCAGAATCTCCCTGGTTTAATGTATCTGAGGAGTAGACAGTGGCCTTCTGCCAGGGGAGGGACAGGGCAGTCACTGAGTATGTCCTGTTGCAGAAAGACTCTGCAGGGCTGCATTTTCAATATTCCTTGCTCAGCCCCACTTTCAGAGGCACCTGGTGTCTCTAACTCCTAAGTCTTTCTGGTCTGTGGTGCAAAAGAGCTTGCTCACTTGCTCCTGCCTCAACTCCCCATCCACCCGCAGGCTGCTGTCCGTGCTCACGCAACTGCTTTTCAGTTTTCAGCGTTTTGTTGCTCTTGTGTCTTCTCCTGCTTTCTTTGTCCTCGCAGGATTATGTCTCTTAATTCTCTTTATTGTTGTTCGGGAGCAGAAGTCATTTACGTGTCCAGTTCGCAATATTTAGTCAGAAGTCACTCATAACATTTTGTTGTTATGACAAGTTTACAAGGTCTCAAAACACAGCAGTTCTCGGACCCAGACAAAACCAGAAAATTAATGCAAAGAGGCCACGAAGTCTCTGTCACTGGAAGTGTTTGAGCAGGATCTGGAAGGTGACAGGTTCAGGACAGTACAGAGGGAGTTTGTGTCAGAAAAGAGTTAAATCTCTAGGGGTGAAGAGTTTGTTTTCAAGAAATGTCATTTTTTAAACAGGCATCAAAAGGTTCTAATTTTCTCTCAGTCTAACGTACCTTTTCCAACACATTTCTCTTGTTTAGTTCTAAAACTCACACACACACACACACACCCCATGCCCCTCTATCTAGATGCAACCAAATATTCATCCTCCCACTTATTCTTCAAACTCTCCCCCAAAATCAAAGCGCCCTGGTGCAGAGAAGCTGTAGCTAAGCAGTCATAAGGGAATAAACTCCAAAACCAGACTGCTGAGTCCCAATTCCCATTCGCTTACCTTCTACATGTGAAACTTGTACAAGTTACTTAATATTTTCACATTTCAGTTTCTTTGTGAAACAGAGATACTAACAGTACCTACCTGATAGCACCCCTGTGAAAATGAAGTGAAACTATGCATGTTATGCACCTAACACAAATGTAGCTTTAAAAGCCTTTATAGGTAGTTTTTACTGTGGGCAGAATAGTGGTCCAACCTGGTAGGTATGATAAGTATGATGAAGAAACAAGGAAAAGTCCCTTATCTCTGGTAGCTCATGAGAGGGGGAAGAAAAGGAAATGGGATTTGACCTCTTCTCTGGAGAGTCTAAATGCAAGTCAGCAATGTTGGGGGCTTTCACTGGACCTAGCTAATGGACTCTAAGTGTTTGGTGATAAGAATCTGAAACAGAGAAAGAAAAGTGGAAGACTGAGAATAAAGACACCCTCCCCTGGGATGCAGTGACCATGTTGGCCTTGACTTCTGGTTAGCTGTCCCGGCTCACATGCATGGGGAACAGGGAGCCCTCTTGCTCTCTCTACACACCCACCCCCCTGCTCCATCCCCCATCTCTCTCTCACCTCCTTCCTTTCTTCCTCTCTCCCTTCCATATTCCCTTTCTTTCTGCCTCTTGCCTCTCTCCTTCCTGGAGAACCTACACAGACCCCAGATCAGAAAAGTGGAGTTGGGGAGTGTGGAGATCTACTGTTCCTTCTCTCCTGGGCCTCACTGTATTCAGCCAAGTCAATAAAGAGAGTCTAAGGACCTGGGCCTGTGGCAGCTCTTTCCCCTTCTGAGGCAGAAGCCCCACAGTCAGAGCTCTCTCCACAAGGCCCCAACACCCTGGGCCTCCCTCCTCAGCTCACTCTCACCCCACAGGCCCTCCCCTACTCCCTGCTGGCCCTGGCCATGGTCATGTACCTGCCAGTTCTGCTGTGGCAGTATGCCGCTGTGCCGGCCCTCAGCTCAGACCTGCTGTTCATCATCAGTGAACTGGACAAATCCTACAACCGCTCCATCCGCCTGGTGCAGCACATGCTGAAGATCCAGCACAAGAGCTCGGACCCCGATGATTTCTGGGATGATCTGGAACAGTGAGTTGTCTCTTCCACTCAGAGAGTGGAAGAAAAGTTCTTTCTTTCTGAAGAACTCCATCAAACATCAATGTGATTTCCTTCCAGAGTAAGGTTTAAATTAAACTATCCTTTACCGGGGGTGTCCAACCTGTGGCCCACGGGCTGCACACAGCCCAGGATGGCTGTAAATGTAGCCCAACACAAAATTGTAAATTTATTTAAAACATTATGAGGGTTTTTTTGCGTGTGTGATTATGTGTCACAATGTATTTAATGTGTGGCCAAGACAACTCTTCTTCCAGTGTGGCCAGGACACCAAAAGGTCAGACACCCCTGCATACCCACCTTCTCCTAGGTGCAGACTGACACACCCTCTCATTCACTTGCTATCACTGGCGTACAGGGAGAAGGGAAAGGGCTCTGCCTCTAGTTTACAGGTGACACAGAGTCTCCAAGGGATTAAATGCTCTGAACTACTTCTTTCATATGCCACTCCCCTGCTCAGAAACCTCCAATTGCTCCTCTCATGCATATAGAATATCCATGATCTTCCAAGTGTTTTTCCAAGGCCCTCCACACACACTGTCACCGACCACTTTCTCAAACTTCTAACTACCAAGAGACAGAAATTTTCCACTCTACCTAGGGAGTCTCCTTTTCTCCTGACAGGTCCGTCAGCCACCGTTTATGAGTACCAGGCACTCACTGGTCTGGGTGCTTTAGAAACACACGTCTGAGCGTGCAGTGGGGGGCAGAGGTGGGGAGGAGACAAAACTACAGCTACCCATGTGGGGCTTATACTCTACTGAGAGAAAACAGACATGAATGGTCATAACACATGCGTAAATTATGTGGTAGACAGTACGTGGTTTGAAGAAAAAAAGTCAAGCAGGGTAAGGGTGGGGTGACCAGGAGAGCTGGATGGCTGTGGAGTGGTGCGGTTTTACACAGAAGGGCCAGGGTGGGCCCCACCAAGAGGGCAGTCGAGCTAAGATCTGAAACCACATTCTGTCTCATGTTTGTGCACATACCCCTTCTGAACTCTATCTTTTGAAGGCCAGCTCTGCAACGATGTTTTCTCTCAAGGTTTCTGAACACTCAGCCCACACTGTCATCCTCCCTCTCCTCATTTACAGCTACCACGGGTTGCACTCATCATTTTAACAAACCGAGCGCTATTTTTACTTTATGTTTACATATCCTATCTGTCCTTTCCCCACAGCCAGACTGTAAATGTCTTCAGAACAGAGACTGGCTTATATGTACCTGAACACCACAGCTCTCAACAAGTACTTGTTAGCACATTTATTTTTATAAAATAACTGGATTGGCCTAAATGTCATACAGAGTATACAGACCATAAACCAGAATATGCTTATTTAAACTCCCCGTCCAGTGCTAATTTAATAAGCCTTACGGCTTCCTAAGAGGTTCTTCTTCTGCTTAGAGGTTTATTCTGCCTTGCTGGGCAGAAATAAACCAGTGTGACAACTGATTGTTCATTGATCATTCACTGGGTTTACTGCATTGCACTCACTGCTTGGAGAATGAAGATATACTTCCTTGCCTCCTTTTGGGGAGGGGGTGGTTATGCTCAGAGAAGGCGGATTTTCAGGAGTTGAGAATGCCACGTTGGACAGGCAGATTCTGTGACTTTCTCACATGGCTCCATTAGGATATGGTTCTAAATGGTCCCTCCTAACCTTGCCTCATTTCTTCCCCACCCAGGGCTCGGAAAGAACGATACTTTGAATTCCCCTTGCTTGAGCGGTACCTGGCATGTAAGCAGCGCTCACATTCACTAGTGGCTACCTACCTCCTGAGGAACTCCCTCTTGCTCCTCTTCACCTCGGCCACTTACCTGTACCTTGGCCACTTCCACCTGGATGTCTTCTTCTTAAAGGAATTCAGTTGTTCTGTGAAGACAGGGCTGCTAAGCAATGAGACCCACATCCCTGATCTCATCACATGCAGGCTGACCTCCCTGTCTGTTTTCCAGATTGTTAGCCTCTCCACTATAGCAGTATACACCCTGCTGGTTCCAGTGATCATCTACAACCTCACACGGCTATGTCAGTGGGACAAGCGACTCCTATCCATCTATGAGATGCTCCCAGCGTTTGACCTCCTCAGCAGAAAGATGCTGGGGTGCCCCATCAATGACCTCAATGTGATCCTTCTTTTCCTCCGAGCCAACATCTCTGAGCTCATCTCTTTTAGCTGGCTGAACGTTTTATGTGTGTTGAAGGACACAACCACCCAGAAGCACAACATTGACACTGTGATCGATTTCATGACTTTACTAGCTGGCTTAGAACCTGCAAAACCTAAACACCTCACTCACCGGGTATCTGACGAAAACCCATAGTTAAGAAAACATGGGGTGGGAAATTTTATGGGTAAAAGTCTTTCTCCTTCCTCCCAAGCCTCACTCACTAACACTAAAAAAAATCCACTTTATAACTGCTAAGCTCGGATTCAGCTGAATGATATATCCTGTACCATGTTATCCTAAAGCTGAGAAGACACAATCAACAAGTGGAAAACAAATTTGAAAGTTAAAGCTGAGGAGTCAAAGAACTAAAAAATTAGGTCTAGAGCATAATATGATAGAAAAAAACCCTACGACTAAAATTAAAGTTAGACATTTTACAAGGAAGGAAGGTTCTAAAGGCTATTTATGGAGGCACGTTCTTCTTTCTATAGTTAATACTCCATGGCCCTTCTAGGATACATACTCAGCTTACCCCAAAGAGCAAGCGGGTTAATGTGGTAAGAGAATAAAGATATGAAAACCTTAAAAACCCTTTGGTGTGGCCTCAGATCCTAGGAATATGCCCACCTTGCTTTGTGGAAGACACCAACCTTGCCCAGGCCCTCTGTAGCCTGCAAAGTGGTCAGGAGAAAATGATGGCAGGAACCTGTGATATGCTCTTGGGATGCACTTAATCAAGGGCTGGGATTACAAGCTGTGGACCCCTTCACAATTCTTAGTGGGCCCACATGTGCTTTTAATAGCCCAGGGGAGGCTACACATCCACTTGCAGCCAATCACTGAAGAGCAACCACTTAAGTAAAGTGCTGGTGATCCCCTTCTCTCTCTCCTCTGACTTATCGCCCATCTTATGCAGTAACTCCCATCCCTGTGTCTGTATTTAATGAAAAGTTGATTCAGCTCCAAAAGCCACGCTCGCCCACAATACCAACTGTTTCTCAACTGGTATTTCTTTTTCTAGATGCATATTATACCCTTCTTTGCACAGGTATGTAGAAAAATGATGTCGTTCCTGACAAATCTGGGTAAGTTTACCTAAAACAAGCAACAGGGCTCATAAGTAAACATTCCTTAATGGCTTCTTATTGTCTTTGGTAAAGGTCTGCCTCTTCAGATTGCTACACAAGACCCTTTGCTATCCAAATACTTCCTGCCACTTTGGTCCTCTTGGGCCTCTCCCAAGAGGTCCTCTTTCACTCTAATCAACTACTTGCAGTTCCTATGCTTCTTGTGATGCTAAGCCTTTGGATGCACTGTTCCCAATGCCCAAAATGCCCTCCTGTTCTTCTCTCCTTCAGGGGAAGTGTAGGCACATTTCATTCAAGAAGCCTTCCCTAGCTCCTCCCCCTTCCCTAAGTAGGTGCTGCCCTATCATCCAATACCTACCTTTGAGATAAAACACTACACTCTGTTAATATGGCCCCCCATTTCCCTCTTAAACAGGTCTCCTAAACGTTCTTCCACAATAAACACTATTCTTCTGAATGAGTAAGTGACTCAATGAGTTGTTCAGGAATATTACATTGGGGCACACAAATCCAGCCTCTAAACAATCCTATGTGGAAAAAGCTTTGTGCACAAAGATGCACTTTGCAGCAATTGATGACCAAAAAGTCAAACTACTTGAAGATACTCATGTAAAGTGACTATGCCATAACTGAACTATTAAACAGCCATTTAAAATTATAAAGAAGTCATAATAACATTGCAAAATGACATATTGGTAAGTCAACAAAAAGAAAACATTGTGTTTAGTACATAAAGAGGCATGAAAATATTCAATGATATACCCTGTATAAAGATGCATGAAGACACACATACCAACATGTTTCAAATGGTTCATTCCATGTGGCAGCATAAGGAATTTTTAAACTCCTTGTACTATATTTTCAAAAATTTGCATGAACTGTTTTACCTATTGTAATGAGGTGTTTCTAATGAAGAACAAACAATAAATATTTTAATGAAAATTCCACTGAAATCCATTGGCCAGAACAACTTGCAGACTAAGGCAAATGATAGCACTTTTCCTCCCACCAGGTGTGAAGAGGAATAATGAAAACAAAGTCAGAGGACAAAACCTGCAATGACAAAATACAGCTAGGCAGCCAGTAAACCTAGCAGTTAGGGAATAGGGGTTTACAAAAGAAAAGAAAAATACCCCCGAACCTCTTCTGATCAACCAGAACTATCTGTTTTCAGGGTCCAAGGTAAAGTGCCAATCCATAGTATCAAACGAATGAGTGTGGATAGTTTGCAGGCTGACAAAATTCCTGGCAGTTTCAAAACATGAACTTGTGTGGCTGCCTTGAGTGTGTTTGCTGAGGCACACTGACACCAGGAGGGGCTGCTCTGCTAAAACCCAGGCAGGCCCTACAAAGGGCCGCTTACAACATGGACTGGCATAAAGGGACTTCTGTTAAATCTATTTTTGTCAAGACCGCTGTCGCCATTTTTACAATTTTCAGAAGTGAAATTCCTGGGTCATCGATTCTCAACCTCTCTTTTGAATTCTGACTATGTTACTTATTCAGTATTAGATTTTACCCCAGTAATAAATTTTATTAACTATGTATATATTTTCCTTAATTCCCATATGCCACTGTAGAAGTCTGTATTTTTAACCTGCAACAGTAATTCTATTTCATATAAATAGTGCCTTACAGCTTAGAACTCTCGCTCCCATCCATCATTACTCTACAGTATAGTCAGTTTTCAGAGGAAAACCCTGTTGGCCCAGGGACTCACTCAACTAGCCGGAGGCACTGCTGTGAGAAAGAACGGAAGCCTCTGTCTTCTGAATGGGCGCATTCACCAACACTGCATCCTAAAGAGTTTCCCTCTTCATTTGATTTTTAGATAGACCCGGATTACACATAAATAAACGTGAAGGTACAGAAACTTACTTTTGGCGCCATCAGACAAACTATGACTGAGTGCCTATTTGTGCTTGCGTATTATTAAAGCTGTTAATTCTTCCACCTTTCCTGCTACGTTCTAACCTGCGGGACCAGACACTTTGCTATTCAGCCCTGTAGTCCGGACCTGTACTAAAATCACAGCACTACGGCAACATTTACGCGAGCTGCCGTAAGGTAAGGAAGTCAGGAAGACGGCAGGCGCACAGCTCGTGTTCGAGCGCAGCATAGAGCGCAGCGAGGACTCTGAGTACCGAGTGTATAAAGCTGGTGTCTGCCGCAGTGGCCTGCAGGAGCGCGTCACAGTCCAGCGAAGGTTTTTGTCCGCTCCTCCGCCCAGCAATCACACTACTAATTTAAGCAGGGGCACGTGAGTTAGTGTCACAAGGGTGCCTGCCCCCGGACGCACAGGAAGTGATTCTCAGCACCCGGATGTTTCGCTAGTCGGCGCCGGGAGGTAACTTCCCGGCAGAGGCTAAAGTAGCAGAAGGTCGGGGTTTCACTGCGTGAATTCTGTTCCAGCCACTCTTCTTGGCAGCGTTCTCGGAGAGGTCGGTTCTTCGGGGCCCGTTTCCGCCAGCACGGACCCGACGGGGCCGACGTCCCGCCGCCTCTCGGCCGGGCGCTGATGCCCGCTGCGCCCGAGAGGCCCCGCAGTGGGCCCGAGTCATGAGCTTGCTGGGCTGCCTCACCCCGTCGCCGCGGGCCGCGCCGCAGTCCGCCAAGGCCAGGATGAAAAAGCCCCCAAAGCGGAGCCAGAACGAGAAGTACCGGCTCAAGTACCTGCGGCTGCGCAAAGCCGCCAAAGCCACGGTGTTTGTGAGTCTCGGTCTTTCCCTGTCTCCATACTCCGAATTCGCGAAATCTTTCCCCAAACCGTCCCCCTTCCCAGAGTGGCAATGGTAGTGTCCTGTTAGTTTTCGCAGTTATACATCGCTTCTCGGTAGCCTTGTACCCTTGGACAGATGACGTATTTCTATAATTTTTTTTCTTACCTGTGAGACTTAATATTTACTTTGCTGAGTTGTGAAGATTAAATGAGGAGAGTAAAGTGTTTGGTGTCTAAAAGTTTTAGCCATTTTCGTTATAACTGCAAAACTCTTGGAAACGCGTTTGATTCTCAAGAGAACCTGAGAATGGGACACTATTTTAAAAATAACACCGAATCCCAGAAAGATGATTTGCTTAAAGTGTCAGCCCTGACACCAATTTAGACTCTTCGATTCTAGTTTCTTTATTACTTCCACTCACCCAGTGCCCTTCCCTAAACAGACATATACAGGAAGCTTTCAATAATTTACTGCCTTCTAACTCCTTTTGAATATCCCCAGTATTTCTGCCATTTTTTCTCTTGCAGAGTCACTGGGTGTGTTGAATGAATGAACTGGTTGGCCAGCCCCACACTCCATGTTAACATGTTCTGACTCACCCGAGCTTGCCTCAGTGCGGGGCAATAGAGAGTGGAGTCCCCAAAGGTCCTCCCACGTCTGAATCACCACCTCACCTCGTCTTTCTACCCCACACTTGAACATCTCTCCGCTTTTTGGGGAAGCATAAGGGAAAGTTCGGGAACGGGCACATTCATTCCAGAAACATTTATTTAGCACTTGCTGTGTGCACTGAAGAGAAACACAAAAAGTATGATTAAGAGGATTTGATACCTTTTATTTCCTACATGTCAAAGGTACTTGAAGCTTGGAGCCTGTACTGTTAGAAGGACTTTGGTTCCATTCAGTATTAGGTGAAGGTTTTGTGAAGAAAAGGGCTATTGTTTTCGACTCACAGGCAGAGTTTGAGTTCCCACCTATGGACCACCCGGAGTGCAGCATTTCCCTAGGACTGCTGCTTGGGAGACAGACTGAATCATCAGTAAAGAAAGACAGTGCTTGAATAAGTAGATGAGGAAGTCTAAGAATTTTACATATTACGGTTGATTTTGTTCCATCCAGTTTTTCTCTAGGGTTCATATTGCGTGGGATGCTTCCGGTTAGGCTGGTTTTGAGAGCTCCCCCAAGAGTCAAGGTACTTGGGCATGGCTGGTCCTCATATTCACAAGGATTGAATTTAAGCATCCATGGATTTAAGCCGGATGCCCTTTTCCTTGCCGAAGGTGACCCTAATTAGGATGACTGCACATCTTGGTTTGCCTAGAACAGCCCTAACCCACCATATTGTTCTGCAATCATCACTAATAGTACTCCTTTTTTACTCAGAGGTAGCCCAGTTTTCATAAATTCTGTAATTACCCTGTGCACAGTCAAACTGGACTCCACTGTTACCTGTAGGTTCTTTTGTAGTTTGCACGGTAGACTAGTTCTTCTTCTTATCTAGCAACAAAGGACTTCTTTGGTTTGAAATATGACTCATCTTCCCAGCATAATATTTTGCTCTTTTATTCATTTTATGTGATTATATTGATTCCATTTTTTTCCTTAAAGGAAAATGCTGCTATTTGTGATGAAATTGCTCGTCTTGAGGAAAAATTTCTTAAAGCAAAAGAAGAAAGACGGTGAGCTGAGTTCATTTTGTTTTGTGTTTAGAGGCACAGTTTGGGTGACCGATATGCTGTTACTGCTCTGGGGATTGCTCTCCAGTGGGTTTTTGTGCACTGCACAGCCTGCTGACCGCTGGTCAAGCACAGAGAAACAGCCTGTGGTGTCGGCTCCCATTTATCGTAGCTGCGTTAGATCAGTGATGAGACAGCTCTCTATTCATCTCTCTGATGAAGCCCTCTTGCCACAACTAATAAGTAATCTAATAATATAACTCCCCAGTTATAAAATAAACTCTCATCCTGCAAATTTGTGTTCAGTATGTCCTAGTCTGTGCAAAGCCGAAGGGTATGTGTGCATATGCAGTTCATGGTGCACGTCTTTTAGAAGTCTGACACCTTCCAGCCTCAAGTTACAGCCATTCTCCAGGTGCAAAGAGACATACTGCAATTCTTTATCCTTCATCTCTGGAGTATTACCCTGTGGACCTTCATTATTCTCAGGGTCCAATAAGAACGTTATTATAAGTGTAATAATCTTGTACATAGTTTTGACTTTTCCCAGTACTTAAGTAAACATTGACTTGAGATAAAATGGAAGCTCACACCTCTGCTTCCTTTCCTTCCCAACCTCAGGTACTTGCTAAAGAAGCTCCTCCAGCTTCAGGCTCTAACTGAAGGGGAAGTACAGCCCACAGCTCCTCCCCACAGCTCCAGTTTGCCCCTGGCTTATGGTGTGGCCAGCTCTGTGGGGACTCTGCAGGGAGCTGGGCCTATTTCTGGGCCTAGCACTGGGCCCGAGGAGCCGTTTGGGAAGAAATCCAAGAAGGAGAAAAAAGAAAAAGGCAAAGAGAACAACAAACTGGAAGGTACCTGGAGGGGATATCAGTTGTGCTGGTGGCTCAGTGCCTGTTGACAAAGACCTAATACTAACTGGTGGACACTCGTGGCCATGCTTAAACTCTCAGCTGGTCCTTAAGCAGCCCTAATAGCCCTTGGAAAACAAGTGTGTCAGAGCCATTTTGAGTGGAGGAATGCCAGTTAGACCTGGTTAAATGTGCAGGGAGCAGACTCAGGCTTCCACCTTCCCTATCCCCAGCTCTCTAGGCTGCCTTCAGTTCACTCTTTGCTAGAGGCAGGAAAATGAGCTAGGTGGCCTTGGGAGCATATTGCTGGCTTGGGAAATTTCTGGTGTGTGAAGTAAGAGGCCTTAAAAAGTGTAAGACTTTTGGGTCCTAAGCAGTAATATTCAAATTGGTTATTGCTGGGTCGGTGGCTTAGAAGGATACTCAGGGCTTTGGGGGAAAGTCCTGTGTGCCCATTCAGTGTGTGTAGAGCCAGGGTTGGCTTATTGCTCTTAGCATTTACATGTAAAATTTCCCCTTCCCCTTAGCATTGGGAGGGGCCTAAAGTGGGTGACCCCAGATTTGCGTTTCAGTTCTGAAGAAAACATCCAAGAAAAAGAAAATGGAGGGAGGTGCTCGCAAGCTGGTTCAGCCCATTGCCCTGGATCCCTCAGGACGGCCTGTGTTCCCCATCGGACTGGGGGGTCTAACAGTATATAGCCTGGGGGAGGTGAGTGAGACCAGTGATACAGAGAGAGGAGCTTCAGAAAGGTGGGGATGGGGTTGAGCCTTCCCTCCCCGTTCCCAGTAGTAGCAGCACTCGCTGTTCCAGACCAACACCAGGAAATCTCCAGGCCCTAGGAACCAGGTCAGTTCGGTCTGCCATACAGCCTGCACACTTTCTGTGACTTGCGTCACTCTTTGTAGCCCAAGTGGCTTCAAAGGCTACCTGTAGCACATGGGGCTTCTGGATTCTCCGGTGACTTCATCTGCAGGTTGGGGGAATCTTTTTTGTAGATCATCACCGACCGACCTGGCTTCCATGACGAGAGTGCCATCTACCCAGTGGGTTACTGCAGTACTCGAATCTATGCCAGCATGAAACGCCCAGACCAGAAGTGTCTGTATACCTGTCAGATCAAGGATGGTGGTGTGCAACCTCAGGTATTTTTCTTCACAAAAATCTTACTGAACTTGATGGAAAACTGGTCAAAGCATTAAGTTGGCTAGAAAGCACTTACTACAAAAACTTTCTTGGCAAAAATTTCTCACTATAATTTTGATTAAATCATTTATAAATAGTATTATGCAAGTCAAAAAATGCAGAAAATGAATTGAAAAGGGGATTTGCAGTCAGAATGGCCCATGAGATATTTTAAGGTTAACCCGAGATTACATGGAGAATGATCTCATTGGTGTGTAAGATACCATTTGCTTTTGTATTTAGAGACATAAGTAAGTGGATCGAAAGGGGTCTGGAGGGGCATGGAACCGGTTCAGTGTTGACCTCTGGAGAGCAGTCAGGCCAGGAATATAGAATTGAAAGAGTCAGAGGACTTTGTTTTCTTGGATTTATTTGAATTTTTAATGGCACTGTAGGAAACTGTACCTACCTGCTAGTGTGGTATACATCAGCTTCACGTTCCAGAGTAAAGAACAGTTACAGGACAGTATGAGTTCCTGTCTCCTACTTCTTCCTGGAAGGTTGCTCTCATGGCTCCTTTGTCTTCCTCAGTTTGAAATTGTTCCTGAAGACGACCCCCAGAACGCCATCGTCAGTTCTTCTGCAGAGGCCTGTCATGCAGAACTGCTCACGGCCGTAAGTGCTACTGCGTAAGTTGGCCAACAGCTTGAAGACAGACAGAAAGACCACTTTGGGTACAGTTACAGTGAGACCTTTTCTCCTGCTGCAGTGAGCGGAGATCTCTTACTGTATAGAAGGCTTTCTTTCATCGCCCGGCTGTTGGGCTGTTGTAGTAACTGAAGTCTCCAAGAGGATCCAAGCCAAGAAGGCTTGCTGTGGATGTTCATGCCCATGTTCCAGCCCAAAACCCATTCTCATCTCCCTCTGAGCTTTCAAAATAAAATTCTCTCTCTCCCATCCAGGGGAAAACCAGTGTCTAACGTGCTTCCATCTGGAGCTGACTTTTTTGGGTTTTCTCATCCAACCATCCACAACCTGATCCAGAGTTGCCCGGGAGCTCGAAAATGTGTCAAGTAAGTGTGGTCAGGTCCGCTCCCTTGAGAGATGCTATACAATTGCAGGCCAGGGACAACAACTGTTCTTTTCATTCCTATGCTTACTGGTCTGCTCCTGTGCGCATAGCATGCTTGTTTCTTGACCACTGTGCCTGCGTATTGCCTCAGTCCTCTGCACAGGCGAGCAGAAGCCAGTTCCCCACTATACCATAATTATCGTTTTCTGTGTGCCCCATGACAGCAAAAGGAAGTCCTGCAGAATAATGTGCCACTAAAGAAGCCTATCTGTCTTTTTAAAGGTTTTGTTGTTGTTGCTAATGTGTTTTTAGGTATATGTTGGAGAGCTTTCTAGAAAAAAATGGGTTGTGGCTAGCAGCTCTTGATAACAGTTCCCTTTGGTCCTGCAGTTACCAGTGGGTGAAATTTGATGTGTGTAAACCTGGAGATGGGCAGCCATCCCAAGGCCTGCTAGAGAGTGAGGCAGCTATAAGCTTTGAAGCCTTTCAGAGACAGACCTTTGATGAAGATCACACTGATCCCATGCTACAAGGTATCATTTAATGTTATCTTCTGGTTTGAAAATTGACCATATTTAGGCTGCCCTCCCCTCTTCATCCATTAAGCTGAGTACCCCAGATGTCAGGGCAGAGGTACAAGCTTTTGCTGCTCTGATCCTGGAGAGTCCCGAGCCAAGAGAACCTGCTGCCCTGCGTGGCTCTCCAGCAGTCCTCACAGAAGTCACAGGGCACGGCTGGGATCTTAACAGTAAGGCAGGGCCCACTGAGAAACTAAGGTTTCACATTTTCTCCTGAAGTTAAGACCTAAGTGGAACTCCAGGGGCAAATTTGCTGTGCAGGACTAAGATTCCCGGTGAGGAAAAGGGGATCAGGTCACGTTCTCAGTCCCGCCTGTATCTCACAGATTCCCTACTGTAAATGGATAGGGTAGCTGGGGTATCATCACGATGATCATATCAGCAGAGCACTGAACTGGGAATGAGAATTAAAATTCCCACTCTCTGCCTGATACACTACATAACTCTAGGCAAGTCACTTAATCTACTTCAAACACAGTGAAAGTAAGTATCTTCATTGCAAAAGAATTGTCCTATCTCATGAAACAAGGGTGAAATTGGGCTGGCAGATGCAAGGGTGTTAAGGATTTGAAAGAACATACGTGTATCTGATCAGTCTCCTGAGATTCCCAGGCAACACTGGAACTTAAGGAATTTTTCCCCAGGATCCTTGGACCTCCCGGAGCTTCAGCCTGCAGCCTTTGTGTCTTCTTACCAACCCATGTTCCTGACACACGAGCCCCTGGTAGAAAACCACCTGGAGCACTTGAAGTCTCCAGCGCAGTGCAGCCCAACACAGTCTCTAGACTGAACGAGAAGGGCTCAGACACCACCGCATTTTCATCATGACGATTTTTTAACTTAATCTAAAACTTAGAATATATGGAAGGAGGCAGCAGTTCAGAAGAAATTATTAACACGTTTTGTTGTGGAGCTTCCCATGGTGACAGTTTTCCCTGAGAAAAACTTCACCTGCTTTATTTTTAGTAATAAATTTCTCTTAACAATTCTACTTATTTTCATTTTGTCATCAGGTATAATCTGTTTTGCTTAGTGCTGACTCAGGAAGGAGTCAGTACAGTTCTCACACCTTTCACCTTTGATTCTGATCCTACTTAGAAGACTGGTAAGCCCCAGCCTCTGTATCCCAAGCAGCTGATTTATTTCTATGTCAGTATCATCGAAATCAAATCCTGCTCATGCCCAAGCTGGAGGCACACTTTGTCCATTTACATTTCACCAATCCTCCAAGGGGAGCAAAAGTTCTCTAAACACTTTCTACATCTTCTTTGTGGCTTCTTATCAGAGATGTGCTGTTAACTAAGTACATTGAAACTGCATGATGACAAATTTAGATAGGACTGGGCATCAGCTCCCAGGCTCCCTCACGGCTCACCCTGTCATTTCATTAACCACGTGACAACTGCGTTCAGTACAACTGAATTATCTGGACCCTGTGTGTGGCATTAAGGTGGAGGCTTACCACATCGCCTAATCCTGACCACTCCGCAGCCGCTGGCTAGACGGGCAGTGAGGGCATCGCAGGGAGTGCCCACCCCAGTACCAGGCCTGGCTGCAATGGGACGTGACAGAAGGCCCCAGGAAAAGAATGGGGAAGGGGAGGTGAGATCTGGACTGTCACTGTGTGCTACAGCTTATAACTGCCAGCTGGGGACAATGCGAATGGGATTGCTGTTTCAGAGGCATGAATCTGGCCGGCCTGGGGAGGGACTCAGGCAGCAGCATTTAGAGCACCCCACGCTGGTCACTATAAAGTATCAGAAGCTGAAGTAACATTAATTTTATGACTTTTAATTATAGTCTTTTTATAACTGTAAGCTTTTACAGTGCAAAAACATTATTATGATTTGGATTATGGCAAATCAAGGGTGGAAAGGGTATTACTCAAAGCTGTTAATATTTTTCTTTTTTCTCTGTGTAAGTTGCCTGAACATACCTGTACTTATACAGAAATGATATATGCTGCCTTTATCACATAGAAAATACTTTTCCATTCTGTTACAGCTTGAGTAAATCACATCTTAAAAGAAAGCTTCATTTTAAGAAAGCCATTTAAAAATGTTTTGACAGGTTAGTATTTAAAAATACTTACTTTTTGCCCTGGCTGGTATGGCTCAGTGGATTGGGCACATGCCTGGGTTGCAGGCCAGGGCCCAGCAGGGGACGCACGAGAGACAACCATACATTGATATTTCTCCTTCTCTCCTTCCCTTCCCCTCTAAAGATAAATAAATAAAATCTTTGAAAAAAAATATTCACTTAGTAGCTTTCCTAGAACAGAAAGAACCCATTTGTGGTTCTGAAACTTAGGGAGTCAAGATGTACATCTTTTAAATTTAAACTAATCAGACTGTATTGAAATGCATCATGTGCCAAAAGGCTAAAACTCTTATCAAATATAGTGTGTATGTATGTATTTATATAAATATCAGACATGCGTTCACATGTATGGGGATACATGGAATATCAAATGTTTTTTATGGATCATCATTTTTAAAAAGTTGAAAAACAGTACCATATATCTGTCATCTGCTGGATTGTTAGGGGTTTTTTGAGTTTTACCACGTGCAGTGTCAGTGAGAATGAGGTAAAGAACAGCACTGTTCCTGGGAATCGAAACTGTTGGACTCCTGAGAAGGTATCACAGCTGTAAACATATTTATCCTTAAAACTGTTACTGCACATTAAGGGTCCTAAGAAAATTAAGTGTGGTATGATGTTTGCAAGTAACAATTACCACACTGTTCGTTTAATAGTAAAAAAGTGGGAGAAAACCTCTAAGTCCACAAATAGGCAATTGGTTAAAGCGTGGGGCTACCATAAAACAAAACACTCAAATCTGTATACAGTTTAACAGGAAAATTACTTTCCTGGAATAAATGAAAAGCACAGATTACAAAGTAATACCCAGTGTAGTGTGTACAGTACAACCCAGACAAATCAAGTGACTGTTCACCAAAATAACTGTTACTTTCCAAATGATGGATTTGGGGTTATTTTTTACTTATATTTTTGTTAGTGTCCAAATCATCTACAGTGATTATAAATATCATTTTTAAACAGTAAAATGTTATTTCATTTGGGAAACAAGCTGAGTTCCCACAAAATGTTTTAAATTATTCAATCATTAAAAATAAATTATTCAACCATTAAAAATAAGTCAACTTTTACATGACTTTTCATTAATATGTCCACTCCCTAAACCTCGTTTTTCACACTGTGCACTAGGTTATTGGAGATGAAAGGAACCTCAGCTTCTTGACTTGGTCTAGTTTATAAAGTAAAAAGTTTCAGTAAGCCCAGGCTAATTCACTATGGAAGAAAAACATTTTTATATAAATTCAGAGTATCGTAAGAGCACAGTGTTTGTGACCTCAACAGCAGTGAGCAGGAATGTCCTCAGCCTTCACAGCACCACTTCCTGCACTGCCTCACCCAGAACGACTTCCGGTCCTGCCAGCCCCATGCATGGTGAGTGCCCCCTACAGGTGCACCGTTTTTATCTCATACCATGACTTTACTGTACCTCTCCTGTGCTTAGATATGTTTGGGCACACAAACACCCCTGTAAACTGCCAGCAATCTTTGGGACAGTAACAGCCCAGGTGCAGCAGATGAGCAGTGCCACCCAGGTTTGTGTGAGTGCACCTGTGATGTTTTCGTGACAAAACCGCCAGATGATGAGGTGCACACACTGTCCCTGTCAAGCAGCTTGTGACTGTATACTTACATTTCTAACTTCTAGTAGACAACACACAATTACCAAGTGCTGTTAACTGTTTTTAATAAACCAATAAATACGATTCTTAAAAGCTCACACAAAAGCCCTCTTTCACATTTGTCCCATGAGGGTTACTTCTCTAAATGCTCATCACGAAGCTTTACTTTCAGCCTCCCTTTTTTCTTCCATCTGGATATTGTTTTTATAGTTAAAACTCTTAACTTTAAAGAGCCTGAGATTTCTATTTAACTGTAATGACCTGTTTGCCCGTCAGTGACCTCCAGAGTCGCATTCTTCCTAAGCTTGTGATCCCCCCAGACATGCTGCTGGCAACCGGGGTGTCTTTGCTACCATGGCCTCGCCTTTTCTCTGTTCCTGGGGCCGGCCCTCTGCACCTCCCCTGATGCATGCACGTGGTTCTGCCTTGCTAACTCAGCATTCACACTGCCGCTACTCAGACTCAAAGAGCAGAACTGATTTTGGCGTGGAGTGTAACATCCAACACTTCGTCCCCCCACACCCGGAATTGCAGAAACAGTGCTGGGAGGACCTGCAAGGCCTTGTGGGCCAGCCAGATGTTTCACCCGGAAGGAAGTGAATGACACTGCGGTTTGATTTATTTGTAGTCTGGCGTGAGACCACTATGGACAACCAGCCTAACCAGAGCAGCTGTTCCCAACCTTTTTGGCACCAGGGACCAGTTTCGTGGAAGACAATTTTTCCACAGGAGGGGGATGGTTTCAAGATGGTTTTCAAGCGCATGACATTCAAGCTCACCTCCGCCTGTGTGGCCCAGTGCCTGGTACTGACCAGTCAGGCTGGGACTGGTACTGGTCCATGGCCCGGAGGTTGGGGAGACCTGAACTGGAGGACAGAAGGCAGGCATTTCATTATCTACCAGGCCTGACTCAGCTCAAAATACAGAAACAGCCTGGTGCTCGCTGGGAACTGTCCAACAAGTTTCTATTAATTTTCTTTAAAAGCAACTGTTGCCCTGGCTGGTGTAGCTCAGTGGATTGAGCACAGGCCTGTGAACCAAAGGATCGTGGTTCAATTCCCAGTCAGGGCACATGCCTGGGTTGCAGGCCAGTTCCCAGCAAGGGATGCATGAGAGGCAACCATACATTGATATTTCTCTCCCTGTCTCATTCCCTTCCCCTCTAAAGATAAATAAAATCTTTATAAAAATAAAAAAAATAAAAGCAACTGTTGTGTTGTCATCATTTAAACTCCTAAATGCCCATTTCTAAGGGATCCGTACTTCTGCCTGTGGTCATACTGCATCACTTAGCAACCCTGCTGTGAGATCCAGGCATCTGGTCTGCCATGAAAGCAGTGAAGGGAGGAGCTGGCAGGGTGCTGCTGGGGTGGTAGAGGGGACACAGCTTATATTCACAAGGCCATGCGGTCCAGGCATAGCGGACAGCAACCAGAGCGCCAGAACACGAACTGGTATTCAGGGCCAGCGTCCGGGTGGAGAAAGTGTTCATGGGAGCCGGAAGCCACGTGCACCGCCGGTTGCCACAACATGAGACCTAATGAGAGAGCAGTAGAAAGGGAGGGTCAGGTGCAGCAGCGGTGCTCCTAGAGGCTGGGAACTGCCCTTTCAGACACAAAGACCTACTTTCAGCCAAGAACCCACTTCCTCCGGTGACCAGAGCAAACCTGAGTCTGGGTCTGGTCGAACATGGCCACAGGCTGACAAAAATGTCCATGTGATGAACAAGTGACTTAAATCACTAAAGCATGAATTATAAAGGGAGACAGGAAGCACAATGACATCCAGCATGTGAGGAAGGGTCCCCAAGCACCCTGGCTGTCACCCTGGCTGTCACCCTCCAGACTGCCAAACAGAAGTCCGAGCGAGCAGAGCACTCCCACTGCTGCTCCCCTCAGGCCCTGCCCAGGAGCTGAGGAATGAAGGGGGCTCGGAGACACAGGATACCCGCCTTTCTGCGGTCAGAAAGCACTCCAGGGAGGGCAATGCGAATGATCCAGTACCCAAAGGTTAAGTGCTGACCGGGCCACAGCTGTGTTTCTGGGTCCAAGAGATGGACAGACTGCCAGCAACTGACAGAAGTGGAGAACAGATTGCAGAATCTACCTACAACCCGGAGTCCAGAGTCTAAGTGGCACAGTGCTGGCCAAGCACTGGAGGCAAGTGGACACTGAAGTCGGGACTGCAGAGGAGAAGCTGCCCCAGATAAACTGTCATTAAAGTTTGTTCTCAATATGCTTTCATCTCCTCCAGGGCCCACTTTTCACACCCCGCCAACCCCAGCCTAATGGCCTCTTGGTTCCCAGGCACTCATACAAACATTCCATCTAGAAATGCCCCCATCCAACTCCCAATGATGGAAGGCTCTTCAAGGAACCTCTTTAATCAACAGCCCCAGCTCCACAGTGGGGTGATCCTTGCTAGTTGTTAGAAGAAAGCCGTTTCACTATATAAATTCACACTGAGCTACAAAGCACGAAGCTTACGCCTCTTAAAAGAGACACTAGCCCTGGCTGGTGTGGCTCAGTGGATTGAGCGCAGGCCTGCGAACCAGACAACTACGGTTCGATTCCCAGTCAGGGCACATACCTGGGTGGCAGGCCAGTTCCCTGCAGGCCAGTTGCCAGCAGGGGACGCACAAAAGGTAACCATACATTGATGTTTCTCTCCCTCTCTCCTTCCCTTCCCCTCTAAAGATAAATAAATAGTTTTTTTTTAAAAAAGAGACACCAAAGTCAAAAGAGTTTCAGATTTAGGATAAAAGAGGCATCCAAGGATGAGGGAAATATTCTGGAACAAGGGTCCTTTCAATGCAACCTACAAATACAGCGGCAGCCTTGCCCACAGCAAAGATGGTGGCTCTGGGAGGGAAAACACGAAAGGTATATTATTTTAGTTTGGACGCCTCTTCCCTTCCTTGATTGTCCTGACTATAGAAATTGCCTCTAAGCCAGCGATTTTCAACTGGAGTGCCTGCCACAAGAATGTTTAAAACACGCAATACCTGACTATTTAGTCAAGGGCACTGACTCTTTTCCCTTAGACCGTCAGGTAAAAAAAATGACAACAGCCAACACAACTACAGCTGTCCAGTGTGAATGGACAGCTGTCCAGTGTGTCATTGTGAATGAATCAAAATTACACCCACTTTTTTGTCAGGCTGGCAAAAGTATTCTTTTGTGGTGTGCTGCAGGATTTTACGAATTTACGTGTGCCGTGAGGTGAAAAAGGATGGAACCTGCTGCTCTAAGCAAGTGAATTAACAGCGGCTTATCTGCCCCTCTGAGACAAGCCCGCCACCAACGGAGCCCTGCCACACAGTCATCTCACATCAGAGACGGGCCTCACTGGAGGAAACCCTGCGCCCCAGACAGGAGGAGCCCCGGTGTTTCTGCCGTCCGCACCTCGAAGATCCTGTCATCCAGCCTTCGCACCAGGACTTCCTGGGAATACGTGAGGTTAAGCAGCCCTCTGTCCACCAAGAGCGCTATCTTCTCAGGCAGCGGCCCCTGAAAGGTCAGCTGCTTCTCACCGTAGGCCACCGCGCGGGCCCCCAGGTGCAGCCGGTAGGCCACGGTCTGTTTATCTCGAGGGTGGATGCTGTGGGATAAACAGGGAGAGAACTTTGGGTTTGAGCTCCATAATGACTACACTAAAAAAAAGAAGAAGAACAATAGGGTGGCAACTGTGGGGGGTGATGAGGGGATAAGGGGGAGAAATACATGTTCATGGGAAAATACAATAAAAATAAATAAACATAAAAAGAAATAATATATAAAGCACCCTTTAAGAAGGTGAGAATAAAGCTGACTCAATCTAATAGCCAGTGATGAATGGCTAGTCAGCTTGAGAGACACAGTGAATGGCAGTCAGAAGTGCGCTCTGGACCTTCTGTGGGTTGGGAACCTTGAAATAACAGATGACTTGGAAGGAAGAAATAAAGGGAGGCAGGGAGGATGTTGGAACTGACCTAGGTGAGCTAACTCAACAGACTATTCCAACTAACATATCCTGTGTCTCCACCTGAATCAGCTGTTTATGACTTGGTCCCCTCCAGGTTTTACTGGTTCAATAAATATTTATTCATTCCAAAATAAATGAATATTAGTTCAAGCTCCTACTAGTATCCAGACACTGTGTGTTGGGCTGCTGCTTTGGAACCCCCTCGTGTCCGACAGCACGTGGTAGTCATGGGTAGTCACACACAAGTACACCGTTGCTCCTCCTCTGAGCCCACGGCAGATTCACAGTTCCACTCCCTGCAGCCGGGCATGGCCACAGGGCTGCTCTGGCTAAAGCAGAGTGGGCATAAGTGACCAGTGTTGTTCCAGGGAGAGCCCTTTATGGCCACCGTGGCGCTTTATGGTGACTGGAAGTACAGGCCAACGTGGTGCCTCTGTTTCCCTGGATCTGTGAGTGACTATAGTGGAAAGTCTCTGTCGACCTCTGGACGTGTAGTGTGAACAAGAAAAACTTTCTGTTGCATCGAAACCCTGGGATGTTGAGGGTTCTTTTTTTATTACTGCAGCATATCCCAGTGTAAGTGATTGCAAATAATGCTTCTACAGTCCGATCCTCGGGCCATCTACTCTCTCCCCCCCACAAGTGAACGAACGTCACGGTGAAGGCCACAAAGAACATACACTATTATTCAAGCAAAACCCAAGAAGCACCCATACCTGCCGAAAGGCGAGGTCCTGTCACCGAGATCCATCGCTACAGCCATGAAAGTGTTGGGCATCCTCAGGTTGGGGACATAGCCAACATCTGCCGTTTGATGCCAGCGGATCTGGGAAAATCCGTCATCCGAGGCTGCACCAGACAAAACAGAAGACAACTAAAAAGAAAGAGATTATTGCATCAGAATTTGATTGCATCACAACCCTGCACTGGGA
The DNA here is from genome assembly GCF_021234435.1 of Artibeus jamaicensis. Lineage (NCBI taxonomy): Eukaryota > Metazoa > Chordata > Mammalia > Chiroptera > Phyllostomidae > Artibeus > Artibeus jamaicensis. Next base: position 10,969,022 of record NW_026522052.1, on the reverse strand, counting down.
TTTTTTTCAACCAGCAAACCCTGGTTGTGCTTCCCTCATTTGCCCAAATGTTCATTCACCAAGTCTTTGCTGAGCTCCACACCGCAGTGGCAGAATCCCTGTTGTCCTACCTGCCACAGTGTTGCTCTGCCACCCCTCTCATCATGAGGGGGACTCTGGGTCTCCTCCCACGGAATCTAAGCTATGTCTGTGACGTTCTCTGACCCATGGAATGCTCATAAGTGTGTGTAGCTTCCACGCCTTTGCCTCAAGAGCCTGTGCCTTCTGATTTCATTTTCCTAGAACCCTGAGCTGTTCGGGTTAACAGAACAAGTCCAGCTACCCTGATGGAGGAATGATGCAGATAGAGGAGCCCTGGAAACTGGAAGATCGTAAAGAAGACAGGCATTAATGCCCCAGGAATCCCAGCAGAGGGGCCAGTCATGTGAATTCTAGAGCCTTCAGTTCCAACTGCAGCCACATAAGCAAGCCCACCAGTACCACCAAGAGCAGAGCGAACCATCCCAGTTGGGACCACCATGGAATCATGAGCACAAACAATGGCTGATGTTTTGAGACACCAAGTGTTGGGGTAGTTTGTTGCAAAGCAATGAGTAATGGACACACCCGTGTACAACACAGGGCTGAGCACTGTTTTGATGGGGAACTCAAGAGTTAGAAAAATTTTAGCTTTAAGTTACAGTTAATAAGCTTATTAACTATATATAATAATTAATGCCTGTAAAAATCTATCGTTTCAGGAACTGAATGAACACCCACCCTGACTCCAGGAGACCACAGGCGACCCAACCTTTGTGCCTGGAGGACTGCCAGCCATCGTGTGTGCTCCAGGGAAGAGACGTCCTGCCACCCAAGACATAAAGAGTCACCGGCCAGCAGAGGAAAGGGTGCTAGGGAAATTGCTGGAGGGCAGTTTTTATTTGATTAACCTTTTCCCTGAATTCCACCAACCATCAGAACAAAGTGCCCATAAAAATTCAATCCTTGTCTCTATTTATTGGTTCTGGTAGCGACAGATAGCATGAACTCTGACTTTTCCAATTTCGGTGTAGGAAAGCAAAGAGGCATCTGCCCTGGAGTGTGTGTGCAAGCTGCATCAAAGATGCCAGTTCTAAGCACCAAACAACAAACGTTGGAGAGGCTGTGGGGAAAAGGGGACCCTAGTTCACTGTTGGTGGGATTGCAGACTGGTACAACCATTATGGAAAACAGTATGGAATTTTCTAAGAATGAATATGCCTTTTGACCCAGCAATTCCACTGCTAGGAGTATATCCTAAGAACCCTGAAACACCAATCCAAAAGAACCAATGCACGCCAATGTTCATAGCAGCACAAGTTACAATAGCCAAGAGCTGGAAGCAACCTAGGTACCCATCAGTAAATGAATGGATCAAAAAACTATGGTACATTTACACAATGGAATTCTATGCAGCAGAAAGGAGCTCCTACCCTTTGCAACAGCATGGATGCAGCTGGAAAGCATTATGCTGAGTGAAATAAGCCAGGTGGGGAAAGACAAATACCATATGATCTCACCTTTAACAGGAACCTAAACAACAAAACAAACAAGCAAACAAAATATAACCAAAGACACTGAAATACAGAACAGGCTGACAGGCACCAGAGGAGACGGGGGAGAGAATTTCAGGGGAAAAGGGGAAGGATTCATAAGAACAAGTATAATGGACACATGGACAACAACTAAGGCAGGGGGGATGGGAGGGAGGTGGGGAGCACTGGAGGGGGTGGGCTGGGATGGGAGTAAAAGAAAACTGTAGTTGAACAATAATAAAATAAAATGAAATAATGAAATGAAATGGAAAAAAAAGAAAATAAATAAAATAAAATAAAATAGAAAAGTTAAAAAAAAAAAGATCCCAGTTCTTTGCACATTCCTATATCCACACCCTCTTGTCATGTGACTTTATGGCTCCCTATGAAGAGGAAAAGTACATTTACCTCCCAACCCCTTGATTCTGAGTTCAGCCATGTGGCCTGCTTTGGCCAATCGGTGAGACAGAAAGTTATAGTGGGTCAATTCCTAGACTAGGCTTCTTTTGCATTACTCTTTGCATTTCTGCTGTCAGCATGAAAATGACATGCCCGGGTTGGCCTACTACTCTTGAGAGAAGGATGACAGCTGCGGAACAGAGCTGCTCCTCTAGCGCAGTCCCACCCGGCCTGGACTGCAGCGAGCTCCCCAGCTTACCCACAGAGAAGTGTAACTGCCCAAGGGAGCTCAGCCAAGATCGATCAACCTCCAGCTACCCAGGCACATGAGCTAAAATAATAACTGTTATTTTAAGTCACGGAGTTTTGCAGTGCTGTTACCTAGCAGTAACTAACTAGTGCAAGTACTTCACAGCTTTGCTGGGGGGACAGACCTGTACATAAGAAATGTTAATAAAAACTTTATAAAATAGTATGGACTAAATGCAGCCTTGGTGGCACAGATAGCAAGTGCTCTACATTTAGAACATTTTTTTGTTTTGTTTTTTTATAATGTATTTTATTGATTATGCCATTACCATTGTCCCATTTTCTCCCTTCACTCCTCTCCACCCTGCACACCCTCTCCCACCCACATTCCCCCCCTTTAGTTCATGTCCATGTGTCATAAGTTCTTTAGCTTCTACACTTCCCACACTACTCTTGCTCTCCCCCTATTGTTTACCTACTGTCTATGCTACTTATTCTCTGTACCTTCTCCCCCCCTTCTCCTCCTCCCACTTCCCTGTTGCTAACCCTCCAGGTGATCTCCATTTCTGTGGCTCTGCTCCTGTTGTACTGTCCACTTAGTTTGCTTTTGTTTTAGGTGTGGTTGTTAATGACTGTGTGAGTTGGCCGTCCTCTCACTGTTCATATTTTTAATCTTCTTTTTCTTAGATAAGTCCCTTTAACATTTCATATAATAAAAGCTTGGTGATGATGAACTCCTTGAACTTGACCTTATCTGAGAAACACTTTATCTACCCTTCCATTCTAAATGAGAGCTTTACTGGATAGAGCAATCTTGGATGTAGGTCCTTACCTTTCATGACCTGGAATAGTTCTTTCCAGCCTCTTCTTGCCTGTAAGGTCTCTTTTGAGAAATCAGCTGACAGTCTGATGGGAACTCCTTTGTAGGTGACTGTCCCCTATCTCTTGCTGCTTCTAGAATTCTCTTCTTCATTTTAATCTTGGCTAATGTAATGATGATGTACCTTGGTGTGTTCCTTCTTGGGTCCAAGTTCTTTGGGACTCTCTGTGCTTCCTGCATTTCCTGGAAGTCTATTTCCTTTGCCAGATTGGGGAAATTCTCCTTTATTATTTGTTCAAATAAGTTTTCTACTGGTGGCTGTTCCTTTCCCCCTTCTGGTACCCCTATAATTCGGATGTTGGAGCGTTTAAAGACGTCCTGGAGGTTCCTAAGTCTCTCATTTTTTTGAATTCTTGTTTCTTCATATTTTCGTGTTTGGCCATTTTTTTCTTCCTTCTGGTTCACTCCCTTGATTTGAGTCCCAGTTTCCCCTTCATCACTATTGGTTTCCTGTGCATTTCCCTTCATTTCAATTAGTTTAGCCTTCATATGTTCCTCTAATTTGTGACTAAAATCAACCAGTTCTGTGAGCATCCTGATCACCAGTGTTTTGAACTATGCATCTGATAGGTTGGCTATCTCTTGGCCGCTTAAAAGTATTGGCTCTGGGGCTCTGAACTGTTCTTCTGTTTGAGCCATTTTTGGTCAGGTCGTGCCTGACCAAAAGTTATGAGGGACAGAGCCTTAGGTGTTCTCCTGAGCAGGTCAACCCAGTGGCTGGGTTGTGATGCTGTATGTGGGGGCGAGGTCAGAGAGGGAAAAATGTCATTCCCCTCTACCACTTCCCACAATCAAATTGGGCCCTTCTGGTGCTGGTTCCCAGGTGGGTGGGCCTGTGTATGTTCTAGGACCCTATGGGTCTAATGAACACTCCTGTGAGGCTGGGAGTCTCTCCCAGAACCTCAGCCCCCACAAGTGTTTTCAATTGGTGCTTTTAGACTTTATTTCCCATCGCTGGGGCCCTGGGTTATGTGGTCTGTCTCACTGTTCATTTTTGTCCGGTTTATCTGCACGTGAATGTGTGACTACAGTCAGCCAGTGGCCTTGCGCCCTCACTAGGTCTGCTTGTTTCCTCCCCGCACCCAGGGTCTACTAGCCCCACGCTGCCTGTGCAGCTGGGTCTGCCAGCCACCACTTTTCCTTCTGCAACCCCTCTCTGCTGGACGCCAACTCTGCCCCTCTTATCCGTATGGATGAATGGTTGTCAGACTTCTGTACAGTTCAATTTTATGTCTGTTCTGGTTGTGTTTTTGTTTCAAAATCTTTGTTGTCGTCAATTTTGGCTATGCAAGGAGGCACAGTATTTCCATCTACACCTCCATCTTGGCCGGAAGTGGCAGGTGGTTTCCTAGAGCAACATTTATTATTACAAGAAAACATAACCTCAGAATATATTTTAAAAATGAATGGGCACAGCCCTGGCTGGTGTAGCTCAGTGGATTGAGCACGGGCTTGCAAACCAGACAATCATGGTTCAATTCCCAGTCAGGGCACATACCGGGGTTGCAGACCGGTTCCCTGCAGGCCACTTCCCAGCATGGGACGCATGAAAGGCAACCATACATTGATACTTCTCTCCCTCTCTCCTTCCCTTCCCCTCTAAAGATAAATAAATAAAATATTTTTAAAAAATGAATGGGCACAGAAAATATGAGAAGTCACTGCAAACAGGACTGCTCACATGTCCTGTGTTAGAATCCTATGAAGTTCCACCAAGATGGAGGCATAGGTGGAGATACCTTGCTTTCTCACACAACCGAGTTTAGAGTCAACTAAATATTAGCAACAGAAAACACAGCCAGAACACAGAAAATTAAACTTTTCAGAAGTCTGATAACAACAAATTCTTCAGCCTGACCGATAAGAGGGGCGAAACCAGCAGCTGGCGGAGCGGGGTTGCACAGGAAAACTCGGTCAGACGCACGGAACCCAGGTGCAGGGTTGCAACGGGTGGACCTAGTGAGCAACCCAGCGAGCGACCACGGGGAACCAGTGAGGGAGCAGGGCCGAGATTTGACTGTGGTCGCGCATTCATGCACAGATAGACCAGCGAGGGAGTGGGCAGTTAGACAGGACCCAGCAGGACCCAGCAGGCCCCAGCAGCGGCAGAGGGCGCCGCCATTTCCCCACTCTGACCCTGCCTCCACATACAGCATCATAACCCAGTGACCTGAGTGGCCCTGCCCTGGTGAACCACCTAAGACTCTGCTCCTCTCCCAGCGGTGCAAAACAGCAGAGGGGGTCGCCATTTCCCCACTCTGACCGTGCCCCCACATACAGCGTCACAACGCAGCGACCTGGGAGCCCAAGGCTCCGCTCCTCACACTTAACGGAAGCAAACAGACCAAAAATGGCTCAAGAAGATCTCAAAGCCCCAGAGCCTATAAATCTAAGCGATGAAGAAATAGCAAAACTCTCAGACGCACAGTTTAAAACACTGGTGATCAGGATGCTCATAGATCTGGTTGATTACAGTCACAAATTAGAGAAACATATGAAGGCGAAACTAATTGAAATGAATGGAATTGCACAGGAAACCAATAGCAATGAAAAGGAAACTGGGACTCAAATCAATGGAGTGGACCAGAAAAAAACAAATAATGGCCAAACAGAAAAGAGTGAAGAAGCAAGAATTCAAAAAAATGAGGAGAGGCTTAGGAACCTCCAGGACATATTTAAACGCTCCAACATCCAAATTATAGGGGTACCAGAAGGGGAAGAGGAACAGCCACCAGTGGAAAAGTTATTTGAACAAATAATAAAGGAGAACTTGCCCAATCTGGCAAAGGAAATAGACTTCCAGGAAATCCAGGAAGCTCAGAGAGTACCAAAGAAGTTGGACCCAAGAAGAAACACACCAAGGCACATCATCATTACATTACCCAAGATTAAAATGAAGGAGAGAATCCTAGAAGCAGCAAGAGATAAGGGGACAGTCACCTACAAAGGAGTTCCCATCAGACTGTCAGCTGATTTCTCAAAAGAGACCTTACAGGCAAGAAGGGGCTGGAAAGAGGTATTCCAAGTCATGAAATCCAAAGACCTACAGCCAAGATTACTCTATCCAGCAAAACTTTCATTTAGAATGGAAGGACAGATAAAGTGCTTCTCAGATAAGATCAAATTCAAGAAGTTCATCATCACCAAGCCCTTATTATATGAAATGTTAAAGGGGCTTATCTAAGAAAAAGAAGTTAAAGAAACATGAACAGTGAAAGGACAACAAACTCACAGTTATTAACAACCACACCTAAAACAAAAGCAAACTCAAAGGACAGCTGGAGCAGGAGTGGAAACATAGAAATGAAGATCTCAAGGAAGGTTAGCAACAGGGGAGTGGGAAGAAGAGAAGGGGGGAGAAGGTACAGAAAATAAGTAGCATAGATGGTAGATATAAAATAGATGGGGGGGCAAGAATAGTATGGGAAATATAGACTCTAAAGAACTTGAGACACATGGTCATAAACTAAAGGGGTAATGGTGGGGACGGGAGGTAGGGTGGAGGGGAATGAAGGGGGGAATGGAAAAACTGTAATGACATAATCAATAAAAAAACTTTAATAAAAAAAAGAACCCTATGAAATGCAAAGGTAAAAGATAAAGGTGGTTTTGAAAGAGAGAGAGAGCAATCCAGTTGGAGTAGAGAATTTACGTGGGAAAGACAAGGCTGGAAAGACAGTCAGGCAAGTGTTTGGACAGAGCTTACACTTTATAAGCAACAAGAAACCACCTGGAGAGACGGTCACAAAACACTGTGAATGTACTAAATGAGACGGAGCTGAACACTTTAAAATGCTTAGGTGAGAAATTCACCTCACCTTAAAAATAAGAGACACTGAAATTATTAACACGATAAGTAGATACTTCAAAAGATTCATATAGTGGTCATACAAATGATCTGTGAAGAAAAAAAAGAGACCTGTTAGTTCAGAAGGTACTATAATATTCTCGACGCAGAAGAGAAGGGGCTAATCTAAAACAATAGTGGGAAGAGGATGGTTAGAAATAAGGCAACCTACAAGACAAACTGACAGAACCAGGCATCCAATTGAATGCGGGGGCATAAGAGAAAGGATAATACCCAACATGCAGAATCTATAACATCTGAATTGTCTGCTTAGGATTCTGTAGATGTAAGTAAGGTCCCTTATCACAGCTGACTTCAAAATAATCAAAAGCTAGAGTACCGTGGTGAAGCTAACCCAGGGGTCAGAGATGCTCTCCTGCTGGCCTTCAAGAAGTAAGCTGCCACGACCTCTACGGCTTCAAGGAAATGAATTCTGCCAGCAGCCTCATGAGCCTGGAAGAAAACCCTAGGCTTCAGATGCGACCCCAGCTCCATCCAACACCTTCACTGCAGCCCTGAGCAGAGGACTCACCTAAGGTACGCCTACCCAGACTCCTCACCCATGTAAACTGTGATGGGTCACAGCATGGCCTTGCTTTAAGCTGCTAAACATGCAGTAATTTGTTGTGTAGTGATAGAAAACTAATATACGGGGAAATTACTTTCCATACAGAAGGGAAAAAGTATGGTGGGCCCTGAGGTGGAAGTACACTTAGTATGACTGAAAAAGGTATGACAGCCATTGTGACTAGTGGCGTAAGCGAGGCAAGGAAAATCAGGAGATGAGGTCAGAGGGTCACGGACGCAGGGGCAGACCATGTATGGCTGGTGCGGAGGGACCAATGGAGCCTTCTCATGTGACGTACATCCCAAAGGACCGCTTTAACTGACATACTGAGAATATCCTAAAGGGGGAGAAAAGGAAGCAGCAGTAGCAGAAGGGATATGGTATGAAAAGTATCTAACCCTGACAAGCTCAGGAGAGGCCCGCGTGGAGGGCCATACCAACTCAGACACAGAAGGTGAACACACAGGAGGGTCTGAACATCAAACCCGAACTGAAAGCGAGTCACAGCGGGTAGTGACGTCCAAGGCCTGTAGATTGCTTGACAAAGGTCAGTCTTTACCTGAATGAGCCTGTCCACTGCCCTCCTGCATCGAAGATAACAGACCTCTGGAAGGTCAGAGTAACCCCCTTTTCCAGACCCCTGAGGGCACAACCTCTGCACCAGAGCACGAGACCACAGAAGATAGCAGAGACCCTCACTGCTACCTGGTTCCCCCCATGCCATCTCTGTGCGCTGTAAATGTTAGTTATTAACTATCCTGTGCCCACCGATGTAAGAAGTACGTGTCTTTCCATTTTACTTTTTATGCATTCTTAGAGGTTTCCCTGCTTTGCTGTCTCCCACCTCTTTAATCTACCACCAGGGGATCCCATGTAACCCCCTCACATCTCCTGCTTTGAGTCTAGTGTAAACATAACCTGCAAAACCGACATTCTCCGCAGCAGATCTCAATCTGTTGAGATTCTGCTTCCCAGCAACTGTCTTCAGTTGGGCTACAGGTTTGGATGTTTCTTACGTTGACAGGTATGCTAGGGAATGTAGAGGATATTTCAATTCTCTTAATAAAAGCTCTTATGCAAACTGGCTTTAATCTGTACAGTAAGAGATGCTGACATTTCACAATGGAATCTCATGAAAACTAGAAGATGAAATAGAAAGATTGGCGAGTTAACCCATTTCTTCCCAAACGACTCCCAGAAGACTGAAAGTGGAACCATGGTCACCCAGTCAACGCCATGATGGGGAGCATAGCAACAAGCTACCAGAAAGATCTAGAATAAGTACCAGCCTGAAACACAACAGGGAGAAATGCTAACAACAGTCACTCACACCAAGGAAGTTTTCTCAAAATGGCAGTCTTGCTGAGAAGTCCTGCCCCGTTCTCCACTCCATTTTGGTGACTGCACTAGTGCACACTGGCCACATGGGGGCACCAGCAAACTAAACTCTGCAACTACACGGTTTTTCCTAGTGGGAGATACAGTTCAATCTCCCATGGTGATTAGTAGAAATACTGCTGCTTATGAAGGCAAACAATAGCCAAGAATATAAAGGTGGCACATTCAGAGAACTTTACGAATAATATGCTAAAGTCCACAGTCTCTTCCACTGGTCCTCCAAACCCCTTTTAAGAAAGTATAGTCCCAAGGACTCCAGTCCCTAGCCTCCTGCTCCTGTCCCCTCCCTGCTTCAGGTCATTTCTCTACGAATGACTCTCTGACACGTGTGTCTGGGCCTGGTCTACCCGCTGAGCTTGATCCTTCATCTCCCATCGTTCCAGCTGCTGCAACCACCAGGTCAAACCCATAACCTCATGCTTCCCTGTAGACCAACTGTCCTCCAGAAGTTCTGCCTTCTCTCATTGATTAAAAACAAACACTAACACTGTCTGTCATGTGCCAGGCTTCCCATGAATTGACTCACTTGACACTTAATAACAAAGAAGTTTGAGGTCTTGTTTGAAATCACACAGCTGAAGAAGTGTCAGAGCTGGGACTTGAATCAGGCAGCCCGGCTTCAGACCCATGCTCAGGACGGCTGCATCATCAAGTCTGACATTTCCCTTTGGAGGCAGATGTTCGCAGTCTCGGTCTTCCACAGGCAAGCTACATATTTTTGTTGATGATGCAAAGTGAAAGCTCAGAGGCTAAGGGGCTTCTGCTAAACCGTCAGGCCTAAGTGCAAGGCCAAGGTCTCTGGGCTACATGGTGTTTCTAGCCCTCACTCAGTTCCTAGCACATCAGTAGCATTCAATACAAACTTCTGGTTTGAAGTGGCTGAAGTCATATTTAAATCACCACGTACACAGGCTAAGAGCCAAAAAAAAAGTCCCTCTAATCTAAATGTAGTTTCCACCAACAGTAACACAGAGCTGGTGACAGGAGTTGCTATTTTGATAATAATGAGCAGAATAATCTTGTTTCAAAGTCAAAATAAATGTAAGAAAAATGATTTTAAAGTAATTATAAGTGCGAGGAGTATCTATAAAAATCTTCATCCAAAAAAAGTGTGGTGAAGTAGGACAAGGTAGAAGAGATGGCGCAGGGCAGGAAGGAGGGACTCGCGGGCCTTTGGAGGCAGCTGCCTGCAGGCACTGTGTCCAGTTCAAACACTAGAGCCCATTCCATCACGTGCTGCGAGTCCGGCTTTGTTTTCAAAACACCTCACCTGTTTCATTTCCTGAGTTCCAGCAAAGGCAGAACTCCCACCCTACTAAAAGGTCCAGGTCTTAGAAACCGGTGAGACAAGGCAACTATGAATTTTGCTAAACATGCGATTCCTTTCAGACAAGGCTGGGAGCAGAATCTTTTTGACTAATTATCACGAAGTAAAAGCACATTTTCTCGAGGCGTATTTTATTCATGTGTTAGGTCACATACAAGTGTCAACTAATTAGGTAGTGGGGACATACAAGTGACCCGGGAAAATATGGTCATGCGAGCAATCTACATGCAAGGAGACAGGGAAGCAGAAGGTGCTACAGAGTCACCCATCTGGGGAAAGGGGGTCCCTAACCCAGATTTTGAATAGGCCCAGAAGGCTTCCTAACTTATACCCAGGCTGCGACCTATAGGATCATTAAAAGTGAGCTAGGAAAGTATGGGAGAGAGAGATTATTTCAGGCGCAGGGTATGCGCAATGGGCTGGGAGCGAGGAAACGAGGCTCATTCTGAGGAGTGGCAGGGTGACACCAGGCTGGGGAGGGTGTGTGGAGGTGCGCGTCCTCACACGCTGTTGCTAAGGGTATGAATTTATACAAATTCATAGACTTTGACAGAGAAATGTGGGAACATGTTTAAAGCCTTAAAGTATTTCATTTAACCCACCAATTTAATTTCTGGGAATTTCTCTTATGGAAATAATGAAGCATGTATGCAATGAGTTAGCTACAAAGAATATAAATATGCCACTACTTACAAAAGCAAAATGTTTAAAGCAACGACCTCAGTGCCAATCTACTGAGGACTAGTTAAATAAATTATAATATAACCCTATTTTAGAATACTCTGTAATCATTATCAATTATGCCTGAGGTTAATATTTATTGGTGTGAAAAATATTCACAATATGACACTGTGAGAAAGGAAAGAGAGACATGGTACAGCATTATGGTGAGGATCCTACTTCAAAAATGAGCAGCAAAGTCTGCTTATTCACGGATTGTGGAATTATGAATGTTTTTCGCTTATCTTTTTAATATTTCTTTAATGAACACGTAACACTTTTTTTCCTTTTTAATTGTTGACACTATTCCAGATGTCCCCATTCTCCCTCCGGCCATCGCCACTCTGCCGTCTGAGTCTCTGGGTTACACATGTGTGTTCTTTAGCCAATCCCTCCACCTTCTCTGTAATGCTTTTTTAATAGGAACAAACACTAGTTACTAACTTTTTCAAAAGATTTAATTGTCCCATCAGTGAACGGTGATGAATTAAGTCTTATATTCAGTTCCTGACCGGTGGCTGTGAGGGTGAAAGAGGAAGAAACAAGGGGTCCAGGAAAGAGATCTCAACAGCACGTCTGCACAGCGAGGCCCACGCCTGTCCCCTTAACACGAACCTGAACAAAACCGAACGGGAAGAGACGCTCTGTCTGCCCCTGAGAGCCGAGGTGGAAGGTTTGGCGCCAGTCGGCAATGAGTGCGGGGAACGTGCAGTTGTACAGGTCTCTGTTAAAATTTACGTTGGCCTCCCCTGAAAACAGACCGAGTTGTCAGAGGAGTTGGGGGTGGATGCAAAAATGGCCGCACATTCCCCCCTAACTTCCACCCATGTCCTTAGGAAGGGGGCCTTCCTGCAGGCCCTCTGGCCTGGCCTGTGACTTGCTCGGGCCCATATGGCAGAAGCAAACATGATGCAAGTGGAGACTTGCAAAGTGCTTCAGCTTAGGGGTTTGCTCTCTCCGGATACACCTGGAACCCTGAGACTGCTGTGTAAACAAGAAAGAAGTCTGAGCCAGCCTGCTGCAGGCTGGGGCCACAGGAGAACCACGGGCCCAGCGGACAGAGCTCCTAGTCCTCACCCACAAGGGAGAGGCCGTTCTAAGTCTCCCAGACATCAGACAACCTGCCAAGGTGGCCAGAAACACGTAACATATTTTAGCACAAATCGGCTGCAGCAACTCAGACACAAAAACTACCCTGCTAGCCCACGGAATAGTGGGCTTAAAACAAAATTATTTTTATTTTAAGGCACTAAATTCTAGAGTGGTGTGGTATGCAGCACAGCGAACTGACTCAGTGAGCAAAAAGCACATCAAACACTCACCCTGGTACCATATTACGCCTTTCAGAGTCACACTGCACAGGGGATGGATCATGGCGTTCCAGAGAACCGAGGGCTTACTGGGGCCAGTCACAGAGTCGGGTGGGACGAACCTGAAATCAGTAAGATGCACGAGTGTCACGAGAGAGCTAGTGATTGGTCGCATCAGATCCCAAAGCTGGGCATCCATTCGGCTTTCCCTTGGGGCTAACTTCCGATGAAAGCAACACAGAATTAACTTGAACCAATTTGTTTCACAGGTGAACATGCAAACAGTCTCTGAATTTCACCCCCAGGTTCTTCCCAGGATAAGTGTATCAGCCGGTTTGCTGTGGGTTCAGAGAGGGCCACCCCAGCTTCCAGCTGAGGTCATTAAAACCACAGAGAGAAGTGTTTTATTATGAGTCTCTCATGTGGACAATACATTTATTTAACTCACACTCGATGGATGCTTAGATTATTTTAAGCTGTTGGCTTTTATAAGCAATGCCATGACTGTCTTTCTTATAGCTTAATTATTACATACAGATTTAAGTATTTTCTTAAATTCCCAGAAATGAAATTACTGGGTCAAAAGGCACATTTTTCAGGTTTTCAACATGCTCCTAAATCTTTCTGTAGAATACTTGTGTGAACTCACACTTGCAGCCGCTGTATGTGAGAATGCACACTTCCCTACACCCTTGGACTTGTCCCTTCCAGGCGAGCTGGAGGCCTGGCTTCAGATTCCTCCTACTTTCCCACAGGTGACTCTTTCTGCCCCAAAACCAAACACGTTCACACAGGCACACCTTTGCCCAAGCACGCAAGTCCACCCTCTGCCAGAGGCCCTCCCAGAACTGATGGGACAATGTCTGCGAAAGCAGTTCACATGTTGCTCATCTCCAGCTTCGAGGGAGTGTCCAGGCTTCCTCCATGAGCCTGACTCCAACCCCCACCCCGCCACCAAGCATCCTTCCCGGTCCATCTCTTCCTGAGTGTGCTTTCACAACCAGTGTGCTACACACATTCTCCCAGTCACTCCGCACGTTCTTACCGGTAATACGGCACGGTGCTTCAGAGCACAGACACCGAAGCCACACTGCACCACCGACTCAGCATCCGTGAGCAAGTCACCAAAGTGCTATGGGACTCAGTATCTTTACCTACAGTAAGTTAATAGTGTCCACATTTCAAGAGGTGGCTGTGAGTATTAAGTGAGTTGCTATATATAAACTGCTTATAACATCTTCCAGCATAAAGCTTTTGGCAAGCATTAGCTATAAGCATTATTAAGAAAAAGAATCACAATTGCTTGTCACATTCTCTGGTGCCTGTGGTGGTGACGACAGTGAAATAACAGCTCACCTAGCACGGAGTAAGTAGATACATATTTGGACATTCAACACATGCTTGACTCCCCAGCGGAGCCCTTGGATGGGCCTTCTCTCTTGGATAACCTCCTGGCAAGCTTGCTCCTGGACAAGAGGGTGCTTTCTTACCCTTGCTTAGGGACCCCACAGGCTTTCAGGGACCTTCCAGGTGACCAGGCTTCGATGGGGGTCCCACCCCACGAGGCGGAGATCAGCCCAACGGGATGCTGCAGCGTGTCATACAGGTAACGCCCAAAGAGCCAGCACACGGCTGACATGTACTCAAAACTTCCGTGGCCTAAGTTGTCTGTTTGGAGAAATGGTTAAAGAGTTAGGGAAGAGTAGACAGCTGCAAACTGCAGGTGCAGAAGGGCCGAGTGACAGGAGCAGGTGCGGGTCACCCTTTGTGTTCCTTGCTAAGAATTTCCAAAAGGAGAGTAAGACTAAAAGGCGACCGTCTCATGAGCAGAGAGTGAAGCTCCCAAGCCAGACGAGCAGACCCCCTGTTCCTGTAACACTTCCAGGCTCCTGAGAACCCAGGAATACGAACAGTCCTACTCAGCAGGTGAGGGGCAGAAAGGCCACTGGGCCCCTAGACTACCCTCACCGCACCTCTGCATTCGTTCCCAGGTGGCTCTGTGGAAGGGAATGAGCGTGCAGGGAGCATGTCGAGAAAAAATGTGTATTATACCCAGATTTACAGCTGTAGTGATGAAATCATGGACGAATTAGTAATGGGAGGTTGGGATGAAAGGGAAGGGCAACAAGAGCCATCTGTCCACACGGCCCAGTTGCCACACGCACTGGAGTGGGCCACTTCCACGTCAGAAGAAAGAGGAAGAAGAGGGGAACACGTGCACACACACCCAATGGACAGGAACATTCAACCTAATGCTTATTAAAGAACTACTCTGTGTAAATCGCTGGCTTGGCGCTATCAAAGATGCAAATTCAATGTACCGGTAGTTCTGGCCCTCAAAAAGTTGATGGTGTCATAGAGGGAATTCAAATCAATTTGAAATCAATTAAAATTGGTGGAGCACCTAGTAGGTGCCAGGCACTTCTAGGTGGCGGTAGGACAGTAAATAAAAAGGAGAAGCATGCAACCTCTCCTCACAGGTCTTATATTCTACAAAATAAGGCATCTATTCAGCTGAATAAAACATGTGGCAAAATATGGTTAAGTGCCTCAAGAGGCACTAACGCGTATTAAGGGGTTTTAACAGCAAAAGAATGAATATAAAATGAAAGACAGATCATAAAAAGCCTAATAAAGACTGACTTCCTCCCGCTGCCTCCATCATATCCACTGCACAGTGTTTCCCTTCCCCCACTCAGTGTCTGGACCCCAGACACGGGACAGAGAGTTGGTAGATGTTTGTCGGCTGGTGCTGGGTGGCTGCGGGTGGCTGGTGTGAAGCTGGACTCATTGATGCGCAGGTAGAGAGAAAAGGCAACCAAGAGGGACAGGGAGAGAGGTGGGGGAGCCTTGGAGGACAGATGGAAGTTTAATAAGCAGAGCTGGCATTCAAGGCGCAAAAAAGCAATCCATAAAAAGGCACATAAAATAGGGAAAAAATTTCAAAGTGCTTGACTGGAGCATAGGTTACAAAAGGAAGAGAAGACTGGAGGGGAGGCTGAAGTCGCACCCTGGGGTTTGGAAGAGGGAAAGCCACTTGGAAATGCGTAAGAATGCGATTGTGTGTAGGCAGAAGAGTCCCTGCAGATGCCCACACCGAATGCCTTTAACCTGAGAAGGGAGATAATCCTAAATTATCCAGGGGGGCCCAATCTAATCACAGAGTCCTTAAAATCACGAAACCCTCCCAGTTGCAGGCAGAGGGGTGACAAGGAGGGAAGCAGGACCGAATGGAAAGGTGAGACGGACCGGCCCACTGCGCTCTTCCTCAGACATCCGCACTGTTTCACCTCTTTCAGGTTATTACTGAAGCATCACCTTTCTCCCCTGGCCATTCAAACTGGGAACCACTACCCACCCTCACCCCAAGAGTCCCTACTGCTCCCCTTCCCTGATAAATTTTACTTACTTTGTTTCATTGGCACGCATCACCATCAAATCTCTCCCTTGATGCCCCCAGATTTATTTGGTTTCTGAGCTCAGAGAATGAAAGGGAGGTGAAAGCAAAATATAAACACACCAATCAAGCCCGAGTGATTCCTGAGGTTTGGGATAGCATGTGGTGAACATTCATAAAGCAAAAGATTCATCCAAGAAGTTACCAAACTAAATTTAGTTCCTAAGTTCTTTTTTTAAAGATTTATTTGTTTATTTTTAGAAAGATGGGAAGGAAGGGAGAAAGAGAGGGAGAGACGCATCAATGGGTGGTTGCGTCTCACACGCCCCCTACTGGGGACCTGGCCTGCAACCCAGGCATGTGCCCTGGCTGGGAATCAAACCAGCGACCGCCTGGTTCACAGGCCAGCACTCAATCCACTGAGCAACACCAGCCAGGGCAGTTCCTAACTTCTTAAAGGGAGAGTTCAGACAGTGTGATATTGAACAATATCAGACACTCCCTACAAAACTTACTAATTTAATGAGTACGTTTCCTTCCGCTGCTCCGGAAGGCAAGCTCCATGAGAACAGATGTCCTTGACTGTTTTATTCACTGCTGTACCCCCAGAACCAAGACCAGTGCTAGCACACAGTGGGCACTCAAGTATTTGCTGAATTTATTAATACTTGAAAATGTAGGAGCAATCGAGGTTACCAAAGCAAAGAACAGACGGACAAAATAGGAATGGGACTAAGAGCACACCACAGCGGGAGGAAGGAGGCAAAGAAGGCCAAGACACAGGCAGGGAGAAGACAGAGGAGAAGAGCAGAGAAGGGAAGGGCCACGCAAGCCGACAGAAACACGTGGTTCATAAGCGGGGTGGTCGGCAGTGTTGAAGGCTGTCGAGGTATCCAGAATGTACAATTAGAAACACAGTAGTCAAGTCAAGGCAAAGAAGTTGTTGAGATGGGAGCAGAAGACACATTATGAAGGGTTAAAGCATGAACACATGGAAAGGCAGCGAAAAGAATGAAAAAGAAGATGTTCTAGGAAGGTTTAACAAAGCAGAGGGGAGAATTCAGGAGTGTGTGAAGGATGTTTGTTATGTTCGATTTTGCTTTATTTGTTATAATAAAAGAAAAGCTAAGGTTTGAGAATAGGAACTGCGTCTGTCTTGCTCACGGCTGTCCCCTTGGTGCCTAGCACAGAGCCACGCAGAGCAGGCGGGAAATGAAGATTTCCTGCTGAACGGGCAGTGGAATGGAAACACGGAGCTATGGGGGTAAGAAGAACCTGGAGGAAGTAAGAGCCTGCGTCAGAGGTAGCCGTGAGAGGGCACCAGCCAGGGTGTTCAGACCCGGAAACACAGGAGGAGAGAGACGAGGAGAGCCTTGAAGCGCTGATGAGAGACGCTGGCCGAGGTCATGCCGATGGCCTCCGTGTATCTGGGAAGCTGAAGGCAGGGCATCTGCGCGGGGCAAGGAAGCAGACTCACCAGTGGGGTCTTAGGAATAAACTTAGGGAGTGGCTACCTTCAGGAATGGGGTGGAGAGTCAGAAATGAAAAAAGGGATGGTTGAATCATAATAAATAGGTAAGAAAATTCAGGATTACAGATCCCACCTGGGTCACTGACCCTTTCTAGAAGAGATGGCACGTGCTCCAGCACCCAACTCACCCGCGGTGGGCTTTGACCATTCCAGATCAACCGCAGCAAGATCCTCCAGCTCCTGCTCCGCCTGAGCCCGGGACACAGAGAGGATGCGGACTGACTGGTAGGCAGCGGTGTTGGACAGCTCTCTCGTAGCGTTAAATATCTACAACAGGAAGAGGGCTGTCATTTCTTACGCCAATCTACTCAGCAGGGGTTCAGCTGTCTGACTGCCTCTTAAACACTACCAATTGTGGACAGAAAAGGGGCCACAGCTAAGCCTCAAAAGCTCAGGGGAGGCCCCCATGGCAGGGCCTACAAACTCGAGAGGCAGAAAGTAACCACAAAGGATGATCTGAACATAGAAATTCCTAACTAAAAGCAGGTCGGGACGGGTAGTCCAGTCCCAGGCCTGTAACTTTCTTGACAAAGGTCAATCCTGACCTTAACTGAGCCTGTCTGTTGTCTTTTTGCATCGAAGATAACGGACCTTTGAAAAGTCAGACTAATCTTCTCTAGACCTCTCACGGTACACCCATCATGCCAAAGCAGGAGAGAGGCCACAGAAGCCTTATCTTGTCATCTGTGTACAATCTCAGTAAACGTCAATCAACTATCACGGACCCACCAATGTAAAAGAAGTATGTGTCTCTTCATTGTACTTTTAATCCAATTCCAGGTTCTCCCTAGCTTTGCCTTCAATCTACCACCAACGGAGGATTTCATGTAACCCTCCTGACATCTCCTCCTTCAATTCCAATGTATGAAACAAGCTGCAAAACTGCCATCCTCCGGAGCATTTTCTCAATCCATTGGGACTTCGCTTCCTGGCAATTGTTGTGAGTTTGGCTCAGATAAACTCATTAAAATTCTCTACAGGTTTGGATGTTTGTTATGTCAACACCGCCCTCTGCGCTCTTTCTGAGCCTTCAGCATACCGAGATCAAACCAATAACCAAAACCAGTAAGGGGCTGGTGGGAGTCACCTTGACCCGCCTTGCCCAAAAGAGATCATGAAGAGTAATGTCTCCAAAGAAGGCAGAACTGCAGTAAAACCTGAGGTCTCGAGGAGTGAGTCTGTATTAGGTGAGAAGAGCAATGGAGCGATTTAGGTTGAAGACGAGCAAACCGTCAATGAAACCACTGTGACATGCTGAGACGCAAACATACTTCTATTCAGGAAAAGTACCTGATAACATGAAGCCATGGTATTCAATTTTTTTTAATGGAGCCAAAAAGGCCGGGGGGAGGTGGATTTGTGTAATCCATACCACCTAAGAGAAGTGTATTTGAAAGAAACATCTGAGAAATGACTGCCGAACTGCTGCAGCACACTGAAATCAGCCTCAACACGCTTATGTCCTCATCTGGCTCTTAGCCAACCACCAAAGAAAAGCGAGGGAGACATGGCAATTTCAAAAGCAGGGTTTGGGGTGACCGCTAAGGAGAGTTCCAAGAAACTAAACAAGAAAAGGGTCCATCCAAAGACCCATCCCTTTCCCCCAAACCACTGTGTGACCCCTCACCCACTGCCCGGAGAGTGGGAAGGACTGGAGATTTTCAGGACAAGAATGTGTGGGGTCTGCACTGCTTCACGTTGGGCAACAGCCCTCTCTGAGTTTACGCATAAGTGCTATTTCCTTTAATCCTGATTTTTTGGTTATTTTTCTTATTTTAAGAGGGATGTAACGTAAATACATTTTTTGCTTTATTTGTGTGTTTGCTCTTTCTTGTCCTGTCTCTATGCCCCTGGACTAGTCTGGTTTTCCCAAAACAAAGGCAAACAGGAGTGTCAGGAAGCCCCGGCTAGCGCTGGCCTCAGGGAACAGGCGCCCCAGCTGAGGCAGGACTGCCCAGCGAGGAGCCCAGGAGGCTGGATACCTGCCATTGGCCGCGAGCCGCAGAGTGCGCAGCTGGCTCGCCTTCCCTCCCGCCCACCATGGAGAATACAGCTGGCCCTCCAGCCCACGCTGTAAGAGAAAGAGGGAGCTGCCAGACTGCCCCCACAGGCCAGTTCGCTGAAATGTGCTGCCCCCTGAATCGCCTCGTGACTTGCCACTGCACCTGCTGTGGTCAGTAAGATGGCCAGGCGCAAATGGCTCTTTCCGTCACCATGGAAGCACAGCCTGAAATGCTCCCTGGGTGGCAGCAGCTCTAGCCTGCCAGGGTTACTGGTCTTCCCACTATCGGGGCACAGATTACATATGGTCTCGGGAAAATTCCATTGGAAAATCAGGTCCGTTTGTTCAGGATCTTGCCTGGCCAGTTTATAAAATAAAACTGTAAAAGAGTTTAAGGGCAGGCGAATGCACTCACAGTATATCCTGGCAGGGGAATTATTTTTCAGCAGCAAGTATCTGTAAAGAGTCACCTCTCCTGAAATTCAGTTCTTTGTGAAGTGCTGAGGCTGCTGCTCCCATGGAAACAGTGGATGGGACTGCTTCCCTCCCCTCCACCCACGCCAGCTTCCGCACTGACTGGGAACTCAAGTGCCTCGTTGCCGGAGATGCCAGCTTGGGGAGGCAGCATGGTGAACATGCTCCCCGTCTTTCAGACCCATTGCTAACACTTAGAGTACTACGAGGCCAACAAAGTCGGGATGGCTGGCACTCTCCCACCTTGTTACCAGCACACAGAACTGGATCTAAATCATTTGGCTGAAAAGCTTCCATTTTCAAGCTCAACATTTGTGTATTATTTCAAGTCAAAACTTGAAAGCCACAGAGAGCTGGAAAAAAATGGGGGTGGGAGAAAATTCTTGCTGTCCCTGATGACAATTACTTCTGAAATTGGTCTCCTCTCCCAATATCACCAAGCCTTTGTGATGGATGCAATTTCCTTAGGGATATTGGCAACAAATTTAGGAATAAAGAGATTTCAGGAAGATTTTCATTTAAATGACACATGGCTTCCCTGCTGATGAAAGGGGAAGCCTTTCTCCATCTGCTGAGATCAAATTTCATCTCATCAAACACCTCAGTGTAATTATTTTTCTACCAAGTATTTTAATGAGGATGTAAATGAACACCAAGGTATCTGAAGTCATTAAGGCTGCTGCGGCTGAGAGGGAGCAACGCGGGCTCTCTGGGGACGGGCAGATCACCATCAAAGCAGCTGGTCACGGGGGTTCAATTTGTGACCTTTACACCGAATTCTTGCATTAATGAAGAAACATCAAGAATCTGTTTCCTCCGAGAATCTTAGCACTTGGCACAGGGTGTGCATAGGGAGCAAGGCTGTGTGTGTGCGTGTGTGTGTCTGATGGGGGTACATGTGCATGGTGTATTTCACCTTCTACTACAGTATAACAGCAGTTCTAAAAGTTGAGGGAATAACTGTAAATAAGCTACCCATCATGACCTCTGTGTCTCTTTTATTGTAATGTGTTATCGGAGCTGGATTTTAATTTCTCTACTCGTGGAGCGGGACTGTCAGGGTTGCCAAGATATTGAAAAGCGGGTGTGCAGCCTACTGTTGGCCATCTTCTTCTGGGCTCAACTAGAAATACCCAAGTCTTAAGACCTACCCTGTCTGAGGAGGCGACAGATGAACATTTAGACTTTTCTCCATTTATAAACATCTCACTCAGTGTTATAAATAACACTCAACTTAAAAATTCCACTTTACCCTAACAACAAGATGGGCATACAATCTGCCATTTCCTTCATTTGAATGTGAAGAGTGGTAGGTTATAGTGGAAATCTTACCTCCTCAGAAAGGTCACATGGAGGATGGGAGGAAAGAGACAGACACACTGTGTGTGTGGTGGGAAGGGGGCGTTTGGGGGAAATGAGCAAAAGGAATAATGGAGAAGTCACATACTACATCCTTTTGATCAAAAATAAAGTTCTACAGAGTGTGAAGAGACTAGAAAACTTGGCTTACTGTGCTGTCAGTGCCTAAAGCTGTCATACAAACTAAGTGCATGATTTAAAACCAAAAACTAAAAAATTAACACTTGGCTGTGTCAGGTAGAATCTTTTTTCCAATTTCCTATATCGGAGAGCTTGTAGCCCTCATTTAATATGGAAGATGCTAAAGAGTAAATTCTAGGCAGAGAGAATGTGTTCACTCTTAACAATCAAAAGCCGATTTAGCTCAACAGAAAATGGGATGAGATCCCCTGGCATAGACTGCTACTGAGAGCCTGACTGTGTAAATCAAAACAGATCTGGTCCGTGCCTTTCTTTGCAAACAGAGAACTGCAATTAAAGTATTAGGAAAGAGAGGTCTTCATTAATGGGTTAACAGCAATAGCACTTCTAGATGAAACCATGCTTTCTAGTAAGAGCTAAAACTTCCGTTTTGCTTCCATTTACTTATGTTAAAAGGGAGTCCAGTTACAGTTCATTTCAATAAACATTTATATTCAAAAGGTTTCCATATATTTAAGTAGGGCAGGAAGCAAGAGGAAATAAAATACTGGCTAAGAAGACACAAATGCAAGAACTTAGATTTTGAATTAGAAAGCTAATAGTGAAATGAAGTAGACAGGTCCAGAGTAGACTCTTCTTAGTAGCATCATTTAGTAATTAGTTGGGGGGGGAAAGAATAAGAAACTATAAGGGGTAGAAGCAATAGAGGCAAAATAAGAAATCAGAAAGTATGTGAAAGGACTCGATTTTATAACTTTTTTAAAAAAAGAAACAGATCATGGTCTCGTTGTAGAGATTTTTAAATCTCAAATTTGAATATTTCTCAAAGACAGAGAAGCAGATAATACAAGAAAGGCAGGAAAATAAAAATCAGCTTGAGGAGAAACTGAGTATTAGAGAAAGAGCTAGGGAAGACAATATAATCTCAGGTTCTTAATCTATTAAAAAAAGTATACAGAACAGATTGATGCCAATCAATAATGCGAAATTATTTATTCCTAAGATTTTTAGTTAAGTAACATGACTTTTTATTGTAAACTGAGCCTTTGACAGATAGTCCAGAGATTAAGTCAATACCAATTACTTATTTTTTAAACTTAAAAAAAATTATACTTATTTATTTCATGCTCATATTTTAAAAAATCAGAAAATACAGATAAAAAATCAATCCCAATTTCAAATGTGCCAAATAACTCACGCTAATTCCTCTGGAGGGCCGATTCTGAGTAAAATACATTTACTAATCTTTCAGAAATATTTTAAAAGCTGATTTAGTTTAAATGTGTCTATGAACTTGGTTTCACACTGTCCAGCCCTGATCCTAATTTAAAGGAAACAACGGTCTTCCTTACTTTTTTGAAATCGGACAGCTGCCACCAAACCAATGAAGCAAGGACAATGGAGGTCTGAAGCACTAACCCCACCACACTCTATCCCGAAATCCACTCTCTCTATTCTAGACTGTTTTTGTGTTTAACTACAGAGTTGATCCCCCCCCCCAAAAATCTGAGTGCCGAAGACTTACAGCACTACAGCTTTTGCACTGCCACGGTCACCTTGCTAGAACACCAATACAGGTATTACAAGTCTTGCTTCCCTTGATAAGTTTTTCAATGTCCTTTTTACCCAGCGTTACTTGAAAGACCTCACTCCTAGTCTATCAGAGGGTTCCTATTCTCCAGCAGCAGTGGCGATGGGAACGCTTCGAGATGCATTTCATCACTGACCCACATACTGGCAAGTCAGCATCCTCCCGACCCGTCCACCGGATCCTGCATGTGCCGCACATGCCAACCCCCCTCCTTAGGAGCCTACACAGTGCTCGTGCTCCCGACGCTCTGGCGGGCACAAAAAGCCCAGGGATGCCTCCACACACTTCTAATAAAGAAGGAAAAGTTCTAGTCTCAGAATTTAAGGACAGTTCGTCTCCAAAGCTAATGATTGTAATACAGGAAAAATAACTGACATTAACAAAAGAGATCATAGGCTAGGAAAATGCTGAGCAAAAAAAGTCATCATTGGCCTATTATTTATTTCTTCTTTCTGTGAAAACAAAAAATATATATAATAAACAAATTAATTTGATATATGAATATATATATATGTGATATATGACACCTAATTGAAGTGCTAAGACGTCTGCAGTTTACCCTGAGGTGGCTCACCATAAAAAGAAAGATAAACCAAATATGGCAAAATATTAACACCTGTCCATCCAGGGAAATGGGCATATAGGTTTTTGTAAGTGTCTTAGCTTTTGTGTGTGTTTGAAATTTTTATAATAAAATGTTGAAAAATAATGACATCTTATATTTAGACAGCAGTTTTCAATTCATAAGGGCCTTTGGGAGACAAAAAATATATGTAATCTACTCTTCCCTAAGAACCCTGTAAATTAGTTAGGTCAAATATAATCACCATATCATAAAAACGAAGCCCCAGACATTTAACAAAATTCAACATACTTTCATGACAAAACCCCTTAGACAAGTAGGAGTAGAGGGAAAATGCCTTTACGTGATAAAAGTCATTTATGAAAAGCCTACTGGTAACATCACACTCAGTGGTAAAAAAAATGAAAGCTTTCCCCCTGAGACCAGACCAGACAAGAATCTCTGCTCTTACCACTATTACATTGTACTGCAACTGTGAGCCAGAGCTTTAGACAAAAAAAAAAAGATTGGGAAAGAAAAGAAGTGAGAGGTAAAATTATCTCTGTCTCTACAAGATATGCTTCTCTATATATTGAGAAAACCCCACAGTCCACAAGAAAACTGTTAGAGCTAATAAAAGAATTCTGCAAAGTTTCACAGTACAGGGTCAATATGCAAAAATTATTTGTTTCTATATATCAGCAATGAACAACCTAAGAGAAAGTTAAGAAATAATAGCATCTAAAAAATTAAACACTTGCAAATAAACCAAAAACTATGAAACACTGCTAAAGACATTAATGGAAAGACAACTCATGTTCACTATAGAAGTTAAAATATCAATATTACCCAAAGAATTCAGATTCAAACACAATACCTATCAAAATTCCAATAGCCATTTTTTAAAAAATGAAAAAGCATATCCTTATGTTCATATGGCATTTCAAGAGACCCTGACTAGCCAAAAACAATACTGAAAAACAAAAATGAAGTTGGAAGGCTCACAATTCTGAACTTTGAAACTTATTACAAAGCTACAGTAATTAAAACAGTATGGTGCTGTACAAGAAGAGATCTACGGACCAATGAAATAGAAAAGAAAGCCAAGAAATAAACTCTCATGTGTATGGTTAATTATTGACAAGAGTGCCGAGACCACTCGATGGGGAAAAGATAGTCCTTTCAACAAATGGTGCTGGGAGACCTGGATATTCACCCACAAAAGCATGAAGTTAGACCCTCACCTTACACCATCTACCAAAACTGACTCACAAAGAATCAAAGACCTAAACTTAAGAGCTAGAACTATAAAACTCTTAGAACATTGTGGAAAATGTCCATGACATGGGATTTGGCAACAGTTTCACGACTATGACACCAAAAGCAGAGACAACAACTAAAAATAAATAAATTAAACTTTATCAAAATAAGGAACTTTTGTGTATCAAAGGACACCCTCAAGAAAGTGAAATTACAACCTAAAGAATAAGTTAAAATATTTTCAAGTAAGTTTCATACACCCAAGAAGTGATTAATATCTAGAATATATTTTTTTACAAAAATATTGTAAAAAGAAGTTTTACAAGTGGCCAATAAATACTCGATATCATTAATCATTAGGGAAATGCAAATGAACACCTCAATGAAATACCACTTCACATCTACTAATATGGCTATGATTTAAAAAAAAGGAGAGTAACACGTTAGTGAGGATGTAGAGAAACTGGAACCTCGGCATACTGCTGGTAGAAATATAAAAAATGGCACAGCCACTGTGAACAACGGTTCGGTGGTTTCTCAAAAGTTAAACATGGAACAGATGACCCAGCAAGTCCATCCACAGGTATGTCTCTAAAACAATGGAAAGCAGGAACTGGAACAGGTGTCTGCACACCAACGTTCATAGGAGCATTATTCACAATAGCCAAGAGGTGGAAACAACCCAGGTGTCCATCAACAGATGAGTGGCTAAGCAAAATGGGCATATACAACAGAATACATTCAGCCGTGAAAGGGGGTAGTAATATTTTGATAGATGCTACAACATGGGGGGAACTTGAAAAGATTATGCTTAATAAGCCAGGTGCCGAAGGTCAAGCATTGTACAATTCCATTGACACGGGGGAACTCAAATCGGCAAATTCACAGACAGAAAGCAGAAACAGAGGTTACCAGGGCTGGAGGAGGAGGAAGGGGGAAATACTGCTCCACAGATACCAAGTTTACGCTGAGGATGATGAAACAGTTTTGAGTATAGACAGGGGATGGGTACACAAAGCATTGTGAATGGGGGGGTGGGCAAAAGTAGAGTTACAGGTGAGTACGTAAAACAGTTTATTCTTGTCTTATTATTTATGAATTATTGTATTATTTTCCACACAAACAACTGTTAACCTATTTTTGCCCTCCCCTGTATATTTAATGCTACTGAACTGTGCATTTAACCAGTAAAAGGATAAGTATGTTATATTAATTTAAGCACATTTTTAAAAGGATGTTTTAAAAACAAAGTCCCAAAAGTATCAAGTGATTTCCTCTCTGAGCCATACCCTAGTAAAATGGCAAAGCCAACATTCAATCTTAATTTTTCAATCTCCATGACAACAAAAGACATAATAGTGTATTAGCTGCTCAACACTAAAGCAAAATCAAATGGTTTTGATTCCCTGGGCTTTCTCCAGAAGATCATCTTCTAAGACCAGTCAAGAAAAAGAGTCAGTTACTTCTTCTTTACTTTTTTTAATGAAATCTCCATTACTAGCGGATACACTCTAGCTTCTGCCTGTAGCCCAGGACAGTGGGCAAGGCGTGCCTAGCCACTGACCGCACACTTACCCTAACTAAGAACACAGGCTCCAGAGTCGAAGTACCACCTCATATCCTGGCTCCCCTACTAACTGTGACCGGAGGCAGGCAATTTAACTTAAGTAGTCCAGTTTCCTAGTCTGTGAAATGAGAATACTTACCTCATAAAGATGTTAAATCAAATGTGCAAAGCACATGGCAAAAAAGGTTTTTATTGCTTTCTCTCCCTTGCCCCTTCCTCCTCCTCCTTTTTCTTCAACATCAACATTTCTTATTACCACTGAGACTCTGCAAATTACCTGGGAGACCGTCATCTGCATGTTACTCTGCCCACTGCAAAGCCAGACGTCTCCAAATAAGACATCACGGACGCCAAGAGTCAGGTTCCTTCTCCCGTAAGTCTGCTGTGCCAGGACTTCATAAGGTCCGCCAGGCTTCAAAGGGTCCAGCACCACCATCCAGGTATTAGAGGGTGCTGAAATAATAACAAGGCTCCAAGGAATTCACCGGTCAGTTAATTAAAATGAAATTAAAGCCCAATCTTGTCAGGCATCATATTCATTGGCAGCCTTTCCCAGCTGTAGTGAGCGACTAAAGTCAAAGCTGTAAAAACTGGCCAAATTTCAGACTAGCAAATGCAAATAACAACAGAGGTAAAACTTCTATCCTCCTTACTTTTAACTGAGGTGTTCTCAAGAGAAATACATTAGCTAGTTATAATTCTAGATGAGGAGAGACAAAAATACAGAGAAATTAAAATTCGAGGGCATTTACTAAAAGCAAAATAGAAATTCTTATTATACTATCTAACTGTCAACATTAACATAATCATAATCTAATAGATTGACACAGTGCCCCAAATGTGAGCATGGTTTAGAAAAAAAATCAGTTGTAATCTGAAACCTTCCCTTGCCTGATGGTATCATCTTTGTCATCACCCACCACCCCCCTACCACCCCCACCCCACCCCACCTCCTCCCCACGTGCTACTAAGGATCAATACTTAGCAGTCGTTCTGGGTCCTCCTGTCCCAGAACTGGTAAAAGGTGAGTGAGAAAGTTTCATATGAAGAAGTAGTGGGAGACATAAATTAGTAGCTCTGTGAAGAAGATACTCAGATCTGCCCAATTAATTGCTTTCCCAGAGTTATTCACCAGACTTAAGGTTTTCACACTTGAGTTAAAGAGATGAAAAAGCTGCCCAAGCCCCTATTTCGGAGACTCATGGCGTATTCCTCGGGAACCACCTCCCTGCCACCTTCCTACCTCTCGCCCTCGCACGCTGCCACCCGTGCAAACATCACACTCAGAAACTTAAGAAAAATATCTTCAAAGTGGCTAAATTATGCACAGGAGAGCTACACCACATGAACAAAGTGGAAAAATGAGAGTGAGAAAATAGATAAAACAGAGAAATAAGCATTTAAAAGGAAATATTCTTGGCATGATGCCGAAGAATACGAAGTGATTAATAACTTGTGCCCTTTGGATCAACGTAAATTCAAAGGAAAAGAACAGTAAAAACTGAAAGTGAGGCATCCCAAAGTTATTATGCCAGCCTGCAAAAAATTAATAAGTATAAAAATACTACCCAAGTGACTACTACGTGCTGGACAGTGTGCTCAGTTCTTTGCCATCAGCAAGAGCTAAGCAGAAGCGTACGCAGTCTGGACGCATGACAGGCAGGCGATCGGTAAAAGATCCGACCATAAAGCACTGCTCAGTCGGGGAGCGGGGGAGGGAACGTCCAAAACCGCCAAGGCGTCAGTGAAAGGATGCGTGTCTGCTCCTCCCAGCCCTAAGGGGTCAGTCAGGCCCAGGACCACAAGTCTGCTACAGTTTTTATACCCCTGATAGCCAGACACCAACAGAGAAAGTGTGTAATTCCCCTAAAGCAGAAAACCCACTGTGTTGGCAGTGGTGGGCAGCCGGAGCAGACTGTGTCGCACAGGTGTGCACGCTCCGTGTGTCCGCACAGCTCGCACTTCTGAGCAGGCAGACACTCCAATCTGTCCCCACTGCAGTCTTGCCACGGTCTTTCTAGGCTTCTTGCACTGACTTACCTCACCAGAGCTCTGTCCTTCTCACCGTTACTCATTCATACTGATGAGTTCAACCCCCCAAAAACCAAACTTGGCAATTTTTTAGCCTTCTACGGCTATACAATCCATCCTCATCACTGATGTCAAGCGGTATTTACCCTGCACCTCAACCCAGGTAGTGTGGCTGGTCAAGAAGACTGCCTTCACCAGAGTTTCTGAAAGCTTTGTAGCCCAGTAATAAAAAGACAAATAAAAGAAGGGAGACATTTGGGCAAAACATGACAATACCATCTTACCACCGCAGGAGGATGAGCTCTCTCTACAGGGGTGGAGAGGACTCCACATCAAGGCCTGAGCTGTATTCCCAAGAACTGTTCGGAGGCAACCTCTCACATCGCTTGGAGACCTGAAAGAACTTTCTTCTGTTCTAGTCCTCAAGTTACAGTGTCCAGCTTTTCCCCACTTGATAGAAAAATAAACTCTGGTACAGTCGTGAGTGTTGAGTAAAAAGTTAACTGCCAGGCAAAGCGGGGGAAATCAGATCTCCTACAGAGAGGTTACTTAGGGTCAGAGTTACTCAGAAACAATCCACTTAAAACAATGAGAATTTACATTTCTAAGTATGCTCAAAGGAGAGCAGCCCCCCATGAAGACTGTTTCTTAGATCAAAGGCAGGGGTGGGATTATATGGGCAGAAGCCACCTACTTTCACAAGGAGAAGTGAACGGTCCTCAGCCTGTCAGTTTAGAACTAAACGGACCTCACCACAGGATGCTAAAGTCCAAGTTACAGTCTTTAGAAACTGTGCTGCCCCACCAAGTCCAACGGGTTGAATCCAAATAATAAAACTGTGTCCCTGACCACAAGAGTTTGAAATTCACCATCCAGCTGGGCCCCTGCTGACCCCGGTGGGCTTCGTGAGCAGCAGCTGCTCTGGTTCCTTCCCTTGGGCCCTAACCACGTGCTATGTTGTAACGTCTTTCCCAGGCCAGGCCCAGGCTGCTGTAGATGCTCACCATGTTCCCATCTCTGCTTCCGCACATTCTTTCTCCTCCCATCTGGGAAGGCTCATCCCCTTCCTCCATAACACAGCTAGAGTGTACCAGGAGCTCCATCATGTAAAAGACAAAAAGACCCCGCCCTCAGCTACCCTGACCAGAAAGCCTTGCAAACTACCTAGGGCTTCGTGTTTCCCTGTCTGACAGTTAGCCTACCTTGTGGCCTATTCACTGTTTCTCTTCTCCTCACACTCCAGCCGCAGACATAGGTAAAGATCACTCTATCTCCATTTCCTTTGCATCTCCCTCCCCAATCCCCATTTAAAAAATAGGAAGAACGAACAATCAAAGGGAAAAATATCAAAATAATTTGTCTAAAGACATGATTACTCATGAAGTGCTTTCTTTTTTCTTTCTGCTATTCACATCAGATGTTAATTATTTTTCAGGTTGTTGTGCCAAATCTCGGATGCCAAGAACAGAAAAGGGAAAATTATCCACAACCTTTCCCTTCCCACGAGGAAAAACCTCGAGCTGAAAGAAGCCACTCTGTTCACTTCCCACGCAGAGCCCTGGCATTCACCAGCTGCAAACGGGTTCAGTGACCTGTGGAAGTGACTGGGAGGTAAAGAAAGCTTCAGAGGCCAAGCTGCCCCTTTCCAGCCTACGTTTATTCTCTGTCAAGTCCACCTCCACCACCACCAAACATAAATGTTAAAAAAAAAACCTCAAGTACTTGTCTGTTAATACAACTGTTTATACAAGTCACTTCAACTGTAGCATGCTGTGGCAGACACGCCCTAAGATGACCCCCAACAAGTCACACCCTGGTCTAACCCCTGCCCCTCAAGTGCAGGCAGAACCTGTGATCTGCCTCTAACTAACAAAACAGGGCAAAGGGGATGAGATGTCATTCTCCTGATTAGGTTATGCTGTATGAAAGAGATAAAGGGGTTTCGGAGATGTGATTAAAATCCTAAATCAACTGACTTGAAGTTAATAAAAAGGGAGATTACCCTGGGCAAGCCTGACCTAACGTGGTGAGGGCTTCAAAAGAGGACCTAGAGGTCAGAGGCAGGAAGCAGCCATGATGCAGCCATGAACCCTAAGGCACAAGGCAGTGAACCTGCCAGCAGCAGACGGAGCTTGGCGGTGGACTGGTCCCCAGCTGGGCCTCTGCTGACGCCTGGGATTCAGCTCGGCAGACCCTGAGAAGAGCACCAGCTACACAATGGCTGGGCTTCGGACCTACAGAAACTGTGAGACAGTACAAGTGTGCAGTTCCAGGCACCTAAGTTTGTGGTCATTTATTATGTAGCACAGAAAACGAGTGTGCAGGCTAACACTGCAACCAGGGACTTTTTATTTTCTAAGTTAAATATTATCTGTTTACTTCAATGAGGCTGACAAGTCCAGGCAGACACAGCCTCCTCCCGTCATGCACATGCGCATCCCTGTGTGTCAGAGCGAGAGGCCGCGCCCTGTCCCCCAGTTCCACTCCTTGTGCCTGAACCACCCGGCGTCATCTGACGATGTGGTCTGAGGGGCCCAGGGCCTGACCATACGCCCAGTCACCCGCCGGGTTTCAATTTTCCCAATGTTTAAGTGTCGGTCTCCCCGGTAAAAACCTTACGTTGTTAAATTCCACTTTGTTGTGGGCAGCTAAGGGGTTACAAGTAATAAGTTAAACATTAACAGAAAGATACAGAGTGGGGAGCTGAGGTAGTCTAGCTGAAAAATTCCCAGAGTCCTCATGGATGTGGAATTAGAAGCCAACCCTTCAATGTACCCTATAGTGTCTCCTTTGAGAAACATTTTCTTTTCTGTCCTTCTTTATTCCAAATAACACTTTACTCAGTTTGCTCCATGGGCAGACGGAGCAGGATGCCCAGTGAAGTAGGCTTGTGGATCTACACAAACCAAAGCCTAACAAACACATTGGCCCCCCACCCCCAGCGCCTTTATCTCTTTCAGACAGGGGCTCCTCCACCAGGCTGCTAAGTCTCACCTTCCTGACCATCCTCACGGACACCACCCTGGGGCAAGCCTCCCCTGTCCATTGTCTGAACACGTAACAGCCTGCTAACAGGTCCCACTTCCAGTCAGACCCATCTGCAATCACTCTTCCCCAGCGCTGCCAGAGCAATCTAAAATACAAATCTGATTGTGTTATTTTGTGCTTGAAGCTCATCCATCCAAAATAGAGCACTCACTTCTTAACAGTGACAAACGAGCCCCGGACATTTCCAACCTTGTGGCGCCTGTCATTCACCACCAGTCACATACCCCACTGCTCCAGACAAACCCACCAGCCTGCTGCTTCTCCAGTGACCTGAGCTCAGCTCACTGGTGCCTCCCTGCCTTTGCCCAAGCTCTTCCCTCTGCCTGATTTGTCCTACTTGTCTTTCAAGGCAAACCTAAGATGAAGTTAATTATCCCTACTAAGCACTCCCACTGCACCTTGCACTTCCCCACTGTGGCACTTATTACCACACTTAACGGTAATTGCTTGCTATTTTTCTGTCTCCTCGCCTAACCCATTAGCTTCATTAGGGGAGAAACCATATCTGTTTTGCTCATTACTGTATCACCAGCACCTAACACAGTAACTGGCACAGCACCTAACACAGTAACTGGCACATAGTAGACCCTCAATAAATATTAGAGTGACTGGATAAAATAATAACAATAACAACAGTTAACATTTATTCAGTACTTAATGTGTGCCAGGGACTGTTGTAAAGTACTTTATGTGTTCATTCATTTAAAATCCATACAATCTCAAAAACTATTATCATCTCACTTTACAAATAAATAAACTGTGACACAGAGGTATTAAATATCATGTCCAAGGTTATATAGCCATTAAGCAACAGAGTCAGGACCTGAACCCAGATAGCAAATTCCAGAGCCCAGGTTTGTAACCACTCCTACATACTGCCCCTCCTGGATGTATGATTCAGTTCAAAGGCCACCTCCTGTGTAAACTGACCCTCACCATCCAATCTCAGGCAGATGCTGCTCCTCTGTACCCCATGGCACCCCAAGTCCACCTCCACCACAGCAGCTATCACACTCTGTAACTGGGTGTCTACTCCTATTATTCTATCAGCTCCTTGAGAACAGGCCATTTGGCTCAGTCTTCATTTCCTTTGTATCCTCAGTGCCCAGCACACACAGTAAACACTCAACTTCTGTGGATGGGTGGGTGGATGGGTGGATGGACAGCCTGAGCTGGAGAGGAAGCTTTCATTTTCAGACAATCCAGCAGGTGGCAGAAGAAGATAAAAGCTGAACAGAGAATGGGAGCTGCCTTACCTTTCACAGGAGTCACTTTCTTCATGATGACTTCCTGATCTTGATGAAGAGTCACTGCCACTGTGGCTCCCCGTGTGCCATAGCCCCAAATCACCGCCCCTGCGGGCTCCTTCTGAAGCACCATGTGATTATGGATGTGTGAGGCAAATCGAAAATCAGCAGCTGGAAATTCAGCAAACAGAAGAGATCACTAGGAAGACTCATCACTGACAGAATCTAGTTAATGAGCAAGGAACACACTGTCTTTATACCAGAGAATTTGAATATAATCAGTACTTTTAATCTTCTAAAACTAGATCTTATTCCTCCTAATTAGGTAAGTGACATCACAAAAACAGTTTCCAACAATATGCACCACAGTACAAGACCAAGAAGGAAAACTCCAAGAGCCTAGGGCGGCCGATATACCACAGACCTCCTCCCCTTCAGAGCCCTTGATCTGCCTCTGCTCTCAGGCTTGGCCCGAATGCTTCACTCTCTCCTCCCAAATCACCAAAATGCTCCTTTTATGCACCCTACAGATGGTGTTTATGAGAAAAATAAACCACTTCCTTCCCCTCCTTTCCTTTACCACTCCCACTCCCGAGTAACTGGGAATTAAGAAGACTGCCTCTCTCCAGCCAGCCCTCTCTAAATCGTTCCCCCCTTTCCACCCTACCCGTATGAATTTCCCTCAAGTAATTCCCCTTATTGTGGTTTTTTGACAATCCACTGAAAATTCTAAATAAGCATGGATAAATATCTGTAATAAGTCTGCTTCCTTCTAAGGTAAATTCAGATAAATCAAGGTGCAAAAAATAAGGTCAGTGCAAGTTAGAAAGTCAAGCTGTCTGAACAAAGGTCTTTTGTCATCATTTTACCCATTTCACAAGCGAAATTATGCACAAAGAACAAGAGGAAGAGCACTTGAAACTGTGAATTCTATTCTAGAGTCACTAACAAGACTGAATAACAACTCATTTTAACAAGATCATTCCTATTTTTAACATCCAGCCTATATCAAAGTATTTTATTAATAACCAGCATCTATCCAAATTATCGGTGAGTTCCTTATCAAGACTTAAAAGGTGGGGGAAAACCTTAAGCTTTGTCTAAACAGACCCAAAAATCCTAGAAGAAAATAATTAATACAATTAAGATTTTGAAAAATGATAGGCAGGAAAGAGAACCAGACCTAACAAGGTTGACATTTCCTTCCCTAGAAGCTACAAATGATGATGGCCCCTCAGGCTATATTCCCGAACACACAGCTAATGGGGCCTCCTACACAGACTCAGTGGCCTATTTGTCCCGCACTTCAAACAGCCCCAGTCCCAAAAAAACAGCCTCAGCTCTCTCTTAAGAATTAGTTCCATCATGAAACCTACGTGCCAAAGTTCATCCAGAAGGCCCACTGGGTTGGAGATGCATGGCTGCCTGGAGCAAATGCTCTAAGAGATTAGTATCACACCAGGGGGAATTGCATAAGCACCTTGGCAGCCTGCTGGAGAGAAGGGGAAAAGCATGTGTGTGGGAAGGCCTTGTCTTGGGTAGGTGCTTCTTATGGAACAAAACTGAAAACGAAAGGCCTAAAGAGGGAATGGAGTGAAGAAAATCTGGCTGCCACTGGCATAGGAGCCGGTGCAAATGGAGCGTTCTAGTTGTGCTCAGCCACCATCCTGGAGGCTGGGGGAAACACCTTCCCAAATCAGTCTTTCTTCTCCAGCACACACTTACTGAACCTCTTTGTGCATGGCTCTGTTCTGAATCAAAGAATTTTAGAGGTAGGAAGGATGGTGCACACCCTGCGGTATAAACACATTACTTACTGATCAACAGACTGAGACCCAAGGAGATTAGGTAATTTTTTAAAATAGCTTGCATACTTATGAATTAATTCAACAAATATTTATTGATACCTACTATGTGCCAGGCACCATGTTAAGCACTGAAAAAAACAAACACACAAAAACCTTGCCAGCAGGGAGCTACTGATGGTTTACTTGCGGCAGGCCCTGTGCTAAACACCCTGCAGTTCAACTTAGTATCTGCAGGTTGTTTAGCACAGTACCTTCCAAATACTGATATCAAATGAGCCTTCAACAGAGGAAACTAATAAAATAATGGCCCTGGTCTTCTCTTTGTCTTCTCCTCACCTCATACGTTACAGGGGACATATGAGGATGAGAGAAAAAGATTCGTTTACACTTCAGTTAAACCCAGAAAAGCCACCTATGCACTGTGGTTTGTCTGCATCTGGGTCCTTTTTGGATTCTTAAGGAGAGCAGTGGTCGTATTTCTGCAGTCCAACTGTCCTCCCACCTCAACTTTCATTTCTTAACAGGGATTTTTGTGGCCCACTATTTGAGTGTTTGAAGGAAAAACTGGGCCCAGCATTACCACTTTAACTTTGCATTAGCAGGCAGAGCTTCTAGTTTTTCCATTGTTGTGACCCAGTGTCCAGCCTTGTGAAGTCAAATGACAAGGGCTGACTTGGACAATAGTCAGTGAGTCACCCTCCTCCCCAGTGCCACGCATATTATCCCACCATCAGTATCTGTAAGCTGCACCAGAAACCAAAGTTGAGCCTGAAATATTCTGAGCTAGTGAGGGGGTTGTACTTTTTAGCCCAATTAAACTAGTAAGATTTAATTCCTTGTCTGAAGCAAACCCTCCCCCAGGGTACCACTGAGAGGACTCCAAATGTTTTGGATGACTCACGCACCTGTTTCCAAATATTACCTAACTGTCTCTGACCCTCCTCTTCCAGGTCTGCAGCAGTAATTCTGCTAGCCTCCCCACTCAGATAAACCCAACTCCGCGTCTGCCTAAAGCACTGCATCCTAACGGCAGGACAAGAGGGAGGAAGCGGAAGAGTGGGAGCCCAACAACACCCGCAGTGCAGGCCTGAGTTGGAGACGCCTTCCCGACCTTGAGAAGGGTGTGGGAGCAGGTGGAGGGGGCGGTCCGAGCACCACAGATGCTGTACCCCAGGCTGACGGGGGGGGGGTCGGGTCGAGCCAGGCCGCCTCACCTGCCCTGGTGCGAGCCTGCAGGATTAAGGGCAGCAACAGTCCCAGTACAAACCCCTGCGCGACCACGTTTGCTAAGACCCGCCTCCCGGCGCGGACCTCCGGACGACGACCACCAGGAGGAGCAGAACTTCCCGGACGCGGAGGCGGAGCCCAGACGGGGAGGGGCCTGGCCTGTGTGGGGCGGGGCCATAGGGCGGGGCAGCCTGGCCCCACCCTTCCAGGCTGTGTCGTCCGCTAAGTGGTCCGCGAGAAGGGGCAGGCCTTCTCGGCCGCCGTAGTTGATTGAATAAACGGTTCCTCAGCAACGAGAAAAAACAACTAGATCCATCGCCACCAGCTCTAGGAGAAAGAAGAGGTGAGGCTGTTGACCCCACTTCCCATCCAAAACCGAGACCTCCTCTTTTCCCTTCGCCTCTCATAATTGCTGAGGGTCCCCGACACATTCAGGGAACCCTCGGGCAGACGGGGGACCCAAGCAGCCGCCTGGCTGTGAAGCCCGGTTCCTCGACGTCCCGCCCCCTCCCTCGGCCCTCAGCTCCTAGGATCCGCTCGAGGGCTCACGAGTCCGTTTCACACCCCGAACAGGATGTAATACCTCATCTCCTCTGCCCTCGAAAAGGGGAAAAAAATAACCCTGACGGATTAGGTCTCGGGAAACCGTCTAGTCCGGTTATTCGGCGTTGACTCACAACAGGCCGGGTCCAGAGTGTGTTTTGCTCACCCCGCCGCCGCGCAGCCCGCTCCCTGGCAGCTGTCCTCCATCGAGCCGCAGCGTGTGCCAGGGGAGGAAGGCGAGACCTGGTCAAGGCAAAACGGAGAAATAAGAATCCCAAGACTTTGGAGGCTGGGGCTGCAAAATTAGGACTGCCCCTCGCCCGTCCTACCGCCCCAGCCGCCCCTTCCAGCATATATAGGTATTATAAGGCATTATAAGTCATGCTTTAAAAGTGTGAAACTTAAAAAATTAGAGTAATTTCTAGAACCAGGACTGGTTCTGACTTTAATTTTTTAAAAAAAAATTTGAGACCCTAAAACGGATCTTCTCAGCAATTTATTGTGAAGTTTTGACAATCATTCTCTCTAAATCCCTGTGAGATAGCAAAAAGAACCCTCACCTTTTAAATACAGAAAGACATCGAGATAGAAAAAGTACTGTTTTAGTGGAAAATCTCTGATTTTCACTAAATTAAAAGAATGACCCAACCTATTCAATTGGCCTGTATTTGTAACAGTCTAATTAATAATGGAGAATTCAAGAGTCTTCGGAACAAATGGGTGGGCTGGGATTGTGTTCGGGAAAAATATGTAAGTCCAGGAAATTTCGTTCTCAGTAATATTGTGGCCGTAGTTGTGATCGTGTGAGTAAAATCGGACACATTTAAGAC
Organism: Artibeus jamaicensis; assembly: GCF_021234435.1. NCBI lineage: Eukaryota > Metazoa > Chordata > Mammalia > Chiroptera > Phyllostomidae > Artibeus > Artibeus jamaicensis. Next base: position 10,932,153 of record NW_026522052.1, on the reverse strand, counting down.
GACGCTCTTTAATAAATTTCCAGGTACAGTAGGCAGTTCCTTCCAAGAAGATGTCGATCCCATTCTCCAACACCCACTACCGAATTCCACAAGGATTTGGGAATCTTCTGGAAGGGCTGACGCGTGAGATTCTGAGGGAGCAACCGGACAATATACCATCTTTCGCAGCAGCATATTTTGAGAAGCTTCTAGAGAAAAGAGAGAGTAAGCTTTTAAAAAATAGGCACTTCAGTACATAAGAGACTGAGCCCTCGGTTATGGTGAAAGTTGTTTAAGACCTTCCCTGTTCCACAGACACAGCCTCTATGGAGCAGGCGGCACCTCATGACAGTTCTTGCCGTTGGAAATAGTGGGGGCCTTTTGGGCAGGGTCTCTTAGATCCCGTTACTTTAGGTCAGCGAAGGTGGCCAGTTCATTCCCCAGACCTTGTCCGTGGCTTTCCTCAGGGACCCACGGGGTGGAAAGGAACCTCAGAGATCCCCCCGGGTGGCTCTCTGTTTTCCAGGGCCGCTTCCAGGCCCCGGGACGGTTGACTGCGACTTTGTGGTTTTCTTTATATGTTTGCTCTTTTGATTTGAAAGTATTATAAGTGTTGTAAAAATAACTCAAAACTCCTTAGATTGAATGAGTTGTTGTTATTCACTGAGGGATATGAAACTGGTCTACATGCAGTACAGGCACAGAGAAAAGCTGCTCTGAAAGTGAACTTCAGCCTGGGAAGGCGATGTTTATTCTGCTTCTGTACCTGCAAGGCCCCATCCTGCTCAGAGACTAAGATTCAGGCCGACAGTGGCTCTCGTTGAGAGCCAAAGCAGTCTCTTCACTTCCAAAAGTAAGGTTTTCAAATTTCCAGCCTTGAAGGTTCACGACTATCCAGACCCGACCTAATGGTCAAAATGGCAGTTATCACAGCTGTAAATTTCTATTAAAAAAACGTATAACTAGAGCAACCATTTTAACATAAGCTTTTGTCATTAATAGGGGAGGATGTGGAAATCTCAGCATATTCTATTCATTTATTTATTTACTTTTATTGAATTTACTGGAGTGACCCTGGTTCACAGAACCATACAGATTTCTAGTGTACAACTCAATAAAACATGATCTGCACCAAACAAGGCCTCTTTCTGTACCCACCCCCCTGGCTTTGCTACTTCCACCTACCTCTCCACCCCTTTACTATTACTTTTCGTTACAGTGTTCTAATCAAGGGGCAAAGGTGCCTAGAAGTAGCCACAAGTAAATAAACCTTCCATTTTAAATCGACTTAGAGGGAGAAAACCTCCTGCAAAGCCTGGATGGAAGCAACTCCCACAGAGACAGCAGACCTCTCTGTCCCCTTGTCTTCCTTGCTCTGCCCTGGCAGAGCTCAAGGTCTCTGCCAGTTTCCTGAATGTTGCTGATCTTCCCCCTATCCAGTCACTGTGAGTATTTGTCACAGAATCTAAAACTTAAATGCCACTAAAAAGCTATTAAGAGAAATCCTTTAGGGTAAGAGGTGAATTGTAATGAACATTAATTTAATTTTGTTATTTTAACTTTATTTTACAAATTCATGAGTAAAATGTCTTTAGTCATTTGTTCAATTTTAGACCTCAGAAACATCTCATTACAAAAACTTTGTTACTGGCTCATGACAATGAAAGTAATCAGTGACTCAGAGTGATAGTGTCGGAATACTGGCTCTCTAACTAAGTGGTTGAAACTATATGAAAAGATTGTAAGCATCATACCCATTTTCACTCCTATAAACCAAAGGTGAGTTATTCAACTGATACAAGTGTTAGAATTTAGTCTCTCCAAAAGGGAAGCATAAAGTCCTCTGGGCCAGTCTCTCACACAAGGCAAGAATCTCCTTACCAGCATTCCTCATAGGTAATCACTAGTCTTAATTCTGATATTTATGACAGGAAACATGCCGGCAAGTGAAATAAGTGTTACCTCAATATCATTGGGAAAAGGTGGGCTTTTTATGAAAGATATATAATAAAGATGGAAAAAGATAAAATTTGATCTATTCCTTACATGGTTCACCAGGACAAGTTCCAAATTAATCAAAGATTTAAATATTTAAAAAAATGAATCCATACAGATATTGGAAGAAAATATGGATAAATTTCTCCGTAACATAAAAGGAAAGATGGCTAGCTAAGTTGCTATAATACCTTTAAAAATCGAGGAGCAATCAGGGAAGAGATGGATAAAATTGACAATATCACATGACAAAAGTTTCCATAAGGGAAATAAAACTACACATGACAAACAGAAAAAAAAAAGGTATGCAATTAATATCACAGCTGGTCAATCAACCTAATAAATAAAGAGCTTGTAAAACAGTAAAGAGAGAAACTAACAATGCTATATTTAAAAAAACCAGGCAAGTGATCTGAGCCAACAGTTCCCACACAGATAAATGCAAATGGCCCTTGACCTATTAAAGCACATTGAAACTAACCCATAATAATAGAAGCACATATCAAAATGACACTGAGACCACCACCACCGCCAACCTCACTCTGCAGATTGGCAAAAAGCCAAAAGCTTGCCGATTTATTCCAGGCAGGGCTAGAGGGAAATAGTTACTTGTGTATATTGCTGGAGGAAGTACAAAATGATACAACCCCAGGGAGGGGAAATGGCAGCATCTACCATAATTATACATATATTTTAACCTTTGACCCAGAAATTCCACTACTTCACTTTTCACTGCATTGTTATTTGAGGCAGCAACCCAAATATCCATAATATGGATTTATTGACTAGATAATAGTATTTACTTAATACTTTAATGGAGTATTATACTGTGTTTAAAAAACAGGAGAGGAAGGTCTCTATGTGATGCTGTAGAGTGACCTTCCAGATAAATTAGGTGAAAACAGGTGGAAGCATACGTTAGGGTTAGTATGCTACTCATTGCCTAATGAAGGGGTGTTGCTATGAATACATAATGTTCATTTATATTTTTTTAATGAAGGAATAATTTTTTTAAATACCTCTTGGGGCAGAAGGAACAGTGGAGGAAACAAAATAGAAGCTAGATTTCTCTGAATATATCTTGAATTCAAAATCATAAATGTTAACAGTTATAGGATAAAATTTTAAAATTGGTAAACAATTTCTAAAATTTAGAAGCAAATTTGCATCATACAAATCCATTGAATGGGTAGCATAACCATGGACTGGAATTATTTCCAGTGACTTTATGAGGAAGTAATCTGATGGTACACCCCTGATGTATATAGCCTAAAAGCAAAATGAAAAGGATCTTAGATTAATTTTTAATATATTTTATTAATTATGCCATTACAGTTCTATTTCCCCCCTTCATTCCCCTCCACCCTGCACACCCCTCCCCCACCATTCCCCCCCTTTAGTTTATGACCACGTGTCTCAAGTTCTTTAGATTCTATATTTCCTATACTATTTATTCTTGCCCTCCCCCTATCTATTTTCTACCTACCATCTATGCTACTTATTTTCTGTACCTTCTCCCCCCTTCTCCTCCTCCCACTCCCCTGTTGCTAACCCTCCTTCAGATCTTCATTTCTATGTTTCTTCTCCTGATCTAGCTGTCCTTTTAGTTTGCTTTTGTTTTAGGTGTTGTTCTTAATAACTGTGAGTTTGCTGTCCTTTCACTGTTCTCTTTTGTATCTTCTTTTTCTTAGGTAAGTCCCTTTAACATTTCATATAATAAGGGCTTGGTGATGATGAACTTCTTGAATTTGATCTTATCTGAGAAGCACTTTATCTGCCCTTCCATTCTAAATGAAAGCTTTGTTGGATAGAGCAATCTTGGATGTAGGTCTTTGGATTTCATGACTTGGAGTACTTCTTTCAAGCCCCTTCTTGCCTGTAAGGTCTCTTTTGAGAAATCTGCTGACAGTCTGATGGGAAGTCCTTTGTAGGTGACTGTCCCCTTATCTCTTGCTGCTTCTAGGATTCTCTTCTTCATTTTCATCTTGGCTAATGTAATGATAATGATGATGTGCCTTGGTGTGTTCCTTCTTAGATCCAACTTCTTTGGGACTCTCTGAGCTTCCTGGATTTCCTGGAAGTCTATTTCCTTTGCCAAATTGGGGAAATTCTCCTTTATTATTTGTTCAAATGAGTTTCCCACTGGTGGCTGTTCCTCTTCCCTTTCTGGTACCCCTATAATTCGGATGTTAGAACATTTAAAGATGTTCTGAAGGTTCCTAAGCCTCTCCTCATTTTTTTTGAATTCTTGTTTCTTCATCCTTTTCTGTCTTGTCATTTTTTTCCTCTTTCTGATGCAACTCCTTTGATTTGAGTCCCAGTCTCCTTTCCATTACTATTGGTTTCCTGTGTATTTCCATTCATTTCTATTAGTTTAGCCTTCATATGTTCCTCTAATTTATGACTAAAATCAACCAGTTCTGTGAGCATCCTGATCACCAATGTTTTGAACTGCGCATCTGAAACTTCGGCTATTTCTTCATCGCTTAGATTTATCGGCTCTGGGGCTCTGAGTTATTCTTGAGCCATGTTTTGATCTGTTCGTGCCTGTTACATATGAGGAGAGACGCCCTAGATATTCACCAGGGTGGGGCCACCCAGGTCACTGGGTTGTGACGCTGTATGTGGAGGCGGGGTCAGAGAGGGACAATGGCAGTTCCCCCTGCCACTTCCTGCCACTGGGGCCTATGTGGTCTGTCTCAGTGCTAGCTCCTTCACCGGTTTATCTGCACGCGAATGTGTGACCGCGGTCAGCCCTCAGTGGGTCCACCGCCTTGCATCCTCAGCGGGTCCGCCCGCTTCTCCACACCTGGGATCAGCCCACGGCTGCTGGCACACCTGGGTCCCTCGCCCGGGTCAGTCCGGTGGATCTTTCCTGCCCGACCCAGCTCTGCAGCTGGCTCTGCCCCTCCTACCTGTTTGGCTGAACTACACTTCCATGTAGTTCAATTTTCTGTGGTTTGGCTGCGTTTTTGTTGCTAAAACTTTGTTGTTTTTAAATTTAGTTGTGCGAGAAGGTGCAGTGCTTCCACCTACGCCTCCATCTTGGCAAAAGTCCAGATCTTACATTATTTTTAGCAATTACTGTTAACATTGTAGTATAGTTATTCTGTAATTATTGCTTATAAATTGTAGGACATAGCAAATAAGTATCCTGCTGTAATTAGGAATAAGATGTTTAGTGTGAGAAAAATTACACATATAAAAATAGTTAATAAAATCATGTAATTCTCAATTTGAATTGAAAAAATATCAGTTTGACCTCATGATATATTTTCTCTTTAAAAATAAAATAAGTGAGCCCTGGCTGGTGTAGCTCAGTGGATTGAGCACAGGCCTGCGAACCAGACGATTGAAGTTCGATTCCCGGTCAGGGCACATGCCTGGGTTGCAGGCTGGTTCCCTGAAGGCCATTTCCCAGCAGGGGATGCACGAAAGGCAACCATACATTGATGTTTCCCTCCCTCTCTCCATCCCTTCCTCTCTAAAGATAAATAAATAAATAAAATCTTTACAAAAAAATAAAAGAAGTGTTTTCTAGCTCCATACATTGTTTAATTTATTTGTTTTAGAGAAACGTTAATTTATTCTACTTATTTGTGCATTCACTAGTTACTGCTTTTTTAAAAATAACTTTTTGTAATATTGATTTTTTAAGAGAGAGGTAGAGGAAGAGAGAAAGAAACAGGTTTATTGTTCCACTTACTAATGCATTCATTCATTCATTGATTCTTACATGTGCCTGACTGGCTATCAGACTGCAACCTTGGCATGTTGGGACAACACTCTAACCAACTGAACTACCTGGCCAGGGCTCTATACATTTTCAGGCCTCAAAACAAAGACCAACACAGTACCAATGAGCACCAGGCTTCTTGGAGAACTAGGTAATTCCTTAAACTGGATAAGAAATACAAAGATGAGCCTGAACATCTTGCCATACCAGAAAATAAGGAAACCATCAAAGATTACTTGAGTTGTTTCCAAAGGACTCAAGAGCATCTGAGCACCCTAATAAGCCCCTACTGGCCAATTTTTGACAGGCATCAATTAGAATAAGATATACAATGGGTCAGAATTCATCTAGTTTGTTAAATATTCATGAGCTCACAATGATTAAAAAGAAGAAGCTCCTTGAGAGAATCCGAAGGAACCAAATGATTATTCTGAAAGCTGGTAAAGAAAGAAAACTTTCTGTAAGAAAGTTTTCTTACCTTTTCTGTAAGAACTGTATTTCAGGGTAACCAAATAGTTGATGAGGGGAAGCTTTTCTTTATTGAGTGCTCCAGAGATGAAGTAATGATAAAATTTGAACACTACCACTGTGCAACACCTAAAGAAATTATCTAAGCAATCCTCATCATCAATGGGCCCATAGAAAATGTAAAGAGGGACAACTAGGTGTTGTATATCTCCTGACAGAATTACACTGCACTACTTGTATTTTTGCCAAAAACAGTCAAATGTAAATCATTGGAGATCTAACTAGCAGGGTATAGGAAATTCAAAAACAGGAATTTGTTAAAAGTCACTATGGGAATGGAATAAAAAATATCTAGACTATGGAAAACTCCAAAGAAAAATGACCGAATTTTATCAACAAATACATTGCAAGGAAAAAAGATGGGGTGGGAGATAGGGAGCTTTCAATGAAAAGAAAATTAAAACGCATAATACAAGTTTGTGCATGCCCATTGTTTGGGTCCTGATTTGAACAAATCAACAATATAAATAAATAAGTAAATACTGAAAAATATTATTAGACAATGAGAGAAATTTGGGTAGTTGATATTAAGGAATTATTGTTAGTATTTTTAGGTATGATAATGGTATTATGTCTTTATATCTTAGAGATGCTTACTGAAATAAATATTGGTAGATAAAGTAATATGATGCCTAGGGTTGGCTTGAAAATAATCAGAAGAAAGAGCAGAAGAATGAGTGAACTTTCAGATAAAGTAAGATAAATTATAAGTTTATAATTGTTGAATCTGAGTTATGTGCGCATATTATTTTCTGCTTTCTAAGTTTGAAATTTTTCATAATTAGAAGTTAAAAACTTTGTTTAAATATGAATACTTGTTTCTATCTATGTCAACTACCTATATAATATGCCTCAATTTTAAAAAACATTCCCATCCTTCACTTTTCCAAACTTTCTTACTATTTAACATTTATTTTTATACGTTTTCCTGTGTTTACTAATTTATGCTTATAAGTTTCTATACTTATATTTAAGTATTGGCATTTGTTCTCTCTCCCCATTTTGTTATAAACTTTATGAAGGCAGCACTTAGCGGTTTTTTACTGCCTTTCTAAAAATATCCAACGGCTCATCCGATGTTTAATTCATCAGCATCTATTTCATGATCGCTGGTTAGATCTGCAGCAAGCACTAGGCTGTATTCAACAGCAGTGAGATTTTCAGCTAGCAGTAATGAACCTGGGATTTGAAAAACACTTGTTTTGTGTTATTCTATATTTGCTTCAATAAACTCAAAATAAGTCTAAAATTATTATTTTATTACTTAGAAACCAACTTTGATCCAGCAGAATGGGGGGCTAAGGTAGACGACCTCTTCTACAACAAGCATGCATTCAAGGTATGGCCCTCTGAAACTAATGGGTCTGGTTACTTCTCCCTGTCTCCAGAACAGAAATTATTGGGATCTCCCCAGAATCATGAAAATTCTGAGAGGCATCATGAATACTTTATTAAACCTTCTTAATTGTAATGTTCTTTCTGATGAGAAATTCTTTTCCAAAGTATATCTGAATCACATATACATAGTTTAAATTTTAGATGATGAACAGGAAGAATGTAATGGAAAGTCATAGGATAATTATTCTTCAGATTTTATTGGGCATTATAGTGCTTAGCAGTAGCAGTAAATATTTGTTGAATTAATGAGTGATATTTCATAGATTTATTTTGTGAAATAATAAATACTTAATTTAGTTATTTTGTTATAGTTGACATTTTACAGAAGACCGAGTAGAATTAAAGATGGTAGACAGAGTTTTCTTTACAAAGCTGATCTGTTCAGAGACTTGAACCTATCTTCTCTCTAGTAGCATTCTTTGAACCAGTCTTTCTCAGCTAAGGTTCCTCAAAATATTAGTAGTTAAGGCCAAGCGGAAGGCACCCATTGCATGTAAGGAGTCACTGTCTCTCCTTTGCATCTAGAATGCTTCTAGTTATGGATCATCCTTTGGAGAATTGGGAAAATGGTCTAAGTATTCTGTTTTGTGGTCCAGATCAGGAATACTGGTTGAGAAATGCCAGCATAACTGGCATCAGCTGGGAGCTTGGTGGAAATTCAGTCTCAGGCCCTCCCCCAGGTCTACAGATCAGAAGTCGAGTTTCAGCGAGATCCCCAAAGTAAAATGTTAGGTCCACTTAAAGCCTGAGAAAGCACTACACTAGACAACTGTGATAAAACACTAGCCACAAAGAACCTGCAGGCATTTGAATTAGAAGGAATTAACAAAGTTCAACTTTTGATAGTGTTTCCACAGTAGATTTGGGGAATTTCCTGGGGAAATATCTGTCACTTATTCCGAATTCAAAAGTGAATTTCCACCCATTTGTGCCTGCCAGATAAGAGGAGGAGAGAATCTGTTTATATCCATTTAACTGGATTCTTTGTGTTCACGCTTTATTGAAATCAAAGGAAAAATGTTGAAAATGTTTAAACGTTTGGGTGACATCAGCTGTTTCTTCCTTCTCTTTTGAATTCTAAAGACTTGATTTCATTAGCTTGTATGTCCTTTCTGTTTTGTGGATTAAGGAAGCCCTTCCCATAAGTTGTGAATTAGCCATGTCTCTGTTTCGGAGGAAGATTTCGATAACATGTCAACACAGGCAGGGCTGGTTTCCCCTTTTCTATTTGCATCACTCCCCACAAGAAAATGTACTTTTTTGACTTAGTTTTTAATCTACAAACTTCATTAAAAAGTCACCTTGATTTCACACTATAAAACACAATGACATTTATTTCATTTCTGCTTTAGAAAATATCGGCACCTCTTCTTTACACTTTGTTCAGGACTCATTACAGCATCTTACTGACCTTTAATATAAGACAATGACTTGTTTTTAATGTAAAATAATGTTTCATACATTTGAAAAGCAAAAAAGTGATCATTTTGTTTACCAGTTCTTTCATTTTTAACATTTGTTTATGCACATCCCTTTAAGAGTGTTCATTTATTTCTTCTTTTGTCACCCATTTTCCTTTATTTAAAAAAAATCAGTATTTTTTAAATTTCTCCTTCTCCTCAATATCTTAAAAGTAATGTTGAATCACTTTCAAGGAGTCTGATCCAAGACTTTACTATTTGGAAACGTTGCCTCTTTGGTCTCTCCCTTCTCTCCAGGAGCAAGAGCCACCTGAGAAAGAAAAGTCGCAGACATCTGTGACAGAGGAGACACCGGTCACAGTCGTGGTAAGTTATATTTTCCATATACTGTTGGATTCCTAGAAAGAAGTCACTCCATCTAAAATTATACCCTAAATGCAAATCCAGTTTGTTATCCATGTTGTTAAAATTATTATTTTGCTTTCTAGATAACTAGCATCAGTGAGACACTTAACTGGTGGATTATTTTTGGCCATGCCATTTATAAAGGAAAACTCATTTCCCCTCAAAAATAAAATCTTATTTTCCAAGATTGTCAACAGATGGATACATCTCCTCAAGAGGAAGAGAGGCAGAACTCACCAGCCCCATTCTCCATCCTTCAGATTCGCTTCCCAGTTTGGGAGCTTTTCACTGCTTGAGGCTGTTACCACCACACAGTGACAAAGGTTCAGACAACAAAAGCAAACTCATGGGGAATGACCCACAACCAAATGAAATGGCTTCACACGCTGTGTCGTACTCACCGTGCATGCATTGCCCTCTGCAAAAATGACCTCCTGCCTGACAGCCTGCATCTAAGTAGTAAAACCTGGGTAGATACCTGCACGGGTTCCGTATTCTGTGTGCTAGAGCCAGCTTGCAGCTCTCAGGAGAGGGCTGAGTACATCTCTACACAGCCCCATGCTCAGTAAGGGCACTGTGGTAGCTTGAAATCAGCCACACAAGGAATATTGAGACCATGAAAATACTATAAATCAGGACTTTCTTTCAAGAGAGCCAGTTTTTAAAGCATTTGCCAGCATATCACTACCCATATTTTTCATAGTCCAGACTCAAGAGGACCAAGCCTCATGGTCCTAATGAGAAAGAAGAACTTAACTCTCCGTAATACTGAAGGCCAAACTTTTGAGTTCCTTTTCATGACCCAGGCAGCCACCCAATAATCAACACCTAAAATGGACATCGCCCTCAGGGACCACCTTACTTCCTACCCAGTGGGGCATAACTTTTCCTTAGAAACTTTATAAATTATTCCCGAATCATATCAGTACAACTCAGTCAGCCTGACATAAGAGACAGTGGGAGATCAGGGAAGAAGGGGGGATTGTTTCCTTTCAACTTCAATAGCTGCCCTTACACAGGTTTTCATATGTGTGTGAGTTGAGATCTCATTGATTTCCAACCTCAGGACAATTTATTTGCCCATATCAGAGCATCATCTTGGAGGATTTTATACTATTTTGTTTACATTTAAAAGTTTAAGAGCTAACTTTGCCTCTTTATTGTAATGGGTGGGGGGTAACAACCCAGAGTTCTGTCAATAGGAGGCAGAGTAAATAAATCAAAGCCCAACAATACAGTGTAATTCGATGGTGTCATGGGAAAAAAATGGGCAGAGCTATCTACTGAATAATAACATAGATGACGAGAACCAAGATACATCGTTACATGGAAAAAGTAGTAACAGAACTCATTCTTAAAATAAAAAGGCAGATAGGTACCCATATGAATACTCTGTCTCTTCAGAGGTTTTGGAAAATTAGGTACACTCAGCCATAATAATAGTCACCTCTTAGGAGCAGGATTTGGGAAGGGGGAGGAAAACTTCCATTACCAGTGATACTTAAGGTTTTTAATGGATATGTATCACTTTTATAATTTAAAATATTAAAAGCTACATACCTATTGAATTTTACACTTACTGTGTATTTCACCCTCTGTAAATCATACGTAAAATTTTTTTAAAGGAAGCTAGACACAAAACTTAAACCAATCATGTTAAAACTAACATTATTGTCCTTGGCTGGTGTGGCTTAGTGGATTGAGTGCTGGCCTGTGAACCAAAGGGTCGCTGGTTCGATTCCCAGTTAGGGCACATGCCTGGGTTGTGGACCAGGTCAGGTCCCCAGTAGGGGGCACACGAGAGGCCACCACACCTTGATGTTTCTTGCCCTCTCTTTCTCCCTCCTTTCTACTCTGCCTAAAATAAATAAATAAAATCTTCTAAAAAACCTCTGACATTATTGGACTAAGTAGGCTTCTCTCTGCCACTCCACTTTAAATGTGTGCTTTTGGTTAGCTCGTTACTGAGAAATTAAGAAGTTAACACTTTGATTCATTTTATGTAGTCATGATTATTTTGAAACAGCACATTTGTTATCTTCTCAACATTTTTACCATGCTTCAAGGATTCTTTTTTATTCTCTACCCCCCAAAAGTGTTATTGCTCAGGAAACTGTTAAATACAAGCTATTTCGTTTTGTAATTTTTATTGACTAACTTGAGAGAGAAACATGGACCCGTTGTTTCACCCAGCCATGCACTCACTGGTTGATTCTCCCCTGACCGGGGATCAAACCTGCAACTTTGGCATATCGGGATGACATTCTGACCAACTGCGCTACCTGGCCAGGGCTGAAATAGGAATTATTTTGGAGGGAAGAAGTTGGCAATGTTGATTTATTGCAGAGACATATTAAAAAATGACAAAACAAAACGCCTGCCATTTTGGCCATTACCACGGGTGTGTAGATAACATAACACCTGTGTAAAACTTCCTCGGGAAGCAGCAGAACTCGATTGTTACATCAAGCACTAAATTTATTAAAGTTATGCATTATTTTGTATGGCATCAAAATACTGTACGGAATGTTTACCAAGTCTCTTTTGCTCCCTTCCGGGAAGGAGCTTCCTGAAGAAGATAAGGAGAAAGAGGAGAACGCTGCTATCAAAATCCAGGCCGTTTTCCGGGGACACTTAGCCAGAGAGGAGGTGAAGAAGATGAAAGATGGTGAAGTTCAAGAAGAGAAAACACAGGAAGACAACTGAGGAGACTGGTTTGGCCCCCAAAAAGGCATGAAAAGAGAATTCAAATCCATCAAACTTGTGTGATTGTCTTTTTTTTTTTTCCTTAGTAAGGGAGATTCGATGTAGTGAAGTAACATTTGTTGCTGTTGTGAAAATCTGTCGTGAGCGTTTGTTTAATAAACATGCCATTGAACACATGCTTCTTGAAGATGCCTCTGAGATCATCAGTCTATTTATACTTCTCCTGAGTCTATGTATAGAGACCCTTGGATTAGAGGGGAGGACCGGGAGCACCTCAGGTTCTCAGATCTCAGAGGGCATGCGGCCTAACCGTTAGCTAATGGCCACATTCTATCGCAAACCTGTAAAGCGGTCTTTTAGCTCCCATTTCACTCAGTGAGAGAGATCTCCACTGCCTTTCGAGAGTAGCCCATTTAATTTTAGAGTAACTTGAATTATTAGATGAGCTGAGTCAAAAAATCTGCCTCCTTGTAAGTTTTCGTTTGTCATGTCTGCATTCAATCATTTATTGAAAAATGTATTGTGCAGAATTCATGTGCCGGGATATAGTAATGAATATCTGTTCTTATATTTATGCAACTGACAGTTTTTTATTATCTTGCTCTCCAAAATGACACAGAATAAGACTAATATATTTGGAAAAAATGAAAGCTTTGATAACATCATATACAAGTATACTCTTCTCCAGCTAAAAAACTTCTTGTGTTTCTTTAATGTATCAATGGTAGTACCTTCATCACAAACTGACAGACTTCTTTGTCTGTAAGCCATTCAAGCCCTATTGCCTAATTTTTAGAAAGTTCCGTCTCTCCTTTTGAGGCCTTCCTACCCTTGAATATTCAGAAAGGGAATATTCAAGAAATTGCAGGGGTTTTGTCTTACACCAAAAGCTGCAGTTCCCATCCCAAAAGAAAATGGAGAGAAAGTAGATTCTTACCATTTAATGCTGATGCCTTCTCCCACAGTGAGGCAGCCCAGTGGTCATATCCTGGCTGGTTCCAACTCCTGTCTGCAGCACATTTGGTTCTAGCATCACACCTCTCCTAGTTCGCAGCCACACAGCCATTTCTCCAAAGCTCAATAACACGTCTACTTGGCTTGGTCTTGAGGAGCTTCCACAAGCAGCCATGGTGTATGCATAACAAGTGGTCTGTGGCAAACACTCAGATCTGCGTCTTCAGCTCAGACTTTGTCTTTCTGCAAAGCAGTGTTACTTCAGGTGCCCCACGCCCCTCCTGGGCACTGAGCCCTTGTCAGACTCCACAGCAGTTTACTTACCCAAGGGACTGCCACTGAAATACAGGTGACTTATGCCAATGCTTTCAAGACAGCGGCATTCACTCTCTAATCTCCACTCACCGCTGGACAGCCATCCCCTTTCTGAGGTCCTGCTGGCACGAGAGCTGCTTGCCAGCTCAACACGAATCTCAAATATCCATTGGACTCCTTCCTCCCATCTGTAACTCCATTTTTCCAGTTCTGGAGAGAGAAAAAAATCAACTCTTACAGCATTCCCACTGCTCATTTCCAGTTGCATTCATAGTGCCAGCCTCCAACTCCACTTCTCAAAGGCATCCTGCTTGGGGGTTATCAACAGGACCCAGAATTAATGCAGAGACTTAGCCCCTCAGTTCTGAGAAGCAGACCAGAGGGAAAAAGACGTTTCCCGCCAAGTGAGGATACAGCATGGCAGGGCGGGGACGGGGGTGGGGAGAGAGGAAGGAACCAGTTAACTTTTACAATAATTCTGTTATACATGTAAAGTGATTAACACTGCTTTCCAGTACACATGTGTGCACACACACATCTAATGACCTAGTGGCAGTAATGAAGTTTTTGGTGAAGGAGGAAAAGGAAGAGGAGAAGGTAGGGAGGAATGAATGTGGTATTATAACAACACAGGAATATGACTATTAGCACTCACCGCTTTTCATCTTCTCTCTCTGGCTGCTCCTTCTCAATCTTTGCTGGTAACTGTTCAAGTCCCCAACCACTAAATGCTAAAGTGACCCCAGTTCCAGTCCTTAGACTCCTTTTCAAGCAATCAAACTTAACTTGTTGATCTCATCCAATCTCATGGCTTTAAAAGCCATCTACACGCCGATTACCCCAAGATATGTCCTTGTCACAGTGGGCCATTCTCCACTCCAGCGCCAGACTTGTGTGTTCATCTGCCTACTTAACCTGACTGCTTGGATGTCCGTAGGCAACTCAAAGTTAACAAGTCCAATAACACATTACTGCTTCAGATAACAGCTCCTGATATTACCCCTCAAATCTTAAATTCCCTCACTTTCCTATCTCAGAAAACGACTGTTCTATTCTGTTTGCTCAAGCCAAAAACGTAGAACTCATCCTCAAGTCCTCTCTTTCTCTCACACCTCATTTACAATTTATCAGCAAAGCCTGTGTGCTCTATTAACAGAATCTGACCACTTCTATTTTTACTACCCTGGTCCTAGTTCCCATTGCCTCTCGTGAATTATTGCAGTCACCTCTACAGCGGTCAGTCAGCCATTGCCATCCCAAAGTCTGATTTCTTTTTCTCATGAGTCTGTGGATCAGAAGCACTTTACCTGGAGTTAGGCTAGACTCCACGCTTCGGGCTCAGGTCTGCTCTAAGCTGAGGGTTTGTGGGTCAGCTGGGGAAGGTCTGCTTCCGGCCGTGAGCCCAAGGGTGAATTGTGGCGCCTCTCATGCATGCATCCTACTCAGAGCCAGTGCTGAAAGTGCTGCTCTTCTCATGGTGGCCACAGGAACACAAGCAGGGAAGGCCATGATGAAAGAATATTTCAAGCTTTTGCTCATAACACTTCCAGCAACATCTTATTCACCAAAAGAAGCCATCTGACCAAGCCTGAAGTCAAGAGGTAAGGAAATACACTGCTTACTATGCGATCACAGCAAAAACCTCATGTACGCACGATGCTTTTACAGGGTGGTGGAAATTTGTGAAGCACCAATAATTCAGCTGACCACAGTCTGCTCTCCTGGTTATAATCATTCACATCCTTTTCACAGGCGAAATATGTTCATTCCTATCCCCAGACCCCCTAAAAGGTCCATCAAATGCTTGAAACTGTGGATCTACCTTAGGTCCAGGTGTGGCTGTTCTTGATATACAGACCTACAAATTGGAAGAGCAAGCATTTTCTCATACACCCAACACACAACAAATGATGGACAGGGACAATGCAACCAAAACAACAACTCTTTCATTTAAAAAGGGGAATGAATAATAGAAGCAAATACCAGTTACTGGATCATACCATCATTAAACCCCACTGAGCAAAGATTGTCAAGTTTTTCTACGTGGGGAGGGGAGATGATGTTCCACGATCAGCATTGGTTCTCCTCCCTATGAATAACTCTCCAGTCTACTCTCCATAGTTCTTGGTTCTACAGTCTAGAAAATTATCTTTTCCTTCATCTTCCCTAGTCATTTGGAAAGGGCTAATATGCCCTTCTTGGTGGATAAATGAGTTTCTCACCCCAATTCCTGCCCATAGGAAATTGAGAGCCCAAAGTTCTCTTTACATCTTGCACACCTTCAGTCTCTTTTCATTGTTAGTAATGCTTTCGCCCATAGACTTTTTAAAAGCTTGTGGGTTTTCCCTGCGTTTGACTCCAGTCAGCTCCATGTGCCAAAAGCTGTACCCATGATGTCTTTCAAGATATGTGTCCCTCTCTCTAGATTTAATTCTATTAAGAGTGACAAATTAGAGCCAATGTTTTAATATCCTAAAGCCTCATACTTGTCATAAATAGTCTCCCTGCTTCCACCCTTTGTGCCTGTCAACCCAGCAGCCAGAGTGTCCTATTATAGTTGAAGTCAACCATGTCACGCTGCTTGAAACCCCCACTGGTTCCTCGTCTCATCCAGAGTAAAAGCTAAAGGCTTCGTAACGGACTACAAAGTTCTAAGCAGAACTTGCCTGCCATCACCTCTCAAATCCCTTTCCTTTATCTTTTAATTTTTCTCCTTGGTTCTGAACACGGTCTTAATGTATCTTTTTACTGCCTGCTCCTTCCTCCTAGAATGTACGCTCCGAGGACAGAGATTTGCGATTTTGCTCACTGCCTCGCGCCTTTTTCACATGCGGCAGGAAAGACTGAATCATTTCTAGTAGCCCATACAGAAGTGGGAGGAGCCCTAACAAGTAACTTCTTCCATCAAATTAGCTTCGTTGGGTTAGATGCCCATTGCTTAAGAAATCACTGAGACCAGGAGGAAAGAATATGCTAATTATCCACCTGTGGAGTAGAGGGTCCATTCTATGAAAAAACCTAGCCGAATGTCAAGAAACTTTAAAGTTCCTTATGGAAAATAGAGTAATCTAGACAGGAGGAAGGGTTGGTGGATACTGGGCAGGCCACCAGCAAACACCTGCCACATAGCTCCTCACTATACTGTGCTGCTTGTTAAATTATTGATCAGAACCGGAGGCCAGGAAAGTATTAGGCATGAAAGGAAAAACTTAAAACAGCAAATGAGGGGTTAACAAACACGGGACTGTGGAGATTTGAGTAGCCTGCTACATAAATGGTACTGTGTGGAGCTGGGCAGTGTAAATGGGAAATGTCTCAAAAGAAAGAGCTTTGGACGCTAGGAGAATATGAAAAGTCACGTGAGGAACAACTTAAACTGTTTCTTAAATATTTATTTATTTCTAGAGAGGGGAAGGGAGGAAGAGAAGGAGAAAAACGTCCACCATTTGCCTCTCACACATTGCAACCAGGGGACCTGGCCTGCAACCCGGGCATGTGCCCTGACTGGGAATCAAACTGGCGACCCTTCCGTTTGTGAGATGATGCTCAACCCACTGAGCCACACCACCCAGGGCAGAACTTAAACTGTTTTTAAAATCTATGCAACATTTACTCTGTGGGAGGCTACGTGTGAGAGTTTTTTAATGTGAATTTTTCATAAAACATTCTTATGAACACTTGCTATAGAAAAGGAGTCTTCTGTCAAAATCATCAATCAGTCCTTTTTAGTAAATGGAAGCCAAATATCAGGTGGAGGGACCTGCTCTCCATTGCACTGGGGAAGCAGCTCAGTCAGTGCCTGAGCGGAAGGTGAACCCAAGATGTGAATCCGAACCCTTGCGGCCCTGTGGCCTTTAAACACAGGACCGTGCTCACCGCTGCTGTTCTCAGGCCCACTCCACAGCGACTTCCCGAACTTCTCACTAACATTAGCCCAGTAGTCTCTCTCTGTTCCTCAAGTTGTCCTGAGTTTTCTAACGTTTGGAAACATTTCACTGGGTACCGTCTTTTCATAAACTGTGGGTTTTCTCCTGTAAAATGATTCCCATGTTCTTGTCTTTTGGGAGGGAGAGAAGGTTATACAGGAGGCAGGTACTGATTTCCTGCATGTAGCTCTCCCGACCTGAGGATATTTCTAAAGAGCACATTACACACACAGAGTCAGGAACTCAACCCTTCATTTTTACTCCTGTGTTTCCTCTCCTCTGTCTCTATAATAAACACATCATGATGACCCATTTTGTATCAATTTATGATGTGGATAAACTCATTTGCAAGCTGATGTGCTTTTGACAAATATAGCTACTGAGATTGACAATTATTTATATCTGGAAAGCTCTCAAGAGAGACCGAACATGCAAAATACAATACTTCAAAATGTGAACTGATTTTTGTGAATGAAATGTGTCTGGGAGAAGCAGGGTTTGTTGTGCAGAGCCAAAAGATAAAGGACTGCTGGCACGGTAACTGAAGTCTCAAGGGTTGCCACACTCATTACTGGTCACCTTAGCAAAGGACGGTCAACACTCCAGCACCAGGAGATCACCACAGGAAGTGGATAAACACCCTGTCCCCAAAGGTCAGACACAATGGAGAAAGTGTGAAGTCTGCCATTATTCTGTCCCTAAAGACACTCGTCTCAGAGGTTTCTGACCAACTAAACATTCTACTACTAAAAAGTAGGGCTCAGTGTGATAAAGCAGACATTAAACCAATTTTGAAAGGTATCAAAAAAAGGCTTTGAAACCTTGAAACAGTAGAAGAGTTGCTAGTCTGGAGACGTTTGGTAGAGAAGCCTACTCACTGCCCTGCTATCCCAAGAATGAGTTTAGAGTCCCCACTCTAGATAGCGTGGGCATTGTCACGAAGGCTGTGGTGCGTTGCCCAGACCTGCCCTCACCCCGCCCCTTTTTTCCAGGACTAAAGGTTACTTACTTTCTAGGAGTTGCCTTCAGCATTAGGAAGCTGCCTCTGCTGACTTTTACCCTGGAGGCAGCTTGCAGTTGCTGACTAGTCACTGCCTCGTAAAAGGGCCTGAGCCCTTGCTTCAGGTGGAGACAGCTTTACTCTCAGCCATAGGATGTATGCAGTTCAACTTCATCTTCTGCCCAGTCCTGCTGTCCAGTCCATACTGTCCTTTCAGGTGTTGTTCTTGGAGGTGCATGCTCCAGTAAACCACCTCTACTCAAACTCTCGAAGACGTTGGTCTCAAAAACCATTCCCAGGGACCTGACCTATAACAGGTAAATCGAAAATCTCTGACATGCCTGCACATTTAAAAACTCTTTGTTTCTTATAATGTCATCTACATAAAAATTCAGTGATGGGAATACCTGCGGATCAGGGGCCAATCTATAACAGAAAAATGTGCATTTCTATTTCTTCTGTAAATGAATTATATTCACCAAAATCCCCAAAAATAATACTATGTACTGCACTGTGTCTCCAGAGTTCACATGATGAAGCCCTGACCCTCAATGTGGTAGTATTTGTATAAAAGATCTTTGAGAGATAATTAGGTTTATCCAATTATCCTCACCCAGATGAGGTCCCGAGGGTGGGACCCTCACAGCGGAATTAGTGCCTTTACAAGAAGGGACCCCAGAGATTCTCTCTCCACCATCTTCTCCCTTTCTCTCTCTCTCTCTGTCTCTCTCTGTCTCTCTCTCTCCACTAAAATGAAGAGTTAATGATAAGAGCTAAGGGTTCATTGATTATCATATATAAAAATGGGAGACAACTGTACTTGAACAATAATAAAAATAAAATAAAACTAATACAGACTAATCCTGAATATAAACTGTAACTGAAAAATAAAAATATACATATTAAAAAAACTGGAGAATTCTGCCCTGGCTGGTGTAGCTCAGTGGATTGAGCATGGGCCTGCGAACCAAAGGATCGAGGTTTGAATCCCAGTCGGGGAACATGCCTGGGTTGCAGGCCAGTTCCCAGCATGGGACGCATGAGAGGCAACCATACATTGAGATTTCTCTCCCTCTCTCCTTCCCTTCCTCTCTAAAGATAAATAAATAAAATCTTTTTAAAAAACTGGAGCCCTGGCTGGTGTAGCTCAGTGGATTGGGCGCGGGCCTGTGAAGCAAAGGGTTGCTGGTTCAATTCCCAGTCGGGGCACATGCCTGGGTTGTGGGCCAGGTCCCCCGTGGGGGACACATGAGAGGTGGCCACACATTGATGTTTCTCTCCCACTCTTTCTCTTTCTCTTCCCCTCTCTTTAAAACTAACTAAATAAAAAATGTTTTTTAAGAAACTGGAGAATTCTACTTATTACATTTTTTTCCATAGGGAAGGTCATTTGAGAATGACAAAGAGATCATGGTATTTGGAGAATACAGTAACTTTATTGATCCATAAAACCTTTATCAATAGCCAGTTACTATACTAAAAACTGGGATACAAAAAATGAGTAAGAAAGTTACTTCAAGGGGTTCACAGAGGAATGAGGGAGTGGGTATTGGAAAAAAGAAAAAGAAAGAAAGAAAGAAAGAAAGAAAGAAAGAAAGAAAGAAAGAAAGAAAGAAAGAAAGAAAGAAAGAGAAAATGAGAGAAGCAAAGTGGTCACTTAGCTGCTACCTTGGGCCTAATATCCAATTATTCTGGGGTGGCTACTTCTTGATTATCCAGTATCACTTTCATCTTCTTTCTTTCTATTAGCACAAAGCTTTTCTTTTGTGCTTCTGTCCCTTTGTAAGCACAGACCAGAAGTTGACACAGCTCTAGAGATAAGTCCCGATTGAATTAAGCCAATCAGCACTTTTCAACCTTGGCAGACCCTCATTGTGTCAGGACCAGACAGATGATGTAGGCTCATGCAATTAGGATAGAAGTTCTCAACCAGTTGTGACTTTACCCTTCCCCCAGAAGACATTCAGCAATGTCTGGAGACGCTGTTGGTTGTCACAGCTCAGGGTGGGAAGGAGGGTTGTTATTGACGACTGATGGGTAGAGGCCAGGGGTGCTGCTTAACACCCTGCAATGCTCAGGACAGGCCCCTCTCCCCCAAGAGAGAGAATCTCTGGAGTCCCTTCTTGTAAAGGCACTAATTCCACTGTGAGGGTCCCACCCTCAGGACCTCATCTGGGTGAGGATAATTAGATAAAACTAATTTTTCAGCCCCAAGGTCACTGTTGCCAGATTGAGCAACCCTGAATTAGGCATCAAACCCTGAATATGGCTGCAAGGGAGGATAAGCTTAGAGAATAAAGCTGACCCAGCAGGAAGCAGGACGAAAGACAGAGACACCATGTCTGTCCCTTTATGATCATGTCGATGAGCTGCTGATCAAAGCTGAAGTCTGAAGATTCTCCACTTGTGTGAGTCCATTAATCCCCTAAATTGTTAATAGTTCTTAGCTGTAACTGATATTCTTCTAAACTTGAGTCCTGCATGGTAAGGAAAAAGACAGATATGAAGAGAGAGGAGAAGAGAGGAAGGACAAAAGCTAGTGACTCGAGTGGGAAGCAGCTAGAGCTAGAGATGCAGAGAGAGACAAGGGGCTCTCCACCACTCTGATCTTTTGACCTACCCATTGGGAGTTACTGGATCTAACGTTGCAGAGGACGAAAGAAGTATATAAACCATGACCCTTTCCCCAAGGGAGCATAGACTTTCGGCAAGATGAGAAGACATGCAATCACGAAGAGTGCAGCAAAGATAGAAGAAGGATTTTAAAAATATAATGCAAAAAACACAAACTACGAAAGAAACATCTGATAAGTATGGTCACATTAAAATGTAAAACTTTCATATATCAAAATGTACCATAAGCAAAGCGAAAAACACAGCACAGAATGAGAGGAGGTATTTGCAATTCAGAATGCATAAAATTAACAAAGGATTAGTATTCAGAATATAACTCCTACTCAGTATAAAATCTTTGCATGGGAATGATAAACACAAAATTTAGGATAGTGATTACTGGGGAGGAGAAATAGAACTGGGGAAAGGGGCCAAAAGGATATCAAGTATAGATGTTTTATTTCTTTTTAAAAATCTGAAGGAAATTCAACAGTGAAAGAAGAAGACGATTTAATTAGGCTGAGTGGTAGGCATATTAAGATTTTTTTATGTTGTCCTCTAGTCTTAGCTATATGTTTCAAATGTGTTTGATAAAATTTTTGAATGAATTCCAGCAAATCATCAAGAAGAAAAAAATAGAAAAATAGGCAAAAATATGAGCAGAAGAGCAAACCTGAATCCAATAGAAGACAATCAGCATCTTCCATACAAAAAAATGTAAATTAAACAATAGTGAGACACAATTTCTCATCTGTAAATAGGCAAATTTAAAAGTTTGACAATATAAGTGGATGATGTGTAGCAGCTGGAACTCACACTCCTCTTAAGAATGGATGTAATTGACACAGTGGCTGATAAACTTGTGGAGGATAAGCATACTGTTCATGTTCAAGAAAGCCAATGTATAATACCCCTCTCATCCCAACCCAAATTCTGAACCAACTGAGGGAAACTAAGGGAAAAAAAATTAGGATCAAATGACAGTGTTTGAAAACAGAATATTCTGATGGGACAACAACGAAATTTGATCTGTAATTAATTTCAGAAATAGTGAGACTATGTCCCACAAATACAATTGCTATTTGGATTTTATGGCTCCTCCTTTTGGAAGTGAGAATGATTTTTGCAAAAAGGTGGCAACGTGGAGCTGATTTTGCTGCTGTGTGGAAGTCCTAACACGCTCAGTGGATGCACGTGGCCCCGAGCGCCGAAAGGGAAGGCTGTGCCCATTAAGCTGTTGTCCCTCAGCCTCAAGCCCACCTTCTCGTTGGCTTAGTGATGCTGGGATCGGGCTCTGAACACCGTGTTTCTCCTCCGTCAGCTGGATCTCTTTGAGGCGCTGACAATAAGGGCCATAGGGAGGGACTATCTATTCCTCTGGTAGAGGAATGGATCATCCTCTACAAAGGCCACAGATCTTGTCAAACAGCCTCTCCTATAGCTAGTCTCTCCTGGTTCTACTAACCTCTTCCTCCCCTCGATCCTGTAAGCCAGCAACTCAGGTTCTGCCCCCTGGTTTTTGGTTTTGTTTGGTTTTTTTTAATGCTAGCACATTAATGCTGCATAAAAAAATAGCTAACATTAATGCTGCATATTCACCGCTCCAAGGTCTAATATCTTAGAGCAACCCTTTGCTCTCCTAGATCTGCAGGTCTGCTAGAACTTGGTTGATTTAGGCTGAACTGGCTTGGCTCAGCTAGGCATCTTCCCCCCCTCCCCAGAGTTTTATTTATCTATTTTCAGAGAGAGGGGAAGGGAGGGAGAAAGAGTAGGAGAGAAACATCAATGTGTGCTTGCCTCTCATGTGCCCCCCAACCCGGGACCTGGCCCACAACCTATGCATATGCCCTGACTGGGAATCAAACCGGCAACCTCTTGGCTCACAGGCCAGCACTCAATCCACTGAGCCACACCAGCCAGGGCTGACTAGCTAATTTTTAAATGGGTGTACAACTGGGAACTGGGTTTTAATGTTATGGTTTGAGTACTTGGGAAATGGTATTAACAGTCAGCAAGGTTGGCCAATCTCAACAGTGAGCTACAGCCAGCAGGAGCAAAACTCCAGAACTTCCCTAGCATATTACAGAGCAAAAAGTCTAAATGCTAAAAAACATGAACGACAAAATGGATTTATTACAAGCAACCTGCCAAGCCTCCCCCTAGCCATATCCCCTCAGGAGGTCTCAGAGGATGCTGTTGTATTCTTCCAGGCATTAAGAACTAAATTGAACTGATTCTAATTGTAAAAGTTGACATGCCACCTTGGTTCACTAGTCAGAGTATGAAAGTCAATTAAGAGATATAGTTTTCATCCAAGTCTAGTGGGACTAGGGATCTATTTCATATATTTGGAATAGAGATACTTAGAAACTAGAAGAATCCTCATGCTGGTTCCCTGACCCACAGAGTAAGGGCAATTATGGCCTAGAACTGCCTTACCCCAACACTCCCCACCCCGCCAAGCTAGTAATCCAACAGCAAACCCACTATTTTAGAGAAATCACGGAGTTAGTACCACCATTAAAGACTTGAAAGAGGCAGAGGAGCGAGTCCAACTTCCTTCCTTTCTGGTTTAACTTCCTTCCTGGCTCTTGCAAAAGCCAGGTGGTCTTGGAAAAAGGATGCAGATAGAGTATCACACACTTAATCAGTGGTGCCATTTGCAGCTGATTGTGGGTGGTAACTTTGCTGGAGCAAAACAACCACCACACTTGGAAGCTGGTATACAGCTTCCTTAGACCAGATATTGGTCTAAGGAATTCTCTCCCACTGCCCATTCCTATCGCCAGAGATAATCAGAAGCAATTTGTCTTCCCATGGCAGGGACAACAACACTCCCTCCCTGTTAATTCTGCTCTTTGTCATAACCTTAGAGAAACCTCGATTGTCTTGATACCCTGTAGAACATCAAAGTAGTGCATTACATTGGTGCCATGGTAGAAGGCTCCAGGGCTGGCCACGTTAGTGCAGTTCCTAAGGACCTAGTGGTCTAGTGCATGTCAGGATATACTCTCTATAGTAGAAGACAATTGGTTGCATCTACCCACAAAACAAACAAACAAACAAAAAGTGCTTGGCAGGACTCTTTGGATCTAAAGGCAACATATACCACATAAGAGTGTGTTACTTCTACCCATTTCTCAGGAACTCATAAGAAGGCTGTCAGTTTTGAGTGAGGTCCAAACAAGAAAAGACTTTGCAGCAGGCCCCTGAGGGAGCAATCCTGCCACTTTCGATTGTACAGGACCACGCTAATTAGTGATAAGTAAATGAGACAGGTAGTGCACTCGCCACGATTACCTGGCACAGCTATGGCCAAGGAAATCTTACTGGGGGAAAAAGAGGTCTGGGTTCAGACCTCGAGAAGGGCGGGTGAGTTCACTCTAGTCAGGGAAAAGCTCGTGTATTTGCATTAGCTTTGCTTCAAAAACTCCAGTCTCAGGAAGAAGTACCGTTCTTACTTTAGGGAGGTTACATGAAGCTTCAAGTTGCCGGTCCTCTGGTGACGCAGCAGTGTTAGGGACCACAGGCTTCCGCTACCCAAGGTCTTCCAAACCCCGGTGTATCGGTCTGTCTTGAAGCAAGTCTTTGCCAGCAGCGCCACCTCTGGCCAAAACGGTATCAGGCCGTGAGACAAAATGGGGAGGAAGAACGTGATGTCCTGGGTAAATCTGCCCGGTGTCGTGGTTCTGGCCACTCCTGCCTGACATATCCAAGGATGATTTTTAAAAATTGTTTTTTTGTTCTATTATAACAATAGACTCCTTCCTAGGAGCAGCGTACGGCCATCCCAGAGGTGGTTCCTCCCTGGACCAGTCCTTAACGTTGGCTCTGCGAGCCAGAGCCGGGAAGAGTGGCAAGGGCGCCCTGTTTAGCTTCGCCTTCCCCCAGCTGCTGCGGTGGCCGGCGCCCGCCCTCTCCCTGACATCTGGGAGCGCCCAGCGAGCTGTTAGTGTATCCCAGGTCTCATTTCGGGACCAGCAGAAGGGGATGGAGACACAAGCTGCAGTCCACCCCCACACCGCCCCTGCCCGTGCCGGGATCTCTCCAGGGAGAAACGGATCAGAACCCCGTCTGCCAGTCGGTGCTGCGATGGCCGGGGAGGCGGGAACGCAGTGAATCCTGGCAGAGCGCCCCCTTCGTGGAGGGGGCGGAGGTGGGGGGTTTGGAGAGCAGCAGGGGCTGGGTGGCTGAGCGTCCTCCCAGCTCCAGCTCCGAGGGAAAAGAGCACGGTTTCCAACGCCACCTGCGGACTTGGCAGGGTCCTCTTCCTTGAGGGTCCCGGTCCCTGGCAGCGGGGCCGCCGCCCTGGAGGGAGAGCTGGCATGGGAACAGCGGGGACAGCAGGGGACAGAGGGGACAGCGAGGACAGATGGGAGACAGATGGGACAGCGTAGATAGCTGGGTGACAGCGAGGGATAGTGGGAACAGAGGGGTGGCGGGCTGCTTGTCCCGGAGAGCGAGGGCGGCACCCTGTGCTTGGGACCGAGATGCGGTTTGGGGAGAAGGGAGCATCAAGCAGTATAATGACGTTTCTCCTCAACCACACGGTTGTTGTTGTCGGCGGCTGTTTTATTGTCGTGGCTAGCACGTGGCAGCCCTCTCCTCCCTCTCTGGACCCCTGGGCAGCCCTCCCACGACCCGGCCCGCAGGGACCTGGGCCCCCCGCAAGCTTTCACTGGGTCTCCTCTTCCCTACCCATCCCCGCCGAGACTGCTGCGGGGGAGGGGAGGCGATGCCGAGGTACTCATTGTATTAATGAAAGTGGCAAACCACATCCTTCCCATCTGGCAGCACAAAACGAGAGGCTGCTGGGGGTGCAATTACCCACTACGGGAAAGAGTAAGATATTTGTCAGGTTTAGCAATAAAACTAATATCCCCAATTACTAGAACCTAGCTAATGAGATGAATACAAAGTGCCTTTCTGTTTGCAAAAGGAAGAGCCTGTCGCACAAAACCCACAATGTGGTGTTTCCCAGGAACCTCTACCCCTGAGATGGGCGGTTTCCCTGTTGGAGGACTCCGGGTAGTAAAGCTGATGACGGTGCTCAATGGTTGGTCACACACACCGTGGCACTGCAAACAAGGATGGGGGGGGGGGGAGGGATGTCCATCTAAAGCCTGTGCCCCTAGGACCCCAGAAGGCTCCGGATGATCCCCAGACCTGCTTGACCGGATGTCCAAGGACCCCACGTGCCTGGGTCACTTCTTCCATACCATCTCTGCAACCTTCCAGGTCTCCTGGAGCAAGTGGTTGTAGCCCACTTACGGCCAGATATTTCTGTAGTTTCCGACATTTTTTTTTCCTTTATGAAATTTGTATATAGCAAAAGCTGGGTCTGCTTTAGGCTGAGCATATGCTTCATATTTATTGGAATAAGGTTTTTAGTTCCCTTAGCATTCTGTTCACTGATATTCCTTATGTTAAAAATATCTCAGCTTTCCCCCCTGATACTCAATAGTAGGCAGCTGCAGTTTTCCTCTGCAGGTTTGGGGAGGGGGTTAGAAACCGGAGCCTGCTCTCCACAGTCCAGGAAGGTATTCTGCCCCTTTGGAGAGAATGACCTGATTTCCCACCCATGAAGAGAAATACAATTTTCTTACTCTCCACCTGTATCACAGATAATGATATCAGGCAGCCTGATTCCGGGAAGTGAAGATTCTTGTTTTAGACATGAAAAAGCTAAGGCCAAACACTTTTTCTCTCACTGAGGGATTCTGAATTCTGATTCCTCTCGTAGGTCTTCAGTGCGTTTGAGGTAAGAAGCAAGAGGATCTGAACGCTGCAACGAGTCTGGAACTCCAGGTGATAGCAAACAAGCTCAGTGGGCGGACCCTCCCCAGGAGGAGTGGGCTGATGCCCCGGGGCCCTGACAGACTGAGCCCACAGCTCTCACAGCCTCCGCGATTTCCCAGAGGTCCAATGGGGAGGCCCCCATCCCTGCCAAGCTCCCAAGAGACACGAGGAGCTACTGTCTCAGCGACAGAGAACTGACTTTCACGATAACTCCAGCAACGAGACAACAATGAATAGGCCAGACCCCTTCACTTTTAAAAACAGATTTTGGAGTTAAAATGGTAGAATTAATATCCAAATTCATATGTATATGCATGCCTGTGTGTGTGCGTATGAGAGAGAGGTGCAGGGATAAAAGCAGAGAAAGGGAGTGAGATGGTGCAGCAGTGTGCACAACTAAAAGGCTAGAACAAACCGCTCCTTGGAGGAGACCTCAGCCGAATGTGTCCTCAGCGGCTGGAAGAGTGGGATAGGGATGAAGTTGCCAAGGTCAAAGCTGATTTTCCATTTTACTAGTCCCAACAGCCCCTCAGAGATCTCCTTGGAAGACCTTCCCCCTCAGAATCATTTCTATGAAGGACGGCAGCTTGTCGTTTCCCTGAGTCAGGAAGCTGTCAGACCTGGGATCCAGGTCAAGCATGGCTGAGTGGACGGACCCACTAGCAGGTCAGGCACCCTCCCTGAATGCTGAATAGACTTCTCTGAGCCTGGCCTCCAAGACAGTCTGTAAGAAGACCAAACTTAGGAACTCCTTATGTTTCAAATACTCTTTCATAAGCCAGTTCTCTTTCATTCAAAATGCCTTCTCTCCCATAAACAACATGCGTTTGTCCACACACTCAGCCCTTGTTCATTGAGTGCCCACTCTACCAGGTGCTGGGAACACAATGGTGAAAACAGACCTAGAGGTCACATTCCCAAATCGGTTCACTAAGAAGCTGTCTCATCAATAATGAAGGCAGACTGATCTTTGTGTGGGAGAATTACATTCTGAGCTCCATCTTGGGCTACCTGGAAAATAGCATCCCCTATCTTGACGAGGAGCAGCTGCAGTTCCCACCTGGTCCCCGAGCTCTGCAACCGCAGAGAAGCAGCGCAGAAAGTGCTGTGTGTTCCCTGCCTGCTGTGCATCTGTGCGAGCGCCTCACACACAACCAAGGTCTGATTCCATAAGGGAGACACAGTTGCTCTCAGTTTAGATTTTAAAAATCCAATTTTCAGGAGCTAAATAAGTTGCTTCAGATGCCCAGGCTGCTGACACCAAAGCCCATGTTCTTTCTTCTAGTCATCAACTGATTGCCTTAGTTGGGGCTTTGGCCTAGAAGAGTGGAGTAGTTTGGGAAGGTGGGGACTCAGGGCACCTTCCCGGGGCTTTGGCCACCGGGTGCCAATGAGCCACAGGGAAGTGAGGTGTGCAGACCCATAGATGCTTTTTTATTTTTATTTTTATTTTATTTTTATTCCCCTTCATTCCCCTCCCCCCTACACACCCTCTCCCACCCACATTCATCCCCTTTAGTTCATGTCCATGTGTCATAAGTTCTTTAGCTTTTACATTTCCCATACTATTCTTGCCCTCCCCATGTCTATTTTCTGCCTGCCATCTATGCTACTTATTCTCTGTACCTCTCCCCACCTCTCCTCCTCCCACTCCCTTGTTGCTAACCCTCCATGTGATCTCCATTTCTGTGGTTCTGTTCCTGTTCTGTTGTTTGCTTAGTTTGTTTTTGTTTTTGTTTTAGCTGTTGTTGTTAATAATTCTGAGTTTGCTGTCATTTTACTAGACGTGTTTTTTATCTTTTCTTTCTTAGATAGGTCCCTTTAACATTTCATATAATAAGGGCTTGGAGATGATGAACTCCTTCAACTTGACCTTATCTGAGAAGCACCTTATCTGCCCTTCTATTCTAAATGAAAGCTTTGCTGGATAGAGCAATCTTGGTTGTAGGTCTTTGGATTTCATGACTTGGAATACTCTTTCCAGCCCCTTCTTGCCTGTAAGGTCTCTTTCAAGAAATCAGCTGACAGTCTGATGGGAACTCCTTTGTAGCTGACTATCTCCTTCTCTCTTGCTGCTTCTAGGATTCTTTCCTTCATTTTATTTTTTTTTAAGATTTTATTTATTTATCTTTAGAGGGGAAGGGAAGGAGAGAGGGAGAGAAACATCAATGTATGGTTGCCTTTCATGCGTCCCCTGCTGGGAATTGGCTTGCAGGGAACTGGTCTGCAACCCAGGCATGTGCCCTGACTGGGAATCGAACCGCGATTGTCTGGTTTGCAGGCCCATGCTCAATCCACTGAGCTACACCAGCCAGGGCTTCTTTCCTTCCTTTTAATCTCAGGTAATGTAATGATGATGTGCCTTGGTGTGTTCCTCCTTGGGTCCAACTTCTTTGGGACTCTCTGAGCTCCCTGGACTTCTTGGAAGTCTATTGTCTTTGCCATATTGGGAAAGTTCTCCTTTATTATTTGTTCAAATAAGTTTTCCACTTGCTGCTCTTCCTCTTCCCTTTCTGGTACCCCTATAATTTGGATGTTGGAACATTTAAATATGTCCTGGAGATTCCTAAGCCTCTCCTCATTTTTTTTTTTGAATTCTTGTTTCTTCATTCTTTTCTGTTTGGTTGTTTCTTCCTTCTAATCCACTCCATTGATTTGAGTCCCAGTTTCCTTCCTATCACTGTTGGTTCCCTGTACATTTTCCTTTATTTCATTTAGCATAGCCTTCATTTTTTCATCTAATTTGTGACCAAATTCAACCAATTCTGTGAACATCCTGATCACCAGTGCTTTGAACTGTGCATCTGATAGGTTGGCTGTCTTTTCATCACTTAGTTGTATTTGTTCTGGAGTTTTGATCTGTTCTTCTGTTTGGCCCATTTTTTTCTTGATGTGCCTGTTAAACCATATGAGGGGCCTGCATAGATGTTTTGTAGTCAGTGATTCTGAAACGAAGCTCTGAGGACAGGAGCCATTTCTGGGATGCAGCCTATGGCTGTAACCACCCTGCTGCCTAGCCTGGAATCCTTATAACAGACCCCGTACTCCAGTCACCAAGACTCGGCTGGAACTACGAAGCCTTTTCCTCTGCTTGTTTTCCAGGTGAGATGCTGTTTTCCAGGTGAGACTCACAGGAGGAAGCAGAGTGTGACTAATAAAAGAGTTGCTTCTGTCGTAGAAAACTACATGGTCCGGGACCCGGGCTGCTCTAGACCCAGGAAGCCAGGGAACCAGAGAGCCAGGGTGCTGTACCAAGTTTGCCACTTAGATATGCCCCCTTGAGCTAGCCACCAACCCTTCTCCAGTTTCCTCCCTTGGAACCTCGACAGGGTGGCACTGTTCCTCCCCTTCCCCACTGAGACATTCCATGGAAAGACAGTGTAGAGGCTACCAGGAGCTGTGTGCATCCTGAGTGACATCCTGTTTCTACCCTCTGCCCATAGCTCTCTAACCTTTGGGTGCTCACTCTCCATAGGACACCACGGGTGCCTCTCGTTTGTCCCTCAAACATCTTTCAAGTTATCTGATGTGCCTAAGACAACTGTTCCTCCCCCCACCCCCAGGGGCCCAGCAAGGTTATCATGGCTTCTAATTCTCTAGCTGTGTGGCAAGCAGGGTCAACAGCAGCTTCAACTTAAAATGGAATGAGCCCTGGCCTGTGTACCTGCTTTCTGGTTTCACCTCTGTCTCTAATCGGATCCTGGGGAAGTTACTTACCTCCCTGGGACTGTTTCTTCACTTGTAACAGAAGGGGATTAAACCAGGTGTATCTAAGAGTCTTTGCAGTTTCTCAATTTTGGTCCCCTTACCTAGGAATCTGAGCATTTTTGTGTACTTCCTTTTATTTCATAACCTCAGGAAGGACACGGCTCCACAGGCTGATTCAAATGGACACACAGAGACACGTGCACAAACCCAGGCCCTCTCTAATCACGCGCTGGGTTAGAAGCCTAGTGTCAGCTTCTCAGAGGCAGTGTTCTGACCACTGCCATCAGGGGACGTCTTAAACTAGGGCAGCCACTGTCTCCCCGACCCTGAACCTTCTCCCCAGCACACAGTCCTTTGCCCTGGTCCAGTTCATGCAGGGCTTCTTCTTCACAGCAGGTGACTGCCCACCAGACAGTCCCTCTCTGAAGGTAAAGGGGTGAAACTGTCACTCAGAGATCCTCGCCCAATCCACCCGCATCTCAGCCCCAGGACAGTTTCACTTTGCTCTACACGGCCTACGTGGGCTGGCTCCTGTTGCTAGGAGAACCTGACCATTTGCATTTCCGCTGCGTTTATTTAGATCAGCAGCCACTGCTTCGGGAACACAGGGTATTTTAAGAAAGACGGAAAAGGAAAGGGTGAGGGGAGCACCTGGCATGAGACCTCCTTCCTAAAGGCCTCGGAACACTCAGACAAAGGCAGCAGCCAGCCAGACACTCATCCCACTCAGGCCTCTTGCCTCCTCTTCCCTGAACAGCACCATCTCCCAGTCCCGACGCCTTTGCAAGCACCTACAAGTACAGGAACAAAACAACACAGACCTCTGTTTCCCCACGTGAAAACAAACAATGAGAAAAACGTCCAGACTCTTCAGCAATTCTTCAGCCATGCCAAGGGCTGGACCTCCACAGACAGCTCATGTTTCTCCCTTCTCCCTGCCCCTTCTCTCCCAGTCACTGCCCCCCAGGTGCGGCCTTGATTTTTCCTTCAAGACCTCAAACAAGTCGGTTACGTTCCCAGATCCCTCTTCTCTATTAATCTCCTGTCCCCGTTCTCAAAATATCTGCCCATTTATCCCCAGTCCCTGTGTTTCCGATCAGCAGGCTGTTTTTCTGTTTCCCCTAAAAGACAGACTCCTAGAAGCCAGTGTCTACATAGTTTTTAGTTTTTAACCCCCTTCTTACCTCTAGAAAATTCTACTCACAGTAGTTGCTCATTCACACCTTTTAAATTTTGTTCATCTGCATCAGACTTGTGTTGAGCCCACCAAGAGGTATCTACCAGAGAAACCATGAGACCATCTCTCTTATTCAGGAGCTCTTAGCCCAGTGGAGGAAGACAAGTACACAAACAGTTTGAAACAACGTGATGAATGTTGTAATGAAAACATGTTCAGAATTGTAAGATGTTTCCTGAGGCAGGGGTGGGGCTGGGATAAAGTATGAAAAAGAGGAACCAGGATGGTTTCCTGGAGCTAACTCATGAAGAGGATTACGAGTCCACCATGGGAGCCCTGAGTGGCGCTGACTGGCGTGGCTCCGTGGGTTGGGCGTTGTCCTGTGAACCAAAAGGTCACAGCTTTGATTCCAGATCAGGGCACATACCTGGGTTGTGGGCCAAGTCCCTGACTGGGTGTGTGAGAGAGGCAACCAATTGATGTTTCTCAGATGTTTCTCTCCCTCTCTTCTCCTCTCTCTAAAAATGAACTTGACCTTTACTGTGA
This sequence comes from Artibeus jamaicensis, assembly GCF_021234435.1. Lineage (NCBI taxonomy): Eukaryota > Metazoa > Chordata > Mammalia > Chiroptera > Phyllostomidae > Artibeus > Artibeus jamaicensis. The sequence goes on along the minus strand of NW_026522052.1, from coordinate 10,899,947 downwards.
CAGAGACTGCAGCAGAAATCCTCAGTTGTCTGCCATTCTCTTCTCTTCTCACGAACAGAAACACTGATTTTATGTGAGGCTACAGTATGATTCGCTGAAGGCCCGCATCTCCCACCCTCTCGTGCAGGGGTGTGGACAGTAGGGTGGGGCAGATTTCTGGGACAGCTCTTTGATAGGGGGACAGAAAACTGGAGCGGAGCTATGTTGCCCCACTCCCCCACCCTGCTTTTCTCCTGCTTCCTACCTAGAGGATAGACAGCTATTCAGCTAAGACTCTAGCCATCTTGCACCACGAGGTGACCTCAAAGATGGGCATCAACGCTGGGAGTGACACTGTCGGCCATCAGACCAGCTTTGAAGGAAGTTCATAACTCTCCCCAAAATGCTGTTGACGTGCACACGCACAGTTTTGCAAACAGCTTCCTGGGCTTCTGGAGCACCGAAACCAGTGCACGTAACCCGGGTTAAGAATCCCGCCTTAGAGGCCTGGGGAGAGCCAGCTCCACCTGACTTCTTAGATCATTTTTGTTAAAGTGGGGAGAGACTAGGATCGAGGTGTGACCGTCCTCCACAACCTGACCCGCGCTTTCCCTCCCCCCTGGATTTCCAGCCTCAGTACCTTTGTCCTTCCATCATTCTTCATTCTTTGGAATGGCTCTGAGGCAGCAGGGCTGCCCGGCTCCCTCACCTCCTCTCCCACCCCCACCCCCCAACTAGTCTTCCTGGGCTGCCAATCCTACGCCAAAGTCACTTAATACCAGGAAGGAAATTAGCCATTTGTGTTCGGACAGAAAGTAACACTGTCCAGCTCTCACTGTAATTCTGCTCTTTTTAAAAATTATTTATTTATTTATTTATTTTATTTTATTTATTTTTTTTTTTTTTTAGAGACAGTTGGGAAGAAAGAGGTAGAGAAACATTGATCAGTTGCCTCTCACGCGCATCCTGACTGAGGACCGAACTCACAACTGATGTATGTGCCCTGACTGGGAACTAGAACCCGAGACTTTTCTGTTTACGGAATGATGCTCCAACCAAATGAGCCACACCAGCCAGGGCTGTCATTTTGCTCTTAATTAATATTAAATTTCAGGGCGATTGTGTTGTAGACAGAAGTGGCTGATGGGAGAACAGGGCCTGGGCTGCCTCCCCCACTTCCAGCTCCCTGAACCTCCAGGCTCTGAGAGACGCAGCCCGATGGGAAGTGAGGAGGAGAGGCAGAGAATGGCCCCGAGGGCCCTCAGTTGCACTTTATGAATTTGCTTCCTTGGATGTCTTGTGTAGAGAACCCTCCTGGACTGAATGAGAGCACTTGGAGCCCAGAACCCATTCCCAGTGCCCAGAGCTAGACCCCGGCCTAGCCTGCCCTAAAGGATGAAGAGACTGGCGAAAGAAAAAAAAAAAAAGAAAGCAATGCAAATGTGCCCCTCGACACATTATATATAAAGCTCTATTTTTAGTTGCCTTCAATCCCTTGGGGCTGTCAGGGCGGTTGCAGCCCCACTCCCCCGGGAGAGGAAATGACAGGCATTATTACCCAGCCCAGAACACTGGTGCAGCGCGTGGTGGGTGGGGGAGGTGCTGCCTTGCCAGCTCCAAAATTTGGGAACTTAACTTCCAAGGGGAAATTGAGGACACCGGAGAAAGATCAGGTTATGTACAGAAGGCCCACAGGACCCCCTCCTCCATTCCCAGCTGGCCTGCCAGACCATCCCCGAATCCACAGCCACTGGGCCCAGACCAGGAGTGTGGGAGTCTCCTCAGTCCCCAGGCGGCTGGAAAAGTAGGTTATACAACACCCCTCACTGCCAAGTTCTTCCTTCTCTCTAATCTTAGTTCTGCCTTCGGTCTAAGCCCATTTCCCCTTGCACGCAGAGGCACGGGAGGACAGCTGGTCGCCACCCCCCGGCTGGAGAGCCCTTCTTCTCCTCTGGGCCTTCTCCTTTCCAGCCTCTGAGTCATTCCTGCTCCTTTAACCTTTCCACACGTGTCATGTTTTTAGTTCATCTCCTTGTCACTCCTCTGACTTCGCTCTAAATATATTCCCAGGTTCCTCCTTGAAAGCTGAACAGGCATTGGACCTGATGGGGAAATGGAAAGCTGGAAAATTTTAGCTTTAAGTAATAGTTAATAAACTTAGTAATTAGTGCATGTAAAAAGCTATTGTTTCGGGAACTGAAGGACCCAGTCTGACTCTAGGAGACCACAGCCACCTTTGTGCCCCAGGGGGACAGGAAGTGATCGAGTGGTATCTGAGCCACTGTGCTCCCAGGAGAGACATCCCCGCTGCCCAGGACACAGGACACAGATAAAGCATTGCCCAAGAGACAGATGCCCAGGAGACAGATAAAGAGTCACTGGTCGACAGATGAGAGGAAGCTGGGAAATCACCAGACTGCAGATTTCATCTGATTAACCTTTTTCCTGAGTTCCAAACCCCTTACCTACACTTCTCTTCTCCTTATAAAAAAAGAAGGGTGGCTTGAAGTGAAATGTAAGATGGTCTTTTAGGGTACGTAACCCATCATCTTCTTAGATCTCTGGCCATCTGGATGAAGCGCCATCCCTGCCTCTGCTTATTGGTTCTGGGGGTGACAGGCAGCAAGAACGCCGACTTTTCCCGTTTCAGACATTCTCCAGAGGGCACCTGAGCATCAATTTGAGTGGGAGAACTTACCACACCCTGTCTTGAAAGGTTTTTTGTTTGCCTTAGTTATCTTGCCTCACAGCAAGACCAAACTCTTCTTAGATTGTCACGTCCTCTACTTCTGAGAACTCCCTCACTCTCCTCTATACCCAGCTAAGTGCAAGGCTTATGAGAAGTGGTACGTATACTTTCATTGTGTTTAGATTTAAATGAGATGCACATATAAAGCATTTTCAGCAAAGTAGTTATCATTTACTCTGCTTTGTAATTCTGCAGTAGTGTCTAAAGAGTAACTTTTATTATGTGGTGCTTGTCAGACCTCTGTGGACAGCGCGTGTTTCTACGCCATAGCATTGCAAACCATCCATTCTCTTTCATTCATTCATTCCATAAGTATTATTGAGTTCCTGCTGTATGTCAGGCACAACGCCAGGTGCTGAGATGTCAGAATGAAAGGCCGGATCCTGGTTCTGCAGGGGCTCACAGCCTAGGGAGGAAGACAAGATGTAAGCCATGACTGGACAGTGTGGTAACTGCTAGGAAAACGCACAGAAACTTCCAGGGGATGTGGACGAGGACAGGACTGTCCGCAACTCTCCCCAGTCATGATTCCACTTACTAGACACCGATATGGATGCATTTATGATGGCCAGCAGCTCGTCTCAGGGTTGGCCCGATGCATTGTCCTGGAGTCAGTTTTGTGAGCACGTACCCGGGAAGGGCTGGGCTGGGCCCTTTTTACACAATTTGGGATATGGATACATGGAGATGGAGAGTCTCCTTTTCTTTAGGGGTTTTCGGCCTGTCTGCCAGCTTCTTAGCAATCTGAGGGTCAGCCTAACCCAGAGAGACACGGGGGGAAGCCCTGCTGAACGGTGGATCGGGGACAGAGACAAAACAGCACGGTTCTGAACCCCTGGGCTCAGCTGTGCCGACCCAGTTAAGCAGCCCAAGAAATCCCCGTTGTTTTCTTTTTAAGTTAATACCTCCAAGAGAAAACAGAAGCCTAAAAAGAGTCCTCAATACCAAGGTGGCCTTTCCTGGAGTGGAAAAGAGGGGTAGAAGGTGGTCACTTAATGGTTTCATGACCCTAATTAATAGATACGGACGGAGGAGAAATCCTCTAGGCAGGAGAGGGGGCCAGTTAATGGAGTAGCTTTGAGTTAAACAGACTCCAAAGGAATCCCAGCTCTTCTGCCTACCAGCTGTGAAACTGTGTTCAAATTCCTTAACCTCTCTGTTTGCCCACATGTTCCCTGCCTGTAAAACATGGATAAAAGTATCCAAGGGCGAGCCCTGGCTGGTGTGGCTCAGTGGATTGAGCTCGGGCCTGCGAACCAGACAATCGAAGTTCAATTCCCAGTCAGGGCACATGCCTGGGTTGCAGGCTGGTTCCCTGCTGCAGGCCAATTCCCAGCAGGGGACACATGAAAGGCAACCGTACATTGATGTTTCTCCTCCTCTCTCCTTCCCTTCCCCTCTAAAGATAAATAAATAAAAATCTAAAAAAAAAGTATCCAAGGGCTACTGTGAGCCTCGTATGACATGAAAGTCTGAGACAGGCATACATACTCAGTCAACCTGGTCTGAAACGACCCCCTTTGTTTTGTGGAACGGCTCTCTGGCCGCTCTAATCAAGTGGTTCTGGAGGGCACTTCCCATCACATAAGGTGGCTGCCCACGCAGCTGTGCCACCAGCTGGTCAGCTATAACACCGTGTGCTCAGGGCCACAGGGGTTGCTGCCGGGATGGGCACATGGTCCAGGTCTGGTTGGTCAGAGGCTCACCTGGGAAGTTTGCAAGGATTATTAATGAAGCTGGGATTGAAGAATGATCCTTCCTCTGTGGTCCCCGAGCTGCCTGCAGCCACAGTGCCATTATTGTGGGGACCGTGACAACATGCAGAAGGAGGCAGAGACCAGAGATAAAAAGGGAAAAAGTGTCTTTTTTTAAAAGTTCTGCTTTTCTTTTAAAAAAGATTTTATATTTATTTTAAGAGAGAAGGGAAGGGAGGGAGGGAGAAAGAAAGAGAGAGAAGCATCGGTTGGCTGCTTCTCATAGGTACCCCAACTGGGGACCAAACCTGCATCCCAGGCTTGTGCCTTGACCAGGTGTGGAACCAGCGACCTTTTGCTTTGTGGGATGACACCACACCAACCAACTGAACCACACCGGTGGGGGGGAACCACACAGGTCAGAGTGGAACCACACAGGTCAGGGTAGAAAAACAGAGCCTTGCTCGGATTTTGTACAACTGGACCTGGTTGTTCCTGAAGCTCCGCCTCTGCCCCTGCCGTGAATTAAGATTATGCTAATGTGAGTTGGGCTTCTGTTCCTTACAACTGACAGTCTTGATCAATACCCATATCATATGAAGCCAATAGCACGTAATAATGCCAAGAATAAAATTTGGCACAGAGGTGCTCCCAGGAAAATGGTTGGGAGTCTTCCAGGCTTATGAAAGGTCTAATTTAAGGTAAACTCAGAAATCCTCATATATATGTACTGTTTACAATCATGATAAACTTTAATAATAGCATTAATGATTAAATTAGTACTAATAATAGCATCCCAGTGTCCTAGAGGTTTTTCTGCTTATCGGGACAAGCCAACTCCATGTCGGGGTTAGAAGTAATGACAATATTAAAGGAGACAAGCCTACTTTAACTAAAGAACTAGCAGAAAATCTTTGTCCTGAGTATATCTCTCTAACCCTTCAGAACATCAGCGCGACTGGACGGGCAACTGCTTGGGGACCTGACCTGCTCTCTGAGGAGTGATGGAGGGGGGAGCCACGCCCTGAAAGAACCCGGAAGGCTATTCAGCGAGGCATTCCGGATGAAAATCTGCTCTGCCTTGACTCTTCTCCTTCCATCACTAACCTGGGAGGGTTTTACTTTTATTAAAAGAGGTGGGAAGTTTCTTCACTGGGTAGTCTGATGGGGTTCATCCCAGTTGCCTTGAATAGGTTTATGTGTTAATGACTCCTGCCTACGTGTTGGGTGGATGGAGACCAGCCGCCACTGCCCTTTGTAAGGGATCGAGCCTCTGCCACCCACCGCTTTTAAAAACCAATATAGATCAGTCATCTGATGAGAGATAAAATGCCCAAACCCACCCAGTTCTCATCTGCCTCTGAGTCCTTATCTCTGCCTTTTTTTTTTTAAGGAAAAATATGTCTATTGATTTTAGAGAGGAAGTTAGAGAGAAAAAAACATCGATGTGTGAGAGAAACATCAGTTGGTTGCCTCCCACATGTGCCCTAACTGGGAATTGAACCCACAACCTAGGTATGCGCATTGAGCAGGAATGGAACCCCCAACGTTTTAGTGTATAGGATGATGCTCCGACCACCTGAGCCACAGCAGCCGGGGCTTACCTGTGACTTAAAGAGGTCTTCCTTAATCATCAGTGTATCTAATTATAGCAAGCCTGCACACCAGATGTGTAACAGCTGGGTGAGGTTGATGGGATAGAGGGGCTGAGAGAGACCGGGGACAAAGGCTTTGCACATGACTACAAGAACCACAAATGGTCACTTGGAATCCTACACTGGTGCCTCCAATTAAGCAGAGCCAACCTAGGACAACCAATCAGGAAGGCAGGCAGGGTGAGATCACATTAGCTAGTCTGAATCGTCAACTATTCCAACTTAGAATGTTCAGGGTCTGCCATCGAATAACTTGCAGTCTCCATCTTGTCAAAATAACAGGTGCGTCAGTCTGATGCACCAGAACCTCTCTTGTATTATTACGGCATACTAGGAATTCATTTGTGTAATCCTTGTAGAAAGCTTGAATGATGATGGCTTAAATATATAAAAGTTTTTTCCTCATAATTTTAGCATTTGACTTGTCGCTTCATGTCAAAAGACAGCTGATGCAGCTCTAGACTTCAGGTATTTGAGGCAGAAAGAAGGGGAACCAGTGGTGCCAGCCACATCTGCCTCCTTTCTATCTAGAACTCTTCTGGAGAAGAAGAGTTCTCAGTAGAAATCTGCTTCTACCTCATTGGCCAATCTGGGTCTCGTGACTAATCCTTGCTGTCATCAAAGCTGAGAAATGGGAGACAGGCTTGCTCTGTCTCTGATTCTAAAGCTTTGTCGGGTATAGATGCATGACTGCCCCAGCAAAATTCCAGTTCTCTGAGCAAGCAAGAAGGGGGAATGGAATGCATGCATATTGGTTAGGTAACCAGCAGTGCCTGCCTTCATAGTTGTAAGATCTACACATCTTGCTCTGGCTGGTGTGGCTCAGTGGATTGAGTGCCGGCCTACAATCTAAAAGGTCACGGGTTTGAAAAAGGTTGCTGGTTTGATTCCCTGTCAGGACACATGCCTGTGTTGCGGGACAGGTCTCCAGGTGAGGGCATGCAAGAGGCAACCAATTGTTTCTCTAGCACATTGCCTTTTCTCTTTCCCCCTCCCTCCCTTCCTCTCCTTCCTCTCTCTCTAAAAGTAAATAAATAAAATCTTTAAAAACAAAGATCTTCATATAGTATTCCAAATATGGAACTTCCCTGTTGCTCACATACACTTAGCAAACCAGAAACCGAGAGAGCTCAGCCACCCGGTTCCAGTAGAACAGAAAGTGTTCTCGTCTTTAGAGGCCAAGCCTTGTCTTCTTTCTCTGTTAACAACACCTACTACATAGGACCATGTCTGCTGGATAGATATTTGATTCTGGCTTTGATATGTGAAAACTGATCACCTGCAGAAAGACTGTTTAAGTACCTTAGGCTTCGGGGTCAAAAGGACAAGGTGGTTTTACCCGGCTTGCCTTCTCCCTAAGCAGCAGGAACATTTCTACTAACAACCCAGTCCAAAAACGGCTCATGTTCCAGCACTCCCCACCCTCACCCCACTCCAACACACAATCCCACGGCAGGCAAAGCAAAAATAACAAAAGCGTATCAACCTAAATACCATCAGTACTTACCTCCCTGAACTTAAGGGCTCCACCCAAATGACAATAGAACAAAAGTTCATGGTTATTAACCCCTGACTTTCCAGTGCTTCAGTCTGACAAAAAAAAAAAGGCAAACATAACAAACATCACTTCCCAAGGTTAGAGGCAGGGTTAATCTGGGTAGAACTACTCAAAGACATTTAACCAAATGACCAAATTCCTGCATCCTAATCTAGTCCCAAGGGTGTGTGATGGGCTTTTCACGTTGATGGTGCTCTTAAAGGCGCTTTCTCTTACAGGTGGCTGCCACCGGGCCCTGCAGTGGCTGAGTTCTAATACCTGTTCCCCTACATCTTGGCCGTGCTGGATGATAGGCTGGTAGGACAATTTTGTCAATGTACCCTTCCTTTTGAAGTCCAAAAGTGAAATACCTTTTCATGTTAAGTGTGAAATACCACACTTAACTGTCCTTACAGAAGCTCGAATGAAAATTCAGTAGAAGACCATGCTTGGGAACACCTTCGCCGGCAAGATGGCTGATCTGTATTGGTTTTAAAAAAGTAATCGGGCCCTGGCTGGTGTGGCTCAGTGGTTTGAGTGCCAGCCTGTGAACCAAAGGGTTGCTGGTTTGATTCCCAGTTAGGGCACATGCCTGGGTTGTGGTTCAGGTCCCCTTTAGGGGCTGTGTAAGAGGCAACCACACATTGATGTTTATCTCTCTTTCTCTCTCCCTTACCCTCTCTCTAAAAATAAATTAATTTTTCCCTGGCTGGTGTAGCTCAGTGGATTGAGCACAGGCCTGCAAACCAAAGGATTGTAGTTCATTCCCAGTCAGGGTGCATACCTGGGTTGCAGGCCAGTTCCCAGCAGGGGACGCATGAGAGGCAACCACACATTGATATTTCTCTCCCTCTCTCCTTCCCGTCCCCTCTAAAGATAAATAAAGAAAATCTTTTAAAAATTTTTTAATAAATTAATTTTTAAAAATTAGGTATCAAAGAGTCCTTATATTTCAAAGACACATACTAAAACATTTACAGCTTAAATGATCATGGGGGAATCATTAGGAATGTAGATGAAATCATTTTGGCGATGAGCTGAGAATTATTGAATATAGTGATGGGTACGGTGGAGTTCATTATAGACTATTTACTTTCACGTGGGTTTAAATTTTTCTAAAATGAAGCAAAGGGTTAAAAAAGTATTACTATGATTATAGCTGCTAGAGTATCAGCCGTGGCCAGTGGACCCAGATCCAAAGCACCTGCCATGCTCTCTGATGGGAACAGCAGCTGGGGATGCGGGGCCGGGATACTGAGCACGTACACCCGCTCCAAGAAATGCTCATTCCGGGTGATGGTAAAAGGGTCTGCATCTCTTGAATAAGAGTTTCCCCCTTCTGCCCTAAGAAAGACGAGAGGGGAGGCTGGCCTGAACCCCACTTGACACACCTTGCTGGTAGAACCAGGTATTTCTACATAATTGTCTGGCTGAACCACAAAAGAATAATGAATCTTTAAATGGACTAAGGAATAAGATAAGAATTATACCTCATATTAGTCTTTTTATAAAAACTAATTAAGCCCTGGCTGGTGTAGCTCAGTGGATTGAGCGCGGGCCTGCGAACCAGACAATTGCAGTTTGATTCCCAGTCAGGGCACATACCGGGGTTGCAGGCCGGTTCCCTGCAAACCAGTTCCCAGCAGGGGATGCACAAAAGGCAACCATCCATTGATGTTTCTCTCCTTCTCTCCTTACCTTCCCCTCTAAAGATAAATAAACAAAAATTTTTAAAAAAAGAAATCTTTTAAAAAAAACTAATTAAAACAAGAATTTGTCTGGACCAAAACTGAGGTGGTGATTAGGTTTGTGCTAGAGTCTGTTACTAAAATATTAACAAGATGGTTATTTCCTTGTTACAGAAATGATTGTGTTGGTCCAAGGTTCACAGGCAGCATCTGTAGGCCCAGGATTGCTTGACCATCACCAGCCTTTATTCAGAGGGAAAGGTGGGAAAGCAAACTTAAGAAAGGGAAGCAGAGCCCTGGCTGGTGTAGCTCAGTGGACTGAGTGAAGGCCTGTGAACCAAAGGGTCACCAGTTCTATTCCCAGTCGGGACACATGCCTGGACTGTGGGCCAGGTCCCCAGCAGAGGGGACACAAGAGGCTCCCTTTCTCCTCCCTTTCCCTCTCTCTTCTTCCCAGGGGGTGGGAGGAGGGGGAGGTGGAATGGTATAGAACAAGTAGGTGTTTGAGGCAATATAGGAACAAGTTGCAAACCAGATCCAGGACTTTGAACTACTCTGAGACACTGAGACACAGAGAAAAAGAGGGTGTGGGTGAAGGAGGCAGACCTGAACACCGGTAGGAGAAGAGGTAGGCGTGTGTTAGAGCTCCAGGGACCCGTGGGGCTGTGGAGCAAGCGTGAGCACCCTTGTGCTGTATACCCACAGGCCCTGCGGGCTCCAATATGTCACTGCAGGTAAAGTCAGGGCACTGGGTTTCAGATGTACAACCCCACAAGTGGGGGAAGGAAATTTGGATCGCTGTGCTCAGGGCCCTTCTGGACTGGGAGAGCATAAGCTAAGAGTGACACTCCATGTAGTGCCTGGGCCGCAACACTGCCCCAGCCTGAAATGTCCTCCTGACCATTCCCAGCCCCCCACCACCTCTCTGGGTTCTGTTCTTCCTCCAAGCCATCCTCCTCCAGGAAGACCTCCTTGATCATCCAAATTCTCAATTACTTCCCTCACACCTCAGCTCCTATAACATTTACTGTGTGCATCACTCATCTGGGTCCATCATTACTTTAGAAGATATAACTCTATCTCATACATATGTACATAGATATATATTTATACAGACATATATGTGCACATACATATGTATTCGTATCATCAGACTGTAAGATCAAAGAGGAAAGAGACAATGTCTGATTTGCACCCACTGTAACAGGTCACTTAGACCAGTGCAAGCGCTGAGAGTAATAATACACAGCAGTTTAGAGGCGAAAACACAGGATTTAAAGTCAGAACTCCTAGTTCTGCAGCTCACGGGAGTTCTACCATTGGACAAGTCGCCAGTCACTTACCAGAGGTTTCCTAGGCTTGGCTTCCTCCTCAGCAAAGGGGTTAAAAATACTAATACCCGCCTCACGTAGTTCTCAAGAGCACAAAATTAAACATGGATGTGGGAGCACTTTGTAAAGCAACATACAGATTCAGGATAATTTTATTATTCTGCTCAGAGTTTTACTCTGGACTTTCCCATTTGATGACTGTGTAGCTTTGGGCAAGTCGACAACCCCCAGAAGCCTTCACTTCCTCAGCTGTAAAATGGGAGACATAGTGCTAGTTCACAGGGCTGTCGTAAGACTTACGTGAACCCACCTGTGCAAAGCGGCTAGCACAGTACATGACACCCAGGACTCAGAAGTGTTGGTTCCTTCCCAGCACATTATATTAAGCTTTCATACCGTGTCCCTGCACCCTGCACAAGGAAGTTCAGAAATATTTACTCTGCTGGATCACGCGGCTGGTGATAATGCTGTTGATGAGGATTAATAAGAACTGTTGGTGAAGCTGAGTTATCAGCCACCTAATGTCCAGCAAGCCTGATTTTACCTTTGAATCCACCCACTGAGCCCTCTGTTTCTCCCCCTCTCCCTGAGAATATGTGGGTGAGGGGGGAGGCGGCCTCCAGTCTGGCAGAGGCCCCTTTAAAAGTGTGTCTAGGCTCCTCCTCTGCCAACCAAGTTGCTAAAAATACTACTATAGCAAAGCTGAAATATTTGCACAGAAAACTGAATTTCCTACTACATCCACCCCTTCCACTCCAGTGGGTAAAATTCTGACCTGAGAAGCCCCAGATCAGCCCCACTGGACACACGGGCCTCTTCTGATCATGGAGTCCCTCTGCAGGCCTGAGCTGTGATGTTTTGTTCAGTGCGTGCCTACTCCAAGGAGGTGAAGCCACAAGTGTTGGCAAGTAGCTTAATGTGTGCCTTGCCTGTGTCTCTCAGCTTACGAGGACCAACTCTCTCCAAATCCCCTTCATCTGTCCCAAGAAGGATCTGACTGGACCCAGAAGCTTCCCACTAATCCATCTTGAATCTTCTCTTTTGCTAACCACTTCCTCCTCGGCTGGCCTGGGCTCCTAGTCAGTGCCTCTCCCCCTCCATGCTCCTAGGGGGATGCAGCCCACCCACCCACTCACCCGGCTCCCTCTCTGATCTGGCCCTTCCAGAGCTCACCTGCCTTCCAGGCCCATAGTCCTTTTCCTTCAGTAGCTGTGGAGTCTGAGAGTTTTGAACAACGGGCCCAGGCCCAGCTAGTTAATGGGTCATGCTCCATAGGCTGAACTTGACGCCAAGGCCCTAGGACACTCTGTGGGGAGTGTCATCTGGCACTGTTCTGCCATGGTCCAGAGCCTCATAGAGTGAGGCAGCCTGCTCCTCGCAGCAGCCAGGCCCAGGTATTCAGTGCTGCTCTGGGTCCCATTTCCTAGCTCAGCCATTTGAGAATCAGAGGCTCAGAGTTCCACCCAGGCCATCTTGCTGGCAAACCCTGGCCACCTGGTCCAGAGAAGGAACCAATCCCCTAAAGGGGGAGCATGTACCCTTGATTCATGGCGGAGGAGGGGTCCACTTCTGTACATGTCTTGTGGCAATGTGCCCACAGTGCATGTCTGTAAATGTGTCTGAGCTTCTGCGTCTATGTGTGTATGTGTCATTTAAATGAGGCCATATGTGTTGCTGTTCCTGCCTCTGGATATTTGAGTCTGCGAGTGTCTGCATTCTCATTATGGTCTCTATCCTCCTCTCCTGTCTATCCTTTTCCCTCACCTCAGCGCCTGCCCATCCCCCAGGGCACGGCTCTGTGGACAGTTCTGCGTGGGTGCCTCAAGTGGGCTGTTGCTGAAATGGCTGTGCTGTGGATGAAACCGACTGTTACTGTCCTGGTCTCCCATGGGCCCACCAGTGTTGAGAGACACCTCACCCCTCACAAAGGTGTCTTTTAGGAAGAGAAGAGGGCTGCGCTGCCTGCGTGGGAGTTTGGGGGAGGCGCGTTGTAAAGATACCCTTCAACTCTGACCAGCAGGAAGGGGGCCCAGAGGCAGCGCAGGCTGCCAAGGGATGTTGCCTAGCAACTTGGGAGACTTTACTGCAAACTCACTAAATCCCGAATTCTAAATTAGGAAGAGAAAAGCACAGAGTCCAGGCCTGATATCCACTCTGCCCCCCAGTTTCCTCCTTCCTTTCCCCTCTCCTCCGTGTTCTGGAGTTGAAGTCCAACAGGAACTGGCACAACTTAAGGGCCCAGACGTGCAAGGGCCTAGTTCCTGGGACTCGTATGGTGCAGGTGGGGGATGGAGGATGTGCCAGGGACAGATTGGGGAACAGATTTTCAGTTATAAGGTGGGTGGGTCCCAAACATGCTGGAAGAGACACCCTTACACCCCTAGCCCTGGAATCCCAGCCAGCCGCCAGCCCAGCTTGGGAGCCCAAGCTGGCAAACTCTGTCCCTGTCAGGAGTGGCCACTGGAATTGCCCTCCCACTCATTTTCCCTTTGGCAAGCAAAACCCAGGGCACAAACGGTCAGGTAGGGAGGAGGCGGAATGCCTTGCTGTGGCTGGCCAGTGGCTGTGGGCTCACTGCAGTGCCCTTTCAGCATCCCCTGCCCCAACCAGAGTCCCAGGGTGCGTTCCCCTCCTTGCTCCCAGTCAGGCAGTAAGCCTGAGTAGGGACCCTCCTTTCTTCCTTCCCGCTTATGGGACCTCAGTGGAAAAAGACTTTCTAGGTTTCCTGGACACGGCCCACCCCACCCACCCACATACCAGGCAGGTTACACTGCCAGCTCTGGCCCCCTGACCAGCTGGGGTGGCTGGTGTCCACAAAAGTGGCCGCTGCTCCTTTTAGACGCGGCTGCCATATCACCCCTTCCCAACCTCTTGTGAAGCCCACATCCTTCCACTCTCGTGGACCCAAACAGCCATGACTTTGGGCATTTCCCTGTGCTGTGGTTTAGGTGTTTGTCTCCCCAGAGGCAAGAGGGAGAGTGGCCAGTGTTCCTCTTACTCCAAAGCAGTGGATCCAGAGCTTAGGGAAGCTCTGGTAAAGAAAGTGGGAGGAAAGGGTGTTTTTCCCAAGTCAATATCCATATATGAATATGTACACAATGAGTGTTGTGCACATCAGACTTTGTTTGGAGAAGGGCATAGATGGATGGAAGGATAGGTAATGGACGTGTCAGGCAGACACCTCCGTCAGGGTGATTGCCCATGTGGGCTCACACACGATCTGCATTTATCTGCACACTCTGTACGAGCGAGATCTGTGCAGTTATACTATTTGCAGGTTGTGTCTGTAGTGGCTGCATGCTGAAGTGCTTGTTGAGTGAGCCTGGGAGAATCATATACGGACACGTGGGCTTGCGAGCATTTGTGTTTTATGTGCCCACCACCCGATTGTGTACCGACAGCGTTCTTTATTCTGAGTGGAGTGTTGATGAGAGTTTTTAATCGGGTGTCTCTGGGGCTTTTCTTTGAGGACCGAGGGTGGAGGGAGCCCTATTTGGGACTCTGGCTAGGTTGTGGAAGTGGGGGGGAGGTGGCGAAGGGTGTGTGGTTTTCTATACATGAGTGGGAAGGTATTGTGCCCAGATGTGAGTGTGTTTGTGCCCGGGATGTCAGGGCCTCCATCTGCCTGGCAGTCTGCCGCCTCAGCAACAAGGGGTTGGGTTTGGAAGGATGCCTGTGTGGGAGGGGTGGATGGAAATGTGTGGGAGGAAGGGTTGGGAGGGAGCTGGAGCCGAAGGGGGCGTGGTCATCCCCCCGTTTCCCCGCCCACCCTGTCCAAAGAGGCTCCTGATTGGCTTCTAGACTGCAGGGCTCAGGTTACATTCGCAAGCGGAGCAGAGCGCGGGAGAGCTACTGGAGAGCACTGCTAAGGGTTTGGAGCAGGTCGGAGCGCACTGCTCGGCCCCCCACTCTCCACCCCGCACCACACGGACCCACCCCCGCCCTGCACCAGCTCCGCCCAGCAGAGGACCCCCAACACCAGTATGGACTGCTGCACCGTAAGTTAGAGGGCCTGGGGCACAGGCACCTTGCTTGGACTGGGGCGAGGGCTCTTCGGAACCCCTTGGAGGGTGAGGGAGAGAGGGAAGTGGGTGCAAAGACCTAGGAGCAATAAGTGTGCCTGCTGAGACGTGGTGGTGGTGGTGGTGGGTGGTGGGTGGTGGGTGGTGGAAGGCACCCGACCTGACTTGGAAGCCCTGGGAAAAAGCTCCCCATTTGCGGGGGCGTCTGGGCGCCCCTCCTCCGGGAGGTCTGGGTTGGACTGGGAACTAGGCAGGGCTCTGCAACAGGGAAGCTGCAGGTTAGAGGAAAGGAGAAACTTACCCCTAGAGAGACACTGGAAACCATCACCTAGTGATCATCATACAGCGACTCCCTTCTGACTCCTTTTACCTGGCTTTCAGCCCCTGCCCCATTCCCCATCCCGCTGCCGCGGCCAGCCGCCATCGGTCAGCGCGACCATGGAGCCCTGTTTGTCGCAGGGTAGGATGGTCTGTTTATATTGGTTAGCTTAGTAGTGATGATAGACAGCAAAGAGTCTAGTCGGAGTGATTCTGGGGAGGGTTTGGCCCGGCCCCCAACGCCTTCTAGCCCCAGAGCGGACTGGGTGACCGCAAGAGAGCCCTGCTGGCGAGGGAAGGAAGTGTCTGTAATTTGTCAGCGCCCACGGAGACCTGGATGCGCAAGTGCCTGACATCAAACTAGGCTGCTGTTAAGAAGTCTCTGGTATGAAAGCGTCTGGCTCGCTGGAGGAGTACAGTGCTCATACATACATAAAATTCATTTTTTTACAACGTTGTAATGATTGATTTGTAGCCCCTACATGTGGAGAAAGACCGCTGCAAAGACCTTGCATTCTCAGCCATTCAGTCGGCCCAGCTGATGATACTGGAGGGTATGACATTGCTGCTTCCCCACCCTTAAAAAAGAAAACAAGAAAGTGAGGTTTGGGAGGAAAGAATAGCTCAGATTGTAGGAGAGGAGACTTCCTTATTACTGGGTACCAAGAGGCAGAAAGAACTTAGGGACCAAGACATTGTGGTTGCTTTGACGGTTTTAGCTCAGAGTGATATCAATAACAGTTGTCAGTTTGTGAGCGCTACCATGGACCTAACTCTTTGTGTTTAATCATCACCATCCCCCTGTGAGACAGATACTATTTTCGCCATTTTACAGATGTGCAAACTGAGGTGCAGACAGATTAAATGATTTGTTTGAGGAGGCACAGCTTCTAAGTGCGGAGGCAGGATTTAGACATAGCTTTCTTGTCTGATTCAAATGCTTTACCTCCCCTTTCAATATTTACTATTTTTCCTCATTATGAAGGTAATAGGCTCATCATAGAAAATGTAAAAACTAAAGATAAGCCTAAAAAAGAAACATGTCAATCATCCACAGTCCCACTCCCTGGAAAAGCCTTGATAGCGTTACCTCATTCCAGTCTTTTCCTCTGCTTGTTCTTCTCTGGGAAGCAATTTTTGGTTGTGGAAGGAGGAAGGGGCTCTTAATGGAGGCTTTTGGGTTCCCCTGAAGAAGAGCGCCTTACCCCTAGCAGTATTTTATAAAGTAGAGAAAATACATGGATGGAAGGTTCTGCTAATGAGAGGGGGAGGGTAGGCAATATTGTTGTGGTGATAAGAATTATGGGGGAGGGAAAGCAGGCAAGCAGGTGGCATGGTGAGTGGAAAGAGGTGAGAGAGCAAAGAATCCAAGAGGCCACAATGGCCAGGGAGGGAATATAATTTGTCTCAGGTGGTCCCTGAGGGAGTAATTAGGGTAGACTTTTGGGTCCCTACCTGGAGGCCTCAGTCTGCCCTGATCATGCTCTTGAGTGCCCAGAAAGCCAGGCTGAGTGATTGCTGGACATGTTTAGAGTGTGTCTGTCCCCTAAAAGAAAAGGAGAGGTTGCCCACCAAACAGTGCTGAAGAAGCAAATACACAACCATCCCAGTTGTTCTAGCTGGGATGGGTGGGGACAGTGGGACAGTCCTAGAGCTGCTGGGAGGAGAAACCCTTCCCTCAGCTGGGCCCCCGTCACCGCCAGCTGAGGAGAGGTGGGCTGGGACTTGTTTCTTTGGTCGTTGTCCTCTTCTGAGGAGAAGCTTCATAGCTCCCTGAGAATATCTCAAGAAAGGCTCAGGCTCTGAGAATCAAAGAACTGAAAAGCTTTCCTTTGGTGAGGAATAAGATGCCGGGGAGAGAACACCAGACCAGGGAAAGAGAAAAAGTGTGGCAGGCCCTCTCGGACCCCGCTGGCCTCTCAATAACTCCTTTTAACTCAGTTATAGGCACACACTGAAGAACTTTGAAATATAGGAAATCAAGACAGCCTTTGGAAACATGACGGGGGAAGGCATGTGTAAACGTGTGCTTAGACCTCTGGGGGTTTAAATTTGTGCTCCTGCGGCAGAACCTGGCGGTGATCACTGAAGCCACTCTGATACCCATCCCACTTCTGTAAACTGGATGGGGAAATGAAGAGAGCTGAATGACCTGGACCATCTCACACCCAGGGAGCAAAACGCAGGGAAAGCTGTGGGAATCCTCAGGCCCCCCAAATGAACCCATATTCCTAGAAGCCAAAGGGTCAGACCAAAAGAGAAACGCCCTTCTGACTGCATAGTAACCATCCACACCCCAGCCCGCATTAATGCTGTGAAAACACGTGGGCTCAGGGGTGAGGCCCCCTGGGTGCCAGAGCCTTGCCTCTGAAGTCAGGCCTGCCAGTCAGTTCCCAGACCCTTTCTTACCCCAGCTGGGGCAGACGGTGGGAGAGACAGAAACTTGGGCCATGGGGGTGGGTCTGATTATTTTTTGGTTGGAGCATATAAAAAAATTTTTTTAAATGACTGCGTTTGGCCTGCAGAAACCGCTATTTCAAATCAACTCATTATTTAAAAGAGTACCTGCCATGTATTGAACAACTATATTTTCTGGCCCATTAATTGGGCCAGAAACATGATGCGCATTGTGTTCTTTATTCTTCCCCACAACCCACAGAGGTAGACATTATTATCCTGATGTCAGAAGGGGCCTTTGGAGCTGTAGGCGCCTCGGAGCACGGGGGAGAGGCAGCCACCTCCAGGAGTGCCTGCCTAGTTCACTTTGCTCTTCCAGCGCCCGCCCTCCACGGCTCCCCCAACTCTACTGATGGCACTGGGCCCTTGGCTCACTCAGGGCTATCTGGCTGTCTTGGATCCCATTCCACCGTGTACTTCTCTTTCCTGAGTGGGGATCACAACTGTGTCCTCTGAACCTGAACCTTCCTTTTCCCCTGCCACTGCCCAGGAGGGACACACACACACACAACCGTGGCAACACCTGGCTTTAGCCCATCTCCCCCACTTTCTCTGCACTTCCCACTCCTGCCTTTGTCAAGCCCCAAGGCTCTATCCCTACCCAACCCTCTCTCACCGCACAAGTACCCCCCTGCCCCGCCCCCAGGAGAGCGCCTGCTCCAAGCCGGATGAGGACATTCTAGACATCCCCCTGGACGATCCCGGTGCCAACGCTGCCGCAGCCAAAATCCAGGCGAGTTTCAGGGGCCACATGGCTCGGAAGAAGATCAAGAGCAGAGAGAGCGGCCGGAAGGGCCCAGGCCATGGAGGGCCTGGCGGAGCTGGGGGCACCCGAGGAAGCTCGGGCAGCGGCCCCAGCGGAGACTAAGCCAGGTGAGCGGGTCCTTTCCCAGCCCTAGAGTGGCCTAGAGTGCCCGCTCCTCCTCTAAAAGAGCGCGGAAGGCAGAAGGTGGGCTGGGGGAGGAGAGGGGGGTTGGGAAGGTAAGGGAGGGGGACTGGAAATCCGAGACAGGAAGTGGGGGGACAGCTTAGGGCACCGCGGATCTGAGAGCTCACCTCCTTCTCTCTCCACCCTCCCTGCCGTCCCTCTCCCAACGGACTGAAGAACTGAGCATTTTTTAAGGTAATGATATGACCTCGAGGTGGCGGGTTGGGTACCCTGAGTGGGAGGGAGGAAAGGACCCAGTCCTCACCCTTTCCGGGGAAAACGCACCCTGCGACTGCAAGGTTTCTGATACAGCAGGACGCCCGAGGCCGCCACGAAGGGGACACACCTGGACCGACACAGATGCAGTCACCCCATTTGGCCACATGAGCATGACCGGGGGCTATAGCGCCCTGGGTCACACAAACACACAGACCTACGGGCCACGGCTCAGTTCAGCTCAGAGGCTCGGGGTGGGGGTGGGGTCCAGAGTGCCCGGGGCCACCTGGGCTCCTGCCCTGGTGTCCGTGTCTAGGAAGGGTGGGGGGAGGGGAGGGAAGTGCCAGAGAGGGCAGGTGCTCAGACCTTCTCTGTCCGCAGTTCCTGAAGAGAGATGGATGCCGTGTCCCCTTCGCAGTGACGAGACTTCCCTGCAGTGTTTGTGACCCGCTCCTTCCCACCACTCTGCCCGCTTCAGGAGCCTCCCTCTGTCCCCAGAGACTCTGCCCCAGGCAGGCTCCGTCGAGAAGTCGCTCAATCTGTGCTCTTCCATTTGGTTCTCCATTCTAGAACGGTCCTGTTCGCCCTTCCCGATTCCCCACCCCAGCCCGACCTGGCACTCCCCAGGTGTCTTTGCTTCTCGCCCCCGTCTCCCCGCAGCAGCATGCAGCTTTGCCTCCGCAGCCTCCATGCGCTCCCCTAGGCGCACCGTAGAGGGCGCCCTGCCCTCTGCGTTGTCCCAGGACACCAACTTTTAAAAAGTTTTTTTGTTCAGTGCGCAGCTAAAGGGAACGATTTTCGTCTCCAAGCGGTTCTTCCCGTCACCCACCCAGCTCCACCACTTTGGATCTGGGGCGAGGCTGGAGGGGAAGAGAGTTTTTATGGTGTTGGATACCCCTTGCTCTGACGGGAAGGGAAGTCCCTCTTTCACACCCTGCCCCAAGCCTGCCTGTAAATCAGTCCTCCCCTCACCCTGCGCACCCCGACAGCCACCCTCTCGCCAGCTCTCTTTTGCTTTTATGGGCGCCGAGCACCGGGGTGGCTCGGTGGGAGGAATCTGTTGGGGCCCCGCCCCTGCCCTGCTGGCTCCGCCCCCAACGGGCTCCTGGGGCTGCGGCCAGAAGGTTATCTCTGTGTGTGTGCATGTGACGGTGCTGGGTTGGAATGTGAACAATAAACAGGAATGTCCAAGTATTCCAAGGGTGCCAGAGGGGAGGGTGCGTGAGTGCACAGGGCCAGTACTCAAAACTTGCACAAGTCTCCTTTGACCAAACCAAAAATTGGAGATGGGAGGAAGGAAGGGGCGAGGGACCTCGGTTAAAGCCTACTCTTTGGAGCCAACCAAACTTCCCGCCTACAGCATCACATCTGGGACTTGAAGCCCATTCCGTGAACCTGCTGGGGCGGGGGGGGGGCAGTTGCTGTATCAGCATGAAGAAGAGGGAGACAGCATGGTACCCAGAGGCTTTAATTGTAGGTATTCCCACTCAGTGAAGGGGAGGGCAATCAGACAGCCACGGGGAGCTGGGACTTAGTGGTCTTCATAGTGCTGGCAGAGAGGGGCTTCTCCAGGAGCCCACTGTTAGAATCTGCCCTCACAGGAGTTTGTTCAGAAATCCCCGGAGCGATGGCATCCTCTCTGGTGGATACAAACACGTTCTGACTGGAGGCGCCCCTCCCTCTCCCAAACCAGGGACTTTCACACTCACTCTACCCTACCTGCGGAACTGGTTGAAATGAAGATTCTAGGACCTACCACCCCTAACACACACGCATGCACACGCACGCACCCCCCACAGCTCCCACTTCCAGAGGGTTAGGAAGTGACCAGAATCTGAATGTTAACCAGCTCCTGGTAATTTCTGTCCAGGTAAACGGGAAAACCACACTTGGAGAAATACTGCTCTGGTCCCCATTTTGGACCCCACGGTTGACAGCAGGGTGGGTGACAGGCGGCTTTTCTCTCTCCTCTCCACGCTGCCCCGCACAGAATCACACTCAGCCAAGTGGTCAGGGCAAATCTCACCCCTGTCACCCACATCCTGTTGATATATATGCAAAGATCTTTAAAACGGAAAGATAACAATTCTTTTAAACATGAGGAGGGTGATGGTAGCTTATGAGCCAACCCTGCCACCTATACACTTTGCACACACACTCAATACATGGGCTGACCGCCACCTCCACCGCCAAATCCCAGGGCTGAGCGGCACCCCTTACCTTCAAACACCCCAAAGATGTCAGAGTTTGAAGGCTGACATCATCCAAGCCCCTTCCTCCCTCTCTGCACTACCCCCTCACCCTTCAGCTCACCGGAGGTCACTACCCCTGTATGTCTCCTTAGGCCTCTTCCTCCTCTCTTTCTGGAATCTTATTAGGCAGAACACAGCAATGGACAGGAACAGCACTCCCAGGAGCACCCCAATCACAGCCCCAGCCACGCGGCCTTGGGAAGGGTCTAAAGATACACAGAGTCCTCAGAGCTGCAGACCCTCCTGGGCCCCTCCTCAGACAATTCCATGCAGCCCGTGCCATCCAGGCCTGCCAGCCTGGCCAGTGCCCGCATTCCTACCAGTCACAGAGAAACTGAGTTCACAGGCTGCGCTGCCCATCTGGTTGGTGGCCACACAGCGGTAGGTGCCTGAGGAGGCCAGGGAGAGGTTGCTGAGAATGAGCTGGCCAGTCACCTCATCTGGAGGGTAGAGAGGAAGGTTCCTGCACTCATTCCGCCCACAGCGAGTGCCTGCTACAATGAAAGCGTGGTGCATTTCATCGCCATAACCATCCTGTCAGGAAGGGACTGACCTTCTTTTATTGGTGGGAACGCTGACTTGGAGAAGGGAAGTAATTGTCTGGGGTGCCCCAGAGAGGAAGTGCCAACGCGACTGCGAATCTGTGCTCTTTCCACCCCACACAGCTGCCTTTGCAGGGGAGGGGGAGGCTGCACAAACGTGGAGGGTTGGGAAACTGGCCGTGGAAATCGGGGTAAGGTGCTCCCAGGCTGATGTCAGATTCCTGGTTGGAGGGAAAGGCCTTCATCGCTAGAAACTGTATCCTCTGGAATAGCTATAAGCTGACCAAGTGCTTTTCTAAGCTGCTTATCTTCCCTTTGGAAGGCAGAGCACAGGCCAGGAGGGGACCGGGGGGCTCTCTGGATTGATAAGGGCCTGGCTGGGGCTGGAGCTGGGAAGAGAGATGGGGACTGGGGCCAGCATGAGGAGGCTGCGAAGCCAAGGCTCTCAGCCAGGTATATGATTCCTCCAGAGAAATCGCTAAGTGATCCAAGACAGTCCATGCTACTCTGCCTCCGTTTCCCTTCTAGGAAGTTTGAAAATGATTCATGACCCTTAAGCAGTCTAAAAGAAACCCTTCCAAAACAGACAAATGGGAATCACAGAGTGTCCCTGCCTTCCACTCTCACCCAGGACAATGGGAGTGCATTTAACTTGAGGGATGCTTCCAGGGTCATGCAGTCACGGACCATGCAGGGAGACAGGCGGGAGGGACCAACCCAGGGACCGAGGAAGATGCAGGAAAAAGGTATAGCGTTTTGTCTCCTACCCACAGGCACGGGTGTGTTGAGTTTAGAAACCTGATTGGCCCAGGTCCTGAGACCCCCTTCCCTGATGTCCTGCCTCTCACCTTGCACCACGCTGCCAGGAGAAGGTGTAGGAGAAGACCCGAGGCGGACCCAGTTGTACACTGGCCTGGGGGCTCCTTCGGAAGAGCTGCACCTCAGTATAGCAGATCCCCCCACAGAGATCTGACCGGTCTGACTGCACGAGGGGCTGCTGGGGGGCACTGCAAAAAACCGCAGAACCTCTGTGATCTTGTAACCCCTCCCCCATTAAGTGCTAGATTTCCTGAGTCAATACCCCCACCAAACAATTGTCCACTTTTGTCCACGTTCCACTGCATCTCCAGGAAAAGGTGTGCACGATTGAAGATTCAGACTTTTAGAACACGATTCTCATATTGAGCCCAATCTGTGTTACTATAATATCCACCCACTGGCCCAAACTCCTGCCCTCTGGGTCCACAGCAGAAGTGAAAACTTCATCTCCCACAGGGCAGCCCGTCAGATTTCTGAGGACAGCTGCCATTCACCAGCTCCTAAGTCTTTTCTTTCCCTCCAAACATCTCCAGCCTCTTTAGTACTTTCTTCTTTCTGCTCCTCCCAAGCAGGCTCTAGTTTGGGCTGAGATGGAAGCTCTGAACACAAAATTTGTGCTTAGTGTGGCAGGGGCCCTTGTTCCTTGAACAATCATTTGCCTTCTCTGAGACTGGCCTGGGGAGGGACAGAATCTGAGGTAGAAGTTTTCCCAAAGATGGAGCTGTGGGGGGCTCCTGACTCAGGCCCTATCTGTGGAACCTCTGTTTCGAGGGGCCTCGGGAGAGGTGCTCTGTGGAGGGCAGAGCAGGTATATGACTGGCTGGCTGGGTTAGAAGGCTTCAGGGAGCAGGTAGTTTCCCTTGAGGCCCCCAGTGCAGCTGTGTACTTGGGCTGACACCCAGGGTCTGTGGGCCCCCGGCCCGCCTTACCCAGCACAGTGAAGTTGATCAGCCCCATCCCATTGGTGTAGAAATCTGGAGGGTTGTTAACTTGGCAGAGGTAGGTTCCAGTATCTGAGGGGCTCACGTCAGTCAGTTTCAGGGTGGCCACTCCTCCCGTGGGGGGGTTCTGAAGCAGGCTGGCCCGCTTTGCTTTAGAACCGGTTGGATACAGATGTCCATTGGTGAAGTACAGGATCTAGGGAGAAGCAGAAGACTCACCTACGTGCCTTTCCTGCCTGGCATCATCTCTGTAGTCCTTTCTCAAAAGGCCCCTCCCTCACACCAGCCTGAGAAGCTGATACTCTGAAGCTAGAACCATGAAGTCCTATCTCCCCCAATGCCAGCCCTTCCCAAGTGCTAAATGAGCTACATATCCATTGCTTTCAGCTGTGTATGGCTCTCAGCTTGGGGAGAAATACAGATATTTCTGGAAGGAGCAGCATTTTATCGTACTTTCAGTCACCACAGCTGAGCGTCACTCAGTAGTGTTCATTAGCTGAAGCTGGGCCGGCTCCAACGGGGGGGCGGGGGGCTGCATATGGGAGCCCTGCCCCATGTGGGAGCTGGGGTCATGCAGTCGCGGTCCTCAGAAGGTGTAGAAAGTCCACTTTGTTTAAATTCTCATTTGAGGACATGCTCATTGATTTTTAGAGAGAGGGGAAGGAGAGAGAGAGATGGGGAGGGGGAGAGGGAGTGAGAGGGAGGGAAAGGAGGGAGGGAGGGGGAGAGAGAAGGAGGGGGGAGGGAGGGAGGGGGAGGGGGAGACAGAGATGTGAGAGAGAAACACTGATGGGCTGCCTCCTGTAACACCCTGACCCAGGTCAGGACCTGCAGCCTTGGTATGTGCCCTGACCGGAATCCAACGGGCGATCTTTCGGGGGCTGGGGACCACGCTCTGACTGAGCCACACCAGCCAGGGCAAGTCCACCTATTTTTTCCATCCGAGCATGCTGACCTCCCTGCCCTCATTCCCAGTGTGCGCCTGTTCCTCCCTCTCTGAATCTACAGGCCACAGGCCAGAGGCGCCCCCCCCCCCTGCCCCGCTCTCGCTCACGGGAAGGGACGCAGAGAAGGGCTTCCCAGGCTGCACAAAGCTCCACTCCAGGGCGAAGCTGTCTGTCACCGATGTGCGGTAGCTGCAGGTCAGCTCGGCAGTCTGGCCCGCAGGCGCGCTCAAGGGCTCTGCGGGCACCTGCACCTCCACCGCCGCGCCAGGGGCTGGGGGCGCACAGGAAGGGGTGCTCAGACAGCCAGGCAGGGGCCGAGGGGAGTGGGGTCGGGGGCCGGGCTCCGAACTCCCGACAGTGTGGAGCCCGGCCCACCCTTCTTCCAAAGACGACACGTCTTAGCAAAGAGACTAAGGGCTCCCCACACCCCTCCCTCCTCCAAAACCTGAAGTTCCAGGAGGGAGGAGCACACACCTGTGGACCGAGTTTCATGGGTAAAAGGACAAGACCGGTCTGGTATGAGGGTGCGTTTGTCGGGGAGAGGAAAAGAATGGTTCTGTGCTGGGCCGGCCCTTCCGGAGAGGCCCAGCGCGCCGGCGGCCTTGCGCGCTCCGTCCTGGCCCTACCAGCCTAGGGGTTCCCTCCCCGGCCTGGCGCAGCCCCCACCGCGGCCCCGGCCCTCTCCTCACCAGGCAGGCGGACCAAGCCTAGCAGCGCCCCGCACAGCACAGGGCCCAGGAGCCGGGCCATGGCCGATCCTCCCGTCTTGGGTCTGGTGTCCGGGTCCAGGAAGGGGCGGCGGCGCCCACAGGGCAGCCTCCTGGGGCTGGGCAGGGGTTGAAACTGGCTATCTCAGAGCAAACAAGGGGAGAGGCCCGTGCCCTGCGGTAAAGCAACGCCTCTCCCTTCTCCAGGCCCAGTTCTGGAACCATTGTAGCCCTAATCCTGCCCGCGATTTCTGAAGCTGTCAGGCCCTGGGGAGAGGACGGGGCTGGGACTGGGCACTTGAAGGGAAGGGGTCGGAACTGCAGCAAGAGAGCCCTGGAGGCAGAGGTCCGCGGTCTGACAACCTGAGCTGCCAAATGACATCACCACGGTGGGTCCTAACACTGAAGACCCTTTCTGACCCCTTCAGAGATTCTGGTTCCTGCCCCGCTCCTCCCGTTCTCCCTGAGATCCCGTCTCCAGCACTTTTATCACCACCGGCTGTGGTAAGAGTCTCCATGGAAACTACAGCCGCCTCCCCGCTCCCACAGTCACTGCTGTCTCCGGGCTAAAAGGCCGAGACTTGAAGGAGGTGTGTTTGTCTGGAAGAGGGGAACCTGGGTCAGGGTCCTCTTCTCTGCCCTTGAAGGGGAAGCAGGGATCAAACGTGCACACGAGCTCTGAATGCCCAGGCTGCGGCAGAAAGCGGCACCAATTTCATTCCCTGGCTGCTCGGAGCTGTTCGGTCTTCCAGCCTTCCGTTCTGAGTGTCTCCCAGGCCACCTGCCAGCAGTGACCCCTCTAAAGGCTCTAGAAGAGCTATCCTCAGCCAGGAAGGAGGGGGTAGGGGGGATGTTGTGTGGAGAAGCCATCCTGGGCACATGGCCTGGGTAGGGGGTCCCGTCTGCATCACCCTCAGCTTCTCCTGGGGATTACAACTTTGAAAAGGCGACTCACTTCCCATACAAACACAATGTATCTTTATTGAAATTTGTAAAATACAAACAAAAACACACATTTCAAAACACGCATTTCAAGTTAGTTTAACAAATATCTTCCCTACCCGCTGCGCCAACAAAACGTAACCAGGTCAGCAGGACAGGTGACTTGCATTGGGGAGCTGGATTGGGAGGATGGTGTTGGACGGTGAGGTCCAGATCCAGGGGGCGAAGGACTCACCGGCTGTCAGTGCCTCCTGGGCCTTGGGGGTGGAGGGCCGACCTCAGCAGCCTGCCTCTGCCCTGCCAGGCAGGCCCCAGGAGGGAGCTTAGGCTCTTCCTAAGCCCAGGGGCATTTCCTCTTCTCCTTCTACCTCCCAGAAGTTTGAGTCTTAACCATGACCCAGTTTTTCCAGAGTAAAGAAAGGTGGGGGCAGAGGACTGACCATCTAGAAGGCGGCCACCCCCCCCCCCCTCCTGAGACTCAGGCCTCCACGCCGGGGCGATCCCTACAGATTCCTCTAGGAAGGGAGAAAGTCAAGGGCTCTGCCAGCACATGGCTGGGCCATCACACCAGAGACCCAGCCTGGTTCTGGGCGGGCACCATCACGGGGACAGCGCCCTTGCGGCTCAGAGCAGAGGTAGGGACCCTACCGGGGCTGGGTGTGGGGGTCACTGAAGCCGGCCTGCGAGGGCCTTGGGGTGGTCTGAGGGCTGGCGATGAGGTGACAGAGGAAAGGGTGCCGTTTTTGGAGATGGTGTCTGAGCCCTTGGGCCAGGGCAGGGTCCGCGGAGCCACGGCATCCTCCCTGGTCATCAAAGAAGCAGCTCGATCAGAAATGGGCAGCGAGGGTTTCTGCCTGCCCCGTCCCCAGCTCCCCTCCCCCACTTCTGTCACCTCTCCCTTCAAGTCCACCCACAGGGATGACGGCCGCCCTTCCATTAGATGGGAGCCGTGGGCACTCGCAGCTCTCTAAGGGGAGCTGGGAGACTCCCCTGTGCGGGGACTGACACTTACTTGATGTCATTGGCTGGTTCCTCCAGGGCCGTCCCCTGGCGTCGGCACAAGAGGACCAGTGCGGCCAGCAGCCCCAGTCCAACCAGGGCGCCCACCACGGCTCCAGCAACCACCGCGGCCCCGGGCCCTGCGCAAACCTCATGTCAGAGGGGCATCCGGCTGTTCCCCACCGTCTCCAGTCCAGCCACCCCTCTGCCCCCGCACACATGTTCCCTTTTCTGTTAAGAAGAGGTGACTGTCAAGCAGGAAATGGTCAGTGATCACACATGTGTACAGCCCTTTGCCCAGGACAAGTTCCTTGCCCTCTTACAATGACAGACTTCACTAGACAGGCCTCCACCCCACGCTTGCAACCCCAACCTGACCCCTCTCCCCTGACCAGTCTTCTCCTTACCCCCACTTACCCCTCACTGACCTGTGATTACTTCCAGGGTCACATTGCACTGCGCACTGCCCACCCTGTTGTAGGCCCTGCAGGTATAGACTCCCGACACAGACACAGAAAGGTTTTTGAGTCTTAAAGACCCACGGACGGCATCTGTGGATACAATTTAGCCATCAGGCCAGGGACCCCACTTCCCAGTGGAAAAGAGAAAACCCCGCCCTTCCTCTGTAATATCCCCTTGGACTCTGGCAAACTCCGCTGCCTGTTCCCTGGTGGAGGGAGAGGCGTGGCGGTGGGGGGCACACTGGGCTCTGCTCCCTGCTGCAGTCACTGGCTCAATGTCCCTCTCCATCTCCACGGCTCGGTGTCCTCGACTGACTCTGAAAGGAGGCTAGAGAAGAAAGATGCCCAGAAAACCCAAAACATGGGTGAGAGGAAGAATATCAAGCTAGGAATAAGGAGGCCCGGGCTCCAAAACAGGCCATGTGACTTTAAGCAAGTTAGTTGGGTCCCAATTTCTTCATTTCTAAAATGGGGTAGTGTGGCCTTCTGGATAGTGTTGAAACAATTGTATGAAATAAGAATCATAACAGTTCAAAGTTTATTGGCTGCTTGTGGCACACCAGAGACTAAGTTCTTTACGTACACTAACTTATAAAAGTTTCAAAACAAACCTATGAGGGGGGCACTATGTAAAAAAAAATGTAAAAATTACTACAAAATTGACAAATGAAAAGTAGAAGTACCAGGTAGATTCAGTAATTGCTAACATTTTGCTTTACTTATTTCCTGTTTTTTTTTTCCCGGGATATTTACAAATAAATACTTCAGCATAAAACTCCCCAAATTAAGGACACTGCCCCCTATAGCCACCTTGGCCATACCTGATAATTACTACTTTTCTAAAAGCATCTAATACTCCATACTAAAAATGGTCCATCAGTCGTATCTCATTAAAATTGAAAAAAGTTCCAAGTGCCCCAACATGACTTTTATAGCTGGTGTGCTTTCAGATCAGAGCTACCGATACACTGTTTCAAAAATGAGGAAGAGAAGGTAGCAAGTCACAGCCAGTGAGTGGCACAGCTGGAGTGTGAGTGCGGGCGGGTGTTGAGCTTTGGAGCGTCTGCGGGACCAGGGCACACGGCATGTGAAGGCGCCCAACGCAGGCTTGCACCTGGTGGGCCCCCCTTCTCCCTCCCCCCACACCCCCTCCTGCTCCCCAGTGCTTTGCCTGCTTTGCAGCCCTGCCTTCCCTTTTCAGCCCAGGCCCTCCGGCACCTCGCCTCTTTCCCCTGCCCCAGCCACAGTCTCACCTGTCCCCACAAGTCCCTCACCTAAAGCTGGAGCATAGAACACCTGGGAAGATGGGGGTGGCCGCACCCACTGGTACAGGGCAGCAGGCTTACTCCTTGGGGACTGGCAGCTCAGGGTCACGTTGGTGCCCACACGGGGCACACCCAGGAGATGGCAGGATGGGGGAGCTGGAGGAACTGGGGGAGGGCAGATGAGGCAGGTTAAAAACTCACACCCAAGAGACCAGCAGACACCCCCTACACCAGCCTCTACACAAACACTTTTGTCACCCCATTGTCCCTCCTCCAACCTTTACACCCAGTCCTTTGCAGAGGGCCCCGCCTGGGCTCCCCGGGGCTGGGGAGCCACTGGGGAGTGAGTGCTCGCCACTCACCCCACACGTCCAGCTCTAGAGTCTTGCTGCTGTGGCTTCTGTTGTTGCCCTGACGGTCTTGCACAGTCACAGAGCAGAAGTAGGAGCCGGAGTCTTTCTCCCGGAGGCCCTGTAGCCGCAGGGACACGTTCCGGGAGGGCATGGGGTAGACCAGGGACACTCCACCTTCACTCGATGTGGCCCCACTGATGTGTGACAACACCTGGTGTGGGCGTGACACCTCCCGTTATTTCATGCCTGCGCTGTGCCACCGGCTCCGCCAGACCCCTCCCCCCTGACTGGCAGACCTCAGACGCCCCTCCCCCGCACCCACCTCCTCTAACCTGCAGGAGCTCCCTGGCCACCCGCCTGCCCGGCCCCCCTCTCACCCCCGGGTCCTCTCCACTGTAATGGTTCTTGGTCCCCTGTGCACTGTCTCTCCGTCTCCCCCGGGGGAGTTTGGAAAGGTGGCCACGTGGGCGAGAGATGATGTACATAGGAGTTATGTATGAAAGGAACTTAGATTGCAAGGGTGCATCCAAGATCTAAAGAGATCTTTCATTTTCTATATCTTGAAGGCGCCCCGTGCTCACACCAAACCTACGCAAGCTTGGGCCTTATGAACCCTGGATCTACCCCTGCAATCTGAGGTTTTTTGTACACACCCCTTATTTATTCATCAAACACCTCACAAAGACACTTTCTAGGGCTTTGAAAGGAGCCACGCAAGAAAGGGGCCCTGACAATTGTGTCTGTGGCTCCGGGTACACCCGCTTCTGACTGTCAGTGTGATGTCGGGAAAGGGGCCAGATGGGGGCTTGTGGGAGACTGCCCCTTGCCCCTCAAGGTGGGTACAGCGGCAGTGGCCTGTGACTGCCGGAGAATGTGAGAACAGGTTGACACCCAACTTGAAGACGGGTGTGACACCTGTCCTAACTCTCCCCACCTCTCCCCACAGGCCTCCTTCCCCACCTCCCTAGCATGGCAAACGCTTCCTTCCTTTTCTGTGTTCTGTGTGCTAGGTTTCTAGGGAGAGTCGGGGAAAAGAGGATTCTTTTGGGATGCCTCCAAGATCCAAACAAAATTAAACCGGTGAGGGGGACCTTGCTTTTCCCGAAGTATTTCTTGTCCCCTGGTTTCCCTGCCCGGGCTTGGCCATCTGTCCCTCCGCCCCTGCCCCCCACTGGTTGAAGCTGAGCTGCTTTCCTCCCTCACCTGTGTCTTATCCTTCCCTTTCTGTTCCAAGAACCACATCAAGGTGAGCACCTCCCATGGCTTGGCCTTGGCCGAAGCCCTCTCCCCTTCAAACGTGTACCACGCCGGGAGCACCACGTCCTCTCCCTCCACTGCTTGCAGACCGGAGAGGCCCTCGGGCACGTGCAGCTCAACCCGGAGGCAGGCAACGGGTGCTGGGGAGGAGAGCGAGGGGGCGTGAGGGTCCGGAAGTCCCACCGATGTGAAGGACAAGAAGGATGGCCTGAGGGTCCCCTCTTGAAGGCTCGAACACCACCGGGAGACCGGACCTAGTGCCTGCTTTCCACGTCATCCGCACTTATTTATTCTCTGACACCCCAGCCTCTGGGGCTGTAGTGGGGAGGGTGACACACCCGTGGGCCACTTATTTGTGTCCTGAAGCGCAGGGTTCAGAGGGGGCAGATTTCCAGTGAGGAGGGAGGACGCCCAAGGGGAAGGACGGGGTCAATGCTTTGGATCTACGTTCTGGGCAGCCCACCTGCTCCTCCAGTCTCCCCGGGGACGGGAGCAGGGGTGCGGGGAGCCACAAGGCTGATCGGGATGGAGCATTCTCGACCAGAGCGGGGGAGGGGTTGGGAGGCCACCGGTTAGTCAAGGCTTCTGCTCAACCACCTGGAGCAGAGGCTGGAGCGCAGTGACGGCCACACTCCCTACACCCCCACCCCTTAGCCCTGACGGGTGCTCTCCCCAGGAAAGAGGACAGTTGAGACCCAGAAGGTTCCCATGGGCCCTCTGGGGGTCCAGGTGATTTGGGTGGGTCCTCTGAGGTCACAAGGAATCACGAATGAAGGTCCCCAACAATCGAGTGTGAGGCTGCATTGTGTCCAGTGTCCAGGTGGACTGGGGTGCTGGTTTGGGGGGGGCGGGCTATGGAATCAATGTTGCGCCTCGGTGTCCAGAAACACTCACTTGGGGCCCTTTGGAGAGGCAATGGGGCAGCCGGATCCTAAGCCACTGGGGGGACTACCCTCAGGTTCCTATCCTGCTGGGGCTGAAGACGCTGGCCACCCTATGCATTGGCACTCTGCACTGCCACCTCTGCCTGGTGACCAGGTGGCCAACGCAGGGACAGAGGCCAGTCCGGACCCTCCGCCCTCCGGGGAGTCCCATTGAAGGCCTCAGGCCAGGATGCGCCACCCCCACGGCTTCCCGCCCAGCGTCTTTACAGAGCCCCACACCTATTCCTTAGCCTGCGAAGCAGCACCCCCCCCCCTTCCCGTTTCCTGGCGTGTCTCTGAGGGCCAGGCAGGAAACTTGTGCCCAGAGATAAGCTAGAAGACAATGATGGGGAGAGGGGGGCCAGGACCGAGGCTCTAGAGGCAGAAACAACCACTGCCTCAAGGAACCTAGCGCCCGGAGGGCAGCCCCACCCCCACCTTCTGCAGTGCTGGGGAGGCCAGGCAGCTCCTACGGAAAACCCACAGTATGTGCCTCAGCAGCCGCCCCCAGAACCCCTGTGTAATTTCCTTTTGCAAGTGGAAGAGGGGGTTCAGATGGTTAGTAATGGACACACTTCTGGACAAATGCTCCCTGTCTCACCCACACCCACCCCGTCAGAAACCAGGAGCTGAAGAGGCCTGAGGCTTTTGCCTTGTTCCTGGGTGTCCGCTGGAGCGGAAGTCCCCCCTCTTGCTCCCTTTTTGATCCCAGGGTCCACAGTGCCATCGGAAGAAGAGGGGTGGTTGGGTTTGGGCAAAGAAGATGCAAGCAACCCAGGAAAGGGACCCTCTGGCCCACTCTCTGGAGCGAGGGCCAAAAGGGAACGAAAATGGGCCTGCTCCCCAGGGCTACTATTTTTAGTCTCCCTCCTTCTCTGAGAAACTCCCCCCTCAGGCTTCTCACGCCCCAGGGGCAGCAGAGCTGGGCCACAGAGGAGCTCAGAGCAAGGGCCTTGCAGAGGCCCAAGTGGGCAGAGCCAGTGCCAGCCCGGGCCCCAGGGCCACTTAACCCTCACATGGCTGGGGGAGCTCAGCAATCCCCCTGCCACCAGGTACGGGACTTCGAGCCCTGGCTGTCACCGTGAAAACTGAAGCTCAGAGTTTAATAAGGGCTGTGGGGGAGGGAACGGAGATACCCGGGCAGCCAACTTGCATTTTTCGCCCTTGCTTCGGAGACCCCCAGCAGGAAGGGGGATGGGGGAGTCGGAGGCAGGATGCAGAAGGGAAGGAGGCGCTGAGGTTGAAGCTGGGGGTGCCGAGAAGTTGGGGTACTCTGGCACAGGCCCGCCAAACCTAAAGGGGCAGGAAGCTGTCCAGGCTTTGGTGACTGGTGAGCTGCCCTTGAGCCCTACTTTGTCTGGAGCCCCAAATACTTCCTGCCCCAACATCCTTGTGGTAGGGACCAGGCGACAGGACACCAGTGAGAGTTAGATGGCTCCCACCTTCGTCCCTATCAGTGCTGAATTTCAGTCTACATCGTTCCCGGCCATACTCGTCCTGCCAACCTCCAACCGAGAGACGTGAATTCAGTCCGCCCTTGCCTAACCCACCCTTCGCTGTCCCCCGCCCCAACCCAGGGATGCCTGAGGAGGAATGGCCAGCAAGTCTGGGAGGGAGCTGTGGTACAGGCTCAGTCCCTGCTGGGTCGTTTCCTTCCCTGTCTGGCCACCTTGAGCTCCTGGACACTCCTGGAAGCTTTCAACACGCCTCCAGCACTTGCTCCCAGGAGGTGGCCTCCCTTGCTCTTTGAGGCCCTGCTCTGTTTCCTAGGTCCCTTTGGCTCGGGGAACCAAGGAGGGTAGTGGACCTCTGGGGTGGGGGGTCACAGTTCTGCTCCCCTAGGCATTCAAAGCCCTCCCCCATTTCCTGTATCCCAAGTGACCTCTTGGTCATGCTTTTGGGGCACCTCCCTCCATTCCCAGGACAGGAAGCAGGAGGAGCGGGCCGGGCCGGAGTGCGGATCCAGGCTGAGGCACTGAAGCGAATGAAGTGGGGGTGTCAAACCGGGGACCAGGGAATCCCAGGGGCGGGGAGCCCCTGTGTGTTAGCCTGTGTGGGGGTGGGGACGGGAGGGAGCTGGAGCTAAGTCCTTAAGCTCTTTAGTCAGTGTCTCATCTAGAAGCTCAGCTCATCCGGCTCTGCTGGGTGGTGGTGGGGGGTGAGGAATGGTTCCGAGCTCACCCCAGAAGCCTACCCCGGCGATGCCCTTACCTTCTCCCCCACCGCACACCCCGAAAGGAAGCAGGAGCTGTCCCCAAACAGTGGGGAGAGTCAGCACCAGCAGGGATGCCCTGGGTGGGGAGAGGAGGGTGTGTGTCCCCATGTGGAGGGACGATCAGTCAGAGGTGGCATCCGGTCCCACCCAGTTTCTCATCAGACCCCAAACCGGCTCCCTCAGGGTCTGGGTTACCCCGTGTCCCACCTTAAGTCCCCTCCTGGTTCTGGGTTTAACTCACCGAAGGTACTCAGCCCCAGGAACAAAACCTGCAGCAGACTGGTCGCAGGGCGCCTGGGTAGGGACACCATGACTTTCCCGGGCCCGGATGGTCAGGGGCGCTGGGTCTGGTGCACCCTGACCGACAGGTACCGAGGCCGCGCGACAGCGGGAGCGGGAGCAGACTCCGGAGCCGGGCCACTGACCCTGAGGGCAGCCAGAATGTTTGCGTATGTGTGTGCCTGTGAGAGCTGGTGGCGGGGTGGGGACCGACAGGGACAGGGGGCGGGGCATTCGAAGGGGCGGAGAGGTCGCTGTCCTCCTGGGCGGGGCGCACGGGTGACCCTCCTAGTGCTCCGGGATCTCGTGGTCGTGGCGGTGACCCGGTCAGCACAGGGTGGGGTCGGGCAAGCCCGGTGGGCTCCCAACGGCCTGGGGCAGGGAAGGAGAAGGGCTCGGGTGGTCAGAGTACAGCCACAACCTCTCCCTCCGTGGGGTGGGTGGGGGAACAGACGGTGGGAGGTTTGGGGTTTCCCCAGCGTCCAGAGGGGAAACCACCCCCATTTCCACCCTGTAAACGGCTGGCTCTGGCCCAACTAACCGGCTCCGCGCCTAACCAGGAGGCCTTCCTGAAGGAAGGAGAGGGGGACGGAGTTTTGCCATCGGGGCTCCGTAGTGTGGGAGACCAACCGGCACGACAGGCTCCAGAAGGCCGGTTCAACAGCGGAATGAACGCTTTCCCAGGGCGGGGATAGGGCGTGGTGAGCGCGGGGGCCACAGGGGGTGCTGGGCCGCGGGTGAGGGAATGGTGCACGGCCTCCTCTTCCCGGGCCAGGCCGCCCGACAGGAAGACCTGCGGCACCGAGGGGAGGTGGTGGGAAGCCGGGCGCAGCGGGTGAGAGGGCGCTACAGCAGGAGGCCTGGCTGCGTGTGCGCGAGCGGACCATCTTCACCTGTGGACGGCGAGGGGAGGGCTCGCAGCACGTCCTCGGGGACGCACTAAACCCTGGCCCGAGGCTCACTGGGCCTTGTGCTGGTCCCCATGAGCTAGGGACTGATTGGTGGGAGGACGCCTGGCGCTGGGTGGGAAACCGAGGCCATAGGGGCCGGGTTCCCAGCTACCCACTTCTGCACACATCCGCCCCCGGCCTTATGCTGCCGTGGAGGAGGGGACTGAGGAGAGGCTGGGGAGTCCCTCCTCGGCTTTGTTCCCCGTGCCTTCTCGGCCTCCCATCCTCCCGCAGAGCTGCTCTGATTCTGTGATTCCCCCGACTAGATCTCGTTCTGGCTAATTTAATTTGCCCGCGCCTCCCGCGCCCCCTGCGGCCTCTGCGCCCCCTGGCGGCAGCGGCCCCTCAAGGACGCGCACGCACCTGTTCTGTCCCTGTCCCCCAGCCAAAACAAAGATGCTTCCTCCAGGCACAGCTCAACCTCCGCGCAAAGGCCGCTAAGGCCCCAAACCATAACCACGAATTCCTGGCGCTGCCTGCTGTGGGTGACAGTCGACTGGGAAGAAAAGCCGCCAGGGCTCCTGGATTCCATTCACTCCCAACAGTCCTGCTCTAACACTGAGTGTGTACCTCGTGCTGCACTGCACATAGACCCTCCCAGCTGCTGCTTCCTGCTCTGTGACTTGCCTGGCCGCTCTTTAAATACCCGCCAGGCAGTGGCTTTGAGAACCGCCTCTGCAAACACTACACTGCCCGTGTAAACTCTGGGATCAAATACTTGGCACCTCAGGGGCAGCAAAAGCAACAGAAACAAGTACCTGCCCTTCTCATACCCTTACCCAGTGGCCTACAAACTTGAAATTGTGTCAAATATCTGTGTGTGCATGGGAGACGGGTGGGGTTGTTGGTTTGATTGTTCTATCACACTCAATTTTTTTTTTTACTTTAGTCAATATCGCAGACTTCTTGTAAACAGTCCTTTCTGTCCAGACCAGGGTTAAGTCACCCCAAGTAAGTAACTTCAGAAATGTGGCACAAAGTCTCTTGGCTGCATATCCCAGAAATCCCGAAGCATCTGCTTGCACAGACTATGCTCATCTCTGCTAAGTGCTAGGTACAGTCTCCACACCCATTCCATGTAGCTAACTTTTCCTTCAGGATTCGGATCCCGAATAATTTGCAACATTGGAGGGAAAGCTTCGACCCATGATTTGTAGGCAGTGAGTGTTTCCATGGAACACACTCTTCAGGCCTGGTTCACTGCCCTCACCCGTCAGAATTTCCACGCTACCTCCTCTTCCAACCCTTTCCCCTTCTGGTAGTCAAGTGGTAGGAGTTAGCGGAGTGGCTCCATCGCTTTAAATTTCTGCTAGGATGCATTTTAGGGTGAACATTGCTCCCTTGTGTAAGGTGAGAACATTAGCACAGATGGCCAACCCGTGAGTGACCTGGAACCTGCCGGCATCACCACGTTGTATGCCAGAGCTCAGTGCACAGTGCCCTGTGCTCGGTGACGTGCTGGCCACCGGCATTTCTTCCAGTCACACCGCAGACCTCTAAAGCATTTTCTTACACTCATCCTTATGTTCGACTAGAGTGCCTCTGTGCCCCTTGAGTCTGTTCTAAGGCTTCATTAAGGTCTAAATTGTCCACTTTTTGTTTTTAGCCATGCTCATGTAGTTATCTGACACCCTGATGTCTTTTCTAAAATGTTCTGGCCAGAGATTGGATATTCAGTACCAAAGCTACTTTCTTTGCAAGTTTCCATTTCCCAGTGCTCAGCTTTGTCCTCTTTCCCCTATCCCTCAGCCATCCAAAGCTTGATGGTGAAATCGTGGACCAGACCAGCCTTGCCGTCTTCCCCAAACTGCTCACAGTGCCCTGGCGGTCCGCATTCTCCGTACAGTGAGGTAGATCTAAAACATCTCAAGCAATGCTCACAAAATGCTCTGCTCAAGCTAAGTACTTTACAGCAATGGGAAGCAGAATCAGAAAATGATGCATGGAGCATAACGTTAGTTTGGGGGCTGGTAAGTGGCAGTTTTAGGGAAGCCTGCAGTACTGGCAATAGTGCTTTTTCCTGCATCCCTCAGGACTGAGTACCGTGAGATTATCGCTACAAAATGGTCAGTGGAGCCTCAGCCTGGAGGACTGTGACTTCAAGTTTCAGAGAAGAGCAAAGTTACGAGAATTTCTGAAGCCCTGCTACCTGCAGACTGTGTCACACTCAAAACATCCCGGAATATTTATGCTCTCTCTGAACCAGCACCTGCTTTCAGGAGTTCACATCTGAATCTAGCTAATCACATAAACCTAGACTCAGACTTAAAAAAATCCCGTTGATTATAAGCTCTCTGGCCCTTAGAAAAATAAGTATCAACTACATGAGATGTATCAGAATGAGAAAATCACTGGTGGTGGGAAAGAATATTTTTATCAATATGCAATTTTATCTTCAATAGTACAGAAAAACAGGGTGAATTATAGCTCTTACCTGGATCTGCAGTCCATTTACACTAGAGCACCTGTGCCCTGGCTGGTATAGCTCAGTGGAGTGAGTGCCAGTCTGCAAACCAAAAAGGTTGCCAGTTCGATTCCCAGTCAGGGCACATGCCTGGGTTGTAGGCCAGGTCCCCGGTAGGGGGCGTGGGAGAGGCAACCACACACTGATGTTTCTCTCCATCTCTCCCTCCCTTCCCCTCTCTCTAAAAATAAATAATAAAATCTTTTAAAAAAATACACAAAAAAGAAGCACGAAATGTCCAGTGACCCTTGGAACACTCTGACAAGAAATGGCATCGGTCAGCGGGATGCAGAGAGAGTGAGGAAGGGAGCGGAGAAGGCCCGCGCCGTTGGCCCCGTGCATCCCTAGCAGCAAGTGGTGGCGCGGTGCCTGCCACCCGTGTGGCCACACTGTGCTACAAAAAGCCCAACTAGTACGCCAAGAGGCCAGGAATAACTTTAATTTGTTTAAAAAAAGTTTAAACGGCAACACAACCGTAAAGGGGGTACATCACACAAACAAAAGACTTTGCAGGCAACACTGATTGGGAATAGCAAAACACTTGGCTGGTGAAAAAAATGAAACTCTAAATTATATACAATAGTAGCTAAAGGTGATATTGAAAAAGTCTTATTTACTGTGACTCAAGATTTAACTTGCCATTATCTATTGCTTATTTATTCAGGGTTGTAAATAATACTTATATAGAGACATAGAGATGTGTAAAAATGAAACATTGTGAAAAAAATACAATTTTTCAATTTCATATGAAACTGAAAGTATAAGTTTTGTCCAATATGGAATGTACCTACATTTGTTTATATTAGGGCTCTAACATCCATTAAAAATTTTTTAGTTTTTAAAAAAGAAACGGCTGACCCACCATGCCAGTCTGCTGTAAATCTCGTGTGCTCAAACGAGCATTTTCAGGTGAGGTCTGTTTTGTTTGCTCAAAGTCCACTGTGATTCTTCAGAAGGTGCGCTGGTCCAGTGGTGGGACGCGTTTCCATGGAGAGTCTGATGGCAGCATTGGGGTGGGGCACTCGGGTGACAGGAAGTGAGAAAAGGGAGGTAAGAGCCCAAATCCTTATGAAGGATGACATTCAGTTGTTAAATTTTAAGGGATATCCGATGGCTTTTTCCAGGCACTCAACTAATGAGCCAGCGGAAAGAAAATCCCTCTCTACTTCCACAAACTTGATGTAGATAGATTTGGGGGAGACGCCAGGATCCACAATGCAGTTCTGAGACAGAAACCCATTAATACCAACCCAATCTTTGCTGAAGGTTTTGGTATTGGCTTGGAAGTGTAAAAATAAGCATTGCTGCAGAGTCCTGACCTCAGCAATCCCGAGGTAGCAGTAAACGATTCGGGTGGGTTCTATTTCCACCTGCAATGAGGCTTGTGCCGAAAGGGTCTCCAAGTCAACCCTGCCCTCCTTTCCTGGGTCCAGGGAACTCTGCTCCATGCGGGGTGAGGAGGGCCTTTCCATACATTCTTCATAGCCAATGGCATAAAGGCCCGGGCTTTTGGGAATGCCTCCTGGCAATAAATACTGAACAACGTTCCCACCGGTTGGTTTGGAGTGGGCAATGGGTATCCAGTCAATTTCCATGTGTAGCTCCAGACACCTCGCTTCACTAATCGTGATCTCTAAAAATTTGTAGTAAACGTTTTTCCAGTTCATCTTCTGCACTCGGGTCATAATGATCCGCCCC
The DNA here is from genome assembly GCF_021234435.1 of Artibeus jamaicensis. Classification (NCBI taxonomy): domain Eukaryota; kingdom Metazoa; phylum Chordata; class Mammalia; order Chiroptera; family Phyllostomidae; genus Artibeus; species Artibeus jamaicensis. The sequence goes on along the minus strand of NW_026522052.1, from coordinate 10,861,359 downwards.
TCGGGCTTCTCGGAGTTGAAGTACTCCCGGAGCCGTTTGCCGAGCGGCACCTGGGAGCTGATCTCAGCATAATGGTAGCGGATATCCTCTTTCCAACGGGTGTTATAACCAATCCCAAAAATGGCCAGTTTGTTAGAGAGATGAAGCCTTGAAAAGTCTGTCCAGCTCTGAAACAGTTCCCATTTCAACTGCACTGATTCCAAAATCTGGACAATATTCTGCATGATGTCTCTCTTCCTAGAAAGAGAAATAAATGTGAAATTCCTCGGGTGTCTAGATCAGCACTCTCCACCAGAACTTTCCTCAACAGTGGAGATATTCTACACCTGTGCTGTCCAATATGGCAGCCATTAGCCCTTAAAACCTGGCTAGGGTGAGTGAGGCAGTTTTAGTTACAATGTGAAACAACAGTTACATAAACACATGTGACCAGGGCCTCCATAACGGACAGGGCAGGTCTAAGGAAGCACAGTGTTACAAGCTGAGAAACACTCTTCACTGGGAAGTTTCTAGGAATGAATGACAAACTGCTTTCCATGACTTATCTGGGCTGGCTGTACCGATCTGAGCAACTATTGATACGTAGGCCCTAGGACTTTGAAAACCCAAGGGCCAGGAATTTCAAGGGGCTATTACAATGCTCCCCACGGCCTTCAGCCTTATCACCAAAGGCAAGTGAAGAATGGTGTATTCAGAAAGGCATCCAGTAACACGGAAAACAATGAACATCTTAATTTCTGAGCTGGAAATTCTAAAAGTTCAACAAGTTTGGCCCATACATGTTTACTGTACAAAAATAGACAACTGATTATGAGTAATGGCCTGGGGCAAAAAGAAAACATTTTCTTCTATTTGTCTGAAATTCATTACTGCTCCCAAATTTAAAAGAACTGTTGTACAAAACAGAATTAGGATTTGAGAATTAAGAAGAAAAAAGTTCATGTTAGGTTTGGCTTTTGAGATAAAAATTCAAGAAAATGAATTGAGATTGTTCTAGAAAATATTTTAAAGAGGGAAAGAAAAATTTCAATTTTGATTTGGACAGTTAACAAGGTTAAGACAGAAAATGCAGGAAATTCTTTTTGCACACACTGGATCCATGTTTGTGTGTCTGTGTATATATACACACACATGAAATATATATACACAGACACATACACAGGCATATAAATATATATAAAATTACAAGTCTGTCCTCAAGTATGGCAGAACTTTGATACTAGAAGACTGATGTTTGTTAAACATGAACTTAGCGACAAGCTATTACCCTCTACATCAATCACAGACTTCAGCTACAAAAATACTCAACTACCAAACACAAGCAAGAAAGAGGGTGTGCTTGCTGGTTTACTAAGGCTGCTTGGGAGGAAATGGACCCTGGAACCTTCCTATGCAGTTCCCTGATCTGGGGGAAAGCTCCTGGAACAAACTGGGGAATCTTCCCTGCAGTCATTCTCAGTCTGGCCTCCTTGACTTGCTTTGCAAGATGACAGATGACAAATTTTGCTCTCAGCTGCTTCCTGGGGCCAAACACCACTCCGGATTTACCCCCACCCTTCAGTCTGTCTCCAAAGCTTCCCGAGTGTCAGAGTGGCCATCCACATGAAACACTGTGTTCCTGAGGACTTGTCCCTCTTCTCAGAGGACACAAAGGCACTTGATCACTTTTCTAATATTAAGACTATGCTGCTTATGAGGTTGAGATAGAGGACCATGCACCCTGGCCTGTGTGGCTCAGTTTGTGAGGCATCAGCCTGCAAACTGAAAGGTTGTGGGTTCAATTCCCAGTCAGGGCACATGCTTGAGTGCCCCATTAGGGCACATGCAGGGGCCAACTGATCGATGTTTCTCTCCCTCCCTTCCCCTCTCTCTAGAATCAATAAAGGGAAAAAATTAAAAAAAAAAAAAGATATAGGACGTTTCTGCATGGGTCAATACTTTTTAAAAAACAACCCTATTTTCTAGAATTCTAGGCGGATGAGGCTAAGGAGCTAGGACGGAAGGCAGAGATCTGCTGAGATTTTTGTCTGCCGGCGGATGTATCCCAATGCTAGACATACAGTAGGTACCTGATATGTGTTGATTAAATGAGCAGAATGCTGCTTTCCTTTGTATAATGAGGTCACCTAAGAACTCGCTTTTTGATCCTCAAAATGGGATATTATAAGAAATGTAAGTGCCCCGCTAGCCCTCCTCTCTAACACCAGGTCAACTCGCCGTCCCGTGACCCATCTTTCCGTCTTTCTTACACATCTAGGCACCCACACAGGCAAACACCACAAACATGCTTGTTTTCACGGAACATACTCATTTCTCCTGACAGCATACAAAATCTCCCACATGTTAGATCAACCGCTGGAAAACTTAAGCTCAGAAAATGAGGGGAATGACTAGACACCCTTCCTCAGTGAAATGGCTCAGGGGGCGTCTTCCCACTAAACCTAGATCCATGCGCTTTGTGCAAGGGGCAGCCTCTACTTACTGTGCTTCTTCAGAAGACTCTTGTTTTATTTTTAATGTTCTCTTTGTGACAGGCATTTCATCTGAAAAGCAAAGATTTGGAAACATTATATTTTCCTCAGTGGTGGCATACATTTATGTAGATAAGTAGCTATGTGTTTGCTGTTCAATCCACTTTCTAATTTGAGGACTTAATTCTAGTTTCAAACACTGCCCAATGCCAGACTTATAAATATAACGCTTATATAATGAGATGCATACATTTCTATGCAAGATCAGAAACCAGCTCTACGAGTATAACATTCTTCAAGGTCACCAGCAGATTTCCAGCTAGGAGCTTAAAGCTTAATTTCACTGCAAACATGATTTTTAAAGGAACAAGAATGAAAGTAATTCTGTGCAATTTAGACTTCCTGTATAGGTTTTACGGAGCAATTACTTCCCCAGTATCAGGACCAACATGTTCTGTATGTTATTTTTGCCCAAAGATTTGGGAGACTGAACTTTCCACGGCCACACCAGAGTGCTGGGCGCCACAGCAATCCAAACCTCACTATTGTTTCGAAATTAAGAAGCAGTGATTGGCCCTTTTTATTCTTCCAGTCTTTAAGTCTCTCTCTTAAATTGTGTTGCCCTTACAGTTTTTATAGCCCCTTCTCTCTCTCCCCCTCTCTTCCAATATTTGAGAAATGAAAAAACAACAAAAATCCTGTTCTTGTCCAATTAGCATTTCTGGGTCACCCTGCGCTGGGGAAGCCACCAGTGCCCGTCCTGCCGCTTTCTGGGGGCTGCCTGAGCGCCTCGGGGTGGAGTGGCCGTGTCCCGGTGAGTGAGCACCCACCGCACCACTTGTGTGGAGATGCAGTGGCAGCAGCAGCCACCTGACTGGTATTTCCAGATCAGGAAAATCAAAATTGGAGCATTCACTACAGAAAGGAACGTACATATACTCTCGTATTAGGCCCCAGGAGCTCACAGATTTGATAGCCAGGGGTTGCACTTTCCCCCTGGAATGTTAAGACTGTAGATGCATCGTTCTGACTACTGTTGGGAGGGGATGCTTTATGAAGTCTGAAGCGATACGACTGCTGAGGAAGCTCCAGTATGTGCCGTTTTTAAGACAACCCGAGGCTGCCCCCACCTTTGTTCAGACTGGAGTCTGGGAGGGGACCGTTTCCAAATCTCCAATAGCAAGGAAAAAGAATCTGGGATAAAGGAAGGGAAAGGTGGTTACATCCACAGCAGCTGAGCCAGGAGTCAGAGTGGCTGCTGCTGCTGCTGCTGCTGCCCCCAAACCGAGAGGGGGCGGGACATGTAAAACTGCACAGGATTCTACCCCGAGCCACCTGGGGAGCTCAGGATGAGAAAGCGAGTCTGTGGTTAGGTTTGCGGGTGCCCAAACCACGCACGGTGTGGCCAATGCCAAGCACCAGCAGGCAGAGTAAACCTGAACCAAGGATGCCCCAAGCGCCCCAACTAAACTGGCTATATGTCTTGTGCTGAGTGGGAACGGTACCAGTCCCAGTGCACACAGAAAGACAGACAGACAGACAGGCACACACAAGTAGCAGACATGTCGCTTCCTTACCCAATTCCTGCTCTGTTGGGTAGCCATGGAGATCCTGACTGTGGTTTCCCCAGTCCTCCTGTGAATACTCCTCCATAGTGCTGCCATCTGACTCCAGCTCCTGGTACAAGCCACTACTGTTAATAAGTACAGGCTGGCAGGGCTGAGCATCCCATCCTCCCTGACCAAACACCTGTTCCAACTGTTCAAATGTGTAACTGCTCTTTCTTTTCCCAACACCATGTTCTTTCACCCGACTGTAACACCTGCGAAGGGTCTAAGACACAAAGTCTTTTGTTATTCCTTTAAAGCTGTACTTCCTCTTCAAGGTACGGACCACAGATATTAATTACTATTAGACAGACACAGACAGACAAACACAGACACATTGTTACAGGAATGCTAGATTTCAAATTCATTATTATATTAGAAAAAATACTAATTTAGCATTTACTCAAACATGTTATAATTCAAACAATTATTTTACAATTAATAATTCATTAAACAAGAACCATTACAACATTATTGCATGTACCCCATACACATATTTTATACCCCTCCCCCACTTAAAAAGAATAAGGGGGAAAAAAAAAAAGAAAACAAGAAATACCAGCCAGCCAATAGGATGCACACCTGCCACAGAAGAGAGAGAGCTGCTACTGTGCCGGAATTTGGGGAGAGTGAGGGAGGGAGGACAGAAAGAAGAATTGCCCAAAGCCAAGAGTAAAACCATCCTTACTCTTCACTAAGAAGGAATACAGGGTGAGAACATATGCCTGAGCGAAACGACTAGTGAAACATTTCTCACATAGTCCACATTCCTTACTAACTTCCTATGCCTTTGGGAAGTTGCTAAAATTTCAAAGAAGTCAAGTAAATAATGCTGCAGATTCCGAGTCTCAAGGATCGATGCTCAAGAAGCAATACACTACTAATGCCTACATCTAAAAAGAAGCCAAGCAGACCGCTCAAACTGCCGGCTAAAGAAACCAACAAATGTGGCCAATCATTTCTTTTCGGGGATGAAAGTGAGGTGCAGAGGTGTCATTTTACTTGTTTTTCTACCTTGTAGTGCACAGCAAATAAATATCACTAGGAAAGTCCACATACAACTTCGATTGTCTTCATGGTCTTCTAGGCCATGTTTCTCATTATTAGCCCAGCGTCCTTAGTTTAATAACACATCTTATGCTATCTCGTATGATATTGCGAAAGACGAATCAAGGACTTGGTCCCAGCTTCCAAATTTAGTTCAGTTGTATCCCCTCTTTGTCCCGTCTGTCCCTCCCGTTGTTCCTTCTGCTTTGCTGGGTTTCACTCTGAGAACTTCCTTGGGAAAAGAAGGCCCTTTTTGTCTGGGGGCTCCCACACACCTCCACAAGACCAGTTTGCCTCTGACTTCCCGTAGACGCCTTAGCCAGACTCTACGTTTCTCCTAGACGTGAGATTACTTCCATAAGCCAGTATGTTACCTGTTCTCCCCGCACTAACTCAAGAGTCCTTTACAGAGCCTCTGTGAAAATTCAGCATCTTTACATCACAGCCGACAAATGACGAGACACTGTCCGACACTTCCCTTGATGCCAGAAATCCACGCGGGCAAAGGGAACAATAAGAGCGGGACGCGGGTGAAGACACTGTCCTCCGACACCAACGGAGCAGTGACCGGTGCCACCTGCCCCTGGGCCCAGCCGGCCTGCCCCTGCAGAAGCGCCTTCCCCATTCTCCCTCTCAGCTCCCTCTGGTGCCTCCAGTGACGTCTTAAGGAGCTGGGGTCTCTCAAAATACACTCTTTAAAGGGGCTCCTTCCTTGTCTTTGTAGGAGAGTCACAAGTATACATACAAGACTTTCTAGAACAAATGAACTTGGGGAATGTGTCGTGGGCAGCCTTCGATGGAGGGAGACAGATGCCCGCCCTGGGGCTCAGCAGGCTCACTGCACACCCCGCCCCCCGTCCCAGTGCCCTCTGCCCTCCTGGCAGAGACTAGAATTGGAATTGCAAACATCTGCCCATTTATTTTTATCTCGCCATGTCTACTTGCTGCCTCCAAGAACACCCCAACCACTCTTTCCGACTCCTCCGGGGACCGTAAATGGAGAGGCCCGGCTGTGTCTCTGCTGCCCTTCCCAGGCCATACATGGAGATAAAGCCAAGCTCTGCTGACGGCCGCCTAGAGAAAAGCCTTCAGCAGCAAAGGGACCAGTCAGCTCTGTCACTGAGGTCACATCAATCCCAAGTCAGGAAATACAACTACTGGTCCCTTGAAGAAAGGTGCCTCCCTTATCAGGATGTGACTGGGCATAAACAAAGCCACAGACCTCTGACAATACAGTGGGGAACCACAGGAAAGATTTCCTTTCTCTAAACCACCAGAACCGAGTTTAAGTTTTCACTTGGTTTATGTAATTGTGAGTAAGAAAACGAGGGATATTGAATAGCTTTAGATAAGAAAGAAGAATCAAATGATATGCATTACATGTCTCACTCTGTAATGAACTTGGGTAACAGTCAATGTGCTGATACGTAAAATGTCTAGCACGGGTCTGAGGAAGAAATGTTTGGTAACCCTAAATTATTATGATAAAACTGGATGCATTAAAATACCGTTAGAAAGATTTCCAAACTGACGTTAATGTTCTCAAAACACAAATACACGTGAGGCAAAGACCAGAGCCAAGGAAAGGCTGCCTAAACAGGACACATTACCTAAAGTAGGATAAGAAGTAAGAACTTGACCTTGAGAAGAAACACTGGGATTCAGTTGAACTTGAGGGATTTTAGGAATGGATAAAAAGGACATATGTGGACCTTCCAATTCTTATCATCAGACAAGTTCTTATCACCTTCCACGCTCAAAATGACTCACCGAAGCACACACTTCAGCCACTGTGTGTCTGTGTACCAACAGTCCTAAATAAACCAACTTAAAAATGCACTCTAAATTGGAAATCCAGACAATGCTCCCGAACCCAGGAGAAATGAGTCTCGCCTCCCACTGCAGGCAGCTGCACCACGCCCAGCAGGGACCTCAGTGTCGCTTTTCCTGGAGGACCACGTCCTACTTCCTGCTCAGCACAAAGGCCTCTCTCCCTTCCTTCTTCCTTTACCTGACTTACCTCAGAAATGTACAGTACTTCACGCTCTAGCATTCAAAAAAATCAAAAACAAAAACAACTAAGATCTCAGGGGAGAAAGAATTTGCTTAAAATTATTAAAGACTATTCTATTCACAACTAAGAAGGACTTTCCGTATTGTTAGAAATTTCTGTGGTGAAACAAGGGGACTGCCTCCTCCCAGGGGTAGCTGGGGGAGGGACTGTACCTGGAATGAGGTCACCTGGACAGAGGGCAGGGGAGTCAAGAAAATCTGGACAGAGAAACTCAAGTGTCAGTAATGACTTGATCAGCAGGTCAAATCAGGAGGTCACGTGGATGCGATGGGGAAGAAGTGCCAGGCGAATGCCGACTACACCCACCGCGCCAGATGTCCACTGGAAACACCAGGAAAGAGGCCGTGAGAAGACCCGAGGGTGCCCATTGCCAAAGCGGGGGGGAAGTAAGATGGCTAACAGCTGACACTGTATAGACAGAGGGAAAGTTTGCCAAAGAGCAAGATTAGAGTGCAGAGAGATGAGAGAATAAAGATGACATTCACTGTGGATGAGTGTGAGGGGAGTCTACAGGGGTGGGGAGGGGGCAGGTGAACGGAGGCAGGGACTGGAGAGGGGCAGGATGGGGTTGGACAGCAGCGATGCAGAGAAAGACCCAGGGTCACAGCACACGTAACATCGAATACAGTGCACGATGCAGCTATCTTGCCAAAGTAAGTACATCCAGCATTGGGTTGTGTAAGCAGAGGAATCACATGTAAGCTATGAAGGTGGCTCTTCCTCTCTATTCAGCACCGGTGAGGCCACAGCTGGAGCACAGCATTCAGTTCTGGGCATCGAACCAGCTACAAGAGAGGGAAATTGTAGAGTTCAGAAAAGGGCAAATAATATAATGAAAGGCTTGGAAAATAAGATCTGTAAGTAGGGCCAGTGGTTTCATCAAAGCCCTTTCTGACATTACACAGGCTACTTTTGGGGTATAAACAATGTTTCTTTTGCCTGGTGTCCTCCAATCCCTCCTGTGACCATCAGGAAGTGGGAAGAGCGGCTCCTTCTGTGGTGCGGCAGGGGAGGACGCCAGCTGAGCAAACCTACCAGCACCTGCCAATCATTCTGCTGCGGGCTCAGTCCTTATCTCTGACTTTACCCCATTTTGTTCCACAGTGAGCACTGTGACAAAACCACTGTTCTAGCAGAGCCGACTGCGGGTGGGACAGGGTACATGACGAGGAGGAGCAGTAATCAGGCATAACAGCTACACAAATGTTGTGTAGAAAACGTTCTTTGGAATGGTCCGTCTAGGGTGTCAGATGAAACATTAAGTCCAACTGCAGGGAGGACAGCGGTTATAATAGCAGGAAACAATGTTATAAGAAAGCACAGGCAGTGAAACACTTTCAAACACAGCCGCTAAACTGGCCATACTAGAAATGGATTACATAGCTTATTTTAACATTCTGCCAACTAGCTGTAACAAATTTGATATTATTTTTGAGCCTAATGATTAAATAGAGAATATACTTGTTTGCGAATGAAGTCTAAAAATCACATAGTATATTCCACGAGAGACAAGGGAAATTACGCCGGGGCGTATCCCCAGTGATCCATTGTAAAAGTGTTGAAAAGAACGCCTCAGCCTAAGCAGATGTGTATTTTGAAGCAGAAAAAGCCTTTGTGAGACCGATCTTCTTCCTTTAAACTTAATTACTGCTTTATTGCAGCTGTTACTGGCTGCTCGGTTAACTGAGGTAACAAAACAACAGTGAGTTCATTCAGTAGCTTTAAGAAAGACTCAAGATTTCTTCAATTAGCTTTATTTTCTGTGAGCACAAAGGTGGAAAGAAAAACCCTGAAATATACGCATTTCTGCAGGCAGCAAGAGGGGTGTATTAGGGATACAGTATAAACTTCTATATCTCTCTAGCTACCTACCTACCTACCTACCTATCAAGATGTAAGTAACGAATAGGATGTGGTCTAAGGCAAACATCCATCTGGGGCCAGCAAAACTTTTACATATTTTCTTAGGTTTTCTATCCATCAAAGTTTGACAAATTGACTTGCCAGTCACCTACATCCTTTAAAACCAACCAAATATTTTGGGTTAAAAACCTGTGCTCTGTACCATTTGGTTGTTTATTTCATAAAAGAATATAACAGGCAGTAGTCAGAAACCCTGAAATGAGGTAGACTTCATTCAAGTCTCAGGTTTTATAAGAGAGTCTGAGGACTGGGACATCCGGTTTAAGCATAATGTATCCAGTTTACTCACTATTCTGTCCGTGTAGCTAAAGCACCATTAATATTTCCTTCAAGAGGTAAATTAGCCAAATTCCCATTTCTTGAAAGAAGCATTCAAGGCTATCAACTTACTCTTTACAAAATTTGGCACTTTCTTCTGTTTTGTGGGAAAGAAAGCTTTTTCAGAAGCGGCAAATAAGCAACATTAACTGTTTCAGCAGCTATGAGGATCATCTGCTCCAACTGTATCACGCAGCACTTGGTCCTTCATCACGTGATGAACATCCACACCGGTGCTAGGTAAATCTCCCACGGCAACAACTCAAAACAGGGAGACCCTCGGACCCAGAAACAAGAGTGCACGGGAAAGTCAGTCTTCACTCTTTCCTTCCTTCGTAGTCACAGTGGCTGCGAGTCAACATCTTCCCATTTTAACACGAAAGGGTCTCCATGGAACAGGCAATGTCTACACTTACTCGATCCTTAACCCGGTGGGATCAAAGTCTAGTCTACCCTTCCACTGAAACTGTTCGTATTATGGTCAGCACTGTCTTCTTAAATGGCCCTCCATCTCTGTCCTGCACTCATCTGAGTGTCCTGCAGCATTTGCTACTCTTCATTACCGACCTGTGTCACTAACCGGGCCAAATATCTCTTATAAAACTTTCTGTAATACACGGATAGACAGGCGGCAGGTGGAGCTGCCTAAGGCTCTAACAGCAAACCAGGTTCCAGCTTCCAAAATATGGAAGTTCAGAATGGAAAAGAACTTGGAGATCAGCTGGTCCAACTTCTCCAACTCAACAAAAGAGGAGCCAAGGCCCCAAGACAAATACGCATTCCTTCAAAAGGAATCTGGCATATAAAAATGACCAAATACCACCCACGAAATGCTGCTGAGAAAGCAATGCTAGACTGTGCACTCCCTGAGGTGGGTCCCGCCTGCCTTGTTCACCCTTTCCCTACGCCTGGAATAGGGCCTATTGTGTAAAGGCGGCTCGATATATTTTTAAGTTGATGAGTCAATGTAATTTAAAAAATATTTTATTTATTTACTTTAGAGAGGGGGAAGAGAGGGAGAGAAACATTGATGTGTGATGTGTGAGAGAAACATCATCGCCTGGTTGCCTCTCACGCCCCACGCCCCCAACCAGGGGACCTGGCCTGCATGTGTCCTGACCGGGAATGGAACCAGCAACCTTCTGGTTTGCGGGACAATGGCCAACCCACTAAGCAACACCACTCAGAGCAAATTAACTAACTTTAAAACAGTAAATCACTTAGCAAGAAGATGGCATTTTTCTTAGCAAAGAAAATCAGGAAACTTGTTTAGCCACTACAGTATATTTATAAAATCAATAAATCCAAGTGGGTAGAGTTCCTAAGATCTTCTGGAAATAGCAGGAGCAGAAAAGGGAATAAAACATAGATACAGCTATAATTAACAAAAAGAAATTAATTTCTCTGTAACAAAGGAAGACTAATTGCAGAGGTCAAGGCTGTTTTAAAAATATCTACCATTCTTGTTATATTCTTCTTTGGACAGGGAAGGGGGACTGTCAAATGAAGTTCTGCAGCCTCGTCCAAACTTCATCATTTCTTATGCCTTACACACTAAATATTACAAAACACAAAGTAGTCCTGTCAAAGACAGAAAAAGACTGCAGTTGTTTCCTGGATTTTAACAGGGCCAAACTGGGTCTTACCTCCTGGAGGCCTGGACTCTGTGGGGAACTAACTGTGCAGGACGGAATTCTACCAGCTTGTACTTCCTCCCAAACCTGGCTGTTGGCGACTCATTTTTACGTCTGTAACTGGTCAGTACCGTCTTCGAGAGGGAGAGATTTTTGTACAGAATAATTCAGAAAATTTGGATTTTCTGGGTTCCTCCGTGCTAGCAGCTGAGGGTCTCTTGCCTTGAGGGGGACAATACTGATTGTGCAAAACAAACATCTTCTGTTGCTCAAGGCACTATACTCACGTGGCCACAAGCATCTCACCTTACACTGTGGGTGAATCACAGAGAACTCGCACACAGCTCACACTGGCAGCAACACTACAAAACCCATACCTAATATGCGTGGTTATGTTTATGGGTTTCTTTGGGACACAAGAATCCTTCCAGACATGGAATCAAGTGCTTTTCTATTCAGAACAAGACAGGTCAAAAAATTAGGCTATACCAAACCAAACCATTTCAGACACAGGCAGCAACAGGTGGTGACAGTCATCCAAGACAGTCAGACAACACTGCCTAGAGAACTTCCTCCCCGTAAAAGGGGGGAAAGCCAGTTATTTGGTAAAGGACTGACTTGCATTAGAGGTTATTTTCGCCTGACCTATGTCGCCTCTGAAGTTGCTCCATTAGCATCTCTGTTGAATTCTCTTCTCGCCACTTCACATCCTGGGGCACCACCTCAAAGCGGTATTCAGATGGTATTAAAAATGTTAGCTTTTTATGGGCAAGAGGGGTGGGCTGGGTGGAGCAAGGTAAAAAGGAAACGATTGGGACAACTATAATAGAATAGACAATAAAAATTTATTTATTTATTTTAAAGTAGAAAAACGGTTAATTTTTATACCCTGACTCATGTAGCTCAACTGGTTGTGTTGTCCTGCAAAGCAAAACGTCACTGGTTCAATCCCCAGTCAGGGCACGTGCCTGAGTTGTGAGCCACTCGATGTTTCTCTCCCTCACTTTCTCCCTCCCTTCTCCTCTAAGAATAAATATAGAAAATCTTAAATTTTTAAAAGATGTTAACTTTTACAAGTATGTGATAACAGAAAAACACATTCAAGAGAATTATCTAAAATATTTCTAGGATAGCAGACAAGAACCACTGATTTGTGAAGGCCTCCCATACAAACACCCGGCATTAGGCACCAACTGTTCCATAATCGCCCACGTCTAAAAATTAAGACTTGCACATATATGTGCACATGCACAAAAATCACAAAAACCTCATGCAGCTATATCAGCACAACAGTATTCGTATTGTACTGTACTGTCCTGCACTGCTTCCCAACCACAATGGGGTTTCCATTCCTGAGACCAGCGTTTAAAGGGGAAATGGTGCAGAGCAAGTCCTCCCGCCGCCCCAGTAGAGGCTACTCTATTCTTTCATATGCTCATGATGTCGTTCTCCCAGTTTTGTAGATATTTTCTTATTGGTGTGGATCCCAAGAAAGAAGATACCTACGAAGAAGGGCTCCTAGTGGTTAACGTGGCTTAAGTGTTAAATCACAGTGCCTGGCAGCCATTTCTGCACAGGGGCCTCTCCCAAACTGCACTTCAGGGGGACGCCTGCGCTTAGCTGCCCGCCTCTGCACCAGACCTCTGCCTGCGCTGTTTCTGGCACTTGAGTCGGCCCTTCCAAAGGAGTTCCTGGAATCTTATTCCAAACAATAGGACTGAGACTTTCCCCATCTGATTGGAGATAAGCAGCTATGTCCCCATCAGCTTCCTCTCTAAACAACAAGTAGGCTCCATTCTGACCTACCAACACAGTGCCCCCTGGGACCAATCAAACTGTGAGGATTTGGAGCCCTAATTTGCATGAGGGCAGGCAAATCAGGGACCAGGGGCAGGGACTTCTGGAGCTGAAACACCAAAGATCTCTCTGGAATGGACCATACAGGCTAGAGCAGACTGGCACAGAATATAGCAGCCCAGAGCAGAGCCGTCTACCTGGAGAGGGCCTGGGCCCAGGGTCTCCTAACAGCATTAGCGTTCACAGCCTGCTGTGTCATAATTGAGCTGTTGGCAAGAAACGGTTTCCTTCTTCACTGCACCCCAAACTGGAAATTCCTGTTGGTGCTGAATGGATACCAACAACCTGACACTTGGTTGACACTAAAAACTGTCATCTGTAGTCCTGGCTGGTGTGACTCAGTGGACTGAGGGCCAGCTTAAGAGCCAAAACATCACAGGTTCAATTCCCGGTCAGGGCACAGGCCTGGGTTACTGGCCAGGTCCCTGGTTGGAGGCGTGCAAGAGGCAACCAATCAGTGTCTCTCACACATTAACGTTTCTCTCCCTGTCTTTGGTCCCTCCTTTCCCCTCTAAAATAAATAAATAAAATCTAAAAAATAATAATAATAATAAACAACCCTACCATCTATAATGCAAGATAACCTATTAGTAAATATTTTTCTATTAGTAAACATTATGTATTTGGTTGCGAAAAAATAAATAATCTTAACATTTGGATGAAATTATCTAAAAATCAAGGTTATTATAAATCCTCCATCAAGATAATCTGTGTACAAGTATTAAGATTCAGTCAATTTTATTATTTTTTAAGGGTAAATACTGAATTATTTCAGAGGTTTTTTTATTTACATGGTACAAACTATAGGTAATAAGTGTATGAAAAGAACATATCTGACACATGCGTGTCCTATGAAAAACCTGAAAATAAGCATCTTCTGAGTTTATGCAACTGTCCAACCTGGACAGCTATCCAACTTGGACAACCCAAACTTGTGTAGAAAGTTGTCGGGAAGAAATTTGGGCATTCATTACACTGTCTACAGCTCATTTGGTAGCATTTTATATTTCATTCTTATCTTTATGAGGACTGCTAAAAGCAATGGCCACAGGAAAAAAGTGTTTGTAACTTCTAGAGAAATCAAACGTTTTCCATGTGGTTCAATGTCCCATGTAGTGAAAGTCCAATGTCCCTAACTACTATTTTCTCAGTGCCTACTGTGTGCTGAGGTTGGGGCTAAGCAGCCTGCATTTCTTATTCCTAATTTGTATAATAAAGCTGAAAGAGAGGGTCCCAGAAAACAACCGGGAGCAGGCTGTGAGCAGGAGTGTCCCGTGGAGAGACTACTGGGAGAGACTGGGCGGGGCAGGGCTGGGCAAAGGAGCTGAAGCAAATCAAAGGCAGCCGGGACAGAGGCCTCGCCTAACTCAAGTGAGGTGTGGGACTTGGAGGGCCCTCAGAGTTCCTCAATTCAGGCAAGGAGGCCTGTGCCTTTGTATTTCAACACTGACCAGTCGGTGCACTCAGGCTGCCCCAGGGCAGGGCGCCTACGCTTGGGGAGACTGCAGCTTGGGTGGAAGAGAAATTCCTGGGCGGAATCCAGCCAGAAGCCACCCGACCAGCGCCCCAGGCAGCTGTGGGGACTGACTTGCGGCTCATTCCTGGAGGAGGGGTCTGGGAAGTATGATCGCATGTGTACGGAAGACAACTGATGCATCCCTGATAGAAGAGAAGAGAAAGGTAGCAACTTTCCCAAGGTCACTATCAGAGTGTATTTAACGTAGGTGAATTTTTGGTTTTGAAGCTGGAATCTGGCATGCTTCTCTTCAGCAGACACTGAAAAGCGTAAAAAGTCATTGCATTTTCCTTTCTGCCACAGTTGCTGGGAAGTTGCTCATTTTAATACTTAGCTGAAATAACCCCATTCACCTAGATGACTATACTACACTCCCTGCACTGACTTATTTTCCAGTTCAACACTTAGCTTTCTTCACACGCATTTCCTCTTTGTCAGTACATTCGTACTGTGCATTACAAAACAGCCTGCCTTATCCCCACCACCTCTCAGGAGGAGAGGACCCAGACCCTCTCCACATTAAGGGAAAGGCGATGGATACTCTGCGGCCTCCTTTGTCAGCCACATCCTTCCCTGCTTTCGCTCCTTTTATAATTCAAACTCACTTCCTTTAAGAGGAGTTGGTAGTCCCATAAATACCAGCATTTCTGTAAAGACTTGAATGAATGACTGAACGTCTTCTACAATAAAAGTTTTTTTTTGGTTTGGACACTTGGTTTTAATTCTTCCCAGGGACTTCCAAATCAATGTTTCTCATTGTATATATTATTTTAGGACATCATAAATTATCTGCCAGAATTTTTAAAATTTGTGTTTTTATTTCTATAAGAAACATGCGCATGATACCCAGCTGGGTGCTGCTCTGTGATTTTAGTATTGCGTTTATGATTATCTATGATCACCCTGTTGCCAAAATATTACTGGAATTGTCAAAACTTAATAAAGGTGGATGATGATTAATGAGGGAACAATATAACCAAGAAGACCATGGAGGCAGATTGCTTAGTCTAGACTCCCCACCTACTTGCTTCGTGATGTTAGACAAATTAATCTCTCTGGTCTCAACTTCTCCATCTGTAAGGTGGGGCTAAAACAGTACTTCATGTATAGACTTGTGAGTGTTAAGTGGGAAAATATAAGGAATGCATTTAAACCAGTGTCTGCCCCATAGCTTACACTCAGTAAATGTTAGCCATTATATTTTTACAAAATGACAGAGCCACACAATATGAAGACCAAGGTACCTTATGATTAAAGGTTAGTTCAAGTGGAGACATATTAGCAGCAAAGTTTTATCATAAAGCTAATGGCAGATATAACCAATTCAAAGAACTTAACTGTAGCACTCAGTATCAAAATCTTATTTGGAAAAACAAGTAAGTTTCCACTAACTCATGTCCTCCAGTATTAAAGGAATACTAGCTTGATTTTGATTTTTTTAGTACTTAAAAGTATTTTATAAAGTTGTTCTTTGATAACATGTGGGATTTGTGTGCAACAAGGGCTTTATATATAGCATTAGGTTTGTTACAGGTTAAGTAACTGTTACATACATGATTTTCCCCACCCATTATTATTCAGTTTCAGAAACACCTAGACATATTATCACATCTTCTTCAACTTTTTGGTCATACTTCTTCTTTTATAGATAAAAGCAATCAGTTAACCATTTTCAAAGGTTAACAGTCTTGGCAGGAATATGGTGACTTAGATACCCACATAAAGACCTGGCTGGTGTGGCTCAGTGGATTGAGCCCGGGCCTGCGAACCAAAGGGTTCTGGGTCAGGGAAGATGCCTCGGTTGCAGAACCAGGGGGCCCGGTCCCAGATGGGGGGCATGTGAGAGGCAACCAGTAGATGTTTTTCTCCCTCTCTTTCTCCCTCCCTTCCCATCTCTCTGAAAATTAATACTTAATATCTTTAAAAAATAAACAAACAAGAAAGGGAGGCAAAAGTAATCCACAGTGAGGATTTGGCCTTGCTCACTAGGTAACTACTCACAAGCAGCAGGAGGCAGGCAAAACTCGGCATGAATCACATAAAAACTTGGAATGACCCATATACTTTCTTGGAGTCCAATAGAACAAAAAGCATGTAGACGTCTCATTTATTTTTTGGTGCATGGAAACTTAATGGAAATTAAAATCAGATTCATCATCACTTCTCAAAAAATGTTTCATAAATATGTGGTTATGCTGAAGTTAAATTTTTTCCATTGATTTTTCATCTGAATTTTTAACGTGGTTTATATTACTTATATAGAGAAAAATATTATTTTATACTGTTCTAAAACTGGCACAATTCTGATCTTTCAAAGGCCAGCTATTAATCACGTTCCCTAATTTGCACAACAGAGATGAGACATCACCTGGTTTTGCTCAAGTCTGAACCTGGGAACCCAGCACCGGGGTGCTGGTTACTGAACAAGTGAATGGTGACTAGCGGGTGGCTGCCGCCGGCTGCTGGTTGGCTGGGTAAATCTCAGGGACAGCTGTATGTAACGCCAAAAGAAGGGCAGAAAATGAAATCACATGAATCATTCTTGCCCTGGCCAGGCAACTCCATTGGTCGTTTGTTTCCTGCACTGCTCAAGGTGGCGTGTTTGATCCCCGCTGAGGGTGTGAACAGGAGGCAGCCGTGGGAACCCTTGATCTTTGTTTCTCTCTCTCTTCATCTCTCTAGAATGGTAGACATACCCTCCAGTGAGAATTTTTTTTAAATCATGTAACTCATTCTTAATAAAGCAAAGGCAAATGTATTTCTATTTCTTGTACATAATGAGAGGTACAGAGCTCAAACTTTCTATGGTCAGTAAGGCTGATATCAATGAATATCATATTTTAAGGGTTTTCTATTGTGTTAATTGTTGTGAATGAAAATATTTTAAATGTTATATTGTTTTCTATCAGAATGTAAGCTCTTTAAAGGCAGGTATTTTGTTTTTTTTTTCTTTCAGCTGTGTTCACTGACTATTCCCGGCACCTAAACAAATGTCTGGTATGCGGAAGTAGCCCAACAGATTTTTGCTAAATGAATGAATGAATAAATGAAATAAATAAAAATTCCTTCAGACTGTATACAGCACCTGAGAGACCAAACATAAGATTGAGGTGCTTTGTGACCTATCATACTCTCTAAGTCATAAACTGGGTCCTTTCCATTTAGAGAAAACTATCTACAAATTAAAGTAATAATAATAAAAGCAGGTTGGGGTAGATACAACTTTATTCTGGTTTTACAGTTACAAACGTAATTGACTTAGTGGATAAATGAAGTCATCTGAAAGTAGATGGCAGAGAAACAATACTGTGAGCTTCAAAAATTCAAGCCATTTACAACAAAATAATCTTACACAGGCTGGTCAATTACAACTAGAAAACATCTAAATAAACAACTTCCATTCCATTGTATTGATTTATATCAAAGTATTATTTGGTGGCTCAAAACATGTCATTTATGAGTACAGCCAAGAACACATATGTAAAAATTAAATGGTTGTTTATTCCTAAAATGTCTGAGAATAAACACGAGTATGTATTTTCCTAAGAAATAACCAACCACACACCCCACTAAGTGAGAAGGTAAAAAATTCCACTGGTTCTCAAGGACTCTCTCAACTACAAATAGGTGAGTATCATACAGATTTAAGTCCACGTCATTTTCCAATACGCAGACATTTTTCAATTATTCAGAACCATAGTGGCAGGGGGCAGACCCCACATAGACCACAAACTCCAGGTGATTTGTAACATACGCACCCGAGGCACAGATTCATGGAGCCTTCGTTCTGAACAATGAAGGAAGTTCTGCAATGGTAAATGGCAAGCGGAACCCACTGCATGAGCCACACAATAGCAGTAAACTAAAAGAGCACCTAACAATCAATTGTTTAAAATCTGCAAGTTCTTTATCGTACTGGTCTTTGTGTTAGAAATTCAGTAAGCTTTTTCTCCCATTTTTTAAAACATTTTTAAACATTATACATGTAACCTTCCAAAGGGGGGGAAATTGCTATTCTACTTTAACCTAGTGATAAGAGCCCACACTTCGAGAGCCTCGTGACAATTAACCTGAAATTTTAGATCTGAATTTTATCTTCTGGCAATGTTTAAAAAAGAGAGGAAAGGGGGAAAAAGAGGAAGGACTGTCCTTTCTGAAGATGGGGGAGCAGCTGTGAGTCCAAGAGAGTCTTAGTTGGACCTCACTGGGTTCTAGAACCAACTCCAAAGACTGAAGCTGTGAAGTACTGTGGTGCCCCCCTCTGTGTCAGCTAGCACAGCAGTCCAGAGGGAACTCTGTGGCAGGTTAGGATCTAACAACTCCTATAAATGAGAATTTTCAGAATCTCCAAACATACTGACTGATACTGACTGATCAATCCCCCACTGATACTGACACGTTTGAAACTGATCCCCTTTTCTCCATTTTCGCTACTATTGTTTTATTTCTCTACTTATCCACTTACTGCAGGAAGCCTCTAATGACCAGTGTGCTTCCAGTTTCACCCTTCCCATTCACCTGCCACGCTACTGCCAATTCTAGAACCTAACACTAACCACCTCCCTCTCCAGCTTAAACTTCTTTGTTGATGAGGATAAACTTCTTGGCACTTCATCTGACCTCTCGTTCAGGTCTCCAGTCTCATTTCTGACAACGTCCCACCTGCTTCCACCCTCTTCCCGCACACCCCAGACTCCAGCTACCTAGAGCTACACAGTATAACACACAGGGGGCAAACACAAGGCCCATGGGCTGAATCCAGACCTCCGCCTTGTTTTATCCGGCCTGGCACCTTGTTTCTACCCAGCAGCAGCACCGAGCTCTCCTTAACAATTAAGTAGTTACATTTTGACAGCCCTAAAATTACATTTGGCCCTTTGAAGGCCACTGCGAGGCTGAGTGGCTCCCGGTGAAAATGAGTCTGACACCCCTTGTCTAACACATGTGCCCAGAATATCTGAGACATGACGGGTTCCAAATGAATGCCACTTGGGGAGTTTTGATGCCCTAAGCCTAAAAGAGCATAATGACTGAAAAAACTTGATCTCACCTCATTATCTCCTCTTATATCTAACTGCAGGTTATGCCCCATAAGTGGGTTGGGGATTTGATTTTAGTGGGCTGTGGCCACCTTTCCAAACTCCCCCGGGGGAGAAGGAGAGACAGTACACAGGGGACCAAGAACCATTACAGTGGAGAGGACCCAGGGGTGAGAGGGGGGCTGGGGAGGCGGGTGGCCAGGGAGCTCCTGCAGGTTAGAGGAGGTGGGTGCAGGGGAGGGGCGTCTGAGGTCTGCCAGTCAGGGGGGAGGGGTCTGGCGGAGCCGGTGGCACAGCGCAGGCACGAAATAACGGGAGGTGTCACGCCCACACCAGGTGTTGTCACACATCAGTGGGGCCACATCGAGTGAAGGTGGAGTGTCCCTGGTCTACCCCATGCCCTCCCGGAACGTGTCCCTGCGGCTACAGGGCCTCCGGGAGAAAGACTCCGGCTCCTACTTCTGCTCTGTGACTGTGCAAGACCGTCAGGGCAACAACAGAAGCCACAGCAGCAAGACTCTAGAGCTGGACGTGTGGGGTGAGTGGCGAGCACTCACTCCCCAGTGGCTCCCCAGCCCCGGGGAGCCCAGGCGGGGCCCTCTGCAAAGGATTGGGTGTAAAGGTTGGAGGAGGGACAATGGGGTGACAAAAGTATGTCTGTGTAGAGGTTGGTGTAGGGGGTGTCTGCTGGTCTCTTGGGTGTGAGTTTTTAACCTGCCTCATCTGCCCTCCCCCAGTTCCCCCAGCTCCCCCATCCTGCCATCTCCTGGGTGTGCCCCGTGTGGGCACCAACGTGACCCTGAGCTGCCAGTCCCCAAGGAGTAAGCCTGCTGCCCTGTACCAGTGGGTGCGGCCACCCCCATCTTCCCAGGTGTTCTATGCGCCAGCTGTAGGTGAGGGACTTGTGGGGACAGGTGAGACTGTGGCTGGGGCAGGGGAAAGAGGCGAGGTGCCGGAGGGCCTGGGCTGAAAAGGGAAGGCAGGGCTGCAAAGCAGGCAAAGCACTGGGGAGCAGGAGGGGGTGTTGGGGGAGGGAGAAGGGGGGCCCACCAGGTGCAAGCCTGCGTTGGATGCTTTCACATGCCGTGTGCCCTGGTCCTGAAGAGGACCTATGGTCTCCTATTTCAGGAGCTAGGTTACCGGTGTTCACATAGAACATACCAGAGGGTATCGAGTAGTTAATAGTGTTATTATGTGAACCAAGTCAGTTAATATTTGCAAAGCACTGAGAACAGTGCAGAGCACACAGTAAAGGCTGTGTGAATGTGCGCCATCTCACTGTTACTCTGCAGTGTTTGTTTCAGTTACACACATATATACATGTGAGAACCGGATGACACAATGCAGCATGCTTCTTCTTGTTGTATGTTCAAAAAGATGCACTGTGCCCTGGCTAGTGCGGCTCAGAGGGCTGGGCGTTGTCCCACAAACTGAAAGGTCGCAGGTTCTATTCCAGGTCAGGGCACATGCCTGGGTTGTGGGCCAGGTCATCCCAGCTGGGGGCCTGCGAGAGACAACTAATTGATGTTTTTCTTGCACATTGATGTTTCTCTCCCTCTTTCTCCCTCCCTTCCCCTCTGTCTAATGAATAAATAAAATATTTTAAAAAACAAAAGATGCTTTGGTTTTTTCTTTCAGTATATAAATAAGCTATATCATGGACATTTGCATAATTGCAGTTCAACACTGTAAGTTACTTATCAAACATAAATGATCTGGAATTGGTATGTACGCCACACTGTTATCCCCAAACCACCTTCTCCACCCTTCTGTACATTTCTCTGATACCACCAGTCATTTGTTTGTAGCTTGTAATCCATACCTTCACCGAATGCCACAGCATAGCAAATTTTTCTTCAATGGGAAGGCATGAGTTTTTTAAGGAGCTGATCACTTACAAATTGCTTGGAACAACTGCATTATTTGAAGGCTTCCAGTTTTGGATTCTTGAACCAATCATATTTTACTGTTTGTAGCCTGCACCACTTTCAGTGATACTGGCCCCTGGGCTTTTACCACAACTGCTCATTTGTCTCTACCCCCTCCAGCCCAGTTCTGTCCCATTTCTCCTTCAGGACTCACCTCCTAAAAGCCTACAACATGACAGGTCCTTCCTGTGTGCACCTGTAGCACCATGAGCTTAACGCCAACGCAGTACTCGGACCCAGCTTATGGTTCTGTAACTGCTACGTTGGCAGACTGCCTCCTCCGCCAGAAGGCAGACACCGTGACAGTAAGTGCTCTGCTGTGTTTCTAGGGCCTTCTGCAGGAGGCACCCCAATATTCATGGTAAACGACAAAAACACGAGTCCTTATTTCTGATCTCAGTGCTCCCAGTAACCCTGAGATGAATCTGCCAATTGAGTGCGATATGTAAGTGTGAACTGTACTCTTATTGTTGTGATGTTTGTTTCGGTTACACGTATAGTGAGTTAAAGCTCTCCTGTTTCCTATGGACAGTGGAATTCACGGGCCCACTAATCAGTCAAGACAGATGCTGAAAGGATGCTCAGCCTTCTAAAGACTGGTCTTCAATGGGGTTATCCATATGCCTTCTTTAATGACTGACTGAGGAACCTTAAAACCTGAGGGATCCCGGTCATTCCCATCTTGTATTTTTTAGGTGTGAGGCTCGACTCCTTAATTTAGAATAGCCAAAGCAATATAAGTTAATAATACCTATCCTGCCTTGTTTAAATAGAAGGGGAACAATGTCTGATGGTCAACATTTTCAAGATACATTTGATAGAACCTGTAGATAAGAACTCTGGGTGGACTTTTTACATTCACAGTGTATTCTCCAATATATTTTACAGCCAATCCTCATCTTGCACTAGATTTACTATGTCCTATATCCTGGAAACTTTCAAACAGATTATTAAAAAAATGTTTTTAAATATTTTATTTATTTATTTTCAGAGAAGAGGGGAAGGGAAGGAGAAAGAGAGGGAGAGAAACATCAATGTGTGGTTGCCTCTCATGTGTCCCCCACTGGGAACTGGCCTGCAGCAACCTAGGCATGTGCCCTGACTGGGAATCGAACCGTGATCCTTTGCTTCACAGGCCTGAGCTCAATCCACTGAGCTACACCAGCCAGGGCAGATTATAAAAAAATTTTAATGTCAGCTTTAAAATGTTCAAGAAAGTACATGAATTTCAAAATTCTTTTGGGAATACCTAAGCAAACAAGTTGGTCTGGCCAACATGATGATAATCACTAGCCACATATGAATATTTAAATTTACATTAAATTGAAGAGTCCATTTCACAGTCATGCTGGCCACATTTCGGACACTCAGCAGCACCTGCGGCTGGCGGCTGCAGGACAGTGCAGACCAGAACACGCGCATCCTCAGGGCAAGTTCCACAGGACAGCACTGTCCCAGAGGACCAAGAGCATGGCACTGAGATGACGATGCTTTATTCCTGTGCTGAAGGCTCTTCATCCTAGAATGGTGGACATTTTTCTTGATTCTATCAAGTTTCCTCCTACTCCGGTCAAGTAACAGGAAGTGCAAGAAGAAAGAAGGACTCTTGAACTCCCCACAGAGGCTCAAGTGTGCAGCCAAGAGAGTCTTTCATAATATAAAGACTTTTTTAATACTCTGAATAACAACTTTTCCCCTACGCTATTCAATATGGCAGCCACTAATGGCATGTGGCTATTTATAGTTTAACATTAATTAAAATAAAACTCAGAAGCCTATCATTTGGTTCCCACATGTGTTTATTAGACCCCTTACCAACAAAACTGGGAGCCCACCCGTGTGTTTGTGGTCAGCAGTCTAAGGCCACAGCTGCACACAGTGTGACAACGAAGGTGAGCTCTACGGAACATGCTGTTTGGCGACTTCCTCATTGTGCAAACATCACCGAGTGAGTGAGCTTACACACACCCAGAGGGCAAGTGTACCAGAGCCTGCAACTACTGATCACATACACAGGCTGCCTGGTATGCGGTGCGCGACTACATCCCTTTAAGATACACACCGAGGCCCTGTCAGACTCGTGGGCGGACAAGCAAACAAGCACACGAGCTCTCAGGTGGCAGTGGGCTCGGGAACAACAGAAACTGAGCGTGGGAAAAAGGGAAGGAAACAAATCTGATCAAATCTTTCTTGAGAACTCTTTTCGTGGTACACCACACTTCTTGGAAGCCTTGCAGTGACGATGCAAATGTCAAGTAAAAGCCCTCAAAGGGAGGCAGTCCATTAAAATGCTTATGCAGGGCCCCGCATCTGGCTCTGAGTTACCTTTGCCCTATTGGTTTTCACAAATCATGACGAGGATTGACAGCAAAAATAAAAGACAAAAAAACTGCACTGTGACTTGTCTGCTAAAGTATGAAATTTGTTCCAAAGATTATGACAATTACAGATGAATAAACCTAAGCAACGCCCCCAACACAACACTTTCACCTGCCGTTTGCTGAGTGGAAGACTGCCCACCACTCGTGAACAGGACTGGCGCCCACCACACTGAGGCAGCAAAGGCCAGCAGTGCCGGCCACGCAGTCACCTCACATTGCGTCTCCGGGCAGAGCCAGAAGAACGTATTGGTTTCAAAGACATAAAGCCAACTCTCAGGAGGTGGATTTTTGGGAAAAACAAAACGTGGGACTTGAGGATGAGTTTTGTAGTGCGGCAGAGTGACTGGCGGAAGTGAGTACAGCACATGGCTCAGAAGCCCGTGTCCTCACAGATTCCAAGTCCAGAGTTCTTTCGACTGCTACGGTATGGACTAAGTGATGTGCACACTCCTTCCTCTGACGTCATCACACGTACTGACTGTGTCTGTGTTAGTATGACAGCGTGACACTGGAGCACTTCAGTGTATGACACTAGTCAAGCACTGTGCCCCCTTCCTTGAGTTGTCTCTACAGCTTTTCCCTCTCTGATGTGTGTGCACAGGCTTCCACTGCGCTGCAGCTCTCAGGCTTCCATTAATCCTGATGCCTAGCAGACAACCTTGCACACAGTAAGCACTCAAATATTTGATGGACAGATATGAAGAAAAGGCCTATACAAAAAGATAAAAATCGTATAATGACTACGCACAAAAAACCCACTTCTTTGTTTACCTTACTCCCAAATTAGGCGGGAACTGTTAGCAGACAAATTTTCTTCTGGCAAACAAACAAAAAGCAACAAAACATCAGAGCAGCAACACAATCTCAAACGCATCCTTTTAGCCAAATGACTGAACGAATATTAATACCGACAGGTCAGACTTCAAAATGAAACTCTTTGCAGCAATAAACCAATGTTTCTATCTGACTTTAAGGTAAAATCCTGTGTGCTTAGAAATACGCATAATCATTTGGGAAGTATTTCAAAATCGTACTTTGGTAGCAAAATCCAAAAGCTATTCATTCAATTTCAATATTTACAATCTTAATACTCCCATTGCACAGGCAAGAGGACTGAGGCAGAGCCCAGGGAGGGAAGTGATGTGCTCTAAGGTTGTTCAGGAAGGTGGTCGGGAAAGAGGCTGGTATAGAACCCAGCTTTCTGACGCCTTCATATGACAAGAGAACTGCTACCTCAGCATGTTGAAACTATGATTAAGGGAGACCCTCCTGAAAAATAAAAACTTAAGTTATATATACCTCTGCCCTCCTTTCAAACTTAGACGAAATCAGAGTTTTCAAAGTTGAAGTCTGATAGGTATTTCATACATATGAGGCCAGAAATGTAACTGATGCATGCAGGGTTTCTTCCCTGTGAACCTCTGACATGAGCTCACCTTTAAGCGAGCTTGTTATATTAGTCCGACCGAGGATTCCTCCTGGCGCATCTCCCTGCACCACTTCGTTTCTGTTTTGTAAAATCTAAAGCAAAAAGGATTACTGAATTTCTTTTTGCGGTTTTCATCAAAACAATAAACTGAAAGATTCGTAATTACTTGTTCTAAATCACCACTTCTGAACCTGGGATCTAAATGTTTGCTTCCAGGGCTTTGGGATTCTCTGAGAACTTTTTAAGGTTTTTATTTTCATGAACACAACCCAGATTACTGGGGACCTTCACGTCATAACTGTGTAAGGCTGATTTCACTAGCCACATTTGCTTCTATCCTTAAAGTTACATCCACAGGAAGTCTCTTAGAAGGTCAGAGCTTAGTTTTCAATGCAGTATTTTTCAAACTGGGTTTCAAAGTCTGTTTTGGGGTTAATGTTTAAGTAACAGAGCTCCAGATTTTTATACTTGCCAAAATTCTTCTTCTTGTTTATTTGGTGAATTTAATAAATATGTATCCAGAGCCTCCTATGAGCTAGGCACTGGAGATACAGTATCTCCAGTGAATAAAAGTGAACTTGTCCTCGCAGAGCTTATAACTCCAACAGGGAAGACCAACAGTGTTCACAAAGAAGGCTGTCCCTTGGTTGAAACCATGTAAGGAGTACAGCCCTTAAAAAACAAACATTTATCTGCGCTCCTTGTCAACTGCTACTGTGGCTCAGAGAACCCATTACTGTCATCTATGTATTCTCAAAATATTCTAAGAGCTTGAGGTCAATTTGGTCTTATTTGTTTGGAGACAGGCAAACAGATCCTTTAAAAAAAACTTTTTTTTTTCCAGAAAGCTCAATCTCCTTTCTTTGCTTTAGGATATGTTTCTCATTATTGGACAAATATGCAACCCAACTAGAGATTTCCTGGTCATCTGAGGAACAATTTTATAGATACATTTATGTTCTGTGAAGTTTTGACAGCACAAGACTTTTTCCCTTTGGGAAATTCCTATGGACTAAAACTGGTCAAGCCAAAACAGTCACAAATGCCTAAGGTGCACTTCTAAACTCAAGAAAAGCTCACGGATAGAAGAAGCTCATCAGCTCAGCACAAAACTCTCCCCGCCCCAAAATGCACCTTAATGACCTTGAATAGAAGAATGAATTGAGGTTCAGAGAACAGTGGTTTCCACTAGCTACTACAGTTGTTGACCCTTGAAAAGCACAGAGGCTGGGAGCACCAACCCCCAATGTCATGGAAAACTGGAAAGCAACTTGTGACTCCCCAAAACCTCAACTATAGTCAGCTCTTCCCATCTGTGGATTCAACCGCCACTGGGAATGAGAAAATAAAATACTGTCTTCAATCAGGGCTGGCTGAATCCACGAATGTGAACCTAGAACCAACTCTGTATTTATTGAAAAAACTACATGTACAAGTGGACCCACACAGTCCAAATCCTGTCTATAAACTACTGTTCTAATGACCTTCCTGTTAAAAATAAAGAGGGAGGTGATAAGACCCAAAGGTACATGTATCAAGTAAACCAACTTAATTTTGTGTTTGAGAAATGGGTGCCAAACTATCCTTGACCAATAGTTAACAGGTTTCAAATGTCCTAGTTTCTGGACTAAATTTTCTAAGGAACAAGGCCCCAGATGAACTCCTTGAGCCAAGATCTCTTGAACTTCAGAGTGGTCTCCTCCTTTGGTGTGGTTATCGTTGTCCTTACTGGGTTTCTAACCTCCAGGCAGTTCCAGAAAAAGTGCCATCCCTACTAGGAAAGAAGGACACAGACACTGTGACTATGAAGAAGAAGCAGTTCAGTACAAACTGGGAGAAAAAAAATCTTTTAGCAGACACTGTGAGGAGAGAACTAATTTGCCTAAAACACAATGTCAAATCAGCTTATATTGCAAACTGGAACACCTAGATTGACAGTCAGTAAAAAGAGCAAACAATAACCTGGTTGCTGGTAGAATTTCTAGCCCAAATTAAGCTTATGCATTTAAACATCCATGTACACAAGGACAGCCAGCTGCACACTGAGAGCTTTACTTTTCACCACCACATCAGGCACAATAACTAAAGCAGGGGAAACCGGGTTTTCATGAAGGCACTAAGTCAGAAACACACCTCAAGTCCACATAACTCTGGAGGCATGGACACTCCAAATTTCAGACCAACTTTCGGCCAAGCTAACTTCGCGATAACAATGCACTATCTGGCTCCAATCAAGCCTTTCCAATTCTCCAAAGCATCTACAGTCTTACTTGTCCTTCATAGCTCAGGTCAGAAGCAAGACCACCGGCACAAAGGCCAGTCATCAGAAGGCGCTTTTTGTATGGCTCTGCCACTGCATTCATTTGAAAATTCCGAAACTGGGGGCCCACCGGCCCCCCCGCCCTTGCTACTCTTCTTCAATACCGTCCCGGTAAGCCTCTGCCTAGGCGCCCCCTCTGCTTAGAACAAAGCGAGGCCCCACCGGTGGGGTGAGAGGCGCCCGGGCTTGGGGATGCCCACCGCGCGCAAGGAGAAACCACCAACTTCAGAACGCAGGAACGTCTTCCATTGGCAAGAAAGAGGGGCGGCGGCAGTCACGCCCAACTTCAAACTCAGGAAACCTACGGGCTGGCGGCCATCTGGAAAACAACCCCTTCCCAGAGAGAGAAGAAAAAGGAAGAGAGACGCGAGGAGCCCACCGGTCTCGGGAAAGAGACCGGACCGCGGACCGGCCCCGCCCCCGAGGTCCGTTCCCCGCCTCCTCTCTGCCGCGGGTTCGCTGCCCCGGGCCGGGCGGCCGGTTACCTTGATGCGCTCCCGGCACTGGGACGGGGTCCGTTCGTAGCCCAGCTCGGCCAGGGCCCGGGACACGCGCTCGTACATGGCCGGCCCGGGGGCCTTGCTGCCGAATACCGTGCCGGCTCCCTCCAGCTGCTGGTACCGTGCCTCCACCAGCCGCTCGTTTCCCCACACTGCGATGAGCGCGTTGGTCTCGGCCGGCGTCCACGACATGCCGCGGCAGGCGGCGGCCGGGGCTCCCCAGGACGAGGCGGCGCTGCGCCCCCCAAGCCCCAGCCCGAGACCCCCTGACGGCGCTGCCCCCGAGCCCGCTGCACTGCCAGGCCCGAGCGGGGAGGCGCCTCGAGGCGTGGAAGGGTCGGACAGTGAAGGGTTTCCGTCGCTCAGGCCACCAGGAGAGGCAGGGGACAGCACCTCCATCTTCGGGATTTTAAGCGGCGAGTTGGCGGGCCGCTCCGAGCCACAGGGCGCAGCCATCTTCCTAGCGGCCGCCACTGCACCGCTCGGAAGTGACGTGCACGCACTTCCGGCCGCCGCAGTCTTCGGAGCCGCCGAGGGGCCTGGCTCGACCCGGGTTTCGCGGCAAGCGGACTTCGCTGCCGGGCACTGGCCGTCTACTCTCCGAGGTCTCTCTCCGCGCGCCCGCCCACGCCGCGCGCTCCTCGGTCGGGGAGGAGGCGTGCCAGGGCCCCTTGCGGAGAAGGGAGGGGGCATGAGGGCGCGCCGAGGTGCGGACGGAGTGGAGCCTCCCCACTTCCTCTCCAGTCTCAGCCCCCGCGAGGGAGGGCGCCGCGCGGGGCCGCGGTTAA
This sequence comes from Artibeus jamaicensis, assembly GCF_021234435.1. NCBI lineage: Eukaryota > Metazoa > Chordata > Mammalia > Chiroptera > Phyllostomidae > Artibeus > Artibeus jamaicensis. Next base: position 10,832,527 of record NW_026522052.1, on the reverse strand, counting down.
GGGGGACTAGACCATCGCGCTTCTCTCTGCCCCCACCCCGGCCACCCCTCCCTTCAGCCCGGCCCCGGGCGGAGGGCGGACGTTCAAGTAGAGGCCGGGGAGCCTCGGGAGGTATATCCAGGGAGTCTGAAGGGCGAGCATCTCTGGGAGAGGCTTTAGAAAGCAAGGCTCCGTAGCTTTTCAGGAGACCCAAACGCATTATTTAAAGAACAGCAACTCTGATTCCAATTATGATAGATTTTTCCCGTCCGTGTGGGTAGGTGTGACCGTTTGTAGAAGAATTACATAGCTTACTGCGTTTGTACAGTTTATAGTTTACATATGTTCGAACTCCGGAGCCAGCAGAAAAGTTACCAATACTTTGCAATACCATTCTCCCTGATTTGGAAGTCTAATCGTTTTCCCTCTGTTTTTCATTCTTCAGAGTAAGTTAGAAAGAAGACTTCAATTATAACAGGTCTTTGTGACCTCTGGTGATTAGTGTATTAATTGCTCCAGAAGTCTCCTTAAAGGCCTGCGATTTAAATAACACTGGCACAGGAAAACCAATACGTAGCCGTTAGGTATTTCAATATTCTCGAAAGCCAAGAATCTAATTGGCTTGGGTCTTTTACTTAAAAATCTCAGCGGATTTTTTTTTTCAAATTTGAGTAAGTCATGCAACACTTTTAAAAATAGCAAATATGGTAGGTTTAAAAAAATAGAGCTGGGGTCAGTTGTATTTTTAACTCTCGAGCGTCATCCGTGAGAATGCTACGGTTGTCATTGGAAAGCTAAAGGAGTCGCCCTAATGATAAAGTGAAGGAGATAATTGTCTTCATATGTCATACTAAAACGCCACCATAGTTTCTAAGCTATCAGTATAAAGAATCATAAAGAAGATCCAGAATTTATGCTATCTCTTCTTTTTCTGAAACAAAAAGATACGGTCTAGCACTTGAGTTAAGATGGTGGGATCTAGAGTCAGCATGGCTTCAAATCCCGGCTCTGCAGTCTCAGCCGTCTTAACCAACCTGAGTGCCTTGGTGTCTTCATCTGTCAGATGAGGACCTCCCAGCATTCTTGTGAGAATGCAATGAGTTAACACAGGTGAAGCCCTTAGAATAGGGCCTAGCTCACAGTTCACATTATGGGATCATCAGCTCTTAATCTCGGTTTTCCTATATTCTAGTGAATAGGATCTTTCCTTTGTCACTTTCTACCACTGCTTTCATTGTTTTATTTCGGGTGCTAGTGGAATCTCAAACATCTATCAAAGCAAATCCACTCTCATTCAGTCCAACAGTAAGTTTTTTAATGTTATATTTAACGTGTATGAAAGGGAGAGTCGTGCCTAATCAGGCACTAAACCAGAGACTCCAAAGAGATTTAAAATCACTACTTAATCTTGTTCTCTTTTTCCCCACAAGCCTAAAAAAAAAGAAAGAAAGAAAAGAAATCCTCTTGCCTTCTATTGTTAATTCTGGATGATTCTCAAATCAACTCTGACTCATGAGGGAAACCTTCCTAGCTAAAGTGGGTTGACTGAGAAGTTTAGGGAGACTTATGCTGGCTTGCCTGTCTTCATAATTTATCACTTTTTTATGCATCACTCAAAGTTTTTAATCTGATTTTGAATATTTGACAAATGAAATCATGTGTATTCACTGACTTACCTTATTCAATGTTATCTTTTTAATTAGGATTCGTCTATTCTGTATGAGGCTGTGGTTTGTGCATTATTGTTGCTGTAAAATATTCTATTTTATGAATACATCTCATTTTATTTATCCATCCTACTGTTGAATTTTCGGGTTGTCTCTAATTTAGGATATTATGAGTAATGTTGCTACAAACATTCTTGTACATGTCTCCCCGTGCATATGTGCAAGTATTTCTGCAGACTGTATACCTTCCTTCCCCTCCCACCATCCCTCCTTTTTCTTTTTGCTTCTTTCCCTGTGGATACCCAATTATCCCAACTCCATTTATGGAAGAGACCATTTTTTCCCTCTTTGGCAGTGCCATCTTTGGCATAAATCGATGTCCATATGTGCTTGGGTCTGTTTCTGGGCTCTCCTGTTACATGGGTCTATTTGTCTTTTTGTTTTTCTGTTTGTGTTCCTTGTGACAACATCACACTGCCCAACTAATGTCTCACACTGGCTTATGATACATCTTACATCAAGTAGAAAATGTCTCCTCTTCTTCCTCCTCTTTTTCTCCCTCCACCTTAAAGAGTGGCTTGTTATTCTTGATCCTTCACATTTCCAAAGACATTTTAGAATTAGCTCGTCAAGTTCTACAGAAAAAGCTGTGGGTGTTTTAATTGGTATTTATTGACTTTATGGACCAACTTGAGAAAAACTGACATCTTCATAGTAATCAGTCTTACAATCCTTGAAAATGATATATCCCTTCATTCATTTAGTTTTTAGTTTCTCTCAATAAAGTTTTATAGTTTTCTGCATAAAATTCTTACACACATTTTGTTGGATTTATTCCTAGGTACTTGATACTTTTTAACACTCTTGTAAATGATATCATTTTTGCAATAATTTTCTAATTATTTTGCCGGTACAGTAGTTCTCCCTCATCAGCATTTTCCCTTTCTAGGGTTTCAGTTATCCGTAGCCAACTGCTATCCGCCCTACCTGGTTTGAAGCTGTAATCCCCCATGGCTAAGGCTGAGTGAGAGACCTTGGGGCCATGAGCCACTAAGGAGACAAAGCTTATCTTCTTGGCAAGGGCGCTGCCTCTGTCCCCTTTACTTCATCCTGCTTGGCCCCAGGCGGGTGACTGATTAGGCAATGATGGGTAAGATTCCTCAAGAGAGGGATGTCCTAAGACAGGCACTGTCTTGAAAGGACCCTCAGGGAAGGACTTAGAGGGGCTATAGAAAAGGAGGTGATGGACCCTCAACCCCTCCGTTTTGATATAACCCAAGTTCTCATTCTATTTTCAGGAAGTCTCCTAATCTCTTGGTTGCCTTACTTCTCCTGCCTGACTTAAGCCTAAAACAATGCTGGAGGGCAATGCAGCCCTGGGCAGGAACAGGCCTAAGAAAGAATGCATAAAATCCTGTGAAACCTGCTTTGCTAAGAATGCCCTCAGTTTTCTAATAAGGGTCCAAGCATGAAGTGAGTCTGTTTCTCAAAGTTTCATAGCCCTTTAGCTAACTGACCCTGACTCACAATAAGCCCTCATAGTTCTTTGTATGTTATCTTTCTATTGTTTGATTGTTACTACCTGATGATGATTGATGAGCTTTACCTTTATTCCTGTGCAAATTGAACCCAGTAAAAGCCCACAGAGGAACAGGCTCCTGGCCCTTCTCCTTTGAGAGACCAGCCACCTTTCCTCCCCAAGCAGATTGTGTCTTGGTAGATTTATTCTCATCCGTGGTAGATGGGGGGGGAGCCCTGCAGGCAAACCTCCCCCCCCGAAACTGCAGTCTGAAAGTGGTGGAAAATTCCAGAAATAAGCAATTCATAAACTTTACATTGTACAATTTTCTGAGTGCTGTGATGAACTCCTGTGGCCTCCCACTCTGTCCTCCCAGGGGCGTGACTCATCCCTTTGTCCAGCATCTCTATGCTGTACCCTCTCCCCACCAGTTAGGCACTTAGGAGCCCTCCGGGTCATCAGATCAACTGTCGCCATGTCACAGTGTGTGTGTTCAAGTCACCCTTATTTCAGTTAATAATGGCCCAAAGCTCAAGGGTAGGGAAGCTGGCAATTTGGATTTGCCAAAGAGAGGCTGTAAAGTGCTTCCTTTGAGGGAGAAAGTGATAGTTCTTGACTTAATAAGGAAAGAAAAACATTGCATGCTCTGGTTGGTATGATCTACAGTAAGAATGAATCATCTATCCAAGAAATTGTGAAGAAGGAAAAAAAAATTATGCTAGTTTGGCTGTAGCACCTCAAACTGCTAAAGTTATGGCCACAGTGCAGGGTATGTGCTCAGTTAAGATGGACAAGGCATTGAATTTGTGGGCAGAAGACATGAACAGAAAGTGTGTTCTGATCAGTGGTGACGTGTTGCTCTGAAGAAACTGCTGAGCCTACGTGAAGGTGTCAGCAAGGGGTCCCATAAAATGAGTGACACCAAGTCATTCACTGCAAGTAAGGGGTGTTTATACAAGACACTGAGTGAGAGAGAGCATTTACATAACTTTTATTACAGTGCATTATTATAATTGTTCTATTTTATTACTTGTTATTGTTAATATTTTACTCTACCTAATTTATAAATTAAAATTTATCAAGGTAGGTATATATAGAAAAAGCATGGTATGAACAGGGTTTGGTACTATCTGAGGTTCTGGGCATCCCCTGGCGGTCTTGGCACAAATGGCACTGACCGACATGTGTGCACCATATCTGACACCTTCCAACAGAAATCTGTTTTCTCCCCCTGGACCTGGGCAAGTCTTGGTGACTACCTCAGTGAAGCAAACGTGGCAGAAATGACACTGTGGCTTTCAAGGCTAGGTTTGGAAATAAGCTGAAATAAACTTCTGCCAGTTTCTCTTGAGATACTTGGTCTAAAAACCTTCAGCAACTATGTAAGAAATTCAGCCACCCTAAGTCCACACAGAGAGAGACAGAGAGAGAGAGACAAGGAACTAGATGTGTTCCAGCCTCCAGGTGTCCCTCTCTCCAGCCCAGGCTCCAGGCATGCGAATGAAGGAGCACTGAAGTGACCCAGCCCCAGCCACCGCCTGACTGCAGCCATATGAGAGGCCCTTAGCTAGAGCTCCTAGCTGATCCCAGGCACCCTGGGACACTGGTTATTGTTGTTCCGTGCTGCTAACTTGCAGGGTGTTTTTTAATACAGCAATGAGTAACTAAAACAACGATCTTTTCTACGCAGCACACCAGCCTCGACTCCCACTCTTGCCACATGTGACCTATCAAGTCAAGTCGTTTCTGTTTTGGGCCTTTGGACATGTCTCAGATCCTCATCTGTGAACACGGTCATCTCAGCTCTTCAGGCGACAGCCTCCTCTGCAACTCATCTCCTCAGTCGTCACCTCCCTTGACTGCCTCTCTGCCACACTGCCGTGTTGTTTCGTCAGTATGCGTTTTCTTTATTTATGTATATTAATTTTCCATGCATTTATTGTATGCTATCCCCCTCTAGAATGCCAGCTGTCTGGAATGTCTAGAAACCAAGGATTTTGTCCACTGTGTTCACTTCTAACAGATCCAGCACTTAAAATAGCAACCAAGATGGAGTAGCAGGGACCAGATATACCCTTCTATGTAAATAACTGGAAAGCCAAATATGTAAAGCAATGGTTTTCAAGACATAGGGCACCAGACGATGAGGACAGTGAATGCTGAGAGATGGAGAACAGACAAGTGATTGTGGTGATGGTTTCACAGATGCGTGCACACGTTACAGATAATCAAATTGTACACTTTAAGCCCTGGCTGGTATAGCTCAGTGGATTGAGCTCAGGCCTGTGAACAAAAGGATCGAGATTCAATTCCCAGTCAGGGCACATGCCTGGGTTGCAGGCCAGTTCCCAGCAGGGGACACATGAGAGGCAGCCATACATTGATATTTCTCTCCCTCTCCCCTTCCCCTCTAAAGATAAATAAATAAAATTTAAAAAAATTGTACACCTTAATATGCACATTTCACTATGTGTTAATTATAGTTCAATAAAGCGGTTATAAAAATATTTCGGGAAAATACTAGGCATTCAATAAATACTTGTTTACTGGCCATTTACTTCATTAGACTGTGACTTCTTAGTGATTAGATATTGATTTTTCTACACATGTTTATGTAATACCCAGTCAAGTACCATGTCAGAATAAGTATTCAAATGCTATAAATATTATCACAAAATATTTCTTACATATCCATTAGATTGATATATTTTATAAGTGAGACTAAAGATAATATATTTTTTCTGAAAAAAATGTTTAACTTTATTAACAATCAAAATACAAAATAAAATAATGACAAAGTATTTTTTAATTTTTTATTTATTTATTTTTAGAGCGAGGGGAAGGGAGGGAGAAAGAAAGGGAGAGAAGTATCAATGTGTGGTTGCCTCTCATGCACCCCCTACAAGGGGACCTGGCCCACAACTCAAGCATGTGCCCTGACTGGTAATTGAACTGGTCACCATTTGCTTCTCAGTCCGGTGCCCAATCCACTGAGCCACAGCAGCCAGGGCTGAAAAACTATTTTTAACCTTCAATTCACAAATAGTTTTGAATGATAGCACAAGCATGAGCTATTTGATATTCAGAAAGAAAGAAAGTTATTTCCATTTCTAAAGCATTTCATAATACCTACTTGACAAGAGATTGGGGAAATAGGTGCTCTCTCCTCCTCTGCAAATAAGAAGGTAAACAGAGGAATTTCCTGTATAACAATTCTAATAAATATCAAACACTTCAAAAACATAAGAACCCCTTAATCCAGCTATTCCACTTCTAAAAATGTATATTAAGAGAATAAGATTGCACACAAAGATGTGGTTAAAAGATTGTTACCTCTACACTGTGTACAATACAAACAATTAGAATGGCCCTGTTAATCCAGCCATAAGAAACTGGTTAAGTGAACACCGCTATATTCATTGCATGAAATATTATTCTGATTGGAAAATGATGTAGTACATGAGCCAACTTAAAGAGATGTTCAGGGTGTTTTTTATCCATGAAAAATAATAGGCTTTTTAAGAGAATGAAATGACAATTTACAGATTGAGAGAAAATATTTGCAAAACACACATCTGATCAAGAACTTGTATCTAAAATATACAATGAACACTTAAAACAATAAAAAACAAGCCAATTTTTAAAATGGGCACGAGATCTGAGTGATGATATGTAGACAAAAAAGATATACAGATGAAAAACATGCATATGAAAAGATGCTCAGTGTAATATGTCATTGAGGAATTGCAAATTGAAACAACGAATACCATCCTGCGTCTATGAGACTGGCTAAATCCAACACACAAACAATGCCAAGTGCTGACAAGGACATGGAGCAACAGGATCTCTCATTCAGTGCTGGTGGGGATGCAAAATGGTACAGCCACTTACAAACCTAAGCACGATTTTTCCACACTACCCAGAATTGGGCTTATGTCCACACAAAACCTGCACATGACGGTTTATATTAGCTTTTTGCATAACTGCCAAAAAACAGGAAGTAACAAGAAGTCCTTCATGGAAAAACAAACTGTGGTACATCTATACAATGGAATATTATTCAATAAATAAAGGAAATGAGCCATCAAGCTATGAAAAGACATGGGGGAATGCATAGTGCTGAGTGGGAGAAGCCAGCCTGAAAAGGCTACCTAATGTCTGACTCCAACTATATGATGTTTTGGAAAAGGCAGAACTACAGAAACAGTAAAAAAGATTAGTGAGCGCCAGGGGCTCAGCAGGAAGGGAGGAAGGGATGGATGGGTGGAGCACAGGGGACATAAAGCATACCTGATAGGAAAGTATGAAGCATAGGCATGATGACAATAAAGTGCAATTTGCATGGAGCCTGGCACATGCCGAACACCTAATAAATAAAAGATAGTTGTTGCTATTTCTGCTCGTCTGCATGTTGCTAAGGAAGGTCTCCCCACCCCCAATCCCTGAGCCAACCCAACACTGGCAGCCTTGCCACCTCTATCTGACTTGAGACCATGAGATCTGATCTCATTGTGCCCTGTACTTGTTCATGCCCTTCACGGGAAGTTCAGGACCCCAGAATATCCCAAAGGACTTGGGATTTAGTGCCCATAGACCTCTGCAAATTCTTTTCTGATGCCATTCTCCTGCCCTCCAAACTCCTGTGTCCTCTGGTGTTTGTGATCGGTGATCAGGAAACCTCCCTCTGTCCTCAATCTCTTCTCTGACCTCTTTTTTTTTTTCTTCACTGTCCTTTTTGCTCTTACTCAGGCTTGACTGCCCCAAGCTCCCCCACCAGCCCTCCTCAGTGAGGGCTGTTGCCTCTCAACTCACTTCTTCCTCTCACGATCCTGTTTAAATCCAACTGTGTGCCTACTGCCCGCACTGTGCAATTGCTCGTGGTTAGAGAAAGAACACAAAACCAGGCTGACTGGTCCGTCTGGCAATTAAACTGTGACCTCGGACCTCAAGGGGGATCTTGATATGGTTCAGCAGTCATTTCATTTCTCTCGTTCATTCTTTTCACTCTCCTGCTTGACTGTTTGTGCCTTTGTTTAATATGTCTCTCACATTAAATTGTGAGGAAGGAGCTCGACTTTTCTCTTCCTTTTTGCATCTGGATATTCAGTTGTTCCCACACTGTTTGTAGGAAAGACATATTTTTCCAGCTGAATTGTCGAATATCAATTGGCTATAAATGTGAGGGTTTATTGCTAGACTCCCAGTTCCATTCCATGTCTATCACTCTGTCTTTGTGACAGCAGCATGATAGTAAGTTTTGAAATTGTGAAGAGCTAGTTGTGCAATTGTATTCTTATTCAAGATTGTTTTGGCTATTCTGGGTCCCTTGTATTTCTTCCATATGATTTTTAGCAACACTTTGTCAATTTGTGCAAAAAACACCATCTAGAATTTTCACAGGGATTTCATTGATTTAATCTGTAGGTCCATTTGGGGACAATTGCCATCCTAACAATATTAAATCTCCCAAACAATAAATGGAATATCTTTCTATTCATTAAGGTCTTCTTTAGTTGCTTGCAATGATTTTTGTGGTTTTCAGAGTGTAAGATTTACACTTCTTTTGCTAAATGTATTCCTAGATATTTTATTCTTTTCAATGCTACCCTAAATGGAATTGTTTCCTTAATTCCATTTGAGATTTTTCATTGCTAGTGTCTAGAATTACTACTGCTGTATGTACTTGATCTTGTAATATGCAATCTTATTGAAGATGTTTACTAGTTCTGATCATTTTTTAGTGAATTCTTTATGATTTTTGGTATACAAGATGATGTCATCTAAAAGTAGAGTTATTTTTACTTCTTCCTTTCCAGTCCGGACGACGGCCACTTCATTTTCTTCCCTAAGTACCCATCCGGAACCTCCAGTGCAGTGTTGAACAGAAGTAGTGAGAATATGTAACCTTGACTTATTTCTGATCTTGGGGCGAAGCATTCAGTCTTACACCATGAAGGATGATATTAGCTGTGAGCGTTGCATAGATGTCCCTTGTCAGGTTGAGGAAATTCTCTATAATTCCTAGTTTCTGACTATTTCTTTTAGTAAAGGGAGTGTTTGGACTTTGTCATTTACTTTCGCAGCCTCTTTTAAAATGATCATGTGATTGTTTTCCTTCTATTCATATAGTGACTTATACTGACTTTCAGCTTTAGTTAAACAACTTCACATTTGGGGGATAAATTTTTGCATCTACATTCACACTCAAATGTTAGACTCCACTAATAATCAGCTGGCTGCTGTACTGTTTTCTATCATGACATGGTAGACAAGTTACTACACAATTTGCAGGGTAATTTCTGAGGGAAGTCTCTGAGGTCCATCCCGCCCCTAGGAGTGCTGTTCTTAGCTGTCTCTTTCCCTGGCTCTCTCTGGTGAGTCTGGAGGCCTACAGTCAGAGTATTCTTCTCATGGAGCTCCCGGCATCCTTTTCATTGCTCACCACAAAAATCTCCAGTATTTTCAAGAGCATCCTTGAACTGCCTAAGGGGGTCTTCCTGCTTCTGTCCAGCTACCTCTCTGACCTCATGGCCTGCTGCTGCTCCCCAGCTCCAGCCGCAGTGGCCTTGTTGCTCCTTCTAGAAAATACACCGCATGTGGATGAACTTCCTGGGTTGGCAATACTCTGCATATTACCACACACCAGCTCCAGGAGGCAACCCCATTCTTGAGGACCCCAAAATGTGCATTTGGAACCCTCTCAGTCATGGAGTCTGCCCGATGTGTCTTGTCCTTGGGCTGGTTCTAATTTGTATCCGTTCATTACAATAAAACTATTGTCTGAAGTCCTTAGTTCTGTGAGTCATCCTAGCAAATTATGGAACCTGAAAGTGGTCAAGAGAGCCCCTGTTTTTAAGCCAGCTGGTCTGAAGTAAGGGTGGCCCAAGGGATCCCTGAATTGCACCTGGTGCCCAAAGTCTGGAGCACACATGGCATTCTGGAGGCCTGTGCACTTAACCTTGAGTTTGACTCCTCAGGGTAGCATTATAAAAAGTAGGGCAGGCATAGCTAGTGTCTCAGGTTGAGAGAAATAATGGTGTCTTGTGGGCAATGATGGTTTAAAACCGCCGAGTTTTCACACCTCGAATTACATCCTGGGTGGCATTCAATACCTCTAGTTGAACATCACAGCATCTGATATTTGTACAGCTTACCTTTGCAAGTTGCTTTCACCTCTCACAGGTGTATAAACTGAAGTGAAGGGGAAGTCACTTGCCCAAGGCCACTAGACTCAAACCCAGGTGTTCTTCTTCCGAGCAGAGTGGTTCCCACAAGGCCCACCACTGCAGAACTCAATTACAGCATGCACCTACGCAGGGGGTCTTTAGGACCGGCTCTTCTTCAGGTGGTTTGAGAAAACTGGAGCAGCTACGGACTCGGGACTCGGGATTCTTCACTCTCCACCCTGTGACTTTTCTCCTTTGTGGGCAGTGAGATTTGGAGGAAAATACGCAGAAACCCAGGTCTTCTCCTGTTAGAGAACCACGTATTCCTGTAGAGCGCCTCATACTAGTGGCCCCTCCCGTGTGAGAAGAGAATTTGTTACCCTCAGCAAGGGTAACAAACAAGTTTGTTACCCAATTTGTTACCAAGATTGGGTAAGCAAGGAAACTTTTAGTTCTGAGACTCAAGAGAACCTGCCCTAGAATTGGTGTTCAAGTCTCCCGATACTAACACGTACGAGTTCTGGAGGCACTGAAAGATGGTGAGCCAAGCTTACAGAGCAAATGGAAAATGGCAAACGTGTCAATATCCAGTTTCAAGGAAAAAAATGCAGTGGGCTTTTAATAAATAAAATATTCCCATTTCACTCATAATAGGCAAAATACAAATTAAAACTACAATAAGATGTCATTTTTACCCGTTGGGTTGGTTGGCAGAGAAAAAAAAGTTGGGTAGTGCATTGCGTCTGTGATCTGGGGAAACCTCATCTGGCACCCTCAGATATTGTTGGTGAGACTCAAAATCCACACAACCTGTTAAGGAGACGTGGGAATATTTCCCAAATACATATTTGCATTAGCCGCGGCAAGTTCACTTTTTGGGATTTATTCTAAAGATGTGTTCACATGTTAGTGTAAAGATGTCCGCTATAGACTGAAAAACATTGTCACAATATTGTGTAACTCTGTTGAGAGAGGAGCCTATTTCTTCCCTCTTCCGTCTGGGCTGGCCCTGTGGCTTGCTTTGACCAGTGAAATGCAGCAGAGCTGATGCTATTCCAGAGCCCAGCCACAAGAGGCTTGTAGCTTTGCTTCTCAGGCAGTTGGAATTCTGCCCCTGGAACAGCTGGTGGTTAGAGGCTGGAAATACACCAAAGCGGCTGTTAGCAAAGGCTGGAGGACTGGGGCATACACAGCGAGAGAGTGGTTGTTAGCGGCTGGAGCAAGGACAACGGGCATCCTGTGGTGATGAAATAACTGGCAAAATGTTGCCTATGGAAACTTGAAAGATAGAAAATGGCCCTAATAAACTCTAGGAAACATGATAAGAAGACCTTCAGACAGAATGTTGAAAGTATGGCTGCGTTTCTTCTAACTGAATGTCCAGGGAGAGAGAGATGAGCAGAAGGAGGAACTGTTCAACCTACAGGCAGAATCAGGAGGAGACACGGAAGCCCAGGGATCTGCTGGTTTAGCAAATATAACTGCCTCTTACCCCCATTTTTTCCAGCTGGTAAACATTTCTCAAAGTTAGAGGAGTCCGAGGGCAAAAGTCGAATTAAGGGTATGGCTGCAAGAACCCTCGCTCAGAACCCTGAATGATGGAAGGCAAAGCCCAAAGGACCCTCTGAACTATTAAGGACTCTCTCAGAATATTAAGGATGTTCAATACTTCCTCAAAGTATCACCCAAAAGACCTTGGTTGTCTTGGCACAATCACCATGGCACAGCACAAAGTTCCCTGGTGTCAATGGTGTGCGTTCATCACTTGAATAACAAGAAGAGAGGAAATGAACCCTGAAATGACTCAGGGGCTTGCCCTGTCAACGACGATCCGGGGTGCATGCCAGCACACCCGCCCCTGGTCTGCGGACAGCTACCTTGCTCGTCCTGCCGCTCAGCGGCGTGCTGCTGGAAGGCCTCTTTAGCCTTTGGAGATGGCACAGACGACACTGAGCAATACCGCACCAGCTAATGTATTGGGAGACTCTGAAGACGACAGGTTTTGAGGGAGGCCCAGAGCAAAAACAGTCTCTGCAGCAGGTTCTGGCTGTAGTTTAAGTGGTCGTAGGACCAGTGGATTTCATGGTGCTGGTGATGTTTGTTGTAAATGTGCATGTCATGTCTTGCAAACTCCATTTAAAAAGCTGCACTGGCCCTGACCGGTGTGGCTCAGTGTTGCTGTCGTCCCACAAAGCAAAAGGTCTCTGTTTTGATTCTTGTTCAGAGCACATGCCTCTGGGAGATGTCCCCGGCCAGGGAGCAGCGGGTTCAGTCCCTGGTCAGGAAGTATGCAAGAAGCAACTGATTGATGTTTCTCTCTCACATCGATGTTTCTCACTCTTCCTTTCTCCCTCTCTCTAAAAATAAGTAATAATAATAAAATGTATTTTTTAAAAAGCTGCCATGTACCCCTCAAGGTTCTGCTGCATGGCCATGCCTGCAACAGTTATTGTTCTCAGGAGCAGATCTTAACCAGGGACGGAGGGAGAGTTGGCAGATAAACATCGCAACGTCCTTGCTCCTTCCATGGGGCGACTCTGAGGTGTGTCCGACACCGGCTCCCAGGGCTCCCTGATGGAATAAGACACCAGTTCCTCAGAACTCACCCTTATTGGCTTTCTTCCTTTTTCTCCCACACCTCTGTCTCCCTGCTGGTGATCCTTTCCCCAAATGACTCCTGGTGCTCTAACCCTTGTCTCCATGTGTCTCTGGAAGGATCTAACCTAACCAACCAATGGCTAGAAGGGAAAGGATCTTGCTCATTTTTGGCTTCTACCCAAAATAAAGCTTTAAGAAAAAAACTTTCCCCCAGGATGGAAAATTCCCATGATGTAGTGCATTGTTTTACTGACAGTTCAATGAGTTTTCTGCCGTATTGCCAGTGTATAATATTCTCTTGATCACCGTAAAGGTCTGCCAGAAGCCTTCCAAAGCATCGGAAGAGAGGTAGGTTGATTCTATTTGCACAGAGCTTTGGGTCTGGTAGAACCTCCACTCCCAGATGCTTTCTGGTAGATACTGTACCAAACATTGTACATGCATTATCTTATGTAAGCCTCACTTTACAGGTGAGAAGGTGAGCCTTAGCCCAGAGGAGTGAAGTCACTCCCCCCAATTACATCACTGGTCAGTGATGATCTAGACTTTGATTCTGAGACTGTCTGGCCCCAGCTTACGCTCAGCCTAATTCCACTTTCCTCATGTCACTAACCACAGTTTTACTGTTTAATAGAAAGTGTATCCTTCTTTTAAGAGTAAGTCCCCCTGCTCAACTCTATTTTCTCTCCCCTCCTGCCCTAAGAAGGTAGGGGTACAGTAAAGAATTCTGGATTGGACAGTATTTGCAGAAAAGAGTCAGGACTGGAAGCATGAGATGGGAACAGAAGTGGTGGGGATCCTACCTCAGCTGAGAACATAACAAGACCACACAGCTCCCCCAAACTGCATCTCTCTGCCAGGTAACTTGGGCTGTTCGAGATGTGGGGGAGTTCTACTTCAGTGCCTTAAGTGGGTAATGGAGATTCCTAGTTAAACAAATAAATGAAAGAAGACAGAACCAACGATATATATATATATATATATATATATATATATACATGTATATATGTATGTATATAATTCTCTATATATGCTAATAAAGATTATTAACATCAGTAGTGGAAAAAAACAATAAACACACTTATGAAATCTCACGTTTATAAGTGAATTTCAAAGACCAAATGTTGGTTTGAATGATTCTGTCTATTTGCCTTGATGAACAGTAACTCAACAAAAAGTGTGTATATGTGCGTGTGTGTGTTTTAAACTAGTTTCCTGGTATGAGAGGCAGGAGAATAGGCGTGAACACACTTCTATTTATTTATGGTCACTAGAGACCTATAACCAGGGCACAACCTTCTGGGTAAACATTTAACTTTGGAGCATTTGTAGAAGATGACTCAATAACTTTCAATTTTTTTCTTTTCTTATGTGAACTCTATCACCTTAGGTTTGTAGCTTTGAAGTCCATGTACTCAGACACAGATGCAAATAAATTCCCATATATTATTTACAGCGTGTGATGGTTTATACAAGGGCTTCCTAGTACAAAGGGAGTTGTTAGTTCTGCATTGCCAATAAGTTCCTGCCAACCCAGCCACTAAAGCAAATTCCTTTGTGCAACAGGTTCCCAGGCATGACCTGGCGATTGTTTTAATGGCTTTTCAATGAAGGGTAACGTTTGTGCCGCATGCCTTGCAGACGGTCCATAAATATGTTTTGACTGACTCTGTCAACAACCCACATAGAAAAAACCCAAACATGGGCCATTTCAATAGTCTCTTTTCCCTCATAGTCTCTATCTTCAGTGCAGGCATCTTAAACACTCGAGGTGAGCCAGGGTGCGGCCACAGGGGCGCAGGGCTGCCCACTGAAGCACCCTGGGAAGGCTTACCGCGTCAAGGAGGACTGTATGTGTACCTGGGATCTGCCTGCCCCCACGTGAGGGGGGTCAGCTGAGGGAAGTAATGACCCAGCAGGCTAAAAGGGCAGTTCCCCACCGACGTGAGAGAACCTGGTATTGGTACAGACAATTCCATTTTCTGTGTAGGGTAGAGGTCTGCCCTCACCTCTGCATTGTGGTGGATACTTCAACATTGTCGGTATCTGCTGTAGGTAACTTGAGACATCTTCTCCTGCTTTTCTTCCCAAACACTGAGCCATCCTATTAGATGTAGATATATACCGTACAGCCATATTAATATATAGGTGTGTGTGTAACTCTTGCTATAGGTGTGGTGTGTTGAGTGTCACCCGAGGGTCTTGATCATGTGGGACATAATAAAGACTATCCACGTGCAAACTGGAATTTAGTAAGATAGCTCTTGATGGGATTCTCGAGTCAAAATAAAGCTTCTGTTTTTACTTTGAGAAAAGTTCCCTCTGCGCAACAGGACAAAGAACTCCGGGGTGGCAGAAAACAAGAGGGTGCCTGCAGACAGGTGCTGGGGAAAGAACCCAGGTGACATGCGGGCAAGTGGCTCGGGGCTGCTCCCACCATGTGGCTTCAGAAACCTCTACATTCTTCGCATTTTTCTAGTTAAGGAACCCATTTTTAAAAAACTTATACAACAGGGTGTACCTCTTTTTCAGAATGAAAAACTAGAATGTCTCGTCAAGCTCTTTGTCCCTGAGAAGGAAGGTAAGGAATTGCTCGCATACATCGGCGGAAGTCGCAAAGTTATTTTCAAGCGACTGCTCTCCTCCCTCCACTCCGGAGCCACCTAAATGGAGAAACATGTCTCAGCTCAGGGCTCTGATTTGAAAAAAGTCCTCTAGGCCCCGCTTCAATCACAGGGTTAATTCTCGTTAATGGGGCAACGTCTGCCACCTGGTGGTAAGAAATAAAATGCCATTAACTTTTCTCATCTAATCTCTGTTTAATTCCATTTTTGCAAATCCATCCTTAGGCTCCAAGGTGGGGCTTGTTTCTTTGCCACCAGCCAAAGGCTCCTAACTGGTAATAATGATATTGATGCCTTAGAGAGAATTAGTCAACCCTTTGCAACTCAGCCACCTTAAACCAGCTAGGAAGTGTTTTAGAACAGCTGGGAGGGAGGGAGAAACAAAGGTGAGGAGCGACTGGTAGATGAGGGTTTCCCTAAAGACAGTGAACATACATGCATTCACTCGTACGCAATCATTCATGGAGGCACTACCGAGTACCCAAACCTATGCTGATTAATTTACAAATAGAAATGTGTAAGACAACCGCCCTGCGCCTTTAGTGACAGTGACCAGGAGTCGAGCGTATGACCGGCTTAGGTGGGGAAGATAAACCAGGTAATTCTGGCTTCTGTGGAAAGGGTAGGGGGAGCACGAAACCATCGGGCCCATTAGGGGGAGCGCTGAGTCTCCAGCAAGGAGACACAAACTGGGCTAACTCTGCAAGGGGCCCACAATTCCTGGGGGGGCTCAACCTCTTGTCCATCACAGACAGTGAGGACACCCCAGGGCCCCGGGGAACGTGGACTTCCAACGACCTTCTCCAGCACTGCAAAAACTTCCGTTCCTTTCTCTTTCACCGGCCCTTACCTTTCCTTCCCTCTGGACCCTTAAAATGTGGTCTTCACGGCTGTCTTCCCCCGGGGGAAACTCAGAAATGCATATTCTCAGGCCTTGCCCCAGACCAAAGGAATTGGACACTCTGGGCGTGTTTTAACAGTCCCCACTCCGGGTGATTTTGATGCATGCTCAAGTTTGGGAACCACTCCTCGAGAAAACCACGTGAGTATGGACCAGGGGACCATGGGAGTGGGGTGCAGGTAAGGAAAGGCGCAATGGACCCTGCAAGCCAGTCTAGTTAGCCCCGCGGAGTGTGACAGAAAGCTGAGGAACCGCTACGAAGGGAGGTGACAGTCGCTGCAGAGGCTTTGGCCGACTCAGGTTGGCGCTGGTGTCTGACACTAACCCCCAAATGCGCCCTTGGTCAGACTGGCTATGGAACCAAGATCTTCAGACTGGAGACAGGACTCGGCCTCCGCTTCACAGTCCTGCAGTGAGGGGAGCCCTCCAGTGTCCAGGGCCGGAACGACCAACCGGGGCTGTGCCCACCGTACCCAGGCTCGGCTCCAGCTCTCCCCACTTTCTCCCAGATCCACAGAAGTCTCGGCTCGCCTCCCTGGCACTGTGGTGCAATGGAAAACCCGTCCAAGGGCCGGTGTCCCCGGAGTTAACGCGAACCCCGTCAAGCCCCCAGAGGCACTCTGCGCCCTGCTGCTCCCTGCTGTTGGTGGAAGGAATAGTGGCTCCTAAAGGGAAACGCTACGGAAGCGCCCAGTGTCGCACCGCGCACGATACACCACAAGGCGGGCGTTACGCCTTAGCATGTTTCTCTCACCCTCCCCGCATCCCGTCTGTCTTGGCCTCCCTCTCTGGCATTTCTAGCTCAAAATGGGCACTTAACAAATAATGTGAAATAAACAACTGAAGCATGCTTCTGCTATCTTCCATATTTTTTTACCAGCTGCTGCCAAAAAGTGCCAGCCCAGAGCCAGGGGCGCAGACTTCTCCAGTCTGTTGTGAAGAAACCAGTTTGGGGCGGCGGGGGGGGAGGGGGGCAGTACCAGGCTTACTCAGGCAGCTCCCTGCCCTCCGTGCCTCATCCCCACCCTGGGCCCCACGAAGAGCGGAAGCCGGGGACGGGGCCAGGCTCAGTATTGCCCAAGTCCGGGTCACCTGGGCCTGCAGTCCCTCTAAGTCAGCTGCAGACTGGAGGGCGGGCCTGAGTCCGGAGCAGAGCGCCAATCCCCCCGCCCCGCACCCCCCCACCACCGCCCCGCGCCCCACCTCCGGGGCCCGGTGACTGTCAGGCCGCATCTGCTCCAAATTTATAGCTCCTCCTCGGGCCGTGGCCGGCCTCTCCACGGCCTCTTTACCAAGTGCAGGCCCAGCTGAGACCCCTCCCGCGGGGAGGGGAAGGACACACCGCCCCGGCCCCGGGCTGGGAGCGGGAGCAGGAGCAGGTGTGAAGCGGGGTTCGCAGCAGCGCGCGCGGTCACCCTCCAGAGCACCGCGGAGACCCGGCTTCACCCCCGCACGCAGACAATGGCGCGGGGGTCTAGCCGAGGGCGGCTCATTACCCCGACCTGCCTGGAGCGGATGATGGAGGAGGCGGGAGCGGGGAGGGCCGACCGCCCCGGCGCCTGGCGCAGGCCCCAGGGCGGAGCGCAGGAGTGCGGGGGGGGGGGGGGGCGCGGCCCGACGGAGGACCCAGCGGATCTGGGGCCAGCACCCACCCCCACCGAACCCCTGAGGCCAGCGCTGACCTGGGCTCCCACTGCCCGGGAAGCAGGACCAGGGAACAATGGGAGGTCCGCGGAGCCCATTGTCCGCCTGCGCCCCGCGGCCGCGTCCCCCGCGCGCGCAGACTAAGGGCCCCGGGAAGGGTAGCTCACTGTGGCGGGAGCGGAGGTGGGGGTGGGGGGCCCGAAGGAGGCGGGGGCGCTAAGAAGAGACCGCACAGACGCAGCGCTAGGGCTTCCTCCAACAGCCTCCTAGCGCCTGTGGGTAAGGGGGGCTTCCCCTCGCTCCCCTTCCCGCCCCCAAAGCTCTTTCTACTCAAGTTGAGGACTCTGCACTGGCCCGAGCTCTTGGGAGCGGGGATTCCGGCCTTGATTACTTTTTCGTGGGCAGTGCGTGCCTTTGTCTGGGCTCCCGGATGCTGAGGTAGAGGTGGGCGTTCATTAAACAACAAAATAACACCTACATTTACCGCACCTGAAAGACAGAATCAGTTTTCAAACTCCTCCAATTTTCTCAATGATTTTTCTTCATTGTCACTGACCGTGTTCAGATCACTGTAGGATCCAAAGGCGTCCACAGAGTGGAATGTCTCTTTGAACCGGACGTTTCCCTCTCAGTCTCCTTTTTTCTCACAATATATTTGTTGAGGAAGCGGGGTCATTTATTGTACAGGCTGGGTTTCGTTGGGTGTAACCTCACGGTGTCATTGAACGTGTCCTTCTGCCTCCGCCGTACTTTCTGTGAGTTGGTTGTCAGGCATAAGAGGCTCGACTAGTTAATACTGAATTTTTTTATTTTTATTTTTTGGCAAAAGCACTTCACAGGCACTATTATGTCAGGAGTAGTGTCTGCCTTTCTGTGCTGTCGTTGTTCTTGTCGTATTAGCACCCAGCAATGCTCGTTGCCCACATGCATTTGTGCATTAGAAGTTGCCAAACCGTGGCCTAGTCCTGTGATCCCATTGTCATGTATGAGCTGGAACACCTCCCTGCAGAACACCTGCTGCCAACTGTCTATCCCGAGGTGCAGCTGGAGCAGGAAAGGTAAAGTAAACAAACTGCTTCTTTTCCTTTACTCATTATTTCTTAAAATTGTGAGTTGGTTCCCTAGCATCCTCTAGAGGTGAACAATGATTTTTAAAAACGTCCTTAGGAACCCATGGGTTGAAATATATTGGATTTGTTTTACAGCAAGCGTGTTTTGATTGCATGGGCATTTAAAATTAAAGGAGCTATATTAAAACATATGGGGCTGTGGCCCTGTGAGGTGTGGCTCAGTGGGCTGGGCGACGTCCTGGAGACTGTAAGGTCGCCTGTTCGATTCCCTGAACAGGTGTATAAGAGGCGCATGCCTGGGTTGTGGGTTCGCTCAGGTGTATGAGAGGCAGCTGATTGATGTCTGTCTCTCACTTCAATATTTCTCACCCTCTCTCCCTTTCTTCTTTTCTCTCTAAAAATAAACAAATAAAATCTTTTTACAAATACCGAGTTCTGGCTTCTCCCCCAGATGACCTAACTGGCAGGCCCAGCTGCTCCAGCAGGGCCAGAGTGGGCTCTGGGTGGGGGGCGCTGCCCTGTTCAGTGGGCACTTATCCTCACCCTGCAGCCGCGAGTGTGCAGCACAGGGCCAGTCTGCGTTCAACCTCACAGGTGAGAGCACCAGCCGGACTCTGCCTAGCCTTCGACTTGGATTGAGTCAGAGACCTTAGAACACCCGAGAGAACCTTCCTCCAACCCCAAAACACCCGTGGCAGAGGAGACTTGGGAATATTCCCAACTCGTCTTTCTCTCTTGCCTCCCACACCCAGTCAGTCACCTCGCCTGCTAATTAGTTTCTCTGCCTCCATTTCTGTCCCCCTCCGATTTATTCTTCTCACACACACACAAATCCAAAACGTAAGTCGTATCACGTCACTCTCTGGCTTTAAAATCTGCCAGTAACTCCTCGTTGCTCTTAGGTTAGATTCAAGTCAGCGTTTCTGGCCTGCCGTGCGGCGTCCCCCGCCCCAGCCCTTTCCCAGCAAGGCCCTGGCCTCCCTCACGGGCCCTCCGCCCGTGGGCATTATCCACGGGCTCTCCACACACTGCTGTCTGTGTTCTGTCCTCCGCATTTGCTATTTGCTTCTGTAAGCACCCACTCCTTCCCCAGCTAACTCCCACTTACAGTGTAAGTCCCACTTCAAGCTAAGGTTTTCTTAGGAGAACCTTTCTCGGTGTGCCCTGCCTGATTCGAGGTCCTAATCAGATTTTCTGGAGCATCCTGTGCTTTCTTTTAGAGCAGCCCCTCCCTCACCTGGTGGGTTTTTTTGTTTTTATATGTGCTTTTTCAAGTCAGGTTTGTTTTTTCTTTGATCTCCTTCCTGGGTGATGCAGGAGCTTCCTGAGGCCTGATAGGCACTGTGTCTTTATCTCCAGCACCTAGAGCCATAGTGGATTTGATTAGTAAATGAAATGACACCAAAGAACTGAAGGTGTGTGAACTTTTTTGGACAGGAGGAAGTTCCCCATTCCCTTGTGGGAAGGGGACCTGATGCAAATGACAACAGTAAGCTCACTTGACA
Source organism: Artibeus jamaicensis (assembly GCF_021234435.1). Taxonomy (NCBI): domain Eukaryota; kingdom Metazoa; phylum Chordata; class Mammalia; order Chiroptera; family Phyllostomidae; genus Artibeus; species Artibeus jamaicensis. The sequence continues at coordinate 10,811,854 of NW_026522052.1, read as the reverse complement.
AGTGCGGGGGAGATGCTAGGACTGCCTGGAGCTGATGTAGCTTCCTGGGAACTGAGTCCAGGGTCTGCTGCCCTGGCTGAGTCACGTCATAGGCCCTGCCGTGGCTGGGCCATCCAAGGACTGGAGTGTGTGTGTGTGTGTCTCTGTGTGTGTATCGTGTGTATTTGTATATGGGTATGTGTGTGTGTTTCTCTCTGTGTCTGTATATGTATACATGTATGTGTGTTTCTCTGTGTGTACATGAGTGTGCCTGTATATGTATATATGTATGCATGGGTCTCTGTGTGTATGTATACGAGTGTGTGTCTGTATATGTGTTTCTCCATGCATGCATGTGTATATCAGTGTGTGTATATACATATGTGTTTGCATGTATAGGAGTATGCATGTATATGTGTATGTTTCTCTGTGTACGAGTGTGTGCAGATATATGTGCATGCATGTTTCTCTGTATATGTGTGTATGTGAGTGTAGCTGTATATGTACGCATACGTGTATGCATGTTCCTGTACGTGTGTATATGAGTGGGGGGGGCACCTTCCTCCTCCCGCTGGGAGGATAATTAAAGCTCCAAGCTGCAGAGCTGGCAGGCAGTATTCCCCAGGGTGCGTTTCATGGGGTTGATTAATGAGGCCAGGGAGTTAATGAGGAGAAAGCTAAACGGAGAGAACTGAGCAGTGGAGCCTCTTGCAGACCCTGGGGTGGTGGGGGGGCTCCGAAGGCATCTCCACCCTCTCTTTTCAGGGAGGCCGAGCTCAGCACGCAGTGTGCCGGCTCTGCATGGCCCTGGCCCAGGCCCTGGCCCAACAGAGCAGGGGCCGCCGCTTCAGACTGGCCGCAGTGGGACCCCGCCTTGTCTTCTCCGAGAGCGCCTAACCCTAGGGAGACAGGGAAAGACGAGGCCCTTGCCGCCTAAGACACAACGAAGGACCTCAGGAGGCCACGCCCTTCTTCTCACCTGGGGGAACATCGGCCCCAACCAGCTGCAGATTTCAGTCCCCACCTGAACTAAGAAGCAGCTCTGTAGTCAGTGAGTAACCTCAGACAAGTCACTTCGTCCTTGGAGCCCCGGTTTCTGCCCCTGCTAAATGGGATCATACTCCTTAGCCCACTGATGAGAACTTAGTGCACACCAGACGTTACTCTAAACATTCGGTGTGTATAATCTCGTTTATTTTCCCCAGAAAGTCTAGGAGGTAGGCTTTATTATTATCATCTTTATTCCATAGGTAAAGGCTTTGAGATGGGGAATGGAACGTAACCTGCTTGAGGTCACCCAGCCACGTGCTGGGGGTGACCCCAGAACCCACGTCCTGAAGCCATGGTGCCAGTTTGCAAGGAGGCTTTGAGGGTCCAATCACGTGACCCACCAAAAGGACTTTGTAAATTGTAAAATGCTAAGTAAATGTGAGAAGACGCCACTATTATTATTTTTCATCCCCAGTTTTTTTAAGTGTTTGTAGTATTTGTAAAAAACTTGTAGTATTCATGTTTAGAGAGAGGGGAAGGGAGGGAGGAGAAGGAGAGAAATATTAATGTGTGGTCACCTCCCGCACACCCTCAACCAGGGGGCCTGGCCCGCAACCCAGGCCTGTGCCTTTACTGAGAATGAAACCGGTGACCTTTTGGTTAGCAGGTCTGCACTCAGTCCACTGAGCCACAGCAGCCAGGGCTCACTTTGAGCCCAGGCGAGAGACAAGGCAGTGAAGGAATGAGCCCCTGAACAGGGAGGTAACAACAGTGTGGCCTCTCCGACGGCCTGTGGCTTCTGTCCTAACCTTAGTGGCAGAGCCTTGCAGACCGTGACCTCTGCCTGAGCCCCCCACTCGCACCCCTCAGGGCACATGCCTCTGTGGTCAGACTGTGGACACAGGAAATGCTCCCCGTGTCCCCAGAGCAGTAGTAGCCTCGTTTTCCAAGGACAGAGCATGGGGCCAAGGGACGGGGCTGGGTTTGGACCCAGATCCAGGTTGCAGTAGGAATCTGTGATTGCCCCGAGGTGTGCACCTGGGAGAGATGCTGGACGTCTCCAGCCTCACCTGGCGCTTGGGAGTAACTATTTCACTTTCACGCATTTCACAGGATGCTGTAAAAGGACAAACATAAAGCTTTGCATGTGGAAGGCCGTTGTAACTGTGCGCTGTGCTTTGTATGTAGAAATAGTTGGAAAGACAGTCCAGGTCACTTCCGGGGGTGAGCTGGGGCTTTCCAGCAATAGGCAGGAGGGCCCGGAGCCTGAGCCCCTGGTGAACACACCTCCGCCACCCCGGCACCCTGACTTTGGGGTCCACAACAACTCGCTGATCTCTGGTCAAGAGCAATTTGAGAGTAGGGGCCCATTAGCTCCAACAAAGTCTTGATGAGTCTGAAATGACCCGAGTTCCTCGGGCCGAGTTCCTCCTGCTGAATCAGGGAAATCGAGGCTGCCTAGGACAACTCAAAGCCAGTCTGTCTGCCCCCTTGCCAGGCCCCACCACCTTCCCCAGCCACCACACTCCTAAGCCCTGCGCCTCACTAGTGCTCCTACCCCCACCCCACACACACAGCTGGCTGTGGGAGAGGGCCAGCCCTGGCAAAACAGGGCACATCCCTAATCTTCTCCAAAGGAGCTACTGCCTATCGAAACCAATATTTAACATCCCCATTTACATTGAAAGCGGGATTCTGATTATGAGATGGTAATGAGGGGATTAGCCAGTGGAGAGAGCCCCCCTGCCTGGCACCCCCTCCATCGCCCTTTAGTGGGCTGATTCCTGAAGGAGGTGGTGTGGGGGAGGGGCGGGCACTCCTACTGGGACAGCATCAGAGATGCCAGAGCAGGGCAGGGGTCCTTCCCGACCCTTTATTCATGCCTGGGATCAATTAGTCCCGGAAGGGGTGATGGGCGAGCTAGGAGACCCCTGACAGGGGTGATGGGCGAGCTGGGAGACCCCTGACTCTGAGGGCCCTCCTGTTGCCTTCCCCCAGGCTGGGCGGAGGCTTCTGCTCTCTGAGTTTCTCCAGACGGGGCAGGTTCATGTGACCGCGCTGCCTCTGAGCTAGAGGACTGAGGCCATGCAGGTCTCTTGGTAGAACTTTTTCTTGGCTCCAGACTCCTCTGGCTTAACCTCAAACCCCAACCCCTCCACTAACACCATGGTTCTCTGAAATGGCATCCTGGTTCTCCTTGTCCCTGGCTGGGCCTCTTAACCAGGCAGCAGATTATCTCTGGTTCTTCCTTTGGGATGGATGGTAGGGGAAGGACGGAACCCAAGGGGGTCACCCATCCTGAGGCCCATTTGTTGGTGGACAATTGCGCTCCGACGCAATAATTCAGTGTGTGATTGCGGTCACGCCCCCCCTTTTGTGCCCCTTTCAGAGCCAATCTCCCAGGCCCAGATGGGTTAATCCATAATGCAGAAGAGCAAGTAATTGGCTGTCAGCCCGGCCCCCTCACCCCTTCCCCTATTAGTGCCACTGCCCTAATGAAGCCCAGCTTGGAGAGCCCCCTTCTCAATGAGGCGCCAGCCCCAACCCAGCCAGGCACACATGTGTCTCCACTGCTCTGCCTGAAGCCTGGCTCCCCTCAGGGACCTCCAGCCCAGCCTCCCCGGGGTGACCCAGCTGCCAGGGCTGCAGCAACCCAGGGGGAGGCTGTGATGGATGGGAAGGAGTTAGTTAATAGAGCCCAAAACACATGGGCCCTGTCCCCACATCGACCCTCCCCCTCACACACACACACACACACACACACACACACACACTTTTGCAGCTTCCTCTGACAGCAGTCCCGGCCCTCGGAAAGAGCCCGTGGGATGTTCCCCACTCCCACCTCCACCCCAAGCAGCCTGAAGTAGAACCTGAGTGGGAGGTTATGAAACTGCTTCTTAGGACAATGGCCCGTATCATTGCTGCCACCCCATCCCCAACCTCTGCCGATTTAAGTCCCCTCGTGGGTTGGCTCAAGGCTGTGTTCAGAGGTGTTCCTGGCCCTTGGTCTCCATGTTGAAACTAATTTGGAATCTTACTAAGAGATTTTTTTTCCCTCAATGCTTGGGCTCCACCTCTGTTTCTGATCCCACTTCTATTCCTGCCTTGTTTCCAACCAGTTCTTCACTTAGACGCAGAAGTGGAACCAAGCCCCAAAGATGGCACACACATCCACAGACCGGAGCCCTCGTCCTTGCTGGAGTCACCTCATCTTGTGCTGGGTTCCCCCGTCGGGTTTTGAGCTCCCTGTCCTGGAAGGATTCAAGCTGAGCCTGGATGAGATCTATTCAAAGTATCACAGAGGAGAGGCCTGGGGAGGAGACTTGCACAGGACCTACCATTCTCCGAGTCCCTGTACTTCCTATTCCCACCTCTCCGTTCCCTCCTGCCTTCAATACAAAGAGCGCTGCTGACCATTCTCCCAAACCAGAGGAGGAGGAGAGATGGGGCACAGCCTGGATGTGAGTTGCCCCTGGTGCCCATGGCAGGCAGGAGCTCTGAGTACCAAAGAGACCCCTCCACCCATCATCCACCTGCCCTGCTTTCTCTGATTAACCCTTTAAAAGCGATACTTTTATATTTCTCATTATTAACAAAATAGTTTTCAATGGGAGAAAGAGAAAAAAGTTATACCTATTTTTTACATATATACTCTCACACCTCATTCAACCATTGGTTACACTTTGGTTGATTCACCGCTCCCCGCCCCCCCCCCCATTTTCACAAGCATCTCAGACATTATCCAGCACAACTGAAGTGTATTTATTTAGTGTCTCCCATGTGCCAGGTGCAGTGCTTCCAATTTTTCTATCTGAATCATAACTCCAGATCCATTCCTAGCTTTCCTTTTCCTCTTCGAATGCCAGGTTATTGCCACGGAGTAGATAAACCTTCTCATCATGGCATATTTGGAAATTCTCACACTTAGAGGCAGGGTCTCAGGGCCTCTGAAGATTGAAATCCGTAACGGGTACCAAAGCCACCCCAGGCAGCCCCTTTATGATTAAGACCACAGGGAAGAAAATAAGGGCCCACGCTGATAAGTGAAGGCAGGGCTCAGGGGGTGGAGGCAGTGACCCTGAGAAATGTCCAGCCCCATTGTCAATTCGATGGGGGAGCAGCACTGAGTGGTGAAATATTCAGAGGTTGCTTCTAGGGAAGGTTGAATATTTATGAGCTGTGCAATCAAGTCCTAGGCGGTAAGGCTTTATACATAAACAGGCAGCAGGATGGGAGTAGGGACGCTGGAAGGACAGCCACGAGAAGGAAGCAGTGGGGAAAGAAGAGGAACACAAGGAAGGAAGTGAAGAAGTTCCCATGACTTGTCAGAATAGTACCTCTCTGCATGACCCTACAGTACAGTTGCATCCTACCTGTTGTATAGATGGGAGTGAGCTCATGTTGAGGCTGAACTTTTCCAGGTCAGATTGCACTTCTCTGTGGGAGCCCAGAGACATCTTGGAGTCATCTTTACTTTAAGTAAATGGGCCCCGATACAAAGCCCTTGATGATGTAGGAAGAGCAATGTGGGCAGAGGGCCCGTGAGGCAGAGGGCCCTGCAAGTACTGGAGATAGGTACTGGAAAATACAAAGAAATCTGTGAACACTCGCACAAGCAACCCAGAAAGCACCGAGTAAAGACTAGGTGACGGAAGGTGGAAAACCTATCATATATGTATTAAATGCAAAACCTTTCTTACTTGAATGCAAATCATTAGAGGCCATGTAATATTCTTTTTAATTGAAAAATGAAACATCTTTTGTTGGATGCAGGGGATTTGAAGACCTTAATTGGTCTCCTTTGTGGATTTGGTGCTCACCTACAGAGAGAGGGAGAAAGTGGGGGAGGGAGGCAGAGAGATTGAGACAGAGAGTGATTAAAAATAGAATCTATTTCTGACTTCTCTGAAACTGCAAAAGTGCCAGGAATTACAGAAGGGAGCAAATACAAAGAGCGGCAGGTTTAATTATTGATAGGTAGCAGGGACTAAGGGATTTAGCAACTAAAAACAGAATGGTAAAAAAAGATCCAGAGGTCTTAGTGGATTATCCGCGGCAGAGTGGTTGTGGAAGTCATTCTGTTACTAGAATTATTCGTAAGAGTAGAATACTGGGGAGAAGGTGGGGGGGGCTTCCTTCTGCTGTCCTCAGATGCAGGCCTTTCACAGAGATGTGGGGATGAAGCACACAGGTGGGGGGCCATACCAAATTTAAACCCCAGGCCCCCCATTTAATAGCCAAGTAGCTTTAGGCAAATTCCTTCACCACTCTGTGTCCCGGTCTCACCCTCTACAAAGTGAGGGTAAAAAACAGTAGCTATTCACAGAGATTTTAGGAGAACTAAATGAGTAAAGCACTTAGAACAGCCCTGGCAATGGTAAGTTCACAGTAAATGCAATCTACCCTAATTCATCTCTTCGTTAACATGAAGTGAGTACCAACTACATGCTACACCTTATGTCAGGCACCAGGGGTACAAAGATGAGTAAGTGTAGTGTCTGCTCTCTAAGAGGAACTTGCAGTTTATGGGGGAAGATAGGCGTATAAGCAAATTATGAAAACATCATAACTTAAACAACAGGGGAATAAACCAAGTGGTCTGGGAGGACCCTACAGTCTGGGAGAGTCAGGGGGACGTCACCAAGCAGGTGACAGATGCTGGATTGCCAGGGTGGAAGGAATCCAGCGGGTGGAGAATGGAGGGGCGAGGGCACTTCAGAAAGAGGGCCTGGCAGGAGCAAAGGCATAAAAGCAGAGAGAGCACCACACATTCACGGAAAACGCAGCTTGGTGGTGGGCTAGAGGCGGCTAGAGGGGGTGGGGGGAGGAGGCCGGCTGATAGGGAAGATCTTGTAAGGGCAGACAGCATCCAGATTACAGTAATTCTGTTTTTTGAAATCCTCTCCCAAGAACTTTTTTTTTTCTATTGCTTTTAGAGAGGAGGAAGGGAGAATGAGAGAGAAACATCGAGAGAGAAACATCGTGTGAGAGAGAAGCGTTGATTGGTTGCATCCCATACACTGCTGGGCTGGGACTGGAACCCGCAGCCCTCTGGTTCTGGAACAACACACCTAACACACGAGCCATTCTGGCCAGGCCAGACGATGGTGATTCTTGAGTGCTGTGTGTGTGTGTGTGTGTGTGTGTGTGTGTGTGTGTGTGTGTGTGTGGTGCATCCGGTAGGAACTGAGGAGCCGTTATATTTTTAAGTAGGCAAGGGACATGATCAGATTTGAACATTAGAGACAAGCCTGTGGCTCAGTGTCTGGCACTTAGTCGGAGCTTACCGACCCGGGGTTGAAGAAATTCATACCAGCTCCCCAAAGCAGCAGAGCAGAAGACGGATTCTCAGTGGGAGACAGAGCACAGAGAGTTAGTTTGCAAGAGCTGGAGTGAAAGATGGTGAGAATCCAGGCTCAGGCAGTGGCAAGGGAGATGGGCAGGAGGTACAGAGCTGAGGGAACCCCTCTCAGAAATTCACCAGAGTGGCACACTCAAAGAGAGAGCTATAGAGAGGCAGAGAAGGCAGGTGGGCTCTGAGGGAGCGGCTGTAAGGACCAACTAATTCATCAGATGTTTTCCGTAAACCAGTACGTATGAAGTGCTTGCTCTGTACCGAGGTTTATATAAGGAACCGAGAATGCTCTTGTCTCTCAGCCACTGCTCCACTTGTACGAGGATGTGCACACACCTCTGTCCACTTGCCTCTAGATTTCCAGACATGCTGGAGCGAGGAGCAACATTTCTCCCCACAGTCTCCACCGTTGGACCCCTGTGGGGAAAGCAGTCCTCTTGGGCAGGGGGCCCTGGCTTATTTCAGCAGCTGCAGGGGTTGAGCCAACAAACCCTGGCTCCTGCCAGAGGCAGGCCCCAGCTGCTTGCTTTCCTGCGGGTGTCTGCTCTTTGCTTTCCGAGTCCCCCTCCTGTTGGCCCTCTGGCTCCTGCTGGCTGGTCACTGCCCCCTGGCATCATAACTATGAAGTCAGCAATCCTGCTGGCCATTTGCAGGCATAGCCTAGTGAGGGTGGGGGACAGATGTTAGTTCCTTGTCTCCCCCCTACCACCACCACCACCAAAACACACACATATGCTCAATGTGTCTCAGTGCCCTGGGAAGGGGTCCAGGCAGAGAGAGTGATGGGAAGCTGCAGACTCTAGAGGGATGTAAATGGACGAGGAGGGGTGTGTGTGCATGCATTGGGGAGACCAATGGCGGTAATCAGCATGAGACGGGGGGCGCAGCATTGTCCTCGGGCTGTCCTCCCGGGAAATTACATGCCAGCAGCTTCATCCACTACCAGCTGGCATGCAGGCTTGGACCACCAAGAAGCCTCCCACGCAGTTCTAGCTGGGTCACTGCAAATTCCCAGCTACATTGTCTGGCCAGTGTGCTGGCACTAGGACAAGGGAATTGGCCTGGTGGGGTCACTGTTCCCCCCGTCAACACACATACAGGCACGCACACACACTGCTTCCCACCAGATGCCGTAACACTATCAGAATGAACTGACCCTCTACCTCACAGACTTAACTCTCCCCAGCCACCCTGCCCGCTCCACTCTCTCTTCTTTCTGCCAACGCCCCTTTAAAGCCTCCTTTCCTCTTGTCCGCCCTTTCTAAAGTGCAGACTGTTGTCGATATAACCCTTGATAAGAAGCAGTCTCCTGGGGCAGGAGAAGGGAGGGGCTCTGAACTCAACTCCGAGTCTTTCTTCAGCCTGAGATGGAAACTTCCAAGTCACCTGTACAGAACCCCAGAAGAGGGCCCTCAGGTCACAGTGCAGGTACAGGGAGTGTTTTACCTGCTACACAAGCACCCACATGCGGCCCAGGATGGCTGTGAATGCAGCCCAACACAAAACCACACATTTACTTAAAACATTATGAGATTTTCTTGTGTGTGACTATGTGTCCCAATGTATTTAACATGTGGCCCAAGACAACTCTTCTTCCTCCAGTGTGGTGCAGAGACCCCAGAAGTCTGGACACCCCTGCACGACAGGGTAAGAATGGAGACAGATGCCGTGAGTCCCCTACCTAAGTCACAGGTAGAAGCAGAGTGGCAGGGGTAATTTGGGAAGAGCGAGCAGGCAGTGAGGAGATAGGGAGGCAAACTCCTTCCAGAACTGCCTATAGGCACAGGCTGGAGAGAAGCTGTGCTTGAAAAGGCAGAGGGTCAGGAAGGCAGAGAGGACTAAAGAAAGGAGGGAGCGTGTGACCCCTGCTGGGCCTTCTCTGCCCACTCTGCCCCACCCCCTGCAGGGCCCAGGGCCTTAGAAACATAGTGGGGGGGGCGAAGTTAGGCTATGGGGGGGTATTCATTCTCCAGGACCCCCCAACTGAGTGCTCCACACTCTTTTGGCATTAGGTCTGCATTGGTTTGAAGGGAGAGCATTCTGGATATAGAGAGAAGTACAAAGGAAAAAGGGCAGAGAGAATCAAGAATGGAAGTGGAGAGAGGGAAGGAGTGTGGAGCAGGTGTGAGAGTAGAAGAGGGATAGGGATTTGGGCCAGACAGTGCTGGGCCACACCCAGGTGATGGAGGCCAGGAAGCAGCCTTGCCCAGGGGCTGAGTCCCAGCCTCCACTCAGGGAACCTTGAGCAAATACTCCCTGATCCCCACATAAAAGGCCAATTAACGGCAACGTCTCTGCGAACAAATCCGCTAACAGGGTGACAAGCCCCTAGACACCAGCAGTCCCCGTGTTTGCTGAGAGGCTGATGGGAGCAAATTGGGGGATTAGGATGGGGCAGGAGCCACAGGGCAGCGTGCCGCTTCCCGCCTGCCACAGCCCTCCCCAGTCCTACAGGACTCTGAGTTTCTGTCCTGTTTCAGCCTCTGGCGTGATGGAGCCCAGCTGACTCAGGACTGAGAACCTGGGGCTTCTGCACAGAGCAGCTGAGGTCCAGAGTGGTGGTGTCTGCTAAGTGGGTTGGTCATCCCAGAGCTATCCCTCTTACCTGAATGCAACCTGGCCCTGGAGCAAGGGACCCGCATCAAATGCCACCTCTTAGTATAATGGTGCTCCCAAAGAAAGAGGGGGTCACAAGCCCTTTTCCCACCTGCCCCACCCTCAGCCTCAAGGTCTGCCGGAATCGAAGCTGTCTGTAGGGGGCCAGGCTCCCAGCCCAGCTCCCACTGAGAGGAGTTTCCTCTCTCCAGGGGGCTGTCGGGCCCTAAGCCCCCAGCACTTCGTGTTCCGGCCCTGCAACGTCACCAGCAGAGCTGCGGCAAGGGGGTAGGAAGATGCCTAACTACCGGTTAGAGGCCCCTAGGGCTGGCGTGTGGGTTGAGAGAAGACGAGTCCCCCACCCCTTGAGAAAGTGTGGAGTTCCCTTGAGGGCTGTCTGCCTGAGATATTCCAGCCCTTGACTCCGCTTACTCTGGAGTCTACCACCGAGGAGCATCCACTTCTCTCAGTCTAGACCTGTTCACCTGCCCCTCCCCCATCAGAGGTGGCTTCCCCACCAAGGTGGAGTCATCACACAGAACCCAGGGTTGAACACCACCCACCACTCAGCAGTCTGCAGGGCCTTACAAGCCCAGTAAGAAGACTCTCTTTCCCTGAAGCCCCAAGGCCCTCCTAGCCCAGGCAGGTGTGTGTGTTGGGAGAGGGAGGCCCTCGGATGTAAAGAACTCCAGGAAAGTCAGAAGTAGTCTGGGACTAGGTGAGGGGTCGCGTTTCCCCTCCCCACTCCGGAGAACGATGGTGTCAGGTTTGAACAGATTTGCACAGGTTTTGCATCTCTTCTCTTGAGCTTGCATTTAGAGAAACAATATTGCTCTTAGCCTTTGTCCCTCATTCCCTGTCTACCCTTCAGTCTCCCCCCAAAGGTGAAACAATTTAATAAAACATGTCGTAGGAGAGGGATGCAAAAGTACGCAAGTCGGTGGGACCTGCCTACTGATCCCTGGGCTTCTCCCTGCAGTTTTATCCCCGTTCGGTGTCTCTCCAGGAACGCCCCACCTCGTCTCCTGGCCTCTCTGTTGCAAACCCAGTGACTGTAGGCGAAGGGGTGGACGCACGTGGAATTGTTCTCCCCCCACCCCCAACCGCTGCCTCAAACGACCCGTTTCCCGCGTTTCTGCGGATAAAACTCGGGACCTGGGAGGAAACGGAAGCCAGGGTTTCTAGAGCTCGAGGAGCAACCCCGAGCTTTGCCTCAGGTCCCCTAAGGGCCAGGAACGGGGAGGAAGGATTTCTGTTCTCAACTCAGGCGTCCGGAGCCGGACAGAGCCGCCTTTCCCATCACGGCTTCTGTAAGAAGGGAGGGCAGCTCCCGCGTGGTCCAGAACTCGGCTCGGGGCTCGGGGCGGGGACTCCAGCTCGCGCTAAACTGCTCACGTCTCCGGCCCTGCCAGTGGCCGTCGGGGAGGTGGGAGGTGGAGAGTGTCGGATTAATCCCTTAATTACGCTGTGATCGGCGTGGCACCTGCTTTCCGCCGCCCAGCTCCCGGGGGACCGCGGCTCCGCGCGGTGCAGAGAAGGACGAGGGAAGGAGGAGGGCACGCGGAGGCACGCGCGTCACCCGGGCGCCGGCCGGCGGGACAGCGGCACCGTGGCTGGGGCGGAGCGCAGAGGCTGCAGAGGGGCTTGCGGCTCCCGGCCCGCGGGTCTCAGACCCAGGGGCCGGGCCCCGAGCCCCCAGCCCCGGTCCCGGCCGGGTCGTGCGATGCTGCGCTACCTGCTCAAAACGCTGCTGCAGATGAACTTGTTCGCGGACTCCCTGGCCACTGACATGTCCAACTCCAGCGACCTGCTCCTCGGCTTCAACTCCTCGGGAGCGGCGCTCAACCACAGCCTGCTGCCCCCCGGAGAGCCTTCTCTCAACGGTAAGCCCCTGCCCCGCAGGGGTGTCAGGTCCCGAACCGGGTGGGCGGTGTGGAGAGGGAGGCCAAGAGCTCCAGCCCCACGTGTGGACCGAGGGGCGCCCCCCAGAGCCTCCCCGGGCGGTGGGCACCAAGGGGTGATCGGGGGCTTTGAGCACCTGAGTGGGGGGGTTACCTGCGGAGAGCGAGGGTCTGGGAGCAGATGGCGGCCGAGTCCATCCTCCCCAGCGCCCCAGCGCCCCAGCGCCCCAGCGCCCCAGCGCCCCAGCGCCCCAGCGCCCCAGCGCCCCAGCGCCCCAGCGCCCCAGCGCCCCAGCGCCCCAGCCGAACGCAGGCCGCCCCAGCGAGGAGGGCCGCGGCTGGGGGCGGCCAAGGCTGCGGGCACCCACTGTAGGGGGGGCCGCGGAGGGCCGCGGTAGCCGGCGGGCCCGGGCGGAGCCGAGCCACTAGGGGACCCAGCCAGGCAGTCGGTTCTCCTCCGGGAACCGAAGTTTGCCAAGAATTCACTTAGGACGAGAGTGAGCGAGCCGAAATGTTGGGTGTGTTGGCTAAGAGCTCGACGCAGGCGGCGACCATTTCAGGAAACTTAACGACTTTGCCCCTTGGAGATGGGCTCGCAGCCGGCCCACCAGACAGAGCTGCGGCGGGCAGGCAGCGCCGGCGGCCAGGTCGTCAGAGCTAATTACCGTGATTAATAAATGGCTGAGACCGCGCGCTCCTCCCGCGCCGCGGGAGCCTGGGAGAGGCCGGAGGTCGCCCTCTGCCGGCCGCGTCGGGAACTCCCGCCTTCCTTGCACCTTGGCCCTGGTTCCCTCTGGTTCTTTCCCAGCAGGGACCAATTGGCTTCCTCCAGCTCGAATTTGGGGCGACTGCTGTGCTGGGGACCCCAAGGCAGGGAGAAAGGAGACCTGGGCTGTGTGTTTGTGTGTGAACTCCAGGTGCTGAGGGGAAGCCCCAGAGCCCCATTAGTATGACCGTTAGCTATTCATTAGCTTCTGTCGAAGCCTCTCCTGGGACCTAGAATGACAGGGATGAAATTCCAGAGAAAGGGAGCCTGCAGCTGTGTCTACAGGAATTAGGGGAAAGGGCCGACCGTCAAGGTGGGCTATGGAGGAGGGAGCGGGGAGGAAGACGGGGAACGAGCTGGGGTTATCGCCTCCCAGATTCCCAGGAGGTTAAACAGAGAGCCCCCCCCCCCGCCACGCCTCACACACACGCCCGTGCCCACTCAGCGCTCTGGCAGAGTGTTTTCAGTCTGCGCTGTCCCAGTGGGGTGTGTAGGGAAGAAATTGATGGTCACATCTGTGGCGGGGGAAACAAATTCAGGGAGGATGACAATACCCCGCTGGTCACCAAAGCAGCACAAATCTTGGCAAAAACAGACCGGCCTATTCCCATCACATGCGATGGCTAAGGGCAAAGGGAAAGACTGGGGCGCGGTGCGATCTGACTCAGGTAGAGACCGCAGGAACCAAGGTGAGGTCAGGTGAAGAGCCCTTAAGTAATCTTAGAACTGTCACATTTATCAAGCTTCTCCCAAGGGCTTTGCACGCAGTATGATCTTATGACAACCCCATCGCGACTTCCGCGTTGCAGACAAAGAAGCTGAGACTCGGAGAAAGTCAACAATTTGCCCACGTTCTTACAGAAGTTAGTGTGGAAGTTTGAGATTCCCGCGCTAGTGGGTTCCAGCCAACCCCTGAATTCTTCATCATTTCAGGGCCGCTCACCATGGGCTTTGCCTGAACTGGGCCCGCGATGGGAGGGAGGGGAACTGGGTGAGAATCAGAAGTTTCCATCCAGAAGGGAAGTCCAGAAAATTGCCCTCTTCCCTAAGATCGGAAGAGGGAAACCGATCTTCTCGTCTTTGACCCGTTAAAGACACTCGCCCCAGCAGAGCGGCCACTGGGCAGCCCGTCCAGCTTCCTCTCTATCGGAACTCCTAAGAGTGAAGGCTGGAAGTAAAAAACCCAGTCCCGCACCGAGGCTGCAAGCAGAGGTCGCCGCGGATTCTGGAGCAGAGCGGGAGAAGCGGAGTCGCGGTGGGGAGGTGGGGACGTCTCTTAGACCCGGGGTAGGAAAGGATCCAGATTGCGCGAGGCGCAGCGGCGCCTACTGGCCGCCAGGGGTCGCAAAGACACTTTCGATGAAGCTGGGGTCCGCGAGCAGGAGGGCCTCCAGGCTCCGGGGTCGGAATCCACTGCGGTAGATAAGCGAGCAAGTGGTACAGCAGTGAGGCCCGGGGCAGAACAGGCGGTGGGCCGGTCAGAGAGAACCAGCGAAGGGGAGGAATTCCTTTCTCAATGGTTCTTAGCCTCTCTTGGCTACACCCACCTGGAGAACAATCCGCTGAAACCTGTGCCCCCCCAGAAAAGAGAGTTACTCAGATTTCCACTATTATTTGCATTGGTTCAATTCCTGAGACTTCTCAGGACCCCGAAACATGGTTGTCTGGGGTGTCAACAGAAGGGCTCTGTGCGGGCTCCCAGGCTCCGAGGCCCAGCCGATCGCTCACGCCTTCCCTGTCCAGAGGGACCCCAGGCCTGGCCACATTCTCCGTATCCTGCCCAGGACCGCGCTGGGGCGGAGAACCCGGTGCTGGCCTTGGTGTCCGAGTCCCGGAGCAAGGACACCTGCGAGCCAGTGCGGCTGGGGGATGAAACCGATCAGCTAGGAGCGCGGGTGGCCCTTCGCTCCCCACTAGACCTGGGTGGTGGGGACTCAGGTGCCTTGACTCCTTGACTTATCTGCCCCTGTTTGGCGCCTCCTTCCGAGCCCAAGAACGTGGGGCGTCTTCCTAGAAGAAGATACCGGACCCTACAGAGAGAGAGACGGTGGGCAGACAGGGCCCTTTTTTTCTCCGGAGCCTCCATCTTTCCCCAAGTTCCCGGTCTGAAGCTCAGTGTTCCTCCCACCCCCGCAGGGACAAGGGTCGAGCCGGAGGACGCGATGCCGCGCATTGTGGAGCAGCCCCCAGATCTGCTGGTGTCCCGAGGCGAACCGGCCACGCTGCCCTGCCGCGCGGAGGGACGGCCCCGGCCCAACATCGAATGGTACAAAAATGGGGCGCGCGTGGCCACCGCGCGCGAGGACCCGCGCGCGCACCGCCTGCTGCTGCCCAGCGGTGCGCTCTTCTTCCCGCGCATCGTGCACGGGCGCCGCGCACGGCCCGACGAGGGCGTCTACACCTGTGTGGCGCGCAACTACCTGGGGGCGGCGGCCAGCAGGAACGCCTCGCTGGAAGTGGCAGGTGAAGGCCTGTGGTCGGCTGGTGGCCCTAGAGCCTGGGGGCCCGCGGGAGGGCGCGGGGCAGTCCCGTCCAGAACTGGTCCGGCCTCCGCCGATTCAAAGTTTTCCTTTGGGGCCCTAACTTTGGTTTCTAATGCCCACGCCGGGCCTGGTATTTTCGCACCTGTGACGGCGTGGTGGGGGGCGGCGGACCGTTATAGGGGTGGGCAAAAGTAGGTTTACAGCTGCACTGTGACCTTCTTTTGAGTCAGTGAAACTATTGTGATAATAACCTACATGTCTTTTTCTATACGAACAACTGTAAGCCTGCTTTTGCTCATCCCTGCCCCCCCCCCCCCCCAGTCCTCCGCGATGACTTCCGGCAGTCCCCTGGGAACCTGGTGGTGGCCGTGGGGGAGCCAGCTGTGATGGAATGCGTGCCCCCGCGCGGCCACCCGGAGCCAGCGGTGTCTTGGAAGAAGGGCAACGCCCCAGTCAAGGAGGAGGAGGGCAGGATCACGGTGAGGGCCCGGCCGGGCTGCAGTAAGGAGGGGCCGGGTCCCACGCCAAGGTTCCGACGGGCGCCTCCTGGAGAAAGGCGTGAATCCGAGGGTCTGGGAAGGCGGGGAACTGTGCTTTGGGCGATGAGGCAGATCTGAGATCAGGGATGAGTTGAGTAGCGGCTGAGGGCGAGCTGCTGAGTGAGGGATACATGAGGACCGGTGAGATGAATTTGGTACAAGAGGGCAGGGAGCGTGATGCCCCCGGGACCCCTTGGGGAAAAGACAGACCCGATCCCCACCTTGGGCAAAACACCGGTTCCTTATCTAAAATGGGATCCCTTTCCTGGTTTCTTCATGAGTTTGTTGTGAAAACCAAATACATAAATATGCTTTGATGGCTACGAAGGACTAAAGTTAGTGTTGGGACTCCGCAGATCCGTGGAGGGAAGCTGATGATGTCGCACACACACAAGAGTGACGCGGGGATGTACGCGTGTGTGGCCTCCAACATGGCGGGGGAGCGGGAGAGCGCGGCCGCCGAACTCGTGGTTCTGGGTAGGCGCCTGCGGTCCGGGAGTTCCGGGAGCAGAGCCTGGGGGGGTAGCAGCGGTGCAGACCCCTCGCTGTTCGCTCACTCCCACTGCACAGAGCGCCCCTCGTTTCTGCGGAGACCGGTGAATCAGGTGGTCCTGGCTAATGCCCCTGTGGATTTCCCATGCGAGGTGCAGGGGGACCCCCCGCCTCGCCTGCATTGGCGCAAGGACGTTGGAGAACTGCCCGCGGGCAGGTGAGCGTCCCCTGCCTCCCGCCTGTGAGGAGACCCAACCGGCTCAAGAGTGTGCCCTGCCCTAGAAAACTGGAAAGCAGATACCTCTTCACATAGAGAAGTCTGTGTGCAGAGCCTCTGGCCTCACCCTCCCCAGTCCCCACCTCCATTCCTGGAGCTCCTGTCCCTGTAGAGGCCTGCCGGCCTCTGTTCCCTGCCCTGGTGTCTGTCCTGGGGGAGACAGAAGGGGTCTGTAGCCATGGCCAACTCAGCCTGGGGGTGGGGAGTGGAGCAGGTATGAGATCCGGAGTGACCACAGCCTTTGGATTGGCCATGTGAGTGCTGAAGATGAGGGGACCTACACCTGCGTGGCGGAGAACAGCGTGGGCCGAGTGGAAGCGTCTGGCGCCCTCAGTGTTCACGGTGAGGCCCCGCCCCTGGCAGGGGTGGAGTGAAGGAAGGTGGCGGGTGGGCTGAAGTAGAGAAGGAAGGAGAAAGGACAGGCCAGACATGTGGGGTCACCTGAGGCTTGTAGGAGAAAGAGGAGACAGCTAAACAGGCCTGAGCAGGTGGATGAATATCTGCTCCTACTTAAGCCAAGCTTGGGCCTCTCTCTCCTGTTCCCTCAGCCTCCCTTCTTAGCATCCCTGACTCCCTGTTCCGTTTCTCCCCTCCCCTTGCCAGTGCCACCTCAGCTGGTGACCCAGCCCCAGGACCAGGTGGCAGCCACTGGAGAGAATGTGACTTTCCAGTGTGAGACCAAAGGAAACCCCCCACCTGCCATTTTCTGGCAGAAGGAGGGAAGCCAAGTAGGTGCCAGCTTCTCCTTTGGGTCTTAGCCTCTGCTCTTCTCTGCAAACTTCTCTCGAGATTCTGCTTTACCTCCGGTCCTCCCAGGAACACTTGCAGGTTATTTAGGAGGATTAAATAAGATTATGAATATAAAAAGACCTGGAGTGTATCCAATGCTTTGAAAATAAATGATACTATATTTAGGTGGTAGGGAACAGTCTCGTATAGCGATTCCTTGGAACCTTTCTCTGTGGGTCAAGGCTGTCCCATGGATACAGCAAATCCAATTAGATGGCCCTTCCCCAGACTCCTGGCCGCCTGGGCTTCCATACACTGCTCTGGGGAGCAAGTGGCACAGCGCCAAAGTTTCCCAGGGCAGAACTTGGCTCGCTCTTCTAGTTGCTAGAGGCCTCCACCAGGGGGCGCCCGTAGTCACCCCTCTTCAACGTTAGCAAACAAATCCCAGAACACGCAACTGGAGTGAACATAAACTGAAGTAACAACCTAAGTGAGTTCCTGTAAGGGGAGGGCGGAATCTTGCTACTAAAAAACAAGATCAGTATAATAAACTGAGTTGCATGAACCCCACCCCGCTGGGAAACCAGGCCACCTATGACCTCATTTTGAATCCACTGCCACAATTTCCCCAAGGTCTCTAGCATCCAAGTCTGTTGCGTTTTCATTAGATTCTGAAATGAATAAAAACGCTGATGGCAGTAGAGGGTGGGAATGGGTGTCAGCCAGGGGTTCAGCGTGGTGCCATTTACCCTGAGACCCAAACCCACCTCACTACGTTCCAAGTATGTATCTAATATAGTATGTTAGAGCCAGAAAAGGAAGGGGGGAAGTATTGAACATTTATCACACAATGGATTAAAGGGGTTTCATATGATTACTTCATTTAGTCTTCATTCCTATCCTCTAAGAGTCATATTTGGGGAAATTGAGCCTCAGGAAGTTTCAATAGCTTGCGCAGAGCTGGGAAGTACATCCCAAGATCATCTAATAAAAGCGCTCGTTTTTGTGACTAGGTTTAACTAGTTTGTGCAAGATCACGGAATCGCCCGGAGACAGAGTAGGGATTGGAACCTTGGGAGTGCTCCGGATTCGGGCATTGATGGCAATGGGGAGCCCTCTGCCAGCTGTCTGCTCTGTCCCCACCTTGGTTCCCTGCTCTGTCCCCAGGTCCTGCTTTTCCCCAGTCAGTCCCTTCAGCCCACGGGGCGCTTCTCAGTCTCTCCCGGAGGCCAGCTGAGCATCACTGCAGTGCAGAGTGGGGATGCCGGCTACTATGTGTGCCAAGCTGTCAGCGTGGCTGGCAGCGTCCTGGCCAAGGCCCTGCTGAAGGTGAAAGGAGGTGTGTGCGTACGGTGGTAAGACAGGGCCTGTGGCCTGGAAGGAAACGGTGGCTTAAAGAGATCTGTGTTTCTTGGATTCTCCACAAGATGTCTGTAAGGGGTGGAGCGTGCTCCTGAGACATGTCCTTGAAATTTGGAAGTCAGGCACGGAAGTCACTAATAGATGGCTGGTTCCGGGCAGAGGCTACAGCTGGTTATGGAGGCCACATCTCTGGGGGTGGGAGAGATGTGGGGGAAGAAGAGATATGGGGGAGGAGGAGACGTGAAGGAGCCGAGGACGGGACTAGGCGCTGGGTGCCTGGACCGAGGATCCTTCTCGGAGACACCCAAGTTCTTCCTCTCTCAGCCTCCATGGAAAGGCTGCCTCCCATCATTCTCCGGGGACCAGCAAATCAGACACTGGCACTTGGCTCCTCTGTGTGGCTGCCATGCAGAGTGACCGGGAACCCTCAACCTAGTGTCCAGTGGAAGAAGGATGGGCAGTGGCTGCCGGGGTATGACCCCCAGCTCAACCTGATGGCCAATGGTACCCTGTATATCACCAACGTGCAGGTGGGTCTCACCCTGGGGCCCAAGCAGCTGAGAATGCCCAACTCCAGGGAGTACCCGCTGGGACTCGAACTCCATTCTAACCCTCTGCTCTCTCGGACCGCCTAAAGTGTACAGCCTCCTCCCCATCCTTCTGAATACCCGCCTCCACCTTGCACCCCCCCTTGCTCCATGCCCAGTTTGCCAGTCCTCTCCCCTCTCCTACAGGAGGTGCACACGGGCTTCTACAGCTGTGTGGCCCAGAGTTCCACAGGGGAGGCTGCCTGGAGTGCTTGGCTGAGGAGGCGGGGTGAGTTTCTCCTCCGTCCCCTTCTTTGCTAGCACTGCTCTCCAAACGTCCTTCAAGGCGGTCAGTACTAGCCGAACCCCAGGACCGGCTTTATCTTCCCAATGCCATGGCCATGGTAGTGGGAGGAGGAAGGCGGAAGTGGTGTCCTTGGGAGGTGGATGTGAGTAGCATGTGCACTGTGTCCCTTCTACGCCATCACTGTCACAGCTCCAGGCTCCTCTGGGGAGAAGGCGGGCTACATCCTTTCCCCATTCTTCTACTGAAGCATTATCTCCTTACTGCAGAAGACGGGGGAGATTTACCAGACCTGCCTACAGAGCCCAGTACTCCTCCGGGGCCTCCCTCTCAGCCAGTGGTCACGGAGGTCACCAAGAACAGCATTACCTTGACCTGGAAGCCCAATGCGCAGGCCGGAGCCACAGTTACCTCTTATGTGATAGAGGCCTTCAGGTACAGAGAAAGTTTTGAGTGCAAACCTGGAAAGTTAAAAGGAGGGGACCCTGTGTCCTTAAGGTCTCTGCCATTGTGGGGAAAGGCTTGCCAGTTCCCTCTCCCAGGGTGAGGAGGTGTAGGGGGGCCATAGAGGATGGACGAGCCCCGGCTGGTGTGGCTCAGTGGATTGAGCACCAATCCTTTGGCTTGCAAGTCAAAGGGTTGCTGGTTTGGTTCCCAGTCAACCCACATGCTTGGATTGTGGGCCAGGTCCCCAGTAGGGGGCACGTGAGAGGCAACCACACATTGGTGTTTTCTCTCCCTCTCTAAAAAAAAAGAGAGAATGAGCGGGAGTAGGCAGGTTGGAGGTCCCTGGGCTCAGAGACCTCTGTCACTTCATTCCCACTGCAGCCCAGCAGCTGGCAACACATGGCGGACAGTGGCGGATGGTGTGCAGCTGGAGACACACACCGTCAGCGGTCTGCAGCCCGATACCATCTACCTGTTCCTGGTGCGCGCCGCGGGAGCCTGGGGCCTCAGTGAGCCCAGCCCCGTCTCTGAGCCCGTCCGTACCCAGGGTAAGGCCAGGGTCCCTGGCTCGTGGGTGTGACATGTCATACTGCACATGGCACGGTGGCAGCTCTTTCCTGCTGTGCCAGGGCTACAATGGTGGCTGGCAGGTCATGCTTCCCTCTCACTGAGTGGACAGGAGGAGGAGGAAAAGGAAGGGGAAGGGAAGAGGAGAAGGGGAGGGAGAGGGGTCAGGGAAGAACAAGAAGGTGGGGAAGAAGAGAGAGAGAGGCAGTGGCAGGGGTGGGGTGATTCAGCACCTTGATGGCTCCTCACTTCTGAGTCTCTCATACACAGCTCAGGTAGAGTATCAGGACTCCCCCCACCCCAAGCCCCTCTCGACCCTGGGGTGTGCCCTGGAGCACCAAGCGGTGCAGTCTGTGGGACGGGGCTGAGGGAGGACTTAGCAGACAGTCAGTCCTGACTGCCTGTCCCTGCGGGACCCCGCTGAGTGGGCTCTCTGGTCAATAGACAGCAACCCTTCCAGGCCAGTGGAGGACACATGGAGAGGCCAGCCAGGACTGGCCGAAGTGGCCGTGCGAATGCAGGAGCCTGTAGTCCTTGGGCCCCAGACCCTGCAGGTGTCCTGGACTGTGAGTGTGCCGTAGGGATGAGGTGAAGGGCGCAGATAATGGTGGGGGATGTAGGGGCCTCCAAGAATGGTACAGGAGAGTGGGCAGCGAGCGGCTGGGAGAGCTGGGTACATGGGGGAGGGGCTGGGCTGGGAGAACTTGTGTGGCCCCAGCTTCTCCTGGGATGCTTCCTCTTGTCTCCTACAGGTAGATGGCCCAGTCCAGCTGGTGCAAGGTTTCCGGGTGTCTTGGAAGGTAGCAGGTCCTGATGGGGGAAGCTGGACAGTGCTGGACCTACAGTCCCCAAGCCAGCAGAGTACTGTGCTCAGAGGACTCCCCCCAGGGACCCGAATTCAGATCAAGGTGCAAGCCCAAGGCCAGGAGGGGCTGGGTGCTGACAGTCTCTTGGTGACTGGGAGCATTCCTGAAGAGGGTAAGGGGGTGGGGCACCGAGCTGCTGGATGTACAGGAGGGAGGTGGGAGTGGGGGGGATGGGAGTTGGCAGGGGAAGAGCGAGGCGGGTGGGTGGGAAGGGGGTACCTTCGTTCCCTGAGGTGTCAGAGCTGGGAGGGGGGAGCTTGGGGCCTGAGGGCCAGCTTGCAATGACTGTGTCCTGCTCACCGAGTTCCACCCTGGCCAGCCCCCAGCGGTCCCCCCCAGGGAGTGGCAGTGGCCTTGGGGGGTGAAGGCAACAGCAGTATCACTGTGTCCTGGGAACCTCCACTCCCCTCCCAGCAAAATGGGGTCATCAAGGAATACCAGGTACAGGGTGTGCAAAGGGACTGGGGAGGAGGGAGAGGAGGACCGGGGGCTAGGATTAGGAGCATCTGGTGCTGGCTTTGTGGCTGGGGATGGGGCTTTGGAAGGGGAGAGAGGTTTAAGTGTTCCCTCTGGGCTGAGTTATGCCCGGCTAAGGCCCGCTGTGCCGTTCACAGTGCCAAGTTTCCACGCGAGGCCAGAATTCCGTTTCTGACTCTCACCCTGGGTCTCGGCTTTCCCAGATCTGGTGCCTGGGGAATGAGAGCCGCTTCCACCTCAATCGGTCAGCGGCAGGTTGGGCGCGCTCTGTGGTGCTCCAGGGACTGCTGCCAGGTGTCCCCTACCGGACCCAGGTCGCAGCAGCCACCAGTGCTGGCGTGGGTGTGGCCAGTGCCCCGGTGTCTGTGCAGCTGCGTGAGTCTGGAGGTGGGGGGTGAGGGGCGGGCAGGGCTGGAAAGTGAGGGGGGTCTCGGAATGGCTCCTGGGTTTCCGGGCCGCTCATGGCTCTGACCCCCACAGCGACCCCACCGGAACTGGAGCCCGCGCTCGAGGTGGGCCAGGGGCTGGCGGAGCGGCTGGCCAGGGTGCTGCGGGAGCCGGCCTTCCTGGCAGGCGGCGGTGCAGCCTGTGGGGCGCTGCTCCTCGGGCTCGGTGGCGCCCTCTGCCGGCGCCGCAGGCAGCGCAAGGAGCTCAGCCATTATACAGGTGAGAGCGGGCGCGGGGCGGGGCACAAGATTGAGGAGCCTGCAGAACTCCAAGGGAAGAGTGGGCGTGGAGGAGGGGGGATGGGGAAAGGGGCTTGAGTCTGGGGGTGGGGTAAGACTTGCCCTTAAGATGCCTTTTTTTTTTAAAGTCTGGCAAGGATTTATTAGGAAGCTTATTAGTCGCAGTGAATGAAAAGCCATGGACAGAAGAACGGAGATCTCCAGATTCTGGCACTGGGCTTAAAACACTAGTTAGAAGCTAATAAACACTGGCTTACCTAAGTCCCAATCTTACCTCGACCAGAGATACCCATGAGCATAGAAATGAGATGCCCACGCTCTCCCCAGACTGCTTACCTAGGCAGTCAGTGTCCGTAAATGGGATCCAGTTTGGAGAAGAAACACGCTCGTGGGGGCGGCCCTGGTAGGAGGGGTGCGGTCAGGAGGGGGTTTGGGTGGAGCCGCCCGCCAGCTGTCAGGTGGAGGCCAGCTGTATTCATCCTTCCGAGAGCCCCTGGATCAGTGGTTCGAAATCTTGGCTACACATGGGAATCGCTTGGGGAGCTTTTAAAAGAACACCGATGTCTGAGTCCCTCTCACTCCTAGGAATTCTGATGAAATTGGTCCAGGGTGCAGCCTGGGTGGTAGAATTGGACCGGGGCCAAGGAGTGGACAAGAGTGTGGGTATTTCTGACCCTTTTCCCATTTCCCCTCTTCTTTCTCCCGCGGGATCCTGTTCGGAAGCCTCCTTTGCCTACACACCTGCAGGTAAAGCCGCCGTGGGCTGCCTGCCCTGTGGGGTTCGGACCCCAGCACAGGCTCTTCTCTGACCCAGTCTCCCCTCAACCTCCCCAGTGTCCTTCCCACACTCAGAGGGCCCCTCGGGAGCCAGTTCCAGGTAAATCCTCTCAACTCGTCTCCCAAGCACATCGTCCCTTCCACCCTGCTCTCCAGCCTCGCCACCCCGTCTGCCCTGGATCCCACCACCACCGCTGTCCCACCGCCCCTGACCCTCTCCGCCCTCCTCTACTTTCCCCAGCCTCTCAGGCTCCCTGCCCCAACCTTCACACGCTCTCCCTCAGGCCACCGGTGGGCCTTGGCCCTGCTCCCTACCCTTGGCTGGCAGACTCCTGGCCCCACCCGTCTCAAAGCCCCTCGGCCCAGGAGCCCAGGGGAAGCTGCCGCCCCAGCCATCCCGACCCAGACGACAGATATTACAATGGTGAGGAGTTCTAATTCCCTCAAGGGCGCACCTGGCCCCAGCACCCTTCTCTTCTCTCAACCTCCTGGGGTACACGGAAGGGAGCTGAGGAGCCCTAGTGTTTCTGAGGCTGGTGAGCCCCCAGGAGGATGGGAATTGGGGGAGTGACCCCTGCACCCTGGTTTGGGAAGTAGGGTTTGGGGCAGGGAAAGAAGCGGTCCGGGGGGCTCTCCCTTTGCTCCCCATTCTCCTGTTGTCCTCTGTTTTCCCTTGCCTGCCCCTGCCTCCTCTCCTGCGCCTCCCTCTCTCTCCTGCTCAGAAGCTGGAATCTCCCTCTACCTGGCTCAGACGGCCCGGGGCGCTGCTGCCTCTCCAGAGGGTCCTGTCTACAGCACCATTGACCCTGCTGGGGAGGAGCTGCAGACCTTCCACGGGGGCTTCCCCCCAAACTCCTCAGGGGACCCTGGAACCTGGAGCCCGTACGCTCCCCCGGAATGGAGCCAGGGAGACAGCGGTATGACTCCAGTTCCTCGTGCCCCACGCTTCCCCTCTGGGACCTAGCCCAGCACTTCTGACAAGTGTCACCTCGGCCTCCTTCCTGCCCAAATCTGGGTGTGCCCCGTCCTACTCTCCTCAGGACCCAGGGGAGGCAAAGTGAAGCTTCTGGGGAAACCTGTGCAGATGCCTTCCCTCGTCTGGCCAGAGGCCTTGCCACCCCCTCCTCCTTCCTGTGAGCTGAGTGGCCTCCAGGAACCTGAGGAAGAGCTTGAGGGCGGGTAAGGATGCATCCCACCACAGATGCCCTACTCCGGGAGCCACCTGCAGGGGAGGGCAGAGAGCTGGGAGAAGAAGGGAAGTGGTGACAGGAAGGCCATCCCCACCCTCCTGCCTCTTTTCCCCAGCTCAGAGCCGGGAGCGTGGTGCCCGCCAGTGCCTGAGAGGAGCCAGCTGGCAGAGCCCAGCTCCAGTGGAGGGTGCTTGGTCCCTGTGTCCCGAGGGGAGACCCCTTCTCCCACACCTTCCTATGGACAGCAGTCCACAGCCACTCTGACCCCCTCACCTCCTGACCCTCCCCAGCCCCTCACTGACATTCCCCACCTCCACCAGGTGCCCAGGTAGGGAGGCCTAGAGCCCCTTGCACATTCTAGGCCCTCAGTACATACCTGTTCAGTGGACGGATGGGTGGAGGGGTCTGGGCTGCAGAGGTCTCATGGCTGTACGAGGGTGGAAGTGTGGTTCGGGGAGGAACCTGGAGGCTAACGAGGTCTCTCACCCCCTTCGGATGGTTTCTCCATTGGAGTGACTTTGCAGGCTCCCGGGGTGTTTCAGAGACGGGGCTTTCCTCGTGCTCCGCTAGCCCGGGAGCCTGTGTGGGGCCGGCTCTGTGTTGTTCATCTGGGAAATAGGCTGAGTGTCTGACACAGTGCCTGGCACGTAGTAGACATGTAGGGTTTGTCGAGTGAACACACACTAAGGCCTTATGTCATTGCAGGAGGGTGCCCCTGGAACCAAGTTCCCCTCTCAGTGGGTCCCAGCCCACTCTGAATAGCCATGAAGCGAGGCCTGCAGGCCTGGCGGCTGGCCCCACAGCCTCCCGACACTTCAGCCCCAGCCCTGTCCCCAGCACGGCCAGCAGTGCCCCAGGTGAGTCTGCAGAACCTTGGCCGGTCCTGCTGCCCCCACCCCAGAGCTTGTTTTCCCTTCCCCCCAGATCCCTCACCTTGCTCCTCTCCGGCCTCCTAATGTCGCAGGGAGGACCAGACAGGTGCCTGGGGAGAGCACTCCTCCACTCCAAGGACCCCGTGCCCAAATTCGGAAGAAGCCTAAGGCTGTTCCCTACAGGCGGGAGCACAGTCCTGGGGGTGAGGGGGCCAGGGCCTGGGGGATGGTGACAGTCAGTAGTGAAGACAGGGAAACCAAGGGTGAGCCCTGGAGGCTGGGGGCCACTGGGGGGTGGGGGGTGGGCGGAGCAGGCTGACCTAAATCTTGGCCCTGGAATGGGGGTGGGAAAGGCTGGTACCAGGGAAGCAGGAAGCTCTGCTGAAGCAGGTCTGTCCACAGACTTGCCCCCACCACCCTTGCCGCCACCGGAGGAAGAGGCAAGCTGGGCCTCGGGGCTGAGGGCAGCAGGCAGCATGTCCTCCTTGGACCGGGAGCACAGTGGGGAGAGAAGAATGGTGCAGGCGGGGGCCCTGGGGGCCCATCGGGGCCCTCTCCCGGATGGTAAGGGGGGCCAGGTCGGCCGGAGGGCCACTGCGATGTGAGAAGGCGGGCTTTAGGACCGGGGGCTGACGGGACAGTACAGACAGCGCCATCCATGGACTAACTCCAACCCAGTGCACCCCTCACTTTCAGCTGGGTTCCTGAATTTGATCAACACCAAAGACACTTGTCTCTCCAGCTGCCTCTGAGCAAAATCCCCTGAGGTTCCCAAGGACTGAAGCCCCAGTGAGGAAAAGAGTGGGGATGGGTGTTCTGTCCCTCCTTTCCCAAGGACGGAGTTCCCTGCAGGTTTCTGAACACACATTATATCAAGGCCGTGGGCTGGGCACTCTGACTCTCAGCCCCCAGGATGACCCGAGCCCTTTGCCCGCCCTCAACTCTTCTCCCAGAGCTGGGATGGCAGTTGGTGCGGCACAGCGACCCGGTGGTGGCATTCTGCCACTGCCCGGGCCCAGCTGCCCTTGTCTCTTGTGCTGCAGAAGAGGCCTGGGCCCCTTACGGCCGACCGAGCTTCCTGTCCCGGGGCCAGACCACCAGCACCTGCTCCACCGCTGGCAGCAACTCTTCCAGAGGCTCCAGCAGCTCTCGGGGCTCCCGGGGCCCTGGACGAAGCCGCAGCCGAAGCCGGAGCCAGAGCCAAAGGCCAGGACGGAAATGCCGAGAGGTGGGGGCTAGGGAGGGTGGACCAAGGAATGACTGGAAAGAGGAGGATGAGGAGGCTTGTAGGATGTGAAAAAGAGGGGGCCCAGGGAGTGAGGGGCAGGAGGAATCCTGGAGAACGGTGACAAGGGTCAAGGCAGGATGACACATTGTACAGGAGGCTGGGGTACCGTAGACATAGATCAGGGGCAAGGCTGACGAGAAAAGAGGTACATCCCCTCTTGTGGCCTGTTTGCTCTGGGCCAGGCCTTGCAAAACCAGTCTCTCTCCCCGCCCCTCCCTTTCTCTCTCTCTCTCTCTCTCTCTCTCTCTCTGTCTCTCTCTCTTTAGGAACCAAGATAACCCTTGAGATAACCGTTGATAAGAATATCCGCAGTTCCCTGGCCCGGCACCCTGGATGGCAGCCCCTCCCTCGGTAAACGAGGGGCTGGGAAGAGGAGCAGGGAGGGGTCTCTTCCCTCCCGGCAGTGAAGTAGGGCTCCCGGAACAACTGGCCTAGGAGCCAGAGAGACAGCTCCTTCATTGCCATCTCTTCCTACCTGGGACCCATTTGCAAAAAAGACAATAAAGAGTCTGATCGGAGTTCTTGGCCATTTGTCTGCTTTTTGCAGGATGGGGTGGGGGGGCGAGGCAGCCTCGAGGGGGCGTGGATCAGTGCATTTCCTTTTGAACTTCTCTGTCAAAACTCTGCATGAGGGCAGGGCTGAGACCCGACCTGTCCTGCCTCCCGAAGAAGCTGAAGTCACTGTCCCCTCAGTTACAACCAGAGGGACTTTCCCAATGACCAACCAGAGGAAACTTGTCCTGCCCTCGGAGAACTAAGCCAGGCTCTCCCTTCTTGCCTCCTGGGGGGGCGGTATATCTTCTCTTGTGCAAGGAAATATGCCGTGGTAATAATAATTTTTACAACTGAAAGGAAGAGGGAGCTGAGGAAGAAACCTGGCCCAGAAGGAAAAACAGGTTTTCAACCCCCTGGCCCCCTCCTCACAGAGGGCGTGTGCAAACAGTCACTTCCTGGTCCGATTTGGTCAAGATGTGATTGGTTGGGCTGACCCAGAATTTATACAACTTTTGGCCATGAATGCCATAGTCACTCCATCACTCAGTCAGTGCCACTCACGTGTCGGCTGAGGTCTGTTTCCTTCTTGTCTGTTCTGCCCCGGGCTCAGCAGGCCCTCCCTGGGCTCTCAGGACATCGCCCTGTGCTCTGGGCCCAGCCTCTGACTTTTCCAGCCACTTTGGCCTGAGCGCCTACAAATCCCCTTTCCTCCTTCCGTCTATAGTGAACAGGGCTGGGGTGTTTTTAAAAGGAATTTTATCAGGAAGCTCAAAGAAAAGCAAAATCCTTAAAAGGAAAAGCAGTGAGAGAGGGAGGAAGTGTGTCTGCAGCACTGGTCCCGCCCCCACCCCCAGCCCCGCCCTGCTCAGCCTCCAAAACAGCCTCCAGTAGAGCTTCTGCGGTTTGGGGTGTTATCACCCCCTTTCCAATGGACTCTCCCTGAAGGTGCCCTTCTGAGCTCCCCCCAGCCTGAGAATTCTCTCCTTGACCTTTCCTGCCCCGGGTGAGGAAGGTGCCACTGCCTGCCCTCAGTGACTTTCCATGGCTTAGGCCGTGGGAGTCCTGCTCCACCATTTCTCTGTTTCTGTGGGAGGGTGCTTGCTCCCTGGCCAACGGGGACGGTGGTCCCACCTTTTGTGAGATGAGCTGCTTTGCCTCTTTTAAGAAACCATCCGGGACTGGTCTTCAGGGAGGGGCTGGGGATGTTGAAAGCTAGGGCTGTCTTCTCAGGAGAGCGGATCCGGCAATGCTGCAGCCCTCCCTTTTCTAGATTCTGCTTAAAATTTGATGGATGATCTAATTCTCCCCTTAGTCACAAGACAGAGCTGAATGACACTCCCGATTGCCAACGAATACTTGCTCCCTTTCTAGCGCAGGTGACTCTCCCCGGATCTCCAGGGGCCCTCCCCGAAATGACAGACGATCAAGGGAACGAGCTCACAGAACCTGAGTCATTGTTGTTCTACAGCATCAGTTCCTTAAGCTCACAGTGACAGCAGTGTGAGGAGGGTGTTCTGTCCCACACTCCGCACCTCCCTCCCTGGGTCCTTCTGGAACCTTGGCCTTGGTGCTGGGTTCCACCTCGTGGCCTCAGGCGCTCGGCCCTTGTTTCCTTCGCATGGCACTATGGGAACAGAGGGCCCACGTGGAGCAACGGTCCAGTGAGGCCGAGGGGAGGCCTGAGGAGCCCCTTCCCCCGCAAGCTGCCATTGTGCCCCAGAAAGACCCCTGGCCCCCCACTTCTCGTGATCCTCGTGGGTGGGAGATCAGAAGGTGGGTCACTCCTGAAGCCCAACAGGTGGCTGTGGCACTGGACAGAGCAGAGGAAAAGCAAGGGTGGCAGGGGGCGGGAACTCTGCTGCCAAGGCTCCAGGTGGGCTTGGCTCTGATGTTGTGTTGTTTCACTGGTCTTCACCCTCAAGGAGGGAAAGCTCTCCTGAGGCCCGTGGGACAAGATGTGCCCACCTGCAGAGGTGCACGGACTGAGAGCTACAGTCTAGGGCCCAGCTGTCCCTCAGGGCCAGAGGCTTCAGGAGAGGGAGTCCGACTCTCTTCTCAGGAGTCTCAGGGACGTGACTCAGGAGGAGTCTGTAGGAGAATCAAAGGACAGTGGGGTTACCCCCCTGCACCTGTCTCTCCTGCCGCATCCCAGACTCCCTCTTGGCTCCTCCCCAGAACCACACAGGCCCAGCTGTCGGACACTCACTGCCAGCCTTGGTGCAGGACAGCTGAGATGACTTCTCTGGGGACAGTTCTAAGAGTCAGGGGGCCAGGGAGGCAGCCCCCTGCGCAGTTGCTGTATGTGGTTGCTCTCCACGGCCTCCAGCCAGTCTGCCCTCCACTCCCACAGGGGCAGGGAGAGGGTCGGCGTCAGGAAGAGGTCGTCCCGGGGGGAGGGAGGTGGTGAGGCACCTGCATGGGGGGTAGACACATTTGCGGAGGATTGGTCTTCACCCCTGGGAACCAGTTTAGGGCAGAAAGCTGGAGGCCAATTTAAGGCATACACCCAGCCCTAAATATAACCCAAACGCAACTTGGCCCACCCGTCTCAGCGGCCCCAGCCCCGGGGACAAGAGGACGGTCAGTCAGTTTGTTTAGAGAGAACGTCTCCGCCTGGCCTTTTGCCCGTACGCTCCCTTCACCCTCCCACCCCCTCCAGATGGGAACTTCTGCCCTGAACACTCCTTGCTCTCATTCACCGCAAGCCTGGTTGTTTTTCTCGGGGGCAGAGGGCAGAGTTAGGGTTTGTGGGATGGGTATAGGGGTACTGATAGAGCAGGTGAGGACAGGAACACAAAACTGCGAGGGAAGCCCTGACCGCCTCTGTTGACGTGGAGGTGATGGTCCTCCTCTGCAGACGTGTGAAGGGTCAGCCCAGTTGTCCCCCCACCACAGCCACACACAAGGTGAGAAAGGGCTTGGAAGCACAGCAGAGGTACAGAGACGACAGGACTTCCCACGCGAGGAGGACTCCGAGACTCTGGCCGGGGAGCCACCTCTCCTGGAGAGGCGTGTCTGGCGGAGAGGGAGGGGAGTGGATAACGCAACTGGCTGCCCCCAGCCTGCAGACTTGACAGCCTGTCCTTGTCCTCATGGGTGACCTTGGGCCTCATGGGTGACCTCGGGCAAGTTAATGAACCTATTTGACTTCCAATAGCCTCTTCTGGAAAAGAAGAAAGACTCTGCCCCATAAAGGTGTTGTTATTGAATGTGCATAAAGTGCTTATCATAGAGCCTGAGATGCAGTCAGCATTTTAATCGAGACTAGCTGTGTTAAGGGACCACGACAACAACGAGACCACGAGTAGCAGGAAAGCCTCGCCTCTCGGTCGGAGAGGAGGGGGTCTTACAGGAGCTGCGTCCACTCTAAGGGTGGGGGGTGACCTAACGTACCTGTGAAGACGCAGTCTGTCTCCCTGGGCTCCAGACCAAAGCCAAGGCTGTCCACAGCCACCGCCAGAGCCCGGGCGAAGTGGGCATCCGCGAGGAAGGAGCCGTCGGAGGAGCTGACCAGGCTGGCTCTGGCACTGGGGGCGTTGTCCTCGGAGGCCGAGCCCCAGCCATTGGCCAAGGAGCCCTCACTGGGGGTGGGGGTGAGGCAGGGCCGAGGTGGGCACAGCAAACCCCTCCCCTCGGACTCTACCCTTCCTCCGGCCCTGCCCACGTCCGCGAGCTCCGATGCTGTCGGAACGCTGATGTACCCGTAGGTGCTGGGGGGCGAAGGAGCCCGTGGCATAGGAGAGACAGCGTTCCTGGGAAGAGGCGAAATGGGAGAGAGTGGGTGGGGTGGAAACATTCAGTCTGAGACAGGGTGGAACCAGAGCATCCTCGAATCCTTCTGCTTTCACTCAGGCCACTCACCTGGGCGTCTCCTCCCCATCGCTGAGCTCCAGGCACAGGGCCACCTCCTCAGGAGTCAGCACACTGTCCTGGTCCTCCCCCAGGGATGACAGGGAAGAGCTGGACAGGCGACTGGAGGTGGGGCTGGGGCCAGAGAGGGAAGAGGCCTGGTGGCCAGAGTGGCAGGCGATACCCGAGGGGATGGGGGCTGCTGGCGGTGGGAAGGACAGGGGAGCTTGGGGCTCCACCGAGTGCCTGATTGGGGTAAGACAGAGATGGCAGGGTGGTTAGTGCCATTCTGAGTCCCTGTTCACCCCTCCTCCAGCCCCGTCCAAGCTCAGCCAATATTCCCCACCCCTCAACCCCCAACCCTGCTATTTGACCCCTGTGTCCTCTTACTGGGTCTGTTGATTCTGAATGGGGGGTCCGTGAGAAGAGAGGGGTGCTGGTGGGAGAGGGCGAGTCAGCTCATAGGAGGAGCCGAGGATCTGCGGTCCCAGAGCCCGCCAGGCAACCAGAGCTCGCGGCGCAGCTCCTGGCCGTGAGAATGGCAGAACCCCGTCAGCCCCAGACCCCAGCCTGCTCCTGCCCGCCCCTCCCCTCAGTTTCCTGTCCCGATGCCCCGCCCGCCCAGCCTCCCCAAGGACAGGTGAAGCCAGCTGTCGGGGCTGGTGGGCCCTGGCACCCCCCCCTCACTGCCTCTCTTCCTCTCACCTGGGCTCTGGGACAGGTTCTTGGAGACTTTACTCCCCACCCCCCAGGCGCAGAGCTCTGCAGGGTGGCTGGCCCGGAGCAGCGGGGAGCTGTTGGCCTGGTGCAGCTCTGCAGACAGAGAGGCCACGTGAGGGGGGAGCCAGGGTGGGCCTCTCAGACCCCGACAACAGGCTGGGCCTTCAGCCTTGTCATTCAATCACACTCCAGGGCCCCTGAACTCAGGGAAAAGAGGGAAGAAACTCCTCCACCTTCTTCCCACCCCATCAGGCTGAATGGAGTGGGAGGAGCACTAGGCTTAGAGTCAAAAAACAGGCCCTCGTGGTCCAGCTGAGCCATGCGCCAGCTGTGTGACCTTCAGTAACTCCACGGACCTTTCTGAGCCTCAGTGTTATTTGTAAGCACCCACTTCAAATGATGGCTTTGCCCATGAAATAAAAATAGATCAGAGCTCCAGGCAAGACTCAACAAAGGAATACAACAGTAAGTGGAACAACAAAATCGATATTTCTCTTTCTCTCTCTCCCTTCCTCCCTCTAAAATCAATAACTAAAAATTGAAAAAAAAACCCTATTCTTTTTTAAAAAAATTGATCGGGAAGTTCCTGGCACCTAATGGCTTCTCCTTTACTGTGTCCATTCCAGTCGTCCTGTCCTCTACCCTCACGTGGCCGCTCTTCTCAGCCGTTCTGCCCTGCGAAGACACACGCACCTTCTTTTCTTGGAGAGAACCTGTTCATTTCTGTCTTTGACACTGTGACAACCTCACGCGGTTCTGGTCAGCCCTGCCCTGAGAAACCTGCGTGTCTCTCACCCGCGGAGGTGGGTTGGACTGTGAAATTGTGCTGAATGCGGGTAAGACAAAGACAAGTCGGCCCAGCCCAAGCCAGGCGGGACGGGCAGAGGGGCTTCAGAGGAGGAAGGTGTGCTGGTCTCACCCAGAGAGGCAATGCCCCGCCCATAGATAGTCAATATTTGTTGAACGGATGAGTGGCTGATGGATACTATGAGAGACGCAGGTGTTAACACAAGTGCACGTGACTCACACAGGTGAATCACGTAGGAGCTGGCAGCTCTCACCCTCAGAGACGAGGATGAGTGAACTCTGACAGTAGAGAAGCTGAGGGAGCTGAAAGCGGGCCCAGCCGTGTGCAATGCTTCCTGGTCAGGCCAACAACCAAGTGGATCTAAGTTTAAACCAGAGAGGAACCGGGTCACAGAAACAGAAAACAATAGATTTCCCCAAGACCAGGAACTAGGACACCAAGAAAAGGAGGGCAAAGGAGGAAAGAAACAGCTTTCAGATTAGCCCCGTGATCAGAAGCCCAGACCGAAGACCAGGCAGGAGGTGTCTAATCTGACCTCGCAGAGCTGGGGGCCTCCGGGGGACAGTTTGGAGCAGAGGCGAGACTGGGAGCCCACCTGGGCCCTGGGAACCCAGGTGCACAGTGGCCAGATGTCCACCCCCGGGGATGAAAACCCACACAATGGCTGGACTGCCTCCGTCCAAGTTGGCTTTTGTACTTCGGCTGGTTTTGTTTGTATACATTCCCTGTAGTCGTCAGTGACCTAGGGAGGCCAACTTCAGGTGCTCCAGCTCCGCTACCATCAGCTTCCTCTTCTCTAGTGCCCGGCTTCTTAAGGAAGCTCAGAAATGGGGACCCTTGTTGGGTGGGTGTCAGTACAGAAAGGGAAGGGAAAAGACCAATTCAGAAAAGGCCGTGTTTGTTCTGGCCCCTCCCATCGCCTCTGAAAGACCCTGCTAACAAAAAGCCTCCTCCCACCTTACTTGGAATTACTTGGCTTTTAGTCTCAATGTTCTTTTAATAAACTACACAATAAAAGTATTTTTAAGGTTAGACCAAATCTCATCGGCTATATGTGAATTGCAATAAATATTTGTTTAAATAAACAATGAGGATTAATGTTCTAAGAGGGGCTTTACCCTACATTCAAGGCCGTGCCGTTCTCCACTGGGGAGCTGGTTTCTAAATGAGATTTATGCAACCTCTTTTTAGTGGGTATTGTATTGCCACTAATGCAATGGCTTTGAGGCAAAGCTGTGGAAAAAATGCCAGCTTCGCTAATATTTAGTGTCATAAAATTTTGGATATTGGATAAGCTCTTGATTACTCTGGATCCATATTTGTCTTAATAAAAGTTCCATGATCAGTTGTAAGAAAATTGGCTGTTGAACATTTGTAGGTCTCCCTGACTGGTGCAGAGGGGCCATGAAGAGAGCAGATGGGGAGCAGGCCGGGCTCGGTGGTGGGAGACAGGAGTCAGCGGAGGGCAGGCTTTCCCGAGGGTGCTCCCAGGGAGGTCAAAGTGGCCCTTCTGGGCGGACCTCTCTGAGTTCAGGGTAGAGTTCTGCAGCTCACTGATGTGAAATTTTGAACAAGTTACCCACTTCTGCCCCTCTTTCCCTATCTGTAAAATCCGAGAAACCATATCAAGTCATCGTGTGGTGAAGATTAAATGACATAAAGGTAAGCAAAGCCCCTAACGTAGTAGTGGTTGCTAAAGAAACAGACCCTGGAATTATTTCTCTCCAGAAAGTGAAAGCAGGAAGTCGGAGATGTTTTGCAGAAGGGGAGTGGCCCTCCCCAGGGAAGTGAGTGGGGAGTTGGGCCTGGCAGCTCATGTGCAGCGGTTCACGGGAGCGGGGCTTCGGGCCGGCGCTGTTCACATTCTGCCAGGTTCTAGAAGGACTAATGTGCCAGTCAGGCACTTTCCTTAGGCTTTGCGCCCTCAGAGGGCAAGGACTGTATCTGGGGTCGCTTGGGTCCTGTGTCTGGCATATACAGTGGCGCTTGTTAAATGTTCATTGAGTTGTGTTGGCTGCAGAAGCAGGGCCCCCTGCTGGTGTGGCCAAACTGAAAACCTCAGCGTAAGGGAAAGCTGAGGCCAGTGACTCCTAGCGGGCTGCTTTGGCGGTGGGCATCCCCTAGGACGAGGGAGTCAATACCGAGGGTGGGGTGCTACGTATGCCTGCCTTCAAAGCCCCAGGCCACACTCCCACCACACCCCCACTCCTGGTTCCTCTTCCCACCTGCGCCAGGCTGGGTCTGTCTTCCCTGTCCTTACCCTGCTTCTTTTTGGCCTTCCACGCTTCTGCGGGGTCCCCAGAAAGGCGTGGGGAAGAGAGCCCCCTGCGGCCGCTGAGGCTGTCTGAACTGGCCCAGGGGCTGGAGAGCCGGGCCAGGTGGGCTGGATGATGCCTGGTAGCTGAGGCCTGGGGGCTTGGCCGGGCTGGGGGGCTGGCGGGCACCTCAGCGAAGAGCGAGCCGTAGAAAGTTCTGGTGTCAGGAAGCAGGGGTACACCAGGGCTGCGGGGATCCCAGGAGATCACTGCCATACAAATTGACAGGAGGCTAATATTATGGTGAACTCATCCTGCCCCTCCCCCATCCCTCCCGCAGCCATGGGGTGTCTGCTCCACCGCTGGCCCCGCCCCCCACTGGGCAGGCTCACCGGAGCGGCGGCGGTCTAGTGGGTCCCGGGGGTCCACCCCCAGCCGGCTGCTAAGGCTGCTGCTGCTGCTCAGGTCCCGAGAGCCGGAGGTGGACCTCCAGGTGTCCGCCAGCCAAGGGGAGTCACTGTGGTCCATCCTGTGGTGGTGGGGCAGTGGGAGGCGGGGCACGAGAAACGGGGTGACATGAGAACCAGGGGGCAGCTGGAGGGCGTGAGGAGATGGTGGTAGAGGCTTTATTCTGCCTACTTTTCAGCCCTTCCAACTCCTTAAAACCTCTGACCCAATGCCCCAAACTCAGTGTCCTTTGCTATTCTAGAATCAGAGGATGTCCAGGGTGCCCAGAGCTAGGAGGTATTGGAGAAACAGCTGTGTGCCAAGATGAAGAAAACATGTATCGGGAGCCAGACAAACCCAGTTTGAAAATGCCCGTCTGCCGCAGCCCAGCTGTGCAGGCCCGGGACTGAATCTGTCGGTCTCTCTAAGCCCCAGTTTCCGCATCTGGAGAAGTAACAACAGGCCTTTCATGTATGGCTGATGCTGAGAGCTGGGATGGAATGTGAGATCGGTGGCCGGCAGAGCAGGACCTTGCTCTGTGAATGCTCAGTTCTACCTCTGTCTAGTATCTTCCCTTCGGACGGGCGTGGGGCATGCTGGCTGCCTGAGCCGTCTTTCAATGACAGGGATCAGAGCAAAGCCCTTCTCTGCCCAAAACCTTCAGTGGCTCCCCGTTTACCCAGAGAGAGCCTGGCCGCCTAGTATGGCTCCAGGGTCCTTGCTGGTCTGGCTTCCAGCTTCCCCGCCTTATCCTTTGCTCTGACCTGTCTCGTACGCTACGCCCCAGCCAGACCAAATGGCTTCTCTTTCCCTGGGAACGCAGAGGCTGTTTCTCACTCGCCCTCTTTGGCCTCCTCCTCCTAACTGTCCAGGTACGTGTGAAATCTTCCTCCCGTATTCCCTACCCTAGTCTTCTCCAAGTGTCTTGTATATGCACTTCCAGCTGTGGTTGCATTCATACGCCAGCATGGGCATCTCTGTCTGGACTGAGTTCCGGGCAGATGGAGACTATCCAAAAGGAATGAATGACTCTCCCTCAAGGACAGGGATACAGTCCCGGGGTGGAAGGGCAGAGAAAGTTCAGGGCAGAGCAGACAGTCCAGCAGTCACTAACGAGAAAGGCCAGTGAGCATAGGACAATGCAGGGACACGGCACCAGCTTGGGACCTTGCTCTGAGCTGAGAAACTGACAGCAAAATGGCCTGGCACATAGTAGGTGCTCAGTAAACTTCTGCTGAACGGTGCAGACCTGGGATGTGAAACCTCCCAGAGGAAATCTGATGAGATAAAGAGCAGGAGGATGTGGGCAGATGAAATGCTTATTTGCTATAAAGCTCAGCCAGCAGGATTAGAAAGGGTGCTTTCTTTCTCAGGATTTTATCTCACACCCGCTGGCTTGCTCTGGCAGCCAGCCACACCTGGAGCAGAAGTACCTGCAACTCCCAGTGACCGAGAACAAGGAGTAGGAATCTACGCTGTAGGGGCAGAGTGCCCTCTACCAGGACAGACAGGCGGGTGGGTTATTGTGAAGGAATATGGGTCCATGGGTTCAGTGATTTACCGAGAGCAAAGGCACTGCTAGGTGAACACTGAGTGGACAGAGAAAATCAGAAATTAGGCTGGTCCTCCCATGCTGGGTATTCTCCACCCAGGAGATGAGTCGGCAGAAAAATGTAGTCAGTACATTAGTGACAAAGAGGCTGGCAACAAGAGCACTGGATTAGGAGTTCAGGAGGCCAGATGCATGGCCTTGGGCAAAGTCACTTAAGTTTATGACTCTCAGTTTACTCTCCTGTCCAGTGGTGTGACACCAACATCATTGAAAGAGAAAATAAGTCTCGCTCAGAGCTGAGAAGAGATCCAGGGGTGAGGACTCCATGCTGCCTGAATTCTGTCCAGTGCTCTGTCCTAGTTCCACTAACCCTTGTCCCCCGGCCCTCCCTCACCTCGGCCACACCCCTGTCACCTCTCACCTGTGTTTTAGGATGGCATCCTCACTGGTGTATCTGTACAGACCTGAGAGCGAGCAGGAAGAAGGCTAAGTCCAGAGTCCCCAGCATCAGGCGGGAGATCTCACCCCCCCATGGTGCTCTGACGGGACCCAGGGAGTGCTGACCACCTGCAGTCCACTTCACGGTCTCACCTGGGCCCAGGTGCACCCCAGCTCGGCGCCGGCGGTGGACACACACAGTGATGCCCAGCAGTAGTAGCCACAGCACAACACCCCCGGTGGCAATGACCTCTGGACGCCTCAAGGTGGCTCTTAGCTGCTCCAGGGTCCACAGACCATGGTCACTGAGTTCTTGGGTGGCTTGCTCCATGGCCTGCTCTGTATGGGATGGGAGCTCAGGGGTAGGGGCAGGGGAGGCACTGGGGGTTGGGAAGAGAAGGGAAAGGGGCTGGAAGTGGGAGGTGGGAGCAGGCAGACAGGAAGGTGGGGATTGGGGCTGAGGGATATAAGGGAGACCTGTGGATACTGCCCTCACCTAAAATAAGGCAGACGGGGCTGCTGGGCACCCCAGCCCCAGCCCCAGTGACTGCGGCCACCTGCACACAGTAGGAACCTGATGACTGGGTGGCAATCTCCAGCTGGGTCTGCTCGCCTGCCACCGTCCAGTTGGTTGGAGGCAATGAGCTGTTGCCCAGGCTCCACACCTGAGGACAAGAAGCAGGGGTGAGCAGTGCCCCCAGGGCACTGTCCCAGCTGCTGAGCCCTGCCACTAACTCTGCAGATCAGACTCTGGGCTGGTGGCCATCCTGCTTGCTGTTTACCAGAGAACACTTCCCCCTCCACCTGTACCCACACTTCTGTTCCTGTCTGTGCCCTACGTTTCCGACTTTAACCTCACTGTCCACATCTGTAAGTTGGGGATAAGAGCCCAGGCGGACTGTGAGATGAAACGCAATCAGGTCGGTAACCGCGTGGCAGCATCTGGCAGACACACTTAGCAGCAGGAAGCGTCCCTTGCTTCTCATCACAGGTACCTTTCTCAGTGCCCAGCGCAAGGGCATGCAGGGTGCCAGGGGAGGGGGAGGTGCTGCCACCCCTAGGAAGGGGTGTGTCAGCCTGCGGGCGTACCTGGTAGCCACGGATGACGCCATTGTGGCTTTTGGCTGGTGGTGGCACCCAGTTCACAAGGATGCTGCCATTGCCAGGTTTGAGGGTCACCTCCTGAGGAGGGGCACTGGGCACTAGGGGGAGGGAGAGAGGCTTTTAGGAATGCTGAGGGGGAGGACTCGGGGAAAGGGCTGGGATGGGGACACAGGGCCAGAGGCCACACTGATGACAATGAGACCTCTGCTCACTGACCAGAGCAGAAGGGAGTCCAGGAGCCGGACCCACCATCCCCCCGCCCCCAGCCTGGAGAGTCCTCCAGGGCCCCCAGACAAAAAGGGGCCAGAGGGTCTATTATAGGGTTCTGGGGCAGCTGTCCCTGACCTTGTTCGGGCAGCCTCAGGAGCAGCACGTTGCTGTCAGGGCCTCGAGCCCGGCCAGAGGATGGCCTCACCTTGAACTCGTAGTCTTGGCCCCAGTGGAGGCCCCCCAGCTCCGCGCTCTGCCAGCCTGCCAGCAGGGCCTCTGCCCAGGCGGCTGCCTGGCCCCCCGGCATGGTCTGGGTCCTGAACAGCGCTGTATAGGACTGAGCAGGCGCAGCAGGGCCGCTCACCTGGGAAAGCATCCGGAGAAAGGCGTGGGGCTCAGGGACTCATGACCAGTCCTTTCTGGAGCCCCGGCCCAGCTCCCACCCCTGGGTCCTGGGCCTCACCTTCCAGCTGAGCCACACAGCAGGCCCAGCCTTGGTGCCCTTTGAGGGGTCCGGGTTCAGCAGGGTCACGTTTTCTAGGTGAATGCGCACAGCCAGAAGCTCCAGGGGTTCCCTGTAGCCCTGAGGCTCTGCGGGAGAATGAGGCTGGGGTGGGTCTACAGGCCCAAGTGAAGGAATGAGGAGCAGAGCACCACTTGGCCACCAAGAAACCCAAATGCCCTGTCTCCCAGGACTAGGGCACAGCGATGTCCACTTTAGGCTGGGGAAACCTCCTCTGCAGTGGGGTCCCCGCCACTCTGATGCTGACCCCAGCGTGAGCCCCACATACCCTGACCTCAGCCCAAACCAGACCACGGCGGCCTAACTGGACCCCCACCCCCACCCCTCGCCACACCGGCCCTGACGTTAGCCACCCTCCCTTACCCTGGACAGCCACCCTGGCCGCCCGGCTCTCCCGTTGTCCTGCGTCGTTGGTGGCCATGCACATATAGGTCCCTTCGTCACTCTTCTCTGCTCTAAGCATCATCAGGGAACCCCTGGACACCTGTCAGGGCCAGGTGCCTTGTGAGTCCCCCACGTGGGGAGGGGTTCTGCCTGGGGAGGGAAGTTTAAGGCCTCACTGCCTTCCTTTCCTCAAGTGCTACAGGGGACTCAAGGCCGGAAGAGGGGGTCAGTCCCTCAGGGTGAGCCCGGGAGAGCCCAGGGCAGGAGGAGGTGTGGGGAAGGGAGCCACACTGACCGTGTGCCGCCCCGGCTGGAGGGCCAGTGGTTTTCCATCCTTCCACCATGAGACTGTGGGCTCTGGGTGGCCCAGGGGAGGCCCACACTTCAGGATCACCTGCTCGCCCACTGTGGCTACTGTGTCCTGAGGCTGGATCTGGAAATCCTCCTGAAGGACTGCGGGGAGGACGGAGGCTCTGCAGGGAGCAGTGTCCAGTCCTCCCTTCCCCAAAGGTCCCCCCTCGGTGCCACCTGCCACACCCGCCTCGTTCTGACTTGTGTCCGCTCTCAGAGTCCCACCTCCCAGGGGTCCCGCCCGGGATCACCCCATCCCAGCTCCCTCCTCTGTTTCCCAGCTTGGGCCGCCCCTCACTGACAGCCCCTTGAACCTCCCTCACCACTGGTATTTCACCCCAGCCATGCCCCGCACTGGCCTCCCCTCCCAGGCCTCACCAGGCACAGACAGTCGGGCACCTCGGCTCACGGCTGTGCCCAGCTGGTTGCTGGCCTCACATGTGTAGATGCCCAGGACTGTGGAGAGGGCCTGGCTGTCGCGGGCACGTCCCCGGGCCGGGGGCTGCCACAGCAGCAGGGTTCCATCAGGGAGGAGGTTGTGTATGTCTGGAGGCTCCACGCTTAGGGGCTGCCCGTTCAGCATCCAGCGGATGGTGGGAGGCGGCCGGCCTGAGGCTCGGCAGCTCATCCTGGTGGGGCCAGGGTCCTGGAGCAGCTGGTCCTGTGGGTGGACTAGGATCTGGGGTGGGGAGTCCTGGGCCATGCCTCCTGGAAGGGAAAGGGGGCGGAGCCTGGTCTGACTGCCAACGCCACCACCCCCTCCCCTGCACACCTCATCTGCCCTCTCTCCTCTGAGGATTAATTCCCAAATAACGACCTAGCTGGAAGAGGAGCGGGCGTTCTGAACTCTCAATCTGTCTGTCTCTCTGTCTTACACACACATCACCATCATCATCTCTAGTGCCCCTACAGCAAAAGGAAGGCAAAGGAGCAAGGGGGGCTCTTCTTCCCTGGCCGGGCCGTGGATCAAGGGAGCAGGGACTAGGAGAGGGGATGGCCACACTCACCCATGCTGAGCAGAAGCAGGAGAGGCAGCGGCCACTGGACCCCAAGGAGGCCTGCCCCTCCAGGGCCCATGGCTGCTCTCAGGTCTCTGTCCTGGTCGCCAGCACTTTGTCCTGCTGCTCTGAGCTCACAGCCAGGGAAGGAGGGGCAGGCGCGGGCTGGTGGTGGGTGTTTGCGGCTGAGACTGCCCAGGAGGGAAGCAGCTTTGAGGAAACCGATGCTTCCTGCCTGGCCCTCCGTGCCTTGAAGAGCTGGGAGGAGCCCGGAGGAGAGAGACTCTCTGACCTTGACCCTCTAGTCATTACCCCTGACTCCAACCCCAGCCCTACAGTTTACCTGGTGACCCAGTCTGGGATTTTTTTTTTCTTTCTTTTTCCTTTTTCTTTTCTGATTTTATTTATTTATTTTTAGAGAAGGAGAGGGGAGGAAGAAAGAGAGGGAGAAAAATATCGATTGGTTGCTTCTTGTACGTGCCCCCATTGGGGACTGAACCTGCAACCCAGGGACATGCCCTGACCGGAAATCGATCCCGTGACCTTTCACTTTGCGGGACAACGCCCAAACCACTGAGCCACACTGGTCAGGGCTAGTCTGGGATTTCTTAAAGGTAATCCTCACACTAACCAAAACTCTAACCATAGCCTTGATATTTAAACCGTATGCTTCTATTTACACCTTGAATCCCCACATTTATTCCTTTGCTTCCGAGTGACCCTTGCTAGAGTGGAACAGAAACCCAGAGGTGGGAGCTGTGGGCACAGCGTGTAGGAGCCGAGGGCAGAAGGTGGGCTGTGGCCTAAGGAAATGAAGTGGGGTGGAGCGGTCATGGCTCGGTCCACTCCCCAAGGATAGATGGGGCTGGGATGGGCATAGGACAGGAGACAGGAAGGATGCAGGGGCTCTGGACAAGCTGGAGAGGGCCACCGTGTGTTCCTTACTTCACATGTCTTGGAGACAGGTAAAGTAAGCTTCTGGGAGACCTTGGGCATGTTCCTTAACCTCCACAAGTCACTTTCCTTACCTATAAGTGGCAATAATACCTGTAGTGTGTATCTTGATGTCCAGAATAAGAATGAAATGAGATAAAACATAACTCACCTAATGCACTGTAAGTGATCAGTGAGTTTAACCAGTATTGTTATTTTCATGCACAAGTCCATCACTGAAACTATTCAAGCAGCCTCAGCAGGGACGATTTTCAGGGCCTGGAATGGTGGTTGGAGGCCACAACCTTTGAGAATCTTCCCGGCCCTGAAACCTTGTGTCTGCTGCAGGCCTGTAGCTTCTGAGCCCGCAATGTCAGCGCTCACACCAGCCCCCTCCCTAGAGAGAGGCTGCATTCTCTTCTCAGAGCCCACCTCCTGTTTACAGGTCTCTTCCTCCCAAAACTGGAATCTCAGCCATTTCCTGGAGCTGTTCCCGGAAAGCCAAGGCTGGGCTCTGGGGGCTCAAAGGAAGACTGTCCAGCCTTTGTTTCCAATTGTTCCTGGCCAGCTCCTCTGAGGGGCCCCTAACCCAGCTGACTCCCTCCCTTCCTCCCCCTTCCCAGCCTGGCCTCACTGCCGGCCACAGCCACAGCCCTAACAGCCCATCAAGGGTTGGGAAGACCCCCTTTACAACTCCTCTTTCCCCTCCAATGCAGACCAAGACTGATTAAGATAATTCAAGCAAGAGAACACCCTGGTTTCAACACCCTGTGCATGTCCAAGGGGTGGAGAACAGAGTGAAAGTAACAGGGTGACAGAGGTGGAAGGACAGGGCTCGGGGTCAGGGAAAAAGCTTGGTGTTTCAGAGGTGGAGGAACCACGGGCAGTGACAGAGTCCATGGCATGAGTGCCAGGCAGAGTGGAGCAGAGTGTGCAGGGCCGTGGATCTGCAGAGCCAGAGTGATGAAGGAGGTGTTCGCATGGACACTGAAGTCGGCCAAGGACGTGGTGAGACAGATGGATTTAGTGCGCACACTGCGAGCTGTGATTTCCCGGATGCAGAGCCCCGAAGGCTGCCTGGCCCCAGCTGCTTGCTTCCTAGGAACGTTGCGGTCCGTGGTCCCTCATTAGTCTCTTCTGCTTCTGCACTGGACTTGCAGAGATGAACCAAGTTCTCTGCTAACGATTTTAATGCCCACTTGATTTTACTCAAATGTGTATAATCCAGAAAGATGGTGTAAACTTCCCTCAGGGGAAAAGATGGCAAGTGCCAAAGGAATTCAGATTCATGGCTGGCCCTGTCCTCAGCCCAGTGAGATGCAGCTCGGAGACTTGCCAGGGCGGTACTGCAGGAGCAGAGCCCCAGAGGCCGTGGCAGCCCGAGTGACTGCCCCACAGTCCCGGCCTCGTCCCTGGAGATGGCCTGCATTGCACTGCATTGCCTTTCACTCCACTGCATTCTGCTGCACTGTATGGCATCGCATTGCATTCCATGACTTTGCATTCCTCAGCATTCCGTTCCACTACATTCCATTCTAGCCTCTCCATTTCCAGGCTCTGGAGAGCCAAGTGCTAAGAACTGATGAGGATAGAAGGGGCCAATTACTCTGAGCTATTTCTGGGGCACATTAGGGCTCCTTCCCCTTACTTGGTTCAAGCATTGAAGGCACTCAGGGATCCAGGGAGCGATGGCCAAGGGGACTCCCCAACAGTAAGGTGAGTCTGGAGAGTTCCCAGAGACCACAGTGCTCATTTCCAACATCCTGTTTCATTTCCACACACTGAGGAACAGCTGACTGCATGAGTCAGACGGATACTTAGTCAGTGGGAGTTGCCTTCAATCTCAAGGAAGCTCTGCTCCTTGCCCAGGTGATGTGCTGACCCAGTGACCAACTGGATGACCTTGTGTCGCCCTCTGGTTTTAAAGTTTTGTGTTTTGTGAGTAACTCATAGTTGCTTGTAAGAGGGGAGGGGAAGGGAGAAGACAGGGATGGAGTGCTTTTCCAAAGGACCTTCCAGAGGAAATTTTTCCATCTGTGGCTCTGCCTTCTTATTTCGTGTTCAATGAATATACAGCCAGGTATGTCTGCTGGCCAAGATGATGGAGTAAAAGGTGAAAATTCAGGGGGGACTGAAGCCAGTTCCACTGGGTTGAGATCCCGGAACCACAGGCAGAGAGACCTGGAATAAGTCACATAACCTCTCTGATCCCCACTTTCCTTGTCTGGGAAATGTCTGTGCAAACCCACAACATTTTGGTGGACAGGACGATGCTCTGACCACCTGAGCCACCTGGCTAGGGCTCTCCTTTCTGATTAAAAAAAAATCTCTACACTAGAGTCAAAACTATTCTGACATATTGTCTTCTTAAAGCTTAATTTTTTCACATGAAGTCTTCCATCTATTACTAATTGATTATTTTATATGGCTTGAAGTAGGGATACATTTTTTTCCAGGTAGTAACCAATGATCCCAACAGTACTTATTGCTTAGTACCCGTGTCTGGTAATGATTTCTTGGTCACACATCAAATACGCGTATAAGTATAGCTTGTATCCCTGGTCTGTGTGTCTGGTCCTGCACGAACAGCACAGGAGCTCAACCACTAGAGCTGTATAATAAGTTTTGATGTTGTGGTATAAACTGCAACAGGTTTTTTTCTTTTTCTTTCATAAAGCAAGTGCCTTACTGGAGCTTTGATTTCCAAGGCATCTATTTCAGAGTGGCATCTACCTCCGTGGAGGCTTTTTTAAATAAACACATTGCCAGTCATGCCTTACTCAAAGGGTTGGGCTGCCTCCCCAACTGAGTTTTCTTTGTTTTAGAGATCTTGACTGATTTCAATAACTGACCATTTTGGGACATTTTCTTCCCTGCTTTAAATTCCCTCTCTTATGTTTTAAATTCACCGATCAAGAGTGAACCCAGGCAGCCCTGGGCCCACAACCTTGCTGTGTGGCCCCGGTGGGCTGTGTGATTCCCAGGT
The DNA here is from genome assembly GCF_021234435.1 of Artibeus jamaicensis. NCBI lineage: Eukaryota > Metazoa > Chordata > Mammalia > Chiroptera > Phyllostomidae > Artibeus > Artibeus jamaicensis. The sequence continues at coordinate 10,767,332 of NW_026522052.1, read as the reverse complement.
CCTGGGAGTAATGAACTTTATTTTTTCAAAGTTTCTTGGTGGCTTTTGCCAAAGGGTATCTTGTAGTCATAATAAGAACCACAAAGCCGGCTCCCACTGCATCATTCACGATACTCTGAGGGCAATGCAAAACCGGTATCCGGTGGCTGATCCCTGCCCCCTTCTTTTTCAGAAGGGTCTTGGCTATATTTGTGCCTTTCAGCTTGTCAAGTTCCTTGAAAAGCTTATAGAATTGACTGAATACATAGAAAGAACTGACACTGTATAACAGTAACTCTGCCTACTCATGGACCTGCATACCTCCTTCTTTATTCAGGCCACCTTTAATATCTTTTGACAAAGTTTTATAATTTACTTTATATAGATCTCCCACATATTTTGTGAAATGTATTCTTAGTTAACTTGTTAAATCTCCTGTTGAGATTATTTGCAAAGATTGTTGCAATAATCCCTACCGTCCCTTTGCAATGCTTCCTGCCCCTCCAGGAAAGAAGTGGAATATTTTTCTGCACCCCTTGGAGCTAGGTCCCTTTGCAATGCTTCCTGCCCCTCCAGGAAAGAAGTAGAATATTTTTCTGCACCCCTTGGAGTTAGGCTGCTTTGTAAATTACTCTGACCTGCAGAATTTGGGGGCAGTGACACCATGGAGCTTTGAAGTCTAGGCCTCAAGAGGTTGTGCAGCTTCTGCTCTTGACCTTGTAAAACACAGCTCTGTGACTACCATGTGAAGAAGCTGTTTAGCCACAGAGAGCAGAGATGAGCGGTTCTAACTGAGAATTTGAAAACTTACTTGCCAACAGCCAGTGTTCATGGATGTGCCCGTGAGTGAGGCCGTTGTCAGCATCCAACTCCAGCTCAAATTGCCAGGTGATACTGTCACGTGAGTGACTTCACACAGCACCAGCAAATGAGTGGCCAGGCCGTGTCTGGCCCCAATTACTGACACAAAGAATGTGTTGAAATAAAATGATCATTCTTTTTTAAGTCACTCAGTTTTGGAGTGGTCTGTTACAGACCTATGAAGAACTGAAGTATGCTAGTATTCTGTCTAATAGTTCATAGATGTTTCTGTGTTTTCTATGTAGAAAAATCATATACTCTAAATATAATGACATTTTTGGTTTTTCATTTCCCACACTTACACGTTTTTGTTTCTTTCTTGCTTTACCAGTTCAATGTTGAATACAAGGGATGATCATAATTTCATATTTTTCGTCTCCTTGTTTGTGTGCCTTATTCTGAATCATTTCTTCACATACATCTTCCAATGAACAAACTCTTTGTCTATACTTAATGTGCTGTTTCATTTGCACTTTATTTTAATAAGTTATATTTTTACTTATACGAATTCTATTTTGTTTATTTTCAAATCTGGTCACTTTTGCCAGTCTCTGGCTGCTTGTTAATTTTTGCGATTTTGCCTTTTATTTATCTAATATAATTGCTTTATATTTTATCGCTGATAAATCTCAGCATCCAAAGGCCTTGGGGGTCTGAGTCTATTGCTGCTTAGTCTGCTGACTCATTCATGGTGATGTGTTTGCTTCTGCATTTACTGACCTTTCACCGCAAACTCTCCTGTGGTTGGTCTCAAGCTCTGAAAATTTTAGGATTTACTTTTCTCCAGAGAGGATTTGCATTTTTATTTGAGAAACCTAGGATACTGCCAAGTGGGGACCCTTTCCGGGACACCAGCTAATGCAGGAGTCTCAGGCCCAGCTCCCCCACCTTGTCCCTGGTCCACTACCGGGCTGTACAGACATTTGTCCCTGGGTCACCCACGTTGTGTGAGGGCTAAGGGCGAGCTCTCATACACACTGATCCTTCTGCCTGGAACATGCACTCTTTCATCATTTTTTCTCCACCTGATTAAGTAATCTTTCTATTGCAAGACTAAGTTCAGGCCCATTCTTTCCCTAGATACCCTAACCCGGGTTAGACAGCACTCATATGCTCCCAGCACAGCCTGCATCTACCTGGGCTGCCACTGCATCCTCCATCCTGTATTGTAACAACCTGCTGAGCTGCTTACCTGTCTGTCTTCCTCCCTGAGACCTCATTTCCGTAGGAGCCAGGGCAGAGTTAGGCTGTTTCCCCAGTGTCTATCACAGGGTCTGGTCCAAGGTCAATTAACAAGTGTTTTTGAATAAACGAAAAAAATACCTAAATGGATGAATGGGTGAGTGAGTGATGGTTTTGGAATGGACAATTTGGGGGGTTGCAAAGAGGGTGGAGGATTGTGAAGGAAGAGGAGAAGAAAAAAGGGAAATGACTCATGTTTGAAAGTTTGTTTTGTTCTTCTTGCTTAAGTGGAAGAGAGTCGCCATTTCATTTGGTCAAAAGTTTATTGAGCATCCAGTATGTGCTAGGCACTCTGCTAGATGCTAGAAATACAAAGATGAAGATCCAAACAAAATAAAATAAAAACAAAACCGACTTCCTTACTCTCCCACCCTTCAGCCCGCTCTCCCCACCCACCCCAGGCAGATATGGCTGGAGCCTGGGAAGCTGGGCCTGGGCCCCAGGGATTCAGCAGCAGGACATGGAGCACAGCAGGGCTCTCAACTCCTCTCATGCTATCCTCCACCCCCGCCTCTCAGGGCCGACCAGCATGTACCCCTTCTCCAAGTGCTGCACCTCTCATCTGCCTGAGCAACCTACCCTGTGTGCATTACCTCTGGGTGAGGCACCTGGGGAGGTTAGGAGAGCAGTTCTGGTTAACCACGGACTGCAGCCCAAATGAGCAGGCAAGGGCTGCTGGGCCGGGGGAGCTGCCAGGTAAAGGTGGAGGGCTCAGCTGGAGATATTTTTGCTCTTGGGACTGGGACAAAACTTGCTCCAGTGTGAAGGGTGGGGCACAGGGGACTTGGGAATTGCTCTGTGAGATGGTGGAGAGCTGGAGCTGGAGTTTAGGAGGTTGAGGAGGGGCCAGGGATGCAAGTACCCCCAGAGGCACCAGGGATCAGAGGTCAGAAGACCCAGAAGGTCTCCTCCTTCTGCTTTTTAGTTGCCCTCTCTCCTCACACAGTGGATTATTGTCTCTCCTACAAACTGTTCCACAGGCGGGGGCATGGGCAGGGCCTGGCTACACAGTGGCCAGCTTCTCTGAATTCTGCTGTTGGTGTGGTTAGGGAGTCTGCCCTTCTCTTGTCTCTTGGGATCTCAGTATCTGGGAGCAGTGCAGGGAGGAGGCAGGAGGCCAAGGGCTGCCTCATATCTTCCTCATGTCCTGGGGAGCAGTGAGCCTCCCTCCCCCACCCCCACCCCCCATTTCTCTGCAAAGACAAATCTTAGTCTCTCGCAGCTGGAGGGAGCTCAACAGCCTTTCCGGGAGGAATGATTGTTGAAAGGCTTGTGTTGTAAGGAAATGGGAGAAGGCGTAGGTGTGAGGGTTAAACACAGTCCTTCACTTCATCTAGCTGCCTGGGCCAGGGGAGGGCGAGCGAAACCCCTTCCCTCTAGAAACAGACGCTTAAGAACAGCGCTCTGCAGACACTGGAACTGGCATTGGACTTTGCTTAGTTCAGACTGTTGTGCGTTTTGGGCGGAAGGCCTCTCTCATCTGGGCTTGCGGGAAAGAGTGCGCTAGTCCTTCAAAGGGGAGGGAGGTGCGCTGGGAAGCAGGAGAGCTCCCTAGGGAGGGCACGGGATGGTAACAGGAGTTAGATTACTGATGTTAGTTTCCCTAAGACCTTTGAAGGACTGCACAGGAAATGTAATAATCTATATGGTCCTAAGGGGTACAATCTGTATCCACCGGGAACACTGCCGGTGAACCGGAATCAAACGCGACCCGGTTTCCTCCCCAAATCACTCTCTGGCGCCCCTCTGCGTCCTCCATCTGCACTCGCTCACCCAAGTCCTCAGACGAGACCCGAGCACCCCGAGCGCCCCCGCAGGGACCTCCCCTCATCCAGCTTTGCAGCCTCTCCCACCACCCCGGCGGGCACCCGTGAGGGAGGGCGGGTCCCGGACGGTTCAGGCGCTGATCCCCACCGGGCCGGCCTCCTCCTGCTCCCGGATCAGGCGCGCGCCCGCAGTCCGGAGTGAGCGCGAACGACTAGGCGAGCCGGGCGCCCTAGACGGCGACGTGTGCGTCCGGCCCGGGGCAGGGGAGGGCACCGGCGAGCGTGGGTACCGGCGGGCAGAGCGCACCGGCAGCCCGGGTGAGCGGCCGGGAACTGCGGGTGACACGGAGTAGGCGGGCGGGCCTGGCTCCGTTGCGCTCCGGGGCTCGGTCGCAGGCTCCTCCTCGGTCTCCGGGGCGTCCTGCAAGGACATGTGCCAGGGTCAGCGGCCAGAGGCCAGGGCTAGGGGCGCATCTGGTGGTGTTCCAGGGCGCCAGGAACAATGAAGTGAAGGAGATAGTTCTCTACATCCTCCCACCTCTTGGAAGGAGGCAGACAAAGGTCTGATTTTCCTGTTTTGTTTTTGTTTTTGTTTTCAATGCACAACACTTAGCATGGTGCCTGGCAGGTAGTAGGTGTTCAGTAAATACTGAAATGCATTAACTTGAGTGCTTTGTCTCCTTATTGTCCCCTTGCCACCTGTCTCTGACAGCCTGGGATAGAGTTAGTTATGGAATAGAGTTGGTGTCCAAAGACCTAGGCTGGAAGCCTGGACCTGTCACTTAGTTCCTTTGTTGATCCTGGGCAAGTCATTTCACTTTTGTCAGCCTTATTTTTCTAATCTATAGAGTGGAGATGGCACGAATACTTCTCATGTTATTCTGAGTTCTATTAAGGGATATCCCTGTGGTATGGCTTCGTAATGCCAGGACGCGGCAGGGGCCCGCAGTGCGTGTGAGACACCCAGCCCAGAGCTGCTCACCTTGTCCTTCAGGATGTAGAGTGCCATGGGGTTCTTTCGCTCCTGCTCCGCGCTTCGGGGAAGGGCATCTGCTGCACAGGACAACGGATGGGGTGGCTGGCCCGGTACGGGCCCTCTCCCCATCAGTCAGCACCTATATGCTGCTCCCCAACTGTCCAGCCAAGTCCCCACCACAGCTTCCACCAAAGGCTCAGCAACAGGTGGGCTCCTACCTTGGCCGCACCGCTCCCTGCTCTGTAGTCTTCGAGCTGTTGGTGGAGGAAGGGGCCCTGCAGAGCCGGCTTCCTTGTGGCCCACTTCCGCCTTTTCCCAGCAGCCTGCTGGTCTAGGTGAGGACTGGACCGGCGAGTGGGCCGCCGGGAGCTCACCTTCTGGTTTCAGGCCATCATCATTCTGATCCATGTATTCCAGGGAGTTTTGTTTCTCCAGTTTCCTCTTCTTTCTGTAAACCCACCCAGCAACCCATGAACACAGCTGCCGAGTGTGAGCAGGAGGAGGTCTGGGGTGGGGGACATAGGCAGTGCGATGGCCTTAAAAGAGGCCTGAAAACAGGAGGATGGGCTGGAATGAGTCACATCTAAGGCTGCCTCCTGCTGGTTGCTAGCTGTGGTGACTGTTGGCGAGCCATTTAACCCATGTGAGTGCCATTGTCCTTATCTGTAAACTGCAGGTGGTCATACTTAAAAGGTAGCGCACTAATGCCAACCACAGTGCCCAGCCCACGAAAGGTGCCCTGCAAGTGGAACCATTGTTAACAGTGCAGGGCTGTCGGGGGCTGTGAGCACAAGGAATGATTCCATTCACGGTACACACAGTGGTGAGAGGGCTCTCCTGGGAAGAAGTGCAGGGCCCTGGGAAGAAAGCCATTTAAAGAGACTTAAGAAGAGAGCTTGGGGTTGTGGATGGAAGGGTTGGGGTGCTCAGGGTGTGGAACTTGAGAAGTTACCCAGACTTTTTGGAGGGTTTCCAGCAGGCACAGACCGTCACCAGAGTCACAAGGAGGAAGATGCCTCCTGTGGACAAGATGATGTAGAGCGAGCTTCTTCCTAGGGAGAGAGAAAGGCGGAGAAGTGAGAGAGACTTCAGAGGAGGCGCCAGGTGGGGTGAGGAGGACTTCCTGCAGGGGATGGAAGAGCAAAGGAGCCCCTGGTGGCATGGCTGGCCCACAGCAGAGCGTGCCCAGAGCCCGCTCCCCAACTGTTGCCGTCCTCTATGGAAAGTTGGCCCCATCTCTCTCTCCCTCTGTCTGGTATGTCCGTAGCCCCTCATGGGCACTGTCAGGGCTTTGAGTCCTAAAGGGAGGGCAGGCAGGGGGACTCACTGTACACAGTGATTTTGATGGGCAGGCTGCGGCCCTGGCTGATGGGGTTCTCCACCACACAGCTGTACAAGTCGTCGTCCTCCATGAGCACGCGGGTGATGGTGAGTACCTTTTGGTCAGGGGACAGGAGCATTCGCGAGTCATTGAGGAGAGGCTTGCCGTCTTTCAGCCAGGTGTAGCTGGGCTTGGTGCCGTTCTCATGAGAGCAGTTCAGGGTGAAGGCTTCGCTGAGCTCCAGCACAGTGGTCGAAGCCACTAACACCTGTGGCCTTGAAATGGGCACTGAGCCCGGGTAGGGGAGCCTGTGAGCCATGGGCCAGAAAGCTTCTCCCTCCCCCCTCTTAGCCACCTTCAACACAGCACAACTCAATTTGTGGTTGGAGAGGCCCTTCAGAGATCGGTAGTCAAGTTCTTTACCTCCACCCACCCACCCACCCACCCACCCACCCACCCACCCATCCCGTCCATCCATCCATTTATTCACTCATTCACTCACCCATTTACCAGCTATTTATTGAGCATATGCTAAGCACAGGAGGTACAATGCTGAACAAGACAGCCATGGTTCCTCCCCTCATGGACCTTCCCTTCCCTTCCCCCCAAATACCTTTCCGAGATGTCTTAAACTGACCCAGTGTGGAACTACGAAGCCTAAGTCCCACTGTCCGGGCTCAGATATTGGCTCGATCACTTACTAACTGCATGACTTGCACAAGTTACTCGACCTCTTTGTGCCTCAGTTTCCTCTTCTGCAAACGGGGCTGATGATATTAACTATCCATAGATTATTATGAGCATTAAATGAGTCGATATATGCAAAGCCCTTAAAATAATTTCTGGCATGTAGCAAGCACTCTTATCATATTTACTGTACCCTCCTATCTGCTAATTGCTAACGTCCAGCCGGCTCACTCCCAACTCCCAGGGGGGTTGGGCCTCGGCTTTCCCAGCCTCCAGCAGACCCTGTCCAGTCCCAGGCCCATCCCTTCCCTTCTAGAGCGTGTTACCGTCGACAGTGAGGTTGATGGTCTTCTCCCCCGTGAAGGTGTCGTCAGTGATGGAGATCTCGACCTCGTAGGTGCCCTCATCCGCCAGCTGCAGGTCGCTGAGCAGCAGGGAGCCATTTTCAAAGAGGCGGATGCGGTCTCGGTAGTCGGGCCGCAGGGTGCCGATGACCTCTGTGCCAATGGACTGTACCACGGTCACTGGCTTGTCCCTTTTCAGCTGCCACTTCACCACAGGCTTGTCACTGCTGGTGCTGCTGTACTGCACGGACAGCAGGGCCGACTTCCCCACCGTGCCATGGATCAGGCGGACCGGGCTGGTGATGTTCACCCCCTGCAGGGGCTCTGGGGACAGAGGCCCACAGGCAGAGGCCAGCAGCATCAGGCGCTTGGCTCCCACTCCACTCCCACCTCTAAGTTCTCTGATCTCTTTGTGCCTCCCTGTTCTGGGCCCATCACCCCTGTCAGCCCTGCCTTCTTAGTCTCTGCTGCCATCTGTTCCTCCCTGGGCGGTGGGCACCTCTGCTCCTCCGTCATCCCTCACACCCATTCAATTGCTCTTAACCTTTCATCTATTGGCCCTCTGCCTCTGGCACTTTCCCTCATTGGCCTCCTCTTGAGGAAGATTCCAGCTCAGCCACGCCCTGTGTGCTCCATTTATAGAAATATTCATTGAGTACTTACCATGTGCAAGATGCTATTCTACATCCTTGGGGCACATCAATGTGCAAAACGAACAGACGAAGTCTTTAACCCCAGTAGCTTATGTCATTAGACCTTAGGGTGAATGTGTCAGGGTTTCTTCTCGGTTGGGAATTGGGAGAGTGAGGTGAGTGGAGCCATGGAGAAAGCATGGGGACAGAGATCCACAAAGAAAGGGCTATGTGACAGGACAGTGCCAATAAAGGGGAGTTCAGGGGCCAAAGACAACAGGGCCACCCTCCAGTCAGACCAGCAGCCTCTCCTGTCCTTGCCTCAACTGCCTGCAGCATCTTACCAGGCCCACCCAGTGCAGAGCAGCCCTGTGACTGGGTGGACGGTTTTGGAGATTCACCCCAACTCCAGCCCAATGTGTACTGTATCCCCTTTAGCAGAGGGATTTAGTGGGCAAAACCGGAAGTGTGGGCTCAGCGGGCCTTGTGAGCTTGGGCTCCGCCAAACAACTGGCTGTGGGTGGGTTTGGGCAAGTCGCCTTTCTAGGCCTCACTCTCCTCGTTTAGAAAACAAGGATAATAACAGCAACAAGAGCAACTGCTGTGTCAGGTTCACAGTGGGAAAACCTAGTGTGTGTGTCAGTTGTTGTTGTGTAGGGCAGAGGACACAGAGACTTGGGCCCCATTGTTGACCTGGGAGAAGTCACTCATGTGTTTGGGGCTCAGGTTTTCCGTGGGTCCAAGGAGTGGCGATCCACGTGATTTCACCGGTTTGTTTCTGCCGGTAATTGTGGGATTTTACCATCTTGCCCATGGCTGCCCCAGTGGCTGCCCCGTCCAGAGCCACATCTCACACGTCAGGGATGTCTGAGGCACTCTGGGGCCCGACACGTGCTGTTCGTTGGAGTCACCTGCTCACTTGTAGAGCAGAACCGCCACCTGAAGAAGAGCCTTCCGAAGAAGATGTCAGTTGGGAACGGGGCTGAATTGAGCTGGACGGACACGTATATGTCAGGTCTCAGTCCCTCTGTGTCCCCAGCTGTCTCTTTTGACTGTCCCTGCCTCTGAAGTTTCCTCTGTCCTTCTCCTCCCTATCTCCCACTCTGCTACTGCTGCCGTCTAGGTTTGGGAAGCTGCGCTGTCTCCTGCCATTCCTCATTCCTCTTCTTGTGCTGAGAGGACCCAGGCCAAACCTGGAGGCGATCAAACTAAAAGGTTAGTCGTGGAGATCAACGTAAATTTAACTGAGCTCAATGAACATGTTCAATCCATTTTTAGAACAAGTGTTTTGTTAAGTAGTGAGCTCATCATTTTTGAAAGTGGTCAAGAAAAGGCCAGTTGACTATTCTTTCATGTCTTTCTGCCTCGGTTCCCACCTCTGTATAATAAGGCGGTGGGACCACATGATCTTTAGGGGCCTTTCAACTCTGATATTCATTACCTGCCTGGTAGACTAGAATCATAAAACCTTCAGTGTAGAAGCAACTACTCATGACTAAAGCTGGCATATGTATAAATATTTTGTGCTTGTTATTGAGGAGTCCATTTGGGGGAGAAGAATGAATAATTCAATTCTTTTCAAACATTCTTATTAAAGGTATTTTTGTTCCCACAGAATCTTATATAAAAATAACAGAAATGAGTACTGAGGGGGTGGGCTGGGATGGGAGTAAAAACCAGAAAACTGTACTTGAACAATAATTAAATAAATAAATAAAAATGAAAGAAATGAGATCTAGCTCCAGCTCCCCTGATTTGGCGGAGAAGGTGGTGGGTGCCCGAGTCCTGTCCTCCACGCTAACTCGGAAAGTTACTAGGAATCCCTGTGACTCTAGATCAGACCGAAAGCCATCTGACTGCGTGATCCTTAAGATTTCTTCCAGTTCTAGTTTCTGTGATTATTGACCTGCCTGGCAACGGCTAGGTCCCAGACTTGATTTGATTTAGAAAAGCAAGCCTTCAACTTTCCCTAAATAGACAAATAGGCTTGGTTAAGTGTGATCGGGGTGGCCCCAGACGAAATCATTGTGTCCCCCAAGTCCATGATGGTGATGATCAAATAGTTGGGAAATACTTAAGCTCCTGCCTCAGGACCCAGTTCGGAACAGTGGGGTGTGCATGTGGGGGTTGTATCTGCAGAGACCTCCTGGGGCTGAGGAACCCCAGGCACAAACTTTGAGGGTCTCATTTCCTCTCTCCAGGAGACTGGACAGTGACAGTCCCAGAGCCGAGGAAAAGTAGAAGGTGTTCTATCTCCCTTCTATCTTCGCTGGCTCTCTCTTGAGCTCCCCCCGAGTGTACTCTCTCCTATCCCCTGCAAGGTCCTGCTGATCCTTCTGTGATGTCTTTCCCCCTCAAGCTTGCTCTTTCTACCAACTTAAACTTGATTTCTTGGGGATGCAAACACTGGAGAAGCTACAGCACATGGATTGCCCCAGGCCTCACCCTCCTCTAGATGGGAGCCTTCCCCCTGCCCAGGACTCACAGGGGTATGCCTGAGCGTCAGGAATAAATGGAGCAGTCTTTCTCAGAAGCTGACAAAGAGAGCATTTTGCCCAGCAAACATTGTTTCCCAAAATTCTTGCCAAAACTGGAGTCTGTATGAAGGTCAGGGTACCACCACTTTCAAGGGTCACAGAGAACTGGGACAGACGCCAAGGCAGGACACAGAAATGAGGAAGCGGCTGACAACTGTGTTCCGCTGTAGGAATAAAAGGGACTAGGACTAATCAACCTTGAGAAGTGATTAACTTAATTACTGTCCCTTAGTCTCTGAGGCATCATTTTGTAGGAAGTTTCTCTTCCCCCTGGAGGCTGAACAAAAGGAAACGGACATTGCCTCAAGATGTACCTGTCACCTTAAAGAGTGCCACACTGGGTCAGGTAGGTGGCTTTCTTCAAGTGGGATTTTGACCTGCTGTGACATCAGGCCATGTCAAGCTTTAAAGGATAAGAATATATTTGCCAATAGCCTTGGGTTCCCCTAATAGCCTCTTCCTGATCCTCTTTGCTTGGCAAAGGTTTCCATTTACTGGTATTTGCCTTAAATTTACCTTTTAAAAGTGTCAGGGAGACGGTGCCAAACATGTATTGTAGGGCTTGGTCTGTATACACCTGATCCACAATCTCTGACACCACAGACCACAGTTATATCCCTTTCTCAGGTGAAGGACTTTTTGTTCTGTTTGAATCTGTCTCCACAGGGAAGTCCCTCCATCCCCTTCGACTTCCCTTCATGGACGCCCTTCTCTGGGCTTTCTCCAACTCTGTTATTTCTTTTTTTAAGATGTGGTTTCCAGAACCATATACAATAATTCAAGGTCAGTACACAGCATTGTTTTCTAGAAGAAAAAATATTGCTTTCTGATTTTTTTCTTCAAATCCAATTACTACGTCTCAGTGGGGGAGTACTAATGTTGGACCATTTACACTGCCTGGCTTTTTTCCCCCTTTATTCTCACCCAAGGACATTTTTTCATTGCTGAGAGAGAAAGAGAGAGAGAGAGATTAGTGCAAGAGAGAAACACTGATTCATTGACTGGCTACCTCGAATATGCACCCTGACCAGGGATCGAACCTGTGAGCTGTGCACCCCTTGGTGCATGGAACATCGTTTGAACCAACTGAGTCACACTGACCAGGGCTGATTTTGACTTTTAACATCCTCCCTAATGATTGATGCTCTGAGAAAACAGCCCACTCCCTGGTCCTGCATCACCAAGTGCGAACATCTGGGGTTATTGTGTTACATTCTTATGTTGTTCTTGTTAAGACCTACAAGGGTCCACCAGAGTGTGAAATCATTTTAAATGTCAACCACTTAGAAATGTAGGAGAAAACCAAGGAGCAGAAATTGTGAAGAAGGCCTTTGGGATACAGGATGAAAGCGATGCTCGGTAGCTCTGAAGACAGCCAACAGCATTGCAGTGACGCACAGAGAACTCCACGTTTGGACGGCTTAACTCCTCTGTGGTTAAGCTGTCAATTCTCCCCAATTTGACTTATGAACTTAATACAACACCGAGCAAAATCCCAGGACGTTTTCTTCGTGACATTGGCGCAGACAGATATATAGATCAATGGAACAGAATAGGGAGTCCAACTACAGACTTGTGTATCACCGTCTGACTCGGGACAAAGGTGGCTTTGCCATGTAGTGGGGAAAGGACTTTTTCCCCTAATAAACAGTGCTGGGCCATGTAGGGAAAAAGGTGAATCTTGACCCTTCATACCTGACACAAATATCAGTTCTAGATGGATTGGAGATCTAAACGTGAAAGGTAAAACAATAATGCTTTAAAAAGAAAAGAAAGGAGACTATCTCCACAACCTGAGGACAAACACAGGTTTCTCAGAAAGAACACGAGTGTGCAGTGCCCATAAAAGGAGGAAATGATCTGTTGGACCCAATACAATCAAGAGCTTCTGTTCATCAGAAGACGCCATGGAGCCCGTGGAAAGGCAAGCTGTAGAGCAGGAGATATTTGTCATACATATCCACAAAGGACTCATACCCAAAATATATTTTTAAACTCCTACAAATCAGTGATTTTTTAAAAAAAGTTCAGAAAACTCAATAGAAAATGGGCAAAAGATTTGGAATAGGTCTTTCATGAAAAAGGATATTCAAATAATGAATAAAAATTTGAAAAACATACAACTTCATTAATAACCACGGAAATGCAATTTTAAACCATCATTTGATACCAGCAAGGCTGGGTGTCCCTTGTCTGAGGCTGCCTTGGTGGTCACCACCACAGCACAGGAGATTTAGGGGAATCTCTGGGAGCTGGGGTGACATGGTCCAAGCCCCCTTTTAGGCCAATCTTAAAAACAGCATTTCCCAATTGAACAAAAATACAATAATTTAAAAATATATTAAAAAAACAGTATTTCCCAGCCTCCTTTGCAGTTATGTATGGCCAGATGACTGAGTTCTAGCTAACGAATCGGTGGAAGTGGTGGGTACCACTATAGGCTGGTGTAGGGCCCCCTCGCCCCCTTTTTTAAAACTCCCTAAGTGAAAGAAATGGAGATGAACCTCAGGGGGACCATGGGGGACACATGTCACGGTTGACAGAGCTCCGTCGGCTTGGCTCCTGAAAAACTCCCTGGAGCAGAGTCCTACCTCATCCCAGGCCTGGCCTGGGACTTCATTGTGCTACTCCATGGCTCATGGCAAGAGCTTAAATTTTGGAATTTATTTGTCACAGAAGTCGGCATTTTCCTAACTAATATACTGATGATGGTGGAAATGTCCTATAGAACCTCAGCTCTTTACTGCTCTGAGTTCGCAGCAGTACGATGGCCTGAGCCTGCACTTATTCCTTACCTGTCATAGGTCATATCTCATTCTTACTGGCATAACTTATATTTAGAATTTTTTTATTATTTAGTAAGTTATATTCTCCCACACTTTGGGCCCTTTGTCACCTTTTGTTTTTTGCCCAGTCACATGGACAAGCAACATCTTTCTATAGTTTTTTCCTTATCATTTGATGACCCGAAGGGGTTGGGGTCGTCTCTGATTTGTATATTGTACATGCACTTCCTATTCCCGATACCTTGTCTCCAAACCTATTGCTCTTGCTGTTTCCTCAAGTCGCTGTAATTTCCACCGAGACTGTTCTCAGTAAGGCTAATAGTAACCCCCTGAATGCTGTACCTAAGCGACTCTTTCAGGTCCTCGTTACACTGGACACCTTTGATACCTCTGATGTAAATTCTCCAGAAAACTCAACTGCCTCCACTTCCTGGCCACCACAGTCTTGCAGTTCTCCCTCTGTCCGTGGGACTATTCCTCCTTGGTCTCCTCAATGGAACTTTTCTCCCCACAAATCTTGGGGTTACTCAGTGATCAATTTTCAGCCCATTTTCTCATCCTGGCTGCTATATCGAATCTCACTGTTTTAAATCTTCCCTGTGGGCTGAGAGCTTCCAAATGCCTTTATCAGCCCTTACTTCCCTGCCCCACCCCCCAGCTTCAGACTGGTTAACATTTCCTCACGCCTCATAGGAATGCCAGCCTTGACATGGACAATATGAATTCTTGTATCCCCAACGTTGTATCCTTGTTTGTTTATGGTTTCACACGGAAACCTTACCACCCTCTCTGGATCCTCCCACTTCTGACTTTCCCTCCAAAATATTATCTCAACTCGTCTCATTCCCTCTCTCTTTAGTCTAACCTAGCCCATATTATTTCTCTCCCGAACTATTGCATTAGCCTTGAATTGTGTTCCCTCAAATTTGTATGTCGAAGTTCTAACTCCCAGCACCTCAGATTGTGACCTTATTTAGCAGTGGGGTCATTGCAGAGGTAATTAGCTAAGATGAGGTCGTACCGGAGGAAGAAGGTAGCCCATAATCCAATGACTGGTGGCCCTATAGAAAGGGGAAATTTGGCCCTGGCTGGTGTAGCTCAGTGGATTGAGCACTGGCCTGTGAACCAAAGGGTCTCCAGTTCGATTCCCAGTCAGGGCTCATGTCTGGGGTGTGGGTGAGGGTCCCCAGATGGGGGTGCATGAGAGGCAACCACCCATTTTTTCTCTCCCTCCCTTCCCCTCTGTCTAATTTTTTCTTAAAAAAGAAGAGGGGAGATTTGAAAAAAGGGTGGGGATTTGGACACAGACACAAGCACAGGGAGAATGTCAGGTAAAGATTGTAGTTATGCTGGCACAAGCCAAGGAATGACTAGAAGCAGAGAGTTCTAGAACTTTCCTAACCCCATCAGCTGGGCCTGGCCAACATCTTCGTCTCAAATTTTAGTCTCCAAAACTGATGTGAGACAGTAAAGTTCTGTTGCTCAGCCCACCCAGTTTGCGGTTTTTCATTAGCGCCACCCTAGGAAACGTACACAGGGTTCCTTTTCCATCTCGTTTGCCCCCAGTTTCCCCGATGATGCGTCACAGCAGAGCGAGTCATCCACAGTCCACGCCTGGCCCAGCCAGCCCCCAGACCGAAGCCTTTCAATGCCTCCCTAACCCATCGCCTATGGACTGTACTCCAGTGTACTTACTGCCATCCACACGGCCCTTGCCTAACTCAGCTCACTCTTTCCTCTCCAGCAAGGACAGCAGCTGGGCTGTTCCCAGGCACAGGATGCCATTTCAGGCTGCTGACCTTTGCCCATTTTTCCAACAACGATGTCCACTCTCCCTAACCCTACCTATTTTTCTGCTCCTTTGGAATTCAGTGCAGACATTCCCAGGTGACCCCTCCTGCCATTCCCCCACCCCACCTGCACCACCAGCACCAGTTCCTGTTGGGGCAGGTGACCTGTCTCAGGTCCTGGGCACCTTCTTCATACCTGTCTTGTGATAGTTTCTGTGTTTTTTTATTAAAGTGATCTCTGCATCTGTTTGCCCAACCAAATTGTGAATTCCTGGACTCTCTGGAACAGTGTGTGCATGTGTGTGTACAAAAGAAATATACTTAAAATAAGGTGAATTCTCCAAATAGTTGGCAGGGGGTGGCATAGGAGGCAGGCGTCTATGGTGTGCATTATGGGTAGGTTGGTGTTCAGAGGCTCGTTATCTCCAAACTTCTTACATCTCTTGCTGCTTTACATTCAAAGGAGCCAAGGTGGGGGCTGGGGAAGCACAAAACCAAGAGTTCCCCACCCCTTCGAGCCCCACTGTAATCCTTGGAAAGAATGCTGAACTGGCCTGTGCCAACAAGACATCCTATAAGAAATGGCTCATTGCCCTTCATCTAATGTCCTGAGTGCTGCGAGAGCTCCAAAGTCACGCAGCCCGGTGGGGGAGTGGGCAGGGGCCAGGCAGCAGGCAGCAGAATGAAGAAATACATTCAACACTAATGCCTGAATTCACTGAGATTCTTCCCACGGTGGCAGCTCTCTTCCCTCCTCCCATCCTAAAGGCATTCTGGCCCCACATGCTCCCCTTCCTCACCTTTGAAAGCCCCCGTTCCTTCTCCGAACCCTTTCTTACCCTTCTGGTCTCCTACCTGTCTGGATCAGGAGAAGGTAGACAAAAGGAGTGAGGCGCAGGACGCTGAAGGCTCTGGACAGGGCTCCCCTTTCTCTCCTCATTTTGGGTGGCGTTCTCCAGCTCTGGTGGAGACAATTAGCATGATTTCTTCACTCTGGGCACGTCCCTTTGTACCACTCAGAGTTTCTCTGCCCGAGCACAACCCTGCCAACTTCCCTCTGAACACACAGAGCTCTGTGTGTTGTTGGGCTTGTTCTTTCTTCTCCTTCAGACCTGGCATTTTCTAGTTTCAAAGCCCTGCATCCCCAGTTCGGAAGGGGGTATCTGGTGAGGAGATAATCTCCAATGGGGGGGCCAACCTCATGGGTCCTGGGGGCCCAGCATTTCTTCTGTCTGTGCTGAGCCCCACACCCGGGGGTGAGATGAGGATTGGGGCTAAATAGGGACTGGGGCAGGACACACGCTAAATTGGACCTTGTGTCCCAACCTATCCTGTCTCCACTGCACACTCCTTGTTCCTGAGAAGGAGAGTGTATGCCAGGAACAGCCCTCCGGAAGGTTTTCAATAGGGAAGGATAGAAGCTTTTATTTTATTTTTTAAATATATTTTATTGATTATGCTATTACAGTCGTCTCATTCCCCCCTTCATTCACCCCCCATCCTGCATACCCCCTCCCACCCACATTTGCCCCCTTTAGTTCATGTCCAAGTGTCATAAATTCTTTAGCTTCTACATTTTCCATACTATTCCTGCTCTCCCCCTGTGTATTATCTACCTACCATCTATGCTACTTATTCTCTGTACCTTTTCCCCCCCTTTCCTCCTCCCACTCCCCTGTTGCTAACCCTCCATGTGATCTCCATTTCTGTGGTTCTGTTCCCATTCTAGTTTTTTCCTTAGTTTGCTTTTGTTTTAGGTTTGGTTCTTAATAACTGTGAGTTTGCTATCTTTTTACTATTCATAGTTTTTATCTTTTTTTTCTTAGATAACTCCCTTTAACATTTCATAGAATAAGGGCTTGGTGATGATGAACTCCTTGAACTTGACCTTATCTGAGAAGCACTTTATCTGCCCTTCCATCCTAAATGAAAGCCTTGCTGGATAGAGCAATCTTGGATGTAGGTCCTTGCATTTCATAACTTGGAATACTTCTTTCCAGCCCCTTTTTGCCTGTAAGTTCTCTTTTGAGAAATCAGCTGACAGTCTGATGGGAACTCCTTTGTAGGTGACTCTCTCCTTATCTCTTGCTGCTTCCAGGATTCTCTCCTTCATTTTAATCTTGGCTAGTGCAATGATGATGTGCCTTGGTGTGTTCCTCCTTGGGCCCACCTTCTTTGGGACTCTCTGAGCTTCCTGGACTTCCTGGAAGTCTATTTCCTTTGCCAGATTGGGGAAGTTCTCCTTTATTATTTGTTCAAATAAGTTTTCCATTTGTTGCTCTTCCTCTTTCCCTTCTGGTACCCCTATAATTCAGACGTTGGAACATTTAAAGATGTTAGGAACCTGGAGGTTCCTAAGCCTCTCCTCATTTGTTTGAATTCTTGTTTCTTCATTCTTTTCTGTTTGGTTGTTTCTTCCTTTTGGTCCACTCCACTGATTTGAGTCCCAGTGTTGTTTCCATCACTATTGGTTCCCTGTGCATTTTGCTTCATTTCACTTAGTGTAGCCTTCATTTGTTCATCTAATTTGTGACCAAAGTCAACCAATTCTGTGAGCATCCTGATCACCAGTGCTTTGAACTGTGCATCTGATAGGTTGGCTATCTCTTGGTTGCTTGGATGTATTGGCTCTGGGGCTTTGATTTGTTCTTCCATTTGAGCCTTTTTTTTGTGTGTGTGGGGGTCTGGTCTCGCCTGTTAAGTATGAGGGGCAGAGCCTTAGGTGTTTACCAGGGTGGGAAAATCCTGTGGCTGGGTTGTGACTCTAAATGTGGGGGCGGGATCAGAGAGAGAACAATGGCACTTGCTTTGCTCTCTCTCTCAGATTTCAGTCCCCTTTGCCGCTTCCCACAAGCAAATTGGGCCTTTCTGATGCTGGTTCCCAGGTGGGTGGGCTTGTGTACATTGTAGGACCCTGTGGGTCTCTCCAGCAAACTCTCCTGTGAAGCTGGGAGCCTCTCCTGGCACCTCAACCCCCACAAGTGTTTTTAATTGGTGCTTTAAGGCTTTATTTCTCAGTGCTGGGGGCCTGAGGTGCACGGTCTGTCTCGTTGCCTATTTTTGTCTGGCTTATCTGCATGTGAATGTGTGACCTTATTCGGCCAACTGCCTTGCATACCTCACTAGGTCTGCTCATTGCCACCCCAAACCTGGGGTCCACCAGCCACTATTTTTTCTGCCATGACCCATCTCCACTGGCCGCTGACTCTGCCTCTCTTACCAGTCTGGATGAATGTTTTGTTGTTGTCGGAATTCTGTGCAGTTCAATTTTCTGTCAGTTCTGGTTGTTCTTTTGTTTCTAAATTTTTGTTGTCCTTAATTTTGGTTGTGCAAGGAGGTACAGTATGTCTATCTATGCCTCCATCTTGGCCAGAAGTCAGATAGGAGCTTTTAAAAGGCTGGGGAATGAGCCCTGACTGGTGTAGCTCAGTTGGTTGGGTGTCATCCCGCAAAGCAAAGGGTCACTGTTTCAAGTCTTGTACATGCCTAGGTTGCAGGTTTGGTCCCTGGCCAGGGCGCATATGAGAGGCAACCAATCGATGTTTCTCTTCCTCTCTCTCTCCTTTCCCCTCTCTCTAAAAATAGATAAATACTTTTTTTTCAAAAGCAGCTGGGGCATGAGAGATTCCAGAGAAATGCTAAAGAAATGGAAAACCCTTCTTCCACCCCAAATGAAGATTGGACCATGGCCTGAATTCTATTATTTTCATACATGTCTGGTTCTACTTGGGGTTCTTTTTCTTATCCTAGAATCATGCAGATGCTGGGGACCTCTCCCCAGAAGCTCCTCTGTTTGTTCCCCAGCCTCCAGCTAATTTTCTATAACACGTCAGAGCAAGGGTAAGGTGGCTCCAGAACAGCCAGCTTGTGGGGCTCTGTCACCAGCTTCTTGGCCTCCTCACCGTTTTTTGTCTCCAGGCTTTGATAAGAAGAGTCACCCCAGCTCTGTCCTGCCCCCTCACTACCATGCCCACCATTCTCAGGAGGGCCATCGTAGGATGGGTGCATCTTGGGGCAGGCTCACCACCCTAACCCTCAATTTTACATCTGTGAAATGGGGAAACAGTAGCTCCCTTTGTAGGAATTGTTGGGAATATTAATAAAGATTTGGTTCAGAGAGTGCCTAAGAAATTCTTTGTTACAAAGACATTATGAAATTTTTAAAAAATGCCTTAAATTTTTTTGTTTTTTCCTGTAGGGAATCATTGTATTGTAATGAAATTAAAGTTTACAGCTCCCCTCTTGGTCATCTCTAACCCTCATTTTAGTTCTGCAGTGGTTATCTCTCAAAAAATACTCATTTTACCTCCTGGAGAGGGCCCAAGTAGGCCAGGTTTCTAGAACTAAAGACCCACCGTGTAGTCCAATGAGCTGAAGGATGGAGAGAAGAGCTGGGAAGAATTGGTTTTGAACTTCACAGAGGAACTCCAAGAAACATTCTGAATTACGTAAATGAGATTTTTTCCCTTTTTGTTTTTCTGTGTCTATAACTTTTTCCCAGACAGCTCAAGGCCATGGCCTGCCTCTTCAAGAGCTAACATTGCTTCAGCCAATAAACAGTGAAAAAGAGAAAGTCAATCTTCAGCTTCTGACATAGTATTTTAGAGTCGGTAGCAAGAAAGCCTTGAAAGCCAAGCTCTGTAAGGGACAAAGGATATTTTAATTTCTTTTATCCACCCCTTTGGAGTATCATAGAACAATGGTCTGTGTGCTGGATAACAGAGTTCTCATACAGAACTATAGACAAATGGCCTCTTTTGTTTGTGATGGCCAGGTCTTAAGGGTTATTGTTTGAGGGTATGAGGAGTATATAACTTTCAGGGAATAGTCTGAAGTCTGCCTTTTAAAAAAACATTTTATTTATTTATTGAGAGAGGGGAAGGGAAGGAGAAAGAGTGGGAGAGAAATATCAATGTATGGTTGCCTCTTATGAGTCCCCACCTGGGAACTGGCCTGCAACCCAGGCATGTGCTCTGACTGGGAATCGAACCGTGATACTCTGGTTCACAGGCCCGCACTCAATCCACTGAGCTACACCAGCCAGGGCTTGAAGTCTGCCTTTTTTAAGCCTGAAGACTGTGGAAAGAAAAATGTGATAGAGGAAGACCAAAGAGGGGTATAAATTCTCAGTATCTCCCCTTCCCCTGCCCTAGAAATAAACTTATACCCTCCTCATACCCATGCAGAGTATGCAAGTGCCTCAACTGCCCAGGGCTCCTTTAGGGGACCTGGATGACCTGAGAGGGTAAAGAACTGGCAGAGGGCAAACTTGGAACAAAGGAGCCACTCTGTGCAGGCAACAATGGGGGCCACCAGTGCCCTGCTGGGAGTCATGCAAGCAGCTGCCCAGACCAGGGAGCCATCAGACTCCTGCAGAGACCAGTGGGAACCCTGAGGTGGGCACATTGTCTCCTTGTGTTGCTGAAAGTTCACCAAAGCCATAGTGCCTGTACTCACACTTACCCTCCTTAGAGAGGAGCCGGGCAGGGGAATGGAATGGGAAAGACCGACTGAGCAATTGCCAGTGTTGTCCAAGCAGAGGCTGAGCTTCCTCAAGGGAATGGCCAAGGGGCTGTAAGACTGAGCTTCTCAGGACAGATTAACGTTTAGTTTTCCTCTGTGGGCCCTGAGGCTCATGGGAAGCTCGCAGCAGCTGCGAAGGCACAGAGGTACCACACTTCCTTTGCGCTTCTGAGTGGAGTAGGAGCAATTTTGCAATCCTGTTTCACCTGTTTTTAAGATGAGTAGACCTATAGAAGTTTAACTTTTTTTATGTATGCTTATCCAAGGACATTTTTTCATTGCTTTTAGAGAGAGGAAGGGGGAGAGAGAGAAACATCGATTGGTTGCCTCCCGTATGCACCTGACCTGGGATCAAACTTGTAACCTAT
Organism: Artibeus jamaicensis; assembly: GCF_021234435.1. Taxonomy (NCBI): domain Eukaryota; kingdom Metazoa; phylum Chordata; class Mammalia; order Chiroptera; family Phyllostomidae; genus Artibeus; species Artibeus jamaicensis. The sequence goes on along the minus strand of NW_026522052.1, from coordinate 10,746,520 downwards.
GTGCCTTTACTGGGAACTGAACCTGCAATGTTTTCATGTATGAGGTGACGCTCTAATCAACTGAGCCACCTGGCCAGGGCAACATTACTTTTTTTAACTCCAAAAGTGTATTTATACTTGTCAGTCTGACTGCCCAGCTTTTGAATCCAAAATGCAGTTATTGCAGCCATCTCCTCATTAGCCTGGGAAATTCGCTGGGGCAGACCTACGACTCTTCACTCTCACGGGTCTCCTCGCAGGGCCCAGTTTCAAGTTCCACATAATGTGGCTGCTGAAACAATGGTGTGGATGGACTGCGTGCCCGACAGCTGTGGTGGCATTACTGGGCTGGGGCTTGTGCTGCCTCCCTCTCTGAGCATTATGACAGGTGCATTTCCAAGGCCATTGTCCTATTCTGGGCAGCACAGGCCAGTCTTCTCGGCTCTTCTGCTGCATCAGGCCCTGCATTCGGCACCTGCTCTGGGACTCTGGGATCCTGACTCCTCATCCCTGCATGGGGGCAGCCCTGGCCTGCTGCCTTCAGACTTCTGTGCTGAAAACTCAGACATGGCCCTGAACTCGGAATGGAGCTCCCGCCCCAAAACACACACACACACACACACACACACACACACACACACACACATACAAGAATGATATGTAAGTAACTGCTGATTTTAATAACTCTACTGTTAGATTTCAGGATGTCCCCACCCACTCAGCCTGTTCCTTTGTTTCCAGGCTCCAGGAAGAATATCCTGGCACTGACATTACTACCAGAGAAGTTCTGGCCTTACTAATGCGATGACATCAGGGGTGCCTTTTATATATAGCATGTCCCCTCCATTTCTTTTTTCACTTCCTGTTATTGAGTCATATCTGTTTCCTCCCCTAAATTATAAATAATAATTTCTCATAGCAGAGTGAAAAAAGAAATCTTCTGACAAAGGACACCCAAATGTCTCTTCCAGAGGGAATGGTCTTTAGCAAGAAAAATATTTAAGTATGTCACATGGAGTATGGTCTTAAGCACAAATAGTGAAGGAACAAAAAGATAAACCACCATGCATTGTAAATAAACAGGAATTTGGGGGTGGGGAAAGACTAGAGAGAAATGAAGCAGGGGAGAGGAGACAGGAGGGCAGTGTGAAAGGGAGCTGAAGTGAATTGAAGAACAGCTGGCATTGCCCCACCGTAAAACCCTTCCTCTTCCATCTTCTGCAAAACTTTCCGAAAGGTTTACCACACAGCAATGCAGCCTGTGTGTGTGTGTGCTTCTGGTGGATGGAATACAGCTAAGGATAGGGTGGCCCTCCCTTGATTAGGTTATGTTATATAAGACCCAGACTTAGCAGCCCACCAAGAGAGAGACATGTTGTGAAAGGACCACAGGGCAGCAAAGGCTGGTAGCTTCGAGTTGGCAAGAGCAACTCTTGGCCAACAGCTGGCAAGATCATAGGGACCTCAGTCCTAAAGCACAAGGAACTGAATTCTTCTAACAAGCACCAGTTTGGAAGAGGATCCAAGCTCTAGAAAGGAACACCCACCAGCCGACACCTGAGCCTAAGACCCACCAAGCTGTGCCTACACCCCTGACCCACAGAAACTGTAAGATGTTAGATGCATGTTTTTTCAAGCTGCTAAACTTGTGGTATTCTGGGATACAGCATAGAAAACTAGTACAGGTGAGAGAAAGAGATTATATCCTGGGAAAGCAAGAATTAGGAGTCAGAGATTGTCCTGAGAACCGAGGATTTTGGAATTTGGAGCAATAGTGGCTATGTTAATTTGGATCCCAGAGGCAGACCCTGAGGCAAGAAGTTAATTAGTTTATTCAAAGGCGAGTCCAGTAAAACAAGGTAGTATATTGGGAAAATGAGACCTGGAAGGGAAAGAAGCCAACAAAGGCTGAATATCAATCAAATTACTATCCTGAGCAGCTACAACTTAATCCTTTTAGGGAACTCAGAGAGACAGTGTAGAATGTGCCTCAGAGCTATCCCATCCAAGGGGCCAGGGCGGTGGGATATTAGTCCCCATTGGCTCTCAGTTGTAGGCTGAGGGATGCTCCTGAGGGGTGGGGTGGGATGAATTCCTCAGACCACTGGCTGACCCTCACACAGAGGCATCTTGTCCAACTTTCCCTCCTCTAACTTCTCTCAGTATGTGCACGCACACAAGTGAGTGTATGTGCATGTGTGTGTGTGCACATGTGTAAGCCCTTCCTCACTTTACTCTGCCAGGCACTTGATATGTATTTGTTTATTTAATTCTTCCAATACTCCTTGTAGGTAGAGATTATAACTCCATTTTATAAAGAGGAAAACCTAAAATTTTAGGAATTTAGCCACTTGCAAAGGTCCTATAGATACCAAGTAGCAGAACTTGGAATTGGAACCCTGCTGATCACCACCAGAGCTTAGGCCTCTGACCACCTCCCTGACTCTCAGTGGGAAGCTGCCCTCTTCAGTGTGTGAGTTTCAGGCCTGGCCTAACCTTTCACCCCCAGCATCTACTCTCTGACTAAGCTCCAAGTTAGAAGGTGGCCTTTCTGCCCACTCCTCATGCCCCCTACTACTGCATAAATTCTCTTTGATTCTTTGTTCCATAAACCTATATGTGACTGGTGCCAGAGCTATCCCTGCCATAAGTTCAGTTTGCCAGGATGGAGAGAGAGGAAGGTCCCAGGAGGCCAATGTCAGCCAGAGAGCTTGCTGAGCTGTGGCATTGCCTGGGAAACAAGGAGTGTGTGAGGCTTTGTGCTGAGAGGGGGCAGGGCCTTGCTGCTCCAGCGGCCACCAAACAAGTGACAGATTAGCTAGCTCTCTTTGGAACAAAACAACTTTTTGTGGGCCTGCACAGTGAGCAATGGCCCTCCCCGAGAGCATTTTTTCTTTCCTTTTCCTTTTTAAAAGTTCTCCTAGGTAGCCCTACTCTTGCTCACTGCTGAGAAACATCAAATAGAAAGTGGAGATCAAGTCAAAGGCTCCTCCTGCCTTTCCATAGTCTCATCCTGAACACTGGATTGGCTGCCTGCAGATGTCTGTAAATGTGAGGAGTCTCTCAGAGGAAGAGCATTCTGCAGAGATAGGGTGTCTCTGAAGGTATGGGTTTGTTGGGAGAAATATGTGGTCAGCGTGGTATGCAGTCCTGGGTGCATTTCTGTGAGGTAGAGAGGAGGTGCTCTCATTTCCATGCTGGAAAACTGGGAAACACCAAAGCCTTTTATGCTGAGAGTAAATATTTGATTTCTGAATAGAATTCCTGCCCCCTCAGAAACTGAGCGGAACTCGGGCTTGTGTCCATGGTTGCTAAACGTGCCCTATTCAGCTGCTCTCCAGAGGAACAAAGAAGAGACATTAATTGGCTTTAAAGTGTTGGAAAGATCCAGTTTGCTGACCTATTTAAGATGAAGCCAGGACATTCTAGAGAATATCTCTGGAGTTCTGTTCTTCTATAGCTTCAGTGATCAAATAAAAACAGGTTGAAAAATCATGGAAGAGCCATCCCTAACTCATGAAAGACTTCATTGTTTCCCTTCTCCTGGATCCTCAGATGGAGTCCTCCCACCAACCATGTCCTGGAAGGATTTACTTCCACCTTCCCTCTCTTGCCCTCCGCCCAAAAAGGAAGGGGCAGAAATGGAAATCAGCTAGCCTGCTATGTGAAGAGCACTCCATGTTCCCGAGATCAGTAGTGTTGCTGGTGGAAATGGAGTCCTTTAACGGAGTTTCAAGAAAAGCATTTCTGGGACCTGAGCCTGGAAGGATGAGATGCGGTAAGATTTACTGGGGTTGAAATAAAAGACTGCCCCCCAGTTTCCCAATGTCTCATCTTCATCTGTCTCACTGTGGCAGAAGTCCAGCCTTGTTTTCATCAAGCCCAGAAGAAGGTCAAGATCCAGAAACTCTGTGCCATTCGTTCAGTCCCTGCCAAAGCTTGATCCAGTTCAGCCTCTGTCTAAATCCAGCTAGCTTAGTCTCTGTTCCCGTCTGCACTCCAGCCAGTGCTGCATTGCTGTGCCCAGGTTTGCACTTGGAGTTGCATTTGGAACCTGCATTTGGGCCCGCATGACTGCTAGGTTTGTGTGGCTGCTATGGAAAGAGAACATGCGAATGAATGGGCGAGAGCATGAATGAACATGTATTACTGAGAGAAAGGTCTTCGTCAAGACATGATTATGTTAACTTAGGGTTTCGGTGACCAATCTATTTCCCTCTTATTCAATTTTATCTTCCCCAGGCTAGAGATCTCCTCATTATGGTTGCCGTCTTGGCTCCTATTGCACATGCTTCATATTAAAAGGACCTCCCCCTGCACTGTCTTGGCTTCTAGTGGGCCTGATCCCAGCAGAGGAATTTCCCCTGCTCCTCCCCCCAATAATCCGGCTACTGGGATTGATGAAATTAAATCCCTCTGGTAAAGGATGCAGAGGTCCCCAGGGAAGCCTTTGAATGCTGTGACCTCCTAGTGAATCAGGCCTATTGTCTGATTCAGCTCCCTAGTTTACTAGGCTTAATGTCTGATTCCATTTGCTCCCTTTCTTTATTAACACTAACTAGCTATCTGTGCTCACCATAAAAGGGGTGGGATGTGGGAAAGGGGAAAGGTGGCTTATTCTAAAGTAATAGAAGATACAATCCCTGTCTATGTGCTTAAATATAGTTGGGAAAGAAGCATCTAAGTCTATAATTGGTAAAGCATTTGCATCACCCATTACAAATTCTTTTAAAATATTATTTTATCTATTCTTCTAACAACTCTGTGTGTAGGACTTTTTAAAGGAAAAATCGGAACTCAGAGAGGTTAAGTGGCCTGCTCAAAGTCACCCAGTTTTTAAGTCCACATAGTTCAGACCCAGCCCGTGCTTCTTTGTCTAGCATTCATACTACACTCCTGAAAGAAATTGCCTTCAGTCAGAAGTAAAAGTCAGTACAAAGGGGAAGGCTCTGAGAAAAGATGTGAAGTGGAGGATAAGGTGGGCCAAAGGACCATAAAAACCAAAGCTTAATTAGCAAGAGAAAAATTGGGTTCCCAGTGGTGAGTCCAGAGTCACTAAGAGATTGTCATACACAGGATTCAACATAGGGAGAAACAGCTTTCTTAAAAGGCCTCAAGTACGTTGCTAGGGGAGAAAGTCTTGAAGACAAGCCAACATTATCACTCCTGGTGGTTGTTACAGGGTCCAGCTTGGTATAGATTCCAGACCCTTGCAGAGGCAGCCTTCCAGGAGTCTGTGTTGGGTTTGTTGCCCAACAAGCTAAGGAATGTGACTTGTCAAGATTTTTTGGATGTAAGTGACAGAAGTTTAACCTGAACAATTTGAAGCAAAAGAGGAAGAATTTTTTCCATTATGTAACAAAATATTGGAGGGAACAAAAATAATAGAAAATTAGATTGTTAAAAGCCTTCATGGTTATCACTCCTCCCTTGTTCAGCCCCTGGTGTCAGCTTTTCTCAAGCCTTCGGCTACTCTGATCGGCGCCGTGGTGGCCAGACACAGAGTCAGCGGCTCAGGATGCTCTACATGATTGCCCATCCCTCATTCAGCCTTTGACCTCCAGTCTCAACACTCTCCCTCTCACTCTGCTCCGGTCACACCAGCCTTCTTGCCAAGTGGGGCCCAATCACCTGAGTGATTGCACTCACAGTTCCCTCTATACCTAAAATCATTTCTTGACCTGTCTGTTGTGGCTCAGTGGATTGTGTGTGGGCTGCAAACCAGTGTTGCCGGTTCAATTCCCAGTCATGGCACATGCCTAGGTTGAGGGCCAGGTCCCCAGTGGGGGCCACGTGACAGGCAACCACACATTGATGTATCCCTCCCTCTCTTTCTCCCTCCTTTCCCCATCTCTAAAAATAAATAAAATTTTTAAACCCTTTTCTTTGAAGATTACAATAGTTTGTTTCATTATCTCCTGAGGCTGCACTGGCGTCTCTGCTCTGCGAGTCTGGTCATCCTATCTAAAATATCATGTCTTCTTTCACTAACACACTATCCTTTTCTGTTTCTCAATACTCATCCAATCAGACACACGTATTTACTTATTCATGTGTTCATTTGGTTACTACTACATTGTAAATTCCACGAGCAAGGGATATTTGCTTTGTTCTTATTTACATTTCCAGTGCCCAGAACAGTAATGGTATATAAAAAGCTTTCAAACTCTTATGTTAAACGAACGAATGAGTGGGTATTTCCCAGGGATGATGAAGTGCCAATGATTATACAGAGTTTGGAGCAGCAGACAGGGAGACCACTCACAAGGCTGCGATGTTCAAATATATGTACAAGTAAATGTAAACGAGGCGTGCAAAAGATCACTGACTTATTGCACCTCCAGGAAGCCCTGTTAGGCCTGCATTCTTTCTTCCTTTTCCCGTGCTTCCCTCAACTGAGACACCTGCTGCCCGGCCAGTCAGCCCTCCAACCCAGCGAATCCCTGTTCCTGGAGGATCTGGGACGGTCTCAGCGTTGAAACTATGGCGGTCCATCAGTCGGCCAGGAAGACCACCGCAACTGGCTCCGAACTCTGCCCAGCCAACCCACTCGCTTCCGCCTTATTCAACTAGCCCTCACAAGTCCCACCCCTCAGCGGAAGTGACGTGCCCGGACCCCGAACCCCCGCCCCCACGCCGTGCCAGCCCCCGGGAGGTGACAGTAATCCGGAAGAGGCGGGTTCAGGGAGACTGAAGGGCGGGGCGGCCTGTCTGAAAGTGGCGGTTTTTTGGAGGCGGTTGCTTTGGTGTCGCGAGTAGCTTGAGTTTGGCGAGTCGCGGGTATTATCTCAACAGGTGTGGGACCCCGAGGCCTCAGAAATAAGTTTTATCTGTCCCGAGGCCCCCTCCTCATTCAGCGTCTCCCCCATAAGCGGATACGGATTATCTGGACTCTGCCTCAAACCCAGGTTGTCACCCCCGTCCTCCCACCCGCCTTTTGGGCAGCTAGGGTCAGTCCTCCCGGTCTCACCTCGCTGTGCCACTGCTGGGTACAGCCCTCGTTCTGTCAGTCACACCTTCCTGTCTCTCCCTTTGCCCCCCATCATTCGTTGCAAAAGGCTCTCTTTAATCCCCCCGCCTCCCCTTATTCCCACTTCTTTTTCCATTCCTTCTTACAGAATCTTCGTTCTTCCACTCGCTGCCAGGCCCCTGCCTCCTTCAAGGCTTCTCTCCGTTTCCGGGCACTGGCTCATGTGTTAGGAAGTGGAGCTGTAACGCTGTCGTTTGAAGATTTTATGCTTTTCTCCTAACCAGGAGTCACAGATGCCAGGAAGTATGGCCTCCCACAAGAAACTTCGAAATAGCGCCAGGTTGCCCTTGGCTTTAAATCCCCTGAAGAGCAAAGACGTGCTGGCAGTGCTGGCCGAGAGGAACCAGGCTGTAGTACCAGTGGGCGCGTGGGTGGAACCTGCCTCCCCACAGAGTTCGGAAATCCCAGCCTATGTGAGTGTCAGCTTGAGCCAAAGTGGTGGTGTCCCCGCCCCATCTTTCTTATCAGCCTCTTTGGTGTGCCCTAAATACATATATTCTTTCATTAGGATTATAGAACAAACACATATGTATTGGCCAAAACCTACATGCACATTGTGTATTTCAGTTTGCTTCACAAACTCTTGATTGCTTGTTATGCACTTGTAATTGGCACTGTATCTTCCAGACATTTCTTCAGTGTCTTCAGGGCCACATTTGGCCCCATTTCATGTAACATTAATTGATTGCTTCAAGTTTTTGGTAAGTTTGGTATTGGGGATTCAGGCCACAAGCAGCCATGGAACAGAGGAGGAAGAGATTACTTCCAACCGAGGTTGTGAGAAAGCTTAACTGTGAGCTCCATGACAACAGAGATCTTTATGTTCTGTTCATTGCTGTCCTGGCTTCTAGAAGGTCTTCAGGGAATACTGGCTGAACGAATGAATGAATGAATGAATGAGGAAATACACTCTGTATCAGTCCTTAAAGACTGGATATGCTGTAGGTTCAAAACAGTGAGGAGGAAGGAGCATTTCGAGGGAAGGGAAACTGGCAAAGTTTACATGGGTGCCTGTTTCCACCATAACACTCACATGCCCATACGTGCTAATTGACGCACCAGGACAATTTTGTAACAAGACTTTTATAGCCTTTCACCAAGCTGTTTCACTTAGCTATTTGTTTGAATTTTCTTGTGGCACTTACCGCCTTACATTCATAGCAAGTTATCTGCCTGATGGATTGTGAGCTCCTAGATCAGAGGGTAATAATCTTATTTATCATTGTGTTTCCACATTTATCTTAGTGTCTAATATATAGGGGCATCTGGTAAATATTTATGGAGTGCAGAACATGTGGGAAGGTCTTCTGAATGTGTATAGACAGGGTGCTGAGTATGAAGGGGAAAAGTCTGAGATATGCTTACTTAGTGGTCCTTGATATGAGAAAAGAAATGTTTCCAGTAAATGTTAAACAGTAATGCAAACAGTAAATATGTTGTATCTTTACTTATTTATGTTTGTATGTATATATGCACATATTCATTTATTTATTGCCTATTTTCAGAAAGGATTTTAAGAGTTTGGGTACTATATGATTAAGTGCTAAGACTGTGGTATTTAAAGAAGAAAGATAAGACTTTGTGAATACTGATCAGGGACTCAAATGGGATAAAAATGTTCCAAATTGCTTAGAGTGTGTTTTAGAATTGAGCATTACTTAAATATTGAGTATCGTTATGCTCAAGCCTCTGCGTTACATACTGTAGAGGAAACAAAGGAGAATAAATATATTTCTTGCCCTCAAAGAGATCATAGTCTAATGGCAGAATCAAGAAAACTGTGTTCAGTTAACATTTATCAGAGGTTCAATTGCATAAGGGACCTTAGAGGAAGAAAGGATTGCGGACGGTGCTGGGAGCGGGGCCCGAAGATTGAGTAGGCCTTTCCTACACAGAGATTGCAGGGAGAGCGTGCGGGCTGAGCGTGGGGCATAGTTCTGAGTGTGAAGCATTTTAGAATAAGATGTATTGGGTGAGTGGTGAGCAGTCTGGGGTGTCTGGACTGTTTCACTCTCTTTAGAAAATGTATAGCATAAGATAGATTTGAACTGGTTCATTCAAAATTAATGAAGATACTGTTTGTTTAGAATTTAATGAAAAATTAAGGTTTGATGTGAGTACTTACAAATTCCAGTTTTGAGTTTGTGATTTGCTTTTAAGTTCTTGGTACTCACTAGCTATGCCTAGACTGTTGTCTCTGAACTCCTGTGATTTCCTTACTCAACTGGGAATTTTGGATTATTAGAACTGAGTTGTTTTTTTCAGGATTGCTACTCTGTGTTTATGACAGCCGTAATGGGAAAAACTGTTGACGTTTTATTTTGTTTTCTATCTTTCATCTTTGAAGACTTCGGCATGTATAATTGAAAAACAAGTAAAGGAACAGCTAAGAAAAAAACAAGAAGCTTTGAAGCATTTTCAGAGACAAGTCAAATACCGAGTAAATCAACAAATCAGGCTGAGAAAAAAGCAACAGCTTCAGAAGTCTTACGAAGCGGTACGTTCAAAGGGAGCACTGAGTGAATGGAAAGTGTGTGTGTTATGAGATAAGCAATCACTTGCCTTTGATGCCATGCTTTGTACAATCTGATTTGCTGGGGAGGGCAGTAGATGTGCATGGAGAGAAACCGTGTTTTATTCCTGTGTTGTTCTCACTCATTTAAAAACTGTCAGAGTTTGGGATTCAGAATTGGGTTTGAATTCTGGCTTACGCTATTTTTTAAAATTAAATTTATTGAGGTAGCACTAGTTCATAGTATAAATTTCAGGTGTGCAACATAATTCATTGTATACTCTGTTGCATGCTTGTTGCCCAGTGTCCAGTTTCCCTCGTTACCATGTCGTGGACCCTTTTCACCCATTTTGCCTTCCCTCTGGTGACCACCAATTCTGTCGTCTGTGACCTATGAGTTTGTTTTGTTTGTTTTGTTATTGTGTGATTTTTTGGTTGATATCTTACATATGACTGAAATACACTTTTTGTCTGACTTATTTCATTTACCATAATACCCTGAAGAACCATCCACATTGCCACATGGTTATTTATAAACACACACACGTACACACATATATATGGCTAAGTAGTAGCATTTAATTGTATATGTAATATTAAATATATATATATTTATATCTCACATCTTCTTTATCTATTCATCCATTATGGACACTTAGGTTGCTTCCATGTCTTGGCTATTGTAAATGATGCCATAGTAAACAGAGGTGCATATATCTTTATAAATTAGTGTTTTTATATTTTTCAGGCAAATACCCAGAAAAGGAATTTCTGGGTCATATGGTAGTTCTATTCTTAATTTTAAGGAAATCCCTGTACTTTTTTCCACAGTAGCTGTACCAATTTCTGTTCCCACCAGCACTGTACGAGGGTTCCCTTTACTCCACATCCTCTCCAGCATTTGTTGTTTTCTTGTCTTTTTTGATAATAGCCATTCCAGCAGGTGTGAGGGTGTGTCTCATTGTGGTTTTGATTTGCATTTCTCTAATAACTAATGTGTCGAACATCTTTTCATGTCTGTTGGCTCGCTCTATGTCTTCCTTGGAAAAATGTCTGTTCAGATCCTTGTACATTTCTTAATCTGATTTTTTGGAGGTTTTGTTGGTGAGTTGTATGAGTTCTTTATATATTTAAGATATTAACCCCTTATCAGACATGTCATTTGTGAATATCTTCTTCCGTTTGGTTGGTTGCCCCTTTCTTTTGCTGATGATTTCTTTTACTCTGCAGAAGCTGTTTAGTTTGATGCAGTCCTGGTTGTTTACTTCTGCTTTCATTTTCCTTTGCAGTCAAATTCACAGAAGCATCTCTGAGGCCCTGCCCTGTCCCCCTAACTTTTAGGCCCATCCAGGCTGTTTCCAGTAGCTTTTCCAAAGGAATGGCTTGTCTTGGTTCATGCTTCAGATTTTCCTAAATTCTCTCAAGTAAGCAGCATCTGGCCTCAGCAAGCCCCTTAGCTCTTGCTGAGTGGCCCCAGGCCTGGCACCAGTGGCAGTTGGCCTTGGTTCACAGCTTGGCCTCACCTTGGCACCTCCAATCCCAACACAAGTAGCAGCCAGCTGCAGATCACTTTGTAGCTCCTGTACAATTTTTGTTTTCTTTACCTGTGCTACTCGTGCCTAGGGGTGGTGTGCCTGTTGTGGAAATTGACTCCCAAGTGACCAGGGCAGTGAGTGTCCCTTCCGTGTCCAGGTTGCCTTGGTCTTGGGGCACCACCTTGTGGTAGGTAGGGAGGAGCTGGGTTTGCAAGCTCACAATGCTGCCTCCTTGTTCCTAGTGGGGGCCTGCACCCCTGTGCTCTTAGACAAATCTGTGCTGCGGCTACCCGGTTCCGAGCACTAGGGGGTGGGGGGTAGGGGTAGGGAGCCAGATTCTTGGGCACCGAGGTGCTTCTGCCCCTCTGGACCTCCACCCATCCCTAGTGTGGGAACTGCACTGTGACTCCTCCACCACAACCCTGTTAGCTGAGGCCACAGGGGCTGTCCAGCTGCATCTTAGACACCATCCTTGCCCTTCCCTCCATCCTGCCTCCCCTGTGTCCTGTATGCCCTCCTGCAGATGTGCTGATGTGTGGGTCCTCAGCTCTGTTTGAGTGTTGAGCAGAGGAACGTTTATTGGATTATAGATGTCTGACACGCTGAAAATTTAAGGGAAGATGCAAAAGGGGTCTTCTCACTTCTCTGTGATGCTGACCTGGCTTGTGCTATTTTACTAGCAATGTGATCTTGGGCCAATGACTTCATCCCATTCATTCCTCTGGACTGTAGTTTCTTCACCTATAAAGTGGAGATATTCTTGCCTTACGAGACTGTTGTGGGAATTAGATAGGATAAAGTTACAGCACGTGGTAAGTGCCTGGTGAATGTTACTTTAAAGCTTTCTGCTACCTCCCCCCACACCAATTTTAAATACTTTGGGCTGCTTATAGGCATTCTTTGATTGCGCTGGATTGGAGTAGAATCTTACCAGAATCATGACACTCTTTCTTTTTTGGTGTATAGGCAGAAAAGGAAGGCTGTATAGCCATGCGTTCTTCAGATCCAGCATACTTAACTCCTAAAAGAACCAGTGTTTTTCCAAACCACTTGAATGCTGCTATTGGAAGTGCTAGGTTACCTCCTTCCCAGATGCTTGGGGATGGACTAGAAGACAGAGAGAACCAGAATCAGTTATTCCAACAAGCCCAGGCTGTAAGTACATGTTGTGTTTTATGTCTGTGATTTTTTGGGTGTATGACATATCTAGGATGTGAAGTAGAGATTAGGGGGGGTCAGAGTCAACTTCACTTTTCATTACCTCCTTTTATCGCTATAAAGTGGGGAGTTAGTGGGATGATGTGTATTTTTATAAATAGTTTTTAAAATGTATATTTTCAGTAAGATACTTTGGAGTCATCTAATGTAAGGTGCTAAAGTATTAAGTTTCAAACCTTATTAGAAAGAGCTTTGGGTCACCAAGGACATAACATTTTCCCAATTTTATCTGAATCATGTTTGTGTAAGTTTGTAGCATTTGGACAGAAGCGATTCCTAACCACTGTTGTGAAAAGGTTTAATACATTTATGGGGCACTTTGTTTATGGCTTTTTTTCTGTCCTTTGATGAGTAAGTAGATCCAAAAGTCAAGTAACAATAGAGGAAACTGTTGGTTAACACACATTTAGAGTTTTTTTAACCTTGGCTTTTATTTAGCGATTTATTTAATGTACCGATATTTAAAAATTCACCACAAGTAGTAGCTCCACCCACTTGACCGGTTTGACACCATCCAGTCAACTCCCCTCTTCCTGTGCCTGAGCTTCAGTCCAGTAGATACATTTTTCAGGTTTGTTATGGGAATTATTCTTCACATTATCACTGAAAATTGTATTCGTAGTGATAGTGAAAGGACAGTAAAATGCGGGAAATGATGACTATATGAAATAAAAGTTGTGTAAGTGCTAAGGTGCTGTTTGTAAGTGCGAAGCAACTCCAACTGTGCTATTAGTGTGAACAGGGACAGCTTTACAAGCACGTGTTAAGCTGAATTGCTTTTTAAAAAGATGTTTTTTCTTTGTCCCAAAGAAAAAAGTTGTCCCTACAACTTTTTTTGTTTGGTTTGTAGCCATCATTTTTGTAATAATTTTTGTTTCCTTTTATAAGATTATGAACAATTTGTTGAGCAAATGTTGAGCCAGGCACTGCATAAAATAAAAGGGATAGGATATTGACTAAGACAGACATAGTCCTTGCTTTTATTGTCCTTGTAGCTATAAATCCCACTGTATTGAGGGTTTTACTTTGCCTGTATAATACATAAATAGATGAGTCCATCAGATATACCATTTGTTAAATATTGTAGAGATACTAATGAAATGTGACATAGGACCCTTTGTGGGGTTTATATTTACAAGTAGAGGTACAAAATTAATAGACCTTGTATTTATTAGATATTAAGATAGAGACATTTGCTGCTTTTGATGATAAAGTTGTGAGAGTTCAAAAAAATTAAAATTCCAAAGGACTATTTAGGGAAGAATTCCTGAAAGAGATGGAATTGAGCCATGTATTTTGAATTGTTAAGCTGAATTGAACTGGTAAATTCCAGAGAATTTTGAGATAGGAGGGGCAGTAAAAAGTCTAGAATATGTAATGGGCTTGGCGTATTTGGGAACAAGTGATAGAACCTTTCTTTCTTTTTTTTAAACAAAATAATGTATTTAAAGTATTCTTCATGACAATACAGAATGCTATCAGCGTCTATAATTACCACCAATCATTGCCCATGGGTCAGTCACACCGAAACAGAAACTCATTAATATCACATACACAGATGAGGTTTCTGAAACAGTCAGTGTAACATCATCATTCTTTTTTAAAATTTATTTAATTATTGTTCAAGTACAGTTTTCTGTTTTTTACTCCCTCTTTAAAAAAAAATTATTGTTGTTCAAGTACAGTTTTCTAGAACCTTTCCGATGATAGCTTACAGAGGAAAAAACAGCAAATGAGGTTAGGTAGGAGGAAATAAGGTTATGAGAAGTCTTAAAGGTTACAAAAAAATTTTAAGTTTTTATACTGTTTTTTCTTAAAAGAAGATGAACTACTGAAGAATGTTCAGTGACTGAAACTACTTTAAGCCTATAAACTTGCCCACACATCACCACGATACTTGCTAATTTTACCATTTCTGTTGCGGTTTTTATCCACTAGATGGCACTGAGAGCTAGACAGTGAGACAAGCTCTGATGCCTTCAGTTTATCTGTTGACCTGATTGAATAAATGGTGAATGCAATTCACTTTCTGAACATTTGTGTCTTGGAGTGATAGAAACATAAAACCTTGTTTGGAATATTTCATCCTTTATTTAAGGATAAAGTGGTTTGAATTCTGGGGTATATTTCAAAAAATATAAAGGTGAGGTGAAGTTGGGGGTTATAAATAAATGAAGATTATCTGGGAGTTGATACACGAAAGCCGGTTGTTGTGTATGTGGGGGTTTGTTGTAGTATTCTGTCTACTTCTGTGTATGCTTGAAGTTTCCAATATGTTTGACTTTATTTGCATTTTAAATTAAATGTTAGAAAAGACCTTTTCTAGTCTAACCTCTAAGGAATTCTTTTTGTCTCAAACATATTTCCATAAATAAGAGAGAATTTATTTATTTATTTATTTGAATATATATCAAACTATATCCATCTAGTTTCTGCTAGAAAACATTGCCACTTGATCAACTCACTTTTTAGACTTTTATTTAATTTTTAGAAAGTTTGAAATGATTACAAGTCTTTTTCAATGTAGTGAGTGAAAATCTTCCTCCCTTTAATTTTTACCCTTTGGGGCTAGTTTCGTACTCTCAAGTAGTAGAGAATAAAATACCATGGTGATTTCTAAAAACATGTCAAGGAAATGACTATCGTTTTTCTTCCTTTTGCATTTCTACATTCCTAATGCCTGCTTGTTTTCAGAGGGGATAAGATTGGGCAGCTGAAGTTAGGATCTGCAGTCACAGAACTGGGAGAAACTCCAAGCGCTCGCACGGAACTAGCTCAGCCCCTGCTCTGTGTTAGAGCCAATGCTTACCTCTGGGGGCTGGGTTTCCGCAGTGTCCCTTGGTAACTTCATTTTGGTGAGGAATTGAACAGCTGGTCATTCTTACTACATACTAACTTTCTGTTTACCTGTAGACTATGAAGTTTGCCACTGTTTCTTTTCTAGCATGGTATATCACAGCTTTTTATTTTTGTTTTTTATTTTCTTTTTATAATGCAAGTTTTCCAGCTTTTTCAAACTGGGAGATAGCAATTAATTTTGGTAGTTAAGTAAAGGTTTGAGGTGTGGAATCACCTGCTAAGTTTTCTATAATCCATCATTGAATAAAAACAGTGTTTCAGTGAGGCATTTTTGGCTGCAAGAATTCAGGCTAACCCAAGCAAGGGGTACATTTATTTTAAGCATATGCATGGGGTAATAAAGGCAGAATCACAGACTCACACAAATCATAACTTCTTTTAGGAGCCTGCTGCCAGAGGGATTTTCTGGGTCTGCAGTAGCTCCAGTGATCCCAGCAGCATGGGATCTTTGACTTTCACACTAGTATTTGATCATTAACTTGATTGATTCACTTGTTCTCTGAGGGTGACCAGCCTTCCCCATTTGCCTGAGCTTGCGGGGTCTCCCGGGACCTGAAACTTTCAGTGCTAGACCTGGCACAGTTCCCAGCAAACTGGGAGAGTTGGTCGCCCTGTATCTCCATGTATGCTTCTTTCTTACTTACTGATATTTCTCTTGTTACCTGGGATTCTCATCATCACAGCTCTGAAACTTTGGCATACTTGAGACTTCTCTAGCTTTGTTTTTCCAGCTTAGCGCCTTTTAGGTTCAGTTCCTGTCTCTGACTACTTCTTAGTTCATTAAGGAAGATAAGGAATCTTTTTTGGCCCAGCCTGCCTTTTTGTATTAGGTCTAGATTACTAGTCAGCCTGAAGCTTGGTGTGCCTGCTTAATGATGAAAGAAAGCTAATGCAATTGATGCATTGCTTTGGGGTTCATGGGCTATAATTAGGGATTCATGTGAGTTGAAGTTTTAATTGTATACTACTTTTGTGGCCATCGAAAAGTTAAACACATTTAAAAATCAGTCTGCTGTCATTTGCAAATAAACTGCATTGCACCTTGATTGTAACTTTGGGTAGATTTGTATAGCATTAACATACATTTCAAATGGTCATTAGGCCCTCATGGCGATGGAGTAAGTGGAATTCTGTAAATGTGAGAATCATCTATATTCTTTTCCCATGACCTACGTAGTTTTAGGTCATGGTGTTACTACACTATGTTTCATTTATACAGTTACGTATAAATTCCTTCTTTCTAATCCCTAATTGTCTAAAAAAATTACATTAAAAAGAACTGAAGAAAATAGGAACCATGAATGTGGAACAATGCCATAATATATAATTTATACATTTGTCTAATTGTATACTATATATTTGAAGGTTTAAATTTCATTTTACTATGTGATCATTGTTTGCTTTAGATTTTGAGATTTAAGCCTCAAAATTTACTTGTATTTTATCAGTCAGAAATCTCTTTGCTAGCCCTGGCTGTTGTAGCTCAGTGGATTGAGCACAGGCCTGTGAACCAAAGGATCGCGGTTCGATTCCCAGTCAGGGCACATGCCTGGGTTGCAGGCCAGGTCCCAGCAGGGGACGCACGAGAGGCAACCACACATTGATATTTCTCTCCCTCTGTCCTTCCCTTCTTCTCTAAAGGTAAATAAATAAAATCTTAAAAAAATCTTTTTGCTCATTGATAGTTATATTTACTAGGTTTTCTCTGTAATTATGAACAATTTATTTGCATCAGGGAATCTTTAAGCCTTGGTTAAAGATTCAGTGCTGATCTTTAAAGCTACAAAAGTTTAAAAACTGTGTCTAAGTTTTCAGTATAGAAAAGATTTGGGTCAAGTTTTATGTTTTGAGGAGTCACATACAACACACGTGCACACACATAGGTATGTATTTTAACTTACATATGTAAACACATGCATATGTTATGCATACAAATGCACACTCACAAGTATATGTAATGATCATCATTATCTTGCGATAAGAGAAATGTACTTATGTACCTATTCATTTTACATAATTTGATTTGTAACATCCTGCAGTTTCTGTTTTTGTTTGATGCTTATTAACAGTGACTTCGGTCCTTGTATTAGTTTCCTGTGGCTGCTGTAACACATTACCTCAAACTTAGTGGCTTCAAAAGGCGGAAGTGTGCTCTCTCACAGTTCTGAAGGCCAGAAGTCCACAGTCAGTGTCAGTCAGCCAAAGTCAAGGTGTCAGCAGGGCTGTGTTTCTTCCGTAGATTTGAGGGGGGAATTTGTCTCTTGACTTCCAGCTCTGGATGTCTGTTGGCGTTCCTGTGCTCGCAGCCACCGTAGAACAGTCCCTGCCTTTGTCTTTCCATCACCCTCCCCTGTTCTGCATGTCAGATCTTCCCTACCTCTTATGAGGGTATTTGTGATGGCATTTAGGACCCATCTGGATAATCCAGTATTATTTCCTCATCTCAAGATCTTTGACTTAATCACTCCTGCAAAGGTCCTTTCTCCTTTTAAAGACACAGTTAAAAGGTTTCAGGGATTAGGACCGGATATTTTCCGGTAGTCATTGTTCAGTTCTCATAGCAGCTCATTGAAAGGGCCTTTGGGCTGAGGTTTCATGAAGGGTGTTGGTAATGGCAGAGAACAGAATGAATATAATGTATATTCCGGCTGCTGGGCCAGTTGAATTCCTGTTTAAGGGACTAAAATCAATCTGTGACTTTAATAGAGGCTTAGACTTGATGGGAAAGAGAAATTGTGGACTCTGATTTAAACCTTCTACATAGTGCAAGGCAGTAACATGTATTGCACTTGGCAATGAGTAAAAGTAGGCATATTCATGGCTTTGTATTTTTTCATAACCTCAACTGTACATGTATCTTTCTTTGCACTGTAAGTAACTGTTGTGACCTCTTTAGCCACTCTGTGCTAACTAACCAAATATAGAAATCTTACTCTTAGAATGAAGAGTGCTGTTTCAAGCTGATTTCTCTGGCTTGAGGTGCAGACCTTCTAGAAGCAAAGACAAAACAGAGGTGATATGCTGAAAGGAAACTGGGCTGGGAGTGAGAGTGTTTTTGTCCCTAGATCACTATTAGTAAAAATCATAAAGCGTTTATTATTTATATCAGTAGATCATAGTCATGATTTCCCTTCAAAGAAGAATTAATCTTTTTAAACCTTCACCAGTTGGGTTATAGCTGGTCCCTGCTTTGCTCTAGTTTTATTGAGTAATAAAGGGATATGCTTCTCTTCCATGTGCTATGTAGTGCTCAGCCTAAAAAAAAAAGGTACTTTGCTCATTTCTGTACTTTCCTTAAAGAAACATTCTTTACATATTTGTGAAAGCTGTGCTTCTCTGAAAAAGAAATCAGAGTAGCTGCTTACTGAAATTACTGGGCAGAGATTAGGAGTAAACACAAAGTCAACATATTTAGCATATTAATGCTCATTATCAGCTGTTACTTAGAGTACTTAAAACTGATTGGTTCTGTTGAGATGTTTGAGTTTGTGTTCTTATTTAACTTACTGGTGAAGGAGGGATTTATGTAAATGGAAGGAAGAATTTTAGGAGGACTAGGAATAGAGAAATCTAGCGAGGAGTGATAAAAGACAATTAGGCATGCGAGGGCCAGTTGAGGAAATAAAGGAATAATTCCTTATTGAGAAGATGGATAGAAGGTAAGGAGTGTGTCTGTTTAGTGATTTCTAAGTGTATTAAAACTTTCAGGTTCTGATATTTTTGTGTACATAATATAAAACATGCATTTTTTGTACATAATATAAAACAACTTGAGTAATGGCACTTATAATCAAGTTATGAAATCAGTCTCTTAGAATGACAAAAAAAATAGTGTTGAAACAACACTATCAGCAGGTCCTGGTCTCCTGTGCAAGTAATCCTCTTGTCTCAGGTCTGGCATTTTTTAATAATAGGGGCCTGTTTTCATGTTGGAACACTAGTGGATTTGGTATTAAGACTTCATCCAGTTTTTGTTTGTTTTTCTCCTCTTTTCCTGGCAGCTTAGTCAAACCATGAAACAGGCACGTCACCAGCTGGCATCCTTTAAAACTATGAGTAAAAAAAATGTATCAGTGGTTCCAGATGAAACAAGGAACAGCTTTCCCACCCAAGAGGTAAATTAATTTTTAATAAATTGTTTTTAAAAGTAGGGATAAAAATACAGATGAAGATTTATTTATAGCTCATCTCACCATTATTTAGACCTATAAAATAATTGGAAATAACCTTAAATATCCAATAGTAGGGAATGGTTAAAAAATTATGATGTATTTCTATATAGCCATTCTCAAAAATATGCTTTCAAAGAACATCTGAAGACAAGGGAAGGTGTCTGTGATGTAAAGTTCAGTGAAAAAAGTAGAATACAAAATTACATACAATAACCTCAATTTAAAAATGTATTCAGCCAATATTGACAGGACATTTGCAGTTGCCAAGGCGCTGTTCCGGGGGCAGGGTTTACAGTGGCAGAAGGAGGCCCAAGGTCCCTTGAGGAGCTTATGTGCTAGTGGGGAGGCATGTGACAAATACACAAATTGATGTCTGTTCTATTCCACATGGAATATAATTTCAAGTGAGAAGTGTTATGAAAAAACTGAAGCAAAATGGAGAGAACGCCGTGTGCATAGACCAGGGGGTCAGTCAACACTGGTTGTTTCTGGGTCGTTTTATTACAGGGGATTTTTTTTTTCTCCTGTTTTTTTTCAAAAATTTTCTGTATTGTATATATTTTGCTTTATAATTAAGAAAAAATACTAGTTTTTTTTTTAGAAGAAATTGTTTTGATTCAAAAGATAAAGTAAGAGTGAATAATTGGAACCCAAATGTGGAACTGGACTTAAAATGATATTTACGGCTATACTTGTAAAGCAGCATTGCTTTGGTTCCTACTTATTTCAGGGCTCACAGATTTAAATGCTAAACTCTACACTTTCTTGTGTTTACTTGATTTTAGGGTTAATTTTAAGTTTTGATAGGCAGAATCTCAAAAAATCAACTATTAGTCTTTTTTACTTTTTTTTTTTACATTATCAACTCTGTGTCTTATTTAGTTCTTTCTTGGTTTTGCTTCCTATTTAGTATTCTTTTACATTTTCCTAGATTATGCCTATATGTTTACTTTTGGTATTTTTTTCCTTAAGTATTTCCACACAATAGTCACGAACCTTTGTCACTGATACGTTTGCAGTTGGTAGAATACTAAACTATAATGTCCTCCTCTCCAGTGTGAATTAAGAAATTTCTAGTGAAATATAAAAACACAAGCAGATGTGGTGTATTTCCACATACCGTATTTTATCTTAGATGCTTCAGAACGGTTACCTTTTTCTAGCATCGTCTTACTGTGACTCATATAGAGTTTCTTTTGCACTTAAATTCTCCTCAGTGACTTACCATACTATAGTCAGGGCTGTAGATTGACTCTAGGATCTTGTTAGAATGAGGCAGCTGGACACCTTCTGATAAATCAGAAAAAAGGGTTATCAGGTTTTAGAGACTGGTATTTTATATTGTATGGAGCATGTTCAAACCATTCAATTGTTTTTCCACAAAGAGTACTGCCCACAGGTCTGACTGAAATAATTATCCAGGAGGAGGAAGGAGGATTAAGTCTGAGATAACATTCTTGTATAAACCAGTTTTATATGTCAAAGGTGCCGTTTAAGTGTAATACATTTTTATTCGATAACGATGATGATGAATTCAGTCTGCTGTTTGATTCTAAACAGCACATGTATGTTTTTTGATATAACATCAGAAACAAATGTACTCTTATAATTCAGAATGGTTAAGAAATTAGTGAAATTTTTCTGTATGTCAAGTATGTAGTCTTTCCCTCAAACCCGCAGTTTTCTATTTCCTTGGTTGTCTGAAGTGGGAGTCTTCCAGTTATAAAGGACAACAGTCTGTGACCTGTCTGAGCTCTGGTTTCGTTGCCTTGTCAGACTTAATTTTTACTGACATTACACCCCATCTGGTTGTTCTTATTGTTCCAGATTTGAAGATATAAATCGAAGATGTACTTGCTTGCCCTCTGTCCGGTCACCAAGACAAAATCCTAAGCCTTCCGAAATTGTTACTGACTAGTATAGGGGCAGGTTGTCATTTATAAATCACAGCCTGTTTCACTCCATGTTTGATGTGTGAATGACTTATTTGTACATTTGTGCATTCGGAGTTGAACTATTTGTTTTTTATTGTATATTAGATTAGCATAACCTGCTAAGATCAGGCCAGATCTTTCATACAAACCCACCTTATTCTCATGAGCATATTGCCATATTGCTTTCTCTAGACCATTTATATTTGTATTGATTTTCTTCAGAAAGCACTTTGTAGGAAACCAGCACCCATCAGGGTAAACATAGGAACTAAAGGAGAGCTACCCTTTAAGGGTTATCAAGGTCTTTAAGTACTGCAGAGTACCACAGATTTATGCAAAGTCAGGTAGGAAAATGTAAAGTGCGAAGGTGAGGAAAGAATGGCTTGTTAGAGCTATCCACAGCTATTGAAGGATGGGTTTAAGGGTTAAGCTTATCACTTGTATTTTTAAAAAAAATTTTGTTGAGATGTATAATTCACATACCCAAACAATTCACCCATTTAAACTGTACAATTCAGTGGTTTTTAATGTATTCTCAGGGTTCTGCAACACTCACCACAATCTAAATCAGAGCATTCTCTTCACCCCTGAAAGAAGCCCTGTACCTGTCAGCTGTCGTTTTAATTCCCTCTGTCCCTGTCCCCAGTCCTAAACAACCACTCACTGATCTACCTTCCGTCTCTGCAGATTTGCTTGTTGTGGTATCTCATGTAAATGGAATCATCAGATGTGGTCTTCCGTGACTGGCTTCTCTTACCTTGCATAATATTTTCTAGTTCACTCACTTGTAGTGTGTATCAACACTTCCTCTTACCGCTGAGTAATATTCCATCATATGGCCATATCACGTTGGTGTATCCACTCATCAGTTAGTTGATGGATGTCTTGGTTGTTTCCATTTCTCAGCTTTTATAACTAATTGTGCTGTGAGCAGTCATGTACATGTTTTTGTGTGGATATTCATTTCTCTAGTTAGTGGAAATTCTGGGTGATGTGATGACTTCGTGTATTATGGCTGATAGGAAACAGCCCAGCCATTTCCCATCAGCAGTGTGTGAGGGTTTGTTTCCTCACACCCACTCCCATCCTTGGTACTATCCCTCTTTTATAAAATATATTTTATTGATTATGCTATTACAGTTGTCCCATTTCTCCCCCTTCATTCCCTTCCACCCTGCACACCCCCTCCCACCCACATTCCCCACCTTTAGTTCATGTCCATGTGTCTCAAGTTCTTTAGCTTCTACATTTCCCATACTATTCTTGCCCTCCCCCTGTCTATTTTCTACCTACCATCTATGCTACTTATTCTCTATACCTTCTCCCCCCTTCTCCTCTTCCCACTCCCCTGTTCTAACCCTCCATGAGATCTCCATTTCTGTGGCTCCACTCCTGATATAGCTGTCCACTCAGTTTGCTTTTGTTTTAGGTGTGCTTGTTAATAACTGTGAGTTTGCTGTCCTTTCACTGTTAATCTTTTTTATCTTCTTTTTCTTAGATAAGTCCCTTTAACATTTTATAGAATAAGGGCTTGGTGATGGTGAACTCCTTCAACTTGACCTTATCTGAGAAGCACTTTTTCTGCCCTTTCATTCTAAATGAAAGTTTTGCTGGATAGAGCAATCTTGGTTGTAGGTCTTTGGATTTCATGACTTGGAATACTTCTTTCCAGCCCCTTCTTGCCTGTAAGGTCTCTGGAGAAATCAGCTGACAGTGTGGTGGGAACTCCTTTGTAGGTGACTGTCTCCTTATCTCTTGCTGCTTCTAGAATTCTCTCCTTCATTTTAATCTTGGGTAATGTAATTATGATGTGCCTTGGTGTGTTCCTCCTTGGGTCCACCTTCTTTGGGACTCTCTAGATTTCCTGGAAGTGTATTTCCTTTGCCAGATTGGGGAAGTTCTCCTTTATTATTTGTTCAAATAAGTTTTCCACTTGTTGCTGTTCCTATTCCCCTTCTGGTACCCCTATAATTCGGATGTTGGAGTATTTAAAGATGTCCTGGAGGTTCCTAAGCCTCTCCTCATTTTTTCGAATCTTTGTTTCTTCATTCTTTTCTGTTTGGTTGTTTCTTCCTTCTGGTCTACTCCATTGATTTGAGTCCCAGTGTTCTTCCCATCACTATTGGTTCCCTGTGCATTTTGCTTCATGTCACTTAGTGTAGCCTTCATTTTCTCATCTCATTTGTGCCCAAAGGCAACCAATTCTGCGAGCATCCTGACCACCAGTGCTTTGGACTGTGCATCTGATAGGTTGGCTGTCTCTTTGTTGCTTAGATGTATTGGCTCTGGGGCTTTGATCTGTTCTTTTGTTTGAGCTATTTTTGGGGGGGTGTCTGGTTGCACTTGTTAGTGTGAGGGGCAGAGCCTTAGGTGTTCATCAGGGCAGGGCAACCCTGTGGCTGGGTTGTGACTCTAAATGTGGGGGCGGGGTTAGAGAAGGAACAGTGGTGCTTGTTTTGCTCTCAGAGTTCAGTCCCTCTGCCAATTCCCTCAAGCAAATTGGGCCCTTCTGGTGATGGTTCCCCAGGTGGGTGGGCTTGTGTATGTTCTATGACCCTGTGGGTCTCTCCAGAGAACTCCCCTGTGAGGCTGGGAGTCTCTCCCGGCACCTCAACCCCCACAAGTGTTTTCAATCGGTGCTTTTAGGCTTAATTTTCTGGCTCTGGGGCCCGGGGTTGCACAGTCTGTCTTATTGCTCATTTTGGTCTGGCTTATCTGCGCACGAATGTGTAACTGTGATCAGCTAACCACGTTGCACGCCTCACTAGATCTGCTCATTGCCACCCCACACCCGGGGTCTGCCAACTGCTGCCTGTGTACCCAGGTCCGCCAGCCACTGCTTTTTTCTGCCAAGACCCCTCTCAGCTGACCGCCAACTCCACCCCTCTTACCAGTATGGATGAATGGTTGTCAGACTTCTGTACAGTTCAATTTTCTTTCAGTTCTGGTTGTTTTTTTGTGTCTAAATATTTGTTGTCCTTAATTTTTGGTTGTGCGAGGAGGCACAGTGTGTCTACCTATGCCTCCATCTTGGCCGGAAGTCTGGTCCCTCTTTTGGAGTACAGCCATCCTAGTGAGTACGAAGTGGTAGCATCTTACTTTTGATCTATATTTTCCTAATTGATAATGATCTTGAGCATCTTTTCATGTGCTTTTTGCCCACTTACATATTTCTTGTGAAGAAAATGTCAGTGTGATACCCTTTTTATAATTGGCTTATTTGTCATTTTATTATCAAATTGTAAGAGTTCTTTATATATTTTGGGTACAGATCAGATACATGATTTGCAAGAATTTTCTCCCATTCTGTGGGTTGTCATTTCACTTTCTTAATGCTGTCATTTGCAGCACAGATTTTTACATTTTGGTGTAGCAGAGTTTATCTGTTTTTTGTTGTTGTTGCTGCTTGTTCTTTCGGTGTGGCATCTATTAAACCACTGCTTTATCTGCAGTTGTGAAGATTTTCTCCTATATGCTCTTCTAATAGTTCTGTAGTTTAGCTGTTACGTGTAGGTCTATGATCCATTGTAGTTAATTTTTATCTTTGGCATTGGGGAAGTGTTCTATCTTAATTCTTTTGCATGTGAATATCTACCTGTCCCAAAACAATTTTTTGAAAATGCTGTTTTCTCCATTTAATTGTCTTTACACTCTTGTTGAAAATTAGTTGTCTGTAAATGTAAGAGTTTATTGTTGTCTTTACAATAGTGTCCTCAGAGATCCATGAAGATGGGGACTTTTCTATTTATTTAGATCTTCTTTAATTCATTTCAACACTGTTTTATAGTTTTCAGTGTACCTTCTTGCACTTCTCTTGCGATGTCCTGTTTTTATAATATTTGACCACACTGACCTACTGACACTATGGTAGTAGTGTGCTGAAGCCTAGGATTTTATCGCAATCACATTTTTCTCCTGAAATAGATACATTTGGGGTTTTGAAGATTTTTAATTTAAAAAAATTTTGTGTGTTCTTTAGGAACCGGACTCTGAGGAATCTTCATCTGTTACAACAGACAAGAAAGGGAGAGAAAATTTGTTTTGGTCGGACCAACAGGATCTGCTTTTGGAAGACAAGGACAAACCTCTCAGCAGAGTTCGGGTAAAGCAGAGTGAAAGGAGATGGTGTAGTAGAAATTAAACTAATTACACCGTGGACCAGGGATGCCAGCATTGTTGTACTGGTTTGGGATTGTAGATCTAGGTTAAGCTGAGCAAAGACTATGATTTCACATTTTGTTCTAATAATTGTTTGGCTACTGTATCCTTTCAAGATTGTTTTAGGAGTCTTGTGGAAAACATAGTGTTTCTACTACCTGGAATTCTATATTTGATGTTTATGTTCACTTTTAGAAAATACAATTCAAAAATCCATTATTTGCTGTGATGAAAGAGGAAGAACCAAAGAAGGTACACCTTCAGGGCCCACAGGATATTCTGCCAGAAACCCAGGATTACCTTCCAGAAGCCCACGGTGATCTGACAGGAGTCCAGAGTACTGAGCTGGAAGCCCAGAATATGGAGCTGCGCTCTCAGGCTCTTGAGCCCGAAGGCCAAGCTGTGGAGCCCAAAGCCCAGGTTAAGACAGAAACTCAGGGTATTATGCTGGAAGCTCACAGTGTTGACCTTGAAGATGAAAGTATTCAGTTGGAAGTCCAGCAGTTTCTATCCCCAAATCAGGCTTTTCTACCTGAAGACCAGAGTGTTCCACTCACATGTCAGGACCAGAACTTTCTACCCAATGACAAGAATATTCCACTTGTATGTCAAGACCAACATTTTCTATGCAAAGTCCAGACTATTCAACCCAAATGTCAGGACCCAGATTTTATACCAAAATGTCCAAACAAGGATTTTGTGCCCAAAGATCAGCACGTTCTACTCAGATTTCAAGAGCAGCATTTTCTACCCAGAGACCAGTGTGTTTTGTCTGGAGAAAAGAATATTCTGCCCAGATGTCAAGACCAGGACTTTCTACCCAGATACCAGGTAAAATAGAGTGGATAGGAGATATGGCAAGAAGAAATAAGCTACTTAAGGTTTGGAGTTGGATTTGTGGGGACAATATTGCAAATGATTTGGAGATTTGTAGTTGGAAAAATAATTTTCTGGTTAATTTCTAAAAACTCTAGAGTTCTCATTGAGTCTTAAAGTAATATCAGCAACATATTACCCCTGTCTGGACAATTTACTTAAAAAAATCTTCGTTAGGGAGACTATTTCTGGCAGCTGTCATCTTTGACACCTGAAGGATGGATAAAAGAGTATCCCACCACTGTCCACCAGCACTTGTTAATACGGGTTCCAAGGCCAGCCCTCCAGCAGAGGTCAGTTAAGCCAAAATGAGAAGAAAGGAAATACATTTCTTAGGGATGAAGCTGGTCTTATATGGATTAGAGTATAGGGTATGTTTTATTCCATAAGATGTCCAGTTAAACTCTGACCTCGGATAACTCCAAATTTTCCCTATAGCCTAAAGTTTTATTGGTTAAACTGTCTTTCTTATCTGAACACTCGATATTTTGTGTTCTTTTTTTTTAAGAAAACAATTTAAAGCAGCCAGCATCAATTTTGATAGCGGAGGGAGAGAGGCGTTTCCTTCAGATGTTTATCAGCATCTTCCCCATAGGTACCAAGCTCAGGTCCCCATCAGCGGAGGGAGGAAGGAGAGAGGCCAGCAGGAACTGAGTTGTACAGGGTTCAGTTTGGAGCTTGCAAAGATTGTTCTCAGCTAGACTTTAGAACTGACAAGAAGTATGGTTTTCCATTTTATTCCATAGAATTTCACATTATCCTGAGTTTTAAAAATTACCATAAGGTTCTTAATGAAGCCTTGAATATTATTGCTATATTACTCCTACTAAATGATTTACAGTTTGTATTGTTTCTTTTACAAAGTATGCTTCAAGGAGCCATATTATGATGTGATAAAGCAGAAAGGGAAAGATGACTTTTCTCCAGCAGGTTATCAGTCTGACTCCTGAAGTCCAGGCCCAGGCGTTTGTCAGAGATCAGGTAGAACAGAATAAGAGAAGGAGGCACAGGACTTCAGGCGGCTGGATTTTAGACATTCTCAGCCTCTGGTAATGTGAAGGGTAGAGTCAGGTGCAGAAGTCCCTGGTCTAATGAACTGTCTCAGTCAAATCAGCTCTGTCATTCACAAGGCTGATAAACCATGTCCACATTCTTTTTTTTTAAATATTTTATTTATTTATTTTCAGAGAGGGGAAGGGAAGGAGAGAGGGAGAGAAATATCAATGTATGGTTGCCTCTCATGTGTATCCCACTGGGAACTGGCCTGCAACCCAGGCATGTGCCCTGACTGGGAATTGAACCGCGATCCTTTGCTTCACAGGCCCGCGCTCAATCCACTGAACTACACCAGCCAGGGCCCATGTCCACATTCTTATTGTAGAATCAGACCGTTTTAATTCACAAAGATGATGTTGCAGCTTTTGCTGAAGTCCATACAATTACCTTCCGGTAACTGCCCCCTACATGAGTCATGTGGGAAGAAACAGCAGATCCTCAATTACTTAACATTTGAGGAGTTTGTCATGTATATGGTTTGGGATTAAAATTTAAGGTCTACAGAGTTGAGCTAAAAATGTTACATCCTTGTTCAGATGAAAAGGTACCATAATGTCTTCACCTGGTACTGTTTCCCTGGAGTTCTCACCACAGCCCAGCATGTTGTGATTAGCCTGCTACCCTGGGTGGACGGTTCCTTTTCTGTTTCTGCTGTTCCTTTAGAACACCTTTTTCAAGCTGCCGCCATCTTCTATAAGAGAAGAGACCGTGCAAGATGACTTGCCTCTGGAGTGCCGTCGCTATGTCAGCCCTCAAGCATCCTCTGGAGATCAGGTAGAGCAGACCACCGTGGGAGGAATGTCGTTTTCCAAAAGAGTAACAGAGACAAAATCACTTAGGATTTGGACTGGAGCTTGTCAAGCTATATAAATAAATGCATGGGATACAGAGGATTAGGGCTTCTAGAGTTAGGCTAAATTATTTCAAAATGAGCCCATTCTAAAAACTCCAGGTGAGAAAGCATACCTCCATCATTTGGGTTAAGTGGGAGACAGGTTTTATATAATACTGATTGGTTAATAGTAAGCTTTTTTTTTATCTCAAGTCATTTAGCATATTTATTTGATCTTATATACTGTCTTGTAAGTACTGAAGGGATTCTGTTCTTGTCGACTGGAACAGTGCACCAACCCAGGCACATGGTTTGTAAAGAGCTGTGGTGAAGAGCAAGACAAGCTGCTTTCTGTCTTAGAACTTCCAGAATGTTACCACCTCTAGTGTTTGTGCACAGAATTTTGGGGGGACACCAAGTAGGAGTACTTGTGGAAATGCTACCAGCTTGCGTCCTGGCTGGTAAGCACCTTGGGAAAGTGCTGGCAGTGTTATAAAAATATTGTCTTGTTGCCTTATTTTCTTTCAAATGTGTTGTTGAATGAAGACTCCCTGTGCAGAAAAAAAAAGTGGCAGAATAATCTGGGATTTGCTTTAAAATACTCCAGGAAAAAAGTGGGCAAAGAGATCAATGAAAAAATAAAATGTTGCTGATTGTTGACGCTGGGCGGTGGCACCTTGGGATTCATTGTGCTGTTTGTACTCCCACTTTGTTGTGTGGTTGGAAGTTTTACATTAAATACACACACACACACCCCTAACCGTTAACTTACCCTCGTCTCATTATTCTGGGACTGTCACTAAGATCTATGTCATTGTCACTAACTCCTCATTTCTGCTTAGGCAGTTTTGTATTTTGTTATTCCTTTAAAACAGATATATTGAGCAACCCCATTTTTCGAGAGCTGAGAGTTTGGGAGAGGAATTGGTTCTGGAGTGCCATCGGTGCGTTTTGCCCAGTATTCAAGACCAAGCCTTTTCCAGAGAATAAACAGAGCGTGCTTCAGTGAGGAGTCAGTGTCAGGGAGCAAATCACTTGTTTTGGCTTGAGATTGACAGGGCAATGTAGTTACTGCCCCAGGGGTTTAGTTTTAAGGTCAGTAATAATGGACGAAGATGCAATATCCTATCATTCTGTGAGGTGTCACTCCATTCTGACCGGTTGCTGCCCTGATGGTGCCTCTGCTGGGAAAACCAATGTTCAGGGTTATGTTGCCTCCCAGCACGGCGACTCTGAGCCGGCCCCACTGTGGAGAGGGGGGTTATTCCTGGGGGGCTATGAATATGTCTTACGTGACATCCAGGATCCAGGCTCTGTCAGCGAGCAGGCAGAGCAGAGCAAAGAATAAGCAGCAAAAAGTAAATTGGAGTTTGCTCTGAGCTTGCAGAGCTAGGCTATGGACAACGGTGATGATGATGATGATGGCATTGTCTCTTATTAATAATAATATTGATATTGTGATTAACAGCTTACATTCTTAAGCACTTACCCATGGCTAAAATTGTTTTAGAACTTTATATCCATTGTCTCAATTAATTCTCACAATAACCCTGGGAGATAGATTCTATTATCATTCTTGTTTTGTAGGTAAAACTTAACGCTTTGTGGATACTGTTAAGATCCATTATACTGGCAAGAAGTATAATGTCTACTTTTATGCCATAATGTGTCAGACTATTCTGACCTCTTTAGATGACCTTGGGGCCACTGTTGCCGCCTACAGCATTTTTACCACGATAGTGCCACTGCTCACGCAGCGGGGTGGGTGCTTCTGTATCCTTCAGAGCTTCTACCTTGGGCAGCAGCCGACTGGCGGGACAGTGGAAAGGAGGGGAGATCTGCTTCAGGATGGCCTTCAGCATCTTCCACCCAAGCATGTTCAAGAGGCTTCCAGCAGAAGACAGGTAGCAAACCGTAGAGGATGAACACTAGATTAAAACAGGCTGACAGGTGCTTACTGAGCTAGGAGTGGTAAGGCTAGCAAAAAGCAGATCCTTGGACTTCTGGCCAAGGTGGAGTCATAGGTAGACACACTATGCCTCCTCACACAACCAAAATTAAGGACAACGAAAATTTAGAAACAAAGAAACAACCAGAACTGAGAGAAAATTGAACTGTACAGAAGTCCAACAACCATTCATCCAGACTGGTAAGAGGAGTGGAGTTGGTGGCCAGCTGAGAGGGGTCTTAGCAGGAAAAAGCGGTGGCTGGCGGACCCGGGCAAGCAGGTGGTGGTTGGCAGACCCCGGGTGTGGGGTGGCAATGAGCAGACCCAGTGAGGCGTGCAAGGTGGCTGGCTGACCACAGTCACACATTCATGTGCAGATAAGCCAGCTGAAAACGGGCAGTGAGACAGACCGTGCAACCCCGGGCCCCAGCGCTGGGAAATAAAGCCTAAAAGCACCGATTGAAAACACTTGTGGGGGTTGAGGTGCCAGGAGAGACTCCCAGCTTCACAGGAGAGTTTGCTGGAGAGACCCACAGGGTCATAGAATGTACACAAGCCCACCCACTCGGGGAACCAGCACTAGAAGGGCCCAATTTGCTCAGGGGAAGCAGCAGAAGGGACTGAAATCTGAGAGAGAGCAAAGCAAGAGCTATTGTTCCCTCTCTAACCCTGCCTCCACATTTAGAGTCATAACCCAGCCACAGGGTTGCCCTGCCCTGGTAAACACCTAAGGCTCCGCCCCTCATACTTAACAGGCGAGACCAGACTCCCCCCACACACAAAAAAAGGCTCAAATGGAAGAACAAATCAAAGCCCCAGAGCCAATACATCCAAGCAACAAAGAGATAACCAACCTAGCAGATGCACAGTTCAAAGCACTGGTGATCAGGATGCTCACAGAATTGGTTGCCTTTGGGCACAAATGAGATGAGAAAATGAAGGCTACACTAAGTGACATGAAGCAAAATGCACAGGGAACCAGTAGTGATGGTAAGAACACTGGGACTCAAATCAATGGAGTAGACCAGAAGGAAGAAAGAAACAACCAAACAGAAAAGAATGAAGAAACAAAGATTCGAAAAAATGAGAGGCTTAGGAACCTCCAGGACATCTTTAAATGTTCCAACATCCAAATTATAGGTGTATCAGAAGGGGAAGAAGAACAGTGACAAGTGGAAAACTTATTTGAACAAATAATAAAGGAGAACTTCCCCAATCTGGCAAAGGAAATACACTTCCAGGAAATCTAGAGGGTCCCAAAGAAGGTGGACCCAAGGAGGAACACACCAAGGCACATCATAATTACATTACCCAAGATTAAAATGAAGGAGAGAATTCTAGAAGCAGCAAGAGATAAGGGGACAGTCACCTACAAAGGAGATCCCATCACACTGTCAGCTGATTTCTCCAAAGAGACCTTACAGGCAAGAAGGGGCTGGAAAGAAGTATTCCAAGTCATGAAAGGCAAGGACCTACATCCAAGATTACTCTATCCAGCAAAGCTTTCGTTTAGGATGGAAGGGCAGATAAAGTGCTTCTCAGATAAGGTCAAGTTGAAGGAGTTCATCATCACCAAGCCCTTATTATATGAAATGTTAAAGGGACTTATCTAAGAAAAAGATTAAAAATGTGAACAGTAAAAAGATAGCAAACTGTTATTAACAAGCACACCTAAAACAAAAGCAAACTAAGGAAACAACTAGAACGGGAACAGAACCACAGAAATGGAGATCACATTGAGGGTTAGCAACAGGGGAGTGGGAAGAGAAGGAGGAGAAGGTACAGAGAATAAGTAGCATAGACTGTAGGTAGAAAATAGACGGGGAGGGCAAGAATAGTATGGGAAATATAGAAGCTAAAGAACTTGATACACATGGACATGAACTAAAGGGGGGAATGGGAGTGGGAGGGGGTGTGCAGGGTAGAGGGGAGTGAAGGGAAAATGGGACAACTGTAATAGCATAATCAATAAAATATATTTTAAAATAATGAAATAAAATACTTTGTAAATAAAAAAAAAGATTCTTGTTTGATTTCATAGTGTGTGAAACCTGGGCTGACCTAAGGTTGCTCTGGGGCTCTCAGTGAAACCCGGGCTATTGTCAGGGCGACTGTTGCCTGTTGGACAACATATTTTAATATGTGTGTTCCTTATAAAATGTGTATTTCTGGTGGTCATTGTATATGTGGTTTGAGAGGAGAAGAAATGAGTGGCTTTTGAGGAGGAGGGGTCAGGAGGATCTTTTACCCGACGGCCAGGACTAGGTGCCCAGCAGTTAGCTGGTGGAGCATCAGGCAGGGTCACCAAGAAAAACACTGTTCATAGTCTGGGCTGGAGCTCGTTAGAGTTATGATTTATTCCCGAAGTTTTGGTGTGTTAAGATCAATAGTTGTTCAAAAAATTACTAAAGAACCTGGCCTGCTATGCTTTTTCCATGGCTTAACTGAATCTACTTTATTCCCATTAGAATTTTACCACCGTCTGGATAATTTCTATATTGAGAGTTTATGTCATTATTTTAAAAATAGTCTTCACATATTGTAATATGTGAAAGTGATAAAGAGAATTTTCCTTTTGGCCCTGTTAAGTGAGGAGAAAGAAAAGGAGGCAGAAAGTATGCTTTGGGCTGAGGTGTTGAGAACTGAACTACCTGCTCTTGGGATTTTTTGTTTGTGTCTGTAAGGTCGGCCTAAGGGGATGCTGTCTGTGGTTTTTTCCTGCATCGTCGTTTGTGTATTCTGAAGTGTGCCAGGCAATTTCCTACCTCAGGTCTTTTGCATTTATTTTCTCTACTGGATATCCTTTTCTTTTTTTCTTCACAAAACTGGTCCTTTCTTATCCTTCAGGTTTCAGCTAAAATGCCCCCTCCTTAGAAAAGACGGCCCTGAGCAATTGATCGAAAATAAGTTCTCCTCTTAATATTTTATTCTTGCATTTGTTACCTTCTCAGTACACAAAACACTTTGTACACTGTGTAATTGTTTCCTTATTGACATGTTTCCCAGTGGTCTGTAAGCTTCGGGAGGGGAGGCACCACGCCTGTTCTGCTTACCAGTGTGTGGGCGGCCTTTAGCACAGCGCCAGTCCCTGCCCATATCTTCCTCAACGTGTTCCACATCCATGAGCCAGTCACTCACTCACTGAGCACCTGTGAGGGGCTAGCCATTATCTGGGTACTGACTGTCAAAGACAGAGCTCCGGACAAGACACAGCACTCACATTTCTGAAGAGGAGAGACCAGAGGTAAGGCGATGGTTAGGAGGCAACACAACTAGCTGGAGGGGGCGCACACGTTCACTGAGCACCGTGAGGGGCGCCTAACTCCGACTTTCCAAGG
Organism: Artibeus jamaicensis; assembly: GCF_021234435.1. Classification (NCBI taxonomy): domain Eukaryota; kingdom Metazoa; phylum Chordata; class Mammalia; order Chiroptera; family Phyllostomidae; genus Artibeus; species Artibeus jamaicensis. Next base: position 10,713,073 of record NW_026522052.1, on the reverse strand, counting down.
AGGGTGTATGGCTTTGTAGTCACGGCCTCTTCTTGTCCTGCTGTACTAGCCCTGAAAATCCTCAGCCCTTAGTCAGTCCTTTGTCATTTTAGGTTCCCAAATAATTGAGCCTTATGGGAGAAAACACTTTATTCACATAGATTTGAACCACATTTGAACTAGCGTTTACAGTCCCAGCTGGGGCCATGGTACTGCGTAGCACTTTTCTTGCCTGCCATTCCCATAGCCCACACTGGTAATTCTAAACCTTAAACGCCTCTTAAAGTTCTTGCTGCTCCCCAGTACTCTCTGGCTTTCCTAAAGAAAATACAAGCCATCACGCAGTAACTGCCTCAGCCATTTAATCTTTGCCATTCTTCCTGTTCCTACCGCCCCAGAGGAAGCGTCCTCTCTCTTTGGATTCATATTCTGGATTCTCTTGCCACTTTTTCTCCTGGGTTCGGTTTTGAATGTTATATCGTAAGACAGCTGATAAAATCCTCTATAGAATGGCGCATCTTTTTTGTTGGCTTGTTGCAGCAGGCATCAGCCTGGTTAGGTTCAGGCTCTCAGTGGTCCCTCCCCGTCTGTGGACAGTGGCTCCAGAGTCAGTTCAGTTCTCACTTCAGTCTTGGTTGGACTCCTCCGGGTCTGGCCCACGCACGCACAGCTCGCCTCGACGCTGGAGTATGGGCCAGTCCACATGCAGAATTGAAGGGCCCCCTTTCCGCCTTGCTCTTCTTCAGGCTGCCCGTGCCCTGCCCTCTGTGATACCACAGGCCACACTCAGGGTGACAGTCAGCGATGTCGAAGAGGCCAGAAGCGGGCTCACTGCTTTGCCAAGCTGCAAGTTCAGTTCTTACTTTTTTGAAAGCAGAAAATAATTTCATTTTTATTGTAACAAAAAGTAAACAAAGAAGAAAACTCCAGAGAGAACCATCATTAGCCTTTTGCTATTTCTTATTTTCCAGTTTTATCTAAGACAAACCAATAACTTTGAAAATGACAACCTTATTGAGGGGCACAGTCAGTCTCCTTACTCACTGCAGTGGTGGTCTGCAGGGTGGCCTCCCACACCGAAGGGGCGAACCCCGGACCTTTGCTCCTGGGGTTGGGGAGGGACCAGGGTTAGGTTCCTGTGAGCCTCTGATCACATTTCTGTCAGCTGATCAGTACGTTACCTTGTTTTATGTGGATTTTTGTTTAAAAACCCCTTACTTAATACATAGGATGGGACAAAAGTAGGTTCGTAGTTGTGGGTATGTGAAACACAGTTCATTCTTGTATTATTTATTAATTATTGTATTATTTTCCATATGAACAACTGTAAACTTACTCTTGCACCACCCTGTAGATTTTTGACTCATTAACATTGAACTTGGGGCCAATAGCACTGAAGCTTATGCCTGAATAAAGCTTTTCTAATACATGTATATTCTCCACAATATGCATCACGCATCACAGCCTTCTTAGGCTTAAGAGTGCTAGATAGTGGCATTGTGCTTAGGGGCCATTTTAAACAGTAAATTCACCAACAAAAAGCAAAAGCCTTGGCACTAACTAAACCTTGAAAAGGGCTGTGGTTTACTGTATGAAGGCTGAAACAGAGCCTTGTCCCGCCTCAGCTGATAACACGTGCTTCTGGCAGCGCGAATGTTCACAGCTTTGTGCACGTCTGCAAATGACCACAGAAACTCTGCAACTGTGGGTCTTGGAATTACAAAGAAATTTTAGCAAATAGGTGAATTAATAAATAAGGAATATATGAAGAAGGAGGAATGACTCTAATTTACATACCCTACAATTCACTCATTGAAAGTGTACAATTCTGTGTTTGTGATATATTCAAAGGCTGTGCAGACATTGCCTTAGTTTGCTCAGTCAATTTCAGAACATCTTCATCACCCCAAAAGGTCCCATACTCACTAGCAGCCCTTTTCCCCTCACCCCTACCCCCAGCCCTAGGCATCCGCCAATCTACTTTCTGTCCCTCTAGATTTGCCTTTTCTGGGCATTTCATATAAATGGGATCATGCCATATATGGCCTTTTGTGACTGATTTATTTCACCGAGCATCATGTTTTCAAAATTCATTGATCTTGTTGCATGTAGTTGCACTTCATTCTTTGCATTGGATGTTATTGCATTTTATGCATTTAGCACCTTTTATTTATTCACTTACCAGGTGATGGGCATTTGGATTGTTTCCACTTCTTGGCTATTATGAGTAATAGTGCTGTGACCCTCTCTGCGCAACTTTCTGGGTGATGTCTTTTCATTTCTCTGGGGTATGTACATAGGAGTGGAATTACTGGGACTTGTGCCTCTTTATGCTGAGCCTTTGGAGGAGCTGCCATGCTGGTCTCCATAGTGGCTGTATAATGTCTCCTTCCCGCCAGCAGTATATGGGGGCTCCAGCTCTGTATGTCCTACCAGCACTTGTCATTACCCATCCGTTAATTATAGCTGTCATAATGGGTGTGGTATAGCATCTCATTCTGTGTTGACTTACGTTTTCCTGATGGTTAATCTTGAGCATCTTTTCATGTGTGTGTTGGCCATTCATATATGTTCTTTGGAAAACTGTCTTAGGTTCTCTGCGTAATTCATAATTGTGTTATTTGTCTTTTGACTGTTGAGTTATGTGAGTTTTTATTATATTCTGCATTAAGGGTTTCTTACTAGTTATATGATTTATACATTTTCTTTTCATCTGTGGGTTATCTTTTCACTCTTTTGATGGTTTCCTTTGTAGCACAAAAGTTGTTAATTTTGATGAAGACCAGTTTATCTACTTTTTCTTTTGTAGCTTCTGATTTTGGTGTTATATATAAGAAATCATTGCCTAATCCAAGGTCATGAAGATTTACTGTTTTGTGTTCCTATGATAATTTTATGTCTCTTAGATTTAGGTCTGTGATTTACTTTGAATTAATTTTTGTATATGGTGTTATATAGGGGTCCAACTTCATTCTTTTTCAAGTGGATATCTGGTTTTCCTCATACTATTTGTTGAAAAGATTATTTTTAACTATTGAATTCTCTCAACACTCTTACCAAAAATCATTTGAGTGTAAAAATATAAGGGTTTATTTTTGAACTGTCATTTCTGTTTTGTTGATCTAGGACTATCTATTTTTGGAGAGAGGGAGAAAGAGAGGGAGAGAAACATCTACATGGCCTTCTCATATGTGCCCCAGCCAGGGACCAAATCTGCAACCCAGGCATGTGCCCTGACCAGGGATTGAACTGGCAGTCTTTCTTTTTTTTTAATATATTTTATTGAATATGCCATTACAGTTGTTCCATTTCCCCCCCTTCATTCCCCTTCACCCTGCACACCCCTTTCCCCTACATTCCCCCCCTTTAGTTCATGTCCATGTATCATAAGTTCTTTAGCTTCTACATTTCCCATACTACTCTTGCCCTCCCCTGTCTATTTTCTCCCCACCGTCTATGGTACTTATTCTCTGTACCTTCTCCCCCCTTCTCCTCTTCCCACTCCCCTGTTGCTAACCCTCCAGGTGGTCTCCATTTCTGTGGCTCTCCTCCTGATCTAGCTGTCTGCTTAGTTTGCTTTTATTTTAGGTGTGGTTGTTAATCACTGTGAGTTTGCTGTCCTTTCACTGTTCATATTTTTTATCTTCTTTTTCTTAGATAAGTCCCTTTAATATTTTGTATAGTAAGGGCTTGGTGATGATGAACTCCTTCAACTTGACCTTATCTAAGAAGCATTTTATCTGCCCTTTCATTCTAAATGAAAGCTTTGCTGGATAGAGCAATCTTGGTTGTAGGTCTTTGGATTTGATGACTTGGAATACTTCTTTCCAGCCCCTTCTTGCCTGTAAGGTCTCTTTGGAGAAATCAGCTGAGAGTCTGATGGGAACTCCTTTATAGGTGACTGTCCCCTTATCTCTTGCTGCTTCTAGGATTCTCTCCTTCATTTTAATCTTGGGTAATGTAATTATGATGTGCCTTGGTGTGTTCCTCCTTGGGTCCACCTTCTTTGGGACTCTCTAGATTTCCTGGAAGTCTATTTCCTTTGCCAGATTGGGGAAGTTCTCCTTTATTATTTGTTCAAATAAGTTTTCCACTTGTTGCTGTTCCTCTTCCCCTTGTGGTACCCCTATAATTTAGATCCTGGAACGTTTAAAGATGTCCTGGAGGTTCCTAAACCTCTCCTCATTTTTTTTTCTGTTTGGTTGTTTCTTTCTTCCTTCTGGTCCACTCCATTGATTTGAGTCCCAGTGTTCTTCCCATCACTATTGATTCCCTGTGCATTTTGCTTCATTTCACTTAGTGTAGCCTTCATTTGTTCATCTAATTTGCGACCAGAGTCAACCAATTCTATGAGCATCCTGACCACCAGTGTTTTGAACTGTGCATCTCATAGGTTGGCTGTCTCATCATCACTTAGAAGTATTGGCTCTGGGGCTTTGAGTTGTTCTTCTGCTTGAGCCATAATGTTTTGGTCTGTTTGCACCTGTTACGTGTGAGGGACGAAAGCTTGGGTATTCACTGGGGCGAGTCAGCATAGTCACTGGGTTGTGACTGGGGGCAGGTCTGAGAGGGAGTGATGGCATTTGTTCCACTCTCTCTCAGATTTCGGTCCCCTCTGCTGTTTCCCACAAGCAAATTGGGCCCTTCTGGTGCTGGTTCCCCGGGTGGGTGGGCTTATGTACATTCTAGGACCCAGTGAGCTCTCCTGTGAGGCTGGGAGCCTCTCCTGGCACCTCAACCCCTGCAAGTGTTTTCCAATCAGTGCTTTTAGGCTTATTTCCTGTTGCTGGGGCCCTGGGTTGCGCAGTCTGTCTCATTGCTCCATTTTTTGCCTGGTTTATCTACACAGGAATGTGTGTCTGTGGTCAGCCAACTGCCTCATGTGTCTCACTGGGTTTGTTCATTTCCTCCTCAATCCCGTGTCTGCCAACCACTGCCTTTCCCTATGAGACCCCTCTGCACTGGCCACCAACTCCGCCCCTCTTACTGGTCTGGATAAATGGTTCATTGTTGTCGGACTTCTGTACAGTTCAATTTTCTGTCTGTTCTGATTGTGTTTTTGTTTCTAAATCTTTGTTGTCCTTAAATTTGGTTGTGCATGGAGGTACAGTGTTTCCACCTATGCCTCCATCTTGGCTGGAAGTTCGATCTTTCACTTTGTGGGACGATGTCCAACCTACTAAGTGACACTGCTCAGGGCTCTGTCTTGTTGATCTATATGTTTGTCCTTATGCTGGTACCACACTCTCTTGATTACTTTAGTTTTCTAGTTAAGTTTTGAAATTGGGAAGCATGAATCCTCTAAGTTCGTCTTCTATTTCAAGATCATCTCAGCTATTCTGGGTCCCTTACATTTTCATATGAATTCAAGAATCATCTTGTCCATTAACAGGTTTATGATAAATATCAATCAAAATTAAACACCGAATTCCAGGTGCCGCTGGCACTTCAGCTGGGAATGGATGGAGAAGAAGACAGGAAAGAGGTATGTAATGATGACTGCTTTTGGACACCAGTGTTTCCATTGTAATAGTGTACATGAAATCAGAAGTAATTTGTTGTCTCCTAATAATTAAGGGGTAATACTACAGATTCCCTAGATAAAGGCAAAGAAATTACTTGAGTGATTATAATAAGTTAAACTTCTCTTCTAAGCTCCTAGGGTTTCGGGTACCTTGATGTGAAATCAGGGATGTAGTCCTAGTGAACTTCTTTAGTTACTGATATTTACCACAACGACTCATTTAAAGGAATTAGAGTTTTAATTATGGCTTCCTTTTTTTTTTCCTTTTCAATCCAAAGTTAGTTTTTAACACTGGCCACGTACCACAGTCAGATGTGTGGCTTTTCCCAAATACATTTTTTCAGATCTGAAAAGACAGGCATGGGGCATCTGTGCTTTAACAAAGCGCCACTGGTGACTGTGCTGTGTCTGAACACTGAGAAATGCTGTCAGACTTTCAATAGTGTGTACCGAGAGGGCACGAGCTACCCAGAAGGCCAAAATATGTCTCTGCGTGCTAGTGCCACTTGAACAGCTTATGGCCTTAAAAGAGGACATACAAGTCCAGAGGTATGAATGTTTCACACACATAGTAGTGGTGCTGGCTTTTATTATACTAGTTCCTTTAAAATACAAATTCTTCAGTCCTCCTCTCCTCCCCACCACGCCGGGCCAGGCTTAGGGTATGCTTCTGTGGTGTGGTTTGAATTCTGAAATTTAGAGTGACTATTTTGTTATCAGATATGTCTCACATTCTTTCTGTGGCCTTGCTTCAATGGTACTCACTGCTTGGGAATAGTAAATATGGTATATGTCTTCTGATATCAAATACAGTCATTTCCTTGAGTGCTGCTGACAAGGGACCACAACAAGGGCAACCTAAATTAGTTCTTTCTCTGACTTGTTCGTAACATCTAATAGCAGTGTATTGGGAAATATAAAGCTTTTGCTGTATGTGATACTATCCTGAGCCACCATAAATAGAAGGAAATTCAGGACTTAGTCCCATGTGGCTTCTGTATCATATAGTTTTCTTGTCTAAGGCACAAAGATTATTTCCTTCCTTGGAAAGTCCTCTGAGAGCAGAATCTTAACAATTTTAACTTCTCTCCTTTAGCGTCAAAAGCAGTATCTGAGATATAGACGACTGTTCATGGACATTGAAAGAGAACAAGTAAAAGAACAACAAAGGCAAAAAGAACATAGGAGGAAAATTGAAAAGTGAGTTTTTTGATCTTCCTTGTGGTCTTTAAACTTTTGGTCCTCTTTGTGGTCATCAGTTAAGATGACTTTGGAAGCTAAATTTTAGAAATAATCAGTGGTTTTGCCTTCTGATCCATAGTGGGAACAACTATTTTAAATCTGGATAGAAATATTCATAGATGGTTAAGAGCTATGGTTTTTAAATAGACTTAATTTTCTTGAAACAGTTATAGGTTCACAGCAAAGTTAGGCAGAAGTGTAGAGTTCCCATTTCTTCCCCACCTGCACCCATGGGCAGCCTCCCCCACTGTTACCGTCCTGTAACCCCGCGGTACCTCTGTCACAACACATGGGCCCTCTGTGGACACGTTAAACCCATACTGTACATTCATACTCACTCTCGGTGTGGTAGGTCTTTATAGTGTTGACAAGTGTGTAACGACATGTGTCCATCATTGCAGTATCATGCAGAATAGTTGTGCTTCACCAGTTCATCTCTTCCTCTCCTGGTCCCCGGCGATCACTGACCTTTTTACTGTCTCCACAGTGTGCTGTCTCCAGAATGTGACAGAGCTGTAACCATGCAGCATATAGCCTTTCAGTTGGTGTCTTTCACTTAGTGATATGCTTTTAAGTTCTTCCGATGCTTGTTCATGGCTTGCTATTTCATTTCCTTTCAGTACTGAATAATATGCTGTTGTCTGAATGTACTATAGTTTATTTATCCATTCACCTACTAAAGGACATCCAGTCAAAAGACATAGGGTAGCCGGATGGATAAGAACACAGGACCCATATATATGCTGTCTGCAAGAGACCCACTTCAGATAGAAAGATACACAGAGACTGAAAATAAAGGATGCCCAGTGTAGCAGAGGGAATCCAGTCAATGATGTAATAAATGTGTCTGCTGGATGCTAGAAATATTGTGGGGGAACACTTTGTAGAGTGTGTGATTGTCTAACTCTTACGCTATACAATTGAAACTAATACAAAATAATATAGAATGCAAACTCTAAATGAAAGGTAACATTTAAAAGAAAAGTTAAAAAGGGCTAAAAATCAGTGTTTTTAATTTATATCTTAAGAAGCTAGGGAAAAAACAGCAGATCAGACCTGAAGAAAGAAGTCATACAGTTCACTCGTATGTGTAGCCAGATTCGCCACACTACAAGCTAGTTATTTAGCCATAATTATGATCAGATCCACATCAGAAAAACTTTCAGTTCTATAGTGCATGTGTATGAGCTTCTACAGATTCATGAAGCGAAAGACAGAATGGAAATTTAGTTCAGTTCACTTAACTGAAGCCAGGACACCCTTGCTATGGGCATTTGATGTCTAATCTAAATCTTCCTATGGCATGTCCACCACATGGTGCAGTCAGTGGGGTGTCCTTCTTCAGCTGTGCTTTTCGAGAGCTTCTCTGCTTAAGGCTTTTGTTTTATTGCCATTTTCTTACTGGATGGCTAATCTTTTTTATTTTTGGATTTATCTGCTTGATCCTAGAAAAAATATGAAGGTCTCTGTCTTACAGATGGCTTCAGAAAATTAAATCTTGTTGATAGCATGCAAATAATTAAAAATTATTTTTGGCTTTTTTCTGGTTGAAGAAACGAAATCATTTATACCTTCTCTTGCATGGAGGTTATATGATTTAAAGTCAAAGGCGCTTTAACAGCATTCTAAAAACATACATCTGTTTTCTAAACAGGAACTGATAAAAGCTGCTTTACCTTAGCCAGTTGTATATGAATCAAATAATATGTTTTTATTCTTTCACTTAGCAGCTGTTTATTGAGCATCTGTTCACTTGTAGACATGATGCTAGACTTAGGGGTGCAACAAATGAAAGACATGAGCACACTCTTCAGGGATCCTACTAGATATATTTTACTGACTGATGGGGATGCAGATACAAGAACAGATAATTACAGTACCTTATATTATGTATTACAAGGCAGTATATAGTATGTGGTTAAGAACACGGAGAGATACGAGTTATAGTCCCTGCTCTGCTGCCTAGCCGCCGTGTGACTTTGGGGAAGAACATCCATGAGCCTTCGTCGCTTCTCTGTAGAACAGGGATAATAATGGGGTATGACTCATGACGTTGCTGTGATCACTAAAGAAAGTAACATGTGAATGTGCTTAATACGGAACCTGGCACAGAGTATGTGCTCAAAAAATGCCAGTTGCCACCCTGACCTGAGTGGCCCGGTTGGTTGGGCATCATTCCAAAGAATGAAATGCTACCCGTTTGATACCTGGTCAGGGCACAGGCCTGGGTTGCAGGCCAGGTCCCCAGTCAGGTGTGTGCAAGAGGCAACTGATCAGTGTTTCTCTCTTTCTCCCTCCCTCCCCCTCTCTATTAAATCAATAAATAATAAGTAAGTAAATAATAAGTCCTTTAAAAAATGTCAGTTGCCAAATATTTAAGGGAAAAAGTTACACCAAGTTTTACATAAAATATTCCAGAGAATAGAAAACAGGGAATACCTTCCAAATAATTATAGAAGCCAGTGTAACCTTAATACCAATCTAACAAGGACATTTATAAAATAACAATGTTGTAGACTAATTTCTCTTACAAAATCCTCAAGTAAAATATTAGTGAAGTAAAATAATTTTTAATATCATTAGAAGAAAGATATCACCAGACTGTATGAGAACAGAGACTGTGTTTTCAACCCATAATTGGGACTATAATGTAGCCGGACAGAGAGGGCTTCCTGAGCTGCGTTTAGAAGGATTAGAAGCAGTAGTATGAGAGAAAGTGGGAGTTGGGTTGGGGGAGGAATACATGGGAGTTCTAGCACGAGGAACAGCGCCACGAAAGCATAGACTCTGGAAGAATAGGGCAGTGCTGACTGCTGGGACCGGGGCTGATGCAGTGCTAAGTGGTGACCCTTGAGAAATAAGCGCAGACAAGATCATAAAGAGCTTTGGATGTTGTGAGAAGGAATTTGGCTTTTACCCTGAAAACGTGAGCCATTTAGAGGCATTGTGGTGAATCATGACTGAAACTAGATGTTAGGAGGTTATTGAAGGAATACACTTACAGAGAACATGAGAAGTAAAATTAATTTTCTAAAAAGATCATTCTATATCAAGTCCTTACTCCGTGTCACGCACTTAACCTAATCGTCTCTAGCTGACAGACAGTCCTGCAGGGCAGTGGTGACTGCCGTTCACCGAGTGTTTGCAGTGTGCCGGGCACAGGTGAGTGTTTCACAGGCATTTGGTCCTTTCTGCACTTCAGTACCCTTAGGGGGTACACTTTACCCTTTTCATTTTACGGAAGACAATAATTTGCCTAAGATCTCACTGAACAATAGCAGAACTGGGACTCAACCCCAGATGCGTTTGACCTGTCATCTAGCCCCTTCAGAGTCTGTAACAGCCTTTCGGAGGAGGAAGTTTTAAGAGCATACGAGAGAGAATTGAAAGGATTTTGTGAGAGAATTCAAGGATAAGTCCCAGGTTTAGGCTTAGACTACCAGGTTATGTGTGTTCACGTCAGTGGGGCAAAAAACATACCGACATGTTGATTTCTGACCTACTTTACTTTCTGCTGTGTATAAGTAAAAGGTCTACTTATGCAAGTGGCCTCCAAAACATCTGATGAGATTAAAAACGTGTTTATAGAATGAGTGTCTATATCAACTTTTTCAGGTAGCTTTGTCATTTTTGATTTTATGATCCTTTTTGAAATTACTCTGTGGCAGTAGTTATTAACCTGAGAATCGGGCCAAATTGTGGGTTCCTTTCCCAGAAGGATGTGACTGACACCCTGTGGTGGAGATGTCACACTGGGGGTGGCTGAATAGGTTTGAATTCGGGGGAGTGGTCAGTGGCAGAGCCTGGCTCTTATGAGCTCTAGGTGGTCGTGGATGGCGGCTGAAGTGGATGACAGACGTGAAGTCACTCAGGGAGCAGGTGTAGAGTGAGCAGTGGAGAATGCCTAGACCCAGTCTGTGTCTGTTCCCGGACTGTGACTTTGGAAGGCCACAAAGTATTTTAACGTCTCAGATTCTTTGAATCAACTTTTGTCTTTTTGTGTACAATATTGCCCCTATTGAGAATGTATGTGCTAGATCATGGATTTTCAACCAGTGGCTGCAAGAATGTTTAAAACATGCAGTACCTGACTAGTTAGTCAGGGTTACTGGCCTCTCTTTTCTTAGATTGTCAAATAAAAAAATGACAACAGCCAACATAACATTAGCCATCTGGTGTGAATAAATCAAAATTATACCTATTTTTTTGGTCAGAGCAGCAAAAATATATTTTTTTGGTGTGCTACAGAATTTTAGTAATTGGTTTGTGTGTGCCATGAGTTGAAAAAGGTTGACAGTTACTGTGCCAGATGGATTAAAGGACTTATAGGCCACCAGCGACCTGAGAGAGCTGTTGCGGTGGAGTGATTGATGGGTTGTAAAGCCATGCTGGAGCGCGGGAGGCTATCAGGAAACAGAGACGGGAAGTCTAGGGAACTCTTCCGATGTTTGACTGTGAGGACAGGAGCAGCTGGGAGCACAAGGAGGGGAGCTGAGTCCGTCATTTTAGTAACTGTCCTGTTACTAAGACCTACAGTGTCAACCTGGGAAAAACAATGCTGATCTGTTTCCTTAGCTCTTGGTTTACTGGTATAGAGAATTATAACAGTGACTTAGCTTTTCTGTTGTTCTTCACTTGGTTCCATTTAAATTTCACCATTGAACGCTTCAATTTGATTAATTATCTGTAGAAAAAAATTTTTTTCACAAGGTAAGGAGTTACCAAACTAAGCAAATATGAATGTCCTCAAAATACTTTTCTTTACTGGCTCTCTTTAGAATAAGCTCCCTATGTATGTAGGTCCCTAGCCAACAGCACCTGTGATCTTTTCACTTCAGTACTATTTTTAGAGAGCAAGACGACGCATATTTTTCAAGTCAGTTGTGAAGGAGCATGTGCCTGTTTTGGCCCTTCCCCATATCACCTCTCTCACATTCCAGGGTCACTACCTTACGCGCCTTTAAATTTTGATCTTCACATGTATCAAAACATACCTCTCTGCCCACGTTGCAGTAATGGGATCCTCACCTCTGCCCTATTACAACTTTATATTGCATTTGAGTTTGAACCCTACCATAAAGGCTATGTTTACATTCCATACTCATTGAGACAGTTTAGATTTAAGCAGTTGTAGCTCAGGAAAGAATAGCAAGCATGGGACACCAGTTGTAAGAAAACTCTTGTTTAGAGTAGCCTTGACACTCTGCTAGTGATTAGCTGTCAGAATCTGGATAGACTTAGTTGTTCATACAATACAGCTATTGTGTCTCTTGTACTTTTCCAGGGCCTGATCTTTTAGCTTTTGTAGGATGGTTCTGGCTTTAAAATATATACCTGTGTTAATCTAACTAAAAGAAGGCCTGATTCCCCTGGAGTAAATAGCCTGCCTAGTAATATAACCCAGAATTTTCAGCAATCAGTGATTTACTGAAGAGGTATGGGTGTGAATTGACCTCATACTACTGTTCAGAAACCAATAACTCATTTGTTTCAATGTACTTTCTAGCAATTAAAACTATTAACATATGTTTATAAGTTCAAGTCCTGAGTCAGTTGTGTTTCTTAACAAAAACTGTTTACTTAGGTTTCTTATGATTTTCTCAATGAGTTACTCATTTCCTTTCTACTCAGAGGTGGTTTTTAAAATAAGTAATTGATATTCAATAAACTGCACATAAGGTATAAACATATATGAGTATGTACATGAAACCACCGCCATAGACAAGATAGTGAAAATATCCATCATTCTCAAAAGTTTCCTAGTGCCCTCGGTAGCCCCTCTCCCCTGCCCCTCCCTGCCCCTTCCTGCTCCTCCCTGCCCCTCCCTGCCCCTCCCTGCCCCTTTCTCCCCAGCAGCCACGGGTTTGCTCTAGGTCACTGAAGATTTGTTTGCGTTTTCTAGAATCGTGCAGTGTGTGCATACTCTTGTACCCAGCTCCTTCTACTCAGCACATTATTTTAAATTAATGGCTTAATTTGCATTTCCTGAATGACTAGTGCTCTTGAGCATCTTTTTAAGTGTTTGTCATTTGTATATAATTTTTTTTGGTGAATTGTCTGTTCACATTCAAATTTTTAAATTAGTTGTCTTATTGTTGAGTTTTAAGAGTTTCTAAATTAATTTGGATACAAATCCTTTAACCAGTATGTGCTTTGCAAAAATGTTCTCCCAGTCTATGACTTGTCTTCATTTTAATATTGTCTTTTAAAGATTTTATTTATTTATTTTTAGAGAGAGGGGAATGGAGGGCAAAAAAGAGGGAGAGAAGCATCAATGTGTGGTTGCCTCTTGTGCACACCCTACTGGGGACCTGGCCTGCAAGCCAGGCATGTGCCCTGACTGGGAATCAACTGATGACTCTTCGATTCACAGGCTGGCACCTAGTACACTGAGCCACACCAGCCAGGGCTTAACATTGTCTTTTAAAGAGCTGAAATTTTAAATTTCAATAATTTCTGATTTTTAACTTGTTCTTTTATAGATTATACTTTTGGTGTCGTATTTAAAAAATCATTGCCTAACCAAAGGTCACAAATACTCTTTTTCTAGAAAAATTTTCATTATAGGTTTTACATTTAGATCTGTGATCCAATTTGAATTAATTTTGATATATAGTGTGAAATTTACTTTTTTTGCATGTGGATATCCATTTGTTAAAAATGCTGTCCTTTCTCCACAACATTGCTTTTGTGCAGTTGTTAAAAATCAGCTGTCCAACAAACAATAAAGGAGAAGATTGATAAATTGAACTTGATTATCATTAAAAACCATCAAGAAAATGAAAGAACAACTATAGAATGGGAGAAAATATTTGCAAATTATATATTTTATAAAAGACTTAGAATATGTAAAGAACTCTTACAAGTCAGTAATAAAAAGTTCAGTTAAAAAGTAGACAAGGGATCTGTTTGTTTGTTTCTTCGTTTGTTTATCACCAGCATTTACAAAACCAGTTCTAGGGAAGGAACTAGGTCTCGGGACACAGGCTTGGTCTTAATATAGCCTTGATTATTACAAAACCAGAACAGCAAGAATACTCCCAGGACAAAGGACTTAAATAAATAGCACATGAAAAGGTACATCATTAATAATTGGGGAATCAAAATCACAATGAGGTAACACTAGGCACAGGACAGTGGCTTTAATTTTAAAAAACTAGGAATATGTGCTGACGAAAATGTGGGGAAACTAGAATCCCCATACATTGTTGGTAGGGAATGCAGAGTGGCACAGTCGCTTTGGAAAACAGTTCGACAGTTTCTCAGAGGGTTAAACATAGAGTTTCTGCGTGACTCAGCAGGTCCACTGCCGGGGATGTGTATACCCAAGAGAACTGGCAGGGTCCATCCACACCGAACTCACACACGTTTACAGCAGCATTATTCATGACAGCCAGAAAACAAAAGCATCACAGATGTCCCAAAACTGACGAATAGTTAAATAAAATGTAGTATATCCATACAGTGGAATATGGGTAATAAAAAGGAATGAAATACTGGTACATGATATAACATGGATGGACTTTGAACACATTGTGCCAGATGAAAGAAATCAGTCATGAAAGGCCATGTATTGTATGATCCCGTTTATATGAAATGTCTAGAACAGGCAAATCTACAGAGACTGAAAGATTAGTGGTTGCCTGGGGGTTTCGGGAAGGGTGTGGAGAGTGATTGCCAGTGAGTAGTATGGAGTTCCTTTTAGAGGTGATGAAAATGACCTTATCTTACACTATGGGGAAGGCAGACTTAGTGGTGTGCAAATTATGTCTCAGTAAAGATATTTAAAAAATGAGTGGTCCACATATGTGTGGGTTTACTTCTGGAATTTCTTGTCTATTTCATTGATTTATACTTGTCTGCTTTTAATACCATCAGTGTGGTATTAAAATTGGTCAGTGTGGTTTTATAATCTTGCAGTCAGGTGGTGTGAGCCCTCCAGTTTTCCCCAGTGTTGTCTCGGCTCTGCTGGGCCCTGCACTTTTTTCCATGTGCATTTTACAATCAGTTTGCCAATTTCTACCCCTCCCCTGGTACCCCCCCTCAAAAAAAAGAAAGTCTTCTTGGATTTTGGTTGTGATTGTGGGGACAGATAATTTGGGGACAATTGACATTTTAACAATATTTAGTCTTACAAACCTTCAAAAAGAAAGTCTTCTTGGATTTTGGTTGTGATTGTGGGGACAGATAATTTGGGGACAATTGACATTTTAACAATATTTAGTCTTACAAACCTTCAACAAGGTATCTCTCCTTTATTTTGCTCTTCTTAAATAATTTTCTTACCATTTTCTGTGTATGAGTCTTTCACATCTTTGATCAGATCTGTCCTTAAGTTTCATATTTTCGATGCTATTGTTAATGGTACTTTTTAAGATTTCAATGTCTGATTTCCTTCTGTTGGTGGTATATGGAATTGCACGGTTGATTTTTAGATGTGGATCTTGCACCCTGGGACCTTATTCAACTTAATTTCATTGGATTTTTAACATGGTGAGCATGTCATCTTCAAACAAAGACAATTGTAGTTTTTCTTTTAATCCCAGTGTCTTTTATTTCTCTTTCTTACCTGATTATGCTGGCTAGAACCTTCAGTACGATGTTGAAGAGCAGTAATGAAAGTGGACAATCACTGATCTTAGAGAGAAAGTATTTCCATTGTTTGATTTTTAATATTAAATCAACCCTGTGTTCTTGGCATGCACTTTACTGGATAATAATTTATTATCCTTTTAGATTAGATTTGCTAAAAATTTTGTTTAGAACACAGTTGGCAAACAGAAGGCCCACAGGCCGAATCCGGGCTTCCACCTTGTTTTTCGCGGCCCGGCACCTTGTTTCTACCTGGTGTAGTGCCGAGATCCTTGCCCCTAGTTAAGGAGCAGTTACATTTATACAGTCCTAAAATCACATTCGGCCCTTTGAAGGCAATCATGAGGCTTATGTGAACCCCACTGAAAATGAGTCTGACACCCCTGGTTTGGAATTTACATCTGTGTCTAACGGTTACTGGCCTGTAAGTATTGTGTAGTGTCTTCGACTGGTTGTGGCTTCAGGGTAATGCTGGCCTCATAGAGTGAGATGGGAAGTGCTGTCTACAGTTTCTGGGAAACAGTTTGTGTAGAATTGGTATTATTTATTCCTTAAACATTTGGTAGAATTTGCCAGTGAATCTGTTCTTTCCATTATGGAAAGATTCTTAACAGTTTCAATGTTGATAATAGATAGAAGGCTCTTTTGATTATCTTTTTCTTAAATAAGCTTGAATAGTTTGTGTCTTTCAACAAATTTGTCATTTCATCGAAGTTGTCAAATTTATTGGCATAAAATTATTCTTACTCTTCTCCGATTAGTCTTTTAATGTCCATTTTTATGAATTTGACTACTTTAGACCCTCATATTAATAAATGCAGTAATACAGTATTTGCCTTTTTATAATTGGCTTATTACTTCACTGGGTAGGATGTCCTTAAGGCTTATTGATATTATCACATGTGACAGGATTTCTTTTCTTTTTAAGGCTGAATAATGTTAGTGTTCCATTGTATGTGTACACTACATTCTGTTTATGCAACTGCAGGCGGACTTGTGGGCTGCTTCTGCCTCTTGCTGTTGTGAATTTGTGCTGCACTGAACTCGGTTGTGCAAATATCTCTTCAAGACCCTGCTTGCAGTTCTTTTGGTTATAGACCCAGATGTGGAATTGCTGGATCATATGGTAGTTCTATTTTCAGTCTTTTTAAGGAACTTCCATATTGTTTTCCATAGCAACTGCACCTTTTTCCAATCCCACCAACAATGCACAAAGATTCCACTTTCTCACATCCTTGCCAATACTTGTTATTTTCTTATTTTTTTTCACAGTAGCCACCCAGATGGGTGTGAGATATCTCACGGAGGTTTTGGTTTGTGGTTTTTTATCAGCATTTCCACCAGTGCGGTACCTCTGGTACAAAGAGGAACCTACATTGACACATTGTCGTCCACAGTTTATAGTTTACTTCAGGGCTCACTCTTGGTGCTGTGCATTTATGGGTTTGGGCAAACGTATAATGACATGTATCCTTCATTCTCGTGCCATGCAGCATAGTTTTACTGCCCTAAGAGTCCTCTGTGCTCTGCCTACTCATCCCTCTTCACCTTCCTGTCTTCCAGCTTCTGGCAACTACTGAATTTTTTCACAGTCTTCATTATTTTGCCATTTCCAAAATGTCATATAGTTACAGTCATACAGTATGTATCCTTTCAAATTGGCTTTTTCACTTAGTAATATGCATTTAAGTTTCTCTGTGTTTTTTCATTGGTAGCTCATTATTTTATAGCACTGAATAGTATTGCATTGTCTGGATGTATCACAGTTAACTTATCCATTCAGTTGCTAAGGGAAATCTTGGTTGATTTCATGATTTGGCAGTTATAAATGAAGCTGCTGTAAACATCTTTGTGCAGGTTTTATGTGAATGTGTTTTCAACCCTTTGGGTAAACCGAGTTGCATCCTCACTGGATCATGTGGTAGATAAGAGTATGTTTAATAAAGTGGCTGTTCCTTTTTTGCATTTCTACCAGCAATGAATGAGAGTTCCTGTTGCTCCATGTCCTCGCTAGCATTTGATATTGTCAGTGTTCCAGATTTTGGCCATTTGGCCAAATAGTGATTACTTATTTTCCATCTGCATATTTTCTTTGCTGATGCTTCTGTTCAGATCTTTGGCCCATTTTTGAATTAAGTTGTTTGTTTTTGAGTTGTTTAGTTTTAGGGATCTTCTCTTTTTATATGTGGGATAATAGTCCTGTTCAGATGTGTTTTTTGCAAATATTTTCTCTTAGTCCGTGGCTTATTTTCTTGTTCTTTTGAAGCATTTTTTACAGAACTGAAGTTCCTGATTTTAATAGAGTCCAGCTCATCATCTTTCTTTTATAGGCCATGACTTTGGTGTTGTATCTAAAATGTCATCACCACAGCCAAGATCATCTAGGTTTTCTCCTGAGTTTTCTTCCAGGAGATAACTTTTGTGTTTTCCATTGAGTTCTATGACCCATTTTGGGTTGGTTATTGTGAGGGCTGTAAGATCTATGTCTAGATTCATTTTTTTGCACATGGATATTCAGTTGTCCTGTACCATGTGTGAAAAAGACTGTTGTTGGCTCCACGGTATCGCCTTTGTATCTTTGTCAAAGATCAATGGACTGTATTCATGACAGTCTATTTCTGGCTTCTTCGTTCTGTCCCATTTTTCTATCTGTCTGTGTTTTCATCAATACAACACTCTCTGGAATACTGTAACTTTATAGTAAGTCTTGAAGTTGATTAGTATGTCCTCCAACTTTGTTCCTATCCTTTAATATTATGTTGGTATTCTGGGACTTCTGCCTCTCCATATAAACTTTAAAGTCAGTTTTCAATGTTTATAAAATAACTGGCTGGGATTTTTATTGGGATTACATTGAATCTGTAGATCAGGTTGGGAAGAACATAGATGATTATGTCATCTGTGAACAAAGACAGTTTTATTTTTTCCTTTTCTTGTCTAATTGCATTAGCTAGGATTTCCAATACCATGTTGAAATGGAGTGGTGAGAGGGGACATCCTTGCCTTATTCCTGATCTTAGTGGTAGGAAATTGTTTTATTTCTCACCTTTGAGTATGATGTTAACTGTAGGATTTTTTGGTAAGTATTCTTTATCAAGTTTGGAACGTTCCCCTCTATTCCTAGTTTACTGAGTTTTTATCGTAAATGCTGATGGATTTTGTCAGATGCTTTTTCTGCATCCATAGAATTACGTAATTTTTTTTTAAGTAGGCTATTGATGTGATAGATTGATGTTTTTCTTGTTGAACAAGCCTTGCATTCCTGGGATAAATCCCACTTGGTCATGGTAGATAAATCTTTTTATATATTGTTGGGTTTGATTTGCTAATATTTTTGAGGATTTTTGCTTCTGTGTTCATAAGAAATGTTATCTGTAGTTTTCTTGTAATATCTTTGTCTGGTTTTGGTATTAGAATGAATTAAGAAGTATTCCTTTCTCTGAAAGGTATGGTAGAGGATTGGTATAATTTTTTCCTTAATTGTTTAGTAGAATTTACCAGTAAACCTGTCTTGGCCTGGTGCTTCCTGTTTTTGGAGGTTAATTATTGATTCCATTTCTTTAATAAATATAGACCTATTCTTTAGTGTATTTTTCATCTCAGAAGTTGTTATCTTCTTGAGAAGTTTGATTTCCGTTTTTTATGTCTTAACTTTTGAACATATAGAATATAGTTGTAATAACTGTTTTAATTGTAGTAATTGTCAGTTCTATATTGGTTTTGATTGATTATTCTCTTCATTATAAGTTATTATTTCTTTCCTCTTCGCACACTTGATAATCTTTGATTAGATGTCCAGCATTGTGAATTTTACCTTGTTGGTTGCTGGATGTCTTTGCATTCTTATAGATTTTCCTGAGCTTTGTTTTCAGATGCAGTTAAGTTACTCTGGGGCTTTGCTTACAGTTTGTAAGGAACAGCGCTCAGTCTAGGACTGGTTATCGTTCCCACTGCTGAGGTAGCTCCTCCTGGAAGGAGCCCAGTGCACCGTGCTCTGTGGGTTTTCTGAGTCTGACTGGTGGATCAGGCACTATTCCCTTCTCTGTGTGAGCACAAGGCGTCCCTGCTCTGTGTGAGCACAAGGCACTGTGCTCTGTTACCCTTTTATTTTTTCTTTTAAATTATACTTTATTGATTATGCTGTTACAGTTGTCCCAATTTGTCCCCATTACCCCCAGCACTCCCCAACTCCCTCAGGCAATCCCCCCTGCCTTTGTTCATGTCCACTGGTCATGCGTGTAAGTGTCCTGGCTGCCCTACTTCCTGTACTGTACTTCACATCCCCACGCTGTCCTGTTACCCTTTAGATGGCTCACCCTCCGAGTTTCCTCTCATTTCACGCACAGTGCCCTGCTGTGTGTTAGAAGAAGCCCCTCTGGAGATCACTGAAGTTCTCTCTCTCAGCAGCCCTCTCTCTCCTCTCTGGCATTCTGTCTCACAAATTCTAGTTGCCTTTATAACCCTGGACTCTGTAACCCTAACAGGGCTTCATCTTTGTTAGGCTCCACTTCAGCGGCCCTGCCCAGTGCAGCTGCCTGGAAACTTTCAAGTCAGTGAACTCAGGTGGTTACAGGGCTCACCCCATCTGTCTGCCATCTGTCAAGGACCACTGTCTTTCAGTGCCTGGTGTCTAGAGTTTTGAAAATGATTGTTTTATGTGTTTTGTCTGGTTGATTAGTTGGTTGGTTAATTTGTTTATTTATTTGATTTTTTTAGGGCAAGAGGGAAAATCTAGTGTCTTTGTTACTCTATTTTTTGCTAAAAACTAAAGTCCTGTCTACTCGTAGTTTTAATCTAAGAAAGCTGTTGTACTTGGATTCCTACAGAAAAAACTCTTGATAGTAGCCATTGGTCATTTTCATTTGGGAGGCAGTGCATGTATGTGTGGGTATGCGCGCACACACACACACACACACACACACACTCACACACACACACGAGCTCTGGGATAAACTTGAATCAGCCAGCAGTTTTTGAAGCTGTTTTAGAAGCTGTTAAACTGATTTTCTGACTCCCTTATTTCTGAGAATTTCTGGAATTATTTGGACCTAGCAGCTAATTCTAAATAACGATTTTATAAAATTCCTAACCATATTATGACTTTTGTCTCCAGAATTAAGAAGAAGAAAGAGCAGCAACGCTATGCAGAAGAGCAGAGGATATTAAGAATGAACTTGCCCGAAGAGCCATGTTCAGAGGAGAGGATGAGTGAGATGTTAGCCCAGCTAGAGCTTGCGGAAGTGGAAGATGCCAGACAGAAACAGCATCAACGAGAAAAGGAATACCAAAGGTACTCTGACAAGTTTTGCATCAAGTTCCAGATATAGAAGAGACTTCAGGAAGTCGGTGTTCTTTTCCTTACAGGGGTTGACAGTGGCTTCTCATACTTTCGGGGGTATAGACGTTCACCAGATACTTCTTGAGAACAGCCCTACGTACTGCTAGTCCCATTTCCCAATACAAAGAGGAAGAGCTGGGCACAGAGAGGTAGAATAATTTTAACAGTCACAGCTGGTAGTAAAATGAGGACTCGTGCTCATTCTCTTTCTAGTGGTTCATTGACCATACTGTATTTCTGCAGGTATGTAGAAGCTTTAAGGGCCCAGATCCAAGAGAAATTGCAGCTGTATAACATCACTTTACCTCCGCTGTGCTGCTGTGGTCCTGGCTTTTGGGATGCTCATCCTGATACCTGTGCCAACAATTGTATTTTCTATAAAAACCACAGAGGTAAGTTTCTTATGGGAATCATGGGGGCCTGGTGGCAATTTTTTAAAAAGTAGTCATTGTAGCAATTTAGCATGTATTGAGTACTTACTATATATCAGACTGTTAAAACCCCTTTACAAAACAACTCTGAAGCAATAAAAGTAGGTTATAGTGAGTTATGTTTCTCTTTGAGGTCTGTTACCGTTTTGTCTCCATTTGTGCTGGGGAGATATTTCCAGCTTCCTCCATCGTGGGAAGACTTGGGTCCCAGGTCCTCCCGTAAATGAGGAGTATTAGAGCTTGACTCTTCGGGCCATTAAGTTAGGCTTCTGTCCAGTCAGATTCCCTGTTGTCCAAATACCTCAATGTTATCTCACCCAGGCTTATTACCGTCTACATTGCATTAGACTGCCGCTCTCCCAGGGGACCCCGAGGAAAATGAGGACCAGTGTAAACTGTCTTTATTAGGAATCCCAGCTGGAGAGAATGGGGTCCTTCCTGTTGTCGCGAATGTTTCTGTTTCCTGTTTATCCTTAAATACATTGGTTTACGTAGTGCAGAGACTATGCAGGCTTGATGCACACACTGAAAATACTGCAAGTATTTGTATTCCTGCTACTCCATCTCTGTGATTTATATTTTAAAATCACAGATCTGATGCTGCCATTCCCCTGGTCTCCAACCTCTAAGTTTTTACGGCACAAAATACATGGCATGTTTGGCATGCTTTCTCTCCAGCCCCAGGCAAGACCTCAGCCTTATCGAACTTGCTGTTGTCACACACCAGTGTATGTCACTTTTTTTTAATACCTGTGGCACCTCACACATTGATTTCTCTGCCTGGAATACTTTCTGTTACTCTTATTAAACCTTCAAGACCATCTGAGATGTTCACTTCCGGAAACCTTTTCAAAGTTTTAAATTTTGATAGAGTCTAATTCATCTACTTATTCTCCTCTCTTGGATAGTCTGCATTTATTCTGAACTTCATTATGGGATGGCATTCTGCATATGTCTCTGGTTTGGAAGGTTGCACTGCAGTTATTTTTGTCCATCCTCCCTGTTATCTTTCCCGTCCTCTCGGAGTGCTGGACATGTAGTAAAGTGCTCAGTTAATATTTATTCAACGGGTAGTTAAATCAATACCTGTGGACCTGGGTAGTGAAGCAGTACTAACAGGAATGGGGTGGGAAAGAGAATGGGACTTTGTTCATCAGTGTGCGCACCTTTCTTTGCAGCATATACCCGGGCTCTACACTCAGTCCTCAGTTCCTGCGATATCCCTGAGGGGAACTCAACTCTTCGGGTCGCCATTCATAATTTTGCTTCTGCACACAGACGGACTTTCAAAAATGTATAATAGGAATCTGAAATCAACTGCTAGTATTTCAACCTTCACTTAAAATCAAGTCTGAGAGATTATTCAGGAAAAGCCGAGGAAGCATATGAGATGTGTAATCTGGAAAGACAGTCCCACGTAAGAAACCCGTCCCTATAATTATATCGAACTATTGTTTCATTCTCCACCTTGGACCATGATGGAGAGTTGACCTCCAAACTCATCTCTTTGCTGTGAAACATATTGAGTCTCTTGTTTTAAAAGTGATCAGTCAGATCAGTAAGGTTTCCCTTACTTTGCTCTGCTCTGGTCGGAAGAGATCATGAGAAATCTTGAGATGGTCCCATTTATTGTCTTTCTGAAGCCGCACCTTTGAGCCTTGACACAACTGAAAATGTCTGGGTGAAGCAGAGACGAAGACGGTCAGACAAGTTTCTGAGCGTCAGTGGCCGTTGGGTTGCTGTGGGCATCTCTAGTTGTGTCCGACAGAGAGAAGACTCTGAGTTTGACGTGCACTTTCTCCTCAACATCTCTCCTGTTTTCTTAACACCTGTTTCCTCACTCAGCGACATTAGACATAGACTTTTTAATTTTATATTTTTTATTGCCAAAGAAAGGAAACAAACCCTCCGTCTTTCGAGTACCTTCTTTGTGACGTTTCAAAAAAGCGAATATGAGGTCAAAGTGAGTAAAATCCTGCCTTAGTTAGGGAAGTAAGGCCTTTTAAAAATCTGGGGAATGGCATACCTATAGAACAAGTGAAATAAAAATCGCTGGAGTTAGTGTCCATTTGTTATTTCTCCAGAGCGCTTTCTGACACAAAATAGGAAAAGGTTTAGTGTTGTGAATTAAAAGTATATTAGCAGTTTCTTTCTTGCGCTTTCCCTAATGTTCGGTGTTGAAGAAGCACTGAGGTTCTGTTGGGAAAAACACCTAAACATCCAGCCGAGTCACTGAAAATAAGAGTCAGAATTACCTGAATGACACGATTGATTGGTTATTTAACCAGATTCATTGTCCAGTTTGGTCAAAATCCTTAAGTAACTATCTCTTTGATTCACCCTTTAAAGTTGTCTTTTTTAACAGCTTTATTGAGGTATAATTCATATACCATATGATTCACCCTTTTGAAATGTGCAATTCAGTGGTTTTAATATATTCTAGGGTTATTGCATCTATTACCATTATCAAATTTTCAAGCACTTTTTTCACTCTAAAGAAATGCTTCCATGATCCAGCAATCCCACTTCTGGGTCTGTATCCAAAAGAACTGCAAGCAGGGTCTTGAAGAGATATTTGCATGACCAGGTTCCGTGCAGCACAAATTCACAATAGCCAAGAGGCGAAAGCAGCCCATGTGTCTGTCTACAGTTGAATGGATAAGCAGAATTTGGTGTATACAGAAAATAGGATATTGACATCACAAAAGTTTTAAATTTTGATAGAGTCTAATTCATCTACTTACTCTTTTGTTGCTTTAACCATTACCTAATCCAGCATCACAAAGATCTACTCCTGGTATTTTTCTAAGAGTTTTACAGTTTTAGCTCTTACGTTTAGGTATCTGATTTTTTTTGTACATGGTGTTATTAAGGGTCCAACTTCATTCTTTTGCAAGATGCTATTCAGTGTCCCAGCACCATTTGTTCAAAAAACTATTATTTGCCTCATTGAATTGACGTGACACTCTTGTCAAGAATCAGTGGGCCTTTAACATAGGGGTTTATTTTGAACTCTTGGTTTCTCTCCATTAATCCTTATGTTTATCTTTATACCAGTAAAATCTGTCTTGACTACTACTTTGTAGTAAGTTACAAAGTTGGGAAGTGTGAGTCTTCCAACTTTGTTCTTCTTTTTCAAGATTATTTTGCTCTTATGAGTCCCTTGCCTTTTTCATATGAATTTTAAGATCACCTTCCTGCAAAAAAGTCAGGTGGTATTTTGATAAAGTATTGCATTGAATTTATAAATCAGTTTGGGAGCTGATGCCATATCACCCACGAACATGGGGTATCTTTCCATTTGTTTAAGTCTTTCATTTCAACAGTGTTTTAGTTTTCAAAGCATAGGATTTGTAGTTCCTTTGTTAAATTTATTTCAAAGTATTTTATTCTTTTTGATTTTGTTCTTTAGATTTTATTTTCAGGGTGCATTACAAGTGTATAAAATACAGTTGATTTCTGTATATTGATCTTGGATCCTGCACCTTCATGAACTCACTTTTTTACTTTTAATAGTTATCTCTTTAGGATTTTTTAAATATTTAAGATCTTCTCACTTGCAAATAGAGATAGTTTTATTTATACCTTTCTAATCTGGATAACCTTTATCTCTTTTTCTTGCCTAATTGCCCTTAATAGAGCATCCAGTACAACACTGAATAGGAGTGATGAGGTGGACATCCTTGACTCGTTCCTGATCTTGGGTGGGAAGCCTTTAGTCTCTCACCAGTAGTTACGGCGTTAGCTGTGAATTTTCATCCTTCATTTTGTCCATGTGGTGTATCACAATAATTGATTTGTGGACACTGCATTTACCCTCCATCCCAGGAATAAACCCCATTTGATCATGGTGTATGATCTTTGTAACGTATTGCCAAATTCAGTTTGGTCATATTTTGTTGAGAATTTTTGTATCTATGTCCATGAGTCCATGAAGAATATTAACCTATAATTTTCTTTCTTTGTAGTGTCTTTATCTGGTTTTGTAATTAGGATAATGCTGGCCTTGTAAAATGAGCTTGTGGGGGTCTTCCCTTCACTTGAATTTTGAAGAATAATTTGAGGATAGGTGTTAGTTCTTCTCTGAATGTTTGAAAAAATTCACCTGTGAAGCCATCCAGTTCCAGGACTTTTGTTGGTTGGGAGTTGGTTTTTCTTTTAATCCTCACCCAAGATTATATTTTTATTGATTTTAGAGAGAGAGGAAGGGAGGTGGGTGAAGGATAGAGAGAGAGAGATGAGAAACATTTATCAGTTGCCTCCCATACACACCCCTACTGGGGATGGAGCCCACAACTTTTTGGTGTAGGGGACAATGCTCCACTTAATTGAGCCACCCGGCCAGGGCTGATGGGAGTTTTTTGATTACTGTTTCGATTTCTATGGTCCATGGATTTTCATGGGTGCTCTGTTCAGATTTTGTTTCTTTTCGATTGAGTTTTGGAAGATTGTATATTTCTAGAAATATATCCATTTTGCCCAGATTCCCTACTTTGTTGGCATGTAGTTGCTCATAATGTTTTCTTATAATCCTTTTGTATTTCTTTAATGTTAATTATCACTTCTCCTTTATTTCTCATTTTACTTATTGAATATTTGAATCTTCTCTCTCTTTGTTTGTGGATGAACCTGGCTAAAGATTTGTCAGTCTTGCATATTTTTCAAAGAAGCAGCCTTTGGTTTCATTGATCTTTTGTATCGATTTTTTAGATTCTATTGTGTTTATTTATGTTTTCTTCTATATTATTTTTTTCTTCTAACTGTGGGCTTTGTTATTGTCCTTTTCTGTTCCTTTAGGTTTAAGATTAGAGTGTTTATTTGAGATTTTTCCTGTTTCCACATAGACTCGGGGTTATATTTTTGGTTTCACTTGTCTCGAGGTATCTTTTGATCTCTTCCTTGATCTTATTCTTAACCTAGTCATTGTTTGTAATGTGTTATTCAGCCTCCATGGATTTGTATACTTTCCTTTACTTTTTTTCTTGTAATTGATTCCTACTTTCACACCGTTTTGGTTGGAGAAGACACTTGATATAATTTCAGTATTCTTAAATTTATTGAGACTTGTTTTGTGTCCTAGCATGTGGTGTATCCTGGAAAATGTTCCACGTGCACTTGAAAAGAATGCATATTCTGCCAGTTTGGGGTGAAATGTTCTGAAAATATCATTTAAATCCATCTGGCTTAGCGTGTCATTTTAGGCCACTGTTTCTGTGTTGATTTTCTGTCTGGAACGTGCGTCTGTGATGTTAGTGGGGTGTTGAAATCCCCTGCGAATGTCTGCTTAGTCAGTCTGTCCTGTCTGATGTAAGGATTGTCACCCCAGCTTGCTTGTTTGTTTGTTTTCATTTGCATGAAATATCTGTTTTTCATTCTTTTATTTTCAGTCTTTGTGAGTCTTTCACCTGGAAGTGGGTCTCTTGTGGGCGGCTGATGCTCTTGTCTGTGTTGTGTCTTCTTATCCATTCAGCCACTGGTGTCTTTTTATAGGAGCACCTAATTCATTGACACTTACTTAAAGTGATTATTGATGGGTACATACTGTTTGTTGCCATTTTATTCTTTTACTTTTTTAAAAAATATATTTTATTGATTATGCCATTACAGTTGTCCCATTTCCCCCCTTCATTCCCCTCCACCCTGCACACCCACTCCCCTCCTTTTGTTCATGTCCATGTGTCTCAAGTTCTTTAGCTTCTACATTTCCCATACTACTCTTGCCCTCCCATGTCTATTTTCTACCTACCATCTATGCTACTTATTCTATGTACCTTCTCTCCCACTCCCCTCCTCCCATTCCCCTGTTGCTAACCCTCCATGTGATCTCCATTTTTATGGTTTTGCTCCTGATCTAGCTGTCCACTTAGTTTCCTTTTGTTTTAGGTGTGGTTGTTAGTAACTGTGAGTTTGCTATTCTTTCACTGTTCATATTTTTATCTTCTTTTTCTTAGATAAGTCCCTTTAACATTTCATATAATAAGGGCCTGGTGATGATGAACTCCTTGAACTTGACCTTATCTAAGAAGCACTTTATCTGCCCTTTCATTCTAAATGAAAGCTTTGCTGGATAGAGCAATCTTGGATGTAGGTCTTTGGATTTGATGACTTGGAATACTTCTTTCCAGCCTCTTCTTGCCTGTAAGGTCTCTTTTGTGAAATCAGCTGACAGTCTGATGGGAACTCCTTTGTAGGTGACTGTCCCCTTATCTCTTGCTGCTTCTAGGATTCTCTCCTTCATTTTAATCTTGGCTAATGTAATGATGATGTGCTTTGGTGTGTTCCTCCTTGGGTCCACCATCTTTGGGACTCTCAGCTTCCTGGACTTCCTGGAAGTGTATTTCCTTTGCCAAATGGGGGAAGTTCTCCTTTATTATTTGTTAGATAAGTTTTCCACTTGTCACTGTTCCTCTTCCCCTTCTGGTACCCCTATAATTTGTATGTTGGAATGTTTAAAGATGTCCTGGAGGTTTGTAAGCCTCTCCTCATTTTTTTGAATTCTTATTTCTTCATTTTTTTCTGTTTGGTTGTTTCTTTCTTCCTTCTGATCCACTCCATTGATTTGAGTCCCAGTTTCCTTTCCATCAGTATTGGTTCCCTATGCATTTTGCTGCATTTCACTTAGTGCAGCCTTCATTTTTTTTCATCTAATTTGCAACTAAAATCAACCAGTTCTGTGAGCATTCTGATCACCAGTGCTTTGAACTGTGCATCTGATAGGTTGGCTATCTCTTGGTCGCTTAGAAGTATTGGCTCTGGGGCTTTGATTTGTTTTTCTGCTTGAGCCATAATATTTTGGTCAGGTCTCACCTGTTAACAATGAGGGGCGGAGCCTTAGGTGTTCTCCTGAGCAGGTTAACCCAGTGGCTGGGTTGTGACTGGGGGCGGGGTCAGAGAGGGAGCAATGGCATTTGTTCTGCTCTCTCTCAGATTTCAGTCCCCTGTGCCGCTTCCCACAAGCAAATTGGGCCCTTCTGGTGCTGGTTCCCATGTGGGTGGGCTTGTGTACATTCTAGGACCCTGTGGGCCTCTCTCAGCACCTCAACCCCCACAAGTGTTTTCAATCAGTGCTTTTAGGCTTTATTTCCCATCTCTGGGGCCCTGGGTTGTGTGGTCTGTCTCACTGTTTTTTCACCTGGTTTATCTGCACATGGGTGTGTGACCGGGGTCAGCCAGCCGCCTTACGCCCTCACTGAGTCTGCCCATTTCCACCCCACACCTAGGATCTGCCAAGTACCACCTGCGCACCTGGGTTGGTCAGGCAGCCACCGCTTTTTCCTGCCCAGACCCCTCTCCATCGGCCGCTGACTCCGCCCCTCTTAGTGGTCTGGATGAATGGTTTGTTGTTGTCAGACTTCCATACAGTTCAATTTTCTGTATGTTTTGGTTGTGTTTTTGTTTGTAAATCTTTGTTGTCCTTAAATTTGGTTGTGCGAGGAGGTACATTGCTTCTACCTACGCCTCCATCTTGGCTGGAAGTCCATTTCATTCTTTATAATGATGTTCCTCGTGTTTTACTTTCTCCTTAAAGAAGTCCCTTTAACATTCTTATAGTACTGGTTTGATTGTAATAAACTCCTTTAGCTTTTTTCTCATCTGAGAAGCTCTTTATTTCACCTTCAATTTTAAGCAATAACCTTGCTGTGTAGAGAAGTCTTGGTTTTAGGTCTTTTTTTGTTTTTTCTAAATCACTTTTTTTTTTTAATCACTCTGAATATTTGTGCCAATCTCTTCTGGGCTAAAATATTTCTGTGGAGAAATCAGCTGACAGTCTTATGGAGCACCATTGTAAATAACTGCGTCTTACTGCTTAAGATTCTCTCATTTTTAACACTTCTCATTTTAATTATGCTGTGTTTTGGTGTGGGCCTCTTTGGGTTTATTTTTTTTGAAACTCTGTGCTTTCTAGACTTGTGTGTCTTTTTTCTTCACCAGGTTAAGGAAGTTTTTTGTCATTATTTCTTTAAATAGTTTCTCAATCTCTCTCTTCTCTCTCTGGTACCCCTGTGATGCAATTGTTGTCATGCTTGATGTTGTCCCAAAGGTCCCTTAAACTATCCTCATTTTAAAAAAAATTTTTTTTGCTTCTCTGATTGTACAAAACGTTTTTGGCAGACTTCTACTTTGCCTACCAAATTGCTAATTTGGTTTTTTGCTTCATCTAACCCACTGTTGATTCCTTCTAATATATTCTTCATTTCAGATACTATATTCTTCATTTCTGACTGGTTCTTTTTATGGTTTTATGTCTTTTTAATGCTTGCTATCTCTTTAAATGTTGAAGTTCTCACTAAGTTTCTCAAGCATTCTTATAACCATTGTTTTGAGCTCTGTATCTGGTGGATTGCTTGCCTCCACTTGATTTAGATCTTTTTCTGTTTTGTTTTGGGTTTTTTTCCTGTTCTTTCACTTGGTGCATGTTTCTTTGTCTCTCCATGTTGGCAGCCTGTCTGTATTTTTCCTGTGTATTAGGTAGTAATTCTATGTCTCCCAGTCTTGGTAGGGTGACCTTGTATAGTATTCTGTGCGACTCAGTGGCACAGCCTCCCTGATCTTTTGAGCGAGGTGCTTCAGGAGTGTCCTCGGTGTGGGTTATGTGAGCCCTGCTGTTGTGGTTGAGGCTTTACTGCTGTTGGTCTGTCTGTGGGTGGGCTTGCCCTTGGGCCGGCTGACTGAGGATCGCTCTCAATCAATGTACGAGTTGCTGTGTGAGGCCTGCCCACCGATGCAGGAGTCACCCCAGCCAGGTCTGGTTCCCTCTGAGGTGCTTCAGGTGCATTGCTTGTGGAGCTAATTGGGTTGAACTCTGAAGCCCGCCACTGGGTATGTTGGTTCTGGGGCCTCTTGCAAGGGGCCCTGGCACAGGTAGATGTGAGACGCCCCTGTGACCAGGCTACCTGTTAGGAGCTATAAAGCAGTTTGTGTTTGGTGGCAGCCTCTGTTGGGGTTTGTTGTCCATGGGAGTGATCAAGCTGCGTCCTGAGGTTGGCTTCCAAGAGTACAGAGCCTGGGGCAGGTCAGCAAAAGGCCCAAGGCACCTCAAGATCCGCCTCCACTTGATGCCTGCCTCTTAACTCCAGCCACTGAAAGAGCCTGTGGTGAATGAGTGTTGTGTGAGGCAGCTTCTGAGTCACCAAGCAGGGGCAAGTGGTTTTTTACCAGGTTGATACAGATTTAAGCTCAGCGCCAGTGTGGGTCTGAGGTTACTCAGCAAAGGTCTCAGGGCCTGCTGCCCACTGCCTGGGGCCTGCAGACCCTTGCGGTAGAGCTGGGTCTCAGAGTCCTCAGGCGGGGAGTTGGGGGTAGGAATCGGGCAGTGGAGTTAGCCATGTGCATGCAGGACTCTGCACCAAACCGCAGTGCTAGCTGGGGGTGTACAGGGAAAAGCCGCCTTCACCTCAGAGCCACACAACCAGTCTCCCTCCCTGTGCAGCTCTGACACCCTCTGATTCCACCTGGACCTCATCGAGAGCTTGTAGTCCCAGGCTGGCCACAGGCTTCAGATCCCTCTGCAGAGTGTGAGGCAGGCCTGGGCCACAGTGAGCCACAAGGATGGGGCTAGTTCATCTCCGGCCTGTGCAGTGGGGGAGGGGTGCTAGTTGGACACTCAGGGAAAACTGGCCCTTGCCCTAAAACTACTCCCTTTCTCCCTGTGCATCTGTGTCACCCCCTGAGTCTGCCTGGTCCTCCTTGAGAGTTTCCAAGAAAATCTGCAGTGTGAACCCAGGCTGGCCACAACTTGCTGATCCCTCCGCTGGGCAGGAGCGTGGCAGGGTGCGGTCTCCGAGAGTCAGGATGGTGGGGCTAGCGCATTTATCCAGGAGAGCTGGTACCTGAGGGTGGTGTGGGAGAGGGACACAGCCCAGGGACCTTCTTGGCTGTCCCTCCAGCCCTGTCCTCAAAGCTACACACACAACCCAGTTTCTCTCTGTGTGACTCCAGTCCAGTCTGAGCTGGGTCCCTCTGCCAGAGCCTCGGTGAGTGCCTGTGAGTGGGATTTTGTGCTCTGATGTTTTATGAGGGCAATGGGCTTCTAGCAGTCTCTCATTTCTCATTTTTTTTAAGATTTTTATTTTTAGAGAGGGAGAAAATATTTTTAGGAAGGGAGGGAGAAATATAGGGAGAGAAACACTGATGCAAGAGAGAAACATCAATCAGTTGCCTCTAGTGTGCAACCCAGCTGGGGACTGAACCCACAGTCCAGGCATGTGCCTTGATGGGGGATCAAACCGGTAGCCTTTTGCTTTGCAAAATGGTACTCAACCAACTGAGCCACGTCAGTCAGGGCTAGCGGTTTCAAACTGGCAGACGGAGTCCCTGCTGCTCTGGGCTGGGGAACCTGGCATGGGGCTGAGACCCCTCGCTCCTTGGTGGGACCTTTGCAGCTGAGATACCCCTCTGGATTCTCCACCGCCAAACGTGAGCTCGGGGCGGGCCTTTTGCGTCTCCATCCTTCCTGCTAGTCTCTGTGTGGCTTCTCTGTCTCCTTAGTTACATGACTTCTACCCGGCCAGCCTTCAGTTGCTTATTCAGCTCCACTGTTCTATCTACAATTTAGTTGTAGTTCCAATTCGGTCCTGGGAGGAGGAGGAGGACAGTGTAACTTTCACCTACTCCGCTGCCATCCTGAATCCACTTAGAGGCTTTTTCTTTCAGTGTTGGCTCTGTCTGCGGGCACTTCTTCAGGTAACGCTGGGCTCACCTTCTCCTCTCTTTCAAGTCTGTATTCAGATGTGTTTCATGGAGGGGCTTTCCCTGTCCATCCTCTTGTAAAATACAACCCTCCCCACTCCCACACTCAGATGGAAGATCTGTGATGCTTACAGCTGTGGCAAGCACGTGTGCTGCCCCACGTGGCTCCCTCTCCCTGCTGGGCTGCACGCTCCGTGAGGACAGGGATTTGTCTGTTTTGTTCTGTGTTCTCTCTGCAGCTCTCAAGACGGTGCCCTGCACACCACACGTTCTCAGTAAATATTTGTTAAGTTTTTTCTTTTTGGTGGTTTTCTTGTGTGGTTCGCAGCAAAAGAGGGGTTATTTCCTGGACAGTCCAACCTAAAACAGCTCGCGCCAGGTGCTCTGATGCAGTCGGCAGCGCCTTCTTTCTGGCACCGTCCCGGCGTATTACTTAATTGTCCAGCCTTTCCCGTGCCCTTCGGGATGGGCCGGAATAAGATTGCCCACTGCTCTTTACTCCCCACTGGGCGAAGGGGTGGGAAACTGCTGCTTTGTCTTCTAGCCATTTAAAGTGTAATAAGGAGGTTGCAGTTATTACTTTCCTGTGTTTATTTAGATTCTGTTTTAGGAGCAGAATATTTTCTTTAGTTTCCCTGTAAGTGCAGTGAGCATAGCTTATTTTTCTTCGTGTCCCATCTTGAGCATTTTTTTCATGTTTCTCAGAAAAAAAAGATTTGGAACATTGGTCATATTATAGAGGAGATAAAAACAAATGTTTTTCTGTTGTATTAGGCCCATTCTTCTGGGTGTAAGACTTTGAATATGTCGACTTAGATTTTTAAAGCTCTCTCTCGAGGTATTAATGAATGGTTGCCGTGACTGGTGTGGTTCAGTGGGTTGAGCGTCATACTGTGAACTGAAAGGTCATTGGTTCAGTTCCAGTCAGGGCTCATGCCTGGGTTGCGGGCCAGGTTCCTGGATGGGGGTGTGTGAGAGGCAACCAATCAATGTTCTTCTCCCTCTCTAAAAAAACAAAAAGAAAAAAAGAAAAGAAAGAAAGGTCCAGAAAGGCAAATAATCTTCCTCCCTCCTATTTTTAGTTCATGTAATAAAGCTGTTTATAAAAAAATAAAATGAATGGTCTAGCTCCTGTCTTTTCTCAGTGTTACTGACCACTATAAGAAGGGGGTGCCAAGGAGAAATTAGATTGATTCCTTCTGATTAAGACAGTTTGATCGTGTGTTGCATGGGTCATCGTCCATCCCTTCCAGGCCTCCAAGGTGAGATTGCCCTCTGTAGAAGTTGACACTCAGCTCTTGCTGTAGGTGCCTTTCTCATCCCCCAGACACCTGCAGCCATCTTTAATGGGCGTAGCTGTCACACACTGTCATCATCTAGACCGACAGCCATCTCACATCACTGAGAGCGAGAGGGCAGGTGTGCCTCCAGGTGTGAGGCAGTATGAAGCATACAGAACCTTTGGGGAAGTATGTTTGCCCCTCCAAAAGTTGGAACTCAATGTAATCAAACCTTGAAGGCTTTTTTTTTTATTTGGTTCTGGGACAAAATTAAGTCCCACTGCCCTAAGGAATTGATTGTACGTAATAAATTAACTTCTAGTCACTTAGAACAGTATAGTTTTGTACCATACTTGGGAGAATTGAGAAAATTGTCATTTAAATAATATTCTCTGTTTCCTGGTTTGGATGAAGTAATAGGAGGTTTAGGTAGGAAAGTAATGTGCCTTAATTGCAGGACTTCTGACATGGTGGTATTATCGGGGGTGATTGGGACCTAGAAGCTGCAGCACCTTGTAGCTGTTCTCTGGGAAAGATGGGTTAAATAGAACCTAGGTTCATCCCTGCAGGCCAGGTCTGCATGAAGTTCCCTAGCTCATACCCTGAGTGATCACACAGGCACCCAGTCTCCTGGTTTTATAATCTGATGAATCCCCAGGCATGTAGAGATTGAGAAGATCAGGGGTGAAAGACCATGGAGAACATTAGGGTATAAATGACAAAAAGAACAAAACAGTAATTTAATAAGTGAATCTTTGAAATCTTAGGGTGAGATGGGAGTAAGAATGTTTACATGTTCAATTCAGGGACAGGCAAAGTCATTTATATTTCTACGTTCCCTCTGATTAGAGTCTTCTAGGGATTGAAAAATTGTCCTTTACTGTCAAGATCTTTCTTGCTGTTTTTCAAAGGCCCTGGTACTCTGGGGGAGTTTGCGTGATGGTCAAGATCACAGTCACAGTGTAAGTCCTGGTTCTACCACATTTCAGTTGTGCGAGCTTAAGCAAGTTACTTAAACTCTGCATGCAGTTTCCTCATCGGCCAAATGGGAATAATGATAGGGTTGCTGTGAGAATTCAGTGAGGAAGTGCACGTGCAGTGGTTCGCGTAGTGCCTGCAACGTGGTGAGTACAGTCAGAGGCAAGGCCTGCTTCGCTTTCCTTGCCTAGCCACACGCAATCCTTGATGTTTAGCTGGGAGTGAGCTAGGTAGGTCTAGGAACACAGGGACATCCAATCTGACCTTCCATATTAATGCCCAAGAGAAAAAATTTTCTGTGCCCCTAGGTTATGATGGCATTTACATTGGATTTGCATTTGGTTATTTGATTTTACTCATTGCTCAATCCTATACTAAAATTGAAAGACTAAAATAAAATAAAATTGACTAAAGTCAAATTTTTTAAAGGTGGAGGATTAAGGGAAGAGAGTGCCTAGCTGCCAAATGATTGGGTGTATTATTTAAATTGCAAATTAGCATGCCCTGTTTTACTGCTCAACCAGAGGGTGACATGATGCCCACATCAAATCCTTCCGAGGATCCAGCAGGATCCACCCACCTCAGTCCTTTGCCAAGACTGAGTTACATCTGGTTCAGCCAGAAGAGGCATGTTCCTCGCCCTGTTTTCCCAGGAGGGCACTCTGGGAATTGCCATAGATCAGCACATTTTTATCTGTCGCTCAGTGGAACTTTATATCCTACACATAAAACTTGATTGTTATATAGCTCTCTTAGGGTTCAGGGTCAGGGAGTCTTTTTTCACACAGAGTTACTTCTTTTCTTGCCTTACGTAACCTGGGCCAGGGATTAGAGATAAAGGAAAACCAGAAACAGTTGAGATGGGGGTGGGGGGACACAGGAAAATATAAGGAGCAAGACTGAGGCTGAGATTAACAATGGAAGACCAAGGGAAGAGAGAGGTTGAACTAGAGCAGGACTGAGCATGAACCAACCATCGGGCCTCACGCTCCTCATACCTGCCAGGAGCCTCCTTCATCTTCGCCAGGTGAGATAATGTAGGAGAGTCTCAGGGATTGGTTCCAAACGGGGCATTGCTCCTACACGAATCTCATGGGACTGAGTCTGGCCTTTCCTTGAGACTCTGGGGTGCTGTGTGCTGACCAAGAACATTTGGGTCAAGAGAGCCCCATAGGTTTACCTGAAATGCTCTCGCAGTGCTGAAATGTGAAGTCCTACTCACTCCTGGGGCAAAGTACGGCTACTGCTCTGTGATAACTTAGTTACCTGCCTCATTAAAACCTCCCTGGAAGCAATCCCTCTTCCTGGCCAACCTGATGTAACTATATGTAGCACATCTTTGTTTGTCTTACATAATAGTTGTTTATATATGTATTAAAAGGTAATTTTCAAAGATAAACACATGACTCACTAAATGAGTATGTGTTAAAGACTAACTCATGAGGGAAATGAACACGTTACAACTGGTCTGAAAAAAGTAAAAGGGAAAACTCACTAAATGAATATTTGAAATCCAAATGGAAGGACAAGTGATCTTTTCTATAGTTATTTACAATGTAAAGGGTTGTAACTTAGATCAACTATAGACTAAAATCCAATCACCTGGAGGGGAGTCCTCTAGACAATGCATAATTTCCCTCTGGAGCATAAAGTATTTTTTATAGCCTTCCTTCTTTTTAAATAAAAAGAATCTCAAAGAAATATAATTCTTTTAAAAAATTTTTATTTGATTGATTGTAGAGAGAGGAATGGAGGGGGAGAGACAGAGAAACATCGAATTGTTGTTCCATGTATTCCTGCATTCACTGGTTGATTCCTGCACGTGCCCGGACTGGGGATCGAACCCGCAACTTTGGTGTATCAGGACAGTGCCCCAGTCAACCTAGCTACTCGGCCAGGGGAAGAAAGATAATTATTGGTCACAAACTAAGGTTGGTCTCATTAGACTGGATCTGATTATAAAGATGAGCACAAGTGTTAATTTACCACCCAGGTCCTCTTAAGTTTTCATTGCCAGAAGTTTTCATAAGGAATCTCAGATTTGACTTTTTAAATGCTATGCACCGTATTTTGATGTATATAATGCACTCCTGTGTATAGTGTATACCTATGGTTTTGGCCCAAACTTTCAGGAAAAAAATCTTTTGTTTTAATATTTTAATTCAAGTTTTACTTGTTTATATTTAGATACTTGTTTTTTGTGTTATAAAGGAATTTTAACATTTATTTTTGAACATATTATGGTACAAGAAATTTTATATAACAAATAATCACAAAACACAAGGGTAGATACAAGGTATTTCAAGTACTATCTATGTATAATATGCATCCTCATTTTTCCCTCAAAAATCAGGGCAAAAAGGTGCCCATTATACATGGCAAAATATGGTATTCATTCATAGCTCATCTATTTTCAACCTGATTGAATTTTTTAATTTTGAGACTTGTGTAATCATCTTAAATTTGACTTGGTGAAATAAATAGACAAGGACTTGGTTAGATTTGAAGGACTTAAAGGCAGCACAAGGATTTGAAAGAAACTGATGAATTTCCTGTTTTTTTTCTGGAGATGCCTGGGTACCCCCAGCCCCGCCCTTTCCCCACCTGAAGCTCTGTCACTATAAACTGGGAAGAACCTCTCCAAGTTCACTAGTAGGAAGGGGAAAAAAAGGTTTGGAAACAGCACTCAGTAAACAGAAGTTATGAGAGCACACGCTGGCATAAAGGTGAACATCTCGATGATACTGAGCTCTGGAAGAGGAAGACTTGGGCCTGAGAGGAAGCATTTCTCAGAAGGTAGGTCTAGGATTGGGACTCTCCCTCCCAGGAATTTCAGTCTCAGACTTGGTTCTGCACCCTGTAGTCTATTCTTTATGTGTTTTTACAAGGAATGCCCACAGTGTACTTGGAGCCAGAGATCTGAGGCCAGTCCTGAGGAGTTTTGTGGAAAATTTCTAGGGTGAAGGTATTGTTGGGCAAAGGAGATGGAAGAAGTTTTTCAGATCAGGGCCTGCCTTTGCTGCCGTAGACATCTGGGAGTAACAGGCATGGCTTCAGTCCCTTACTGTGTGGCTCTGGTTTGCTCATTCAGACCTCCTTTAACCTTACTAGTGACAGTCTCTTCTTAAAGATCTTTCAGCCCTTGCCTGTGGAAAAAAAAAATCATCGTTCTTTGAAGTCATATTTTTCTAATTTCTAAACCCAATTTTCAACTTTTGTTTAACCTGTTCTCCCCGTTTTATTGCTCTTCACAAAATTACCCAAAAAAAAGTATTCCCCATAATAAACATAAAACAGCAATGGCGGAAGGCAGGTCAGCAGTGCTAACATTATCCTGGGTGCAGAGGAATCTGCTTTCCCCTGGGAGAGCTGGCATCTCACCTATCCACCATCATTGTGTGACTCGGGTGCTAGTTCTCCTTGATAAGCCTAAATATCCTTGTCTGAGGAATGCAAAGAGTGTGGTCTCCTAGCCATCCAGTGGTGGAAAAGCAGGAGTTAAATAAGAGCAGGGTTGGGATAACTCGGAATTGAAGGTAGTCTAGAAATCCGAACTGATGAGTTACATATTAACTTGAGTTAATGTGCCGCTGCATTGCAGTTCTCAAAAGATTTATAGTTTAAAAGGTAAATCCCTGCCATCCCTTGTTTCTAGGATTAGCAAACTGGGCCCTGGCCAGTGGGGCTCACTTGGTTGAGCACCATCCTGCAAACTGAAAGGTCATGGGTTCAATTTCCGATCAGGGCACATGTCTAGGTTACAGGTTTGGTCTCTGATTTCTGGTCAGGGTGCTTATGAGAGGCAACTAATAGATGTTTCTCCCTCACATGGATGTTTGATGTTTCTCCCCCTTTCTTCCTGCCTTCCCCTTTCCAAAAATTGGTAGGCATGTCCTCAGACGGGGATTTAAAAAAAAAGGATTAGCAAACTGAGAACTACTAGAGAAGGAACTTAAAAGTTGACATAGAGGCTGATCAATGATCTTGAAGGAGTGAGTGGAAGCTACACTAACCTTTACCCAGGACCAATCTGGAATTACAACTACATTGTAGAGAAATCATCCAGAATAACCAACTGAACACTAGCTGGAGAGAAGCCTTATAGCCATGGACAGACGGAAGAAACCACTTCACCACAACATGACTGGTAGGAAGTGCGGAGGAAGCACTAGAGGGCTGGCTGGGCTCCCACAGGCAGCAACTAAAGTTCTGGAGGAATACTTGAGCAGCCAGGGGGG
Source organism: Artibeus jamaicensis (assembly GCF_021234435.1). Classification (NCBI taxonomy): domain Eukaryota; kingdom Metazoa; phylum Chordata; class Mammalia; order Chiroptera; family Phyllostomidae; genus Artibeus; species Artibeus jamaicensis. The sequence goes on along the minus strand of NW_026522052.1, from coordinate 10,674,782 downwards.
TTCCCCCTGAAAATTGTGGGGTCTAAATCTGAAGCCGGGCTCCCCAGCCTATGGCACCAGAACCAGAAAAAAACCCAAATAACATTCAGCTGTGAAAAGCAGCAGGGTTTCTGTCTGCCAGGGAAAGCCTCTTAAAGGGCCAACACACAAAATTTCATTTGCAGCCGCTTACCCTGTGCTGCGGCAGAAGGAAGGCAGAGTGGACTAGAGATGCTTGAGGAGAGTCCAGGGCCGGCGGGTCTGGGGAGAGAACCGAGGGAACAGCACTGAAGGAACAGCTGCCAGATTGCTGTGCTGAGCCCTACTGCAGAAGTCGTCTCTCTCAGGCAAAGCCAAGTGACCTCGGCCTGAGGGGAAGCTGGAGCCCTGCCCCACCCTATGATGCTGATCACAACTTGCTTAGATTAACAACTGAAAGTTTAATGACTGGTTAACAGATAAAGTGCAAAATACAAAGAAGCAACCGAGGTGGGAAGACAAAGAAACAAACCCCAAGTGAAAGAATAAGAGACTTATACAGAAGAACTAGGTGAAATGAAGGCAAGCAATTTATCAATAGAGAGTTTAGAGTAATGATCATAAGGATACAGCATTTTTTCAACAGCATGAAAAAAGACATAGAAATCTTTAAAAAGGACCAGTCAGATATAAAGAAAACAATATCTGAGATAAATAATACACTGGAAGGAATAAACAGTAGGTTAGATGAAGCAGAGGATAGAGTCAGTGTTTTGGAAGACAAGGTGGAAAAAAACACCCAGGCACAGCAGCAAAAAGAAAAAAATTTTTAACTGAGAGCTTAAGGAACATTTCGGACAACATAAAACATAACACCCACATCATGGGGACACCAGAAGGAGAAGAGAGCGAGCAAGGGATCAAGAATCTATTTGAAGAAATAATGACTGAAAACTTCCCTAACCTGGTAAAGAAAAAAGTCACACAAGTCTAGGAAGCTCAGAGAGTCCCAAACAAGATGAACCTAAAGAGGCCTACACCGAGGCACATCATATGAAAATGACAAGGCTTAATGACAAGGAGAGAACCCTAAAAGTCGCAAGAGAAAAGCAGGCAATTACCTACAAGGGAGCACCAGTTAGACCGGCATCTGATTACTCAACAGAAACATTTCAGGCCAGAAGGGAGTGTCATGGAACATTCAAGGTGAAGAAAAGCAAGGACCTACAACCAAAGCTACTTTATCCAGTGGGGCTATCATTTAAAATCAAAGGAAAAATAAGGAGTTTCCCAGACAAGAAAAAGGATGCAGAGAAAGGGGACCCTCATGCACCACTGGTGGGAATGCAGACTGGTGTAGCCACTGTGAAAAGCAAGTGGAGATCCCTCAAAAAATTGAAAACGGAACTGCCTTTTGACCCAGTGATCCCACTTCTAGGATATGCCTGAAGGAACTGAAAACATTCAAAATGAACACTCCGATGTTCATTGCAGCATCATTTACAATTGCCAAGATAAGGAAGTAGCCCAAGTGCCCATCAATAGATGAGTGGATGAAACAACTAGGGGACATTTACACAATGGAATTCTACTCGACCATAAAAAAGAAGAAAATTTTACCCTTTGCAACATTATGGATGGACCTGGAGAACATTACGCTAAGTGAGATAAGCTAGCCAGGGAAAGACAAATGCCAATGATTTCACTCATATGTGGAATCTGGTGAACAAACTGATCTAACAAGCAAAACAGAGGCAGACTCATAGATGGAGAACAGATGACAGCTCGGGGGTTGGGGGCTTAGGGAACTGGAGGGATTGAACTAAAAGGAAAAGGGACTCATGGACCTAGACAACAGTGTGGTGATTCCTAGTGGGGTGGGGGTGGGGGGTACAAGGGGACTAAATGGTAGTGGAAAAAATACAATAAAGATTAAGTTTTTGTTTTAGTTATTTTTTTTAAACTTGGAACCTAGGTGGACCTGAAATTAACTATATACTACTAAGCTAATACTTCATTCAGTAGGTACTAGAGTTTATTTTTAGAGAGAGGAAGGGAGGAAGAGGAGAGAAACCTTGATGTGTGAGAGATACATCGATCAGTTGCCTCTCACATGCCCCCAGCTGGGGACCTGGCCTGCAACCCAGGCATCTGCCCTGACTGGGAATTGAACCAGCAACCATTTGGTTCATAGGCCAGCATTCAATCCCCTGAGCCACAGCAGCCAGGGCTAAGGATTAAATGTTTTTTAAAAGTTGACAAAGGACTGCTTTTCCCCACTCCTTTTAAAACTTGCTATAAAATAATTATAGATCTGCAGAAAGTTGCAAAAATAGTTCAGGTAGGTCCAGTACACCAAGTCGACCTTGGCGCATTGTGTATGTGCAAGGGAAGTTCCCTGTGTGACATTTTCCCATGTGTGTCGATTCTATAAACATGTCCACAACTGACATACAAAACTAATCCATTGCCACAAGCGCCTCCCTGGTGCTACACTATAGAGCAGAGATTTTCCATCTTTTTCATCTCATAGCACATATAAACTAATTACCAAAATTCTGTGGTGCACCAAAAACTATATTATATTTTTGCTGACATGACAAAAAATAGGTAAATTTGGATTGATTTACCAAAAAAAAAAAAAAAGTAATAATTACTCTTTTTGCTGCAGAGTGACTTTAAAAAAAGAAAAAAAACAGGTGTGTACACTTGAATATAAGGATTTCTGGTGCCAAGAACTAACCAATCAGATGCAACCTTATTAAGTGACATGACCAATAAGATGAAACTATTAAATGACCTATGATATATATGGTTCAAAACAGGGCATTCACACCAGATGGCTATTCGGTATGTTGGCTGTCGTCATTTTTTATTTGATAGTCAAAGGGAAAAGAGGTCAATGCCCTGACTAAATGTCCAGGCAATGCATGTTTTAAACATTCTTGCATCACTCTGGTGAAAATCATGGCTGTAGCACCATTACCAAACCCGTCCCTGCCACCATCATCCCTCACCCCTGCCACTGCCGATCTGTTTTCCGTCTCTGTAACTTTGTCCCCTTGAGGATGTTATATAGATGGAATCACAATATGTGGCCTTTCAAGATTGATCTCTCTCACTCAGCATTATGCCATTACACTTCATCTGTGGTTTGCATGTCTCAGTGATTGTTTCTCCTTATTGCTGAGTAGTATCCAAGGGTGTGGATGTACCACGGTTAGTTTAACTGCTCTCCTATTGAGAGATGTTTTGGTGGTTTCCTGTTCTTGCTATTCCAGGCTGCTGTGGACATTATGTACAGGTTACTGTGATGGACAGAAATTTTCATTTATTGGGAAATAAATGCCCAGGAGTGCAACAAATGCATTGTATGGTAAGTGTATATTTGTGTTTTTAAGAAAGTGACTGCATATCACTGGGTCCAGTTTTCACTCCTCTTTTCAGGTGGGCTGTCCCAATCCTAGTTGGCCAGGTGGCTATGCCTGGCAGGGTGGGGAAGGGCACCTGGGCTGCCTGGAGAGTGGGTGTCCTGGCTTTCTACCGGGCCTCTGATGACATCACCCAGCATGGGTCGTGGGGCTGGGGTGCTCATTTTCCCCAGAAGGTGGTGTAAGTCCTGGCTTCCTGCTTGGAATTCCCTGACACCACCTTCAAGGTGGGGCTCAAGGGACAATCAAGGGAAAATTCATCACAGCCAAGTGTGAAGGAGGCTCCACACTGCCTTTACTGATGGCAGTGGGGTGGGGCAGAGGTGTCCTCTGTCCTCAGGGTGTTTCTTGTTCCTTTAGCTAGATAAAGCCAGCTTTCATTGGTGCTTTCTCCTCCTCTTCCTCCTCCTCCTTCTTCTTGTTTGTGCCATTGGCACTTCTGGGTTGTGGGCCCCTCCAGTGCCCTGTCAAGGACAGATGAAGCAAAAGCAAACCCAGACAGATTACTACTGTGTCTTTCCTCAGATCCCGAGGTTCCTCATTAATCTGCCTTCTTCTCTCTACTCTTCTAGGGTTTTCTGATGTTGTCATATATCTAATACCTGGGGTTTTTAGCACTTAGCAAGTAGATAAGGAGAAGTACATCCATTCCATCTTGGCCTAGATCCAGAAGTCTGACAAAGGCCTTTTAAATGTCTATTTCACCTCTAAGAACACAGATCTGGGACTTCCAGCCAAGATGGAGGCATAGGCAGAAACACTGTACCTCCTTGCACAACCAAATTTAAGGACAACAAAGATTTAGAAACAAAAACGCAATCAGAACGGACAGAAAATTGAACTGTACAGAAGCCCGACAACAATGAACCATTCATCCAGACCGGTAAGAGGGGCGGAGTCGGCATCCAGCAGAGAGGGGTCTTAGTAAGGAAGAGGCAGTGGTTGGCAGACACAGGTTGGGGGGAGGAAACAAGCAAACCCAGTGAGGCACACAAGGCAGTTGGCTGACTGTGGCCACACATTAGCATGTAGATAAACCAGGCAAAAAAATGGGCAGTGAGACAAAACACGCAACCCAGGGCCCCAGCACCAGGAAATAAAGCCTAAAAACACCAATTGAAAAAGCTTGCAAGGGTTGAGGTGCTGGGAGTGGCTCCCAGCCTCACAGGAGAGGTCATTGGAGAGATCCACAGGGTCCTAGAACATACACAAGCCCACCCACATGGGAACCAGCACCAGAAGGGCCCAATTTTCTTGTGGGAAGCAGCACAGGGGACTGAAATCTGAGAGAGAGCAGAACAAATGCCATTGCTCCCTCTCTGACCCCGCCCCCAGTCACAACCCAGCCACTGGGTTAACCTGCTCAGGAGAACACCTAAGGCTCCGCCCCTCATTGTTAACAGGTGAGATCTGACCAAAACATTATGGCTCAAGCAGAAAAACAAATCAAAGCCCCAGAGCCAATACTTCTAAGTGACCAAGAGATAGCCAACCTATCAGATGCACAGTTCAAAATACTGGTGATCAGGATGCTCATAGAGCTGGTTGGTTTTAGTCACAAATTACATGAAAAAAAGAAGGCTACACTAAGTGAATTGAAGCCAAATGCACAGGGAACCAATAGTGATGGGAAGAAAACAGACTCAAATCAATGGAGTGGACCAGAAGGAAGAAAGAAACAACCAAACAGAAAAGAATGAAAAAACAAGAATTCAAAAAAATGAGGAGAGGCTTAGGAGACTCCAGAACATCTTTAAACGTTCCAACATCCGAATTATAGGGGTACCAGAAGGGGAAGAGGAAGAGCAACAAGTGGAAAACTTATTTGAATAATAAAGGAGAACTTCCCAATCTGGTAAAGGAAATAGACTGCCAGGAAGTCCAGGGAGCTCAGAGAGTCCCAAAGAAGTTGGACCCAAGAAGGAACACACCAAGGCACATCATAGTTACATTACCCAAGATTAAAATGGAGAGAATTCTAGAAGCAGCAAGAGATAAGTGGACAGTCACCTACAAAGGAGTTCCCATCACACTGTCAGCTGATTTTTCAAGAGACCTTACAGGCAAGAAGAGGCTGGAAAGAAGTATTCCAAGTCATGAAATCCAAAGACCTACATCCAAGATTGCTCTTTCCAGCAAAGCTTTCATTTAGGATAGAAGGGCAGTTAAATTGCTTCTTAGATAAGGTCAAGTTCAAGGAGTTCATCATCACCAAGCCCTTATTATATGAAACGTTAAAGGGACTTATCTAAGAAAAAGAAGATAAAAAATATGAGCAGTGAAAGGACAGCAATGTCACAGTTATTAACAACCACACCTAAAACAAAAGCAAACTAAGTGCACAGCTCTATCAGGAGCAGAGCCACAGAAATGGAGATCACATGGAGGGTTAGTAACAGGGGAGTGTGAGGAGGAGAAGGGGGGAGAAGGCATAGAGAATAAGTAGCATAGATGGTGGGGAGAAAATAGACAGGGGGAGGGCAAGAGTAGTGTGGGAAATGTAGAAGCTAAAGAACTTATGATACATGGACATGAACTAAAGGAGGGAATGTAGGAGGAGGGGGTGTGCAGGGTGGAGGGGAATAAAGGGGGGAAATGTGGCAACTGTAATGGCATAATCAATAAAATATATTGAAAAAAGAAAACGCAACCCCCCCATAGATCTGATCATGTCTCAGCCCTCCTTAAAAACCTTGTCACCTTGGCCAGATGACTCAGGTGACAAGTTGGAGCATCCTCCCACACACCAAAGCATCCTCCCATACACCAAAGTGACCACAGCAGTGTGGACATAGCTCTGCAAGTAATTTCTTGTTCTGCCAGAGCTCTTCGAGGTGGAATTGCGTCTCTAAGTAGCTCTGTCTTGTTCAATTGTAAATTTGTTGAGTTTCGGGCTGTATCTGTCATTCATCAGTGTGCCCTCAGCACACAGTACTGTGCCTGGCACTGAGTTGGCACTACGCGAGGGTTTGTTAAACGAGTAAATGAATTGTTACTTTCAGACAGAGGAGCAACCAAAAGCTGTCTTCATCTTGCGTGACTGGGCCACCTGAAGCTGCCTCCCTTTGGGCGTTGCCATGCATTCCTTTTAATTTCCCCCCTGAACAAAGCAACCTTGGGAGACTGTAATAATTTAACCACTGGCTGAACATGCCCTTCACTTTCTGGGATTGCCTGCTTCCTGGTTTTCTGCATATACACCTGCAGGCACCACTGGTTGAGAGTGGGGCTGCCCTCATGCTTGGCTCATAGTGGTCCCCAAAGCCCACTCACAGGCCACGTGATCCATGACCAGCCCAGTCTTGAATAGACAGCAGCCCCTATCGTGACCAGTGATGTCAAGGCAAGGACTCTCTTTGCCAAACCCTTCTAGAGTATTGTCTTTTATTGAGAAACAAAATCTTTTTGGAGACATGATCACCTTGCTTATCTATCTTTTTACTGCATTAGCTGAAAGAAATGCAATAGCCACCCTCCTTAGTAACACAACATCTGACATATTTGAGATATAATAGCTTTGTTCATTTTTATGACGCTAGCCCACACTCTCATCCCTGTTGGCTCAAAACTGTTCAGTGTGTGTTATCTTGATGCTGACAGTAACTCCGTGAGTGAGGTTGTGGGTACACAAACATACACACATACCCACATACATGACACTCACACATGTACACAGGTGTGTGCATGGACATTAAAGATTTGGTGGCAAGACCTATTCTGTTGTACCCACGGGCACCGTAAGAACTCGATTCTGACCTATGCAGTCTGTTCCCACTTCTAAATGTCACGAGTTGCTGTCAGCGGTCTCCACTCTCCGATCCTAGTAATAAGCTCACACGTGCATCGTGATTGCTCCAGTTACTGAACCCACTTGATGTGGCCCCGCACTTTTTAGGCATTGAGTTTAATTCTCACAGTTGTTCTGCAAGGCGGCTGTCATCTCCCACACCTGGCAGACAGGGAAACTGAGGTGCGGAGAGGTAGGCGTGTCTGCGCCAGGACTGGCCCCGCTCAAAGCCCATGTTCTTGTCACTATACCACTCTAAAAAAGCCTAATGTTTCCTGGCTGGTGTGGCTCAGTGGATTGTGTACTGGCCTGCGAACCAAAGGGTTGCAGGCTCGATTCCCAGTCAGAGCACATGCCTGGGTTGCAGGCCAGGTCCCCAGTAGGGGGCGTGTGAGAAGCAACCACGCGTTGATGTTTCTCTCCCTCTTTCTCCTCTTCCCCTCTCTCTAAATATAAATAAAGAAAACAAAATAAAGAAAAGAAAAAGCCTAATGTGACACTGAGCCTTGAAAAGGTTGAATCATCTCTCTTTCTCCTAGTATCCTAACTCCTCCCTCAAGGGTCTGGGTCTTGATTCCACCGCATTTAGGAAGAGCGCAGGGGAGGAAGCCGGCATGTTTGAAGATGACACTTGTGTATGTGTGGTGACATTTTGGGCTTCTGGCGCCCAGCTGCTCATTCTCATGGCACTTACTCTCACGGGCTTTCTCAGGCAGGCAGGCCCCTGCGTGACTGAAAAATCAAAGGGAAGACGCTCGTTGCCTTGTCTGAAAAGCCTGAGCAGACAGCTGGCTGCCCAAAGCTCCTGTGGACGGTCAGTGAAAGTCGCCAGTGGTAGAAACTGGTATTTCGGGGACAACAGGACCGTGCACCGCCAGCTCCGTCTCACAGGGGTTTGATCCTCTGAAACCATAGGAAGCATTTCTGGAAAATTATAGGTCTGTTCACAGTAAGAACGGAGGATCTTTCCCTTTAGTTTCTGAGCCAGTCCCTTTCCACACCTCCTGCAGGTACCACTGTTCTCTGCTGCAGGTGTGGTAAGGAGCAGGAGACCTGCGCTCTCCCTTGGGCACGCACCTCTCTGTACTTCACATCATCCGTGACGGGCTCCTTACCCCCTTTCTCCTCTCCCCTGTATCCTGCTGCCTTCTGGCCTCTGCTTGCTGCTGTCTTTCCTTCCGCCCTGACAGCCTGCCACTGGCTGCCTGGCGTTCCCGGAGGGTTTTCCAGGAGCACTACCCTCTCTTTGCTGGTAGCAGCCAAGCTCATTATTCCTGATCCTAACCGGTTTGGTGGAAATGTTGCTCCATATTCAGAGCAACCGAGGGCCCGGGCACTCCCAGAAATTAGGGGCAAGGTGGGGTCAGGGCTGACAGCGGTTTGCGCAAACACAGTGCTGTTTTATGTTCTGTTAGCAATTTTATTCTCGGGGCGAACGCTTCCCTCTCTGCCCCTCTGTAGATCGCCCTTAGGTTCCTATTCAAAGATCTCATGGTGCCTTCGTTATATAGGTGGAAATACGTGGGAGGTTTCAGGCTAGAGCTGGAAGGGCGCTGTTGAGAGCAGAGAATTCTGTGCCCCAGACTGGCCTTCGCTGGCCACGTCGTGGCTGCTGCCTCTGGAGGGAGACACTGGTTGCGGTGCTGTCGCTGCACTGTCACTGGGAGGACGCGGAGGCCAGTCTCTGTGAGGGGCGTGGTGGGTGTGGAGTCGGAGGAACGGGAAGCTTCTGTGCTGCCCCGGAGGTGTATTTTGGGCCCCGTATTGTAACTCCCTGAGATACCCCCTGCTTTCCAAGGGGCGCCCACACTCAGCGGTGTAATGAGGGTCCCGGGTGTCAGCTCCAGCCCTCCAGCCTGCCTGTTGCCCCTCTCTGTTGGGCCACCGCTTCTGGGGACCCGGAGGCGCTGCAAGAACAGCTACGACAGACAGGGTGTCACGTAGAGCTCAGATGGCTAGGCTGTGGCTTTCGGTTCCCTGTGAGGCGTTGAGCGAGGAACTCAGGCGGGAGTGGCCCCAGAAGTTCCGTGCGTTGCGCGTCCCCAGCCCGAGGCAAAGCAGGAGAAAATCCCGGGTTGGCGCATCCTCTGGAGGGTGGGCAGTCGGTTTGCGCTTGGCCAGGACTCCAGGGCGGTCAGGCGCCAGGGGGCGGGGGCTGCGGGCCGGAGGCAGCGAGGCCGGGGCGGGCCCGCTGGCGCGGCATTTAAACCCAGCTGCTGCCGACTGGGACGCACCGTCCTGTGCCCTTCTCTGTCCGCCTCGCCGCCTCCCTCGGGTGCCAGCAGGCAAAATGCGGTCCTCCTTGGCTCCGGGCATCTGGCTGCTCCGCACCTTCTCCAGAGACAGCTGGTGAGCAGTGCTGGGGAGGGAGGTGCGCCGCTCCGGGGAACTTCCCTTGCACGGGCAGGGAGCAGGGGCACCAGGGACCGGGCGGCGGGCCGTCTCGCAGCTCCTGAGCCTGGGCTTCTTCAGCAGGGGTGGCAGGAGGGTGAAAATGAATGGCTGGCGCGCGCACACACACACACACACACACACACACACACACACACACACCCCACCCCAGGGCGGACCTTCAGACCTCCTCACTTCCATATTATTGAGCATCTGGGCAAACCCAGACTGTGGGCCTGGGAGCCGAGGCCAGGGTGGTGGAATTGCTGCAAAGAGACCTTTGGAGTCGCGGAGTGTCTCCTGTGGTCTTCTCGCCCTTGGATAACACAAAGGCCAGAGCTCAGCGGTCCTGGGCGCTTGCTTTGAGGGCCTCCAGGCCCTGAGAGACTTACCAGGGAGGGCTTACCTTTCAGACCAGAGCAGGAGCTGCCCCTCAGCTGGGTGGTCACCCCCACAATGCAGTTGGCCAGCCACTTCCACAGTAGGTTCCCCCTGACCAGGGGAGGCGGAGGAGACCACATCTGTTGGGGTGAGGGGGTGCAGAGCCTGCAGCTCAGTCTTCAGGGATCGACACTGGGGGTTTTGCTGGGTCTGCAGTGTTTTAGGTTTTTCTGAGTATTGTGTTAGCTTACAAATTTTTTTCATCGTTTACAAATTATGAAATTTAACATAAATAGCCAGGTTCCTGGCTTCTCTTGAAAAACAAGTGGAGCAATACTGGGCCTAAATCCCCAAACTGTATTAATATAATTTAAGGAGTTGAATAGGGCAGGTGCCCTGAGCATGGCCCACTTCACCTAGTTTTACAGCCGCAGAGCCCACATTCGGAAGCCCGTGGTCCTGGGCTGGCTGGTCATGCTGGGCGCCTTCCTGCTGGTGACAGTCCTCGTGCCTCCCTGCCTCCCTCACACGGGTACATGACGCGTGTGGTCCCTTCTGAGTCTGGGGCTGTTAAAATACATTTTTCAGAAGCAGATAAAACCTGACTCTCATAAGGATATAAAAGTGAGCATGTGTTAAAGATTTTATTTTACTCATAAAGAGGGACTCAGAAGGTGTTATAATGTAGAAAAAGAAAACGTGGGGGGTGGGGGTGGTCACTGTTTAGTGGGGACAGAGCGCCAGCCTGGGAAGGTGACAAGACCCCTGGAGATGGGCGGTGAAGACGGTTGTGTAGCAGCATGAAGGGAGCTAATGCCACTGTGCTGTTTCCTTAAAAATGGTGAAAATGGAAAATGTTATGCTACATACGCAGGGTCTGGCAACATAACACCCCTTTTTAGTATAAAATCATAAGCATGTAATTCTGTAACATAGCAGTATCACACTCAAGCACACCATGACACTTTAGGTGACATGTTCAAATGAAAACTATAAATTATTACACCCATGTTATTACCCTGCCAACCACACTTAAGCAGGTCTCACTTCTGCTGGACCCTGTATTTTACCATAATTTTACAAAGAGAGACTCCAAAGAGCATGCCCACTTATAAATCAGGTTTTACCTGCTCTACCTATAAATTTGGGCAAATTCACCTCTTCTTGAGGTCCCCCAAACATCCTAAGCTCCTTGGGCTGGCCAGGAAGCGACCTTCCTTATTTGCCTAGAAGAGAAAACAGTAAGCCAGTTTTCTTGGGAGGGTTTTACTAGTATCGGCTTCACAGAGTCCACCTTGGTTCCTTAAAAGGGACTGGTTCCGTCTGATTAAATGGGCATCACTGTCGATGATGACATTCCAGGGAAGGCCTTGGCTGCATAACCAATTTTCCTAATAATGCTGTGGTTCGAAACAAGAGGACAGATTCTTACTGAATTTTTGCAAATAACCGTATATATCCACAATAGCTGATGAATTCTAGGCAATCAGGTAGGGAGGATATTCACAAAAGCTTCATTTCCGTTTACGAAGATAGAGTGCTAAATTGTCCTGGGTTATATGTAGCTTAAGAAGAAAAAGAAAGAGCTTCTTTCTGTACCCAGAGAAGAGAACGAGAGAACAGCACCTACAGTATTCCAAATGCACACAATAACGACCCCTCAGCAGTCACTCTGTTCTGTGTAGTTAATTCTTGTTCCACCGAATCGGGTTAGCAGTCTTACAACCTGTCTGCTTCTTGACTAAAGAGTTTCGACAGTCCCGACTCAGTCCACTGGTGTGTTCTTGAAGATGTTTGAGTGATGCCACCAGAAGCCTGTGCTCAAGAGGAAGTTCTTGGTACTGTGTTTTCTGAGACAGTTCTTGGTCGTTAAAGATAAGACCTTTGACCTACAGCTGATTGCAGGGATTTCAGGAAGCATCGGAGTGAAACCACACCCTATTGGAGGTGACAGAGACCTAGAAAAGTGCAGATGAACTTATTACTGATCATTTTCAAAAGCGAATGACCCAATGAGAATTCATGACAAGAACAATGCAGCCGAGAAGCAAATGTAGCTTTTCCTGAAGTATGCAAAACAAGACAAAGCCACCCCCTTACCCCCCAAAATCTAGACAGTGGCTAAAAACGTAATGAGGCTAATTTCAAAGAAGACAGTGAACATAACATCTGACTTATTGAAAGTGGATGAACATCCTTTTTATAGAGGAAAACTTTTGAGATAGATAAAAATCCGGATACATAATTTACATAACATACCAAGGATATACCAAGAATATCAACTGAAGAGATTCGGGAAGTCTGGAGTAAGTCCTAAACACCTGTGTTAGGGTGCACGTCCCTGGTGAAAAACCGCTGACCTAGAAGGTGTTAGACTCCAAGAAGTAAGGTTGCCACCCGGGTAACATTTCCAATCATAACCGCGATCCTGACCAGTCACCCTATACTCTTATTATTAGGGAGTGCATCACCAGACACCAGCACCTAGAAACAGATCGTGGACCAGAGAGGGCACTGAGAAATCCACAGAAACTTCTCGCACAACCTACAGTTTCTGAACTGTACCTAAATAATAACATTTACCTTTTAAAATTTAACCTAGAACCCTGGCCAGGTTGGCTCAGTTGGTTGGAGTGTCGTCCAGTAGACCAAAAGGTCACAGGTTCAATTCCCAGTCAGAGCGCATACCCAGGTTGTGGGTTTGATGCCCAGTTGGCAAGCGTATGAGAAGGCAACCAATCCATGTTTTTCTCTCCCATCAGTGTTTCTCTCTCTCTCTCCCTCCCTTTCTCTATAAAGCAATGAAAAAATGTCCTCAGGTGAGGATAAAAAATGTCTGACCTAGAGGAGGTTGAGTAGCTCTTCTTATTTCATAATTATTTCCATGTAATTGGTCAACAATGACATATTAAATAAACCTGATTATTTCTAGCCTCTCTTTTTAAAAGGCGAAAGAATAAATCTTTGTGATTTTCCAAGAGCTCTCTTGGGCACCTCAGAGAATCCTAGATACAAACAATGTCCTGATGGTCGTAGTTGATTCTGTGTCTAGGGTTTGATTTGGGGAAGGCAAAATCAGGAGTGGTTAAGGGAGTCGGGTGCTTATCACGAGTGCTAAGGAACGGTACTTGTCCCACACATCTGAAAGTGATAATATTTCATTTAAAAATGAACATAGAGGATAATACCATAAAGAAACAGCTCTAACCTAAAAGGGAGTTCTTTGTTTTAAAAAGTAGGGCGTGTTATTCTGGTAAGACACAGAATGTGTGCTGTCTAGGCAGATTCCTGGAGAAATCTAGGAAGGTAAAAAAATAACAGTTTATAATCTCTCATTAAGAGCAGACCAATAAGCAATATTCAAGAAAATTTTGTGATTTTAACAGACAGAAAACCAAATTCTACTTTTGTATTGACATTATATTTGATACTAAAGGAACCACAGCCTCTTTTAAAAAAATAAGGTGAATAAAATAAAAGCTGAGCCAGCTTTGACACAATTCCTGAACACTTAATTGCTTCTCTTCAGACTCATCACTTGCACCCACTGTCATCCAAGGCAAATCAAACTCCCTGCTCACAACCTACAAATTTATCTATTCAGGTTTTGTCCTGCATTGTTCTCTCCTTATTCTGGAACAAGCAGTCATTTTAAATGACTTGTTTTTAAGTCCTCAGCCGAGGATGTTTCACTGATTTGAGAGAGAGAGACCTGTGAGAGAGGAACATCGACCGGTTGCCTTCTCTTGGGCAGCCCCACTGGAGATGGAGCCCACAAACTGTTGGTGCGTGGGACAACGCCCCAGCCAACCGAGCACCCTGGCCAGGGCCCAGCCGTCTCGCTCCAGGATAAAGCTTCTCTTTTTCCTTCTTAATAAACATAAATCCATCTTATTACCATGGATACAAAGTTGTACCTCTCTGACGCCATCGTTCCTAATAGAGTCTCATTCATAGATGTGACTCATACCCTTAACCAAACTCCCTTCTATTTCAGGGACATGGGGGCGGGGAATGTGGGGAGGCAGGCCAGTCGTGACAGCCTGACCCGCACAGGCATTTCAGAAGAGCTCACAAACCCACACCTCGGTCACGCCCGTCCCACAGCGGGAGTCTGACCCCTGGGCTCGCCAGCATCTTCCAGGTGGACTGGAGCCCTTTCACCGCTGTGTGCCCTGTGTGCTTGGCTTTCCCAAGCCTCAGTTTTCCCATCAGTACAAGGCAGGTCCTGGGCCAGAAACATGGTATGTGAGCATTCTTGACCCCCTGTGGCTAATGAGGGTGCTCAAGAATTGTTCTTTTTCTTTAAAGATTTTATTTAATTATTTTTAGAGAGAGGTGAAGGGAGAGAGAAAGAGAGGGAGAGAAGCATCAGCGTGTGGTTGCCTCTCACCCCGCACCGGGGACCTGGCCGCAACCCAGGCTTGTGCCCTGACTGGGAATTGAACTGACAACCCTTTGGTTCACAAGCCAGTGCTCAATCCACTGAGCCACACCAGCCAGGGCCCAAGAACTGTTCTTTCACTTCGTTGCTCATGAATGTAGGTTTGGACTCCTATCAAACACTATGTGTTACTGTAGTTCCTACTGTAGACACATTATTATGCTGAGATTTGAGGTCTGTAAAGGTGAATAAAACACGATCCTACCTTCTTGGAACTAAGGGTCAGACTGGAGAGAGGGTGTGGAGGCTTATTATCAAACTTACTGCTTCCGCAAGTCCCCAGGGAGGACCTGGGAGTGAAGTGAAGAAAGCAGGTGTAACTAGACCTTTGGATTCCTCATCTGTAAAGTGCGAATCCTAGTAGTACCTTCTCGTCACGTGTTGTGAGGATTTAAGTACTCAGATCAGTGACCAGCTCGGGTTAAGCACTGACTAGACACTAATTACAGACTGTTCCTCTACTGGCTTTTCCTGCTTTGTGTCCGGCATTGTGGATTTGTAGCTCCCTGCAAAGCATCCCCACCTACATGCACATACTGAGGCCCAAGGAGGCTACGCTGCTTATCTAGCATCGCCCAGCCCATAAGTGGCTGAACTGGAATTTGAATCCTGGTTAGCCTGACTCCCACGCTGTCCTGCAGATCAGGGCAGGGACGGGGGGGGGGGGGGGGGGGGGAGGTGGGGTGGAGATCAATCATGTGGCCATTTGGCCTTAGACAAATCACTTAATCTCTCTGAGGCTCCAGGTCTTTGTCCCTAAAAGGGAAATCACAGGAAACCTTTATCACAGGGTTTTAGTGCAGTTGAATGAGAAGCACTTAAAGCACTTAGCCCAGTGGCTAGCTTACAGTCAGTCCCTGGTAACTGCTGGGTGCTTGTGAGTTTCCGTGGAGGCAGGAATTCCCCCTTATTAGGAGGGAAAGGTAGCTTGTAACTCGGTGGAGCTGGAGGTATTATGAGCAGAGGGCGTGGAGCAAAAAGGCCTGGAAGTGAAGGTGTACCTGTCTGTTCAGGAGCATAGGATGTAGCTGCAGCTAGGTGCGAGGGGGCTGCAGGAACACTCACGGTCCCGGGAGGCGTGTGTGAGCAAAAGTCAGAGGCTGCGGAGTTTCCGCCCGGCTCCCTCAGGCCGTCTAGGTCAGGACGGGGCAGAGAGCTAGCTACTTCAGGGCCTTTTGGAGTCCTCCACAGCTCTGGTCCGGCCAGTGCCCCGCCTTTGCGTCCGAGTCTGCGTGGACATGTCTGGGGCAGCTAGCAATGTGGGTGTCTTGCCAGAGGTATATGGGCTGCGCTTATGGGGCTGGGCCCATTTCCTGGGGCCCTGTGAGTGGGAACGGCTCAGGACAGGGAGAAGGGAAGCCCATGGGAGGAGGGACCAGCTGGATGAGCCCAGATGTGGGGAGGGGAGGCAGGAAAGCAGGAGTCGTGATGTGAACTCCCTCCCACCTTGCTGTCTCCCCTCACACACAGCTGACTCTTCCCATGTGAGCTGGAAAGGCCAAGGCTGACCAGTGGCCACTGCTAGAGTGAATGGCCCTGTCCTCTGAGTTTGCTGAGGGCTCATGCTACCGGGTGCACTGTATCTTGTCTAACCCCCTGACAGTCTCGTGTGGCAGCAGCTGATTATCTCATTTAAGGGAAGGTTGAGGCTCAGAGAGGTCAGACAAGTTGCCCAAGGTCACAGGAAGCAACAGAGCCAGAAACTGAGACTCATCCTTTTTTGGCCCAAGTCTCACGTTCTTTTCCAGGTTGCGAGACAACCTTGGATCAGGGGTTCGGGTGCTGCCCAGACAGCTCTCTTGGGTCTTATTTTCCCGGTGACTGCAAAGAGATACCAGGCAGGGTAGCATAAAGGGGCCCCTTAAACTGAGCTGTGATACTGAAAGGCTGCTCTGAACAGGGAGGACAGCTGGGGAGCACAGCCTGGAAAGGCCATGCCCATTATCCTCATCTCTCTCCTTGGGGCCCCCAGGGCCAGGGCCCATCTCACAGAGCAGAGCGCGTGACCCTGCCTTCCCCTCCCCCACCCCTCGTGTGCTTGCTGCCTTCTGCCCAGAGGCTTCTGCTTCCTCTTCCACCCTGCTGTTTCCTCTTTTCCTCCGCACAGACCAGAATGCTGTGTGCCACCCAGACCTGGACTGTCCCTGCTCCATCCCTTAGACTGAAGGCCTGGCTCAGGATTCCTCCCTGCACCGTATCTGTCCTGGGTGGGCCTTTGCCCACCCTGAAGTCTCCCAGAGGCAGGGGGGATTTGGCAGGCCCGGAGTGGGGGCGCTGTCACCGCTGGCCTGGTTCTTGTGGCTCCCAGTGCTCTGTCCTTCTCAGATCCTCTGAGTTCTAGAACAGGCACATCCAAGGACAGGCCACCAAGTCAGATCCCTCAGGGCAAGTGCTGAGGTCACCTGCAGCCACTGCCAGCCTAACCTGTCACGTGGCCATGGTAGAAGCCCTAGACACCTACCAGCAACCCCTGGCTAAGGCAGAGAGCGGTGGGGGTCTGCTGATGAGGGAGTGTAAGTCCCCACTGGCCTTACATGGGTGAGGGGACTGTCAGCATGTCAGCAAAGCAAGGAAAGGGGATGCAGGGACCAGGCACGACTGGCTGGGTAGCCACTGGGGGAGGAACGTCTTCCCTGTCTCCCGAGGTTGGCGCCTCTGCTGAGCTGTTACTTGTTTCCTATCGTGCCGGTGGTGGGTCCTTTGAGTAGTAATAGGCCCTTGTTTGTTTGTTTGTTGTCTGTTGCTACTTTGTGACAATTTGTTCTTGGCTCCCACATCAGAGGTATTCTTAGTACAAAGTCTTAACATGTTTGATAAAGCCATTATCGTGTTCCTTCAAAAGAGTAAGTTGGACCGACAGCTTATCGTTGAGAGATTGCTAGTGCTCCTCTCTGCTGGACTTGGTTACTCAGTAACCAGTGCCAGGTGAGTGGGAGTGGGACTCGGAAAAGTGTCACCTCTTCCGTGCTTCTTGGCCTCTTGTCTAAGATCTGGTGTGACAGTGTCCCTTCCTGCTAACAAAGGCTTAGAGTCAGCCCCTCCTGGGACAGCCTGGGGGACCTCGCCACACACGTCCGTGGTCCTTGGCCTTCGTGCCAGGCCAGCCTGACCCTCCCTGCACCCAGGCTGCCATCCCTTCCCCTCACAGTCGCCCTGGGTAGCTGGGCAAAGCCCCGCTGTGCATCTTTGCCCTCTGAGCCCTCTGGGCCTCCGGATTCTGCAGGCAGGGCTGCAGAGAGAGAAGTGAAACCTGCGGTTTGTGCTGCGGGAGTGCGGCCGCTGTCCTTCCTGTGCGCTGCTGTGCGTCTGGCGGCTGTGGCCTCGGCTTTGCCCAGCTGTTAACCTGACTGATGTCCCCAGTCCCCTTTGAATGGTGCACCTTGGTCTCTCTTTCAGGACAGCTGCCAAAGTGGTACGGAAAGAGGACGGAACTCAGAGGAGGCCTGGCTCCGAGTGCGCTTTGCACAGCCGGCTGTGGGACTCTGGACTCATCTGTGCACCACTCGGAGGCCAGGCAGGAAGTCCCAGGAAGTCAGTGCCAGGTCTGGTGCATCACACAGCACCGTGGGGGGCCCCCTGCCCCCCATCCCCAGGATTCGTGACTCTCCTGTGCTCTTGGTTGTCGATTTTACGACTCAGGGTTGGGGCCGGAGCTGGGAGAGAGGTTAGGCCAGGCCCCTGCAGAAGGGCAGGGCTGGACCCCTGTCAATTAGGGTGTCAGTGCGGACGTCTGCTGAGCCTCTTGTCTGCTGCCAAGGGAACCCTGGTACCCTGGCAGGCCACCTGTGGGCACTGGGCTCTGCCCCAGGCAAGGGGAGGGCACTGCTAGTTCAGCCAGCCCAGGTGTGTGTCCTGGGGAAATGCGCAGGAGGGGGCGTCCTGGCCTCCGGACCCTGACCTTCCAGGGGATCCAGAGTCTGGAACTCCTACCACAGAGGAGTGTGGCACCAGCCCACCCCACTCGCCACTTCCCAAAACAGAGAAGCAGGGGCTGTTTCAGCCCCTCCATCTCTGCTTCCTCATCTCCCTAACCTGTCAGTAGCTCTGTGAGAAAGTTGTCAACTCTGCTTTTCAGAAGAGCAACAGGTGTAAGGAGCAAAGCCAGGTTTTGCCTGAGTCCTAAGTCCTTGCTTCTTTCTACTGTAGAAACAAACCCCCTGCCATGGACCACCGAGGGTGCCCCATGTGAAGCCATGCACCCGGGGCGGGGGTGGCAGAACGGGAAAGGTGGAGGGGGCTGGCCCGGCCTTCAGGGAGGAAGCCGATCTCAGGCTTCCCAAAACAGAGCCTTGCGTCTCCCCTGGCTTCGCCTGCATGGTGTCCAAACCTCTCTGATCTAGAAAATCCCGGCCCCCTTCCACAACTTTCCATCACTGTCACCTCCACCACTGGGCCCCACATGACCTGTCCCCTGCCTCCTTTCCAGCTTGGCACATCCGGGACTACGTGGCGCTCCCCAGACGGGCAGTGTTAGTTCACGCTCTCTGCTTCTGCACACACAGTCTGCAGTCCCAGAAACGCTCCCTGCCCCTGGTTCTGGTTGACCTGGCTGCTTCCTGCTTGTTCTGGAAGATTCAACTACAGCCTCCCTTCTAAGAATCCTTTTCTGACCCTCCTCC
Source organism: Artibeus jamaicensis (assembly GCF_021234435.1). NCBI lineage: Eukaryota > Metazoa > Chordata > Mammalia > Chiroptera > Phyllostomidae > Artibeus > Artibeus jamaicensis. Next base: position 10,655,771 of record NW_026522052.1, on the reverse strand, counting down.
TACCCCAGGGGCCCCGGCGTCCCCTCCCTGTGTCCTTGTCACGCAGGGCTGTCCACGTTCATGGCGCTGTCGCCCCAACCCCGCCCGTCTCCTCACTGGTCTGCAGGTGCCGGAAGGGCAGAGATCGCTGCTCTGGTCTCTCTCGCTCGTTGCCGTGTCCCTGCACAGTGCCCACGCGTGGCAGCCCTGAGTGCGGACGTGGACGGGGAGCCGTCTTGTTTCTGCCAGACAGGATCAGGACCTCAGAAGGTGGCATTACTGTGTCTGCTGCCCCGGTGCCGCCCCTCCTCCCGGGCTGGGGGAGAGGAGTGCAGTGAGGGGGGCTCAGAGCCGAGCAGGGAGAACACCGGGGACACGGGCGGGAGAAAGCCAAGGGAGGGTGGCCTGGGTCTTTCCTAGGTGGACAGGGCCTGGTGCTCCAGTGGGATCTGTGTGTTGGTGGTGGTGGTGGGGGTGCAGGGAAAGGGGGTCTGGCAATCAAGCTAGGCTTCGAGCCCCTTGGTGGCTCTGACTGGCCCCTCAGGGGCTTCAAGTGTCTACCGAAGTGTGGCCTGGTGTCCCGGGCAATGCCAGGTGCTGCCGCCCGAGGGGCCTCACTGCTGGGCATGTCGTGGGAGAACAGTCAGAGCTGGGGCCCAAGGGACCTTTCAGATTCAGAGAAGGTGCAATTTGTCACCAGGGTCAGTGGCTGCTGCCACATGGCAGTCGAGATAGGCTCAATTGTGCCCCAGGAGTCTTAATGGTGACATAACAGGGACCTAGGGACTAGGGCAGAATAATATCGTGTTCACCTCTCTTTGAGATAGATGTGGCTGGTGCTGTCGTCCGTGTGTACTGAAGGAGGGAACCAGGGGCAAAGAAGCGGGAGGGACTGGCGTTTGGTTGCCCAGGCAGTTAGAGGCCTCGCTCAAAGCTTTCTGCCTTTCCTCAGGCCAGGCAGCCTCCCAGGTGGGGCACTGGTCAGAGTTTCCTGTAGGGCTGTGGTTTTCTTCCACCCACTGCCCTTTGAAGACGGCTGGCAGGCACCCTCTCCAAATGCCCCTCAGATTCTCTAAGCCCCCGAACTGGGAGTCCAATGGCGGAACCCAGAAAACATCGCTGTGGCCAAGCTTGCTGATGCCACTCAGTGTGACAGACAGCTTGGAGTCACCCCAGATCCCCTGGAAAATACACGAGTCCCTGGAGAACTCACACACCCTTGGGAGCTGATGGCCAGAGGTGCCAGGTTGCGGAGGAACGTGAAAGCCAGACTAGACAGTAGTTGGAACTTCGTTCCTAATAGAATGGAGAGCCTCTGAGACATTTCCAGCTGGGTAATGGAGCAGGGCAGGTGTATCTTCCCTGTTATAACAAGAGGAACTGGGGCAGTGGAGCAAAGGGAGACAGAGAACCAGGTGGGAAGCTCAGGTCCAGGGGAGAGTGGAGAAGAGCCTGGTCGCCCAGCCTAAATTCAGGCTCTGCTGAAACACCCCTTCATCTCACAAGCGGCAGCCTGCATGACACGTTTGGAGGCAGAGTTTGGGCTTTGGAGGCAAAACCCAGAAAGGGCCAACGGGAGCCACAGTGTCCTGCCCCTTAGGTTCATCGAGCTGAGGGATGCAAAGGGCATCGGAGTCCCTCCTGGCCTTCCTCCCTACCCTTCTCCATGAGATCTTCACGGAACCGGGGCTTTGGGTCTTTCCGAATGCCTGGCCCTTTCGCCTGGGCTGGGGACCATCACAAAGCCCATTTTCCATGTGTCTCCTGGCTCCCGGCTGCTGACTCTGCCCAGCTGATGTTGTGCTGTGTCACTGAGACAGTGACTCAGAGGCACGGAGCCCCTTCCCAGACCCTCAGGAGAAGGGTGGCAGGGGGGCATGCATGGAAACTTCATTGGTGTCTGGCTCATTTGTTCTTTCCATCCCAGACCAGGGCGTGGGTGAGGAGTGGGGGATGGGAGAGGGCACATGTGATGTGTGAGCCACAGATGGAAGCATGGCCTGCTGACCAGTGGGGCGGATGAGACTGGGGCGGGGAAGAGGACACTGGCAGCAGCATTCTCACGGGCACGCCTTTCCGGCCGCAGTCCGGGCTCTCCCGGACACGGCCACGCACGGGGCACTGCTGTGCTCTGGGCGGGAGAGGGGCGCCGGCTCACCATGAACACAGACCCTCCTCCCCCATCAGCCTCCCACCTGCTCCCATCATTTCTGGCATTTTAAATAAGAATTTAAGCTCTGGCTGGCGTGGCTCAGGCGACTGAGCACTGGCCTGCGGTGAACTAACGTGTCGCCAGTTCAATCGTCAGTCTGGGCACATGTCTGGGTTGCAGGCCAGGTTCCCAGTGGGGGGTGCATGAGAGGCAACTACACATTGATGTTTGTCTCCCTCCCTTTCCCTCTCTCTATAAAAATAAATAAATAAAATATTTAAAAAAATAAAAGACTTCAACTCCTCACCCCCATCTCTCTCACACACACATACACGGGGCACCCCAACCACACTGAGGCCAGATGGACACTGAGGGGCAAGAGCAGGAGGAACACGCCGGCGTCGGCCAGGGTGCTGGGCCCCCCGCCCTGTGGGAAGCACTCAGACGCCGGCACCAGGAGACAGGGCTCCCTGAGCTTCCTGGCCTCTGGCATCTGTTCCTGCCTTCCCTGTGGCCTCTGCGCAAGGCACTTGTGTCTGAAGGAGAGCCCGGAGGTGGAGAGTTGGGGGTGCCCAGGCCCTGGGGCTGCCAGAGTGGGCACAGGTGGCCCGCGACCTTCCTGCTCATCCAGATGCCTGCCTCTTCCTGCAGGTACCGAGGCTTCATCCTGCTGCTCACCTTCTTAATTTATGTCTGCTTTCACATGTCCAGGAAGCCCATCAGTGTGGTGAAGGTGAGGCTGGCCTGGGGTGGGGAAGAGCCCGGGAGACCCTGGGCCCTGGCGGAGATGCACTGCGGCAGAATGATGTGGCACTCAGCCCATGGCCATCCTTCTTCCGTGATCGCTGAGCCGCCCCTTCACTGTCTGGCTCCCCCTTTCAGTGGCTCTGTTTTTCCAGAGAACTTTCGTAGGCGCTCCTCGTGAGTTAATTCACCGAGACAGCAGTGTTAGTGACTATGGGTGGGTGGGGAGAGTGAGGGACCTGGGCTCTCTGTGTTGCCTTCACTGAGCGAGTGATGCGGCTGCCTGTCCCTGTAGCCAGTTCCTGCAGGAGGAGGCCCCAGAGGCAGGAGCAGAGTCCGGTGGGGAGGCCATGGTGCTGGTGTGGCTGGGGAGCAGGGTTGCTCGCTCTTCTCCGGGCTGAATGGGCTTTGGGGCCCCTGACCTGTGCATCCCATTGCCTGTCCAGAGCCGTTTACACCAGAACTGCTCAGAGATAATCCAGCCCCCCAATGCCACCCACGATGCCAACGACACCACGTGGTGCAACTGGTCTCCGTTTGGTAAGAAAGGGGCCAGCTGCTTCCCCATCCCCTGCTCCCCTCCCCAGGGAGGGGTTGTCCACGGCCAGAAAGGCCTGCGGGCAGGGGCAGCCGAGCCACCAGCCTCGTCTCTGCCATCTGCTTTCAGACCAGAACAACTACAAGGAGTTACTGGGGGGCGTGGACGATGCCTTCCTTGTGGCCTATGCCATCGGCATGTTTATCAGGTAAGAGAGAGGCAGAGCGGGGTGGCTGGTTCAGAGCTGCTGCCTCCCCTTGATTAACAGGGGGCACGGGGTCAAAGTGAAAGAGCCGGTGGCTCCCCAGATGGAAACGAGACCAAGGCTTCTGCGTGTGTGATCAATGTGCAGCCGTTGTCGTTCCTTCCGGGGTCGCCAAGTCTGCTCCTTCACCTGCTGACTCCCGCTTTCAGGGGCTCTTTTGCTTGGAAAGGGCGCTCTGGTGGCTCAGAGGTGGTTACTTGTCCCAGCCGGGGTAGAGAAGAGGGATGAGGGAAGGCTGCGGGAACGAGATCCTGTTTGCACTGCTGCAGAGCGGTCAGTGGAGGGAGGCGAGGCGGACGTGGGGCGTGAGGGGCGTGAGGACGTGAAGCGGCAGGTTCTGTGGGTGGGCGGGGTTAGTGCCAGGTCTGCGGGAGGTGGGCTGAAGGGCGTTGCTCAGGTTCGTGTTACAGACAGATCACTCCGCAGGGGACCAAAGGAAGTTTAAGGGAGGGCGAGACTGAAGGCCTGGTCGTTGTGCTAAGAAACAGGTTGGTAAGAGTCCAGCTGAGCTTTGAGGAGCACTTGAGAGGGAGCGGTGGTAATAGGGACGGGAAGGAGACCGCACACTGGGGAGCTCTTTCAGAGAAGAATGGGTCTTCCGGCAGGTGGCTCTGTCTACTGGTGTCATCTGCACATGCTAAGGTTGCAGGTTCAATCCCTGGTCAGGAAACACACAAAAATCAGCCAATGAGGGCATAAATGAATGGAACAGTGCATCATGGTCTCTCTCTCTCTCTATCCTCTCAAATCAATTTTTTAGAAAGAGTAGAATAGGTAGACCTTTGAAATTGAACATGAAGGGTGGGAAGGAGAAGCAGGAAACTGAGGTAACTCTGTTGCTTCTGGCCTGCGTGGCCAAGAACGGGGCTACCATTCATTCCAATGCGGGCACAGGGAAAGGGGCTAAGTTGGAGAAGGAGGCAGAGGAGTTCAGTCTTAGTGTTTTGAGTTTCAAGCGTTTGGGGCCCCCAGTCGTGATGTCCAGAGGGGATCTGTATGCTGTGCTGCTGCCCCGGAGGAGGGAGAGAACAGACTGAGGATGTGCACGCGGTGGCAGTTAAAACACAAAAGTGCCGCGAGAGACTGCTCCTCGAGCCCTGGCTGGGTGGCTCCGCTGGTTGGAGTGTTGTCCCCATACACTGTGAAGGTCGCGGGTTCAATCCCTCACTGCCCCGGAGGGAAGTCAATGAGAAGCTGTGGTCAGCCAGGGGTAGGGGCTGAGACTGGCAACAGTACAATCAAACAGGCGGTGGGAAGAACACCTCCAGGAGTGTGGGCAGCAGTTTCAGGTAAAGCAGAGAAGTCTAGTGAGTGCAGGACAGAGGCTGTCTCTGGCTGGGGCCACCTCGGTCGGGGTCGCTCCTGTGCTGTGGTCAGGGAAGAAATGGAGGCAGGGGGTGGAAGGGTGCAGGCAGCGGGGATTAACCACAAACCTGACTCTGTCTTCTCCAGTGGGATTTTTGGGGAGCGGCTGCCCCTGCGTTATTACCTTACGGCTGGAATGCTGCTCAGCGGCCTTTTCACCTCACTCCTGGGCATGGCATATTTCTGGGACATCCACGAGCTCTGGTACTTTGTGGTCATTCAGGTATGAGCCTCCGTCTTGCTTTTGGCCTCTCGTTTCCATCACAGAAAGATTCTGGTCCTTCCCGCTGCTCCTCTGCGGTGCTCCACCGGCCGACTCCCACCTCCCAGGCTGGGCTTCTGCTCCCTCCTGTCAGCCCTGAGCCCCGCCCTGGTGTCACTCACTCACCATGCTGGAGGGACCGGGTCTCTGCAGCCAAGGGTCTGGGCCAGAGGGCGCAGAGGGGGTGTGTATGTGTTCGAGGGGAGAGGGGAGCTTGTGTGGTGGTCCGCGGGGGCCCCTCAACCCTGACACTGACCCTCCTCAACCCGGGCTGGGTCGCAGCAGAGACGAGGCAGCACACTGGGCCTGTCTCACCTGCTGCTTCTCTCCCCGCAGATCTGTAATGGCCTCGTCCAGACCACGGGCTGGCCCTCGGTTGTGACCTGTGTTGGCAACTGGTTTGGAAAGGGGAAGTGAGTGTGACAGGAGTGTGAGCAGGGGACGCCCTGGGAGGGTGGGGGGAGTGAGGGGGTCACTCAGGGCTCCCTCATGTGATTTCAGGGGGAAAATGAGAAACTTGTCTGCATTCTGCTGGCTTTTACATGCTGAGTGAGATAAACATTTTAGTGACCAGAAAGCAGTATTGATCTCCCACTGACAAGGTTTTAAGGCATAAAACACAACCTTAGTTATGCTTTTCCTCATACTAAATGAATTTCCATTTCTCCTAACAGCATAAATGAAGCCTGTAAAACTGTATTCTTTTTTCTTGAACTGGCTTTTGTGCAAAAAAAAAAAAGTTGCTTTTGAGAAGCCTTTCTCGCCCTTGACACTCTTCACACTCCGGGCTGCACGGTTCTCAGCTGTGGGCCGTCCTGTGCCTTGCGGATGTGGAGCAGCATCCTCCCCCCCATCCCCCACCCCCCATCCCCACCCACGGGGCCACTAGCACACCCCAGGCAGTGCCAGTCAAAACTCTCCAGACACTGCCGAAGTGGCTGGGGGTGGGGAGGGGAGGACTGGTGCTTTAAGAGTCACAGCCTCGGGGAACACAGAGAAGAGAGGGGCTGAGGGCTTGACCCCTGAGGAGAACAAGAGCTCTGCTGGGAAGCCCTGCGTGCTGTGCTGCTGAGGGACCGCAGGCCCGGCTGCCCCGCGCTGGGTCCCAGCCGTCCTTCCCCCGGTCCCGGCTCGGAGGCTGTCCGCAGCCAGGACAGCTTCCTGCGCCTGGCAAGAGCAGCCAGGGGAACCCTGGGTTGCCTTTTTATTTTTTCTGCCCTCCTCCCCTCCCCCTCCCTCCAGGCGGGGCTTCATCATGGGCATCTGGAATTCCCACACATCCGTGGGCAACATTGTGGGCACCCTGCTCGCCGGCGTCTGGGTGAGCGGGCCCTGGGGCCTGTCCTTCGTGGTGCCAGGCATCATCATCGCCGCCATGGGAGTCTTCACCTTCCTCTTCCTCATTGAGTGTGAGCGGACCCCCTTCCCGGGCCCTCATGCTGGGAGAGGGCAGTTGGCTCTGGTGGGAAGTGTAAGGGTCATGGGGCCGGGGCCGGCTGTGTGACTCCATGCAGGACGAGCGGCCTCTCTGAGCCTCAGCGTTCCCATGTGTAGATGGGACTGACAGCACGCCTTTCCCAGGGCAGGTGAGGGGGTGAGCAGCACGGGTAGTTCAAATGCCTGGCTCCTAGTCAGTGCGTGGCACATGCTGGCTGGATCTGAGGGGTAAAAAGGGGAAGGTGGGGTGGACAGGACACCCCCACATTGGCTGTTGTTAGCCCCGCTCCCTGACAGCCTGAGAGTTAGCCTGGCTGGGTGGTGGGGCCGCTTTGTATTGGGAGAACGGAAGTCCCTGGGTGGGCAGTAGGGCCAGGCCTGGCAGGTGGTCTCCCGGTACACACCCCCTCACCCTGTTCCCACTCTCTCCTGAGGCCAATTTGGGACAGGGGACTAGTGCCAGTGCAAGGGGGAGGGCCCAACCTGAGGAAGGCTTCTTAGAAGGTTTTCATTTTTAGACCCAGAAGATGTGGACTGCAGCCCCCCTCAGCACCACGTGAGTGGGAGCCCCCCCACCTGTGCCCTGGCCCCCATTCAACCCCCAGACAGGACTAGGGGGTGAGAAGGGGAAGCCCTGAGCCCACGGATACTTCTTAGGGCCAATGCCAGGCCCTTGGGTTGGCACCTTACCAGCCCAAGGGGCCTGCAGGTGGTTAGTCCAGCCCAGGGGAGGGACACGCACCCCTTCCCACTCTGGAGCCTCTGCCTCTCAGGCAGGGCGGGCCATCCCTCTAGCTGGCAGGAGGTGGCACACGGCTGTGCCCACAGCAGGGCCTCATGTCTGTTCAGGGTGAGCTGGAAGAAAATCAGAACAACCCCGAGGACCCTGGGAGTAACCCCTACTCTCACCAGGAGCGCAGCCTGGAGGCGGCGGGATCCTCCAAGGAGCCGAGCGCTCAGCCGGCTGCCATCAGCTTTTGGGGGGCACTCATGATCCCGGTGAGGAGTTGAGGGGTGGAGGGAAGAAAGAGGTTCTCTAGATTTTTCTGCAGGACACCAGGAAATGGGGATGCTCAGGGGGACTTATGGTGTCCAGGGTTTCTTTACAAGAGATGCGTGGGGTGGGGTCGGGGGAGGCTTGTCTTGCCGCAGCATTGGGGCCACAGGCCCAGTGCTTTTACCAAGAGTGGGTGTGGCCTGAGGGGCTTTGTGGGTGGGGGGTGGCAGGTGCCCCGCTGCCCCTTGGGGAGCGCCCTCTTCACCGAACCCCCTGCTATGCCTCCCAGGGCGTGATCGAGTTCTCTCTGTGTCTGCTGTTCGCCAAGCTGGTCAGCTACACCTTCCTCTACTGGCTGCCCCTCTACATCTTCAACGTGGGTAAGTCCCAGGGGAGGAAAAGGTGAGGCAGGGTCTCTGGTCCGACAGGAAACCTACTATGTGATGCAGATGAGTCTGGGATCCCCGCCGAACCGCTTGTAGGGCAAGAAGAGATTTTTGTCTTTAAATGGAACGTTGAGCCTTGTATGCTGCCCCTGACACCCTGATTCCAGCCACCTCTTCCCCCCCCCCCCCCCTTGGAACTGGGAGTCGGACTCTGAGCTCTGTCCTGTAACCCTCCCTAACTTCTCTACTGTTCTGTGTAGGAGAGACCCCTGCCCCCGCCTTCTCTGCCCACTGAGGGGTGGCAGCAGAGGGTACTAGACAAGGCCCGCCTCTTGATCGCCTCGGAGAGTTTCTCCCAACTGCAGGAAGAGGCCCGGGGAGCCACCCACTGCTCTCCTCTCGCAGGGGCTGCCTGCAGCCTCAGGGGACTCTGCCCTGCCCACCCCACAAACTGCTCTTCCCACCTCTGCCCCATCCAGGGATGGACAGAGGAGGAGAGTCCCCCTTGTGGTTGAAAAGGATGTTCATGTCCATTTGGCCTGGGTCTTTGCTGTGCCGTAACTCAGGCGGCTACTCCACAGGAAGTGGACCCTGCCCCAGTCCCTGAGCCTCAGAGCTGCGCCAGGGCCCAGGCCCCCACCCCAGGCTGCGCTGTTCCCTCCACAGAGGGAGCGCCAAGGGCCAAGGCTGCCTGCCATATACTGTACTTACTCGAAACAGGATACCATGAGCATTAGTCAGGGCCAAATCTCAAGCTATAGCTTGCCCCAGAGCTCTTATCTGAGGGGCATCTTGCAAAAATAGAGGTGGAGCCTCAGGGCAGCTCCGTGGACCTGAGACTCTTTGTTTCGTGGTCTCAGTGCTGACTTCGGAGTGTGAGTCAGCCTTGAGGGCTGGGCTCCCAGTCCAGCTTCTGGAGAGTCCTTCTCTAATCCCAGGGCAAGGCCTGGGACCCTTTCCTGGGAGTCTCCCTCCTGGCTCTGTGCATTAGCGGAGACCTCAGGTGGACGGGAAGCCTCCTAGTTGTGGCTGGCCACTCAGTCAGCAGCAGGGCAGGAGCCGTCTGGGCGGGCCGAGGCTCAGGGAGAGTTTTATCCCCACAGGAAGGTGCCCAGTCGGCCGGGCTCCCGGGCCAGGTCCCAGTGCTTCCAGGGGAGGGCTGGTCTGAGAGACAAGGCCATCCTGCCTGGGAAGACAGCAGGTCAGGTTGGGGGCCAGAGAAGGCGTCTGGCCACACACTTGGAAAGTCACTTCGGCCAGTCGCTTCCCCCAGGGTTCTCCCTGCCTCCTCTGAAGAAGGAGGCCGTGGGCCTGGCCTGGGCGCTTTCTGGCTGGGACAGTGCAGGATGTCTGCCTTGAGCCCTTGGGTCTGATCACATTGTTGCATTTTCCACAGCTCAGTTCAGCTCCAAGGAGGCAGGGGACCTGTCCACGCTCTTCGACGTCGGCGGCATCATGGGTGAGGCCCTGCCCTGGTCGGCCTCTGCACTGCACTCCCCTCTTCTCCTGTGGGGGTGCAGAAAGAAGGGGCAGGTTGCCTGTGGGATGTGACCTGGGCTCCTGCCCAGCTGTGTGGCCCTAAGAAAGATAGCCCTGGAGTTTGGTCTTCCCGAAAGCTGTGGCTACAAGGAGGACGTTAGAGGCAGATGTCTGCGGGCTCTGGAGGGCCAGGCCCAGGCCCACAAGGGGCAGAGCAACGGGGCCCAGGCCGGGGGCACCGTGCAAGTGGGAGGTTGGGCCTGGGGCAGCTGAGTTGGTCTGTGTTCCAGGCGGCATCCTGGCAGGGCTCATCTCCGACTACACCAATGGCAGGGCCACCACCTGCTGCATCATGCTGATCTTGGCTGCCCCCCTGGTGCGTACAACCTCAGGGCCACCTGTGTGTGCCTATGTACCTGTGCATGGCTGCGGAACAGGGTGCACCTCAGCATTTATGCACATGCATTTGTGTGTGTCCCTGTGCACAGCAAAGAGACCCAGTCTGAGAGTTTGGGATTAGTGGCCTTTGCCCTTGGCAGAGAAGCAGAGACCAGCTGATCAACTTCTGGACAGAGGGAAGAACGGGAGGTTGAGGCTAGATAATGAGAGATTTTCTGGGAAAAGGAAACAATAAAGTACCACATCTTAGAACCCCGCCCCCCACCCTTGGGACATCTGAAGAGCGAGAGGTCTGGGTGTAAGAAGGGAAAGGAGCAGGGGGAGCTGTGGGATCTCAGGGCAGCACAGAGTGGGCTGCTCCAGACTTCCGCGCTCCAGTCCGTCTGGGGGGGGGGGCCGGCCCATGGGAAGCCTGGGCGTAACTCCGCCCCTCCCTTCCTTTCTCCCAGCTGTTCCTGTACAACCACTTTGGCCAGAACGGGATCACCATCACCATAGGTGAGGCACTGCGTGCACTGCCAGGCCCCAGGGGAAGCACTGTCTTGGGGACATCGGCGGGAGGCTGAGGGAAGCAGAGGTTCTTGGTCTGATGCCAGGGGTCCACCTGCCACGGGGAAAGGGCTGGCCACCGCCCCCGGCCTCTGACCCTGTTGCTGTCTCTGTTGCCATTGCAGTCATGCTGGTCATCTGCGGGGCCCTGGTCAACGGCCCCTACTCGCTCATCACCACTGCTGTCTCAGCTGACCTAGTAAGTGTGGCCACCTCCCCAAAGCCAGGGGTCACTTTGAGGTCTTGGACAGGGCCTCTGTCTCCTGGTTTCCAGAGACCTTTCCCCGTTTCTTGGCTACACAGACAAGACCCTCAGAGTCCTTCAGAATCCGCCAGGTTCCCCACCCCTTCCTCTCAACTCCGAGCCTCAGCACCGCCTGTCCCCGGGGCCGGTGCCTCTCAGGCCTGGTCTGGGCCCTCACTCAGCTCTCTCTCCCCAGGGGACTCACAAGAGCCTGAAGGGCAACTCAAAGGCACTGTCCACTGTCACGGCCATCATCGACGGCACCGGGTCCATAGGTCTGTGACCGACTTTGGCTCCTGGCCACCGAGCGCAGAGCCCTGTCTGGGGCGTGTGGACTGTGGCCATCCCATGGGCGGGGTCCCCCGGCGCGTCCCCTGCTCTGACACTGTGTTCCGCACAGGCGCGGCCCTGGGGCCCCTGCTGGCCGGGCTCATTTCCCCCATGGGCTGGAACAACGTCTTCTACATGCTCATCTCCGCAGACATCCTGGCCTGCTTGGTAAGGCTTCTTGGGGTGCCCACGTGGATACTGTGGGGTGTCCTGTCCCACCAGGCTAGACCCCTGAGCATTGTCCACCAGCGGCTCTGGGACACCAGCCCTTTGCTCAGAGCCACTTCACCCACCATGGGGGACCCCTGCTGAATGAGTCTGTGGGCCCAGCACTCCCTGTCCCTCCCGCCTGCCCACTGCTGGTCACCAGCACTGGGGCCTGAGCACTGCTCCAGGCTGATGTCCGCCTTTCCCCCTGGGCCTCAAACTCCCCCAGCTCCTCTGCCGGTTGGTGTACAAAGAGATCCTGGCCTGGAAGTCAGCCCTGAGCAAAGATACCGGGTGAGTCCTCGGGAGAGCCGGCCCCCCCCCCCAGTCTCACTTCAGAACCGTGGCCGGTGCCCTGTGCCCGGCGCCCTGTGCCCGGCGCCCTGTGCCCGGCCTGAGCCCAGCTCCAGCGCAGGCCCGAGGAAAGTGCTGCTGGCCCTGGGCATGTCCTCGAAGGCCCGCCTGCCCCTGCCCCAGCCACTAACCTGCCCTCTGTTGTCCCGTGTGTCTCCCCAGCTCTTGTCTGGCCTTAACCCCCACGCGGTAGTAGTTTCCTCGAGTCCCATGACTTTTGTGAGTATGTCCTGGAGCCTGCGGCTCAGATGCCACCAGAGCGGGTCCTGCATGCAAATCCTCTGTTTCCCTGTGATTTTTCCAACTTCCTCTTTCTCCTTGGGGCCACTTCCAAAGACTGTCAACATAAGTAGAGCTTGGTGCTTTGGATGTGTTTCCTAAGAGGTCTGAGCTGCCACCAAGGCCGGCAGCCCCTTCTCTGCGACAGCAATAGGGCTTTGGACACACCCCAGGGCAGAGGAGGCAGAGCCCAGGAAACCGGTTTCCTTCTGCACCCAATCCGGCGCTGCTGGTGCTCTGGAAGTTCAGACCAAGGGTCCCCAGGCCCCTCTGCCCGAGGTGTGCAGAAAGAATCAATACGCAATCAAAGCTTCTGGGACAAAACCGAATCAGTGTTGGTGACCGGCTGGTGTGCTCTGTCTGCTACCTATGGTGGTGGGCATGGAGGCTGCACAGACAGGCTGGTGGCTGAGCCAGTGGTGAGAGGTGGGCTCTGCACAGGGGCTGGGGTCTGCCCCGGCCTTTCTGGCTCTCCTCTTGTGAAGGAGAAGCTGGCAGAGCTGCGGACTGGGTCTGGATGGGAGATGTGGGTCGTGGGAACCAGCTCACTATTGAGGGAAGGCCTCATCCAGGGTCCAGGGAGAAAAACTGAGAGCAGGAGGCGTTGAGACCTCTGCCCTGCCCTGCACTGGAGGAGCAGGGGGCCTGGACCGTGGGACCAGTGCTCCTTCCACCTGCCTTCCTGTGCCAGGCCGAGGGCAGGGGCAGGGTCGAAAAGAAGCAGACAGGGAAAAGAACGAACCCTTAGGAAGCCTCTGCTCTGGGCCCGGAAGGAACCTGACTCAGATTAGCTCCCCTCCCAGCTCCTGGAGAGGCAGACACGCTCATGTGGAGGTGAGAGGACAGAGGTTCAGGGCTCCGATGTGCCTAAGACTTCAGCTTGTCCCCGTGCGTGGGGAGCAGAATGAGTACCCCGCTTGGAACCAGAACCCCCGGACAGTCCCGACTTTTCTGCTCACCTTTATCTTATAAGACCTCAGGCTTAATTCTCTGAACTTCCGCATCTGTACATGTCAAATGGAGGCGCTTCTCCCTAAACGCCTGAGGGGGTTGATCTGAGGCTGAGATGACATGTGATATGTAGTGTTGCTTTTTAAAGCAGTCGACTGTCATACAAATATTGTAAGGTTTTAAATTTAATCTGGCCTTCTATTCCCTGCTGAAGAGGTGAGAGGAAGCCCCTATGTAGAGAACAAGGATGAAAGGCGATTATTCAAGGACCCCAGGCACCCGCCTTCCCTGTCCCACTGTCGGCACAGGAGATCGCGGACCGGACCGGCGTCTCACTCTCCCACTGCCCCTCTCCTCCTCCTTCAGGTATAAAGAAATATGAGGCCCTGGATGAAAAGAAGCACAGAAGGCCCCGCCTGAGTCCCCAAGTGCTCCCCCGGGCCAGACAGCCCAAGTACCACAGACTGCTGCGGCCAAGCCCGCTGATAGGACGCCAGCCAGCCCAGCGCTGCGCTCAGGGCCGCTTGGGGGCTGGGGGAGCCTCTGCAGGAAGAGGATGCCAGGCAGAGGGACAGGCTGGAGCTGAGGGACAGCGGTGCCTCCGTCCGGTGGAGGGAAACATCTGCCCAGACCCCTGCTGCTTCACATTCCAGGACAGAAGGCAGAGGCTGCAGGGCCGGGGCCCCGAAATGGCCCAGCTGTCCTTTCTGTGTGAAGTCTGAACACCTTCCCATGGGGCTCTGACCCGATTGCGGGGCTACCCAGGCTCTCTTCATCCCTTGGTCCACCAGCCATTCTGTCCCTGTTTGATCCTACTTCTCACTCCTGACCCGCCTGGGTTAAAGGAAGGGCTGTCTGTATCCTCTGGGGTCAGGGTGAGGGGGGAGCTGGAGCCCTCACTTTGGGCCGGTGCCTGTGCCACCCCAGAGAGTGAGGGCCTCCCCGGCTCCCTGCACCTCCTCCCGCCCACCCTGCTCCTGCCCTCCACGTCTGGAGCAAAGACAACACCTGGAGGCAGTGCTGAGGGGTGGGGAGCCGGGGCCAGGACTGAAAATACCAGTTTGTGTTATGTATGATAAAAACACCAGTGTTTTGATAAAGAAGTGTTGGTGGTCACTGAGTGCTTTCTGGGTGCCAGCGCTGCTCTCCACGTGGAGCAGCCGTGCCCAGAACAGGGACGGACGCCCTGAGCTGGTTCGGGAGCTGTCACAAGCGGGGGCTCCCTGTCCCCTGGGCCCCTGCGCACCCGTTCTGTCTCCCTCGCCACTCCTGGCGTGTCGGTCTGAGCTCTGTCAGTGCCCACGCAGCTTTCCTTGGGGCCTGGGCCCCTGCCAGTCCTCGCCTGGGGGCCCCGCTGGGTGCTGGGGCTGGTCGCGTGGGCCTTCCCAGAGGAGTTACTCGGGACAGTGAGAGTGACTGGGAGGGGGGAGCGAACCGGGAGCTGGAAGCCCCACAGAAGATAGAGCCATCGTGTGAACTGGGCCGCTGCGCGGGCCCCGCTTTAGCTGGACACACGTCCCTCAGCACTGGAACAAGCAGCACACACGCCAGTGGTGACTGAGACATAAGTCTTCGGGGGCCTGACACCAGCGTTGAGAGCAGAAGCCAATCAGGTGATTGTCAAGGCCCACCGGTGGCGGCGCCACCTGCTCTGCGTCGGGGAAGCTGCCCATCAAGGTTTCCTGGCGTCGTCCCTCAGGGGGCCGCTAGATGGAGCCCTAACCCCGTGGTAGAGACCCGCGTAGCCCCGGCTCCTTCTGGCTGCTCCCGGGGATGGACACAGGTTTCTTCACTTGGCCAACCGTCCGCTTTCTTCCGGTGGACACCGTTCTTGGCATTTTCTAGGTCTTCGCTCCCCCCCCCCCCCTTACTAGCTTTAGGCCCATGTCCTCATGTAGGAAATGGGCACAAAACCCTGCCCGCCCTCCGAGAGCCCTGCTAGTGGGGGACATGCCCGCGAGGAGCGCGCATCCATAAACCACGCGAGAGGGGACGGGTGGAGACGCGAGGGGCAGGGGCTTGGCTCCGAAGGGGGCTGGGGGAGGGGTCAGCGGGAAAGGCACGCGAGGAGAGAGCGCAGAGGGCTTGGGCTCCGGGGCTGCCCAGCTGGCGAGGGAGCAGACAAGGCAGGTAGTTAAAATGAGTCAGGTCCAGGGCCTGGGAAATGGCACGCCCGCCCGCCCGCAGGTACGTGTGGCACCAGGGACGGACAGACGTGGGTGCAAAGCCTGGCCTCAGCCAGGGGGACGTGGCTGTGGGCCGGAGCGTGGGGAGAGGCCTGAGGTCCGACCTGCCGCGGCCTCCCGGCCCCGACTCGCAGCCCCAGCCCGGCGCTGGGCAGGCCTGGTCCCCGGGCGGCACCTGCCTCCTCTCTGGGCCTCAGCATTCACTGGGGGCTCGTGCGGGAGCATTCCATTAATTAGTTATTCATTTAATTTAACTTCACATTTGGTCTCAATTAAGCTGAAAGTGTTCTTCCTTATAGATGTTACAATAGCACTTGTAATTAAAAAGCAATAACTCTACATTTCTCCTTTAGCGATCCGTTGGGAGGCTGGGCGAGTGCGGAAGCGGGGGCGGAAAGCAGCCACCAGGAGGGAGGGAAAGCGGCTCTCCCAGGGTGTGAGCGCGCAGAGGCCGCCGCTACACTGGGAGCAGGGGACGGGAATTATGAACGTATCCTGAGTGTCAGGGTGGGAACCCTAAGGACTGGGGCTGACCCTGGAAAGGAAGGGGTGGACTGGGTATAGGAAGGGGCGAGGTGAGGCGAGAGAGGGCATGGAAGATGGAGGGTGGAAGGAGGCGATTCTTAGGGAAGGGAGGTGCGGCCGTATACTTTCCAGTGGGCTGAAGGCCGCGCCTCCCCCAAGCGGTCACACCTCAATTCCAGGAGCCAGTGAATAGGTTATCGTACACAGCTGATGTGACCGAGGACCTGAGGACCTGAGGACCTGAGGACCGGGGGACTGGGGGGCTACCCTGGATTATCAGGGCGAGCCCAAGGTAATCACATGGCTCCTTAGAAATGAAACAGGGAGGCCAAAGGGTTGGGTGTCAGATGAGAAGATGCTGGTTTTGAAGACACAGGAAGTGCGCACTGGCCAAGGGCTGTGAGCACCTCTGGGAGCCAGGAAAGACGCCGGGACTCACCACTAGAGCCGCCAGAACCTTCACTTGAGCCTCGTGGAACCCATTTCCCATTTCTGGCCTCCAGAGCTGTAAGATAATACATGTGTTCTAAACCACCGAGTGGGCTGTAATCTGTCCCAGCAGCTGGAGGGAACTACAGCCTGCTCTCAGGGTAAAGCTGGGTGACATCAGTTTGAAGACAGGAAACCAAAGACATCCCCAGAGGCTAAAAAACAGTGAAGAGGATGTCCAGGGGCATTGAAGCAGCTCAGAGGTGCCACACTCGTCCCAATCCAAGAGCCCTCTGAAGGCAGGAACCCTGCTAAGTGGGCGTTGGTTACCGAACAGGAAGCAGGAAACCGGAAAACAACTTCATCCTTCTGTCCACGGGTTTGGGCACTGGTTGGATCCCACTGCCATTTCTCAGGTCCCAGGAAACTCAGACAAGTTTAGACATGTTGGGGTGGGGATCGGACTAGGGGACTTGGAAACTTTTTATTCCCTTTTAACAGCAGCTGCCATGACCTGCTAGAGACACAGATCAAGAAACACACATTCGTGGCTTGTGGCTTTGAGTCTTCCATCGGTGCCTCTGAAAACCAGCAAGTACCAAACTGTGCAGGTGGACAGTGCTTAAGAGAGAGAGATCGCTGTGTAAGCCCTCCCTGAGAACTCATTCTAGGAGCTACCCAATCGTTCAGGGTCACTGAGCAAGAAGGGGGCCAAAGTCCAACAGAGCAAAGACCTGCCAAAACCACAGATGACCAACGAACTCGTCTCCGAGGGGTGTGACTGCTTTGCCCGAATTCCTGGCCGATCGCTAAGATTCTGGGTTTTCCACTAGGCTCTGGCCTCTTCTATTTCTATCAACTGGACTTTGCAATACCTGACCCTGGTCCTTCATATATTTTTTTCTTCTTCTTGGTTTTCATCTTATGAGGCAACATTGTATAGAGTCATTAAGAGCTTCACTGGACCAAACTGCCTGACTCCAGATTCTGGCTCCAGTCTACCCCTTTGCTGAGTGACCTCAAGCAAATCAGCGCACCACTCTGCACCTGCCCCCACCTGTGAAGTGGGGATATTAGGAGCAGCTGCTTCATAGGGCCGCTGTGAGGACCACACATACTTACAAAGCACTTAGAAAAATCTGCAGCAGGTGTTTGTTCAATACAATAAAAACTGCGATTTCTGGATGTGAAAAACGGAATATTCCCAAATATGGAGATGGAAATACAGACCAAAGACTGAACTCCATGAACTATGAAACCTCCAGTCTTGAGTTCTAGGTCCCTCTGAGGATAATCAGCATTTTCAAGATTCATTCCCCTGTGGCTCCGGTTCCCACATCTGGAAACTTGTTCCTCCAAATACTTGAAGGTTTAAGCCAAAAAGTTATGATTAAATGTTTAGGAATTCTTAACAAAACTTTCACCATTTCTTTTGGATATGGGTTAGGAAAGTGGGGGGGGGGTACAAATAGCTAAGAAATACTATTAACCAATTGAAAAATAAGGCGTCGTCTGAAATCCCAAAATGATGTTTAAACTGTCTTGAGAAATGAGGTATCAGGAATCCTACTGTCAAATTTGAGCCCCTCGACTAACTAGCTGTGAAACTTCAACAAACTTAAAACCCTGGTATCTCAATGCCTGTGTCTCATCTGTCAAACCACCACGGCAGGTTTCTTTATCCATGAGTTAAAATCAGCCCAAACGGCAATGAGCGCGTGGCAGGCAATGGAAGCATCTGCCACAGGAGCGAAGAGTAACAGAACGCTGGTCCAAAAACTGTGAATTGTTTATTAACTGTCTGATATCATGCATCAATAGAGAAAGTTCGCTTTACTTTCATTTTTTTTAATGAGAAATTTAAGGAGCTTGTCCAAAAATTACCTAGTGTGCTTTCCCTGGTTTGAGAGGCTTGTAAAACACAGCATAGCGCCGCCTAGTGGATAAGACAAACGTGGGCGCTGCACAGGGGAAAGTGATGTCCTGCTGATTTAGCTTTTGCCAGCACGCAGTTTTAGAAGGCTGTAAACTCACTTTCTTATAGAATAAATCAGAGGCCTTGATTTATTCTCCCTCCCCACCCCTAAAGAGTAGGGGTTAGTTACCACAGTCTGTTTGCCACAGGATCCATCTGGACAGGGAATAAGCATAGCACCACCTGATCAAACAATGGTGAATGGGGGCACTAAGCTAATTTGTTTCTACCTAAGGGACGGCTCCGGGAAGGCTGTGTGCACAAGAGGTGCCCTATGGGACGTTGGTTAGGGGGTGCCCCTGCAGAACTCTCGGGGAAAGCCGTTTTGTGCCCCGACAGACTTTTTTACTTCATACCCCAGCCCCGCAGGGTTTGGGGTGGCTGAATGTGGCGGCTTTGAGTGTGAAGGCAGAAAGTAATCCATCCTCCTTTTCACTGTGGCTGGTAGTCTCAGACAGGCTCTATACAGGGCGGCTGAGCTAAAAATATATACTTGGTTCCAAGTAGGATTTTGCCCTTACCACATGAGCCTGCCGCTTACATCTGTGGAAACAACAAAAATTGGATGGTAATGGTGTTGGTGAAAAAAATTTCGTTTTCAACCATAACACGGTTTTCTCCATGGAAGCAGCCCCTTCAAACTTGGTTGCCATTGTCCATTAATCTAATCCTTAGACACCTTTGTTAGGGAATAAAAAAGATGAACTCATGGCCAGAAACCTGTAAGAGTTTTCCCGGATTTGCTTTTTCAGCAAGTCTGTCAGGAGAAGGTGACAAGTGGCAGCCTGTGCTTTGTTAGGAGTCACTGGGCCGGCTCGACAGCAGCAAGGACAGCCAGGACCCGGGGGCCTCGGTGCCAGGGTCCCAGGCGAGGAGCGACAGCAGGCCTCGCTCCTTGCCCCACCTCCCTCCGCATTTCCGTGTCCTTCTTTCTCCCTCTGATCTGCTGCGGTGGGGGGAGCGCTTTCTTTTCTTAGCTATGGGCTCCAGGCCAGACTGAGAAACTATTTCCTCTGAAGCCTTCTGTGACAGAGCCGTACCTGCGAAGCTTTTCCAAACTGAGTGAGACAGGGTTCAAGGGTAGGTGGGGGTCATCGCAGCTGACCTCACCGGCCCATGGCTCCCCAGTCACCAGTTTGCTCCGCTTTTAGCTTAGAGCTTAACCTGGCTGGGGCGGCAGGACTGTCTCTACAATGACAACAGGGCCCAGGAGAGACAGCCGAGGAGAAGGGGCCCCAAGTTCCCCGCACTGCCCACCAAAATTCCAGGCTGCTCAGCGTGCCTTCATCCAGGGGAAGACAGGCCCTGCCGTCTGCCCGGCTGGTGTGCGTGCTGGCTGTCCTGGAAAGCTTGGGCAAGTCAGCAAGTCTCTTACAGCCTTTACTTTTTCACTGCTTTAAAATGGGGATGGTAAGAGATCGTCGTAAACAGTAAGTAAATTCTGTTTCAAGGGAACTAGTGCGCTGCTGACAGAACAGCACGTACTCAGTCAGAGCTCTCTTTCCAGCTTGTTTTCTGGCTCTTAATTTTGAGCCAGGAGATCCGTCTTCAAATGGCTCTGGAGGGGCAGGAGGAGGCTGTCAGAGGGGAGCCGGCCCCTCCACGTGGGGACACATTTCACCTGGTCTCGGATCTCAGACCAGCACAAAGTTATATCTAGTCCTGGGAATACCTGTTCCTCATCAGCTTTGGAGAAAGGGCTACTTTCAAGATGAAAGAGATGATGATAACCCCAAATGGACTCTTAAGTAATTAAGGAAGTCACAGAAAGGCCACCAAATTCTGGGAGGAAAAGACTCCAGAGATACATAGCAGCAAGACAAACAATGGACCCTTCCACACTCTTTCGCAAACCCTGAAATACATAAATACCAGACTCAGAAAGCTGTGGCCAAGAGTCTGACGTGAGAGCCGGGCCTCTGGTGGTGTGTCCTGTGTTATTAGAGCTGAGGCGGGCGCCGCTGTGGCCCTGTGCCGATACACACAGTGAGTGGTCAGCAACCAGCACCCAAGTAAGTCTTCCGCTTCATCCCATTGAAATGACCTTTCCTTTCCAAATGACCCTACCCTTCTAACTAAGAATTTTATGGATTATCAAAAGGACCAAATTCTTTCATTTATTGGACAGCAGAAGCCAGGTGGGACTGTTTCCCAAATCCACGTACTGGCGTCTTGACTGAAAACCTACTCCTAGCAGCTCACGCACTGTTGCTAGTCCCCTTACGAAACAGATGGAGAACATGAGGTGCAGGTGCTGAGAAGGGAGCAGTGACCCTCGTAAGCAGGCAAGAATCTACCTCCAAAGAGACAATTTTGTAACCACGTGTCGGGGAGACAGGGCTCAGGGAATTTGTCTTAGCAACGAACGGATTTTCCCTTGATCTTCAGCCACGAGGACTATGAAGACAAGGCCCCGAGCGGGGCCGTTCTGCTCAGCGACAACATCGAGTGAGGGTCTCTGTGAACAGTGCTCAGTAGGACCTCAGTGGTTTGGCGTAGATTGGCTCCAGGACGTGATTAGTTAGAACCAAGAAGAGACTTCCAAGGAAGATAGCAGTGAGGAAGGCCAGCAGGACATAGCGACCGATGAAGAAGGCATCCACGATCTGGAGAAGGAAACATGGACAAGGGAGTCACTGTCGCTCCGGCACCTGCTCCGCTCCTCTGCAGCCTGTGATGAATGGGCCCCAGGGTCTGCTCATACTTGTAACTCCCAGGAGCACCCTGCCCTGGGTCTCCTCCGTAAGTGGTCGGGAAGAACCTGTTCCTAACTCTCTGTGCCAGAAATGCAAGATAAAGAAAGAATGAAGTACAGGAAACAAATGGCCGAGTTAGATTCATAAACATGTTGAACACCCTGGATGAGTTCCTTTGTGTTCTGGAATCATGTGTTATGTTATCTGAAAATGTTCTCGAGAAATGTGCTTGATCTTAGAAAAGCTCCTTTCTGTTGTTAACTTTTTATCACGGAGAATTTTAAACACACCTAAAAATACAATACTATAATAAATCCCGTGTATGTAAAATCCTAAGCTAAAAATCATCAACCCATTGCCAATTCCGGAGGGTTCATTTTCGAAATGAGAAGGCAGCCCTTTAAAACTCATCAGAAGAGTTCCGAACCGAGATATTCACAAGCCAGCATTCCAAGGGTTAGGGGGAACGGCCGTTTGCTTGCGATACTAAAACGCTAGGAGAAAATCAGCCCCTTATCAGATGGGTCACTGGGGACCGTGTTCCCCCGCACAGGCAGTGGGTTGCCGTTTCATTTTGAGGGCTTCCTCTGCTGTGCGCAAGCTTTTCAGTTTGATGTAGTCCCATTTGTTTACTTTTTCCTTTCTTTCCCTTGCCCTGGGAGACATAATTGGCGAAAATAAGAGCTGTCTGAGATTTTACTGCCTGTTTTTTCTTCTAGAATTTTCAGTTTTGTGAATTACATTTAAGTCTTTTATCCATTTTGAATTTATTCTTGTGGATGGTGTAAGTTGATGGTCTAGTTTCACTCTTTTGCATGTACCTGTCCAGTTTCCCCAGCACCATCTATTGAAGTGACTGTCTTTATTCTGTTTTTATTTTCTTGCCTCCGTTTCAAGTATTAATTTACCATAAAAGCACGGGTTCGTTTCTGGGCTTTCATTGATCTATATGCCCGTTCCAATGCCAGTACCAGGCTGTTTTGATTACAATGGCCTCATAGTATAGTTTGATATCAGGCAGGGTGATACCTCCTACTTTGTTCTTCTTTCTCAAGATTCCTGAGGCCATTCAGGGTCTTTTGTGGTCCTATATAAATTTTTGGAATATTCTTTGTCTGTGAAATATTGGTATGTTAATAGGAATTCCATCGAATCTATAGATTTCCTTGTACAACTCAACACCAAGAAGACAAACAACCCTACTAAGAAATGGGCAAAAGACCTGAATGAACACTTCTCCAAAGAGGAAAATCAGATGGCCAATAGACATATAAAAATATCCTCCATATCACTAATCACCAAAGAAAAGCAAATTACAACCACAGTGAGATATCACCTCACTACCTGTTGGAATGGCCATTGTCAATAAATCAACCAACAACAAGTGCTGGTGAGGATGTGGAGAAAGGGGAGCCCTCATGCGCTGTCGGTGGGAATGCAGACTGGTGCAGCCACTGGGGATTCAGTTTCCTCAAAAAGTGAAAAATGGAACTACCTTTAACCCAGTGATCCTACTTCTGGCAGCATATCTGAAGAAACCCGAAACACTAATTTGAAAGAATATGTGCACCCCTATGTTCATTGCAGTGTTATTTACAACAGCCAAGATCTGGAGGCAGCCTAAGTGCCCATCAGTAGACGAGTGGATAAAAAAACGATGGTACATTTACAGAAGGAATACTACTCAACTGTGAAAAAGAAGACAATCTTACCAAAAGACCCTGAATGGATGGATGGACCTGGAGAATATTATGCTAAGTGAAATAAGTCAGTCAGGGAAAGATAAACACCATATGATTTCACTTGTACGTGGAACACGATAAATAAGATAATTTAAGGAACAAGATAGAAACAGAAGCATAGATACACAGAACAGACTGATAGACTGAGAGCTGTCAGTTTGGGGGGTGAAGAAAGGTGACGGGAATAAGCACACGCATGCACGCGCGTGTGTGTAGACATATGAGACCTGGACACAGACAACAGTGTGGCGACTGCCAGGGAGGGGGGTGGCAGAGGTGGAAAGGGGCAAAGCGGGGAGAAGGGGCGGACAGCGACCTGTGGCTGGTGAGCACGCAGTGCCACATACAGGGATGTTTTAGTGGGTTGTACACGTGAAACTTGTATGGTTTTATTAGCCATTGTCACCCCGATAAATTCAGTAAAAAATAAATAAAAAATAAAACACTAAGGGGATAGATAAGGTGCCCAAATCACACAGCTGGCTGCCTGTTGACCCGTCATGCATGAGGCCGCAGAGCTGTTAGTCTTTGCTGACAAAGACCTAGGGTCAGGGCTGTCTCACCCTCCTGTCTGCTGCCCGCTGCTGGAGCTTGGCTCGTGCCGCGTGGCGGTGCTTCCGTTTGGGCAGGGGAAAGACATTTACTCCGTGGACCCAGTGGAGCAGCTACACAAACCAGTGGACTGGGTTACTTCACAGCTTCAAGAAGCTTTGAAAACCCAGTCCCCGGAAGAGAATCTAACACGTGAAAGGTGACTGTGGCAGAAGGGTACAAGAAGGCCCACATTTTAATTCTCAGAAACTGTGAATTGCGTGGTGAAGCAGAATTAAGGCTGTACATGGAACTAAGCTTGCTAATTAGTGGAACTTAACATAATCCAGGCGGGACCGTGTAAGCACAGCATCCTTAAAAAACAGAGGAGGGAAGCAGCGTCCGAAGGAGGGGCAAGGGGACCCCCAGCCAGGGGCAGCCTCTAGAAGCTGGAAAGGGCAAGAAAACAGAGCCTCTAGCGCCCCTGGAGCCTCTAGAAAGGGAGTCAGCCCTTCCCACCCCTTGGGGGACTTTTAGCCCAGGGAGACTGATTTCGGACTTCTAGCTCACTCTTAAGATAACGCATTTGTGCAATTTGTTACAGCAGCAGTCGGATGGTAGTGACAGGGGGCGACACTGTCGAGCCCAAACGCTTCCATGATCACTGAGACCCAAAGACACCAAGAAGAAAGGGCCGCTCCAGAGACACCCCCACAGCCAACCTAGAACAAAGGTCAGTTTGATCAAACAGCTTTAACATAACTTTGACCTTGGCTCCAGTACTGAACAAGTCTCCTGCGGGCTACATGTTTGCTCGTTCGACACGTTTCACTTTTTAATTAGCCAATTAGCAGGCCTTGGGTGCAGAAGGCCCAGGCCATGTATTATTGATAGGTATTGAGCCAGGCAGCTACAGGGGCCGGTTCTCAAAACCTGAAAACGAGAACTCCGGTCCTGCCAGCCATGCTGATGAATGTGTGTTGCTCAAACCCCATTCCCCTGGGTCTGAAACTCCCAGGACAGAGGGCGGAGGGGTTACTTTAGAGCAGCGGCTGCTCTGTGCCTCTACCAACACCACATCTGCAGCAATCCAGAAACACGGCAGCCTTCTTCGATGCCCCCGCAAGACGGGGACGCCGAGGTGGGGGCCTGCCCTCGCTCACACACAGCACTCACACTGGCAGTGGCTGGTGAGTGCCTGCAAGAGGAACACATGGGTGGGACGACTCCTTCCGTGGTGCGCTAAGTATTATTTCCCTCGGAGTTTTCCGAACACTTTTCCTCCCTTTTGCCATAGTGAATCCTAGACAGAGTTGCAAATAGATGCCAATTTTAGGTCAGAAGTTATGATTTTGTGCACTACTGTCTAGTGTCAAAGCTGTCCCTTATGAACCCTCTGTGCTGGCCCCTGATAGTCTGTTGAGTCCCCAACAATGAAAGCTTTGAAGACAGAGCTCAGCTTCAGTCCTCACTCTCTTCCTAAATACGTCTGACTGGGGCGAGTAGCTCTTACCTCCTGGAGCTTCAGAGTTCTTATCTATGAACTGGGGACAGCACCGGTCCCTACTCCTTACTGCTTAGGGTAATCAGAGGTAATGCATTAACGGAGATAATGCACATGATGTGCTTACCACGGGATCTTGTGCACAATAATCCCCCCCCCCAAAATGTCAGCTATTCTCATCACTCCAGCTGAAAAAGCTGAAGTGGAGATTGGGAGGAAAAACTGATGGAAGGAATGATGGCACAGAGGTCAGCCCCATTATCAAGGTCCAGGGATCTGAGACCAGCTGTGCAGGACAAAGCCAGGCCAGTCAGGGATGAGCCAGAACAAGCGGTGCATCCAGAGAAGGCCCAGGAGAGAGATGAACACAATCGGCCCAGAGAAGGGGCTCTGGCAGGCGGGGCCCGGGAAGGAGGCCCGAAGGGACTAACTGCCAGGAGGCCGCTGAGCGCTGTGCGAGTCCATGCGCACGACTTCTGCTTTCCAGAAGCCTTTTCCGCTCCTCACCGCTCTTCTCTATGAGAAGCGCCTTCTCACATCAGAAAATGTGAGCCCGTGGAGGCAGAAAAGCATGCCACTCAGCATCCTGAGGGCACTGCGGGCCTACGTGCTGGATGGAGTGTCTGAACCGGGCCGGAACGGGACCAGGCCTGCTCCTACTCTGAGCTCTTCCCCTCTCTCCGCTCATAGGATGAGGCGGGTTTTAGACACATTGCTCCTTCACCCTGATGGGCGTCAGAAAACAACTTAAACCGCCGCTCCCCTCCCCGCAACACCCCTCCCTGCCCGTCCCCCAGCTTCCATCATCATTGCTGTAACTTTACAGATCTCCTCACACAGTTCAGCCACATTGACATCAGGGACCACAGAGGGGCCAGAGCAAGGTCTAGGTCGAGGGAAAGAAGAGTTACACCTTGGGAGGCGAAATAAAACCAATCGTCCTACCTTCACTTCGACCTCCGGGGCTGGGGTCTCACTGGCTCGGGGGAGGAGCAGCAGCACAGCAGTGACAATCAGAGCCCCAAGGAAGATGAACAGGACAGAGAACCTGGGCCGGAGACAGGGTGTCAGCGCTGTTTCCCGTCCCCTCCTGTCAGTCAGGCCTGACGACTCCTCCCTAGGGCCACACTGCCAGGCTTGGCCCATTGGCGATGCCCAGGAAGCTGCGGTCTGCACTGGCCCCAGAAATGCAGACATGCTTTCCCCTTTGTCCAAAGCCCGTCTTCCTGGGCAGGTACCAACTGGGTGCATTCCCTTTTATCCCCAGTCACTCCCAAAACTCCTCCTACGAGTGGAAACTGGTAGTTTATATTTTTGCCTCTGCGCAGTTGTAATCATGAAAAACCGAGGCAGCCCTCCCCGCACTACTTCTGTGCTTGTTTTTAGACCAGAACACCTCAGTAAATTCTGTAACTCGCAGCTCTATCCTGACACTGTCTGGCTGGAGCATACGACACCACAGTGCTATTCCAGGGGCTTGTGGCCGGTCTTCTGGAGTTGGGCCTCATGGAGAGCCGGCCATCATCTGGCAGGTCTTCTGCTTTCCTGGGCCCAGGGCCAGAGCCTCAAGGACTGGACCGAGCATTGGCCACAGTCCGAACAGTTGCAAAACTTACACATGTACAAAGCTAAGAAATTCAACAGGCAGTGAAAGCAGGTTTTCTTTTCAGCTCATGTGCCCCCATCTCCGCTACAGTGAGAACTGAAAAATACCACTTCCCTTTCCTCCCGCCTCTGCTTCAGAGCCTGGGACACAGTGCGAATGAGGACAGGTTACAATGTACCGGAGATTACAAAGAAGCCCTTCTGAGTTCTAAATGTGCACTGAGCATCAGCGATTTCACTGTTCCTTGTTCTGCTGTGGGCTCCGGGGGTGGAGAGGAAGCCTTACCTGGCCAGGCCGGGGGCTCTGGAAAGCAGCGCGCACAGCAGCAGCACCAGCACCCACAGCAGAGCCAAGGTAAACACGCCAGCCCCCACTCCGAGCACCGTGCCGGCCATCTGTGGGGAGAGGAGGCGTGAGCCCTGCACGCCACTTGGACCTGGGCCACAGGGCAGGACCCTCAGCTCCGGGCACTGCCTACCTCCTGCATGCTCCCGGGCGTATAGAAGCATTCAGCCAAATGCAGCAAGTGCAAACCATTGTGAGGGATTTCTGATGACTGCCGTGTCAGGTTTTAGGGAATGTCCAGTCTCAGAGGCCTTAGCAGGAATTAGACACTTAGAACCAAACCTTCCTTGCTGGTGAGGGCTGAGTGGTGGCTGTCTGCTCTGGGGGGGTCATTCCAAATTTGCTATCTGCTCTGTCTTCCCTCGGCCCGCGGGAGGAAGCTGAACTCTCCCTTGATACAAACCCCATGGAACACTGTCAAAGGCCCCAGGCCCCAGGGAGCCACGGCCGATGTGGGAGCTGGAGCTTTCGCAGTAAGTCCCTGGTATGGCCTTCGACTCACCAAGCAATCACAGACAGAGCTGCCCCACTTTGTTGATGAGGTTTTACTCACAAAAGGAAGCAAACACCTAAGTCCTTGAAGAAGGGGGGACACCGTTATTTCTGAGCCATCCCTGTGTGCGGAGTGCCTTACAAATATCTCTCATCGAATCGTGGCAATAAGCTTCTGAGAAAGGCATGACTAGGCTATGTTACAGAAGAGGTAACTGAGGCGCAGTGGGACAGAGATGCATGAAGTCGGCCGGCTCACAACAGCGGAAAGCCACGGCTCTCTCACAGCCCCGGGGCCAGAGTCAGAAATCAAGTGCCGTCCAGGCCTCGCTCCCACCGGAAGCTCTGGAGGAGAATCTTTCCCACCCCCCTCCAGATTCTGGTGGCTTCAGGCACCCCTTGGCTTGTGGCCACATGCCTCCAATTTCTGCTGGCTTCTCTGTGTCTCTGTTTTCTCTTCCGTCTTTTATGAGGACACCTGCCATTGAATTAGGGGGTCTACCCAAATGACCTGATCTCATCTCATCTCAACATCCTTAACCTTGCCTGCATCTGAAAAGACCCCTTTTCTAAATAAGGTCGCATCCCCAGGTTCTGGGGGTTAGAATGTGAACGTATCTTTTGGGGGAGCCATTCGACCCACCATAGGGTAATACCACACAACCAGACCACCCCTGCTTTTCTCTGATGGTGTCAGAGGTAAGTCTTAAGCAAAAACTTCCTCCTCGGGGTGATGGTTTTCTTTACTCTGATGGCTTACATACCACAAAAATCATTACCTCTGAGAAGTCCAGTTATAAAGGTATTGGGAAAGAAGCCCTAAGCAAGAACTGCTGAAAAATAAAGCCAAGTGTGTATTCAATCCCCCTTTCTGGTGCCCACCACGTGCAGCACTGGGCTGCATGCTGGGCTCACAGGGTAAATGAGACGCATCACCGGACAGAAGCTCACGGCCAGTTGGAGGTCACAGTTGCGTAAACAGCTGTGCACATCACCCTCTGAAACACAGGAAAACACAGTGCAATGCAAACCCAGGTGGTCAGGAGGCGACCTGGCGTGGGCTCCTCTGGGCAGAATCAGTGTGGCCGGAGCGGAGTGTGGAGGGAAGGGTGGGCAGAGAGGAGGGCAGCAGAGGGGGCGTGGCTCCCGCTCACTCTCAGTGTGGCCTCCTGGGAGGGGTCTTCCCTGCCTGGCCTAGCTAAAGTGGCCCCCCAAAAGGTACTCCCCGTCACTCCAGGTCCTCCAGAGCACATCTCGCAGAGTGTAGTTCACATTTTTATTGATCTTTTACAGTTCCATCTTCTATTGTCTTTCCAAGTAAAACAGAAGACTCCACGAGGACAGAGACTTTATATCTTTCTTACCACAGTGCCCGCCATTCTCACCAGAGATTCTATTCAGTAAATGTTTGTTGGGTAAATACATGAAGCAGTGCTAACAAGTCCTTCGCGGAAACCAAGTGAAGGAGGAGTGGCAGGATCATATCTAGTCTTAGAAAGACAACTGAGGCTTCTGGTCAACCTGCTGTAGGAAGAGCAGGGACAGAGCTGACAAGGAAAGTGCCCCCCACAAAAACAAACACAGAAAAATGCTCTAAAAATAGGACAAAAAGAATTTAATACACAGGGGAGTTCAAAAGCAATAAAGAAAAACCCTTAAATGCTGTCAGGAGCAATGCAACTCGAAGCCTGCGTGGCGAGCAGGAGCTGAGCCCAAAGGTCTTTGGAACCTGACACAGCCATGTAGTGTCTGCTTCGGGACAGATGAGGCCTCAGACCTGCGATCCGGAGAACAAGTGAGGCATAAAGGCTTCACCTGCATTTGAAACAGGGACTAAGTTTGCTGCTGACTTGGAGGAATGCTGGCCAAGTGCCTTAGGTCATGGATAAAAAGGGAGACCCCCAAGAGAATCTGAACGCCAACCCTCCATCACATGAGGTGTGGGGGTCAAGTCACGCTGCCGGTGTGATATGGAATCCCAAGGACCAAGGTCAGCCGGAAAACCAGACTAAGAGTGAGAAGCCCACGGGGTCCCCGCAGAGGCCCACAGAGACCCCTCGGCAGGGATGCACTGCAGTCAGCACGACAGCTCCCCCATGAGTGAGTGTAAAACAGAGATGCTTTCCAACACACAAAGGCGGAAATGGAGTTCACCTCTTGTGGACAGATACACTTTAGCAAGAAAGAAAACGAACCCAGAAAGTTGGCGTGATACATAGGGAGGAATGGTGAGGAAAATACGAGGAAGTGTTGACAGTAGAGCTTTCTGTAATGAGAAGTAAGGACTACTTTTTTTTAGTTTAAAACAAGGTAGAGCTAAAATATTTGCTGGCGGTTATGTGGAAGATGACAAAGGATGGTTCCAAGTTAAATCATTATTACCTTTGGTTATTTTTTCGCTCTGGAGGAGGTGAGAGTTAATGATTACCTGTAGGCTTTGTTAAGGTAAATATACAAGTTCTAAAAACATATAGGTGAACACCAAAGATGGTAAATTTAATGTTATGTGTTTATTACCACAATTTAAAAAACAATCAAAACAAAATAAAAAAATAACTTGGGGAAGCAATATTAGTACCAGGGAAAATAGAAAGTTAAGTTTGGAAAAATTAATAAAGAATAAAGTTTTGAAAAAAATTAATAAAGAGTCACAAAAGGAATAATTTATCAACGAGATACAACTCAAAATATATAAGGCCAAAAATTGAATTACTGCAGTAAATGGACATGCCCACAAATTTAGTAGGAGATTTTAATATACCGCTCTCAGAAACTGACAGATCAAGCAGGTAAAAAATAAGAATAAACATTTCACGGAAAGAATATACAAATGGGCAGTAAGTATGGGAAAAGGTACTGAACCTTATTAGTCATCAGGAAATTACAAATGGGACTCACAGTGGAGTACCCCTAGACACCCGCCAGAATGGCTAAAACGAAAATGACAGACAACACCAACTGCTGCCAGAGTGTGGGCGAGTGCGAACTGTCACGGCCGCTTTGCAGGCTGCATCTGACACAGCTGACGCTACACGTGTCCAGTTCCAGACCCAGCTCCTCTATTCCTAGGTGCATTCCCAACAGAAGTGCACACGTACATTCAATAAGACATGCACCAAGTTCAACGCAGCCCTATTGGAAATAGCTAAACACAGACACCACCCAAATATTCATTCATCAAATGGATCGAGTGTGGTATACATACGATTTACTCATTCATACAGTGGAATAGCATAAAGCAATGAGAATGGACAAACTATGAATATACCCAGAAATAGGGGTGAGGCTCACAGATAGTGACTGAAAAAGAGCTAGAGGCATAAGAGTTTGTACTGTGTAATTCCATGGACATCATGTTCAAAAACAGGTCAAACTGATTTTGGGGTTAGAAGTCAGGAGTACGGTTACCTTGCACAAAGTAGTGAGTGGGGAAGCAGAAGGGGAGCCTGGGGCCCCTAAAATTTTTTCTTGACTTAGGTGTTGGTTACATGGCTTTGTTATTTTTTTAAAATTTTATCTGATTTGTATACTTTTCTGTGCGTGCATGTGTGTGTGTGTGTGTGTGTGTGCGGTAGGTTTCACAGGAAGGTTTATAATAGAAAGTTTCCTTTGCAGAAAGAGTCTGAAGAGACCTATGAGCCACATGTAATACGTGGACCTGGTCTGGGTCCTGATTCAAACAAACTGACTGTGCAAAACCTTGGTGAGGCAGCCGGGGGATCTTCAAGGACGGTATCTGGGTATTTAATATTAGGGAATTGCTTGTTTGTTCTTTAAGTGAAAGATGCATTTTAAATGTGATTACATTTCTAAAAAATAATTTATGATATGTATAATATACCCACATCACACAGAGAACAGAAAATGATGTCCAGAAACTTCATAATTATCTGGGGGAGATGAGGTGAAGGGAACTAATATATAAAGACTGGTCATAAGCTAACTTGAAACTAGCTGATAAGTGTTTGCTATATACCATTTTCCATACTTTTGAATATATTTGAAACTTGCACAATAAAAAGATGTGTATATGAATATGTATATATGTATAAGTAGGAAAAAATCCAATGAAAGTTGTGTAAGATATTTATGGCAGAAATTATAAAATTGTATTCAAATATATTTTTAAAGACCTTATTAGAAAAATATCACTGACCCAAACAGAGATATAACCCATATCCCTGCATGGAATGGTGCCACTTTAACTGGTCTTAATTTTCCTTAGTCTATCAATTCAATTCCATCCTAACCCAAAATCTCAAAATAATTTTTTTGTGGAACTTGAAAACTGATCCTAAATTCATATGGAAAAGCAAAAGCCCAAGAATAGCAAAAACAATTTTAAGAACTAGGATGGAAACTTGCCTTTCTTGTTACCAACTGCCACAAGACACATTATAAAACCAAGGTAATTAAAACAGTGTGACAGCGGCATAGAGACACTTGGACCAGCAGGACGAAACAGGGCGCCCAGAAACTGGGCCATGCATTTCTGAGAGCTTTGCACAGGACAGAGCTGGCTTTATGAGTCAGTGGATTTCATAGACAGCATTGGAACAAATGATTATCCAATCAGAAAATAATAAAATTAGATCTCTATATCATACACAGAAACCAATTTTAAATGGAAAGCAATTCATTATAAAACAGCATATGCTTAAGGATACAAATGCTCGGGCTGACTACGCTAGAATACATAATGAAGCATAGCAGTCAGATGCCTGCACCTAAACTTAGCATCACCAGGAACGCAGACGCTACGAAATGCAAGCCGGTGCAGGTGCACTGGGTGGAAACGCAAATACCACGGGCTGGGCTGCCTTCAGTTACGGGATTTTTCTAGAGCGATGAACAACTCTTGTTGAAGTCCCAAACCACAAATAAGAATAATTTCCCCTTGATTTACATTAGAGTTGCATTGTTGGAAATTTTAACTATATTCAACTGTGCCAAAAATGACATTATGTTTATATAAAGAAAAAGTTAGATTCTAGGTTCAGATTATAACTGAGTGTCCTGTGGGACACAGAAGTTGTATAGGGCGCAGGGCACCTTGCCCCTGTGAGGGGCTGTCCCTGCCCTGCAGAACACCTGCCATCTCCAGCCCTGCTCTGTAGACCTCGGAAGATGCCCTCATAAATTCCAAAATGACCAAGGGGCAGTACCACCCCCTGGGAGAACCACTGCTCCAGAAAAACTCTTGCACAAAGAGACATGTACAAGGAGGTTAGTTTATAATAGTAAAACAGCTGGAAAAACGGAAACATCCATCAATAAGAGAATGGATGCAGTATCACCTACTCATAATGATCATGAAGCAGACAAACTCAGTCCATCTGTACTGATACAAATATACCTCAGAAATGATGTTGAGTGACAAAAGCAAGTTGTAAAATGAAGGCCACAGTATAATAATACTTGTATTTTTTTAATTTACAAACACCTAATAGCAATATACATTGTTTATGGTGTACATATATACAGTAAAAGTATGAAAACGTAGGCATGAACAATGCATAGCAACTTCAGAACAGTGTTTGCCTCTGGGGTGGGAGAAAGGAAGGGGTATGCAGTCAGGGGGGAGATCACAAGGGATCTGAACTAAGTCTGTGACATTCGATTAAAAAAAAACAACCTTGACCAGATGTGCCAAAATGTTAATGTTTGTTAATCTACTTTGTAGGGCATAGGCCTTTTTTTTTATACTAGCCAGTGTAATGTTTCCTATTTTTATAATTTTCAGTTAATTTTTAAAAGGTAGCTGGTGGCAAGATGCATATGAATTGAGATCACAGCAAAAGAAACCATCAACACAATGAAAAGGCAACCCACTGAATGGGAGAACGTATTTGCCAATGATACATCTGATAAGGGCTTAGTATCCAAAATTTGTAAAGAACTCATGCAGTTCAACATAAAGAAATTCAATTAAAAAAATGGACAAAGGACCTGAATAGACACTTCTCCAAAGAGGGCATACAGATGGCCAACAGACATATGAAAAGATGCTCAATGTCACTGATCATCAGAGAAATGCAAATTCAAACCACAGTGAGATATTGCCTCACACCTGTCAGGATGGTTATCATCAATAGATCAACAAACAAGTGCTGGCTAGGATGTAAGAAAAGGGGACCCTTGTGCACTATTGGTGGGAATGCAGACTGGTGCAGCCACTGTGGAAAACAGTATGGAGTCACCTCAAAAAATTAAAAATGGAACTGCCTTATGACCCAGCAATTCCACTTCTGGATATATTTGAAGAAACCCAAAATACTAATTTGAAAGAATACATATGTGCACCCCTCTGTTCACTGCAGTGTTATTTATAACAGCCAAGCTCTGGAAGCAGCCCATCAATAGACAAGTGGATAAAAAAAGTAACGGAGTAACGGTACAGATACACAGTGGGACACTACTTGGCCATAGAAAGGAACAAAATCTTACCATTTGCAACAGCATAAATGGACCAAGAGGGTATTACGCTAAGTGAAATAAGTGAGTCAGAGAAAGACAAATAACATATGGTTTCACTTACGTGTGGAATCTAAAGAACAATATAAACAAACGAATAAAGCAGAAACAGACTCATAGATACAAAGAACAGAATGATGGTTGCCAGAGGGGACAGGGGTTGGGGGACTGGGTGAAAAAAGGTGAAGGGTTTAAAAAGTACAGATCAGCAGTTACAAAACAGTCCCGGGGACGGGAGTGTGCACAGGGAGTTCAGTCAATAAGGCTGCAATAGCTGCGGGTGGGGCCAGCGGGCACTGGAAATGTGGTGGGGGGAGAGCAATTTATAAAGTATAGGACCGTCTAACCACTATGCTGTACACCTGAAAATAATACAAGAGAATACTGAATGTAAACTGTAATTGAATAAAACTTTTTGAACAAAGAGAGAAATGACACAGGTTTCCTGCTTGGTTGACTGAGCCAATGGTATGGATGGCCCTTAACAAGATAGCTAGTTTAGTTTAATTGCTGCTGTTTGGGATATTACACAAATAACTTGTAATACTTGGACCAACTCTAGAACCTAGAATATAAGGCATATGGCTGTGGAAGCTGATCGTTAGAAATACCGCCCATCAGTCCTCCACAAGAGCGTGAATGTCGTGAGATATTGGGTTCAGTATATGGTCTGGCTTTAAAGTAATGAGATAAATATCCCCAAGCTCTTATAAGAATGAAGTTCAACACCTTAGAACCAAACTGTGCATTTTCTCACTAAGAGTGAGAAGGAAGGGCTGGGTACAGTAGAGAGTGCTACTGTGGGGAAGGAGTGAACACCTAGTGATTTCATCTTGTTAATGCAGTGTGAGGGTAATCTTAATGATACTCCTATTATTTCTCCATCCTGGAATAGCTAATTTATTGAGGGAATTTTTATTAAAAAAAAAATAAAAACAACAGTGTCTTTATGTAACATCCAGGGCTTTTTTGAGCCTTCGAACTGATGGTTTAAACAACCTGGTTTCCAGATTAAGTCCATTTACTGAATGTCTGTGGCATTTAAAACAGGTAGATTGGAGCTGGAATAAAATAGTCTAAATCTGAGCCCTCTGTTCAGTGGCTGACAGACAGGAAGAGCAAATAAGGGGCCAATTTTTCTCTCTGTGATCAGGGTCTTTCATTGGAAAGAGTTTATCCCAAACTTTTCTTCCTTCATTTAACAGTCGCTCCTGCAGCCCTTTCACCCAGCTCTCAGGGAGAACTAAAATTCTGCAGCACGCCCCTCAAATCCATTTTTTTTGCTGATGTGCAAAAAAATGGTATAGTTTTTATGCATTCACACTGGATGGCTATTGTTGTGTTGGCGTGCTGCAGAACGTGGCGTGCTATCATTTATTTGTCATTCTAAGGAAATAGAGGTCAGTGCCCCTGACTGAACAGTCAGGTATTGCCTGTTTTAAAAATTCTTGCAGCACACCGGCTGAAAATCGCTGCCTTAAGCTGACTGACCCCTGCACACGTGTATTAAAGGCCTTACACGGTGACTTACCATCAGTACAAATGTGATGAGGCGGCCCTAGTCCTGCTGGGGCGGGGGTGGGGGGTGGAGGAGAATAGACATATCACCCACTCCCTGATCTTCAAACGCCAGCCCACGGAGGCAGCAGAAAACAGTGGGTTAGGACATGGAAGTGCCTTCTGGAGAATTCCTTTTTATTTTCCGTTGTAGCTGTTCCAAACCTTTAAAAATAATTGGCGCCGCGGGGAGGGGGGGCTTCACGCTTTATTATTATTTTTTACTTTAAACACTTCATTGTGGTTTGAATTTTAAAATAGTAGAATAATGCCTCTTCTACCTTTGTAACTAAGTAGAATGCAACTGGGGGGGGGGGCGCGGGAACCAATTGTCAAGCTACCTAAATGCCCTCGGTGTGGCACCATCTCTTAACGAACCCATAGAAATGGGGATACAGGCCACGTCTCCCTGTCCCCTCTCCTGGGCAGTGCTGGTATGTGGCCATCAGCGCCAGGCGATCCTTGTCGGTCACCGCATCACCCAGGGCTGCAGAGTGGACATACCACTCTCTGGGACGCTGGCCTCTCCCAGGCCCTGTGCTGACTCCGTCCGGCGACGGAACACTGCCCGGGTCTCACCTCCCTCTCTCTCCATCCCCACAGATCTCGCTGACCCTCCCCGGGTCTCAACGCTCCACCCCACCCCCACCTCCCCTGTCACCTTCACAATGTTCACTCGCTATCTCCGATATTTGGGAGAGGGATTAGGTTTTGGGTCATAAGATATTAACTCAGTCGCTGACATTTTACTTTCTTAGATGGATGAAAAATAAAGCATTCCTTCCTTCTCGAAATTATGTATTTACTGGCCCGCGGGTCTCAGGTCTGGAAGGGTAGTCCAGGATGGTCTTAGGGCCAGTGCCCCACCTCCCGCCCCACCTCTTCCAGCCTCCTCCGGCCGAGCTCCCATGGCCCTAGAATCGCCGTTCTCTCCTCCGCCACCCTCTCCTCTGCAAGCGGCCCCACTCCTCACCTCCGCCCTCCCCCGGACCCCCCCCCCGCCCTCCGAAGTGCCTACTCACTGCAATCGGTCCGGCTGGTTCCCGCTCACCAGGGCTTTGGTCTACCAGAACGAATCACAAGTGGGCTTTCATCCGGGCGGTTTTAGATCCGCTAATCAGCGTCTCTCTTTTAAAGGCCAGCTTACCCTTATTTGCCTACGCCCGCCGTGGCTCCAGGCAACGTGTTAGGTGAAAACGCCGCACCCTGTTACGGCCTCCGATTGGTCAGAATCGGTAGGTCCGCTTCGCGCACGCCCCACCCATTGTCAATCACATTATCCCTTAGGTAACCCGTAGTATCATTGGTCAGTCCAGCCTGTGGGCGGGCTGTCGGGACGAAACGCAGCTGATTTCCGGATCTTCCTCAGGAGACTGCCGAGTCCTACCAAGATGCGCAGGGTCTGGGCAACTCTTTCCCGTGTCTCGGAGTGTGGAGCTACGTAGAGCAGTCTGGACATTAGTGCCCGCTTTGGGGTCTGATGGGCATCTCACATCCTGACCCACTGGCGCCGGTGTTGAAGGTGGGGGCCCGGTCATTCAGGGTCCTTAACAGTATTCCGGGAGAGAACTGAGTACGAAGCACTCGTTGTGATAACATCACGTTTTCAGTTATGCCTACCTCGCCTTATTTTATGTGGCCTTATTCTTCTGTTATTCTCATGAAGTAGACTGTCAATCAGGGGAATCTGCTCCAGCCACACGTCCAGGCATCTATAACTGGAGCTGATCCATGCTTTTAACAAATTGCTTTTACCTAACTGCAGACTAAAACTTGAGATGATTTTTCTGATGCTGTAGCCTGTTAGACCAAAAGATCCGTAAACCAGGCTAACCAAAGGAAATAGGACAGAGGATGCATGCTGTATTGCTGAACTGGGAAAGGAAAACAAAAATCAAAAGAGTACCAAATCTGAGAGCTGCAGTATTTGAACCTTTGACCTTAGACAACATTCTGAAATATGAAGCAAACGATTCAATCCTGGGGCACTGAATCTTTGATTTAAGGAATCCAATGCTGAGTCATAGCTTTATGAATGAAATGGAAGAAGACGGTTGAACTTCAATGAATGTACGTCTCAAATTTATTTTATTTTCAAGGTTTCATTTATAGCGATATGTACTAACCAACGATTTCTTAGGTGTTTAGCAACTTCATCTTACTTGGACCAGTGAGGAGCTGTGTGGTTAAGAAAGCCATTATTTTGATTAATTCATTTCATTGGAATTGAGTGTTAATTGTAGCTAAACTCTGGCAGGGGCTGTGAGGATACAAAAGAAATACAATGTAACTACTGGCTTAATAGCCTGTGGTTTGCTAATGTCGATAGCATTTAAAACAGGAAATGCTTTAAAGCAAGCTATAAAAATGGGCCAAATTTATAGTGAATTGCCCCCAAAGATTATAATAATACTGTACTTCGTATTTTCAGAGCATTTTGTAGTTTTCAGAGCATCTTCACTTGTATTATTTGGGGGAAATATTGTTTTGGCTGAAGCTAATGTGAAGCTTCATAGTGTAGCTAGAACTAGTGCTGAGCCCTGGCATATGGGTAGTAATGGAAAAGGTGGAACAGAGGTGGAAGGGAATCCAAGGAGAGAAAATAGTTGGAGAGGCTGAGACGCGAATAACCACTGAGTATCTGGGAAATGATGAAGAAACTAGTCTAAGCCAGAGTGGAGACAGGCAGTGGAAAATAACATTGTGTAGACCAGCTGCTTAGGACCAGTTCTGAGGCCTTCATGTTTTGGGGGAAAGTGTTCAGTGTTTGAGTTTGGGAAGGTTATTTTTCTCACACTTCTAATGATCAAACTGACTCCCACTGAGTTGTAAATTAAGAATAGGGCCCGAGTGAGGAGGTGTTCTAGACTTCTTAAATCTCCCTGGCTGGATATAACATTTTAGGTTTCCTAGTAAGAGGAGCCCTGCCCCCAACCCCCACCTCTGTTCTCACTCCTTAACTGGGAAGCAGTGTTAGTCTTCTGATTAAATAATGGTATTCTACCCTCTTAGTGAAGTGGAAAGAAATACTGTCACCATAGCACTCATCTTTTGCCATCTCTTAATCAAAATTCACTCTAAAGAAGACCGATGACTTGACTATCCCATTTTTCTCTTTTTAAAAGTTGTCTTTTGTATGCCCTGCTACATGGTGCCTCTCCACATTGAGGCACCATGTATATATATGGTGCCTATATATATATATATATATATATATATATACACACACACACACACACACACACACACACACACACATATATATATATACGGGGCACATATATGAGTATATATATCAATATATATGTATATATCACTCATAGTATACTTGTTCAGTGCATATCGTTTTGTTTAATTACAATTTTCTTTTCTCCTACCCAAATAAAAATGTCCCTGTTGTCCAGACAACAAGAACAATCAATACCAAGGTCTAATTTCCTCTTTCTCAAATGTGTGTTGTGCTGCCAGATAGAGAGGTAGGGTAGGGAAGTGAAAGAGTTTATTAGAGTAATGAAGTAAAAGAAATGATCCCAGAGAAGACAAAGTTTTCTGGTTGACTTTACAGTTATCAAAACTTCTTCTGACAGAGAGCCCTGAATTTTGGGCTTACATTTTCTTATGTGTGATTATTTGAAAGTTTCTGCAGGTGTGTTCTGAAAATGTACCTAACACTTCAGTACTTGTTGGCATTTAGCTGGGACTCAAACACTACCATTGTTCTATTCTGCTGAATTGGGAAACTGGGTCAGCAAAAATTTTCCCCCTGTTGTATTGTCAGTAGTTAGTAATCTTTCGAGGACAACCAGAATTACCACCATGATTTTCTAGATTACTATGCAGTGGTACCTTGGTACTTGTTGGCTTCAGAACTCGTCAAACCTGGCACTTGTCACGTTTTGATGTGAAAAAAAATGTTTCAGACCCCAAGCCCTTGCTTGCCACCCATTGCACTTGCTAGAACTTGTATGAGTCACAATGCCACCCTGCAAGAGAAAATGCCTCATTAATCATCACTTGCTCACCACCCATTGGAACCTATCAACATCGAATGCTCAGGTACCATTGTATTTACCTCATGCTGGGGTCAGCAAACTATGTCCTGTGGACCCAATCTGGCCTGCCATCTATTTTATGCATGTCCTGCAAGCTAAGAATGATTTTTATATTTTTAAATGGTTGGGGGGGGATCAAAAGAAGAAAAACAAGAAACTCAATCTCAGTATTCCTCCATCAAGTTTTACTGAAGCGTAGGCCTGCTGATTCATATATATGTTGTCTGTGGGCCACTTTCACTTTGAAGCAGCAGAGTGGAGTAGTTAACACAGAGACTGTACGGCACATAAGCCTGAAATACTTACTTTTGGGACCTTCAGAGAAAGCTCCGATTCTTACTATCTCAGAGGTCACTCCTGAATCAGATCCCCATGGAATGTTGCAACCGCAAGACTTTGGAAAGCATGCAGTGTTCATTTTTTTAAAAGTCTCCCATTGAGAGAGAGAAGTTACTTCTTGCATCAAGTCACATAGTCAGTGGTAGTAGACCCCTGGTTCCGTGGGCTGGGTAGGTGCTTTGTCATCCAAGGCAAGGAGGTTCAGCACTCTGCCAATTTTGATCTCATGTCTCCCCCGGACAAATACAGTGCGCTGTCATCGATTGATGGGTACTTGGAGTTTGTTTCAGCCAATAAGAGTTGTCTTCTGTTTTCTATTTTTCTCATTTCTCAAAAGATGTACGGCCATCATGAAAAGCTTTCTTACTTTTATGCTCTTTTTCTCTTTTATAAAATCTCCTTCAGCAAAGGAGTGCAGAAGTGGCTGACTTTCTGTTCCAGCTTAAGGTTCTTGAGGGAGGTGAGGACAGTTAGAAAGGCACGGGATATCTGACTCTGGAGTACATGGATGGCGCGTATGTGTGGAGAGCGGAGAGGGAGTTTAGTCTATATGCTGGCTTTTCTGGGGAAAGTGTTCATAACATTCCTAAGATTTTTAAGAGCCCACAACCCTAAGAAGATTTAGAACTACAGATACATAAAAGATGTGTTTGGGGAAGAATACTGCTCGGAGGTGTGCTGGGGAGACTGATGTAGGTGCTCAGGTAAGACCTCAGCTGATAGAAGGAAGAGCTCTTTGCCCACTCATATCAGCTCACGCAAGTTTTTTTTTTATCTTCTCTGCCACTCAAAAAGGTGATAAAAATTCATCAGATTCACTAAGTGGTTGAACTCAGATGGTGATGAAATCCCAGTGTAATTCTCACCAAAGAGCGTCCTGATTAATAGAAACCGCAAAGGAACTAATTTTAGGAAACTATCAAATGGGATTGCTTTAGCTGAAGCAAGCTCGGAGAGCGGGTGCTCTGCACGCAGCCCATTGTGCGGCGCTGACAGCTCCAACCTGGGCGTTTACTTATTAAATGCCTTTCCGCTGTACGTTATGAAGCCTGGATTCAGGAGATGAGGAAGCAGACCAAAGAAGACAATAGAATGGGAAGCCAACCTGGACAGCTCCTTTCAGCATATTGCAGTTTCGTGTCTCCTGAAAGCCTCTCCTCCCGTGGTTTGGAGAAAAGGGATGAATTCTGTTTTCATGAGGCTCAGAAATGGACAAGACAAGTAACATGCTTTTGATTTCTAAATTGTTTGCCTCTTCCTACAAATCAAAGTGTTCTTCGGAGAAAATTTAACCAGTTGGCTCAACAAGTGGGAGTCAGGGCTTTTGTGTCGTCTCCGAAAGTGCTCCTGTGCCCAAACAAGGAAGAATGTGGTCTGCTTTCATATGTACCGGATGAGCTGCTTTAGGGTACTCAGTCACCAGAAGATTGGGGTCATTTGGCTTTTTTGATAGATGGAAAAGTCTTTTGTGCTGGGAAGTTCTAAGACTGACTTCCTTTCTTCCTTCCTTCCTTTCCTTCTTTCTTAAATCCTCACCAGAGGATATGCCTTCATGGATTTTAGATAGAGAAGAAGAGAGAGAGAGAGAGAGAAGAAGCATGGATGTGAGAGAGAAACATCGATAGGTTGCCTCCCCATGCGCCCTAACCGGGATTCAAACCTGCAACCTAGACATGCGCCCTGACCAGAAATCGAACCCAAACCCCTTCCATGTGTAGGCCCATGCTCCAACCAGCTTAGCTAGCTGGCTAGGGCCTAAGATCTGTTTCTGAAACTAAAGAGTAGGAAAAGCCTGCTGGGCAGAGGGGGAGTGGAACTCTGATGATGGGCGTCATTGTTTAAAAAACTGGGGTTCTGGTAAATGGAGCAATAGTTAGTGTATGTGAATCTTAGTTTCAACTTTTAGCCTCTGTTTTCTGGACAGCAAAATAGAGGACGATGAGTTTCATTTGGTTTGCCAGGCACCGCCTCCTTATTTGCTTACGTACTAATGGCACGTGATCATGTACCGTTAGTGTGGAAGCCCATGAGTGGGCCATTCATTCATCATTTGTTTATCTATTTGACAAATACTTATATTGAGTATTCTTGTGTGCCCGAGAAGTGAGGGTAAAGAATGAGCACAACAAGCTCTGTTCTCGTGGAACTTACACTCCTGTGGAAGGATCCAGAAAACAACAGATAAATATGTTTTAAAAAATCTCTTCAGCGATGAAGAGAAACATGGGTCACTGGAACAAGGACTGATGAAGGAGCACAAGGTGGGGGATTACTTTACGCAGGTGATGAAGGAAGATCTCCCTGAATAGGTGACCTCTTAGCAGTGACCTGAAGTGAGAGGGTAAAGAGCAAGGGCCAAGTAAGCCTGAAGGCCCTGAGGGGTGCAGGTGGATTCCAAGGACATTGAAGGAGGCCATCGGTGGAGCTGGAGGGGAGGGGGCTCACAGGGGATGTTGTAGGGCTAAAGCTTTCTTCAGAGGGACACGGAAGTCATTGGAGGAGCTTTGCACAGAAAAGTGACGTGATCTGACCTGCCTGCCAAAAAACAAAAACAGAACAAGTGTGCCAGATACCAGTCAATGGAGCGTAAGGTCAGAATGGGGCTCCATTCTTGTAACAGCAAGTCACTAACTAGCTTTTGGTGAGTGCCTCCCAGTATGTGCAGCGGAAGGCTCATTTCTCAGCATCTGCAGGGTGGGTAGGATTTCTTTGTTGTGTGTAAAGCAGCCTCCTCTCCCGGAGAGTGCTGAGGGTGGTGATACGGTGGAGTTTCACGTCCCTTTGTGTTCTACAGATTAGAAGGAGGGTATGAAGCATCAAACAGCAGGAGAACGTGTTAGCACTGGGCCTGCCCGGCACTCGGTTTGCAGTCAGCCATCCTTTCTGGGAAGCTGATATGAAGAGGCTGGCAAGAGAAGGATTCTGGGAATTGTGATTCTTCAGCTCTTGTGGAGGACAGGACCACAGCCCGAGAGGCACAACAGCAGGCAGCCGCTGGGAGGATATGCATGGCAAACTCAGCTGGAGCCTATACAGGAACATTTGGTAGGTGGGGGAGGGAACTCGTGATGTTTTATGGAGGGTGTGAGAGTATTAGAAGAACTGTGGGGCTTCTGGATTAGCAGATGTCTGGAGGCATTGCTGCAGCCCATGACAGGCCTGAGCCCCATGCTTCCCTACAAGATGTCAAGTTCACTGTGTCCAAGAAGCAGCTGAGATATGCTCCCATTCCTCCAGCTGTGTGCACACCAATGAGCACGCTCCGTCTGTTCTCTCAGGGCATTTCCGAGCAGGGTCAAGCTGAGGCTCCGGGTAGTGTAGCCACAGTGGTTGAGCTCCGAGCGGAAGGACATGGCCAGACCCATAATTAAGGAT
Organism: Artibeus jamaicensis; assembly: GCF_021234435.1. Lineage (NCBI taxonomy): Eukaryota > Metazoa > Chordata > Mammalia > Chiroptera > Phyllostomidae > Artibeus > Artibeus jamaicensis. Next base: position 10,613,026 of record NW_026522052.1, on the reverse strand, counting down.
TTTAAAATAGGGGGCAAATTTTATTTGAGCACTCAGCTGCTGAAATGGAAAGGTTTTTTCAAAGAGGGGTGTTGTGTTCTGGGATTGAAAGACCAACGACTTAGGAAAGAGGTCTCAGTGCTAAATCAGACCAGGAATGGAACCGTCAGAGGCACCCAAATACCTGGGTGTGGCCCATGAACATGGAGTGCAGCTCACAAATACTCCATGGTTCATTGGTGAGGACCACTGTCCACGAGGGGAGACCGAACACTTGCAGATTTCAGTTCTGGGAATTTCTGCCTCAGAACCAGTCTCGCTAACCTTTGGGGCACCATCCAGACTCTCCTGAGTAGAAATTGCTAATGTGTAAGTTTGCGACACAAACTCTGAGCCCCTGAGGGCAGTAGATGCGATTTCACTTAATCTAATAAATAGAATTGCTTCTTTGATTGTTCTGCCAACATATTCCCCTGGTTGAGGCAGTTAAGTTAGGAGAGTCGGGAAGCACATAAGTAAGGGACAAGGAGAAGAAAGGAGGGAGTGACAAAGGACAGGTGGCTGGAGGAATGACAGATATGAAGCCAGATTCCTTAAAGAGAGAGGAAGCACAGTGTGGGGTCACTTCCGTGGTCCACCGTTGAGAAGGATCGCCATTCTCGAATGAGTCATTTCCCCAAAGCCCCTGTTTCTGGAGATGATTGCCCACAGAGTGAACTAGATTCTGCGTGACCCCTTGATCAGGTTTCAACCTAAGGGAAAATGACCTGAAATATTGATTAAGCAATGCCCTAGAAATGGGGAAGCTGTGGTTCCTCTCTTCTGACTGTTCACACTGTACTGTTGGGGACGTACAAGAACCCCCCCCCCCCGTGTGATAAAGGCCACATCAGAGGTAAATCTGGGGTGGTTCCTAAGTGCAGGAGAGAAAATTGAGGGGTCATAGAAGGTTTCCGAGGAGACATTTGAGCAGGGTGTTTATGCATGACTGGAAATTAGCCACAGAGAGTAAGAGGAAAGGGATTCCAGGCACAAGGGACAACATGCAATTTTTGGAGGTAGGAGAGAGAATAGGAGGTAGGTGATGGGAGAGGCATTTGGAGCATCTCTGGGGTGCAGTGCGCTGGGGCTGCAGGCATGGGGGTCAGGTAAGGGCGGGAGATGAAGCCAGGGATCACAGGACCTTGTCATGAAGAGCTCACATGGCATGATAAGGAAGTTAGACAGTATCTTGCAGATTCTGATGACCCACGGAAAGATTTAACAATGGAAGGTATTTACATTTTGCATGTATACAAATAATCTCTTCCAGAAATCTCATATTTATTGAGGTATCTGGCCTCTGTATACATCACATTCAGGGTGGGGAAGCTCTCAACCCCTCAAAGCTGCCCACTTTATTGAGGGATGGCTGTAAATTTTAGAGAATATTTTTCTTATATTGAACCAAATTCTGCCTCCTCATAACTCCTACTCACGGTGTCTAGCTTTGCAATCTGTAGAAACACATAAAAGAGCACTTCAAAAATATTTGAAGATATCAATGAAACCTCCTCTTAGTTTTCCATTTTCTAAGTTAAGCACACACAGAGGCCACTCCTTGTTTATATCATTGCTTCTAGACTCCTTCCCATCTCTGTCACAGCTGTGTGGATGAACCACGGTTTATCAAAGTGTCTTTCAGAATCTGGTAGTAGAATAGTTCCTAACACTTCAAATAAGCTCGAAAGGCACGGAGAACAGTGACACCATTACTGGTGCTTTTCAGCTGGACCCTCCATGTCCAGCAGGCATGCAAGTCTCCTTGGTTTGTTACTGGTCACATCCCACTGTTTGCTTTCAAAAAGCTCCTGATTAACTAAGGTTCCGACTCTTCAGCACATTAATTATCGCCAAGTGAAATCTTCATGATACTCAGTATGTGCAATTTATTTTTGAAGTTTAAATATAGGACTTTACATTATTTAATCTTTACCTTTTTCATTTTCAAGACTACTAGATTTCAGCCTATTAGATTCATTTTTTAACATCTTGATTCTCTTTTTGATGGCATGGGTGGCTCTGATTGTACATCCAATAAACATTTACTACAGGTTTTAATCCAAGTCATTAATAAAAATGTTTTCTAGGGCAGAACTTGGTAGCAGTGGAGGTCCACTTCCAGTCCGGGTGTGTGTTCAGACAGCTTCAGTTCCGCCTAGTGACCCATTTTACAACATTATTTTCAACAGTAACTTGGAAGACAACGTTGTGTTTGGCATTTCTTCCATTCAAACCCATAAATGTTTATTATTGATCTCCTCCCTTTTAGGCTCTGTGTTAGGTGCCGAGGACATAAAAATAACCAAGATGGCATTCTTGTCTTAAAGAGCTTGCAGTTTATCAGAGGTGGCAGACATATATCCACCAGCTCCAAATCAGTGTGTGTATAATTAAATATGTGTCACCTGTAATTTGTGTTAGTTATATATACTCTTCCAATATAAAATATAGTAGGTAATATGTAGTAGATTTTATATTGTATGGTCCTTAGCAGTATAAACAAAGTATACAGAGAACATAGAGCAAGGGGAGATTACCCCTTCATGTGGAAAAGGAGAAAGGAGGGCTTCCCAAAAGAGGGGACATTTGAACTGGGCCTTGAAAGATACATTGGATTGTAGTGAGATAAGTGGAGAATGGAGATGGGCAGATCTTCCAGAGTGAAGAAATGGGATTTGCCAAAACGGAGTAGCAAATGCCTTCAGAAGGTTCAGGAGCAACAAGTATTCTCACGCGGTTGGAGTTCCAGGTTTAGGGAAATGCGTGGAGAGAAATGAGACAGCGTGTGGAGGTCTCTGATGCCAAAGGGGAAGAGCTCAGCCAAATCAGAATTCATTAAGCAAGAGAATAAGTAACATGATCTGTGGCATCAGCTACTGAACTATGCTGACAAGGAAATGAGCTCAACTCGGCAACTTATTCTTCGTGAACCCAGGTTGGTTCTATCATTAGCTGATCACTAAGCATCTGTCAGTGAGCACTTCAATCTGCCTGTGCATGTGGATGTGCGTGTTTTGCTCCTTCTTCAGCTTCCATGTAGTTCCTGACTGGCACTTTGGCCTTTTGGACCCTTGCCTTTTTTGTCCTTAGGCATCGGTTCTGTGTTCTGTTGGTCTGTCTGTTCACCCACAGCTTGCTTGGACTTTCACTGTTTAATGTGTCCTCCGGCTCTGCATCTGAGCCACAGCAGCTCCTATCTTCCAGCCGGGTGGCCTCCGAGATGGGTTGCTCACCTGCTTCATGCGCCCTGTCTGCTGTGATCTCTGCATTTTTGTTCAGCCCTGTTCTAAGCTGGCCTCATCCTTGGTGCTACTATTTTTGCATCATTTCTTGTATTCTGACTCCTTAGCCTGCAAGTTTTACCTGTTGGCTCACTTCAGCTCAAATTCAGGAGATGAAATGGAATATTTCTCTTTCTAGGAGCTATATGGTGTCGCTGAAAAGATAGCAGTGACACACAAGAAACTATATGTTACAATTGATTGACAAGTTGAAAATACTAACTAAAGAGTAATGTGAATTTAGAGAATAGATTGAACTAGGAAACTCAAAGACCTTAGGAGGAACAGTTCTTTCTTTTCAACTCTTTTTTTAAAGGTTTGGATTTTTAGACACAAACATTTTTTTGGGAAGCAGGAGGGGAAATGTAGGGCGGAACTTCCTGTGGGCTTCCCTATGATTGGCTTCAGAGCTGCCTGTCATAGAGGAGCTACCTTGTTCGTGCCATCTAGCGGTTGTTGCCACCGGAGAAGCCTCACCCGTTGCAAGGAGACAGCAATTTAACGCCATTTCCAACTTAAGCACCATATCTACAGGGCGTGAAATTAGTTCCAGCAAGCAGCAAATTTGCTGCTAATAAAAATATTTAGCGATTCACTTGTCTTTAAATCAGCAGCCGAATATTCTTTTACTTGCATCAATGCTTGTTTCTCCCAATTCTAATATTGGTAATCAAGCTGGCATTGTTTAGCTAACGCTGGGAAACAGCAAGTTCTTCAGCTCTGCAGAAATGTGGGTTTCCGGAGGAGGAATTTTTCTCTCCCTTGGTTGAAATAGGCCTTGGAGTTCTTTGGATCACTGGTTTGGTGGTATTGAAAATAAATTTTCGTTCTCTTCCGTCTGCCATATTATCTTCTGAGTCATTGCGTATGGAGAAGCCCGTGCGCTCAGAGAGAACGAGGTTTCTCTCTCCTGTTTATACACAACTTTACTCTGGTTCAGTGTCCAACTCATTTTCATTTCCTTTCTGTTTCTTTTAGCCTCTGTCTACTCACAGTGAGGGTAATCTAAATACCGAAGGGATATTGTGGCCATTAAGTTTTATCTTTTATTTATTTAACGAATACTTATTGGGTACCTACCACCAATATTTATTGGGCCCCCACCACATGCCTTCGTCACTGTAGGGTCTTGTTTGGATGAGAAATGCTCCCGGAGGCCTAGTGGGATGCCTGTGAGAGGCTGACCTGGCAGGCGGCACCTCTCCTCCAGGTCCCGGGGAAGATGGGCTCCACTCACACCGACATCATTGTCTTTTCCTTATGACTCTCGTCAGAAGAACAAGAGTAGCAGACAGCTTCCTTGTTGCCACGCGGTTAGTCTAAAGGTCTAACCAGGTCACTTGTTTTCAAACTCCAAATAATTTAAAGAGAGTGTGCAGTGATGCCCAGGGAACTTTGTCTTCTACCCCAGAGGAGAGTGGCTGTATCATTTTTCTTCAGCTCCTGGTATAAGTTGGTTTTGAGCGTCAAGACAGGAAAGCAGGATGGGAGCAGCTTCAGACACGCACAACTATATTCTTCTCAGAAACCAGCCAGCACGGGATGCTAAGGAGAGCAGGCCTCTGGGTTCAGAGAGGGACCTACGCAGAGCTGATAACTGGAGTTAGAATCCCAGACAAACTGAAGCACCGGGCTAACACCAGCTTCACTGCTGGGGATGCTGGGAAAGGAAATGCCGTCAGGAACCGACCCTTGCACTGGCCAACTGACCAGCATGGAGGCTTGGGAAAGGGCAGAGCCTCCGTGGGTAGCAGTGGGAGGCCCGGAGGTTTGGGGACCAAAGCCTCTGGGCTCTGTTTGTGGCTGCCTCTCAGGTATGTGACTCGAGACCCCTTCTCCTCCATGACATCGGTTTCCTCATCTGCCCAAACATGTGAATTTTACTCCGTCCCAGGTACTGTAGCATGGGAAGGTTGGGATTGTAACTATTTTATGTATTTTTTAAAATATTTTATTTATTTATTTGTAAAGAGAAGGGAAGGGGAAAGAGAGAGAAAAACATCAGTTGGTTGCCTCTTGCACATTCCCAATTCAAGACCTAGCCTGCAACCCAGGCAAGGGCCCTGATGGGCCCAAACCACTGGGCCACAGCAGTCAGGGCAGGATGGTGACTATTTTAAAGGGCATGCGGGACTTATTAGAGGGGCACTATGATGAAAATTTGGATTTCCCCTGGGATGGAGTGCACAGAGCATGTACATTTAAGTGACATAAAAGCAGGGTTTTCCCAATGGTAAGGGATGGATGTTTGACCGAATGAATGAACTGCAACCACTTGCCCTGAATGTAACTTCCCATCATGCTCTAGACTCAAAATTTCAAGTATTTTTTCTAGAATATGGGTTAACTGAAGTTCCTAGTGTTTAAAACCTTGAAGATTTTATCCTAGCTATAGAGCAATGGGAATCATCAGATATAAATTGTTGGGGAAATACAAAAAGTGATCTGAAGAATGTGCTCTATCAATCAAGTACTTAAGCAAGAACCAAAATGAAGATCAGAGGGAAAACCTTAGAGAACTTAGTCATTAAAATAGAAATAAAAACATTATCTGATCCTGGTACTGTCTTCTTCACACGTAACCAAAAAAGACTTTTTGGGAGCTCTGACCAGTGTGGCTCAGTGGGTTGGGTGTCATTCTGCAAAGTGAAAGGTCACCACCAATTTGATTCCCAGGCAGGGCGCATGCCTGGTTGCAGATTTGGTTCCTGGTCGGGGTGGGTAGGAGAGGCAAGCAATTGATGTTTCTCTCTCACATCAATGTTTCTCTCCTTCTCTTTCTCCTTCCCTTCCCCTCTCTCTAAAATTAGTAAATAAAATCTTTTTAAAAAAATACTTTCTGGGAGTGAGTGTACAAGGAAAACTTTTGTCTCGGCGGATGTGGATTGGATGTTGACCAGGGCAGCTAGGATGGAGCATAGCATTAGGCACTGCGCACTGGAGCCAGACTCAGGAGCTACTCGAAGAGGTGGAGAGGATGGAGGGAGCTGGCAGATGGGAGCCCGCCCCGGAGTCTGCTGTGAGCCTGGACCGTTGAGGCAGAGCTGACGATGGTTGGGAAGAATGATGGGGTCAGAGCAGAGATGCAGCCTTTCTCTGCCAGGAATCCTGTCCCTTGGCCCCTCCTCGCTGCTTCTCACCGCAGTGTCCTTCTGGTGGGCTGTTTGCTTCTCCACGCCCCACTGCAGTAGCCTGGTCTTCCACTGCCACCACACTGGCAGGAGGACTCAGGCCTACAGCCCTCTTGCTGTCCTGTGCCAGAGCTGGGTGAGAAGTCAAACAGGTTCCGAGGATGGATTAATAATGCTTCAAAGTGCCTGATCCCCACCTGTTTCCCGAACATTTCTCATAACAGCATGTATCATAGGCCACGCATTAGGTTTCCCCGAGTTCTCCCGAACTAATGCATGTTTGAGGTAGAACCTCAGCAGTGCTTCTGCAGAGTCCCAATGAGTACAGCCCTGGGAGGTTGGTAATTCCAAACCCGGGCAGAGCAGAACATAAGATCAGGGATCAATAGTCGAAAAGGCCTCTGCAGGTAGAATGAATAATGCTCAAGAGGCATTAAATCACTCTGTAATCTCAGAAAAAGGGGCATGCCTAGCACAGTGATTCATAAAACAGACTGGTCATTTGCAGAATTTTTAAGGGCTAAGGTTGCTGATCTCATTAAAAGTAGCTATCTGGGAGGTGATATATCAGGTATTTGATTTCCCTCTGAGGAGAACTTAACCAGCTTCCTAGCCCATAGCGTCAAGGGTTGGGATTGTTGAAATCGGAGCTGGATTCTGCATTTTAAGGGGAGGAGATATGTATGGTGCAGAACTGTCCAAAGAAATGCCTTTGCCAGAACACTGTATTCTGGAATTGGGAGGTCATTTAGGATGTCAAAATGAGAAGTGGAAACAATTTTAGAGGTTGCCAGAAGGTAGCAGGGCACAGAATTCAGGCATCCTGTCAAACGATCCCTTCTCTGCCCAGAACAGGTTGTGTGACTTTGGGCAAGTTACTTTCCCTCTCTGTGCTTTTGTTTCTGCCCTTGGAAAACCAGAGATAAGTCACCTTCCTCAAAGACTTTAGGTAATAAATGTTATTTATACCTTCAGTAATTGATTCATGGCAAATGTTTGCAAAGCCCTTCAAAGTGAAACATTCTATTTATATGAGCTCTCTCTGCTTACCATAATCATAAAACTTAAAAAAACCCTACCAATTGGATTCACTATCAATTCACCCTAGTTAAGCCTGGGTTAGCCTGTGCTGCCCCCCATCTTCTGTTGACTGGTGAAATTTCCTCAGAAGTTGTTCTAAAACATGCTGTCTCAGCCTTGTCACAGTTAATATTTTGGGCAGCATAATTCTTTTATGGTAATCACCCTACTGTTGTCTGTGTCTATGAGTTGTTTTTTTTTTTTTGCTTAATCCCTTCACCCTTTTCACCCAGCCTAGCAATCCCCCGCCCTCTGACAGCTGTCAGTCTGTCCTCTGTCTTTGAGTTTGTTTCTATTTTGTTTGTGTATTTTGTTCATTAGATTCCACATGCAAGTGAAATTATGTGGTACTTATTTTTCTCTGACTTGCTTATTTCACTTATCATAATGCTCTCCAGGTCCGTCCATGCTGTCACGAAGAGTAAGATTAAGATTGCCTTCTTTTTATGGCCGAGCGGTACTGCATTGTGTGGATGTACCGCAGCTTTTTTATCCACTCATCCACTGATAGGCACTTGGGCTGCTTCCAAATCTTGGTTATTATAAGTAATGCTGCAATGAACACAGGGGTGCATATATGTATTCTTTCAAATTAGTGTTTTGGGTTTCTTCAGATATATCCCCAGAAGTAGAATTGCTGGGTCACAAGGCAGTTTCATTTTTAATTTTTTGAGGAAATTTCGTGCTGCTTTCCACAGTAGCTGCACCAGTCTGCATTCCCACCAGCAGTACATGAGAGTTCCCTTTTCTCCACATCCTTGCCAACACTTGTTTATTGATGATTGATGATAGCCATTCTGACGGGTGTGAGATGGTATCTCATTGTGGTTTTAATCTACATCTCTCTGATGATGGGTGACATTGGGCATCTTTTCATATGTCTATTGGCCACAGTATGTCTTCTCTGGGGAAGAGTCTAGAAGGTCATTTGCCCATTTTTTACACTGGATTGCTTGGGTTTTTTTGGTGTTGAGTTATATGAGTTCTTTATAAAATTTTGGATGTTAACCCCTTATCAGACGTATCATTGGCAACTATATTCTCCTACTCAGTAGTTTGTCTTCATTTTGTTGGTGGCTTCCTTTGCTGTGCAAAAACTTTTTAGTTTGAGGTGGTTCCATTGTTTTTTTTTTTTTTCTTTCCCTTGCCTGAGGTGATACAGCAGAAAAAATATTGCTATGAGAAATGTCTGAGATTCTGCTGCCTATCTTTTCTTCTAGGATTCTTATGGTTTAAAGTCTAATATTTTAGTTGTTAATCTATTCTACAAACTTTTTAGAATTATAAACTGCCTCCTTCCAATATCCATAGGATATTGGGTCCATAGGATATTGGATCCATAGGATATTGGATAATTTATCAGTTCGTTTTGTTTTATTCTCCTGCTCCAGCCCAGACTGTCAGTCTTGAGTCCTGTGGCATTTTTCTATGTCAGCCTTTTGGGAACTCCTTTTGTTCTTCTCCCGTGGGAGCTTTTCCTTTCCTGGATCCCCTGTCTCCACTTTCTTCACTTACTCCCTGTTTTTATGGTATTCAACTCTTCCATAAGCCTTCATAGGAGGGATTTACAGGAGATAGTTTTAAGTATTTGTAGTTTTGGAAGTGTCTTTGTTGGACTTTATAGTTGACCCATAGTTTATATTAGTTAAAAGTTATTTTTCTTCAGAATTTTGAAGACCTTGTTTTACCTTTTTTTTTTTTTTTGTATCTAGGCTTGTTTTCAAAAAGTCCATTTCCATTCTGATTCTTATTCCTTTGTATGGAAACTTTTTTCCTCTTTGCAAGTTTTTAGGTCTCTCTTTCTCTCCCTCCCTTCTTCTCTCCCTCCCTCCTTCCTCCCCTCTTTTTTTCTTTCATATATGAGCTTTATTGAGATATAATTCATCTATCATACAATTCATTTGTTTAAAGTATATGATCAACAATTTTCAGTATCTTCTCAGAGTTGTGTGACCACCACAACAGTTTTAGAACATTGTAGCACCCCCAAAAGAAACCAGCCTTCTACCTGTGAACAGTTCCCACCTCCACTCAGCTGCCTGCACAGCCCTGGGCAACCACCAGCCTACCTTCTATAGATGGGCCTATTCTGGATGTTTTTCTGGATGTTTCCTATAAATGGAATCATACAATATTTAGTCTTTTGTGACTGGCTTCCTTCACTTAGCAAAATATTTCCAAGGTTCATTCTTACTGTAGTATGTCTGAGTGCTTCATACTGTTTTTTGCCAAATAATGTTTCATTGTATGAATGTACTACATTTTGTTTATGCATTACTAAGTTGATGGATATTTAGGTTGTTTCCAACTTTTAGTTTTTATGAGGAATGCTTCCATGACTAGGATTTCCTTTTTATACCTAATCTTCTGAAGTTTCACAGTGACATTCCTTGATGTTACTGTTTCATTCACTGCAGTTGGCACCCAATAACCCCTTTCACCCCAGGGAATTGTGGTCTCTGGTTCTGGGAACTGTTCTTGTGTTATTCCTTTGATAATTTCTTCCCATCAATTCTTTCTTTTCTCTCTTTCTGGAATTCTTATTAGTTGGATTTTGAAACCTCCAGATTAGCGCTCAAATATTTTTACCCCTTTTCTTCTCTTCTCCATTTTGGTTTTCTTTTTCTGTTTTCTGTGAGAGATTCCCAACTATTTTCTAGCTTTTCTATTTAATGCTTTACTTTTGTACATTTTAATATTGAAAAGCACTTCCTGTTCTCTGTTCTTTTTTAATGAGTACAGTATTATCTCTTGATTCTCTTAACTTTTAGTTATTTTATTTCTGAAGTTTCTTTTCCTTTCTGCATCTGTTTCCTCAAAATTACTTTATTTTGACCTCTAGTCCTTTCAGGTTAGAGATTTACCTCAAATTTTCAGTGATTATTAAAAATTTTCTCTAAATTAGTATTTGAAAATGATATCCTAAAGATGAGAGAGTTTGTGTGTGTGTATACATATATGGGTGCACGTGTGTGTTTTGGGGGGATGCTTGGTCTTGGTGACCAGCGGGTCTCATGGCAGAGTGACTGGGCAGGAGTCTGGCCATGTAGTGATAGGTTTCCAGTTTCTTGCTCTTTATCTTCCCCTTCTGGCACCACTATGATGCAAATGTTGGACTTCTTGAAGTTGTCCCAGAGGCTGCTTATACTATTTTTTTTTATTCTTTTTCCTTCTTGCTGTTCTAATTGGTTGTTTTCTGCTTCCTTATGTTCCTTTCATACCATTGATTTGATTCTTGGCTTCCTCCACTCTACTATTGTTTCCCTATAAATTGTTCTTTATTTCAATTAGTGTATCCTTCATTTCTGACTGGATCTTTTTTATGCTGCTGAGGTCCTCAGTAAGTTCCTCGAGAATCCTTATGACCAGTGTTTTGGACTCTGCATTTGATAGATTGCTTATCTCCATTTTGTTTGGTTCCTTTTCAGGAGTTTTGATGTGTTCATTCATTTGGGCCATGTTTCTTTGTCTCCTCATTTGGCATCCCCCCTGTGTGGGTTTCTGTGTATTAGGTAGAGCTGTTATGACTGCCTGTCTTGTAGCATGGCCTAATGTAGTAGGTGTTCTGTGGGGTCCAGTGGCACAGCCTCCCCTACCACCCTATTTGGGGACTCTAGGTGCACCCTTCTTGTGGGCTGAGTACACCCTTCTCTTGTAGTGCAGCTTTGGTTGTTGTTGGCAGGTCAATGTTGTTGGCAGGTCAACTCATCCAGGCCAGTGAGTTGCAAAGATTCGTTGTGACCACTGACCATCAACCTCCACCCTCTGTGGAGGATCAGCTGTGCAGGGGCAGGGCAGTGGTGCTCCCATGTGGTCTGTAGGTGCCCACTGGATGCCAGGCCCTGAGGTTTCCTGGGTGGTCAGGCCAAGGTCAGCCCCCACCTGTGTTCTGCCTGGGGCCACCCTGCCTGAGCTATAGAGCAATCTGAGATGGTTACTACTTGTGGAGGGCTTGGAGATTCCCAGGTGAAGCAAGCTGTGAGTCAGGCTGGCTGCTGCTAGTGTTGGGCCTGAGACTACTTACTTAGCAAGGCACTTACTTAACTGCCTGCCCTTTTGTGTTTGAGAGGAGTTAGAAAGTTCTGAAGCTTGAGCCATTACCAGCCATTCATATGGAAAAGCTACTGTTAACAGCTCTATATTAGGCTGGGATGGAGCCTCAGGGGATCTCCAGGGCAGGGCAGTGTTAGCCAGGTCTATGGAGTCTCAGGTATGGCTCTGTGGCTCCGCCCACCTTTTGGTCTGGGAGAAAGCTGTCCCCCAGCTATCACCTTGATGCCAGCCACTTCAGTTTCTCCCTGTGCACCACTGGTGCCTTTCAAACTGCTATCCTGGTGCTGAAGCTCAGAGGGAGTGAGTCTGAGTAGGTGAATCCGTCCATGTGTGTAGGTTCTTTAAGAGGAACTGCTTGGGACTCCAGAAGTTTGTTCCATTGACTCAGTCCCTGCTGGGTTTTACAGCCAGAAGTTATGAGAACTTATCTTTCTGGCACTGGAACCCAGGGCTGGAGGACCTGGGGTGGGGCTGGGAATCCTCACTCCCAACATATCTTTCCCAAATTTTTACCTGCTACAGGTATATATGGGACCAGGCCATTCTGTGTCTCTGCCCCTCCTACCAGCCTGGATGGATGTGGTTTCTTTAATTCCATAGTCGTCAGACTTCCATCCAGCTCAATTTCTGCTGGTTCTCAGTGATGGTTGTTGTGTAATTTAATTGTAATTTTGATGTAGTTGTGTGAGGAGCTGGACTGTGTTTACCTATTTTTAACAGTGTTTAAGTGAGCTTTTCCATTTGCTGCATGCTCATTTAAGGTTGTTCCTACTTTGACCCCAATCTATATGTTTCTGCCAGTTTAATCTTAATCTTTGTAAATCACAGATCTAATCATATAAATCCTTAGTTAAAACCCCTTTACTGCTTTGCAATTTTATGGTAGAATCTTAGTGTTAGAAAAGACTTTACAGGTTTTTCGGACCAGCAGCTTGCTTGATGCAAGAACCCTCTGCTGCAGCAATTGGTCTGAGGGCCTCTGCCTGAGCTTCTCCGGTGAAGAGGAGCTTACTTCCTCCCCAGGTCGTGCTTTCTCTCCTTGCACAGGTCTGTTTGTTAGAAAGTCCTTTCCTATATAGAACTGAAGTAACACTCCTGAAACTCCTGGTTATTAGCCCAAATTCTGACTTATGGATCCTCAAATTAAGAGCCTAATCTCTCTTCCACATGGTAACCCTTTATATAATTGAATTATTGCTACCACATGCCTCTTAGATCTTCTTCTAGACAAAAGTCCCTAATTCCTTCAGCCATTTCTTTGAAGACATTGACTATTGAAGAATGTCCCAAATCCCAAACTCCTTATTAAACAGACCTTCGGTGACATGACACTAATTTCCTCTTTCGATGTCATCTCTCGTCTACTTTTGCCATACCCTCTAGGTGCACAGCTTGCCTTTTCTCTTCTGGTATCTGGTTCTTTCCTTTTTGTTAAAATCATTGCATCCAGAGCTTAGGGCTAATACACACCAAACTGTGAAAGTAGTTAGTGGGGGGTGGGTGGAATGTGATTGGGGGGAATGGAATGGGGTGAGAGGGGAATATTGATTTCTTACTCTAGATAGTTTTTTTTAAACAGTGGTTTTTAAAAATATTCAATGTATTTTTCAAATATGTTAAAGTTAATTTTAAAAGTATATTAAGAGCAAATTCTATCCATCAGTTGCAATCCATCTCAAAATTTACATGGCCCAGGAAACACTTGGTTCCTCCTTCTAATTTGAGCTTCCCTACTCTGAGCACCTGTCGCATCTGGGGGTAACCTTCTGATTGCCATTACCATGTTACATGTTATACTGTAGATACTTGCCTGTGAGTCTTACATGTCTGCCAGGCTGTAAGCTCCTGGAGACCAAGTATCCCATCTTACTCATTTTGGAAACCCCCAAATGTACATGTTACACAGCAGGAGTTCACTACATTTTATTGCAAGAGTGGGTTGGTGAATTCACATTATAATTCACTTATGTACCTTCAAACATGGCGCTCTATTTCTCTTTGAATGGGAAGAGGGGAAACTCCAGGCACTTGAGCTTCTGGTCACCCACTGAACCAGGCTCTTCCCAGGGCACACACAGGCACTACGGCACCAGTTTTTCTCTCCCCTTCGCCTCATTGGCATCAGTGTGTGGTTGTAAAGCTAACTGGGGACCCACACAGACCCTGAAGAGGGCAAAAGACTCTAAACATGGTGGTGGGAGGGGGGATTGAGAGGAAATGGGCTGCGTCAGGGTCCAGGAAAGTGACCAAGTTTCTGTTACAGAAAAATATGAAGCAGGAGGGGAGAGGCGGACAGGAAGGGGAGTGGAAGGCAGAGCAAGATGCTCAGGCCAGTGTGGCATCTGGCTCAGAGATAGACGGAGCTGCTCCCCCAGCCGTAAGCAGCCTCTGCCCCACATGAGCTATAAAGACCTGGTGCTCCATCTGGTGCTGGAGTGAGTGGGATGAATAGGATCTGCTACACTCTGTCAAGCCGATGCTGTTCCCTGCCTGAGTAGAAACACACTTTCTGTCTTTTCCTGCGTCTGTCTCTGTCTGTGTCTCTCTCTCTCTCTCTCATACACTTTCTCTCTCTGTCTCTCTTGTTTACTCCCACACTGCCCTGCTGGGTGGGACGTATCTGTCTGTCATAGCTCCTTGTGGCAAGGATAGACATGGGCCAGAGGGGGTCATGCTTCCTGATTCTTGAGAATACAGGGCTAAGAACCCTAAGTCCTTGCCCTTTCACCTCCCTTGTTTTTTCTGAGTCCATTCTTCACTCACCACTGGCCCACCAGCAGAAGATTAACTGATGTTTAATTATAGGAAAAAGGCGAACGAGCAAGAGGAAACTTGCACAGTGTCCACAGGGAGATGGCTGCCTTTGCTGTCCAGTGGGACTGCTTGTTGGTCTGCTGGGTGACTCTCCCCTCTGTTTCCTCTTCCACACCGAAGGCTGTTGCTCATGGTTGTTTAATGTGTTCCTTAGACAGAGCTCTCTGGAAAGAAGTCCTGAAATGGGGAGCCGCATGCAGGTTTATTCAGGGTGCTCTGGTGAGATGCACATGGAAGGAACCGAAGATGGCAGGGTGGGACCGATCCTACCTGCGTCACTGTAGGAAGCTGATCCCCACTGTGGTTGCATCTGAGGACGTGGCTGAGCCCACGGAAGCTCTGGATCTGGCGTGACTCTTTAGAGTTTTCCCATACTGAAACAAGGGGCTCCAAGCCTTTTATATCTCTGCACCAGCCAGCCGTCCGCTGTCGACCACACCTCTTGAAGTGGTATAACCTTAGGTGCAGCGCTTCCCTGAGGATACAACCTTGAGTCTCAGCACTGATATGTTTGCACCTGGGTGGGCACATCGGCCCTGAAGAAGGGTCTGGGTAGAGCACCCCAATACCCACAATGATATGTATTTTTCCAACCCACCTTCCATCAGTTTATTCATCTGCATATATGTTCTTGAAACATGTAGCATTGCTTTGTGAGTTTTAAATTTTTCATAAATGGTATAATATTATAAATCTATTCTCTCTACCCTCGTCCCAGCTCTGATTTGGAGATCTACATAGCCATGCTGTTTTAAATGGATCTATTCATTTCTTCTTACCAGTGCATAAAGTGTTGTCATCTGTAGTTACTGCTAGGGTGGTTGGTGACACGGGCTGGGAAAGAATTCACAAACGGAAGAAAATGCGGAGAGTAAAGGTTTTATTTTACTTTCCTAAGGGAGGGAAGGGGCTGGGTGTGGAGCTATGCACCAGCAGCAGCCTTGAGGGGTCGGGGCTTTTTTTCACTGGGTGATGGGGCAGCTGTAGAGCAGGATGTTTCTGTTGGTCTTGCATGGACCACAGCTTGTTTCAATGTTATCTTTGGGGGCAGGGTCCGGTATGTCCTGTTTCGTGAATTCCTGGAGCCTCTGAGCCTTCAGGGCACTTCCAGTAATTTTCTAGCCCTGAGGATAGAGGCTCATAAAACAATTAGGGTCAGTCATGGCTTTCTGGGGTCCAGCCAGCTCTGGCAAAGAGGGTCTGAAAAAGGGGCTTATATCCTATTAGTTACCACAGTTTACCCCTCTGTTCACTTGCTGATGGACACCCAGGTACTTTGCTCCCACCATCAGCAAGGTGAGAGTTTCTGCAGGGCATGTACCCACAGAGTGTCGGGGCTGGGTGGGGCCTTGCCTCCTTCCTTCCAGTCACCTTCCCAAATGCTCTCTCAGATTGCCGTACCAGTTTTCCCATCCATCAGCTTTCTTGCTTGTCCTCATTTTTTGCCAGCACTTGGTATTATCAGGCTTTCTAATTTTTGCTAATTTATTAGGTGTGAAGCAGCATCATATTTTTCTTTTGTGTTTTTCATATTACTTGTGAAGTGAAACATTACTTCAAAGGCTCATTAACCATTAGAATTTCCCTTTCTAGGAACTACCTGTTTATGTACTTGGCTCATTTTCCCATTGCTTCCTCTTTTTTTCTTACTAATTTGTTGGGATTCCCTGAACATTTGTTAGTGCACACGTCTGCTTCCAGGCATTACCCACCTGTTAACTCCACCGGTGGTGTACTTCCCCGAACAGAAAGCTATAGCGTTGATGTAAAATCAGTCCAGTGTTCTCCTTACGGTGTTGCTTTTGGATCTTGTTGAAAAGCATTTTCCCACCTCATATTTTCTTCTATTAGTTTATGATCTTACCTTTCCCATTTAAGTATTAAATCCAGATAGAGTTTATTTTCTTATTCAGTGATGAGACAGCAATTCAAATTTCTTTCTCCACTTATGAAGTAATTTGCCCTTTACCCTTTGGTTTCCGATGCCAGGTTATCACATGCTGAGTGTTCATGCACAGCCGACAGCAGCAGTGGGAGCGACAGTCCCTTCAATCTCCTTGAATTCCAGCAGACAAGTCAAGGGACTATGATCGTGAGTGAAACTGCTTGCCCTTTATTATGATGTCATGGAAAAACATGTTTCTCAATGTTTTGAGCAACACTTTAAAAAAAATTGTTATTCTGCCCCCATTATCTCATTTGCCCCCCAGAGCACTGCATGGCACATGTATAACAACTGTTTCAGAGCTGAAACGGAGTAGTCGCACACTGGCAGAGCTGACTAGCAAATTATGTTAGAATCAGGCCCCAGAGTCCAAAGTTTTCCACTCCACCGTGTTACTGATCCTAGATTAATGTACAGTCCCCTTTTCAAAGAGGGGACATACTCTCCCCAACATCTGAAACGGACACAGACTTTTCCATCGCAGCACACGGTGCAAGCAAAAGCCAGGTGTGACTTCCCAATGCTTATAGCTAACAAGGTTCTAAAATTTAAAAAAAGTTAAGCCCTGGCTGGTGTGGCTTAGTTGACTGAGTGCAGGCCTATGAATCAAAGGGTTGCCAGTTTGATTCTCGGTCAGGGCACATGCCTGGGTTGAAGGCCAGGTCCCCAGTGAGGAGTGCAGGAGAGGCAACCACACATGGATGTTTCTCTCCCTCTCTTTCTCCTTCCCTTCTCCTCTCTAAAAAAATAAATAAATAAAATTCTTTAAAAAATAAGTTAGCAGTATTAGTCCAATTTGAACCATACATAATATCTTTTCCCCAAAACTTAAATCTCTGCTTTGGAAGAGTGCAGAGCCCTGACACTCAGTCATGGGTGGGTGGGGGGTTAAAACTTAGTCATTCCCCACCCCCACCCCATGCTGTGGGCCCCATTCTCCTGCCTGGTTCAAATTTCTGCAAAATTTGTGTTTGTTGAAGGCCCCAGGGTGCCCTTCTGGCCTTCACTTGCCACACTGGCATGTTTGTTGGGTCTGCCTTTGTCTTTCGCCCTTTCAAAGTTGATTTCTTCAGAAGGAAAGGCAACTAGTAATTCTTATTGAACCCAGCTTTCCCGGGTGGGCTGTGGGGCAATTAACTCTTTGCATGATGTGATCAGATAATCCTCATGCACAGAAGTAATCATTTCTAGATTTGGGCTGTTAAAAAATAATGATCAGATTTCTCTCTTTAGGGAGGAGGTACGGAGGGAAAAATAAATACTGAAGACTTCAACTGTGCTCTGTGAAAGCTTCCTCTCTGACAAGTAGTCAATCTGTCTGTTGATTCTGTGAGAAGAGATGGCCCAGCAGGGAGAAAATTAAAAAAACACTCAGCACCAGTTGCTGCTCTGATGAATCTCATCCAATTACTTAACAGGAGGACACTGTTGGGTGTGCTTTTTAAATTATTGTTGTTTTAATTTTATTCCCTTCTCTGTTGTTCATAATACCTTCATAAAACTTTTTTGGATTTTTTAAAAAAACTTCCTTTGAATCTGTCCTTTTTCATTTTGCAACCATTGATTTTTTTTCCTGTGTTCATAACAGTTCAAGGTCAACATAGGGTTATTATTGATTTATGTACTTCTTTATTTATTCCTGGAATGTAGCATCGGAGAGGTTAGATTCTGAAAAGAACTTTAAAGAGCATCAATTTTAGTAGGAGAAAGAAAAATAGTGTAGAATTGTATAAACTTTTTTTTAAAGATTTATTTATTTTTAGAGAGAGAAGGGAGAAAGAGAGGGAGAGAAACATCAATGTGTGGTTGCCTCTCATGCACCCTCTACTGCGGACCTGGCCTGCAACCCAGGCACGTGCCCTGACTGGGAATTGAACTGGGGAGCAGCACTCAATCCACTGAGCCACACCAGCCAGGGCCAAACTGTGTAAACTTTTGAGAAAAGTGTTATTATAGCACTTTTTCTCTCTGTCATTGTCTCTCTCTCTCTCTCTCTGGGATTCCAGTGGTTGCAAAAAGAGATTTTATTTTTTCTCCCTGAGGGACTCACTCATATATCACTTGAGTTCTGATTCCATCCTGAAGTCCTTTTCAGAGATAAGAGACTTCAGCCATAATCTCTATATAGCCCGGGGCCTTTGAAAAGGACCCTGTTTTTTGCAGCTGCGTCCACAGTGGGGTGAATGCTCTCTGGCCTGTGTAGCTCCAGGAGGCTTTTGACCTCTTATTCCTGGGCAAGGCCCCTGTCCTCGTCCAACTCGTGACACAACCTTGGGGCCACCACTCCAACCCCTCGGGTCCCAGGGAGGAATGCCAGATAAAATATAAGACAGCCGGTCAAATATGAATTTCAGATACACGGGCCGCACGTGACGGGAGATCTGTCTGTGTCTCTGTCTCCACTCTCCTCTGCCATACACACGTGGAGTCGGATTGTCCCTCCTCCTTTTGCCCCCTTTCCCTTTAAGCTTCTAACCTTTACCATTTGTTAAGTCTCCTCACCTGCACCTGGGAAGCCAGGCTCCCCTGTGCCCAGGGCAGCTGCTGGTTTCTGCGGGCCAAGGCACGAGTGATGCCCCCCATTCCCATGATGCCTGTCGCTAGTTCTGTTCCACACTGCAAGGACCCTGTGTCCCTCGGCCCCAGTCCCAAGACCTGCTCACACTCTCTGCAAGGGCATACCCCCGACACGTTTCATACCGCACTCCCTCCACCCCTGACAGCCATCCTTGGCTGGCCTGGGTAGCTGGAATGTGACCTAGAAGGGGGAGAGAGCGCCCTGTTCCTTGCCCCTAGGGAGGGGCGGACCTGGAAAAGAATCAGTGTGGGCTCCTTCTGAAGTTCACAGTCAGGCAGAGACCTGGTGGTAGGTCTGAGGGTGGTACTGTCCCACCCGCCGCCCACAATTCTGGAGCACTTGCATGGTCATCCTCTTGACCTCGTGGCCTGTGTTTGCTGGGTTTCTTCACCCTCCTTCAGAAGGGTCCGTGAAGAGCAGGCATCTGACTGGCTGTCCTCTCTGCGTTCACCCCCTTCCCTTCCTCCTGACCCTCAGACACAGCCTGTCCTTCCGTCCCTGCTGCAGCACTCAGGGTTCCCTTTCTTCACACACACACATCATTGGCATGTGTATGGGGATCACCAAATTGAACTCAGCAAAATCTTGGCAACTAACCGTTTTGTGTTAATGGGTTATTGGGGCTGGAAGGGACAGGTAGGTTGGAGAAGTGAGGGGGCTGCTGTTGTTCTGGAGAGAATTCCACCAGTTGTTTTTCACCCCCTTCCCCCTCTGCCCCCTGCTTTGGGCTGAATTCAATGTTATTTCCAATCTGGTTGTGTGTGAGATACCCCCAGCTTCTACGACCCCTCCTCTCCCATAACAGCAAACTGCTGCCAGAGCTCCCAGCCTCTCTCTCCAGTGGTGACCAAGTCCCCATTTCCATTTCATCCGGCCTCTATCTCCCCAGGGGAAGCTCGGCTGTTTCCTTTCCCTGTCCTCTTGGATCTTTTCTCACTCACTCTTCCCTTCCCTCTGGGGATTCTACCAACGTGCAGGGGAACAAACATCTCAGTTTTGTTGGCTCCTCCCTCTTTCCTTATCTGCTCTCTGCCTTCTCTTTGCTCCTTTGCTTTGGCAACTCATCTTTCTCTTGTCTTGGCTCTTTAAACACATTCCTTTCATTGCTGCCTGGAGCTCCCTCCCCTACTCCACTCTCTGGCTAAAGGATGCAGAAATCCAGAGAAGGGAGGCAGAGAAAGGGGCCCTTCCTTCATGCCTGTCTGCCGCTCTGCCCAGTTCCTGGGGCTCCCCCTTGAGGAAAGATGGGTCTTGGGGGCCCGTCTCAGCCTGGGTGGTCTGGGCCCTCAGAGTTTTGCAGAGCAGCGCCTGGGATGTGCTGCTGCTGAAACCTTCCCAGGTGCCCCAGCCTGTCCTCCCCTCTCACAGACAGGTTTTGCATGCAGGTGAGCAGAAGGACCAAGTTAGAGAGCTGGACCCCACACCTCATCTGGACTGTGGGGCCCACTCATTCCACAATTGCACTGACAGTTTTTCAAAGCTCCCTTCATACCCTTCCTCCACCCCAGGTCCTTCCTACTCCACTCAGTGGTCAATTCGCAATGTAGGGGGCACTGGTCCATTACATAATGTTCATGGCCCTGCCTTTTAGAGTGTCCAGGCTTCTCACTGACGTCATCTCACTTGGTCCCCAGGATAATCGCGTGAGTCTGATTTTGCAGATCGGGAAACTGAGGTTCAGAGAAGGCAGGCATCTTATCCAGTATTTGCACAAAGTAGTGACTGGGGGGACTGGGGCAAGAACCCAGCTTGTCATACTCCGAGTTCATCACACCTCCTCATATTCAGTGCTCCTCTAGAGGGCCCAGGGGAGGGGAGAAGGCTACACACTGCCACACCAGGCAAGGGGTGAGTTACAATCCACCCCCATCCCTGCCCGCCACGCCCCCTCATGCCCCGTTTACATTGCTGCACAATGCTGACTTTTACTGCCCTTGTCCATGCCTCTTCCTAGATGTTTTAGTTATGTCTGCCCCACACGTGCATCAGACTTTTTTCTTCTACTCTGAACTTCTTGTGGGCGCTTTGCGCTGCACAACCACCCCCACCCCCTGCCACCCTCTACTTCCTTGCCTGGGCCAGCACAGGCTTCTGCACAGGGTCCCTGGTGAGTGTGACCTCGGGCCCTGCAAGGAGCATGGGACGACAATGCTGACGCTGCCTACCATGGGCAGGCGGCACCCAGCCCGCTCACATGCTTTCCCTTGGTCCCGCTCTAGCCAGGCTCCCCAGCCCCCTTGTTAGCCTCCGTGAGAAATCAGAGCCCCAGTGATCACGTCAACCCTAGTAAATTCCCTAGAAGCAGCTCCAGAGCACCAAGGAGCCGGCAAACCCCAGACCCAAATCCATGTCAAATTTCATAGATATAATTTAAGCAGGGATCAAACCCACACAAACCTAGCAACCAAGGCTGCTCAAAATGCAGTTTATAGTCCATCTGCCTCTCTGCTTCAGGGAGTCTGTATTAAATTTATTGCAAAGTAAAACAAATAAACCCAGGCAAAGGCAGTACGGAAATCTGCATACTCGTCGGAGAATTAGTAGCCCTCACTGGTTAGGAAGGCTGCTTCTCAATTTGCATCTCTAAGGAGTTGTGACTGGGTTGGGGGCTGGGAGATTGGGGGCAGGATGGAGACTCGCACCAGGCCTGCTCCCTGCTGGCAGATCGTTGAACTGCAGCCCTAGGACCTCTTGTGGCACAGAGCTCCTCTTGGGGCTGGGCAGAGAGGAGAATCTGCAGCTGGAATAACTGTTGGGACCATGTGGCAAGGAAGGGCAGGTAAGAGAGGAGGAGAAAGGACACTGGGAAGAAAGGCTAAGACTTGGGGCTGAGGGAGCAGGGAACTAGAGAGGACTTGAGGGAGGTGGAGGTGGAAATTGAGAGCTGCCTCAACTGTACAAATGGAAACCCATGACTCTTCCACCTTCTCTTCCCTTGCTCTCCACAACCCGAGAGTCACAAAGCCCAGAAAATGCGTAGAAGCGGCATTCTTGCCCGGTGCTGTTGGCTGTTGCCTGTTGGCTGTCTGCCACAATGGTGTGTGAACCCCGGTAAAGCTGTGCCTCGTTTTCAGGGCTGGGCCACAGTCTGTGTCCAGTTATTTGGGGAGCTACAACTTACTTGCCAGGAAAACTCCAAGAAGCCCAGCTACCCTCCTAGGACATTCCCATTATCCTTCGCCACCAGCTCAAATGGCATATACTGATAAAAATATATAGTTGCACTGTAATAATTTGTTGTATTTATTGTGTATCAACCCCTTCCCCTGGAAGGTGAAGTCCTTGAGCTCTTTAGATGAGAACAAAGGGGACGGGGCAGGTGAGGGTCACAGTCATTCTCATTATCTACCTCCTCCTCTTTTCCTGCTTTTCCCAGTGCAGTACCTGAGCTGGAGTAGGCTCTGGATAAGTATTTATTAAGTGAATGAATGAGGTGGTACAGGATAATGATGTTTGGGTTATGTGGTTTACCCAGAGCCCTACGTGTCGCTCCTGATTTCCTATTTCTTCAACCACTCCATGATATTCCCTCAACAGATTAAAAGCAGAGACTCTAGAATCAGAAAGAACCACCCCCACAACTTAAAGTCGCCACAGGAACCTAATGGAGCCCCAGTGTCTTTCTTTTTTTCTTTCCTTTTTTCCAGAGACAATATAGCAGAGAGGTTGGGAGCTCAGACACCGAAGCCCGCCTCGATTATAAAGCTGAGCTTTCTTTCCATTTAGCTGAGTGGCCCCAGGCAACTGGCTTAATCTCTCTGTGCTGCTCAGGTTCCTCACTGATAAACTGTAGTTAATAGAATCTGTTTCACAGGGATGTTGGGAGGATTAAAAGAGCTGATGTACATAAAGCCCTTAAAACAGTGCCCGGTACAGGGTTAGCATCAGCCAACTACATAGCACTACAGTTATTAACAAAGAGCAAAGCTTTTGCAGACCTGAAGGCGGGTGTCCAAAGATGACTTTCTGAAAGGCAGGGAAAATGTGTGTAAAGACAAAGCCAAGCATTTCCACAAGGAAATATGCAAAGTGCCCAGGAAGGAGCTCCCTGGCTGGGGTGGGGAGGAGGCTGACTACTTCCCTGTGCCCCAACAACCCATCTTGGCATTTTTTCCAGCAGTATCGGAAGCCTCAACAGTGTGAGTTCCAAGTTTCAAAAGATACAACAGCTTCTTGGTCTTGGAGACCTCTGGGGGCAAGTTGGCCCCTGAAACCTCCAGCTGGCTTCCCCGTCCCTCCTCAACGTCATGGCTGCTGCTCTGCCTCTGGCACCTAGGCTCCTTCCTCAGAAATCGTGTTCTGCTCCTCTGGCAGAACTTGCGCCTCTTACCTCCTGGTCTCCATGCGTGTAGGCACCTGCCCTGGGGACCCTTCCCTGCGAATCCTCAGACTGCATGGATGTCGGCCCCTCTGGGACCCTTCCCTGCAAGTCCTCAGACTGCATGGATGTCGGCCCCTCTGGGACCCTTCCCTCATGCCCTGCCCAGGTGAAGTGATTTTGACCCCTGCACCATAGTGGCTTCCCTTCTCCCCCTTGGGTCAGTCTGCTCTGGTTATCATAAGAAAAGACCACACGCTGGGGACTTAGAGCGCAGTTCTGGAGGATGCAAGTCCAAGATCTAGGGGCCAGCAGGACTGGCTTCTGGTAAGGACTGCCTTCTGGCTCTGTCCTCACATGGCCTCTCTGGGCACATGCTGATGTCTCTTCATCTTCTTATAAGGACATGGTCCTATCAGACAAGGCCTCACCCTTGGCCCTCAGCTCGGAGCTTGGCCCATCCCACTGTGACCCTCTGTATGTCTACCGTACCTGCTCACAGCAAGAGCTCAGTACATGTTTGTTGAGGGAGCGAACTTTTCAATGACTTGTGTTGATAGTAGGAGCTTGGAAACCTGGGAACATTTCGATGGGATCTAGTTCAGGTTCCTGGCAGGTGGATCCTTGCTGGTTGGTGACAGAGTTGGGATGCGATGTCAGATCTGCTTATTTTCCCTTCTTCTCTGAGTCCAGCATGCTTTCACCCAGAAAGAGGGCTGTCAAGTTGCTGCGTGGAACTGGCGCTGCTTCTTAAATCCCTGCCTGGACTTCCCTTATGAAGAAAGCTTTTCGGTCTTTCACTGACCAGCAGTGGTTCTTCCTGACTTCGCCTCCCATTCGCTTCTCCTGCCTCAAGGCAGGCTTCCACTTGGCCTAGAGATCTGCTGAAGTTCTCAAAATGCTTTTCTACTGTTCCCCGTGTCTGGGTCCCGGCGGCAGAACTCGGTCTGGGGGAGGGCCGAACTCCTGATCCTGAGCCCACTCCCCAGGTCTGGGGCTCATTGGATTCCTGCTTCTCCCTAAAGGATTTTGTTACCTGTCATTTGCTTATGCAAATTACCTCTTTCAGCATTAAAATGAACCCAATTAGAACCCAATTATAAAGTGAAATTTCATGATTAAACCACTTAATGAGGGACGTTAAGTGACCAGAAAAAACTGATTTGTAAAAATTTCAGTGATAGTTACAAAATATTCCCGAAATGTGAGTAGGTTCTAGGTTTTTCTTCAAACCAACACAGGTACCTGCCCATTTTCACACATGCACTGTGCAGACGTGTGCACACGCACACGCTCGCACACCTGGTTTCCATCTTCTCACTGTGGGGCTTGTTCTTGCTCCGTCTCTGGGTCTGAATTTTCCCCAAACAGAGGAAATTCCACCAGCCAGCAGATCATGTCTGCAAAGTTCTTGGAAACCTTCCAAAAGAAATGGCCACTGGGCTGAGGAAGCTGGGGCGGGTAGGAAAACAGAAGAAGGTGTAATGGTTTTAATAAAGTCTCTTTGCCATCTTGGTGATTGATTGATATATTTTGGCATTTGCTTCCCAGCTCTGCTGTAATCAATAGCAGTTACAGACAGAGGACCAGGAAAGGGTGGGGATGTGGGATGGGGCGGTATTGATTGGCCTTACAGGAAAGAGCCTGGCCTGGTGACTGCAGTGCGGTGGCCGCCAGAAGCCGGGCCTGTCTGTCCCAGAGGTTACCTGTCCTTACCCCCTCCCAGGCCAGGGGGCACGGAGTCCGGACGCTCGGTCACGGAGGAGGATAGATGGCATCCACCTGAAAAGTTACCCTCTGGTATTTCAAGGGAGCCGTTTATATGCGTTTCCTCACTCTGCCGTTAGAGGGTGGGCACCCCAGTCTCCTGGGCTGCTTGCTGCGGGGACCAGATGAAAGGGCTGTTTAAGGACAATGGGGTGATGGTGCGTTTACAGTTCCAGGTTACGTCTATATCCAGGACTGAATCCAGCTCGGCAGCCTATTGCACACTCGGGCAGTGTAGCACAGAGGTGGCCTTAGCAGAGACTCTGGAGCTAGGTGCCTGGATTCAAAGCCCAGCCCTGCCATGGCATGTGTGGCATCAGACAGACAGGCCAGTTAACCCGTCTGTGCCTTGGACCCCGTCGGTGAAACAGAGACGGTCTCAGCACCTATTTACTGGGCTTGCTGTGATAGTTACGAGAGTCGGTACATGGAAGAAACGTGGCACAGTTCTGGCAGACAGCAAATGCTACATGCATGTCGTTATCATTACCTGGTGGTGGTGGGCGCCTGGGCTGGCGTCCGGGATTTGTGGGTGGAAATGTAGGGGACAGCTTCGCTACCCGAACAGGGTCATCCCAGCACTCGCCTTCTGCCGATGTGAGCGTGGGGCTCAGCGCTCAGCCTCTGTTCAAGCTCTTCATACCTCAGCCTATTAGCTGTAGAATTTCTCAAGGCTCTTTAGATGAATTATTTTCTAAAAGCTTCAAAAAAACAAAAACCAGGTTTCGGTGTGTGCGAGTTTCAGCCGACGCCCCAGTGTCTGTGGGAGCCCGGACTCCATGCTGATGCTCTCGGACGTGGGGCCTCTGTCCTGCAGCGTCATGGTGATTGGCTTCTGTGCAATGGAGGTCCCCCCGTCTGGAGGGGTGTGCGAAACAGAAAAGGATTTGTCTAAAAACACAGACACTTACCACTGAACGTTCTCGTTGAACACTGATTTATTTTTGAAGTATAGTTTCATTTGTTTGTTTTGTCATGGGTGAATTTTCAGTTTTGAGAAATTCATTTAGCACAGAAGTGACTTTGGGGCTGATTTTTCTTCCCAGCTGTAAAACTGGATACCGTGACCAACAGAAGCCAGCAGATTGGCAAGCAGGTGGTAAGGAGCTTGGACTGAAGGATACCATTACAGACCACTAAAAGGTTAGAACCGGCAGGGACCCTGGGGGTCCTCTAGTTCATCTCCACATCAAAGATGAGCCCAGAGAAGTAATGACTTTCAGAGTCAGAACTAGAACCCAAGCGTTTATATTTCAAGCCCAGAGCCAGTCCATACACCGTGAGCTTATTTCCGCTGTCCTTCCAGCTCTACCTCAGGCCCATTCCCTTTCCCAAACCTCTCTCTGTTCTCCAGTTTGTATATTAGGCTAAGTTATTATTTGACAATTCAGTTCAAGTCAGTGAAGATGCCCTGAATACCTGCTTGGTGGCAAACATTGTATTGGGTTCAGGACACAAAAATGGGATGTGAGTCCCACCAAGGAGACTATAGTAGCTGGGATTACACCCAGTTACCTACTGCCTCTGCCTGTGAGAAGGTTATACTATCTATGCCATTGTCATCAGCCTTGATCACGTGACTGACTTGCTTCAGCCAATAAAATTTGAGCAGAAGTGATGTTACTTCTAGCAGAGGCTTTTGGGGACATTTTGTGGTCCCACCTGCATTCTCTCTTTCTGTTTGCCAGGAGGGTGGCATGTCCAGAGGCATGTCCCTCCAGCTGGGTACCACACAGGGAAAAGACACAGAGAGGACCAGCCCCCGCCGATACCTAGCGAGATAAGAGGTACATCCTTGTGACATGAGCTCCTGTGACTTGCAATTGTTTGTCCTGCAGCCTAAGTAGCAGCAGCTGGTGGCTACCAGTGGGACACATGGAAGAGATGGCTTATTTCCAGCTAGAGCTGTCCACAGAAGGCTCAAAAGTAGGCCAAAAGAGGGGGAAAAGGACTCTTTGAGAAGGAGGCATCAGAAAAAACTTGTACAAGAGGTGATATCGTAGAAGAGTTTCCAAGGTTGAAGGAAAGTTCACCTTGTTACGGGCTTGTGGATTTGTTCATCAAGGTGCTTTGGTCGGGGAGGGCAGCTGGCTCAGACATGACTCACCAAGATATGTCTGAGAAGTGCCTGCAACGTCCACAACTGTGGTCCAGGGTCAGGTTTCTCAGTCTTTGAAAGTCCTGACCACCAGCCGCTCCGTGAGATCCCCAAAGGGTATGTGCAGACACTGAGATATAAATGCATCAGTTATTTCGGTCAGAGCTTTGGTTCCAAATCACCACCTGATCCCCACATCCTGAGAAGCTAAGCTGAACTGTGTGTGTGCCATAGAGACCCTTTGCAAAGAGTTTCATTTTTATTTGAATCAAAGAACACACACACATAGATTGGAAATCGACAGTTGTCTTGCCTCACCCCTTCATACTCCCAACTCCTATTTTCCAAAGTGATCACTTTCCATTCTTATGGTTCTTTCTCTTTTGTGTATATTACTGTGTTTTTAAATAATATGCGTATACTTCTGTTTCTTGATTTACTCAATTATATATTGACTTTCATGGTAGATGAGAACTTAGTTCTTCCACACCCTTCTCTCCCAAATCTATCCTTGTACTTTCCCTCCTATCTCTCTGATATGAATTCTCTTTTTTCTTAAATTGATATTTGAGTTTATATACTAATGACTGTGCAAATATTATTTACTTCCTAAGTCAAATAGTGTGCTGTGGTCATGTCTCCTATTTTGTACAATCCTTTATTTATCCTGAAGTTAGTTAGCAATTGCCTCCTTTTTTATTTTTTATTTTTATTTTTTTAAAGATTTTATTTATTTATCTTTAGAGGGGAAGGGAAGGAAAGAGGGAGAGAAACATCAATGTATGGTTGCCTTTCATGCGTCCCCTGCTGGGAACTGGCCTGCAGGGAACCGGCCTGCAACCCAGGCATATGCCCTGACTGGGAACCGGACCGCAATTGTCTGGTTCGCAGGCCCGTGCTCAATCCACTGAGCTACACCAGCCAGGGCTTCTTTTTTAATTGACCTGATATCAATAAACGTGCACTTAAAATTAATTTTAAAAAGTGGTTCAGCAACTCTGCTATATACTTGTCAATGATGGGTCCCCTACTTGCAAGTCCATCTGTTCCACTTTTCACCCCACCGTTATCCCTCCAAGACCCTTCTGTCTCTCTGCTCTAATCTGGATGGGTTGCTCTGGCATCGGGATACTGAATATCTGTCATCCAGAGGCTTCCCTTTACCATCATTTTGAATATTTCCTTTACTGACTTACTGTGTTACGTGCCCTATTTCCCGAACTTTCTACCTTCTTTATGGGAGCATCACCTAACTTTACTAAACCCCATCCTCCAATAGCATCTGAAGAATGAGTGCTTCAGAGGCAATTGTCTCAAGTCATTGACTACCTGAAAATATCCCTGTACTGTTCCGATAGGTGACTGATAGTTGGTTGGGGTATAGAATTCTAGATTGAAAAAGGTATTTGTAGAGAATTTAGAAGACATTTCCCTGCTATTTGAAAATATCTGATGTTACTTTGGAAGAAATTTGCTGTCATTTTTATTCTTGTTTCTTTTACCTGTTTTTTTCCTCTTTAGAAGATTTCAGGAACTTTTATTTATCCCTCATGATTTAAAATGTCATAATGACAATGGTGGTGGGCATTGGTGTATATATTTTCTTATTGTTTGTAATGGGCTGATCGGGAGGTGAAGCTCCTTTATTTCTCTCCTATTATTTATCTCTTTTTCCTTTTGTTTCACCCATTAGACCATTTCCTCAGCTTTATCTTCTAATCTTTATGAGTTTTTGGAAAACATTATTTGTATTTTTAAAGATTTTATTTATTTTTAGAGAGAGGTCAAAGGAAGGAGAAAGGGAGGGAGAGAAACATCAATATGTAGTTGCCTCTCGTGCACCCTCTGCTGAGGACCTGGCCCACAACCCAGGCATGTGCTGTGACTGGGAATTGAACCAGTGACCCTTTGGTTTCAGGCCGGCACTCAATCCACTGAGCCACACCAGCCAGGGCTAACTGTACTTTTAATTTAAAAGAGGCTTTTTAATTTTCTCCTTTGTAACCCCTTCTTTTTTTTTAAGTGAATGCAACCTTTCCGTTTATCTTTTGAATTAGTGTTGTTGGCTCTTTTTGAACTTTTCTTTTTCTCCTTATAAAATCTCTGTCAACTCAGACCTCCCTTTTTCCCTGTTTGTTTGCTCCCTTGGTTGTATTTGAGGCTTCCTTTAAATATCTGAATTCTCAACTGTTTATTTATATTTAAGAAAGAGGCACTAGAAGTCGATTTGGGAAGCTTGTTATGTAAGTTGCAGTCTGTTGACTGGTGGGCTGCTCTAGGGGGGTCAGGTAGAAGGTGAGCCTTTGCCTTGAGGGAACCTCAGAGATCACTAAGCAGAGTTCTCTCTGCGGCTGTTCAGTTCTTTAAAGAAGAATCTTCCAGTCCATTGATTGGTGGTGTGGGGGGTGGGGGGCTGGCTGCAAGGCCAAAGAGAAGACTAAAGGACACATGGATCAGCATGCAGACCTTTAATTCTTTGCACCCTCCACCACGCTTGGCATCCCTAGTCCAAATTGTTCTTACTCAGGTTCTCCAAGGGAAATATGCTCTTGTCTGCTGGAGGATAGAGGGGCATGGCTGGATGGCTGCGTGGGATGGGTGGGAGCCCCTTTATAAATGGACTTCTCACCAATGCCCCCCTCTAGCCGGAGCTTGGTGCCTCCGAGGGCTGACCTTCTCAGGGTTCTGCTTAGTGGACCGACCCCCCACTGCAGGCCCTTGGCTTGTGATGTCTCTGTTCAGCCAGTTCCCACCACCTCCCCCTTTGTTCTGGTAAAGAAATTATTGCAAAACTCAGCAATCACCGTTTTTAGCCTCTCCCATTCTCGTCCTTGGTGAATAATACTTTTGTGATTTCTAGAGGTAGGCCTTCCCAGGGTAATAACCCCTAGGGCGCGAGAAGGTGGATGGGTGACTGGGTGTCGTCTGGGTCTCACAGTTCTGTAGGTTTCCCTGTAAGCACCTCTTTTTCATAAAAAACTGATGTTCCTCAGGCTTCTGCCTCATGAGGACGCCTGTCCCTTCAGTATAGGATGAAAGCTGGGGGCAAGTCCCAGGTCTGCTTGTGACCCTTTTCTCTGTGCTCACGTGCTCCTTTGGGTACCCGAACTAGAGAGGAGGACATGGCAAGAGTGAGAAGGCATGGCTGGACTTTGCCAGCTGCTCAGTGACCCTGGGCCTCATCTCCTTTGGTTTTACCTTGGTTCTTGTCTGGCCTTAAAATGCTTTTCCTTGACCCCAAACAAGAGAGGCTCCCAGACTGGCCCAATGATACCAACATCGTGGGAGGGCTGCAGTGTAGACAGCACCCATCTCCCCAGTCCTGCTCTGTCTCTCCAGGTGTTGGAATTCTACTTGTGAGCAAAGCAGACTGGATCCTGCCTGGACCTTATATTCTAGTCCCAGGAATGATAACAACAGTAACAACAAAGCTAAAACCCTCCCTCCCTGGTAGAGGCCCATTTGTGTTTCTGCGGCCCATTTGCATCTTTACCAACTGCTGAGCTCCTCAGGACCGAGATGGGAGGGCGAGGGAGGGGGTCATGGGTGAAACGGGGAGCTTCTGAGTAGGTGGGCAGCACACCTGACGCCGTTTCACACCTCCAGGCTACTTTGCATGTCATGTCCATCTACATCAACTTCCATCTGTGTCATTCTGGCAGATTTCATTCGTTCTTTGAAACTGTTGAGTAAGCCCTTTCTCTGCAAAGTCTTCCCTGACCCACCCACCCAGCATTAATCACACACTGCTCAGCACCTTTTTAAATCAGGTGTTGAAGGCACAACATGAGAGAGAGAGAGAGAGACCCTGTGCAGGATGTAGGGACACACTGAAATGGGTTGGGTCCCAGCTCCCCCCACCCACACTATACACACTTAGCTTTGGTCTTGGGCAAGTAGATTAACCTCTCTGAGCCTTGGTCTCTCACCTGCAGAGAGAGTAATAGAAGGCCACCATGAAGATCTCTACCAGATGCTGTGGTGGAGAGGAAGTGACTGTAAAGGTGCTGAGTGGGAGCTGAGAACCAGCACTGAAATGTTGCTTCCCGTTCTTTTCTCCTTTTGAGGAGCTTCCAGTCGAATGAGGGGAGAGTGACAAGCAAATCCATGAATGTGGCGGTTTGTTATGAGTGCTCTGATCAGGGGCAGCAAACTACATGCCCCTGATTCATGGGTCAACCCCCTTGCCTCTCCCACCAGACCGAGCGCTACTTGAGAGCAGGGCCAAACCAGCCTGCCCATCATCGCTGCATCCCTGCCCCCTCGCCCAGGGCCTGCAGGAAGTAGCTGCTCAGTAAGTGTCCAAGGAAACAAGGTAGCGAGGACTCCTGCCGCCTCTGAGCGTGCCAGATGGTTAGAGCCCTGCTCAGCACTGCCTCTTTCTTCTTTTCCACTGTCCCTGCCTTGGAGAAGGTAAAATGTGACTCTTCTGTCCTCACTAGAGGCTAATTGTTTGAAATCTTACCAAAGTTTGGGACCTGAGCCTCATGCCACTGCTAGTGTTCCCATTGGGTGAGGGGAACACGTGGACACCAGAGATGAGGATGATCTTGTCCAGCGTCTGTGGAACAGCCTCTCTCGTCCCCGCCTCTCTGTGCATCTAGACACCCAGACCTTGCCAGTCTAGTCTCCTTTTCAAATGAGTCTGTCTCCTGAGAGGCAAAGGTTTCCTCTCCCTGGCCCTGACTTGAAATAAAGTGGCTTGGTCCACAGACAGTTTTACGGTCCCTCGCCTTCCATTTCCCTCCTCAAGCCCTCATGCCGGCGAGAGCTTGGCCCCGCTCTGATTTATACAGCTCTCCAGGCCCCTGTTGGATTCGGAGTCTGGAACAATTCGACAGGGCTATCCGTCACCCCTCTGCTCAGATCTCCCTGGACTCATTGGCAAGCAGGGAGGGGTGGGTGGCCAAGGAGGCAGCCTCAGGGTCCTGCCCAGAGGACGTTTGTCACGTTGATCGATTGCACAGGCCAGAGTGAGGTGGGGGAGCAGAGGCTTTTTATCTCACCCCAAGCCTCCCCAGTGACAGTGGGGACACAGCGGAGCAGGGACAGACAGGGAGTTAGTGCTCTGGAAGCTGGTCCTGACTGCAGATGCTGCCCTGACCTGCCCCAGGTCCGAATGCAGTGACCACTGGTCCTGCTGTGTTTGATCCCCAGGTTATCCATCCTGTTTGTGTGTCACTGTCGCCCCAGCACGTAGCACAGTGCCTGGCACGTAGCAGGCAGGTAACAAAGACCTGTGTTGGTTGGCTGACCGAGCCTCCCTTTCCTCCTTGTGCTGTTGCCATATCTCAGGGTCAAGGGTCATTCAGAGAAGGTCTTGGAAATGTACACATGCAGCCTCTCTACTTGGGGACCTGTGTCCTGCACACTAATTTGTGACTTGTGCTCGTGCGTGCCTGTGTGCTGTGCACATGGCCACGGGAGTCCACTCTCTGAGAGGTGGGTGACCCATGGCTTTAGTGTGTGGGGAACATTCTGCCATCTAAGCCTGAGGCTAGGAGAGGGGGTCCTCTGCTGGGAGGGAAGGGGCTGAGTGGAGGTCCATCTAAGTGGCCTTTGTACTTACCGCCTCCAGGTCCGCCAAAGCAGAGGGGGGCCAATGTGTGGTCACCACCTGCAAACAGCCTGAGGTAGTCAGTACTCCCAGGAACACCCTTGGGGAACACTTCCTGTGAACCCAACTGTGTGGTAGGGGTGGGGGGACAGGGGCCCAGAGGTCTGAGAACAGTGGTTCTCTCCCTGCTACCTCTGCAGGGGGCTTTGTGCAGGCCACTTCCAGTTGTGAGCAAAGACCCTGGGGAGAGCATTTTGGTTGTCAGGAAATTAGAGGCTTTGTTCAAAGCCAGGAAAAGAAAATCTGTGCCCAAATCTGGGAACTGCAGAAAAAAAGAATTCGAGGGCTGTCGAGCGGTTGCGGTTTTCCTGTGTCTTTCTGTCTCTGTGCTGTGGTCCTGATAACATCAGTGGCCTGAGCCACGCTCTCACCCAGCGCCCGGGAAGCTGGCTGACCTGAGGAGAAGCCAAGGGTAGCTAATGAGTCATTAACAGACTTTATCAAATTAGGATTATAATCTATCTCCACATGCAGAGGAAAATGTTTCAAATTATCTACTTTCTTAATTGCAACTCGAAGATTTGGCAGGAAATGATCATGAGAGATAATGTCTGGAAATTGATGGATGGCACAGATGTGTGTCTAAGCTTCCAAAACTCCAGTAGCTGGAGAATTCAGCCACACACACGTGCATATGTCCACACAGATGCCTGTATGCACAAACACCCCCATGGTGCATGGTTCAGGATACTACCCATACACACACGTGTGTACAGAGTTATAGCTGTGCACAGTAGACCAAGCCATTGATTCAAGCAATTCATATAGGCAAAGGTTCCCACCAAATGCTGGGGCACTGGGAGGACAAGGTAAGATATGAAAAAAGCACTTAGCCTTTGCCTTTAAGAAGTTCAAAATCTGCCCAGGGAGCTAATGAATTTATCTGAAGTGCAGGAGTGTGTCCACAGTGGAATTCATGTGCACACTACCATAGTGGAGCTGTGAGCACGCAGTTCAGAAGGACTCAGGACAGGGGTACGCTGGATGGAGTGGAATTCCTGGAGAGGATGCTTTAACTTCAGTGTGGCTGCTCCTCTGTGCAGTGCGATAGCAGCCAGCGGTGAGGGTGGCAGGAGAAGAGGTGTGGCGTCTATCAGGAAGCCCGCAGGCGAGCAGTGACAGAGTGTGCTGCGGAACTTCCAGTGGAGGGTGGGACGGCTTTGGTTAGAGAATCCAGCCCAACTCCTACCTGCCCTATTAAAACAGGGGAGATTAGAGGCTCGCCTCATCCTTGTCCTTCATGGAGGCCTCAGTTTTTCTCTCTATAAAATGGGAGTGGGATCTGCAGGCAGAGGAAGACTTCTCTAAGTCTCTGCTGGCCCCATAAACCTGTACAATCTCTGTGAGTTCAGGGATTGTAATTTATTCATCCTTATAGCCTAAGGGCCTAGCATGTGTCTGACCAGTTTAGATGCTGAACAAGAACCAACACCGGTAGGTATGTTTTTTAGAGGCCGTTGGTTGCGTTCTGAGTGAGTGAACCAGCGAATGAATGATGGAGGGAGGGAGGGAATGTTTGCTTTACAAAGAAGCCAGGCAGAATCATATCCTGGTTTGGAGTGTGGGTTCTGAAGGCAGAGCGCCCAAGTCCATACCTGGTAACAAGTTACTCCCCTTACCTGAGTGTTACAGTGGGGGGGGGGGCACATGTTGAGCACTTAGCAAATCATCCATAGGGATGAGCAATTGCTGTTGTCAACCCCTGGTTTTGTTCACCCTTGCTAGGCAAACCACCCTGGGTGAGTTGGGTATCTTCTCCCTCTTTTGGTTACTCTTCCTCCCCCTCCCTCTGAATGTGATAGGACAGGATCCGCTTCTCCTTTCCCAGAATTGTTGCCTGGTTCTCCAAGCCCTGCTCTGGCTGCTGTAGGTCCCAGCCACCAGAAAGAAGTTGGGAGTCCAGCCATGCAAAATCCTCAGCTCTGGAGGGCTTGTGCAGCATCATTCTGTAGGGCTCATCTCTGAACGCCTGGGAGGAGCAGAAGGATGCAGGGCAGTTCTGTGAGAATGGTGAGGATGAGGGTGGTGAGACTGTGAATAGGGCCAGGGGAGAGCACAGTGACAGCAGGGGTGACCGTTGTGATTGATGGTGATGAGGTGTTTGAAAGGGGGTGGGGGACTAGGAGTTCAGGAATGGGTGCTCTGGTACAGGTAGGAGAAGAGGACTTTGTGTTGGGGAGAGTAGGAGTTTTAAAACCTTGTGTAGCCCTTGGGATGCAAGAGGGAGAGCTGAGCCTCTGCAGTCTCGGGAGTGGGTAGCAAATGTCCTGCTGCCCGCCCCCCACCCCTCAGCTGGTCCTGGGGGGTGTAGGCATGAAGCAGAATAGACTGAAGAGCTGGGGAGCCGGAGTGACACGAGGTCAATGACAAAGGTCTCAGCATGCAAATGCAGTTTACACTGGGCAGAGACAGAGCCCAAAGCCCAGAGAGAGGCTTTGGTGAGACTCAAATGCCAGTCACACACTAATTTTAAATTTTCTAGTAGCCACATCAAAAACATAAAAGAAATGATGAACATATTTTGATAGCCGATTTTATCTAATTCGACATAAATAGAATAGTATCATTCAATATCGAGTATACAGCGGGGCAAAGGTGGATTTACAGCTGCACCACGACCTGTTTTGGAGTTAGCGAAGCTGTTGTAATGATGACAACCCATGTGTCTTTTTACCATATGCACAACTGTAAGCCTGCTTTCGGCCACCCTGTATATAAATTAATTATTAGCAATCACTTTGCATTCTTTTTTGAACACTAAGTCTTCTAAACCCATTATGGGACTGGCACGTGCTGCATCTCAAGTTCTCGGTTGCCACTTGGGCCTGGCAGCTGCTGTGTTGGACGTCACAGGTTCGTGTCTTCCTCCCTCACAGTGTCGTGACCAAGCTCTTGGGATGCCACTTCCCACAGCAGCCCTTTTTTGGAAATCATTGTAACATTTTAGAGTCTAAATAAAATATTCCTCTTTCTCTGTTCTTTCACACTGGCTGCGATACTGCCACCCCTTGCCAGCACCTGGGAGGAACTGGAGAATCACTCACAATTCTCCTCTTTTATTTCCTGCATCTCGCAGAGCCTCTCATCTGGAGCCAGGGCCTGGTAGCTCCCTGGAGGGCTTGTGTGGGTGTGTGCCTGTGTGTGCTGTGTGCACACACATGTGCTGCACATGTGTGTGCCTGTGTGTGCACTGGCAGTTGGGAGAAGTAAGGCTTGGCAGTAGGAAGGGGCGGCGCTCGAAGAAACTTGCCCTATGTCAGTACCGTAAGGAAGACAGGCTTTCTGGGTGTTTTCAGGATTGAATTGCTCCTGTATTAGAGAAGCTGGTCAGAGACACAACCCAACTGACTGACTATCATGTACCCCGAGGACAGGCTGCGTCCCCCATCTGCAGAGGGTGGGAGTAGAATGGCAGAGTCCAGCCGCTTTCACAGGGCCAAATAATGAATCGGAGATGGGCTAGGGCCTGGACGTCCCTACTTCCAGTTCAGAGCGGAGTCCTGGACCCTCACCTTTTGGAGGACTTAGAACACTCACTCTAGTTTTCACACAGTGCACGTCTCCCACCCTGTCCATCTCCAAGGGGTGGGCCCTGGTTAACTGACTCAGGAACAGAATCTTCCTTGCTTGGTCCTGGCTTCCTCCGCACCATAGTCCCACCTAGCTCCAGGGTCAGAAAGGAGGCCTGGGGCCACCGGCCCTTCTCTCTGTGCTCCCATTATCTGTGCTCACAGCTGCCCACGCCTGCCCCAGCGCTTCTGCCACAGAGTTCTCAGGAAGTGCTGTCTCCTTTCCTCAAGCCAGTGAAATCAGGGCTATAATAAAGGCACTGGCGAGTGCTGTGGAGGCCTGCGGTAAGGGCTATTAAATCTAATGGCTCCCTTTACTGGAGAGCCTGCCATGTGCCAGGGACTGTGCTGAGATCTTGGCTTTCACCATTTTCTCCAATCCCCATGGGCTCATGAGCTGGAAACACTGACCATCCTCACTTCACAAAGGCAGAGACTGAGACCTGGAGAGTGTCAGTGTCTTCCTGTGACAGGGTGAAATTTTGAGCCAGGTCCACGTGACTCCAAAGCTGGTGCTCTTTGCTGCGGAAGCCGAGGAAGTTTGGAAAAGAGATGATTTTTGAGCTAAATCTTAACAGCATATGGAATTTGGGAAGGTAGGAGGGGGACCGAGAAGTCAAGGCTGAAGGAACAGCAAAAAGGGCTGAGCAACACAGGGTGTTCTGGCCTGCTGAGCCCTAGGATGGAAGGGCCCAAACCTCCCACTGCAGCAGCTTTTAAAAATGGAATAAACTTTGTTTTTTTAGAGTCTTTTTGGTTCACAGCAAAATTGAGCAGGACATGTGGAGATCCCCATGCCTGCTGTTGCAGCCCTCCCCAACCTCCTTCACTATCGACAGTTGTAGCTGATGAATCTATGCTGGCATCTCATCACCCACCATTGTTTACATCAGGGCTCGCTCTCGGTGCTGTGCATTCTGTGGGTCTGGGCAAATGTATAAAGACACGTATGTATCACTATAGTGTCATGTGGAGGATCTTCACTGCCCTGAGATCCTCTGTGCTCTGATTGTTCACTCCTCCCCCCACTCTCTACCCCCTGACAGCCATGGATCCTCCTCTCATCTCCATGGCTGTACCTTTTCTATAATGTCATAGAGTTGGAATCATATAATATGTAGACATTTCATTGACTTCTCATACTTAGGAACATGCACTTAAGATTCCTCCATGTGTTTTTATGGCCCCATAGCTCATTCCTTCTTAGTGCTGGATGGTCTTCCATTATCTGGGCAGACCACAGTTTAATCTTCTGTTCACCTGCTGATTCATTTTGCTTACTTCCAAGTTTTGGCCATTGCGAATGGAGCTGCTATAGACATCAGTGCGCAGGTTTCTGTGTGGATACAACTGTCAAGTTCATTTAGGTAAATGCAAAGGAGTGCAATTGCTGGGTCATATGGTAAAGAGTTTGTTTGCTTTCCTAAGAACCCAGTACACTGTATTTGAAGGTGGCTGGACTATTTTGCATTCCCACCAACTCTACATCCTCACCAGCACTTGGTTTTGTCAGTGTTTTGGGTTTTGGCCTTTCTAATAGGTGTGTAATGGTGCCTCATTCTAATTTGCATTTCCCTAGTGACCTATGACTGGAGCATCTTTTCATAGGTTTATTTGCTATTTTCTTTGGGAAGGTGTCTGTTCAGCTCTCTGCCTATTTTTTAATAGGGTTGTCCACTTCTTATTGTTAAGTTTTAAGAGACCTTTGTATATTTTGGATAACAGTCCTTTATCAGGTACGTCTTTTGCAAATATTTTCTCCCAGTCTGTGGCTTATCTTCTCATTGTCTTCATACAGCAGCTTTTAAAATCCTTATTTCCCAGGCCCTTCTCCAGACCCGCTTTCTCTAGGGGTGGACCCAGAAACTCCGAACTGTAAAGACTCCCAGAGAGGAAGTCCGAGGCCTGCACTGGGTTCCTCTGCAAGGCGGAGCAGGGATCCCAGAGATTAGCCTGACAGGTAGATGGGGCCGAATGAGGAGGAGGCACTTGGATGCCGTGCTAAGGAAGGTGGCTTTGAAGGCCCTACTTTTTATTATAAGACTCAATAAACACCTTAGGCCAAACCCTATAAACTTATGTTTTAGGTAGAACGTTCTGCTGGTAGTTTATAGAAAGCACTGAGATTGTTGGAGGCATTAGACAAGTGAAGAAATCATCAAAATATGCCTGGTGACTGGTGGTAAGTCCCTCAGCCAGGACTGGGCAGTGATGGAGAAAGAGGTTCCATTCAGTTCAGCGCAACAAGTATTTCTTTAACATGTTTTCTGGACTGAGCCCTGTACCAGGTTTTAAGGGCCCTGGGATGAAATAAAATATTAACCCCCACCCCAAAGGAACTCACCATCCATCAAGATTTGTCAAAATTAATTAGGTGGAGAAAGAGGGAGCTGGTAATTTGGCAGTGGTACGGACTGAATTCTGCCCCCCTGCAAGTTTATGTACTGTACTTCCAATGCGGCTGCATTTGGATGGGAGGCTCATGGAGGTAAGAGGTAAAGGTAAACAGAGTCCTAGGATGGGGCCGTCACCCAATAGGATTGGTGCCCTTATGAGAACAGGCAGAGACGCCAGAGGGCAGTGTCGGGTGCACAGAGAGGAAAGGCCCTGTGATGACACCCCAGGAAGGGGCCATCTGCCGCCAGAATGAGAGGTCTCACTGGGAATCAGTTTTGCCAGCATCTTGATCTTGGACTTCCGGGCTCTAGAACTGTGAGAAAATAAATGTCTGTTGTTTGGGCCACCTAGCCTGTAGTATTTTGTTATGGCAGCCAGAGCAGACTAATACAAAGTTTTAAATGTTTATTCACAGGGCGACATAAACAGTATTATGCCACCAACTGTACCTGTCTCGAGCTCAGAGGAGACAACCTGGGCTGGTGCAGGCTGCTTATCCTAAAGGCAAAGCAAGTGCGGAGAGAGAGAGAAGGCGGCCCAGGACCGAAGCTTAGCAACACCAGCGTTTAGGAGTGGTGTCGAGGATTGGCAGGAGCTCCCGTGCGGTTATAATGTTGGTGTGCCGCTGACTTATGTGACACGGGGCCCTTCTTCAACCTCGTGTTCATTCTCAGAAGTACAATGGGGAGAGACAGCAGGGGATCTGAAGTGAAGTCTAGACTCACTGACAGAGCCAACAGGCAGGTATGGAACTCATGAAGTTCTTTTTTGACTTACTGTGAATTCATTAGTTCATTGATTGTTGGCTAGCTCGTTTCATCTGTTGGGTTCTTTCATTATTTAATGTTTTATACGTCAGTGCTTTGTCTTTCATTAGAATAAAAATTCCTTGAGGACAGGAGCTAAACCTGAACATCTTTGCTTCTGCTCTTTATCCTTAGCGCTAGTGTCCAGCTGGCTGTCCAGCCAAGACAAATATTTGCTCCAAATGGTTATAAAAAGAATGGTTACATTTAGGTCAGGGGTGTCAAACTCATTTTTACTGGGGGGTCACATCAGCCTTGTGGTTGCCTTCAAAGGGCCGAATGTAATTTTAGAACTGTATAAATGTAACTACTCCTGAATAGTGAAGCGAGAGCTCGGTGCTGCCGCCAGGTAGAAACAAGGTGCCGGGCCGGATAAAACAAGGTGGAGGGCCGGATTCGGCCCGTGGGTCTTGTGTTTGCCACTTCTGATTTAAATAATCATTTTTTAAGCCTTTGCAAATTAAAAAAAGTCAAAACAAGATATACTTAAAAATATTACAATGGGCATGTTAAAGCATCCAAAGGGTATTAGTAGAAATCACAGTACTTTAAAGACTCCAAAAATTGACAGCTCATGCCAATGGATCTCCTGATCAAGAAAGAGCTGGGTGCTGAACTAGGTTTCAGAAAATGAGGTGGGGGGGCAGGAGGGAGTCAGCGGTGAGTGGCTGTGGCCTGCAATACTGTGTGCGGCTCCTGACACCTGTCCGATGGGGTTAAGTATTTACATTCAGCCTGATTCCCCCCTCTGACTCTGCAGGCAACAGCAACCCTCTAGGGGCCCAGGGAAAAAGAGAAAACCCTCCCAGCAGGGGTCCCAGGCAGGGGCAAAAGGATCTCCCCTCCCCCTCCTGCATCTGAAGAGGGCTTCCCTCTGGGAGTTTCCAGCAGCCTGACCTCCAGCCTTTGGGTTGGAGGATCTGGCCGCTTCTGTACCACATAAAAAGGGCAAGTGCATTCATTATTATTATACAATGTATAATATATAATAGCGATTATGCTGTCAGCAGCCAGAGTCTCTGACCACAGATCAGAGGCTGGGGCGACATAAATCCACCCAGTGAAGTCTTTGGAGATTCTGTGTGAAGGTGAGAGGATTCAGCTTTCTCTCTAATGGAGGCTCTCGGGGAAGAGTTTCTTCCACAGGCAACTTTGGAGTTTGAAACTGGGGGGCCTGGGAGGATCTAGACAAACAGTGTTATCAGCGTATCAGGGCTGCGATGCTAAAAAGGCCACAGTTGCCTTCTCTGAGCCATAAAATGCTAATGGCTCCCAAGCCTGCCCGGGACGGGGGCAGATGGGAGTCACCCAGAGGCCTGGAAGGAGGGAAGGGGCCGCCTCCAGCTCCTGGGGTCGGATTCTTTCCAGAAAACCTGGCCGGCTTGGGTTTCACTCCCTGCCTCCCTGCTTCCATCAGTGTCTTTGTCTGGGCTTTCCCCAGGCCCCCTGCCTGCTTCGAGGTCAGAGGATCAATGGCCGCCTGACTGTGGCTGAAATGGCTCCTCTACGGGGAGCCAAGAGAAAATTTCAGGGCGGCAGAAAGGGTCCTCCAGTCCCTTTATGCCCCGGGGCCGTGTGCTGAGCTGTGGAGCCAGCCCGCCCGCATCTGCATCTCTGCGGAATGCCCGCCTGGCCTTCCTCTGAGAAGGCACTTAGATTAATGTCCTCCCCGAAGTAGATGAAGCCACCCCGGCGGGCCCGGGCTGAAACAGCCCAGCTGGTCTCCCTTTATATTACACCAACCCGACCCCCCAGAACCCTGGGACCTTTTAGAATGAAAACAGCGGTACAGAGAACAGGCTCGCCTGGTATTTGCAAAGAGGTGATTTACTGACAAAGCCTCTACTCCCTTTCATCTCTCCCTCCGCCCCAGCCCATCATACGGTCCCTCCCTCTGTGACCCAAACGCCCCCAGGAAGCCCACAGCTGAAAAAGCTCTTGAGAATAGGAATAACTAACCCGAGTTTCGTCTGAACACCTTTTCTGGGGCAAGGGTAACAAGAATTATTCAAATGCAATCATAAAAATGAGGCCAGCCTGGCAGGAACAGGGTGGGGGCGGGGGACGGAGTGAAGATGGAGGTCAGGATTTCTTGCCAGTTTTAAGTTTCGTGATTTTGGGGGAGTTCTCCTGTTGTCCGCGTCTTCGTCCGCTCAGCAGAGGGTGTCTCAGAGCTCTGCCTGGGCGGTGTGCTCAGAAGGACTTGGCACCAGGGACAGAGGCTGTTTTCCCGAGGTTGCGGGGGTCCGCTGGGTTCCCACGTCCGAGGCCACCGTACGGTCCGAAGCTTCCTGCCCAGCGCGGTTCTGCGCGCGCCCGTGGCAGGGGCAGGCCCTGACCCGGAGTCTCAGAAAAGCCTCCAGCAGAGGGAGACACTCCGGCGGCTCCTCGGCCGGGAAAGAGCCGGGCCGGAGCGGGTGGGGTGGTGGGGGTGGGGAGAGGGGAGTGGGGAGAAGGGAGGTGGGGGGCGGGGGCGGGTCCCTGAGCGCTGACGTCCTGAGCAGTGCTGGGAAGTATAGGCTGTGTTGTCACGCCGGTGTCAGTCTGATGAAGATTGGCATCAGGTAAGCTGTCATTCATTTCCATGTCAGAGCCGCTTCTGCAGGCGGCGCGGCTGCGGGCGGCTGCCTCGGAGCGCGCGTGTTTTATTCCGGTCCCCAAGCCGGAGTATTATTCATTGCGACAGGGCGAGGAGGAGAGCGAGCGAGGGAGGCAGCGGGAGGAGAGAGGGAGGCGGCAGGGAGGAGGGAGTAGGGAGCGAGGAGGGAGCGCGCAGAGAGAAGCTGGGGAAGCGCCCGCGGACGTGAAGCGGGGCGAGGCTCGGGAGGAGGCGGTCCGGCGCCCGGCGCTCAGCCCGGCGGTGGCCGGCCTCTGACTAGCCCTTTAGGGCAGGGGCCGGGCGCGCATTGTCCGCGTGGGAGGCGGACCGCCGGCTCGGGGCCCTGTCTCTGGCGGGCGGGTGCTGCGCCGGGGACCAAGACCAGGGACGGGCGCGCTGGCCGGAGCCCGGTGCGGGCTGGTCGGGGCCGGGTGATCGTAGGGCGAGGCTGGCTCCAAGGTTCTCTTTCTCCCGGCTTCGGGCGCCCTTTAGGCGGACGCCGAGGGCTCCACCACCCTGAGGCTGCCTCTGAGCGGCTGGAAGCGGGAGCAGCCCCAGACTCGGGCTGGGCGACTGAAGTGCAAGCCACCGCTGCGTCCGGCCTGGGCGAATGGGGTTTGCAGGCGGATCGGAGGGGACTTCGGAACACAAGTCAAGGAAGCTGGAATCCCCGGGGCCAGTTTAGGGGTCCCAGCCCCGCCAGGAGCGATGATTTGTAGGGTTGTGGGCTTTGGGAGGATTTTTGGGAGTCCTTGGTGAGGTGAGAGAGGCGTGGGGCCCCTGCAAGGTTTGGGAGTGAGGAGCCCTCCTGGATCTAGTCCTCCTGGCACGAGTTCGTAAAAGAGGGGATGGAACGCAGAGGTCAACGGGCAGGGTCTCGGGTCTGCGACAAAGTTTGCAGCTCTTTTGGGTTAGGTGTGCGGGCTTTCCCAGATCCTGAACCAGAGGAAGAAACGGGCGAAGCAGGCTTCCTTTCCGGGGTCTCGGAGGTGCTTGTGCGGCAGGGCGACCCGGGCTCGGGATGGTGGTGCATCGGCCCTGAACTAGGGCTCGAGTTCGGGCCCCGCTGGAGTTTGGGTTATAGGGTCCGGGCTGATTTCAGAAGAGTGACTGAGGGCCAGCGAGTAGTTTCAGGATGGAATCACAACCCCGCCAGAGCAGGGGGCTGGAGGTGGGCGTTGGGGGTCTGGAGTTTATCTGAGGCTGGAGTTGGAGGAACGGGTGGCCTTCTTTAGGATTTAGGCAAAGGACTACGACTTTTTATCGGGGTCGAGGCTTTTGAAATTTGGGGATGGTCATATGGTCCTGCGCGCTGTTCCCCACGCTCCGTTGGTGGAAAAGCATTAAGGGAGGCGATGGAAGTAGTTGATCCGAGGCATGGCAGGCGAGTCCCGAATTTCTGCTGCTTCTCACGGAAAGAGCCTTTGGAAGAGAGGACTTGAGGCGCACAGGACCGGGTCCTAGGAGGAAGATTCCAGGCAGCGGACAAATCGGAGGGACGTTCTGGGTGAAGCGACAGGGCAGCCCCGCAGGGCTCGAGGTGGATCCGAGGACCGTGGTGGCTCTTCGGGCCCCGGGAGTCGCTCGGTTGTCTGCGGGCGCAGCGCAGCGGGCTGGGTTCGGTTGTCTGCAGGCGCCGCGGCCTGCGCCGGAGCTCCAGCGGCAAGGAGCCGCGTTGCGCCCGCGGAAGTCCGGGCTGCGGCCGAGGGCCGGGAGCGCTCGAACTCGAGCACCCTGACTCTAGTCCCCGGCTGTGGACCCTCAGGTGCTGCGGCCAGGTCCGAAAGCCCACTCGAGGTGCCGCGGGAGCGATGTTCCTCCCGGGAGAGGGGGAGACTCAGGGTCTTTTACCCAGACCCTCTTGTCCCCGGACTTCTCCAGCGTGTTAACTTCTCAGATATCAGATGCTTTCCAACTGTGGACGGCTTTAGGTGACCCCCTTGAAAACGGAGAAAATTGATGGTGTTCAAACACAAAAACAAATTCCGTCAAGTCTAACCCGTAGACCTTCCGTTTACTCTGCCGTCCTGGCCTTCGCGAGGCCTGGGGACCTTGGGGGAAGGGAGGGGTCTCCTGTTTCTGGACTCTGGACCCCGCTGGAGCTGCACCCTCCACTCAGGCTCAGGCCTAGCTCCGGGCAAGGAGAGAAGTCCTGACCGGGGCGGGAGGCTGCCCCTCTGGCCAACTGGGGGAGCAGCGTGTTGGGGGTGCGGGGTGCTGGAAGGAGGTTTGAAATTTCCT
Organism: Artibeus jamaicensis; assembly: GCF_021234435.1. Taxonomy (NCBI): domain Eukaryota; kingdom Metazoa; phylum Chordata; class Mammalia; order Chiroptera; family Phyllostomidae; genus Artibeus; species Artibeus jamaicensis. The sequence continues at coordinate 10,568,711 of NW_026522052.1, read as the reverse complement.
CCTCACAGTCTTGAACTCAACCCCTCGCACCCCTAGGGGAGCCGCGAGACCGTGCTTCCGGGTGCAGAAGACACGCGACCCACGAGTGGCCGCAGCGGAGCTCCACGCTGTTGTTCTGCAGGCTTGGAATTCTTGCACTCTCTCGGGCCGGGCCGCGAGCCTGAGCACAGGAGGGAGCCGTGACCCTACGGAGACTCCCATCCCCGCCTCCCCTTTGTGAGCTCTGAAGGCTTGAAAGCCGAAAGAAAGAGCAGCTGTTTAGAAAAGGGGGCAGGGGGTTACTGGAGAGAGATGGGCCGGCCACCGCTCACAGTAAAATGCCTCGTGCAAATTGCACCGAAGTGCACCGAACTCGCGGCCGGCTGTTTTATGGTCCTTACTGGGAGTTTACTGCTCCCTGCTTTTAAGTCTGTAGATTGCTTTAAGTTAATGAAAGTGCTGCTTTCAAAAGGGGCTTTTATTGTGGGACTGTGATGAGTCCAGTACCTCCCCTTTACTCTTCCAAAACGGGCCTGTTCGTAAAGAGAGTCTCCTGGAGTTCCCACAGGGACCGGCGGGGGCAGGACGCCCCTGGACAGTGAGGGTTAATGAACACCAGTGTCCGAGTGATGCAGGACGTGCAGTTCTCTCCTCTTCCGGCCCAGTGTCATCTGCACATTCTTCTCTCAGTGTTGGACTTTCGCTGAGTCGGACTTGACATGTTGCTTGGCGCCTCCCCCTGACACCCCTCCTCACCATTGCTGTGCACAGGCCTGACCCTATTCAATTAAACTCGAACTGGATTTCAGGATTTCGACTGGCTGCCAAATCAAACTGCAACTAAAATATTTACTTGGGCACTGGGGGAGGGGCTTTGCCTTGCTTTCAGTAAGATGGATGTGTTAAAATGTCAGGGAGAAAGTCTGGAAACCTTGAGGAGAAATGTGGAAAGCTATTTTTCAGCACTTTTCCCTTTTCCAATCTCTCTGGCACAGGAGGTGAGACGACAACGTTTTCCGACTGGTCCTAACACACAAACTGCAGTGGGGCTGGGCTGCGGCTTCGACCGCATGTCATAACCGTTTAGACTGTGGTTAGTTGTTCAAAGCTTCTCCAAGCTGGGTTTCATTAACTCTACACCAGTTGCCTCGAAGTTCAGTAGCAATAAATTGTATAAACACATTTGAAGTAAGTTAGTGATGAAATAAGGAGAATTACTGTCTCGTGAGTGGAGAATCTTGAATTCATGGAGTTCTGGTTTAACTGGAAACATACCTCTTCTCCCTCGGCCTTGATGTTTATGGGTACTCCGGAGTGTGTGTTGAATTTCTTTCTGCCATGTCCATCTTCGACCTGGGGCTGTAACTCATTAGGGACCAAGGCATGCCTAGAAAGCAAAAAGTTTGAGTTTTAGAGGGGCTTCTATTAGCCTAGTTTAGAAACCAACCCCACCCCATCAACTCGCCTTCCTTACTCGGGGTGATTGCCACGCGCCCCTGAACAGCGTGGAGCAGACCAAATTAGATTTTTAAATGTTAGCGGCTTAATAATACTGTGTTGTTAGCAATTGAATTTGTTTTTATTAAAGAAACAACCTATAAAATTTATAGGCTTCCTGCATGTTGCAAGATTTCCATGCTATTTATTTAGCACCCCCCCCATTCTATCTCCAATTTCAGACTTTTGTTCCCCATTTATTTAATTTGGAGCACATTTTCTGAATTAGTTTGGGGAAGGTGAGAAATGCTGTTCTAAGTTTTCCTTTTCCTATGCTGGGTGGCACCAGGCCTGCGATGCCGAGATATATATAAACGTGTGATGCAATCGTTAGAGGTGCTGGCATGGGAACCAGAGCGTCTGATCAAACGAAGATCGGACGGAGTGTGGAGAGGGCGAAAGCACATCATCCCGAGTCACCACTAGCCTGGAGCCCAGCCACCATGCCACATTTTGTACAAAACACTTCACGTGACACTCGTGACTTATTGAAGATTGAATTCTATTGAGAAGCAGAATTTAGAGGGAGGAGCCACAGAGGCTGGGCTCTGGCCAGGCTGCTTGGCCAGCTCGTTGCAATGGGGATCAGCTAATTTAATTAAATCGAATACCTGGTGGGAACAGAGGAAGGAGATAATCAAGGCTGGCAGGTCATCGTGCTGAGCCAGTGTTCAGGCTGAAATTTGGGGGCCGGGCAGCTTTCCACCCAGTTACTGCTTGACTACAGCGCTCCAGCTGGTCGTTTAGCTTCTGGATCTCCATTTCTCCATCTGTAAAGTGAGTGCATCTCAGGAATTTCTCCTGGGGTTCTGAGGAGTGACCCCTGCACGAATCTGCTGGGTGGACTCTAAGTAACAAAGGGGTCGGGAGAGGGAAGGCTTCTGCGCAGCACCACAGCCCTCAGAGTGTCTTCTGGCCCCGTCTGGTTCTGCAGCCTTCCCCCGTGAATCTCAGGAGTCCTGAGACGTGGGTGAAAGGGTTGATTCCTGCCTTTCTTTGCATCCTAGAATTTGAAAACCCTGCTGTGATTCCAAAAACCACCTGTACTTTATCAGGAGGGACAGTTAAGTTGCCACATTGGGAAAACTGGCATGCTCTCTCCCAGTGGCGCTACCTGGAATGGCTTTCATGCATCAGATGAACACAGAATCGGACCTGTCAGAAATCCAGCCCCTTCTCTGTGCCACGGGGAAGAAGAGGCCTGAGCACCAACTGGTGTGTGACATCTGGGCGGGCGTGCTGGGGGATGGGCCCTGGGCCAGAGCTAGCCGCTGCCTGATCCTCCCTCAGCCGTCTCCATGCTGGCAGATCAAAGTAGATTCTGGGCCAGAAAAGCCCGAGAAGTTACACCTGGCACTTACACAAAAGTGGACGCACTCAGACACTCCTTCCACTGCCACGCCTGATTTTTTAAAGCCGGCCTTGATCCTGGAGATGTGGCTCCAGGGGAAGGCTTGCCTTTAATTCTCCCTCGTCTGTGGGGACTTCTCGGGGTAATTTTTTCCTCTCCATAGCCTCCTCCTGCAGTCTCAGGCGGCATCTTCGTCTCTATTCCTGTTGGGGATAAGAGCCCGCCTGATGGTGGAAGGAGCAACTGGTTTCCTGAGAGAATGCGTGAGAGTGGGAATCCCGGGGAGTGAGGGAGCACCAAGCCTTAGACGCCTGAGAAGGGCTTGCTCAGTGAACTAGCTGCAGACGCGTTGTCTTCAGGGGACCTGCTGTTTGGCTTGGAAGCCTCACTGCAGGCCCTGCCTGCCTGGGTTTCTAATTACATGAAGGACGTTTCTGCTAAGACCTATCTCACTAAAAACACATCCCTGCGTGTAATAAGAAACCCTAAACCAGGCAGGATATTTTAAAACTGAAGCAATGAAGATTAGATTAAGTCTCCACCAAACAGCTTCATTCGCGTATTATTTTTGGCTGGAATGTGGAGAAAAGCAGCTGGCCCTGGGGCCCCAGAGCAGACTGTGAGGGTTCCGATGGAGCTGGGGTGGGTGGCGTAATTGTTAGTTTCTTTGCTTAATAGGAATGTGGCCAATTCCAGTACAGTTCAGACAAGGCAGTGGGGGTCTGAGGGAGCCCCAGGGATGGGGAGGAGCCAAAGAATGGCCCAGAATCAGCAGGTCCCAGAGCCCTGAGGACGCTTCTAAGCCCCCCACCTCTTCTAAACCCCCCACCTCATTAGGGTCTAGTCTCTCTTGCTCAGCTTATGCTCCCACTCTGGTCCCGTCTTAGGTCTAGTAACCCCATCCACCCTTCACCAGGCCTTTGCAGGCACTTGCATACGTTGGGGACCTTTCTAGGTGGCAAAGGAACAAAGAGTTGTCTGAGGTTCCCAGAAACAGGGCCCAGGAACCTGGCATCACAAGCCTTGTCCTGTCCTGCTGACGAGGGGCAGCATGGCGTTCCCCTCATTCAGCAAGTATTCAATGTGTTTCCTGTGTGCCGGGCACAGTCCTACGCACCGAGGATCCAGCAGCAGCAGCAAATGGAACCCCCTTCTTCATGTAACATTGGGTCCCCATCCTCAAAGAGCTGGCCTCCCGGCAGACAGAGTGGAGTCTGGGCTTACTTAGCATCAGACAAACTGCCTCAAGAGCCTGCCTCTGCTAGTTGGTAATCAGATGAACTTAGACAAGTTGTTCAACATCTCTGATTCAATTTCCCCCTTGGAAAGTGGGAAATGAAAGTATAAAGCTCACAGGACTGTGGAGCGAGTGTTTGTACCAGCTTACCACTCCCCTTCCTTTTTGCTTCCCTAGGACGTGGCCTGGCCCTTTCACAGGTCACTGGCACCATCAGCAAAAGCGGTGGACAAACAGCTGGTCACGTTGTGGCCTGGTGCCGCCTGTGGCGTGCACACCCTGCAGGGCTGTGGCAGAAATAGACCTGTCCTTAGGGGGTGGATGAACACCACACACACAAACACATCAGAGGTGACGACGTGAAAAAAGGCACACAGATTGTCGTAAACCAGAGGAGGCACAGGTGGGACTGGGCGCTGCTGAGGGATGGGGAGTGGTGGGGCAGGGGGACTTATAGGGGAGATGAGCTCTCAGTAGTGCTCCTGGGATTGCAGGGGGCCCAGCGTGACCAGAGAGTGAAGAGTTCAGCCCCCTCTGAGCATGCCTGGGGGCGACCTGGACCACCCCTGCCTCAGGGGAACCACTGGGGCCCCCTGGGGGGACTGGCCTCTGCCCAGCATGGAGGAATTCCCAGGAGGGTTTTTGAGTAACCTCTGTGGGTAGGGCTTAGGCCAATGGCAGTGCATGAAGCACTCTCCCTTCCTGACGCCAGCCCACTGCTCTCGCTCTCGAGTCTCCCCGCTTTTCCTGAGCCAAGAGAGTGGACTCAGACATTGGAGGTCCAAATCTGGCCGGCTCAGGGCCCCGGAGCTCACTGATGTCAGAGAGGTGGGGATGGTGGGGAGTACTGGGCTTGGGACTGGACGTCGGAGGATGGTGGACACTGGCTGTGTGTGACCTTCGACAAGGGACTGGCCTTCCCTGGGTGTCAGTTTCCTCACCTAGCCAGTGAGGAGCTTGAAGTTGCTCTCAAAAGCCCCTTTCTGCCCAAAGTTCCGTGATTCCGGGTCTCCTCCTAGTTGTATTGTCACACGTCCGAGTGGTCATTGACCCTGCCCCCAGCAGCACCCCAGGCGAGTGTCGTGACCACACACAGCTGCAGAGGCACGTTGGCCAGGGCCAGGTGCCCTGGGCTTGTGTGGTGGGCCCAGGGCAGTAGAGTGGGTTGGCTTCAACTTGACTTCCTGGCTCCAATGGGTGTGTCCTCGCAGCAGGAGTTGGGTCCACCAGGGTGGCATTTATAGTCTGAAAACTCACTGGCCTCTTCCTGAAAAGTGATATTAGCTTCTTTTTTAGACAGTGTGGTGTTGGGAGAAGGAACGCGGGCTTTGGTGTCTGAGTCTCCATGCTGCCCCTGGTTCCTCTGCTACTCAGCTGTGTGTCCTTGGGCACATCATCTAACCTCTCTGAGCCTCCGTTTTCTAAGCTATATAGTCAGAATAATAATAATAATAATAATAATAATAATAATAATAATAATACAGAGCACATGGGATTATTGAAGAAATGATCTAAAAGTGCTTGGCACGTGGTAAGCTCATGGTGGATATGACTTCTCTTTCTTAATAAAGCACATTCTCAGGCGCCGCTCCTCTGATCTCTGGTCAGTTCTGTGGAGCAGGTGAAGGGCTGTTGTTCCAGTATTTTACAAATGGGAGGAGCTGAGGCTCTGAGAGCTGCAAATGTGCAGGATCTGGGAAAGGGGTGCCATGTGTCTGCCCTTTCACGGAGTAAGCACCGTAGTTAAGGAGGCCCAGGTCTACCCGTGACAGCTATGGCCTTTTCTCTGGCCTTTGGGAGGCAGAAACAGAGCCGTGCTGAGCTCTGGGAGCTGCTCTGTCCCGAGGCCCACCTACATCTCTCCTGAGAGTTTCTTTAAAGGAACCAGAGCACATCTCCCTCATCACCCACACCTTTGTCTGGTGAACCCTGGGCGAAGTTTCTGGCTGTTAGGAAACCTAAACCTAGAAGATCTGCATGTTTTACTCCCACAAAGCCTGTGGAGGCCAGGGTAAAGATGGAGAGGCAGCAGTGGAAGTAGGGGCAGGCGGTGTGGTGATGACAGTGACTGTTGGTGACAGAACGGCCCTGCGGCCTTCCCGCCTCCACCTGCCAGCTGAGCTGTAAGGGGCCTGGGGGGAGGAGAGTGTCCCCAGGGGTTGACATCCACCGTGGACCCTCACGGTCCTGGCAGACAGTCCTGTTCCTTGAGGAACATTCAGCCCATTGGTGGGGGCCTGCTGACTCTGATGAGGCGTGGGGCGGGCGGTGTCCCTGATTCCAGGGTGGCACGGTAGGGGCCGTGCGCCCTACCCCCAGGGGTTCCTCTAACTGTCCTCCCTCAGACGGTTTGTTGCTACTGTGCCCTGCTCTATCCCAATGCCTCTGCTAAGTTGTGGGGGTGCAGGGCTGCGCCTCTCCTTCTTGGGGAGGCCATATTCCCTACAGATTGTGGGTTCTACTTCCAGATCAGAGGCAAGAGAGGCCCAGAGACTCAGGTTTTGGGCCCAGGGCCCATGGTCCGAGGTGCTTGCTCTCCCATCACCAGCATGGCCTGAGCCCGCAGTGTGATGCATGGCCGTTGGTAGGCTGTGTGGGGTCAGGGCCTTTTCCCCTGGGAGCCACACTGTTTCATCTGGAGCCTGAACTTTTCCATGTCACCAGGAAAAGCTGTGTGACTTGGACACTGTTGTAACTTCCTTGGATTGCAGCAGCATCATTTAAGATATCAGGAGGTTAGACCAGGTTATCCCAAGGTCCCTCCCTGGGTCCCCAGTCTGTGACTGCATGCTGCAGGGTGTGGCCCAGACCACCAATCACCACAGGTCTGGAGACCAAGGGATGACTGGCCCAGTGGTGCTAGGGCCTGTCTTCCTCTGCTTAGGTGAGTGGCCCTACACCTAAGGGAAGGTGTGGCTGCCGTGGCCACAGGCCTCGCTTAATCGGCTGCAAGGGCTGGGAGACCTCTTGGTTAGAGGGGACCCTCCAAGTCCCCCAGGCCTCGGGAGGACCACGGGGACAGCAGCGGGGCAGGAGACCCGGTGGTGGGCATTCAGTGCTGCTGCTCTCACGTGGCCCGTGTGGAAGCGCTGGTCTTGCTCTGCTGCCCTGTGGGAGCCCCTCTTTGGCCCTGCCCCCAAGACACCTCTCCGGGAGGGTTGGACTCCCCTGGAAAGCAGTCCTCGAGGCCACTCCTCACTGTGATGTGACCCAGAGGAGAGCCCAGGAGCTCTATGGCCTCCCCCAGCCTGCCCTGGAGGCCATTCTCAGGGACAGCGGCTTGCTCCTTGCTGGGCACAGCTCTCCTCGGGAAGGCACCCCCATGCGGTAGGGCCTCTTAGTGGCAGTGAGATGAGGCTGCCACCTCCTGCTGACTTGCAGATGGTCAGGAAAGCCCCTTTCCAAGCTGGACCTCTGCTCTCCTGGAAGACTTCTCAGTGGTTTCCTTGGACTTGCAAGGAGGGGTGGAAGGAGGACGTCGTGCTCTGGGGAGTGCCATTAGCTGGGGGCAGGGCAGGGAAGAGGAGAACCTCCCCGCGCTCTTCCTGCACAGGGTACTGGTGCCGGGTCCCTGCCTGACCACGTGGACCTGCACTTTCTCTGGGGCGGCGGCTGCCACAGCACACGCATAGACTGAGGGAGAAGGATTTTGCTGAGCTCTGTGGTTTTGGGGTAGCTGAGCAAGACCACCCGTTGGAGCCTCCTTTGCTGTGGGTTGGGCCCTGTGTGGGGTGGGCAGGGGCGGGGCTTGCCTCTGTTTTATCCAGTGAGGCTCAGAGAGGTGAGAGAGTTGCCCACGGTCAATCCAGCTGGTTCTGTGTGGTCCTGGGCCCATTGGTCTTTCTAGCCCAGCTTGCTGCCTGCTCCAGGGAGGTGTCTGTTTGGGGAAAGGTTTCTGGATTCCTTGTTGCCTTCTTTCTCTGTCCCCCTGCCACCCCAGACTCCATGCTCCACTGCACACAGGGTCCCCAGTAAGGCACAGGGCCCTGGGCTGGGCAGGGCACCAGTAGTGTGACGGATTCCTGGGGCATGAGGCTTGACTCAGCCAGATGCTTGCTGGACGTCCTGAGAAGCTGGCCCCACTTTCCTCATCAGTGAATGGTGGTCGTAGTACCGTCTGAGCTGTGCAGAGTTAGTGGGTGCGGATGTGTCATGCACACTATACACACGCGAATGAAAGCACCTACATGGGGTCTGGTGTGTACTACGTGGGAGAGAATCGGTCAGCACCAACGCCGTGACTCTGATTAGATTAAAGTAGAGCGCACTCACGCACAGTGCCGACAGCTCATTTACGGGTGAAAGCCTGACAGGCCACCACTGCCTTGCAGCAGGGCATGCGCCATACCCTTGGTGGGTTTTCCAGATCCTGGCAGAGAGCCCACAATCTTGACCTGTGTGTCTACTATGCCGAAGGTTGTCCTCGCTAATGTTTTCCACCTAATGCAGTGCAGGGACACCAGAGTCTGGGGTGTGGGGGTGGCCCCTGCCATGTCCCATCAGCTTGAACCAGGCCTTGGGTCCTTCCCTGCTGGTAGCATGTATTCAGTTGCTGTTTACTGAGCACCTTCTGTGTGTCAGGCGCGGCAGAAGTGCTGGGCACCTGGTCGTGAACTCTCCAGCCAGGCTCCTCTCCAGCAGAGTTCACAGTCTGCAGGGGAGGCGGGAGTTTAAGCTCCGTAGGTGATGAGTGAAACCTGGACAAGAGCCATGGAGGAGCCCAGGAAGCCATGAGAACATAACTGAGGAGTGTGACCTCCTCTTGTGGTCTCGGGGGGCCCCCTAAAGTTCTGGCCCTCGGTGAGGCCCCTCCCAGGGGGAGAGTTGGCCACCCTTCCATCCCCGGGGCTCTCCTTCCATCCCAGACAAGGACAGAACAGGCAAGAAGAGTACAGTGGGCCTCAGGAAGTCCTGCCAGGGGTTTTTTGCTCTCGTCTGTGTTTCTTGTCCAGGCTGCCTCGCAGAGCACATTGGATGCTGTTCCCACAGCCCCCTGCTCCCCCAACCTACCACTGTCCTCCTTTGAGGGTGTGGCTTTCCAGAGGAGCCTTTAGAAAAGGCAGGTACCCTTCTCCGCTCTTCCTGCAGCCCCAGCCAGGGCCCTGATCACACCTGGGGGTGCTTGGAGGTGGTCACGTTCACATCTTCCCTGAGTCTGAGTTCTGGGTTGCTCTCAAGTGCAGCAGCTGGGAGCTTGGGAGGAAAGGCTCACGCCTCTTTCCCAGTGCCAGCCGGAGGACGGCGTTTATTGGCGACCAGGCCTGTCCTCCAGATGGGATGAAATCAACTTCTCAATGTGGCTGCACCCCTCGGTGAAGTGGCTATGGCTATGCCATCTCTTCAGAAGCTCTGGGGACAATTTGTGAATAGTTTGCAGCCTGGTACTTTGGTGGGGGTGATGAGGAGAGGCACGAGGGAGGTGGCCAGAGAGTTTAATGGACTTTAATAGCTGTGTTGTGAATCCAAAGTCACACTGATACCAAATGACAGGTGCTCTTGAGGAAAGGGCCACAGGGGCAGAAAGATCCTGGGATGTCTGCCCCGGGACCCGACCAGCAGGGCTGCATGTGCGATTTCTCAACTCCTTTGACCCCTGCTCAGTCCCTTCCCTTCTGTGAAGTGGGGGTAACAATGGCTCTGGGCGGGGATTAAATGAGACAACCAGCAAACAGCCTGGTCCAGCCCCTGGCCTCTGGAGATACTCAGTGTATGTGAGTCTCCTTCCTGTCACTTTCCCCTCAGTCCCCACAGTGCTGGACAGAGACCAAGTGCCCTTTCAGGATGCAGGAGGGGCCAGGCTACAGGAAGACTCTGAGCCTCTCTGGGGAGCGCAGCTGGACCGGCTGTCCGAGGGCACTGCAGGCTGGGGCATCAACGTCAGAGCCAGGCGGGTTCCTGGGCAGCAGGGAGACAGGGCTGTGGGTCCCTGGAAAGACCAGGACAGCACAGGCAGCCCCCAGGAGGGCTGTGGAGCAGATATCCTCTGAAACAGCGAGTTGGGGAGGGGAGGGGGAAAAGAGGAACGGATGAAGGGAAGGAGGGAGGAAATGAGCATCCGTGAAGTGTTTACGGTGTGGTTGACATTGAGTTGGGTCCTGTAGTATCCATTGTTGCTTTTGTACAGTTAGAAGCATAGAATCTTAAAGTCATGGAATCTCAAATTGGACAGGACCTGGGGCATCTACTCCAATCTCTGCATTTCATATATAAGAAAACTGAAGCTCAGAGAGGGGCAGGAACTTGCTTAAGGTCACACAGGAAATCAAGGGCAGAGCTGGATTAGAAACTGCCCGAGTGAGGAAGGGAGGGAGGAAGAGAGGAAGAGAGACATTGACGTGAGAGCAAAACATCAATCAGCTGCCTCTTGTGTGCCCCAACGCGGGGGGCTGAACCCACAAGGCAGGCATGTGCCCTGGCAGGGAATCAAACTGGTGACCCTTCGCTTTGTGGGATGACATCCAGCCAACTGAGCCACACTGGTCAGGGCTACAGACATGTTTATGGAAACTTCCTTTCTGAGCCTCAGCTCTCTTAGCTGTAAGATGGGATAGTAATTTTCAGTTTGTGGCGGCCATGACAATGAAATGGGATAATTTGTGTAAAGTTCCTACTCTGGGCTCAGGGGCTCCGATCCTTTCCCCTCCCATCCCTGCCCCTCCCCACTTAGCTCATGGCTCTCGCCACACCCGCAGAGTCCACCCCAGAGTCCCGAGCGGGCCCCACCTTGTGCCCCAGAAGGCCTGGGTACACAGTCCTTTTACTCAACCATCATCCTTAGGTCTTTAGGTGCCTGAGGGTGTGCCGGGTGCCGTTCCGTTCCCAGGGTAGAAAGGTGAGTGAAACCAGATGAAGCCTCTGTCCTGACAGAGTCTATGGTTGGGTGGAGTAGAGAGGCACTGATTTTTAAAAACCGTACAAATACGTACAAGCACGCAAGTGTCATCAGAGTGTTGGCGGGAGGAACATGAACCCAGGAGAGCGCTTAACAGAAAGATTTTATTTAGAGAGAGTGGCAGAGCCTCTCTGAGAAAGTGATATCTGACCTGGGACCTGGAGGGAGAGTAGACAGAAGCGAGGAAGGACAGGAGGGAAGGGTGTCCCAGCTGGGGGAATGGCAGGTGTGAGGGCCTGGGGAGAGAGGAAGGGGTTGATAGGTGGCAAGGGGGCTGGGCAGAGTGACAGGGCCAGGGCCGATCCCAGTGAGACAGCCGGGGTCTGACCGTGGACGTCCGTACCTCCAGGAGTGGTGGGAGAGCCTGCCTGAGGTTCCAGATGTCCAAGCTGCCATTTCCTGCTTCCCAGTGAAAGAAGTGATGACAGTCATGAACAGATCAAGGGACCACGGGGTGGAGAGAGGGGAGGACAAACGGACACACGGAGAAGGAGCTTTGCCTTCATCCTGGAAGTGAGCAGTGTCAAATTTGTTTGTGTGAAAGCATTCATGACTTGAATTTATAATTGAACACAAGCCAAAGTCATTACCGTGGCTGAATCTCCGCCTCCTAGTTCAACTCCTGTGGCCACCTTCCTCGCTCACTCACTCCAGACCTCCCTGCGGTAGCTGGAACAGGGTGGGCTGCTGCCACCTCTGGGTGGAGCACTTCCTCCAGGTGTCCGCCTGGCTTGCTCTCAGTTTTTCTAGAGATCCTCTCCCATGCTCCTCCCGCACCCCCACCCCCACCCCAATCAGGCCTTCTCTGAAGGCCCCATCTAAAATGAAATCCCCTTTCTCCCATTCCTGGCCCTCCCCGATTCTCTTTATTTCCCTCCAATAATTAACGGATTTCGTTGTGGATTTTTTTTTCAGTACTATAATCCAGAACAGTGCTCACATGTCGAAAAAGCCCAGTGCGTGTTTGTGGGGAGCAGATTGCTTGTGAAATGATTCGTTAGGTTCATTTTCTCTTCCTCTGAAACTGACTCAGGATTGGAAGGAACTAAGTAATCGATTGTTGACTGACCTTGTCATTTAACATCTGAGTAACCAGGGACCCAGGAAGGTCAAGGGGTTTTGGGAAGATCACAGAGCACAGGGTTGGGATGAGAACTGAGGCCCCTGGGACTCGCTAGAGAACTCTCTCTGCAAAGATCTGGTTTTCTGCAGGACACAGCCCCTGGGGGCTTTGCTTCCTCCTGCCCCCGCCCCCAACTGCCTGGGGGTTGGGGGATGGCCTGAGGGCTCTGGCTCCCTTGAATTCGGTTCCTGGGGCCCCATGGTCTGAGGGGCTGTAATTTCATTCCAAGATCTCTGTTGCTGCTGCCGAGCTCTGGGGAGACATTTTGGGGTGACTTTAGGGGTGTTGGAAAGGGAGGCTGGTGGTCCCTGGCAGGTAGACATGCATCTCTGCTGGCCCTCAGTAGTGAGATGAGGAGCTGCTGGTCTCTGCAAAGGTCTGACCACAGGAAAGGCGTGTGCAGCTCCTGCTCAGTGTCTCTGCCTGACGTGGGGACTGACGCAGAGAAGTGTCCATTTCGGGCCCTGCATGCCAGGAAATTTGAGTCTAGCTAGGGAGGTACTTTGCTAATATCAATATCGAAGTAATAATAATAGTAAACACTTACTGAGTGCTTACTGTGTACCAGGCACTTTCTAAACACTTTCATGCCTATTAACTCGTTCGAGTCTTTCCAGTGCGTGGATGCCCTGCCTCATTCTCATTTGTTTGTATAACTTGCGGCACAGAGATGGGAAGCCACTCATTCAAAGCTAGTGTGTAAGGGAGCCAGGATTTGAGTGCAGGGGGCCTGTCACCCGAGTTCACCCTCTTATTCATTAAGTTAAATAATAAACAGCCCAAGGCAAGAATGGAAGGTGTATCATGGGAAAGTGGTGGGAGGTCAGGGGAGATGGTTCCAATGCAGGCTGGAGTAGTCAGGGGTGGCTTCCTGGAGGAGGTACTTCCTGAATCAGAAGAGGAGTGTTTGAATGGCCAGATGGAAGGGACAGTGGTTCGGAGTGGCTGGGTAAAGGGCCTGTGGTAGGGACAAGTGCCCTCCTGCCTTGATGCGTATGCCTGGAGGTGACAGACTGGAGTGGGGTCCTCTCCCGGCTTCCCAGAGAGGGCTGGGGCCGTACCCCCACCCCATAGAAGCAGGTCCCCTTGGTCTCACATCATGGGGCCTCAGCCTAGATTCTGTCCTCGGTGAGACACTCAGGATTCAGACTTCTTAAACCTTTGGGGAATTGCTACGACGATCCCCTGAATTCTGAGGCTGTAGCTGTTCCCTCTGTAAAACAGGCTGGTGATCTCCCTGCTGCGGGAACGTAGTGAGTACCTGACAGGGCAGTGTCTTAGTTCACTCCCCTCACCCAGCTCCTCTGTTCTGCTGTCCAGGCCCCTCACGCCCCGCCCAACCTAGAGTGGCCACTCTTGGCCTGAGCCTGGAGTGGGGACACTGAGGGAAGATTTCTTTGTGGGACCTGGCCCTGTGGCACTGTGCTGGGGGACAGGCTGTTCTTCTACTCAGAGTGGGAGTCATTGATAGTGCCCCTCAATTATGCTTGCATTCTGAAAGTACATTTTTTTTTCTGGAGAGCCACAAAGCTCAAGGAAACCTCAGTCACGGGGTGGCTAACCATCTTGGTTTGCCCTGGACCATGCTGGTTTGGGTGCTGAAAGTCCCATATCCGGGGAGCCCCTCAGTTCAAGGCAGCTTGGGCCAGTTGGTCACCCTAAGGGTCAGTCAAGTGGGAGAGGACGTCATGGGACTGGGGCTCCTGCACCTGTTAGTGGCTGTCCCCTTGCTCCCTCAGTTTGGCTTCTGAATCTCCCAACAATAAAAGTCCATGGAAGGGTTAGTTGAAAGATAAAAGTCTTTGGCTTCAGACAGACCAGAGTTCAAGTCTCACATCTGCCATGCACTGTCAGCTTGGCCTTGGCCAAGCATCTGAACTGGCATCTGCATGTCCTCAATTGTAAAAACTGGTCCTCTGATAACCCCATTGTGGGGCTGTGTTGACTCTCCAGTGGCCTGAGGCCTACAGAGCTCCCAGCCCACGACAGGTGTTACATGTGACAGGCTAAGCCCTCTGAGCCACCACCTTTATTCCCAGTGTTGGGTTTGGGTGGAAGAAGTAGCTGCTTCCTCCTCCCAGAGAGGCCAGGCTGAGTTTTCTCCAGCTTCTCCAAGCCAGCCGCACGCAGATGGGCATGGCTGCGCCCTGGCCTGGCAGCAGCTCCGGAGAGGGGCCTATGAGGGGCTTAGTTTGGGGAGGAGAGAGGTGGAGAGAGACGGGTGACCTGCTGTTTTCCCTGCCCTGGGGGCTGAGCCGGTGGGCCGGCTCCTGGGCTCTCCCTGTGTACCTCCCCCGCCCTCCTCTGACTTTCCTGAGAGTCGTCTGCTTGTGGAGGATGGGTGACACAGCTGGCGTTCCTGGCCAGCTACCCTCGGCCACTACAGCCTGCTCCTGGGCCACCTCTCCCCAGTGGAGGGGACCGTGACTCTCTTTTTTAAACATTAATGATTTTACATGGACTCTTCGTAATGTTCAAATGAAACTGAGAAGATAAAATCATTTTCAGAGACATTCTAATTTATAAAATGAGGTGATCTTCAGACCAGCTGTTTTCCCTGGATTAGCCACACTACAATTGACCTTAATGAGCTGGGGCATCCACAGACTTCACTCGTGCAATGAATGGAGTGTTCATTAAGTGCCAGCGTGGGCAGTGAGTGGTTTCATCCAGAGCAGAGGGCATGAATGGGCCCTTCCTCAGAGCTGGATGTGTCTGTTTCCTGTGGGGTTTTCCTCTGTTGCCTGAGGACCCTCCGTTTGCTCAAATATGTTTTAATTCATTAACACCCATGTGCGCTGGCCACCATGGAGGGCGACCAAAGGGAAGGGGGTTTGGCCTCTATGTGAGGGAGCTTCCCGTTGGCATGCAAGTCACCTTACTGTGGAGGATCACATGATACACACGAGTGTGTTACCCCCAGAGACATTGCAGGACACAGAGGGGTTACTGCCAGATGAGAGGTACTGGGAAGAGGGAGGCTCTGGGAGGAAGGGGACATCAGAGCAGCTGAAGGACCAAGAGGGACTTCATGGAAGGAGTAGGTGGTGCACCAAACCCTTGGCACATACTGCCTTACAGCAGGCTTGGCTGGGGGTCCGTCTGGCCCCATTTTGACATGTGGCAGAGGCCTGGGTCACACAGTTTGGACCGGAACCCAGGCCCACCTGCCTTTGGACTTTTCCTGTTAGAAATCCTGCCTTGCACGTGCCAGGCCTTGACGGTTGGGTAGGACTGAGTAGGCAGAGCGGGGCAAACCCTAAGTGAGGGCATGTGAGTGGAAAGCTGGTAGACGAAGACCCACTTTGTGGTAGGGTTTTGAGCCAAGCAGCCTGGAAGTGGGGGAGCCAGTTGCTGCAGGAGAGAGAGGGGGCCATAGTTCCAGGCTCCCTGTGGGGTGGAGACCTGAGCCCCCGGAACTCTGCACCTGTTGATGTGTTTCCCTGTTCTCTCCTCCCCACACTCGGCAATCAGAAAGCATCTGATTGTTTTCCCTGGCCTTGAGGTGGTGCTGGCGAGCGAGGCCGATTCCTCCAAGAAGACCTAGTAAATCCCTAACATAGTAGTAACAGCAACAGCGCTGTCTCACACCTGTGTTGTGCCTCCCCATCCACACAGTCCTTTCACTTGAAACCCAAAACAGACCATGAAGAAAGACATCCTCCTGATGGGTGAGCACAGCCCAGGGTTCCAGGCCACTTCTCAGATCTCAGAGGACCAGCCAGGTTCAAGTTTCCAGTCAGGTTACTCTCTGCTTTCCGCTGCGTGTATGCAGCACTTTGCATGTAATAGGTACCGAATAAACATTTGTCCAGTGAATGCATTTAGGGGAGTCCCACTCTATTTGTGGGTGCCTTGGAAGAAAGCAGGTAGCATCCCTGGTCCCTCCCGTATGGACTTTGCTCAGGGTCCTCTGTGCCCGGGCCCCACGCTGCAGTTGAGCAGAGTTGTTGCAAAGCCCATGTGCATTTACAGCTGTTGGCTTCAAGCTTGAAATCAATCCATTTTTTTCTTTAGTTAGGCTCTCTGGTTCAGTTTAGTTTTAAACATGGGAAATTAAATAATTATACCCTATCTTTCCACTGTCCTTTCATAGTGTGCTAAAATGAATATAATAAAATTTGCCATCTTTAAGTGTACAATTCAGTGGCTTTAACTATATTCACAGTGTTGTGCCAACAGCACCATATCTATTTCTAAATCTTTTTCATCACCCCAATGGAAACTCTGAAACCATTAAGCAGTAACCCCCCACTCTGCCCTCACTTCAGTTCCTAGTAACCTTTCATTGATTTTCTGTGCCTATGAATTTGCTTATTCTAGATATTTCATAAAAGCGCATTATAATATACTTGCTTTTTTGTGTCTTTTCATTTTGTGTTTTTCATTTAGCTTGTTTTCAAGGTTCACCTGTGTTGTAGCACATCTAAGAATTCCATCCCTTTTCATGGCTGAACAATATTCCATTATATGTATGTATTATATTTTATTTGTCCATTTTTTCTGTTGATGGATACTTGGGTTGCTTCCATGTGTGAGCAATTGTGAATAGCACTGCAGTGAACACTGGTATACAAATATCTGTCTGCATCCCTGTTTTCAGTTCTTTGGGTATATTCCTAGGAGTGGAATTGCTGGGTCACACAGTAATTCCATATTTACCTTTATGAGAAACTGCTGAAGTGGTTTTCATTATGGCTGCACCATTTTACCTTGCACACCAGCACAGTTGGCCAAGAAATGGCCAATTTCTTTATATCCTTGTCAACAATTGTCATTTTCTGTTTTTCCTTTTAAATTATAGCCATTCTTGTAGCTATGGAGTAGTATCTCATTTGTGGTTTTGATTTTCATTTCCCTAATGACTAATGATGTCCAGCATCTTTTCATGTGCTTATTGGTTGTTTGTATATTTTCTATAGATAGACATCTATTCAAGTGCTTTGACCATTTTAAAATTGAGGGGTTTTTGTTGTTGTTGTTGAGTTGTAGGAGTTCCTAATGTATGCTGAAAATGAAACCTTTATTGGAAACATTATTTACAGATATTTTCTACTGTTCTGTGGATTGTCTCTTTACTTTCTTGATAATGTCTTTTGAAGAACAAAAATTTTTAATTTTAATGAAGTTAAATTTATGTTTGGCTTTTTTTTTGCATATACTTTTGGGGACATATCTAGGAATCATTGCCAAATCCAAGCTCCTGAAGATTTATCACTGTGTTCTTTTCCTGAAGCTTTATGACATTAGCTCTTATACATAGATTGTTGATTTGTTTTGAATTAAAATTTTTAAAATCTATTTTATGGACTATGTTATTACAGTTGTCCCATTTCCCCCTTCATTGCCCTCCACCCTGCACACCCTTTCCCTTCCATATTCCCCCCTTTAGTTCATGTCCATGTGTCTTAAGTTCTTTAACTTTTACATTTCCCATACTATTCTTGCCCTCCTCCTTTCTGTTTTCTACCTGCCATGTATGCTACTTATTCTCTGTTCCTTTCCCCCACTCTCCTCCTCCCACTCCCCTGTTGCTAACCCTCCATGTGATCTCCATTTCTGTGGTTCTGTTCCTGTTCTGGTTGTTTCCTTAGTTTGTTTTTATTTTAGGTGTGGTTGTTGAGTAATTGCGAGTTTGCTGTCATTTTATTGTACATCTTTCTTTATCTTCTTTTTCTTAGATAAGTCCCTTTAACATTCATATTATAAGGGGTTGGTGATGATGAACTCTTTCAACTTGACCTTATCTGAGAAGCACTTTATCTGCCCTTCTATTCTAAATGAAAGCTTTGCTAGATAGCACAATCTTGGATGTAGGTCCTTGCCTTTCATGACTTGGAAGACTTCTTTCCAGCCCCTTCTTGCCTGTCAGGTCTCTTTTGAGAAATCTGCTGACAGTGTGATGGGAACTCCTTTGTAGGTGACTGTCCTCTTATCTCTTGCTGCTTCTAGGATTCTCTCCTTCATTTTAATCTTGGGTAATGTAATTATGATGTGCCTTGGTGTGTTCCTCTTTGGGTCCAACTTCTTTGGGACTCTGAGTTTCCTAGACTTCCTGGAAGTCTATTTCCTTTGCCAGATTGGGGAAGTTCTCCTTTATTATTTGTTAAAATAAGTTTTCCACTTGTTGATCTTCCTCTTCCTCTTGTGGTACCCCTATAATTCGGGTTGGAACATTTAAAGATGTCCTGGAGGTTCCTAAGCCTTTCCTCATTTTTTTGAAATTTTGTTTCTTCATTCTTTTCTGTTTGGTTGTTTTTTTCTTCCTTCTGGTCCACTCCATTGATTTGAGTCCCAGTTTCCTTTCCATCACTATTGGTTCCCTCTGAATTTTGCTTCATTTCTCTTAGTGTAGCCTTCATTTTTCGTCTAATTTGTGACTAAAATCAACCAGTTCTATGAGTATTCTGATCACCAGTGTTTTGAACTGTGCATCTGATAGGTTGGCTATCTCTTTGTCTCTTGGAAGCATTGGCTCTGGGGCTTTGAACTGTTTTTCTTCTTGAGCCATAATGTTTTGGTCTATTTGCACCTGTTAAGTATGAGGGGCGGAGCCTTAGGTGTTCACGACGTTGGGTCAACCCAAGTCGCTGCCTTGTGACGCTGTATGTGGGGGCGGGTCAGAGAGAGAAAAAAATGGCGCTTTGCTCTGCTCTCAGTTGCACCTCAGTCTCTTCTGCTGCTTCCCCCAAGCAAATTGGGCCTTTCTGATGCTGATTCCCAGGTGGGTGGGCTTGTGTGTGTTCTAGAAACCCTGTGGGTTTCTCCAACAAAGTTTTCTGTGTGGGTGGGAGTCTCTCCCTGTGCCTCAACCCCCACAGGTGTTTTCAATCGGTGTTCTGAGTCTTTATTTCCAGGCGCTAGGACCCTGGGTTTCGTGATCTGTCTAGCTCCCCAGTTATCTGTGCATGAATGTGGAACCTCTGCCCAGTTAGCCAGCCGCCTTGCGCACGGTGCCCCATTACTCAATTGCTGCCTTGCTGGGTCTGCCCATTGCCACCCCATGCCTGAGGTCTGCAAGCCACCTCCTGGGTGCTGTAGGTCTGCCTGGTGCCGCCTTGTGCGCCCGGTGTCACCGCTCTCCTCGACCCCTCTCCACTTGGCTGCCTGACTGCGCCCCACCTACCGACTGGTCTGGATGTGTGTTTCTATTTTAATTCCTTGGTTGTCGGACTTCCATACAGTTTAACTTTCTTTCAGTTTTGGTGGTTACTTTGTCTCTGAATTGTTGTTGTCCTTATTTTGGTTGTTCGAGGAGGCACTGTGTGTCTACCTACGCCTCCATCTTGGCCGGAAGTCCCCTGTTTTGAATTAATTTTTATATGTGGTGTGAAGTAGACTTTTGGCTTCTTGCTTTTGCATGTGGAAACCCAGTTGTCCAGAACCATGTGATAGGGCTTGCCTTCCATCTGTGGTCGCTGTAGGTCGTATTGACATTGTAGTGATATTGGGTCTTCACATCCGTGAGCATGGATGTGTTTCCACTTACTTAGGTCCCTTTAATTTCTCTCAGCAATGTTTTTGAATTCGTAGTGAACACGTCTTTCGCTTTCTTGGTTACACATATTCCTAGGTATTTTATCCTTTCGGATGCTATTGTAAGTGGAATTGCTTTTTAGATTTCCTTTTCAGGTTGTGCATTGCTAGTGTATAGAAACACGTTGGATTTTTGCATGTGATCTTGCACCCTACGACTTTGCTGAATTTCCTTATTCTGTTTGCTTTCTTGTAGATTTGTAGGGATTTTCTATATATAGCATCATGCCAGCTACAAACAAATTATTTTACTTCTTCCTTTCCAATTTGGATGCCTTCTGTTTCTTTTTCTTGCCTAGTTTCTCTGACTAGAACTTCCACTCGGTGTTGAATAGTAGTGCTGCAACTGGGCATCTTGCCTTGCTCCTGATCTCAGGGAGAAAGCTTTTAGTCTCTCACCGTTGAGTATGATGTTAGCTGCCTGTTGCCCTTTTGATGATGGGCCACTACTAGGGCCCTGGGTGAGGTGGGGGTGGGGGCAACCATTTGCTTTATAGCTCAACAGAAGAAATGAAGGAGAATGACTTATTTCATTTGGGCTGATATAACAAATTACTTTATACCTAGCTTATAAACAGCATAAATATATTTCTCACAGTTCTGGATGCTGGGAAGTCAAAGATCAAGGCACTATCAGATTTGGTGTGTCTGTTGAGGGACCATTTACTGCTTTGTACACGGTTGACTTCTTGCTGTCTTGTTGACATGGCAGAAGGGGTGGGGGCTCTCTCTCGGTCATCTCTTATAAGTGTACTGATCCCATTCCTGAGGGTCCCACCCTCACGACCCAGTTATCCCCCAGAGGCCCTGCTTCCAAACACCATCACACTGGGGATTAGGATTTCAACCTATGAGTTTGGGGGCATGCAACATTTATAGCAGGGAGTCAGATTTGGAGTCTAGAGCACAGAAAATACCCACTAATTAGAAAATACCAATTTCATGGCAGCGCTAATCGCACTGTTAAAATGTCAGCTGAGCTAAAACCCTAATGTTTGCTAAGTTCCTACTATGTTGGAGGCACTTTTATTACCTCATTTGATCCTACAACAGCCCCTGGAGACAGACTTGTATCATCCCCACTCTTATTAGAGGTGAGGGAAGGAAGGGGAGTGAGGGAGGCAATGGGCAGGTATTCAGAGGAAGTTAGGCGTGTGAGGTGTGTTTCCTGAGTTGTAAGCTGAGTCCTTGTTTTCTGTCCAGTAAATTGCCAGGGGGAGAGAGCAAGAGCTGTTCTTCTTTATGGGGTGTAGTGCAACCTCCCTGGGGCTCGAAGGGGTGGAAAGGCTTTTTCAAAGACCCTGCCTGCCTCCCCTCAGACTGTCCTGATGGGTCACTCATTCAGGGGCACTCTGCCCTCAGCAGGACTCAGGGCAGCCGGTCCATCAGGACTGAGAGAGCTTTACTGCACCCTGCAGGTGTGTGTGGGGAGAAGAGGTGGAAGGCTGGCGTGTTGTCGTCGTGATGCTGCTGATGCCTGATTGGCGAGGAGACTTGTGGAGCCAATTCCCTCAAAAGGTTCCAAGAGGGAACTCTTTCTGAGGGTTGGGAGCAAATTCTGGCAGGTCAAGGAAAAGTCCCAAGCCAGGTGACTGTGTCCTGCCCCAAATCCCTGTCCTGTTAACTCAGCAGTAATCAACACTCTAAGGGAGATTAGTTCGATCAAATAACTGCAGCCACAGGTTCCTGGATAATTCATAGCCAAAGTTTAGTTTCTGCCTCAAATTTCTGGGTCACTGGAGCTCTATCAGATCCTACTGAGGACAATGTTATGTGACCCGACTGGCAAGCCTGTATGTCTGCAAGAACGGTGTGGGCGTGATCCTGGAATCGAGTCCCGCCTGGAGGGATCGGCAGTCTGCAGGGAAGTCCTCAGATTTCTGGGTGCTGATCCTGGGTGCTAACCTTCAGCTTGGATGAGACACAGCAGAAGCCGTTGACTGGAGATTCCCGCACGGAAAAGTCCCGGTCAGCCCAGGGCACAGGAAGGCTGCAGTTTTGCTCTCTTTATCCCTTAGGTTGAATTTCCTCTTTCTTTTGCCTTCATTTTCTGCATTTTAGTCAGAAGAGGGGTGTGGGTAAATTTAGTGCCCTGCCCCTTCTGCCCTGCTTGGAGCAGAGCTGGCTGAGTCCCTGCCTGTGCAGGTCCCATTTAGGTTTTCAGTGTATGTCGAATCATCAGGGCACGATGGGACTTCCCTGGCTGCAGATGGCGATAGGGACAAATCCACCAAGAGGGACATCTATTGAAATACAGAGTCCAGCACAAATAATACCCCCGTTATATTACATAAAAATCTTTTATCACAAAATCATAAGCACGTAATTCTGTAACAACAGTATCACACTCTAGCGTGCCATATGACACTTTAGGTTAAATGTTCAACTTGCTGTCTATCTCATGAGAGACATCACGTACCCTACCGACCACATGCAATGGCGTCACTTCCGCTGACTGCTGTTTTTACCACAGACCTAAAAACAAAAAGCCCAGGGCAGAGGGTACCCTGCCTCCTATTCCTCCACACTCAGCAGGTTCCTGATCTCCTTTCAGTTTGGCAAATGTCTGTGTGATCATTCATACAGGATTGAGTTCTGTCTTCAAAGAATTTGAAATCTGCTCCGAACTCTTTTCTCCCCTTATGTCTTTGCTGCTCTGTGCTGCTGCCCGTCCCCATTCCCCACCCATTCCTGTCAGCTGTCACATCTCCCTGTCTCACAGGCTTGAAGCGGGGGAGGCCGCCTTTCCTTCCCCTCTCCTCCATTCTCTGGTCTGCAGAGCCGCCATCCACGCCAGTTCGCCCAGGACAGTCCTGGTTTATGTCTGTTGTCCCAACGTCATTGTCCTGGCTCCTTTCTCACTCTTGAAAGTGTTCAAGTGTGGACAGTAAATGAATGGTCAGCCCATCCACAACCTTTCCGAGGCCAGGCTGTCCTCCCACCCTTCTCTGTGCCTGGCACGTCGCTCCATTCCCACTGCCTGCACTATAGCCACTGCCTTCCCCCTGGTTTCCTCTCTGCCTGTGCCTCTCACTTCCAACTCGTCTGTAGACCACTGCCCTAGTCATTCTCTGAAAACAGTACTCTGTGCTCACTTCAGTGGTTCCTTGCTTCCTGCAGGGCCCAGTTCACACATCTTAGCCTGGCACTCAGAGCCCTTTGCCGCCTGCCTCTACATTGGTCTACAGTCTCCTCTTAGTTTCTTGGCATGAAGTTCATGTCCACTGTTACTGGGTGACACCCTGTCCGCTGACCCTGCCCTTTGACGACTGCCGTGGCTCATAAAGGTCCACTTACCTGGACTCACTATCTGGCAGTTCCTGCGGGGGCAAGTCTCTTACGTGTCCTTCAGGCCCAGGGCTGGTCCCCACCTAGTGAGCACGGCACCTGTGATGAGCCCGTCTCTTGGCACTCGCTCCTCCTCTGGACTTCTTGGCCTAGAGCAATTATCGCCTGCACAATTCATTTGGTGTCTAATCGGTTACTGCCTCATGACTTTTTATATGTCGCTGTCTTGAACTGGAGCTGAAAGTGTTTGCTGTAATCTCACTTTTTCTTCTGACGTGTCTTTCTCCTCCAGGAAATTGCAGGTTTCCTGAGAACGGGGATCCTGTCTTGTCCTTACGGCACCAAGCACCTAGTAGGCATTAGGTAAATACTGCCCAGAAAACCTTAATATGTTTTCAGGTAGGAATTCCAGAACTGGAAGGACCCTTGTAATCCTACATTTCAAACTTTTATTTTGTAGCTGAAACAAAAAATGAAGACAGAGGAGTCCGAAACTTGCCCCAGGGGACCTAGCTAACACGAGTAGCAGCTCTGTTGTCGCGAGTCCAGGGCATATTCCCATCCCTAGGCGGCCTCCCGCAAGGTGACTTTATCTTGTAACTGGATCACAGCCATTTTCGAGGCTGAGCAGGGACTTGGGTCACAGAGGGAAAGATGGGCAGCGAGCCGGGAAGACACCACAGCCTCAGCAAAGTCCTGGAGATGGGAACTTGCTTGGCATAATTTCGGGTGTGGGACAGCAATTAGACCAAGATAGTTCCAAGTAAGAGAGTTGTAGGTAGAGGGATGGAGCAGGGAAGACCTCCAATCTCGTGATTTCAGGTTGTAAGAGGTCCTTCCTGGCTGAGCCTGCCACAGTGCCTTAGAAGAACGTCTCATCTCTCCGCCCACTGTTCAGAAGTATTGGGAGGGGGGCATCGGGGACATCCAGGAGGGCTGGATGAGGACATGGGAAGAGGACATGGGAAGTCCTGTTTAGAGGCAGCTGGGTCACATTTGTTTGGGCCGTAAAGAAATGTGACTTTAGTGGTATATTGGAAAGTGCCACCGGTAGTGCTGTTATATATAGCTTTCAACTTTAATAAGGTGTTGCAAAAGCTATGAAAATACATATAACTAAAAACACATTTCACTGGAAGCTTGATCTCAAATCCCTTTCTACTGCTCCTGTGTGGTACTCTGTGCTGTCAATAGGGCCATTAAAACACAATGGAAAGTGGGTAATTGTGCATTATATGGCTTTTGTTTTCCGTTATGAAATATTGGCATCCGAAAGCGAGTTGGATTATCGGGCGGAGGCCACTGTGGAAGAGGGAGGAGCGGGAGGTTGGGGGGTGAGGACAGAAGGTGGGAGAATGGGAATCGGGCTGCTTCTCCCTGAGTCTTGGCTTTCCTAGCCACAGACCTGGGGGAGGGTGACACCCCCCCTGGCGTGAAGAGACCCTGAGTTGGTAACCCGGGTTAGCAGGGGATTCTTGGTCTGGACAGAAGTGTGAGGCCAGGGCAGGGGTTGCAGCTAAAGAATGTGTCCGAAGGGAGATGAGAGTAAATTAAGTCAGGAAGCAGGCGCTGGGATGGTTTCCCTGGGAAATGGCCGGTGTCTGAGCCCGTGTGCTGATGGCGAGGATTCTGAAACAACACCCTGATGGACGCCCTGACCCAGAGAGCCTGGCAGGGGAGGGTCTGAGGAAGGCGGGGCCTTGGGAAGGTGCCCTTTGCCTGGGGCACCCCTGTTCGACACGTACCAACACCCATAAAATAATAATAGCTGCTCTTTATTGAGTGCGAGGGGCAGGTGCTGACCTACTCTCCCTTACTCGATTCTCACAACAGCCCCCGTTGGTGGATGAAACTGAGGCCAAGTTGGAGATCCGCGCCATACCTCCCCGGTGTCCACCCCTCCCCGTTTGCCAGGCCCACCTGGGAAGGAAGGGCGCCTGGAAGGAAGACACAGGGGGCCATGGCTGTCCTGTTTGTTTGGGGGAATCAGTCCCGCTGACAGGGAAGATCGCGTGAGCTGTCAGGGGCCTGTGGGTTCTGGCATCCAGGGGAAGATTGTCCTGAGGTCACCAGATGGCAGCCCCGGGTCCATACAGGTGACTCCCTTGTGTTGGCGGGACCTAAGAGGCGCCTCCTCTGGGCCGTGCGGTGTTGCAGGGCCTTCCGTGGGGTTTGAGGGATGGCCTGTCTCTCCAGATAGATTACTTTTGGTTTGCTCAGAAGGCATTTATGGCTTTATAAAGCTCTTAAATTGGCTCTTTTCCCCCTTCAAAACATTTCTTCAAGCTTACAAGGCCAGTTTTAGAATAGCAATTACCAGCTCCAATACCCCCCAGCAAACTCACGCTGTGCTGTTGTGTATAAACCGCCCGGGACATTTGTAACACTGCCACACGGATCTGCGAGGCGGAGAGCCCCTGTCTGCAGCAAGGCCCTCTCTCGGCTCTAATTTATGGGCCACATAAAACTCTGTGAAGTTGCCCTGCGTCTTTCTGAGGCAAAGTTGAGGTTTTTTACTGTTTCAAGCTGCTAATTTTTGCCATTTAGAGCCAGCCTTCTGCCCGTGCCAGCGTGCATGTGCGCATACAAGTTGGCCGCTTTAATTTATGTGCCTCTCTCTCTCTATAATGCTCGTAACTTACAAATGTGTGCATAATGTACAGCCAGCTCTTCCTTATTATGAGAGGCTTGGCCGCTTTGTCCTGTGCCTGCAATAACCCGGACCCCTCCCCACCTGCCTCAGACTCTGAGAGGAAGCTCTGCTGCAGAGACAGAAGGTGGCCTGGGAACAGGAGCAGGCAGGAATTCACCCCGCAGTCCCACCCCGTGCCCTTTCCTGTGAGGTGAGGGCTGAACAAGAGGCAGCGCTGTGGTGCAGAGTGGGACGTTCAGAGCTGGGGGCTGTGGCCTAAGGCCACCATGGAGTGTGTTCCAGATGTGCTGTTTTTCCTAAGCCTCAGTTTCCTCATTTGCGGGGTAGGGGTAGGACCCCTTGGGGTGTGGTGAGCACGAAGTGTACTAATGACTCTGCAGGCCCTCCGTAAGCCAAGGCAATAACCGAGGGCTGGATGCCCACTATTCCAGGCTCTAAGCTGCTGGCGGCCCCAAGGCTGGAAACATGGAGAGCAGTGCAGTGTCTCAGGGCTTCTCAGTCGGGTGGATGTACCTCTGGATGCACCTCCGAGGGCTCCAGTGAGCTCGGAGCAGAGAGCAGACAGCTGTGCACACTCAGCTCCTCCGCTCCCCCCAGGGTTCTATGGTCCCTGAGGAGAGCTGCTGGCCACTCCAGCCCCGCCCCAGGCCACTCCCACTCCCAGCCTTCCTTGGGAGCAGTCATCCTCCCCTGGTCCTGGCGGATGCTTCTTATCAGGAGGTGACCCAGGCGGGTTCTCAGTCCTGTGTCCCCACAGGAGGGGCCTCACTGTACAGCAGGGGACTCAGCCTCTTGCTGCCCCCCCCACCCGCCCACTGTTCTCCCCTTTCCCAAGGTTGGCATTATACTGGATGACAGAAAGGGGGTCTTTAGGCCCACTTTGGGGTTTCAGTGAGTCCTTCAATCAGTGGACCCCCAGTCCTACTCTTCCTTCAATGTCCCCTGGGGCCTTGCTCCTCTTCCCCCCTGCTTCACTAATACAAACTCCGTGAATTTAAAACAGGCTAATTCAACACATACTCAGTGAGGAGAAAGGTCCCATCACCAGGGAGCATCTACTGTGTGCTGGGCAGTGTGGTCCCCACTGGGTGGGGGGAACCCTCCTGTGGGGACACAGGACCTGCCTGCCTCTGGACACTTTGTGTGCTCCAGATCATTTAAGTCTCACCATGACCTCTACCAGAGATAATAACTAAAACGTATTCAGCATTTACTACATGCCAGGCATCGTTCTGAGCTCTTCTCATGAATTCACTGCTCACAATGCTTCTGTGAGCTAGGCACTATCTTCTTTTATAGTATAGATAATAAAATGAAGGCACAGAGAGGTTAAGGCACTTGCCAAAAGTCACACAGCTAGTAATTTGGGAAGATAACATTAGCACCCTGGAAGTCTGGTTCTGAGCCTGAACTCTTAGAAACTGCACAAGAAATATTGCTTTTGCAAGGGAGATGTTATCCCATTTTATACATGTAAAAACTGATATTCAGAGAGTAAATAACTTGCTTAGTAACACAGAACTAGGCTGGGAGAATTCTTCTGCTGGGGATTCTTCTTAATAATAAATAACTGCCTCAGAGTCCTTTCCTGCCCAAACTCTGATGGGGCAACAGCAAGGGAGTCATTGGGGAAGAGCGTACACTCCCAGGGGCCCTGGCGGTTATAAAGTTGGGGTCAGTGGGGCAGCTGGGGCTGTTCAGGCAGCAAGTGCCTTTGCAGAGAGCTGGTGGGACCCCTGGAAAGGGCCATGGGAGTCTCTGCATGGGTCCTCTTCGCTCCCGCCCCTGCTGCCCTGTGCACAGCCAGCTCTGTGGGCTGCTCCACAGCCAAGGGCCACAGATGGCAGGCTCTGGGAAGCCTGGCTGTTGCTTTCCTACAAACTTCATTGACCTTGCAGGACCCATGGAGGACTTTCCAGGGAAGCAGCCGGTTCTTTATTTAGACCTCAGAGGCAGGCTTGTGCTGGAGAGATGCTTGGGAGACTGAGCTCTCTCTGGGTCTCTGTCTGCCAGGGCTTGTTCTCAAGTCTACTGATCAGAAAAGCAGAGAGATGAGCTGTGTCAGGGTGCAGAGTGGAGCCCCCATCTGGAGGCCTCTCAGTGTTCCATCCTTGCTTCTCCTGCAGAGTTCAAAGAATTTGGGGTCTGGAATCCTATTCCCTCCCATTGGCTTTTATGATGCAAAGAGCAGATCGGCAGAGGAGGGCTGGGGACACTCCCCCTGCGCCAGCCTTTCTACCTTAGGCTTCCTCTTTGTTTGGCTGCATGAGAGGGGTAAGAAGGAGGGGCAGTGGGTGGGAACCTTTGTCCCTTTAAAGCCTGCTTTTGGGGTTTCCTTCACTATACTCGTTCCTGCCCATAGCAGCCCGGTCATGCTAGTGTTGAGGTAACTTTTCTTTCAGCACAGGTGACCTTGGGGGACAGTCTTCTCCCTGCAGAGCAAATTCATCAATGCAGGTTCATTTTTAACTTCCTTGGAGTCTCTCGGGCCTGTGACAGGGGACTGCTCTCAGATGACCTTTAGTCCTAGCCCTGCAGACCTGACCCCCGGCTTCTCTGACCCTGGGGCGTCCCCACTGCCACCCCTCCTCCCCTCCCCGTTCCATTCTTTCCGGTTCCTTGGCAGATCCTCCTCTCCCTACCTTCCTTTCTTTCCCCTTCTCACTGGTGGTTGTCAGAGTCCCCACTCCAGGCTCTCTGCTCACCCCAGTTGGCACCTGCCGGCACTTCTGCCCGGCCGACCAGCCCCAGCCAACCAGCTCCAGCTGCTCCGGACTTCTCCACTCAATGCGTGCATTTTGGAGCTTCTGTTCTGCTCCAAAGGGGCTGAAGTGCTTGGGTTCCAGTGGTGCCCAGGCTGCTCCCACCACCTCTGCGCACCCCCTTCTTATCGCAGAACCTCCTCCATTCTCACCTTCACTCACTGCCAGGCGCCTCGGCGGCTCCACGCACACATTCAGTGCAAACGTAATTTGGTCCAAACCAGAAGTTTAATCAGCTTTTGCAAAGAAAACAATACAGTGTATGTCACTGTCCCAGATCACTGACTTGGGGCTCCTCGGCTGCTTAAAAATTACTGGTCTCTTCTTGCTTCCCTCCAGACCTGGTAAGACAGGCTTAACATCCACTCACCAAGGGAATCAGGGGCATGAATCCAACCAGCTGAGGCACAGTCCCAGTTCAGCACTGGATGCTGGGGCAGGCAGCCCACCTCTCCGTGGCTCAGCCTTCCCAGGACACTGATGTTTTGGGGGCCAGAGATGAGGAGCGCACTTTGTATGCCATTTAGTGCACATTGGGTCCTGGGTGAGGGCCTCCTGCCTCCCAAGCGCTGACCCAGGCTGGGCCAGAGGACCCTCCTGCCAAGGTAGTTCGTTCTCCATCGTCACCATCTTCAGTCACCCCAGGAAATAAGGCAAAGGGATGAGCAGAGATTCTCTTTCAAGTGTTGGAGGCCAGGGAGGGAAGAGAAGTCCCGGACCAACTTGATCTCTTCTGCCTTCAACTTAGTCTGTGCCATCCCGACCTGCCCCGTTTCCCTGAAGAGCTACAGGATTCGTCAATGTACTTGAGCTGAAAACCAGGGATCATCCTTGACTTTGGTCTGCCCCTTACAGCTACGTGTCCTAGTCCCATGTCCAGTCAATGCCACCTTTTATATAAGCTAAGTCTTGGCCTTGTGCACATCTCTCTATTCCCCGTGTCATGCCCTTGGTCCACACCTGTCACCGCTCACCTGGCCCTCTGCGGCACCTGCAGCTGTTTTCTGCTGGCCCCTTGTCCCCAGCTCCTCTCTCCACCGACCCCAGAGGGATCTTTCAGACCCCGGGTTCTTCATCCCAGGCCATTGCAGTTCGCTGTCATATGTTTATCAGTGTGATCTGGTGTTTTATATTTGACTCACCTGTTCAACCTTCCCCAGGAGGTCAGGGACAGTGTCTGGTTGGTCACCATTGCATCCTCTGTATCCTCGGTGAGCACCTATTGAGCAAAGTAATGGGTGGGTGAACCAGCGGACACTGATTGTCCTGCTCTGTCTTCCAGAGGAATGTGCACCCACCTGGGAAGGAAGTCTGTGTCCCTTGTTCGCGACGTGTCCCTAGGGCTGAGGACCCTGACATGTGGAGTGGCTCAGTGAAGCTTCCCCAGTGCACTGAGAGTCTGAGGTAGAAGGCTTGGCTGCACTCATGTACTTCAGACCACAGGCCTCGATTCAGCCCAGGGTCACCTTCTCTGTGGCATCATCTCATCCTGTCTCTTTGTGGGCCTCTCAGAGCCTGGTTTCCATGAAAGCCTTCTGATCTGAGAGCTTAGGTTGGGCCAAAGAGGTGGGTCCTCTTTGCCATGTCCTGGTTAGTTTTTTTTAATCTTCAATGGAAGATATGTTTTGTTTTTTTTTGCATTTTAAATATATTTTATTGATTATGCCATTACAGTTGTCCCATTTCCCCCCTTCACTCCCCTCCACCCTGTACAACCCCTCCCTCCACTCTTCCTCTTTAGTTCATGTCCATGTGTCATAAGTTCTTTAGCTTCTACATTTCCCATACTATTCTTGCCCTCACCCCGGTCTATTTTCTACCTACCATCTGTGCTACTTATTCTCTGTACCTTTTCCCCCCTTCTCCTCCTCCCACTCCCCTATTGCTAACCCTCCATGTGATCTCCAGTTCTATGGCTCCGCTCCTGATCTAGCTGTCTGCTTAGTTTGCTTTTGTTTTAGGTGTGGTTGTTCATAACTGTGAGTTTACTCTCCTTTCACTGTTCATATTTTTTATCTTCTTTTTCTTAGATAAGTCCCTTTAACATTTCATATAATAAGGACTTGGTGATAATGAACTCCTTGAACTTGACCTTATTTGAGAAGTGTTTTATATGTCTTCCCATTCTAAATGAAAGCTTTGCTGGATAGAGCAATCTTGGATGTAGGTCTTTGGATTTCATGACTTGGAATACTTCTTTCCAGCCCCTTCTTGCCTGTAAGGTCTCTTTTGAGAAATCAGCTGACAGTGTGATGGGAAGTCCTTTGTGACTGTCTCCTTATCTCTTGCTGCTTCTAGAATTCTCTCCTTCATTTTCATCTTGGCTAATGTAATTATGATGTGCCTTGGTGTGTTCCTCCTTGGGTCCAACTTCTTTGGGATTCTCTGAGCTTCCTGGACTTCCTGGAAGTGTATTTCCTTTGCCAGATTGGGGAAGTTCTCCTTTATTATTTGTTAAAATAAATTTTCCACTTGTTGCTCTTCCTCTTCCCCTTGTGGTACCCCTATAATTCAGATGTTGGAATGTTTAAAGATGTCCTGGAGGTTCCTAAGCCTTTCCTCATTTTTTTGAATTCTTGTTTCTTCATTCTTTTCTGTTTGGTTGTTTCTTCCTTCTGGTCTACTCCATTGATTTGAGTCCCAGTTTCCTTTCCATCACTATTGGTTCCCTGTGCATTTTGTTTCATTTCACTTAGTGTAGCCTTTATTTTTTCATCTAATTTGTGACTAAAATCAACCAGTTCTGTGAGCATCCTGATCACCAATGTTTTGAACTGTGTATCTGATAGGTTGTCTATCTCTTTGTCGCTTAAAAGTATTGGCTCTGGGGCTTTGAGTTGTTCTGCTTGAGCTATAATGTTTTGGTCTGTTCACACCTGTTACATATAAGGGGCGAAAGCTTAGGTATTCCCTGGGGCGGGTCAACCCAGTTGGTGGGTTGTGACTGGGGGCAGGGTCAGAGAGAGAGTGATGGCGTTTGTTCTGCTCTCTCGGATTGTGGTCCCCTCTGCCGCTTCCCACAAACAAATTGGGCCCTTCTGGTGCTGGTTCCTGGATGTGTGGTCTTGTGTACGTTCTAGGACCCTGTGGGTCTCTCCAGCGAACTCTCCTGTGAGACTGGGAGCTTCTCCTGGCACGTTGACCCCTGAAAGTTTTTTCAATCGATGCTTTTAGGCTTTAATTCCCGGTGCTGGGGCCCTGGGTTGCACGGTCTGTCTCACTGCTAGTTTTTTCACCTGGTTTATCTGCATGTGACTGTGTGACCATGGTCAGTCAGCTGCCTTGTGCCCTCTCTGGGTCTGCCCATTGCCACCCCATACCTGGGATCTGCCAACCACTGCCTGTGCACCTGGGTCGGTCTGGCAGCCACCGCTTTTTCCTGCCATGACCCCACTCCACCAGCCACCAACTCAGCCCCTCTTCCCTGTCTGGATGAATGGTTCGTTGTTGTCGGACTTTCGTATAATTCAATTTTCTGTCTGTTTTTGTTGTGTTTTTGTTTCTAAATCTTTGTTGTCCTTAATTTTTGTTGTGCAAGAAGGTATAGTGTTTCCCCCTACGTCTCCATCTTGTCTGGAAGTCCTTGGAAGATATGTTTTAATTGATTTGAGAGAGCTAGGAAGGGGAGAGAGAGACACACAGAAACATCGATATGAGAGAGAAACATGTTATCAGTTGCCTCCTGTACTTGCCTGAATCAGGACTGAACCTGTAACCCAGCTATCTTCCCTGACTGGAAATCGGACCTGCAACATTTTGCATTTTGGTGTAGGACAACGAGCCAACCAACTGAGCCACCTGGCCAGGGCCGTCCTTGGTTAGGTTTGGGAGATGGGGGAGGTGGGCTGGGGCACATCCTTTGGACTCATGATCTCTTGGGAGCTCCTCTGAAGGTGCACCCAGGGCAGCTAAAATCATCCCCAGGTACTGCTTTCTTTCTTGGTAGAAAAAAAGCAGCACCCCACTGCCCCCTGCCAACATCAAAGTTCTGGGGACTCCCAGAAAAGAAAAATGTTCCTGAGGCCTGGCCACAGAAGAGAGGGCAAAGCCTCGGAGAGAAGGAGATGGTGCATGGCGGTACGTGACAGGCCTGTCTCAGTCCCTCTCTGTGCACAGTGCCCACCTGTGAGAGGGAGACTAAAGCACCGGTGTGGCTGCCAGCTAAAGACTCTCAGGGAGACTCGCAAGGACAGGGAGTGTGGCAGGTGGGAAACAGTGATTTTTCAGCTCACTCACCAGGAAAGTCCCAGATTCAGCTGCCTCCCTTTCTCCCATCTTAGTGGCCCAGTGGGTCACATTTTTCCAACTCACTCCCTCTGAGGTTTTCTTCCAGGGCCTTCTCGGGGGCCTTCCTGGCTCCCTTGTCTTTCTCTCCCAGCCTGTAGGCATTTCTTCCAGAGCCAGGCTAGCTGGGCTGTTGCTTGGGGCTGGGGAATCGTGTTTGTGGGGTGGTGGGCCCGGCCAGGAGGCAGGGGGTCTCGAGCTGCCTTGTGGCTGCTCTGCAGGGTCTGGCAGAACCCCAGCCTCTGGCTGTGACATACAGCCCCCATCACAAAACCAGACAGAATTAAGCCTTTTGTTTCCTGTTTGCTGGGCCGGCTTAAAGAAAACACAGAGGGTCCGTGCGGCTGGGGCTCCCAACAAGACAGCCTTTGTATTCATTTAATTAATCAGTTAGCTGAGGGGAAGGAGAAGAGGGAAGTTCACGTTATAAATACATGTTTTTCTTTGGCTCTTTCTCCCCCAAAGACAGGGCCCGAATGGCATCCCCGAGAGAGCCCCCATCTCACCCCAGACATGCTGGGGGCCAGGGGCCTGCCGGGCTGCAGCTGTGACCCTCCCCTGCCCCTGCTGCTCTGGAGCATTTGCCCTGATTTCCCTGGGTCCTGGGGTAATGTTAAATGCTGATGGGGGGTAGGGGCAGTGGCAGGGGGTGGGGAGCCATGAGGCTCTGGACCCCATTTCCTTCCTCCTCTCACGTCCCTCCAAACGCCATGGATGAGGTAACTGAACTGCCGTGTGCAGAAATGTCTGTCCCCAAAGAGGCTTGGTGGCTCTGCAGGTGTACCATGGAGACGGCCTCACCGAGGTGCAGGGTGGTCTTCCTGCGTCCTGCAGATCCCTGCCGCTGCCCAGGGAGGGGCTGCTCTGCTATTCGCAGGACTGCCCAGCAGACAAAGCTCTTAGCCCCTCACTCTCAGGGAACAAACACCAAAGCCCCCCAGGGCCTTCCATCCATCCATCCCTCCCTCCCGTGTGAGCCTTCTGAGGTGCAGGGCGAAGGAAGCAGTGCTCTGGGGCACTGGGGGAGGCTCCAGTTGAGGGGTGGAGTCCTCTTGGACAGACACCCTCCGCTCCCTGCCGCCCCACAGAGCCTGTGGTTTGTTTGGTCAAGCTTCCTGTGATGGTGCTGTTGAAACTGTAGTAGATATTCTTTGTTTTTAGAGATGGGCATATTCACTCACTGTTCTCTTGCCGCCTTCTCCAGCTGCCAGGTGTTTTTAGAGTCTAAAAACCTTCCACTGAGAGGTCAAATATTTGCAACCCCTAAGTGCATGCCTTCATGCCAGGACTTCGCCAGGGTCAGTTTTCCTCTCTGTGTGCTTCGTCTTGTCTCAGCTAAATGCTCTGGTGTCTGGTAACTATGATGCTTGGCCTCCTGGACGCGCTGCCCCCCAAATCCCTGCTCCAGCCCAGAGGGAGGGGGTCCAAGGCTTGGGCCTCATGTCTGGCCTCTAAATGTTTAACTTGTCACCCCCTCAGGGTAAATCAGTTGGTTAGACTATGATCCTGGTACGCTGAGGTTGCGGATTCAATCCCCAGTCAGGGTACGTACAAGAATCAGTCAATGAGTGCATTAATAAATAGAATAACACATTGATGTTTCTCCCTCTCTCTCTCTTCCTCTCTCTCAGTAAATAAAATTTAAAAAATATATTTACCTTGTCTCATGGGGCATCAGGCCAGTACTCAGCCGGGGTGCTACCCTCACGTGTGGTGTGAGGCCCCTGCTTCCCACCCACCGAGCCCAGCTTTGGGTGGGCGGAGGGTGGCTTTTCAGTGGAAGGGGACGTGGCAGAGCTGGTACAATGTCCCGTGGGGACAAGACTGCAAGGCCTCAGTCCCCTCCCCCACCCCTGCCGAGGATTTCCATCCCCTCAGTCACTGAGACAGGCCTACGGTTTCAGGCCACAAATCCCAAAACCCTCACTCTAAGGTTTTGGGGTACACAGTCAAGACTGAGACCTGAATGGGGTGATCCTTTGCTTAGTTCACCAGCAAAATGCCAGGAGCCATGTGTGACTTGAGCTAGCAAACTTCCACGTAAAGTGAGTGGGCAGTGGACTGGGGCTTGTGTCCGGGTGAGTCCTGAAGCAAGAAAACCACGCAGGGCTCCAGAAGCTCTGTGTCACCTCTGGAGCTACCTCATGTCGGCCTTTTTCTTCCCCAGTTTTCTTTCCCCAAGCCAGTGTCTCGCCTCCACTTTCTGTAGGAAAAGCACCACCCTCTGGAGTTCCTCTGCCCAGAACGTGGGCCTCAGGTTCAGGAAAATAAGAGTCCATGCTGCCCTTTGCTTGGGGCCCCTGAAACTGCTTTTTACCAGAGAGCCATGGGCCAGGGGTTGGCAGGGACAGAGGTCAGACCCTCGAGAGGAAATCTCATTATCAACATTGTTTGAATCGTAGAGATTCTGGAGCTGGAAAGGATCTTGCGATCAGCTGCACCAAAGAGGAAGCAAGACCTACTCCTCTCTACAAAGGGAAGTCTAGTTCATGGTAGGATGGTGGGTGGGGTTGGTGGGGGTCTAGTTTTGGTCCAGGATGTAGCCAGGGTCACTGGGTGTTAGATGTCCAGGGAGAAGGGGCTGCTTAAGTCATGTTTCTTGGAGGCTAATGTGTAAATGAGTCGCTTGGGCATCTTGTTAAAATGCAGATTCTGAGTCAGTAGGTCTGAGTGGGGCTGATTCGCATTAACAGGCTCCCAGGGGCTGTTGATGCAGCCGGCGTGAGGTCCACCCCGGCGTAAGGGGTGCCTGCCAAAAGCAAGTTCATGGGCCTGCGGCTCAAGCTGCTGCTTTATCCCATTCACAGGTGACTAACTCATCCCAGTTTGCATGGGAACTCCCCAGTTTTATCCATGAAAGCCCCCAGGATGGTTGAGTACTCAATGGCTCTCGAATCAGCTATGGAAGAATTAATGTGACGTGGGCTCCTGCGTCTAGTGGGCTGGGCTGGCGGCTCCTTGACTGAGGGTAGAGTGACATTTGGAGCTCTTTTAAATACTTTGCGACTCCTGTTTCTGAATCAAGAATTTTAGTTCTACATTTGATGATGTCCAAGGAAAAATTTATTGCAAAGCCCGCAGGTGACTCCTCCTGGAGAGAGGATGGACTTTGAGCCCCGGGTGCATTGCTGCTCTGCGCAGCCCCTCCTTCAAAGTCAGGGTCTTGCCCTCTTCTCCCTTGGCATGCCCTGCCCCGGACTCAGCTTCCCCAGGCTGCATTAAACTGAACCACCACACCTTTAACAGGTACTTGCAATGTACAAGACATTTAGGAAGACAGAACTGCAAGTGAGACCTAGCCCCTAACTGCCAGCCTAAAGAACTGTGGCCACTGACTGGGGAGGTGATTTGTGAAAAGACAAGCGACATTACAAGCGTTAAATAATAGTGAGGATTACAGTGCAAGAGTTGTCGTCACCAAATGGAACAGGTCTAATTAATTACTAAATGACTGGCACAGATTCTCTGTGCTGAGGGGACTCAGAAGAAGTGGCTGGGCACCGGGGCGATCGGGAATGACTGGGCCAGGGCCCTGCTGGGGTGGGACAGAGGCAGTTGAGGGGGTAGAGCGAATACGTATGAAACATACTGCGTCCTGGCACTCTGTGCTCTGCAGATATGGAGGCCAGTGAGCCCTAACCCCACCCCTGGGGGGTCTGCAATGTGTGCGTGTGGGGGAATCTGCAAAGGAAACTTCAAGGGCGGGAGCACCAGAGGGACACCCAATTCAGGTGGTTGCTGTCGGGAGGTTGGAAGGAACTGTTCCTTGTGACATCTAAGCTGACTTGTGTAGAAAATGGTCCAAAATGTGGCCCAATGCGGGCATGAAAGAGTTAAGCAAAGAGATTCCCCTGCACAGGGGCATGCATACATGGCCCAGCATGGTGTGCATGCACAATACAAGCAGTTGAGGATTTGGGAGCACAAGGCACTGTCCATAGAATAGCAGGAGGTGAGGGAAAAGGGGCATGGCCAGGTCGTGGCGAGCCTTGCTGGACTGGTGTCTAAGAAGTGTGGTTTTTATACAGCCAGTGCGGAGCCTTCGAAGAGACAGAACGAAATTGGGGCTGCGAAGCAGGTGCAGGGGCCGGGTGTCCTGCTCTGGCATTTGTTTCTGTGTGACCTTGGGTGAGTGAAAGTCCCTTGGTGCCTCAATATTTTATTCTGCAAAAAAGGTGTAAACATAGTACTTATCTCGCTGAGCTGTTGTGAGGACTGAGCTAATCAGCATAAAGCACCAGGAGCAATTTTGGAGCAAAGAGGGTGCTCCGTAAATTGTATTCATTATTAGCAGGAAGGGATTTTAGGCCAGTGAACACCTTGGACAGATTCGTGTTTCAGGAAGATCCAGTTGGAGGTGCTGAGGAGCCAGACTAACACGGGTTAAGACCAGATAGATGCCGGGAAGCCAGTTAGAAACCCACTGCTGAACTGTAGGCAGGCCACGGCGAGGGCTGAACTGAGGCAGTGGTGCTGTGGGTGCAGAGGAGGGGCAAGATTGGAGAGCTTTGAGAGCATAAGGGAAAGGAAGGACCCCGTGGAGACCTAAGATTTCACCTGTGTACTGGGTGGATGGTAGTTTCAACGACTGTTATGGAAAGAGGAAGAGGAATGGGTATTGTGGGCCCTTCCTACCTCCCTTCTTCCCTCCCTCCCTCCCTCCCTTCCTTTTTTTTTTTTTAAAGGAAAAAAGCATACCAAGTTTCAATATCTATGGGACATTGAGTTGGAGATGAGGAGCTGTCTGTCAGGAAATTAAATGTACCTGCCAAAGGACATGGCTGGAGATAGACGTGTGGGAGCCACTGGTCCATGCATGAGATCGCTCAGGAGAAGAGGGTACAGGAGTAGAGCAGTTCGCAAAAACGGATTCCAGAGGACCACAGCATTCAAGCAAGGGAGACAGAGCACTCCCCCCAAAAAGACACAAGGGTGGGAGGAGAATATGGGAAGGGTGGAAAGAAGCAGAAAGCTTTGCGATAGAGAACGAGACCTCTGTGTCAGGTACAACAGTAACAACAACAGCAAATCTGGTAAGACAGGCCAGCCCTGGCTGGTGTGGCTCAGTGGACTGAGCACTGGCCTGTGAACTGAAAGGTCTCTCTCTGGTTCTTTTCCCAGTCAGGGCACATGCCTGGATTGCAGGACAGGTCCCTGGTTGGGGCATGCAACGATGTTTCTCTTGCACATCATGTTTCTCTCCATCTCTGTTTTCCTCCCTTCCCCTATCTCTAAAAATGAATAAAATCTTCTAAAAAAGAAACAGATTGGAGGCATGGCTGGTTGTCAGCCTTACTTGTCCAAAGGACATATGGATGGGGGAGGAGCAAAACCTCCATTTGGTGCTTAGAGTGGAAACCCCCGGAGAGATATAGTTTAGTCATTCACTTTTTTATTTAGCAAATAGTTATTGCACAGCTACTGTGGACTTAGAAGGGGGTTGAACATACTTCCGTGGTGAACGAGTCAGATACAGGAGAGTGGACAAGACATGAGCAGCTGTGCCACAGACGGTGAGGATCACAGATGACACGTGGTGAGTTGGGTGAGGACACGAACTGCGCTCTGGGGTTGCCAGGGAGTGCTTCATGGGGAAGAGGGCATGGAGCTGGGCGTGGAGGAAGCATAGGGTTCGAATAGGCAGTGGTGGGAGACAGGCACTCTGATGGACA
Source organism: Artibeus jamaicensis (assembly GCF_021234435.1). Taxonomy (NCBI): domain Eukaryota; kingdom Metazoa; phylum Chordata; class Mammalia; order Chiroptera; family Phyllostomidae; genus Artibeus; species Artibeus jamaicensis. The sequence goes on along the minus strand of NW_026522052.1, from coordinate 10,530,437 downwards.
GATGGGATATGCCAAGGCGCCCGGTCGCCCCAGTGTGGAGCCGAGTCATGGAAGGAGAACTACTCTGACTTCTTGGGGTGGGGGAGTGGCACAGAGGTAGATTGTCCATTAGGACTGGAGGTCAGGTTGGAGCTGCATTTTGAAGGCTCCCACACCAGGCGTAGGAATCTGCGCTTTGTTCTCTTGGACTCGGGAGCCAGAATAGGTTTTCGACAGAAGGAGCAACAAGAGGAGACTTTGTGTTATGGGAAGGTCTCGCTGACACCAGCGTGTAGGGAGGATCAGAGCAGAGATCGGCGACTCAGGAGACAGCTGTGACCGCCAGAGAGTGTAAGTGAAAAAGGAAGCAGCAAGCGCGTGCACAGTGGGGAAGGAGAAGGTCACCAGGGAAGTACATGTCGGGGTTGGACCTGTCAGGGTTAGGGCTTAAACTGCGCCCTGTGGAACTGTGTCAGTCTGGGTTGGTTGAGGGGTGAAGTGAAATTGGGGGCATGGTGAGGGAGACATCAGCAAGGATTCCAAGGATCCTGCAGCTCGGATGGCCAATTAGAAGGGAAGTGGCACCGTCAGCAGAAATAGTGAAGACAAGCTGTTTCTATGTCCAGTGCAGCTTCATGGTCCTGAGCAGTGTGTGAAGAGTGGTCCTTTGGCAGGCCCAAAGCATGGGATGCTGGGTAAACTGACTGGTGTGTTTGCTTCTTGGCCATCTGCCGGTCCCCACAAGCTGAGAGGGTGTCTCCCTCTCATCATTTTCCTAAGGAGCAGACTCTCATATGCCTTTGCAGGAGAGGAAGGAAAGAGGATCTGCGTGCAGCAGTTTTTTAAGATTGAGGGCAAGTTCTGAACCCATGTAACCTGCCCTGCTGGTTTTGTGGGTGTGATCAGCATTGACAAGACCAGAGAGGTTTCATCTGATCTCTGACACCAACAGTTGCCTTGCTGTTCATCGTACCCCACCTGAGGAGGCCAAGGACAAGTTGTGCGCAGTGAGGAAGATCCTTGTGGGCACAAAAGGAATCCCTCACCTGGTGATTCCTAAGGCTTGACCACCTGCTCTCTGGATCCCCTCATCTCGGTGAATGGTACCCTTCCAGTTGATTTGGGCCCTGGCAAAACTAATGACCTCATCGAGTCCGGCACTGGTAGCCTGTGTATGGTGACCGGAGGTGCTGACCTGGGAAGAGCTGGCGTGACCACCAGCAGAGAGAGATGCCCTGGTTCTTTTGATGTAGCTCATGTGACAGACGCCAATTTCAATGGCTTTACCACACAGCTCTCCAGCATTTTTGTTATCAGCAAAGGCAGCAAACCCTGGGTTTCCCTTCCCTGTGGAAAGGGTAGCCACCTCGCCATTGCTGAAGAGAGAGGAGAGAGACTGGCTGCCAACCAGAGCAGTGGGTGAAATGAGCAAAGTCACTCATTTCATCACCTTTGGCACTGGTAGCCTTTGAGTGGTGACTGGAGGTGCTGACCTGAGGACAATGACCTCATTTCGCACAGAGAGAGCCACCCTGGAGCGCTCAGCCACTGCGGAACACTCAGCCACCGTAAGGGCGGTGCCACTACAGTCGTGGGGTGACAGCCAGGTTTAGGGGCTAGGAGAGAAGGGGATGCGAGTTCATGGCTGCTGTGAGCACAGATCTCTTAAGAGAGAGGTGAGAGGGATATCATTTCAGAAGGTTAAGAAAATAACTTAAAGACTAAATAATTCTTTATATTCATATTATAATTAATAAAATACTTCAAGTCCATTAGTTTACCTAATCTCACCATGTTTAAGGGAGTCGGGTAGGGGCTGGTGAGCAGTGGGTCCTGGAAGGATCCCAGGACAGTGGTGCTCCTTGGATCTGGGCCTCTGGGCTGGGCTCTTCCCCGAGCTCTCATGCCTAAGGGGCGGGGAGAGGTTGCATGTTTGTAGGTCAAGGTTGGGAGGCTGAAGATACAGGAATGCATCCTCACTGTGGATGGGTGCGTGCAGATGGAGAGTCAGAGCCCAGGTGGGACCAGCTGGGAGAGGGGAAGGGGGCTCTGCTTTTGAGGTGGGAGGGAAGGAGGAGGAGGAGGTGAGAGGTCCAGCCTGCTGAAGAAGACAGGAAGGACGTCAGGGAAACTCCGGAGACACAGGGCCCAGCCACACTGAAAACACCCGAATGGAAAAGCCGAGGACATCTGTAAAGTCACATGCCCACAGCACAGAAATGACCCAAGCTGGTCTGGAGAGGAAAGGTGCACCCAAAGCTCTGGGCTGCAAGGTGAGGTCAGAGCCACCTTTGTTGTGAATAAACAAAGGGGCCAAGAACCCTCTCTTGAGGCCCTGACAGAAATCTTGAAGGCAGAGAGCATGCCTCATGCACCCTCACATCCTGCCCCCTGCCTTCTCTGCCCCGCCCTCACCCCCACTTGGTCTCGGCTCATGTTCTGGGCAGTTCTCTTCTTAATCTAGCAGCAGAAGGACCGATTAGCTCCCGCTCAGAATCAGGGTGGTTCAGGGTGAGGCAAGGTGGTAGAGGTGGTGAGGGCTGGGGGATTGGACCTGACCCTGAACAGGCTTTCCCTCTGGAGGCAGGAGAATGAAGATACACGACAGAGGTTCTGCCAAAGCCTGGCTGGAGAACAGAGGGCCGGTTTCTTGCACAGAGAGAGACCCCACAGAGGCGACCTTTCCTTCTGAGTTTGTGCCTTTGATCTGGGCATCAGGAAGCTCTGTCCCATGGACCCTGTGGTACTTCCTGGTCACTTACTGGCAGTCCCGAACTCTGCTTCCTCTCCAGCCTCAGTGGCTGGAATTCTAGGAATCTGCCCTCCTCACTTCGGGAGGTCCTCTAGTCCTGGTGGTGGCAGTCCTTTAGGGAAGGAACCCACGCAGTTCTTGTTCTAAGACCAAAGTCTGCATTCAGGGTACAGGAAGGCCACGACGCCTCCCAGCTTCCTGCATTGCCCTTGTGCCAGCATGACCTCTGACCTGTGTGTCCCAAGTCAGGCACAGGCGCAGAGTTGGGGGACCCACAGCCACAGGCACACACATAGATGGGGCCACCTGCAGGTGGGACTCGTGGGGGATGGGCTCTTCAGTGCAGGGACCTCAGGGTGCAGTCTCTAGCTGTGGTGTTCTCCTGCTAAGGGTGACTCACTGTCCAGTTTGCCTGGGACAAAGGGGTTTCCTGGGACACAGGGCCTTCAGTGCAGAAAGTCTCAGAGAAACTGGGACGAGGTGGTTACTCTGTCTTCCTTCCACTTCCGAAATTGTACTGAGGTCAGGACCTCTGGGGTGTGCCTGGTACAGCCTGCTTCTCCTCTGGGGCGGCACACCGACACACAGGCAAAGGACTAGACCCTTCATCACTGGGTAAGGGAGAGGCCTGGGGTTGGTTCCCCTTTGTCACTTCCTTGCTGAGCAAGTTTGGGTGACTTACTTTCAATTTCTGAGCCCTGGTTTCATTATCTGGGGTAAGGGATGATAAAACCCATCTCACAGGCTGGGAGGCCCACACGAGGCCATGTTAGTAGGTCAGGGGCACAGCGTGGTGCTGGTGATGCTGGGCAAGAGACAGTCGATCTCCCTGGCTCCCCCTCCCCCTTCTTCCTGGCACTGGAGTGAGAGCCGTGCTACAGGTGGAGGGGGTGAGGCCGATGGTGAGCAGGAACAGTTCGCTCTGTGTCGACGTGACACACTTGGAAATCAACGAGATGTGCTGCTCTCATTTGCCATCTTCTTCCTTGGATTAAACAAGGCTTTCTCAGTCTGCAGTGTTCCCTGACTGAGGGGAAGCGCCTTTTTTATTTATTTGTCCATCCTTCCATCCATCCTTCCATCCGCCCTTCCATCCAACAGAAACACAGCACTGTGCATCAGGTACTGCTCTGTGTGCTGGGATCGACTGTCAGCACAGATTTCCTGCCCTCATGAAGCTTACATCCTGGCAGGGGAGACACGTGATCAACATCTAGGTCATTTAATGCAAAGCAGTAATGACTACTCAGAAGGAAAAATGAAGCAGGTTAAGAGGGTAGAGAGTGGGAGGGGTGGTGGGCAACATGCTACTGGGGTGGTTAGGGAAGGCTTCTCTGAGGGGTGACATCTGAGCTGAGGCCTGCAAGAATGCAGCCAGGATCTTGGGGCCTGTTGTCTCCTGGTCCTGGAGCTCCCAGCTCAGCCCAGCTGCCCCAGGGTGGAGTCAGCTGCCCGGAGACAGGCAGGCCCTGGGCTGAGCTGCGCAGTGGGTGGGAGTGCAGCTGTGTCCATCAGCTGTCTTTCTAGAGCGCTGCCTGCTTTGCTGGTCTGAGCTTTCGGGGTGAGGGAGGACCTGAGGCTGGAAAATTAGTATTGAGGGTCAGGTTGCATACGAAAATCATGTAAACAGGCTGCCTTGCTCCACTTGCGGACACTCGACATTTGGGGACAAGTCATAGTACGTTCGGTTTCCTTTGCAGCTCTCTGTCTTTGGCATTGCCTTTGCCTTTAAGAAAAAAAAAATACAGCCCTGTTTGGATCGCATGATAAATGATTTATGAACATTATTCTTCTCCCTTAGTGCTACCTGTAGGAGCTCTGGCCCTCACAATCCTTTTCATGTTGATTAAGTACATTTGAAAGCAAAAGGAGACCGTCTGAAATTGTTTCACAGTGCAGAGGAACAGCTTCCCTGCGCGGGGGAGGCACTCCTCATCTTGCCTTTGAAAGAGCTCCTTTGCAGCCAGCCAGGCAGCACTCTAGTCCAGAAACAGGTGTCCAGCCTTGGGTATGCCAGAGGGGTCAGGCGGATGGTGTTCTTTCTGGAGCTGGTAGTTACGGATTTGAGATCTGGGATCAGGGGCCGCGTGTCCTCCAGAAGTTGTCCTTGTAGGCCAGGCCTGATGGCACCTGGCTGGGCACTGGCCAGGTGGCCCTGGTCAGGAGGATAAGGCCTGTCAGAGCTCCGTGTTGTCAGGGAACCTCACTGCATTCGGAGAAGCAGGAACATCACAGCCAACTTTATGTATGTTGACCCCAGTCAAGTGGAAGGTGTGTCCGGTAAGGAAACTCAATCCATGGATTCCACCATAAGCTGAAGGTCTTCTTGGCTCAGTTAGGGCCGGCCCCATGGCTTCCCCTGGTTCCTCCCCCATCCCTGTTCATTGCCCTGTGATGGGGACCTTGGGCACATACTCTTTAGGTAGGCGCATAGTTAAGGGTCTAGCCTCAGAACTCACTTTGACCGGCCTAAGTTAACCTGAAAGTAGAGTTAAATAGATTCCGCTTCTACTACATGGTCAGCGTCTTGCACCCCAATCTGGCCCAGGGCTCCTTCCCACAGGTGTCCATGTCACAGATGAAGTATGACAGTTTTCCCTGACCCCTTGGTCTGCCACAGAAATTGTGTGAAATTGTCCTTTCTTCCAAGCCCCCTCGCCTCACAGATGTTCCTCTGAGTTGCAGTCAGCTTCTGGTCTTCCCAGTTTAGGCTCTGAGGGCTTGTTTAGAATCCTCCGTCTTCTGAAAAGCTGCCCTTGGTGTATGAGCCCCACGCCTCTTCCCATTGGCCCTCCTGGGGCGGATTTCTTTTGTCACGTCTGCACTGGACGCTGACCAGACTGGCCGAATCTCACCTTTGCTTACTACTGAGTGACTTCGCAGAAGTCCCTTCACATCTCTGACTCTCTATGTCCCCGCTTCTTAAATGGGAATAAGACCATTTGGGGAACAAATGAGACTCCAGTTTTGAAACATACTTTGTAATTGTGTTCATTGTCTGCTCATGATGAAACAGCACTTACAAAGGTAGACATTTAAAGTTCTAATGTTGGCCTTACACAGGGCGGGTGGGGATGAGAGGTGGGCCAGGGGAGAAGGCCCCACCTGTCTGTGTGGACACCTGAGGAGAAGTCCTGAATGTGCTGACCAGACGTCAGTCCCCTGTCTGTCCCTCACACCAGCCTCCAGGGGTTGAGCTCCATCTGAGCAGGTGGTGGGAGTGAGGCCCACAGAGGTAAGTAAGCTGCCTCAGATTGCAAAGTCAGCAAGCTGCGGAGCCGAGGGTCAAAGCCAGTTCTGCCGGACGCTAACGTCCCTGCCCGTGAGGACAGCTGGGCCCCTGCCACCTCTGATCCTATCCCTTCTTAAGTTGTCTGTAATTCTGCCTTTAGCAACTTACCCCTCTGTTTACTCCTCTGGTGTTCCTTGCCCCCTGCCACTCCCTTTCTCTCCCTCTCCCCTTGATGCACACCACCGGCAAGCATTGCTTCCGAAGGACAGATTTCTGTTGTTGGCCCCTCTCCTCCGCACTCAGAGACAGCCAAGTGAAATCTCTAAATCGTGTATTTGGGAAGGCAGCTGATCCTGAAGGGGTTGTCTACCTAAGACAAATTTTGTCCCCTTCTGAGTTTGGTCTAGGCCAGCCCTGCCTCTGCAAGTTGAGCCCTGCCTTGGGGACAGCCGAGGAAATCAGCACCTGCTGTCTAAGCCCCTAGTGAACTGCCCACAGGGCCTCCACCCGAGGGACCCGGGGATGCAGTGAGGAGTCCTTGTCCCCTTGCCGACTGAGAGATGTGTGCATGCTCTGCCCCCTCCCCAACTCTCTCCCATCTCTCCCCCCACCCTTGACTTGGAGGGGGGAAGCTTCTGTCCCCTTTGAGAGCCTCCTCTCTCTCCAGAGTTTCTCAAAGGGCCTTCTGAGTTAGGAGAGTGGGGGAGCCTGCGGACCTGGGGAGAGGGTAAAGGCATGAGCCCCACCGAGGGCACGAAGGGTGCGTGGCCGCGCACCTGGTGGCTGCTGAGTGCCAGCTCTGCCAAAGCGAAATCTGGGGTGGGGGGCCTCCGCAAAGGAAATCGAATCTCCATGAAAACAAGCTTCGGCTGCAAGCTTTCCCCTCTCATTCTGGCAGCTCTGCTCAGTCCTGGGAGGGGAGGGCTGCGGCTGCGTCTTCCGGAGCAGTTGGGAGGCTCTCAGACTGTTCAAATATCAGCTTGCTAGTGAAGGGCTGCTTTCCTCCCACCAGGAAGATGGGGCTCTGGGCATCACCACAGGAGTGATTGGTTTTCTAATCAAGGCTTGCACGAGGAACAGGATGGCTGGGGGCAAGCGCTCTGGACCGTGAGCAGGATCTTGGCAGGCATGGAGCTCTGGGAGGCACAGTTCCGTGACTCGGTCTCCCTCCAGGTCTTGCTGTTAAAAATGGACAGAACTTGCCCAGGGTCTTTCAGCTTGGTACGCAGGGCCTGCACTAGGGTGTGAGCTGCTTTTTTGCACAACCCTGTAATTCAGGAAAACCAGAGGGCAGAGGTAGATGGTGCTGGGACGGGCCAAGGGGGGCTGGATGACTGCTGGTCCTCCTCCCCAGGCCTGGCGGCCACCCGGCACACTCAGTCTTTGGCATCTGCGCCTGGGTTTCCGAAGGAGTTGGGAAGCGGTTAAAGAAGGGCCTTTCCGGTCAGCCTTTGCTACTAGATTACATTGGTCCACTGTGTTGCCTGCCTGTAGGTGGACTGGGCACCCGAGGTCCTCATATGTTTTGGAGAGTAGAGAGAATGAGGCTTTCCCCAGCTGCTGAGAGGGTTTTATGTTAAGTAAGAACAAGGATACATTTTTTGTTCCTGGTGTCCAGGGAAAGGGTAAGAATCTGTGTTGAGTCCCAACCCCACAATGTTGTCTGCTGCCCTGCTCGGGAGAGACCCTGGGTGGCACTGCTGTGTGGCCAAGCCCAGAGGACTGTGGGGCGGACACAGAGTCACACATGCACGCACACACAGGCATACATACATAAGCAAACACAGAGAATAATACAGTCACACATATGGAGTCATACACAGCCACACACATACACATAGACCACACGGGCACACACAGTCACACACACAGAGTCTCACACGGGCACACACGAGCGTGCCAGTGATATGAGGGCAGTCTTTTCTAAGAGTGTCTCTCTTCACTCTCCACTTCCCCCTTTCTCTCACTCCCGGATCTCCTTCTTTCCTCTCCCCTTCCTGGGCACCTCTTCCCACTTTACCAGCAAGAATGAAAATTCTGTATTTGTGGGTTGGAGGCAAGAAAAGACAGTAGAAAGATCTCTGGTGTGAGAGCCAGACAGGGCTGGGCTGAGATGCGAATTCTCCTGTTTAACTGGGCTCGTGACTCGGACACACCATGGCAACTGGGTCTGTGACGTGGACACACGGGCAGGCTGTTTAACTTCTCTGAGCCTCACCATCCTTCTCCATGGAGCTGGACAGAAATGCAACGGGCAGAGTTGCTCTGACACACGTTCGAGGTGACAAGTGCGTGCCATATGCCCCGGGCTGGCCTGTGGGCGGGGTTCAGTGGATGCTGGCTGTCTCCTCTCTCTAGTTGCTCCCATAGATACTTTTCTGCTCTTCGGCCCCCACATTGGTGTCTGAGCCCAGTGAATGGAGTGCTTGGGGTCTGCTGGACATGGACTTGCTCATTTACCTCGGGGCTGGCTTCCGCCCTCTGGGGGAAGTAGCATGTCATTTACCCAGCGCTGTCTGTGAGACATTATACTCAGTGCACCCTCACAGCAGCCTGCTCATCCCTTTTGGCCAAATGAGGCAGCTGAAGCCCAGAGGATGAAGAAATTTCCCTGAGTCCACACAGCTGGTGAGGCGGCCAGGGAGCCAGCTCCAGACCCCGACTCTCTGTTGAAGTAGGTGATTGGCTCAGCATCGGGGATACTGGCCTGAGGCAAATGGCCCTGATCAGTCTGGTGATTTAATAGCTCATCTGCTTCTCAGAGCAGGCACGTTAGGATGGACCTTTCTTCTGGGTTCTCTATAAAGAGACATGGACTCGGGTAGGCGGGCGCTGGCTCTGAGGACCTGGGCTTGGTAGGGGGGTCTTCTTGGGCATCTGTGGGGGCACATGAGATGAGGCCCGGGCTCCATTCTGGTTTGCAGACACTGGCTGAGCACCTCCCCTGGGCTCAGCCCTGACTCAGGTGCCTGGCACGCAGAAACGGGTAAGGTGTTGCCCCTGCCTTCACAGAGCATGCACAGAAGTGAGCAGGGTGGGGACTCAGGCCTGTAGGGAGATGTGGAGACGGTGAGGCTAGAACACCCACAGAGGAAGGTGAGGGATGCTGCCTGTAGGTGTTAGGTGGGGACAGGGCCCAGTCTGAAACTAGCTTAGAGGAGGTGATGGTGGAGCAAATGGCTGGGAATTAGGGTGGAGGGAGAGGGCCCTCAAGAGCAGAGTGGGGACAGGGTGAGCCACAGTGTGGAGGTGTAAAGCAGCAAAGCTAGAAAGAGGGGACAGGCTGCGGGCTGAGACCTTGGGCTGTATGTTGCGGGTGATGGGGAGCTGTGACCAGTATCAACACAGGGGAGGGTCACTGTCAGGCTACATTCTACAGCGCTGTCCTCAACAGTGGTGGAGGGCCATTGGAAAAGATTAGACTTTTGCCAGGAGGACATTCTAGGTGTGTATTAGTCAGAATTCCTTTGGCTGAAAGTGCAGACACCCAAACCCAAGTGTCTTGAACAGGAAGGAAGTTATTTCCTTGTACGTTACGAAGTTCAGAACCAGGACCATCTAGGGCTGGACGAATTTGGTGGCCCAGAGACATTGACGAGCACCCAGGTTCTTTCTCTGCCATCCCCCAGGTATCATCTCTGCTCACAGACCGGCTGTCCTTCTGGATCCTACAGTGCTGGCCTCAGTCCCAGGCATGGTCTCAGAGTCCAGGCTAGCCCTTAAAAAGCCATGAAATGTGTCAGCTGTAAAACCGTGGCAGTGCCAGAGGCAGTGACAAATGGCCTGGGAGAACTCCCATAAAAATTTTAAGAAGCACCTGCAATGTACTTGAAGTTAAGTCAAGAGACAAATGAGAAACTGGAAAAAAATCGCAACTCACCTCACAGGGTTGTTCTACCTAACATACAAAGTGTTTCTAAAGATCAACAACAAAATACAACCCAATAGAAAAAAATGGGCAGAGAATTCAACCAGACTATTTGTTCATGGATAAGAAAACACAAACAACTCTTATCTTAACATGTGAATGGCTGTTCAGTCTTACACCGAGTAAGAGAAATGCAGATAAAAACTCCTGAGACAGTACTAATCACTCATGTCGGAGACGGCAGCATTCATGGAATTTGTTAGCACACTGTATTTGCAGGCAGCAATTTGGCAATATTCATCAAAGTTATAAATTATTTGCCTTTTGACTTAGCAATTACATAATGGGGAGTTGATCTTAAGATATACTTGCAAGATGTGTAAAATGATATGTGTTAAGTTTCTTATTTGCAACATGATTTATAATAGCAAACAACTGGAGAGAACCCAGATGTCCCGATAATGGAATAGTTTGCATTGAAAGAGAGGAGTGGGGAAGCTCTCTCTGCGCTGAGATGGAAAGATCTCTGGAAATATGTTAGTGGGAAAAGGAAAAAAGTCCACCAAGGTTCAGAACGTGTGCCTAGAAAATGGAAAACAAGAATGTGTATTGTGTTTACTTGGACGAATGGGAGATAGGAATGAGAGGGAGAGATTTCAGTGTACACTTGCATACCCTTTTTGACTGTTGAACCATGTGACATATTTTAAAAAATAAGACCAAACCAGAAACATTGTGGCAATCTCATAAAACATCTGGGAAGAGCTGCTGATTTTCATGCCTAGGCTCTGAATTATGGAGATGACAAGGGATAGATCTGAGAAATGTTCTAGAGGTGAATGGTCTTGGTCGCCTGTGGGAGTGAGGCACAGGCAGAACCGAAGGTGGTTCGCAGGCATGGGGGACGCAGTAGGGAAGCCTGCTGGGGAAGCGAGGGGGCCTGGAGGGGCATTTCAGGTGGTGAGGCCGGTCTCCGAAGTTCTCCGGTCACTCAGTTCCTGGGAGCCGACCTGGCCTTCTTTCTCCATTCGTCCATGGACTTCCACTCTGTTGGTGACGTTCCCTCCCACCAGACAGCCAGCACAGCCCCTTGGGTGTGAATCCCGAGGCAGAGGTGGGTCTGCCGGTGGTCCGGGCAGCAGCCTGAGCGTGGAATCTCCCAGGGAGCAGAGCACCCAGGTGCCTGACACCCAGGGACAGGGAGGAGGCCCGGTACTCGAGCAGAACAGCAGAAGCCTCACTGTGCCCACTGGTGAGCACGGTGTCTCAGACACCGTGTCTGAGCGTGTCTCAGAGAAAGGGCAGGTCTTTGTGTTCCACTTCTCATCTCCTTTCTGGTCTCTCTGGCTCACCACCAGCTGCTGGTGAGGACCCAGAGGCCATGAGTCGGGTACATGTGTTCTCTCAGGACTGATATGGCCCCATGGCATGGCACCGAGGGCTGTGGAAGAGGTGGACAGGAAGGGGACCCAGAGGAGAGGACCTCTCGGCAAGACGAATGTGCATTATGTGACATTGATGTGAGAAGCGCGGGATGTGTTTGGGATACATCCGCCCAGCTCTGGACCCCACTCTGGCCCATTTGCAGAGATGGGGGTGGGAAGGCAATGCACTTGCAGCTAATAGCAGCTGTGCAGGTCAGCGTTGGAGGCGTTATGAGCTGGTATGTGCGGTGTGGCCACACTCTTGGATTCACTTGTAGCTGGAAAGGATTTGGAGGCAAGTAATAAATCATTTAGTGCCCTGAGTTTAAGTAACTTATTATTATGGGCTGCATATCTTTATTACGCTTTACTGAGCAACATTGGCAAATTTCCTTCAAACGTCAGACAATCCATATGCCATTTGTTTCAGAAGATTTTTTAATGCATATATAAATCATTAACCTGAATTCTTTAGGACAGAATGCCAGAGTCCCAACCTCTCCCCCACCATCTCTTATGAGTCTCTCAAAGACCTTGTGTCCCCAAAATGATGACAGTGCCAGGCCTGCTGTCCCAGGGCTTGGGGGGAGGATGAAGAGCCACTGGCTGTCTCCTTGGCTTGGGCATCTGGGCAGAGACCTACTGGGGTTGTGAAGAAAATGCACGTGTTTTTGAATGATTGGCTGGAGAGAGGCAATTGACCCAAGTCCTTCCTTCCAAGGATTTGGTGAAAATAAATCAGGCTTGTAGGTGGGCAGGTCCTTATACAAACCCGAATCTTGTAGACCAGGGAGCTGGGAGCCTCTCAGATGCTGGTGGGCCCAAACTGTTCTTTTCATCGCCAGGAGGCCACGTCCACAGGGGTACCCACTTTCTCCAGGGTGAACTGGAGAATCTTTGCCACCTTCCTTCAGGCTTGATGTGGTGCTGTCCTTCTGTTTGTCTTGGGGGACCATGTAAGATTTTGATAGGATGACACTGTAGTTGATGCCTGGTTTACAACAGCCCCTCCCTATAAAGATTCTCATGTGAGTAGCTAGGGACTGGGTCTAAGGACAACCTGGCTGGTTGCCCCTCTCCCCTCACGTGCCTTTTCTAACATCTGTACAACATGTTTCCATTGAACACCTGCTGTGAACAGGTGTTCCTGGTGTGTATGTGCATGCATCTATGTGTCGTGTGCACACACACATACGCACATGTGTGTGCCTGCATGTGTGCATGTGCTGCATCAAAAGATGCACCTGCCTCATCTTGCTTTATGCATCGCCGCCCTGCCCAGCATCCGTAAGAGTTGTGAGAGCATCCTGGTGAGTGAGTGACCAAGCTGACCAGGAAGGAACATAGGCAGCTTCTGAACAAGCTCAGGACCACCTGCAGGAAGGACCCTGCCGCCTGGAAGCATCAAGAAGGACACTCCCTTGGGACTTTCAAGACAGCTAAAGACAGTTACTTCTTAAAGTGCTCCATGGATGTTTAAACAGTGGACATGCTGCCCGTCTCCCGAAGTGACCAATCCACAACCTTACGTGATACTTTCTCCTTGGCCTGCTCTCCATGACCTCAGCGTGCCTTCTGGGGAAGCCTCAGCCCCCTCCTCTCTTATTGCTTCTCATCAGCTGAGGCCTGAGGTACCAGACACTGTGCCTGTTAGAAGCGTGTGTAAAGTCAGAGTAAAGAAGCTGTAAGTAAGAACCTTGGAGTTTTCCTTGTGAGAAGGTTCACAAGCATTAGGGCAAAGATTTTGTGACTTATACTTTGCTTGGAGATATTGAAAAACATTTCTTCTCAGTATATGTTTAGACAAGGTTGGATGTATGGGTTCACTGCCTAGCTGAATCATGCACTGGTAAAGAAGGCATTGTTTAAAAATATTTATTTCTTTATCTTTAGAGAGAGGGGAGGGGAAGGAGAAAGAGTGGGAGAGAAACATCAATGTGTGGTTGTCTCTCATGTGTCCCCTACTGAGGACCTGGCCTGTAACCCAGGCATGTGCCCTGACTGGGAATTGAACCAGCGACCCTTTGCTTCACAGGCCCATGCTCAATCCACTGAGCTATACCAGCCAGGGCTAGAAGGCATTTTTGTCCTGAAAATTGCAGCCTGTCTCCTGGGAGGCGGGGGTGAAGTAGTGAGCTTGGTCAAGGCATTTTGTCTACCAGTTTCCGTTCAAGAGCCGCTTCGGAGGGAAGGTGTCTGTCTGATCAGGTCATTTTAAGCCAAAAGGAGGCAATTTCGGCATGAGAAGGGCCCCTCAGAGAGTGGATTCTGTGCCTCTGTCTTGAGAAAGCACCTAGGGCAGCCCTGACTTCCCTGGTCTTCCCTCCCCTCAGCCCCGGAGGGAGCTCACTCTTCCTGCCATCGGAAGTAGAGGTGTGATAGGGCCGAGGGGCCTCCCCATCCTCTCTGCACACGCGGAGAAGCCCCTCTGCCAGCGCTTTGGCTGGCAGGTGCCAGGTGGAGACAGTCAGCTGCTCAGGAGAGAGATTGTTCTGGGCGGTTACTGCTAGCAAGGGATGCTGTTTTTATCTACCTGCCATCAGAGTGATCTGTCCTCTGCTGGGGGCCTCTCAGAGGAGCGATGAGCAGGTGTGGCAGACGGCAGTGCAGCCAGGTGACTCCGGCTGGCGAGGGACACGGCCAGCTCTGTGCTGGAGGCTGCGCACGTGCACCGAATTCAGGAAACCTCCCTGCCCTCCCCTGTTTACGGAGAAACGGGGCCTCCTTCCAGAGAGGCACAGTTTTCCTACTCCGTTTGTTCTCAGATTGGTGTTATACCCGGGAGCCAAATTAGTGGCTCAGAACAATTGGAAACAAATGCTCTTTCAGTGTCCCACTGTGTTCTGGGATCCAGGTGGGGACACCAGCGGAGGTGGCCTTCTCCACTAAGCTGCCCCTCGCAGAGAGCCAGGGTCCCAGCCATTCAGCCCAGCTGGAGTCCCCCGGCTCAGCTCACGCTGTACGCATCTGCCTCACCTTCGTTAAACAAGCTGGAGCCTGTTAAGTTATTTATGAAACAGTATTCAGGACCAGGCCCCGGAGGCAAGTTGGGAATGATGAGTGGGAAGTGCTGTTCGAAGAGCCACGCTCCATGGGGCCCGGAGTTGGCCCACTGGTGAGGGGGTGCTGGCCCTGTGGGGGCGGAGTGCGTGGGGGCTCCCTCTGAGGTCACCATGGTGGCAGCCTTCTCTGAGATGTGGGTGGCTGTTGGCATGGATGTCAGTGAACATTTCCACTACCTCCCCGCACTGGTCAGGGGAAGTGGCTGACCCCTGCCTCAGCCCTATCTGGATGTGCCTGCCTGAAGTGGGGGGTCCCTCCTCTGCTAGATCCCCACATACCTTCTAGATGACACTGAGCCCCTGCATCCCCTGGTGTCTGTCTCTCCTATGTAGGCTGCTTGAGGGCAGGGAGCTGGATTCTCCAGCCCAGTAAAGGGCTGTTTAAGATGGTTTACACTTAAAACACATCTGGCGAAGAAGGCACTGCTGGCCTGCCTTCTGTCCCTCTCAACCCATTTCTGCAGATGTGAAAGGAGGAGGCAACACAGATGATCTCTAAGGTTCTGTGCCTGGTTCTGACCCACTAGCTCCCCATCGACTCTGAGCTGGCTCCTCCAGTGGGCCCTGCCCATCGTGGCTGAAGTCTCCTGGTGACTCCTGGCTTGGTCATTATGAGGGGTTTCAGTCTGGGTCTTGTGCTGTGGTGGCCAGATACCATCCCCTGCCTGTGCTTCCCCCCTTGACATGTCTTCCTTCTGTCACTTTTCGGAGTCAAACAGTTGGAAATTTCCTCCCAACTCAAGCCCCGTGCAAAATGAGGACTGCTTGGCACACAGCGATGCATCCGTTCTGCCCTGGGCCGCACCTCCTGGGGAGGCTGCACTTCTCGTTCTCTCCCGGATCCCTCTCCGCAAGGCTGAATGAAAGGTCCCTTCCCCTCAGCCTCGGTGGCTGACAGCCCACATGGCCTGGGTGCTGCCGCCTCAGTTCAGGAGGGGGTAGGGCCATGTCTGCCCTCACCTGTGCCCACCTCTGTGCCCGCCGCAGACCCGTGCCTGCTTTCTGTGGAACAGCAACTAAGAAATGGTTTTAACTTTTCAAAGTGTATCATCACTTCAGTTCACTTTAGAAATGTGCCTGTGTTGTGGTCAAGGCAGGATAAATATCTTGATTTATTTGAGGCCCAAATATTTATTGGTATCTCGACCAAGATTTCTTGGCATTTCAAAACTTTCTAGCTGAACCCGAGCTTAGTGAATCTCTTCTTCACTGATTCTTAACCCCTCTGGGGATTTGGACAGCTTTGAAGTCTCAGGAAAATTTGTAAATCGACAGAAAAATACATACAGCAATGCCGTTTGGGATAAAAATTTCAAGGGTTTGTGGACCCCTACAACCTTGAGATTCCTCTTGCTCCAATTCAGCCACTTGATTCAGTTGACAAGGAAATTGAGGCCCAGAGAGTTAGGGTGACACGCGTCACGTTGGAGGGCAGGGAGGACCAGGGCCGGCTCCTGGGCTGGTTCCCAGCCCTTTGCAGCACCCCACCCTGCTCATGGCGCTTCAGCTCAGGGGCCTCCTAGATTCCTGCTCATCATTCCATTGCTGTGGCTGCCTTCCTTGACTGCCTTTCATTTCAGACTAGAGAGGGGCCCAGCTCTCTGCCAACAGCCTTTTATCTCCCACTGGTTAAACACATTGTTTTTGCATTTCTTTTCTACCCTAAGTCGTGTCTTATTTGCCCAGCATCAACCCTCTGGAGCCATCTTGGCTCAGGTGGTGTCAGGTGGTGCCCGGTGGGCAGACTGGCTCAGGTGCCCAGCCCCTGTCTTCCTGGCGACGTCGCCCTGCCCACCGTGGTCTCCCCATCGTGGCTCAGAGAATGGGGCCCCTGCTCCCTCTGCCTGGGTCCCCACAGCCTCTCCTTGCTTTCTCCTGCCCCTTTTCCACTCTTTAACATCCCAGGCTATTTTTTTTTAGTAGAAATTGGAAGAAGTTAGTGGTGGAATACACACTCACACGGGTGGGGAAAAGCAGGTTTACAGTTGTGAGCATGTGAAACAGTTTATTCTTGTATTATTATTTATTCATTACTGTGTTATTGATTTGTATCAAAACTATAAACCTCCTTTTGCCCACTCTTGTGTGCATATATATATTTATTTATACTTATACATATATAAATGTATACTTATACACATTGCTTTATTCTTTCAAATATATCTTTTCAAACACACAGATATTCTTTCAAATATATAATACATAGATATTATTATATGTAATGTGATACACTTATATATTATAAATATTATATGTCACTATAGAAATTAAATCATATAAATTATATGAATATATAAATAAAAATTTTGGTAAACTACACATAAAATTCACCCTGTTAGCCATTTTTCAATGTATAATTCAGTGGCATTAGGTGCATTCACAGTGCTACTGTCACCACCCTGCACTTACAGAGTGCTTTTTATTTGGGAGACTCTGTGTCTACTAAGTCATCACCCCCCGCCCCCCACACTCCCATCCCGGCTTCCTTGGCCCCTGGCACCCTCCATGCTGCTTTCTGTCCCTGTACAGCCGACCACTCTAGCTACCTCCGGGAGTAGAGTCAGGTGGCATTTGTCCTACTCTGCCTAGATTATTTCATCTGGGTGGGATAGTGTCCTTCAGGCTCATGCGTGTTGCAGCACGTGTCAGAATTTGCTTCCTTTTAAAGGCTGATAGCATTCCACTGCGTGTGCATGTCACCCGTGCGCTTATCCATTCGTCTTCGCTGGACCCTGGGGGCGGCTCTTACTGATGTCTTCAAATCTCTGCTTTCAGTTGTTCTGAGTACATGCTCAGAAGTGGAGGGGTGTTTTTAAGGTGTCTTTATTATTCTCTGCTTTCACTCAAGTCTATTTTTATTTTATCCTTAAACTAACTTTTTTTTTTTTAGCAGCTGCTGATCTCACCGGGGCTGTGAGACCATAAAGGGCACTTTCTCAGAGCAAAAGGAGCTGTGGAGCCTCTTTTCTGTCCCCTCTCTCGCCATGTCCTCCTCCCTTTCAGGTCACTTCTGCCCCCTTCTCACACTGTGCTTTTCTCTGAGGGCTCGGCCCCTCTCGACATTCTATGTGGCGTGTCTGTGCTGTGACATGCACACGTACATCGCCTGCGTGTGGAGCCTGATTTCTCCACTGCAATGTGAGCTCCGTAAAAGCAGAGACTGTTCTGTTTTCTTCGTTGTTATACCTCTGATGTCAGGCACAGTGCCTGGTGCATCTGCCTAAGACGTAATTATTAACTTATTATTCACTGAATAATAAATGGCATACATGGATGATTGAAGGAATGAACGAATGAATGAGCAAGGTGCTGTTCCTACCTGCAAGAAGCTTACAATCCGGTGGGGGGGTAGCACACTAAAACTACAATACAAGGCAAACTTGGGGGCCCCGAGAGCGCCTAATGAAGTGGGAGAGTGCCCAAGAGGTCGGACCCGGGAAGCGTGCGTGTGTGCCGGGCAGGGCACCCCTCAGCACCAGTGAAGAGGCCTGCGTGCTGGGTCGCCGAAGTCCTGTCAGCCCCCCCACAACACCGTGCTGTGATAGTTTTGTCACCGACTTCCAGGTGAGGACACCGAGATGTGGAGAGACTGAGGAATTTGCCCAAAACTACACAGGTGGGGTGTAAGGCGGCTCTGAAGTCAGGCCCGGCTGCCTCTCAAGTCCAGCCTCTTTTTCTTTTTTATCATTTTTTTAAAATTAAGTTTCTTTTAAGAAATTACAAAGTGGCAGTGCTCACTGTACCCAGAAACAAGGCAGAGAAGTGCTAAATATGGTGAGCCTTTGTCCCTTGGTCCCCGCTCCCCCTCAGCACCCAGGGAACACTCCAGGTGGTCCCTTCCACCTTCTCTGTGCTCACACACACACGCAAAGGGCAAACTTGTTCTGGATTCTTCTGCTTCCACCAAACGGAATCACACTGCATGCCACAGTCTGCTCCATACTTTTCCTACCTTGAGCACTGCGGCCAGCTTGCGTGTCGAAGGCACATATCCAACTTGTTCTGTTTCCCGGATGGTTACACCGTGAGCTCTCTGGCCATCCACCAGTGGGTGCGACATCCAGACGGCTTTGCACATCCAGACGGCTTTGCACATGTGTGCCCATGATTGTCATGGACCCTGTCACACTCCCTTTCCCAGACAGAGTAGCAGTCCGGTGTTACATTTGTCATCACCGCATTTCTGGGCCCCAAACTGCCCCTTGTTCTTCCCTTTTCACTTTTCTGCAGAGCCCAGTGACCTTGGGCCCGTCCTGGCCTCTTTGGCCCTGGCTCAGATCTCTCCAGGGAGGCTGGAGAGATACCTCCTTCTCTCACTGTGTGGCCACAGGTGGACCCTGGACATTGCTCTTTCCTCTTCCTTGGCCAATGAGGGGGGGGCGCATTAGGGTACCTGGTTACAGTTCTAACTCTGGTTGGCCTGGGGCAGAGGAAAAGCAAGGCTCCACCTAGCTTTTCTGTGGACCGGCATCTTCATTCATAAAAGGAAGGAGGTTGGGTTGGATGATCTGTGAAGCACTCCCTCTCCTGCTGGCCCTCCTGGGTTTGAGACACTCCAGAGCCAGCTCCCAGGCAGAGCTCTGAAGTCTGTCTGCTTTGGGGGAGGGTACTGCAGAGGACATAGGAGACACTCGGCCCACCTCCCTAAGAAGGCCTCCCTGCCACCTCGACTGCTGGTTCTGCACAGAAATGAAGTGTGAGGTGGGGAACCTGCAGCCAGACTGACCAAGTCAGACCCAGGGCAGAACCCAGCTCAGCCGAGTGCTGGCTTTGCGGCCTGGGGCAGCTTGCCTCACCTGTGTGCACCGTGATTTCCAAATCCATTAAATGGGCAAGATGAAATGGCCTCAGTGCTCCAGAACAGCGCTGTCTGGACAGTGTTCCATATTGGAGGAAGTGGTCTCTGGGCCTCCAGCACAACCACCACTGGCCACACGTGGCTGCCAAGGGCTTGAAATGTGGCCGGTGACGACAAAGACTGAATTTTAGGTTTCACTTGATTTTAATTAACAAGGACTTGAATTTGTAACGCCACATGTGGCTGGTGGCTACCTCATTGGACTGGGCAGCTGTGAGGATGAGAACAGGACATGTCCCTGCAACACACAGAATGTGCTCAGCTGGCCCCGTGTTTGGCACATAGTAAGCACTCAGTAAGTGCTTGCTGTTATTGGCTATGAAGAGACTTTCTTCCCAGCCCACCACCCTGATGGCTCTCACCGACCCCTCCCACTGGCTGTCCCAGAGTCACCTGGGGGAGGGCGGGAGCGGGGAGGCATCGCTGTGGTGCGTGTGTCAGTAATGAGTCTTGCACTAAATGTTTCTGGTCTGCTACTTTCCCTGGAGGGTCATGCGAGCCAGAGTGGTATGTGGCCTGCTTTGCAAGTGATTAACATGGTGTAAGCAATCTACATAGAGAGAAAAACCCTCCGCTGGTATTCCATTATTCTATTAGAGTTTCAGAGCTGGGATTAAGTGGACATGATTTCTTCCTATGGGCCATTAATTTTGTTTTATTGCTGGTCTGATGGCCATTACCCTTTTTTGCCAATGCATTCCCCCATTAGGTTTGTACAATTAACAAAATATGTGCTGTTAGGGCTTTGATAGGAATAGTGGGATGGAAATAAAGGGGGGGTGCAACGCCACTGAGTTGGGGGTGGGTGGGAAGAGGCTGGACTCTGGGGGTGGAGTCTCAGGAAGAAAGGGGGTGGGGTCTCTTTAGCACCTGCCTCGGAGCCCTTGGCCTTCCTGGAGACTAGCCCTGCGGCCTGGAGTGGAGGAGTTGCCCGTGAGAGAGGGAAGGACCCCGGTGGGCCTGCTGGTGGTGCTGGCCTTTCTCTGGACCTGCTCCTTCAGCCCTTCAGCCTGCCTCTGGGAACAGAATAAGCCACCACATGTGGTCACCTTGAACCTGAGACTCCTCAGCAGGCAGCTTGCATCAGCCTCCAGAAGCTGGGGCCTGTGACAGGAGAGACTTCCTGGTGACACTGGCTCCTCTCTGGGTCAAACAGGAGGAGTTGTGTCTGATTGAAAGGGGGCAGTGTCAGTGGGTACCACGTGGAGATGCAGGACTAGTCTTGCTAGGTCATCTGGGTCCTTAGGAAAATTTAGAATTCTGTATTTTCAAATGTGAGCTTTTCCACTTTTTAGATGTTGGCAGAATTTACAAAAACCCCGACCAGGGGAGAGTTAGCCTAGGGGCTGCCGGCTGACCACCTCTGCCAGGCCATGAGGGGTCATCAGGGGGTTCTGAGGACGAGTGGACATGATCAAATGTGTGTTTCAGAAAGAGCCTGGGCTGGGGAGAGGTGGTGAATGGGCAAAATGGGAAGAACCTAGAGGCCGGAAGACCAACTGGGGCTCAGGAGGAGAAAAAGCATGAGGCAGCTCAGTGACCTGGGCGGGAGGAGGAGCAGTGACCTTCCTGGTGGACAATAAGCAAGTCTTGGTGTGCTCACACCTCAGAGGATGTCCGCAGGGCCAGGCAAGGTGCCCTGTGAGCAGACCCTCCCCCCACCCCGTGGGGGCCCTGCTGCCCTGGGAGCCCTCACGTCTCTGTGCACAGGAGTCTCCCCTTCTCACTCCCATCTCTGTTAGCAGGTCACGGTGTCTCCAGTTCCTTCTCCCATGCAGGAAACTTATTAGCATTAGCCCCTCAGGGCCAACAGTCCTTGTGGGGTCTTCTGCACACACCTGTACTTATAGGTACAGGCCCAAAGTTAAGTCCTGGGACTGGGCCGGGCCTGGAGAATGTGACTGAGAGACTTTTCCTGGTGTTTCTGCAACTGCATGACTGGTGCTGCCTATGGCCCAGGGGACCAAGGATGGGTGTGGGATTAGTATTGATTCTTACCAGGCTCCAAGGAGGCCCGTGCAGTGCTGGGTGGGTTGCTGCCCCAGAGCCAAGTGTTAGGTGCCAGGTAGTAGTTAATGACTGAGCCAGGGCACGAGCCCGTGTCTGCAGTGCCTGGGTCTACTGCTCTCCGTGTTAGACCCATGGCTCACCTCTCTCCACCCTTCCAGCTCACCTGGTTGAGCCAGGCTCGTGGGCCCTCCCTCTGCTGTCCCTCGGCACGTGCTGCCCGCCATAGGGAGTTTTCTTCTGTTGCTCTCCCCACCTCTTTCCCAAGCAAATATGAGCACTCAACGACTCTCTCCACATTTACCATCTCACAAACTTCCTCATATTTATAACATGAGTGGTCAAACTCATTTATGGTTCCATTTAATTTTCATGGTGAATAAAATGAGCCTTAGCCGAAATTCTGGCTGCATTGCTGCACGGATGCTGGTCTGAAGGCCTTCCTCATGATCACGGGCCTGCCAGGACCACAAACTGCCGGCTTCGGAATGGCCTAAAATACCCTGCACACAGATGCTTCCCCAGTGGGATCCGTGGGTCGGCGCCAGTCAGGGAAGACTTTCTACTGGCTCGTGATCACCAGTGCAAAGCAAGAACAATGTGGAGAGGTTGCGTGTGCACTCGTGTGCATATGTGTGTGTGGGAGAAAAGCAGACACGTATTGTAAATGCTTTTCGTGGAGCTCTGTTCAACCCAGAGAACGGTTCTTTTTCCTCTCCTCACCTTTGAGGGGTTGAATTAATGAAACAGTGGTGAAAGAGAATACAATTAATATTCCATCAATATACAAGTTTGTCCACTCTCTCAGTCTGTGAATGTTTTTCCACATTGGACTGATGGGAAGACCACGTCTGGAGAACGCACCCTGCAGCAGGATTCTCTTTGGAGTGTGTGTGGTGGGGCTCACTATCTTTGGAGGAAGCCTAACTCAGTTTCGGCTGGTTGTCATTGCTAGAAAATGCTTTCTTATCTGGAGCTGAAGATCGGCTTCCTCTAACATCTATTAGCTAGTCCTAACCCTACAGTCCAGAGCAAGGCAGTTTCTCTTTCATAGTTTCTTCAAACGTTTGGGGGACCCTCAGGTGGCTGAAGGGTCACTGCCTTAGCTAGGATCTCTAGAACCAGTGAACAACACTAGTGAGGGATGAAGGAAGACACATCTCTGGTTTCTTCTTTCGTACCTTCTACAGCACAGCTGCCTGATGATGAAAGTAACGACAACGGTAGCTAACGTTCCATGAGCACCTATTTTGTGTGAGGTACTGTGAGCACGCGACAGCGGATGGAAGCTTCGGTCCTCACAACCTATCTCTGTGGTAGAGCCCTCACCAGCCCCACCTTACAGAGGAAAAACTGGGGCTCAGAGAGGTTAAGAAACTTGCCCGCGGTCATCCTGCCAGTCAGGCTGAGCCGTGCAGTCTGACCCCAGAGCTCACGCTGTGTCTGCGGAACTTAAACTGGTACTCCCACTCCCAGGTGTCTTTGCTCACACTCTTCCTACTCATCGCTGTAAAGTTAGTAAAATGTGATGCCAGACTTACACGATAGACCCAAAGTGAGGGGCCATTCACCCCTGGGTTGGACACCATATGGTTACAAACTCACGGATGATCACGGTTTGTGGGTTTGGCCACAACACCACACCCTGGGCTCATCCTGAGCTTGTGTTTAACTCAACCTACTTTTTTTTTTTAAACCAAGACACCCTATTCTGTGCTTTTGCAATTGATTCTTGAATGCAAGAGTAGGATTGGTGTGTATATGCCTGTTAATTTTTTCTACAATTCTGTAAAAAAGTAGAAATGGATTTTCATGTGAACATAAAGTGACTGGATGGTTTAGAGTGATGGGTTGGTAGGCATTTCTACTTTATTTTCCAAATTATTTTATTTATGGCTGTCATGATGTTATTGTGCGAGAAGCAAAAAGTGATGGAGGAAAAATGGACTTTCTAGTTTGGGCCCATCCTTTCAGCATGTTAAAAGCTTTCTAACCCTCTGGAATCTATCTTTCCGGCAAAGCTTTGCAGCGCGTGCAAACAGCAAGCCTGCCGTATCTTCTTCTGAGATACTGCTGTCTCAGCAGACGGTCCCAGAGGCTGGGACAATGCCCCACCCCAGTCAGTTCAGCCTGGAGACTTCGTGTGCTGCGTTCCCGCGTGCCCAGCAGCACTGGGCCAGCACCTTAGGAGGACACAGGCTGGAGCCTGTTGCTGCCAGGGCCTGGTTCTGAGATGCTGGTAGTGGATTCTGGCTGGAATAAACAAAATCCATCCTTAAACACTTCCACTGACTTTTTCTGAGGACCTGACGCATGCTGGGTACTCTGCTAACTGCACAGCCACATAAGGTGCGGTCTTTGTCCTCAGAGACTTGCCATCCAGTGATCTGGTCTTATCTCTGAGGTCACACAGATGGTACCAGACAGCCCCAGAGCAAGTGCCTTGTCCTGGTGGACATGACCATGAACAAGAAGGACATTTTCTTTCCATGGGCACATCACACTACAGTCCGTGCCTGAGTCTTCTACCTGAAATTCCACCTCTTCCAAGAAGCCTCTGGGTCTCAATTAGAAGGACAATACTAAAGGTGGGGTTGGGGTGGGACCTCTCTTCTTCCTGTCATTTCCTTGTTGAAAAACCTTCAGTGGTGACTTTGGATGGTGACAGAGTTGCTCGATTTGTGGTAATCACTTGGTAAGGCATGTAGATGTCGAATCACTATGTTGCACACCTGAAACGAATATAGTATTCTGTATCAACTAGAGTTAAAAATCAAACACTTCCACGGCTCCACGAGCTCACAGCCCAGCTCGGCCTCCCTGTCTGACCCTTGCAGCCCCGATGCTCTGGCCAGTCTGGCTTGCTCAGCGTCAGTTCCTGCCCAGTCTCTCTTAGGCTGACAGGCATCTGCATTGTCCCCAAGGCTCTGTGCACTTTCTCTCCTTCCTGGGACTGTTCCCCTCTCCCTCTGTTCCATCAGCCACATCTCACCCGTCCAGCCCTCCAAGACCCCAGCCAGGCTTTACCGCCCCTGAAAGCTGCCTTGAGTGCTCAGCCCTCGCTTCTCTGCAGAGGGAGAATTATAGTTGCAGTTCAGCACGGCTTTATAGATAGTCATGTCTGATGCCGTTTTGTGTGGTTAATCTTATCCCCCCAGTGACGTGGCAGCACTTTTATAACAGGATCTGTGGACCTCATTCCTGTGGCCCCTCGTGAGTGTAAATCACAGTGTGGACACCCGACAATACTACGTGCTGCGTCCTCCTCACTCTTGTCCTCCCTTTTGCCGCTTTATCCCAGAAAGAGGGTCAAAGACAGTCACGTGGTCGATCTTCCCAGCCTTGCCCGGTTATTCCCCACACACATCCTTTCCTTCCAGCCCAACTAGACTCTTCAGTGTGGCTCCAAAGTTCTTTCCCACATCGCCTTTCTATGTTAGTGCCATAAACAATAGCATTCGTCTTGTTGTTTGTTTGCCTGTTTTTTGCAGCCTTCCCCATATACACTGCCACTTTCACGGGCTGCTCAGCTCTGTCCCCTGCCTGGGGTCCTCCCAGACAGGAGGCACGAGTAGCTAATTGTTGCCTTGGCCAGCCACAGCCATGAGCCCGGAATCTTTCTCAGGGATTTCTATGGGGAAGGGGATGGAACTCAAAGAAATTGAGGCAAGAAGCAGGTAAGGGAGAGGGAGCGATCTCATCTCTTTGTCCCGCTTAGGCACCTTCCAGTGACAGCTGTGCACCAGGAGTCCCTTGCTCGGGAGACTTCGCACTCAGCACTGTGGGCGCGGGGCCGCCGGGCCTGGGCCCGCTCCTGCGCCCGACCTGCCCCTGACTTTCCTGTCATCTGCACCTGGCCCTCGCTCCCAGCAGGGTCATACACAGTCTATAAAGACGTTTCTTTTGTCGACAGGTAAAGTCTGGAGCAGGACTCTGAGGCTGTCTGTCCTCCATGCCGCTCAACAGAAGAGGGACTGTGAACTGTGAGTAAATCCGATTGGCGTTTTCCATGGTGACTCATTGAGTCGTGGGTTAAAGACCAGCCCGAGCCTGCTCTTTAACACCAGGCCCTTCGCAGGAGAGAACACTCAACTATGGGCTTGTCGGAATCTGAACTACAGTGGACCTTTAATTAGGTTAAGTCTGGATGTGACACAGATGCCTGTCATATGACATTGTATTTAATGACACCATTGACTGTGCACTAGGTGGCCTTGCTGGGTTACTGTGTCAGAGTGTCACAGAGGGACGCTCTTGAGTTGGCAAGGCTGACCCTGTTGTGTGTGGGCTAAGCCTGAGGGTCTGTGAGAGAGGGGCCCGAGCTAAGGTCATTGTCTCTGCTTTTACATCTTGTTATTTCTAGGGGTGGGGTGGAGAAGGACCAGGAAATACCGCTGGTCACTTCCCTTCCCTTGCACAGTGACATCCCACCTTATACTTGTGCAGACTGGTTCATGTTGGTTCTCCCCTTGGCAAAGTGCGCCCACCTATAGGACCCGGCCTCAGCCCAGGCTCCTCTGTGGGGCCTTCTTTGGTAACTCCAGCTACAAGTGATTTCTCCCTTTTCCGATATTCTTAGCTGCATTCACATTCTGAGC
This sequence comes from Artibeus jamaicensis, assembly GCF_021234435.1. Lineage (NCBI taxonomy): Eukaryota > Metazoa > Chordata > Mammalia > Chiroptera > Phyllostomidae > Artibeus > Artibeus jamaicensis. The sequence continues at coordinate 10,504,657 of NW_026522052.1, read as the reverse complement.
ACTACCCAACCCTGCCCGCCCACCCCAGGCTGGGAGTTCCCCGGGAGTAGTCTGGGATTCCCACATCTGCATGTCCCCGGTGCACCTGTGACCCGGTTGCCACTCTGCAGATGTGAGCTGGGAATCTGGGCTGCCCTGGCTCCCCCACCCTGCTTCTGGGGCTACCAGAGGCTGAGCCACTGCTCCAACTTTGATAGAACATTGGCTTCCAACCAGTCCATGGAATTATAAATGATTAACCGTTATCAGCACACATCTTCACCTCTGTGTAAAAATAGATTGACTGTAATGAGTATTTGAATAAATCATAAGAATGGCCGCCCTGTGATCGTCTAACATCCTGCCGATGGCTGCCCGGTGAGCGAGCAGGGCGCCAGCCCTCCCGCCTAATGGTCTGCGATTTAGTGCCGGTCGCCCCTGTGATTGACGGCCACCTCTCCCGGGGCACCTCCTCTGCAGCCCAGGCTCTGGAGTGGTTGGATCCCTGGGCCCGGGGGGTGGTAAAGGTGCTTCCCCCCATCTTGCTCCAGGAAAGCCTACCTAGGAGACAGGGCTGGCGGTGAGGGAGCCAGAGTGGAAAGATAATGACCTTTGTGAGAATCGATGCCTCCTCTCACTGGAGGTTAGAGGGTCCTCGTAAGTCAAGTCAAGTACGAGGGGAGCAAGCTGAGCGTGAACCTTAATGAGAGCAGGGTGCGTGGGGGAAATAGGTCTCCATGTGCTTTCCCGTCCCTGAGGGCAGCCAGGCTCCTGGCCACGCACACGCAGACACAGCTCCCTCGCAGGGACAACAGGCTTTGCCTGCACTGAGGAACAAGGAGAAAGAGGTTTCTTCAGGTCCCAGGGCTCAGGAATGGGAAGAGTCGAATGGTCTTTCAGGGGTTGGAGGACAGGATTCAGGGAGGCAGGCTCTTTGGACCTGGCACCCTCTGAGCAGGGAACAGTCTGGGAGTCTGGGGTCTCGGAGAGGAGGCTGGTGATGGCTGCATTTGAACGAGAGGCAGTGAATGCGCTAATTTAGTTTCAGTGGTTTTCGGTGGGCACAGCTGTACAACAAGGTGCCCCCGAGCTCAGTGACGCAACAGTGTTCCTCATGCTCACACCGTCTGCGGGGTAGAAATCCAAACCAGACCCAGGAGGGGCAGCTGGTCTCTGCTCCCCCAGGTCTCACTTGGGGTCAGTCAAAATCTGGGTGCCAAAATCATCCACAGGCCCATCCTTCAGGGGGTTGAATACTAACTGCTGGCTGAGACGTCAGCTGGGTCATCAGTCAGACTGTGCGCTTCCCCCTGTAGCTGGGCTTCCTTACCATCTGGCAGCTGGGTGCCAGAGGGTGCCTCCTGGGGCAGAGGCAGAGCCAGGAGGGACACTGTTGCCTCCTGTGGCCTGCCCTCGAGGGCAAGTGGCATCACTTCCACCACATCCCCGACGGAGGCAGGGACAGGGCCCCACGTTTGAAGAAGGGAGCACAGTGAGAGTTCCGCCATCATGAGTCAGGCGGGGAGAACAGCAGCGCACCGATGTGGAGCTTGGAGAATGCCACCCCGCAGCCAGTGTTTGCCCAGCCTGGCACAGTGTGGCTTCATCTGTCTTCAAGGACAGGCTAAAGAAACCCTCACCTTAGGTCACGACACTGTCCCTGCACCCCCAGAATGGCTGGGTTCAGAGGGCCCCCTGGGGCCATACCAGGCTTCCTCCCAAGGCGGGACTTCCTGAGGTATACGGGTGCCTGAGGCCCTGCAATGGGAGAAAACCTCTGTCTTTTGGTCCGTCTCTGCCAGAGTGGGTCTGGTTTGCAGTCCAGTTTGATGTGCAGGTCTGCAGAGGGACTTGGACCAAGTCCTTTATTCCTAGGGGGTCACTGGGGAGAGAGGTAAGTCACAGGGCCCTGGAAGGGGGCATTCCCTTCCAGGACCCCTATGACCAGGGACTCTATAAGCCTCAAGCCCTTCATTCCCATCCAGAGCTCCCCATACCCTCAGCTCTGTGGCCTTCCACACTGGGGTACTTTCCAGCCGAAGCTCAGGACGTCAGAGGTTGCCGGGGTTGTGCAGGGACAGGAGGCCGGAGCAGCCCTTCCTCCCTGTGCCCCGTGTCCTCTGTCTCCTTCCTTCTCCTCTGACACACTTTACAACCTGGGGGCGAAGCAGGGGTGCCCAGAAGGACCGGGCTCCTGTCCTTTGTCATTTTCCCCACCCAGATGCAGCTAAATTTCGGAAGAGAATCTTAGTGCCCTGGGTGCCTTGTTGTCACCTAAGGGGATAGAAACAAAACTCAGGCAATCAAAGAGTGGACACAGAACCCGGCCATTCTCACAGAGGACTGAGGTCTGAGGGTGTCTTATGCAGAAAGGGAGGGCCAGGGAAGAGAGGGTAAGGTGCGCTTGGTTTTGCAGGAAAGGTGCGCTTGGTTTTGCAGGAAAGGTGCTGGTGTTTGGAGGGAGTCTTGGAGTCTTCCACAAGTCAGCTCAGTAGTAATATTAATAACCAGCACTTACTGGGCACTGACTACATGCTAGGCACCAAGCAGAGTAAGCACTGGACCGCATTTTCTCGGTGAACGCTTACACTACTGTATGAGGTACTGTGATTAGCTTTGTATTACAGAGACGAGTATAGGCTTGAAGAACACCAGAAACACCCTAGTAAGTGGCAGAGAAAGTTAGGGACAGAGTTAAAATCAAATTAGGAAACGGCTTCACTGTGCGGCTCCAAGAACCTCGGTCCACTGTCCTGTAAAATGGGGATGTCTGACTATGTCATGTCCAATGTCCCCCTCAGTTCCGAGATTCTAAATGTGCACAAAAGACCCTGGGGATTTGTTTAAATTCATCTAAAGTGGGGTCCCACTTTCCTGAAATGGGTCTGTGTGGAAGCATGGAATGGTTTTGTTTCCTGCTTCCCCCTGCTGTGAAATTTAGGTCAGGAAGCAAATGTTTAATTCAGGCAGGTGAAGGAAACAGAGACGGACAGAAAGATTATTAGTATTTTCAAGGCTCCAACTTGGGAGGCGGAGGGGTAATACATTGGGTTTGAAGTCCAAAGCTGAATTTGAATCCCGGCCTGTGACTTAGGATCCTGGGCCCATCTCTTTGGCCTTTGATTCCTCATCTCTACACTGAAAATAGGATGGCACACGCTTCCCAGGCCTGCCATGGGGCTGAGCGAAGTCCAGCACGACAGCAGCCAAGCCACCCCTGCATGTGGTGGCCACTCAGAACGGTTCGGGCAGCCATCCACCCAGTGAATAAATGGAAAGCGGAGCTGGAGAGGTTGTTCCTCTCCATTGCTTCTGACAGAGATGGTCAAGAATCTTTCCTTTTACTGTATCCTCCATATAAGTTCACTCATAAACTATTGATATTTTAATAATACACATTAGCATCTTGCCCTTTGACAAATGAATATTGAATGAGCCATAAAGAGGCAAAGAGTAACCAGGTATGGCACCGTGGGGAAGCTGGACTCACGAGTGGTTGTCAGAGGGAATGCCCCCTTCCAGGGCCTTGTGACTCACCTCTCTCCCCAGGGTCCCCCCAAGGAAACAGCCCTTAAAAGGAGCTCAGATTCCAGCCCAGCCCAGCCCAGTCTGAGCAGGATTTGTCATGTTTTCCTTTGGTTGGCTGGATGGGACTCGGGAGGAGAAAGAACAGACCATTGAAGAGCTGCTACAGGCAGGACGGTTCACCCCTACGTGAAGCACCTTGACTCTCCCTCTCTACCTTTGCTACAGGTGCAGGCTTCTTCCTCCTGAGCTCTCTCCTGCTCCGTAAATTAAAAGTCTGCAGACAGATTGTGTGTCCACAAGAATCTCCTTTCTCTACCAGGTCTCGATGGGCTCCTATATTGTGGCGTGTGCTGAGGTTTCTACGATGTAATGTCCTGCCTCCCCCGGCTCCTGCTCCCTGCCTGGCTGCCGCGGCCTCCAGTTGGCCATGGCCTCCATCTGGCCGGGAGTCCTCGCGAGTGCGGAGAACGGTGACAGGGGCTCTTCGTTGGTCCGGTTTAATTGGAGTGATTTAATGGCATTTCTGGAAGATTCAGATTTATACGGCTTTCTGAGCTGCAAATCTGCTTTCTAAATGTAGAATTTTTGTGGAGTGGTAAAAAATAATGGCTGTTCTGTGATTCCTGCCTCCTGAGCTAGGAGATTGCAATTTACATTATGCAAATAGACATTATGCAATCAAGGCACTTTAGCAGGAATCTGGTGGCAGAGAGGCCGCTGATGAGATGGTGAGGTCTGCAGCCCCAACTGAAGGGGCTCTGGAAGCAGGAGACCCAGGGGAGAGGGGTGGGCGGGCGGCAGGGGCGGAGACTCTTCCTCGGGGCCAGGGAAGCCAGTGGAGCCTGCCCGGGATTGGAGCATCCGGGAAGCTGCCAAAGCGGCTCTCTCAATTAATGGCTTTGTTTAATCATACCCCCTGTCCAGAGGACTATTGTCTTACGGATAATTTCGTTTGCCTAACGAGATTTTGCTAATTAAATCTCCTTTCAGTTGGCGTGACTGTGCCTGTAGCTTCTTCATAAACCTTTCTGGAGTGGACCTAGGAAGGAGGACCGGGAGGCCAGGAGGGGAGAGAGAACAGGAGGGAGAGACTTCCCTACAGCCAGTAGGAGGACTGGGAGGCTGGGAGCAGGGTCTGGAAACTGCAGGATGACTGCCACCACCCACCTTGCCTTTCTTTCCTGCTCACTGGAAATCCAGACAGTCATAAATCTGTGTCCAGCGTGAGGGAGTTCTTCTCCTCTATGGCTCCATGATCCCTTCTCAAATTCTTCCAGAATCCCTGGGAGGGGCTGAGGATTTTCATGGAGTGCTCTGAGTAGCTCTGGCTGTGGTTGGGGGATAGGGGTGGAGGGACCAGTGGTGACACTAAAGACAGTTAGTGATGTGGGAACTGCTCTCCTTGCCTTTGTTGTTAGCCAGCCAGTCTGGCTCTTCAGAGAAGAAAAATTGCTTCAAAATTGGCCATTTCTCCAGGAATGACGGCATGAATCAAAGAGGAGAATACCTCCTCACATTCACACGTCGTCAGAGTCAGCTAAGGATAGCCTCCTATGGTTGGAGGAGCCTAGTGCTGTGCCTACAATAACTGGCGCCTCATCAATGCTGCTGTACCTGACGGTGCCATACCTGCGCTCCATTGCCCCCAGTGGCTCTTCACTGTCTGCGGCTTCCTTGGCCTGGCTGACCTTGGGCTTTGCAGCTCAGCCCTGTCTACTTGTCCAGTTTCATCTGCCACAACCTTGCTGCTCCCTCTTCCCTGTCTGTTACAGACACTCAGGCACATGGGCTTTCTCCCACCCCGACACCCAGATATGCCGGGTCATCCAAGTGCTCTGTGTAGCTTCACACCTCAGCGCTTTCGTGCCGCTGTTCCCTCTGTCTAGAATCACCCTGGCCTGGATCACCCCTCTCCATTTGTAATACCCAGCTCAGATGTCCCCCATGATACCTCCCTCCAGAGCCTCCCCCTCTCTCCCAAAACATGGCTGCACTCCTTGTGCCTTCTGTCACCACAGGGCCTCAGTCCTGGCTGTTTGTCTATCCAAGTTAAGGGCTGGACCTTATCCTTCTCCTAATCCCAGTACCTAGAATCATGCCTGGCCGTGACAGGCACCCTCCTGTTGAATGATAAGGTGGATGAATGAACCAAGGAGAAGAGGGTGAATGGTGGAGTGGCACTGTCTAGTGGGGTCCCCAGCTCCAGGACGGATGTGGTTGGGATCAAGAGCTGACTCCTGTGGCAACTGTGGAGTTGCTGGGCCGCCCGTTACCTGTACTGTTGCCTTCACTTGCAGGTGGGAAGGCCCTATTTCCTTCTGTGTTCTGGGCCCTGTACCAGGTGACAGTGTCACAAATTCTCACATGGATCCTAAGGCGGGTGCTGGTTTTGCAGAGGGAACTGGGGCTCCTGTGTCCTCGTCAGAGGACGAAGTAACTGGGCTCACTGGCGGGGCCCACAGGATCCACGCTCAGTAGGTGAGAGCTCCTAAGCTTGCCTGTCTTCCAGCCCCACCATTTACGTAACCCTCCACTCGCCCTCTTATCTGCCCACCATTCACCTTCCTTATCTAAGCCACTCGCTTGCTCCCCTGGGACTGGGTTTCACACGTGCTGAAATCCCCGTGCATCTGGCAGAACCCAGGCCGCACAGGATGGCCTTTGGCTGCCAGCTGGACCCTTACCCAGCCAGGGGAGGGGACGTCAGGGTGGAAGAGTCTGCATTCCATGCTTCAGGGCCCAGGGACACCCCTGGAGAACAGCTCAGACCTTCATGTGTCATAAGGGCATGTGAGTGCTCAGTGTGCATATGTGGGGTGTGTGTAAGGCTGAGGCAGTTTTGAAGAGAGGGGCTCTGTGGTTTTCTTGGTTCCTGACTTTCAGCGCTTTGCTCTTTGCCTCACCAGCATTCCCCTTTGGTCACCGTGTGTCTGCCAGTACCTGTCTCTTCATCTTGGGTTCTCATCTTCCTGACATCCCCACCATGCCGTGCTGAGTCTGAAGCGTTTCTCAGTACTTAGTAGGTGCTCAACAAATGCCCCGTGATGCACGGAATGATTGAATGAACAAGTGAGTGATGGAGTGAGTGGACAAGCATGCTCTTCAGTGTCAGGCCTGAGCTGGGCCCTGCTGCTGTTACTTCCATGTGGGAACTGGGGTTTAATTTTCTCATCCAGAAAACAAGAATACTAATACTGCCTCTTCCAGCTTTCTCAAAGGGTTGTTGGTGGGATTATAAGGGATGTGTGAAAGTGTTTTACGAACTCTAAAGCGCCCTAGAAGCAGAAGAGGTTGTTGCTGTAATGATTATTACACTTGAAGTGATCTCTGTGTTTGAAAATTAGGGATTCTGTGTCCAGGAATAGCAAACCGCCCAGGCCTGATTTGAACTCTGAGGTTTGCAGAGCAATCATTACGGAAACTGATTCAGGTTTGTCTGACTGTGCACACTTACAGGGGCCGGGGTGGGAGAAAGGCTGGTGAAAGTGGCCTGTCTTCATGCAGGCCACCTGTCCCCTGGTGGCCCCTGTAGATGGTCCGTCCTGGGGCTCGACAGCTGCCCAGACTCTGTGCCTCATTATCTCAGCCTGTGCTATTTCCACTTTACCCTCTTCTCCAGTGGTCTTTTGACCCTCTCTGCCCAGGTCCTGCACTGGCCCCTTCCAGGGACATGCACGCCTCCCTGAGAGCATTTATCACAGGCTGATCAAGTCTGCAGCCCTCCACACTTCATGCACCACTAAGGCAGGTACTGAGGATGAATGGATGGTTGGGGAAAGGCAAAGGGAAGGGCTGAGGTCTGGCAAATGCCCAGGATTCAAGCTTTTGAAGCACCCTAAGCTGTAGGGGAAGGTGAGGAAGAAGCAGCTCCAGAGAACTTAGCACTGCATCACAATCCTCCCACATTTCTGAGAGCTGTTTCTCGCTTTCCCTCATGCCCAGAAGCTCAAACAGGCTGATCTTCCCTGGGGTCACTGGGTTTGGGGACTCCAGTTCCACGCAGGTGGTGGGTAGCTGGCCCTCAGCCAGACAGGCAGCGAGGCCAGCAGGTTGGAGCTGAGTTCTGAGGACAGGCAGATAGATACCTGCCTGTTGCTGACCCCTGCAGGTGAGCAGTTACCCACCTGGGGAGGCAGGTGCTGCTTCCTTCCATCCCAGCCCTTCCAGGTTCTGTCTCTGAGGCCCCAGCGGGTGGGGGGTCTACAGGAAGCCCTCCCAGAAACTGGCTCCCTTGCTTTATCCCTGTGTCTGGAGACGTCTTGTCCCCACCCAGCTCGGGTGGGGGGGGCCTCCCCCTCCCTCAACCCCCTCCCAACTCTCCACAGCCCCAGGCGGCCACAGCAGAGTGCCAGAGGCTGGAAGGCTTTTCATTACCGAATGCACTGAACCTGTTTGTGAGTGTTTTGCAAAGTGTTTAATCCAAGGTGTTCCCTCAATTAAATTAGTGCAAACATCTGTGTCCCACATCCACCTCCATTTGCATTCTGTGCCATTTATTACAGCGGGAAATTGGAAGGCACCTTAGGAATACTTAGGACTGAATTAGGCTAGGTGGGGGTGGGCATCTGGGGGTGGCCATCTGGGGTGCCTGTGAGGTTGGTCCACAAGGTGGGTCCCTCTCCAGGCTAGGACTTGTGGTGGAGCCACTCTCTGGCGTAGGAGAGTGTGAGAGGGACAGCGCTCGGGCTGGTCTTGTCCAAGAGGTTGGGGGAGTTTAATTAACACCTCTGCTTCCCACCTGGGCCCGAGTCCCTGCAGAGGCAGGAGGATTTCACTGCTGTTGCTTTATAACTTTAAACCCAATTTTTAAAAAGTGTATCGCACTCAAGTGACCCGTCTGGGCCTCTCCCCAGGGAACCCTTTGCTGCTGGCAGGTGGGTTTTTCCATCACAAAACTGCTGAGCCTTGGTGACTGGCTGGTGTGGGTGGCAGCTCTGCCTCAGGCCATGCAATCCCCACGACTGTCAAGTACTCCGGGAGTCCCACCGCGATACCAGCCCAGGAGGAACTGAAGGACAGGAATAGCGTCTGCCGTGTGACGGCCACGGCCCGCAGTGCTTCTCAGGCATTGTCTGTGGGCATCTCCCACCAGCCCCCTGAGACAGGGCCCCCACCAGCACAGACCAGGGGGCCAGGCTCCATCAGAAAGGTTAAGCAACATGCTCACGGTTCCACAGCTAGAAAGTGGAGCATGGATTTGAACTCAGGCTTCCCCAACTCCCAAGATGGTGTGCTTCCCACTGCGCTTGGACACCTCTCTTATCTGAAGCAGTTGGTATTGGTGTTGAATCAGTGACCTGGCCACTAGGGTGGCAGAGCCTAGGGCTCCTGGGGTCTAGGGTGGGTTACTCAGTCTGCAGGTGACCCAGCCAAGGGGAGGGGTGCCTGGCTTTTGTGGGGGGGGGACAGGGAGGAAATGGAACACTCCTGGGAGTGAGAAAGAAGCTCATGGGATGCTCAACGAGTTTAGAGATCACTGGATTCCTCAGTACTGAGTGGGGAAACTGAGGCTCCAAGGAGGCAATGGCTTGCCTGGGGCCACCAGGGGTCCCGTGGTAGGGTTCTAATTCCCGGGTGGGGAGGGCAATGTCAGGACCTGGGGAGGTCCCAGGGGTTTTGTAGGATGGGTGCTGGCTTTCTAGATGCAAAAGCAGATCAAGGCTGGAGCAAGGAGCCAGGGGGAGGAGAGGGTGGGAGGCTGCTGTGGACTGGTCTACCACGGGTCCTTCTGAGATGCCCTTCACAGACAGCCTCCCACATCTGGATGGCTGCTGGCCATCTTCAGCCTGGGCCCTGAGTCAGGTCCTTACCAACTCCTGGGTTTCACCAAGGGATGTCCAGGGGGCAGCAGAACATGAGGAGATGGGAGGAGACCCCGAACCTGGGGCTGTGCCCTGCCTGCTGGTGTCCATCTTGACCGTCCCCTGCCCCGTCTGCCCTGTGGAAGCACTGGGAGGAACAGAGTGCAGTGGATTTCTGCTCTAGTGCCTGCTCTCCCATGTCCTCCCCTAATGAGACAGGACCATGTCTTAGCCTCACGTTCCCCATTGGTTAGTGGGGAGAACAATCTCACCTTGCAGGTCCGTTGGGAAAATTGAAGACAGAACAGGCATGCCTGCGCAGCTTCAGGAGTCAGAACATGGCCGCTAGTGTTTCTTTCTTGTCCGTGGCTGGTTTTCCCTCTCAGACCCTGTGCCTGCGTCTGGATATCGAGGGGCGGGGGGTCTGTCGACAAGATGATGGACAGGGTCTTCCTCCTCCCTCCTCTCTCCTCTCCCTCTCTCATCAAAAGACTTTAATAACTGCATCTCCGCATGTGGCCCTGCCTGGGGTTTTATAAGAATGAATTGCTTATCCCAGCTCTTACGTCCTAGAAATGACAAGCTACACTCAGTACACATTTATTATGCGCTGACTGTGTGTGGTACCCAGCTCCGGGCACTACTTGGCAAGCCTGAGAGTGACCCTCAGGGCTTCTGGTCTCCTCCCAGGGACCTGATGGTTCCTGCTTTCTTTGGATTTGCTGGGTCTAGGCCCAGCTGTCTTTATAAGGAGGGTTTGCAGTTTCTGTACCCTTTCGTACCCCTCTGCTTCTCCACTCGAGGGTCTCTTTGCCTGGAAGGCCCGTTACCCAGCTTGCTGACCTGAGCAGAGCTCAGTTTCTGGGTGATGTGTAGTGTGTGACCACATCTCAGCCAGAGGTTATCTCTCTGGAGCTCCGGTGTACCTTGGTCCTCTTACTGTGACCGTTTATCACCCCGTACTTCAGTGACATCGTTACTAGAGATGCCTCACTCCAGTAAAAGAGTCCAGGTAGAGAGTTTCGAGTGCAGCGTCTGGAGCCAGCACCAGCCCTCATGGGTGTCTGCTGTGCTTTGCCTGGAGGCCAGGTCTTCCTCGGTCCCCCCAGCAGAGGGGCAGGCCCACTGTGGTAGAATGCCTTCCTGACCTGTGAGCCTCAGTAAATGCTTGTTCCCTTGGACGGGCCACTGGCACATGTGAAGGGAGGCAGTCATGGTGGCAGGACCGACTGTGTCATTTCCGGGTGTTCAGTCTGAGAGCCTGTCCCCATCTTTCCTATCTGCAGTTCTAGGAAGTCTTCCTTCTCTCCCACTCACTGCCTCAGAGTGGAGCCTCCGGATTGAGCTGAGGATGGGCAGAGAAGAATGGTTCCCTTACTTTACTGCCCCTGTGTCTCTGCCACAGACATTTCCTTTTCCTGAAAACCTCTCTTTCCCTTGACATTGCCCTTGTCCCGTGCCACCTCTCCCGTGTTCCATGCCACCTCTCCCACATAGCTCAGACCCCTCTGCGGAACACGGTTTCTTTCTCCCAGAGCATCAGACCTGAGTCTCCAGCACTGACCTGTCTACCCACATCCCCAGTGTATCTGCATCTGTCCTTTTCCACGAAGTGGGTCAGAACAGGGTTTGTGGCTGACGGCTTGTCACCCTTGCTCCACCTGGCACAACACCCAGTTATCGAATGAATGGGACTCCCGGCCGCCCTCACAGGGAGGTGTCTGGGTTCTCCTTGCACCCTCTGCTCTGACTTCTCTGTCCCAGGGTTCCAGTGGACCCGGAGGCACCTTTCTTGCCAGTTCCTGGAAACTGGACGCCACGGCCAGCGAGGGAAAAACAGGTGTTAAGTTCTGATGGGTGTGCTGAGCAGACTGGAATTACTTCTGTGGGGCAGGCCTGTCAGGTCTCAGCAAGCTGATACCCTCCATGTACCGGCTCTGACACAGAGCCCGCAAGTGGGGCCATTGGAATAAGGGAAGAAAATGTTATACCTTTGTTTATTTGTGTTTTTATCGCATCCTATTTAGGTTTCTGCTGTTGAATATGTTCCACAAGACACTCCATGTATTGGTGGAGGGGCATGTCTGATATATATATATGTACATGCATATTTCATGCAAATAGATTGAGGGAGCATTAGAATTTTTTACTGTTGGAGTTGTAAACCCATCTGAGGAACGTGGACTTAAGCCACTGCCCCACTGCCCAGGAGGTGAGACTAGTGTGTATTTGCTAATGTCTCCAGACAAATGTCTCACCCTCTAGTGTGGTCTCAACTCACGCCCAAAGATTTACATCCTGAATCTGACCCCATGGCAAATTCTTTAGGGAAAGGGGCTGGGGATCCTATTGCTCTGTGAGTAACCGTGGGACACTGTAGGTGCTCGGTAAATTAAGTGTGACTTGGACTTATATTTATTTGAATCAATTGAGGCTGTCTGACAATCGTTTAAAGTTTTGCAATTTGACCTTGACTTAATCCTCGATAGCCTACCCCCAGACAGCACAGGATGTGTTTACCAGAGATCTGCTATGCAACAATGACAAAAAATATGTGTCCCCTGTGCACCAGGTTCTGCGTTGGGAACTCGGTGACAAGTCAGAGGTCCTCATCCTCCAATTACTTGTATTCCTTTTTCTCAGAAACAGCCAAACAAGAAGCAACCAAACAAAAAACAACCTTCATAATGTAAGCAGTGCTCCCCTGTTCACTGGGCTTATTTGGAAACAAATCCCAGGCCTCATTCCATTTCCTCTGCAAACACTCCAGTCAGTACTCACGGCCTTTTAGGGAGACAGGCCCAGCGACAAATAGTGCTGTGCTCCAGAGCAGGGCCAGACCCTGTGGGCATGGCCAGGCCCTGCGTGGGCAGCAGTGTGTGCTCAGCACACTCTGGGGGACGCAGAGTGGGTCAGGAATGATTTTTACATAAGTGATGCTGAGGCTGAGGCTGAGTCTCTCAGCCTGACTTGTGGGCCCCATGTTGAAATTTCAGAACCAGAGAAGGGGCCCATCAGATAAGGAGTGAACACGAGAGGGAGGTGGCCTTCACAGGAGGCAGATAGCTGCTTACAGATGTTCCCGCTTGCCTCCCTCCTCTGAAAGTGAGAACAGCACCGCCCGGAAAGCCCAGGCCCCTTGCCCTCGGCCACAGCACTGGAGATGGGCAGCAGCAGAACCAGGGCCCGGGCTGGGCTCCTTCCTGGGCCTCCTCTCCGCACACAGACTGCTTGGGGCTGGACCAGCCTTTCTCACACACTCAGTTTTCTGTGTCCAGGAACAGCTCACACTGGGCCTCTGCTTCCGCCCTCCCACCACCTCCCGAGGGGCCAGCGGCCGGCAGCCTGGGCGGGAACGAGCGTCCCTGCGTGTGACTTCTCCTTTCTTCCTGTACAAGTTGAGCACTTGCCACCCTGCTGTCTGTTTTTCCTTGCTAAGGTTCAGTTCTAATTATGTTGATTTTCTTCATCCCACCCCCTCCTGGAAGCTTATTAGGTTGAATATTTTTATTTATTATCATTTCGCCCAACTCCTGCCAGCATTTCCAATTACTCTCCCCGCTTCCTTGTAATTGTCTTTCCGTAATGGCTCCGAAACAATTGCGCTAAATGAGGTGTCTCCTGGAAGATGAGAGTCTCACTTCATTAAAGGCTAATGTATTCTCAGCTCCAGCTCTGTGGGGCTAGCTTGGAAGGAAGACATTTAAACAGCTTCTTTTATTTTATAGGGAGCAACTTTTCAGTGACGAAGATGTCTGTGGGGTATATGTGGATGTGTGTGCGTTTCCTGATTTTAATTTAAAGAAAGTTTATAAAATAGCATAAGTCTCTCTTATTGGCGAATCTCTGTTCTCCAGTAGCTGAGATTTCCGCAGGTGGGGTGCAGAGTTCTGGAGCAACATGGGAAGGGCCTGCCTATTCAGATGTCCTCCCCACCTTCCTGCAGGGCCCCGCCCCCCGCCCTGTGTCTGCTGCTCCTCGCCTGCCGGGTCAGCCCCAGACCTCTCCGGGCCCCTGTCCTCTGTTTCTGCCACCTCCTTACTGTGCTCAGCTTCCACTGTGGTGATGATCTCCTGTTACGTATTATTTTTTCTTCCATTAACGCATTCTAACTCGGTCATTCATTTGTCCCTGATTCATTCATTTGTCCATTTATTATCCATTCCACACAATGGAATTTATTGCGCACTGCCTTCAGGCATCCCTGAGGATTGGGGTTTGCCCTTCGGAGCCTAGAGGACAGGGAGAAGCTAGGGACAGATGACTGGAAGGCAGGCACTTCCAGTATGAGATGTCGAGTGTTGTAATCAGGCAAGGGCAGACCATCCTGCAAGCACTGGGGAGCGGTGGGGGTGCAACTAATAAAACCGTGGGATCAAGGGAGGCTCCTTCTGGGAGAAGGGGTCTGGGCGGATCGCTAAAAGAAGAGGACTCAGCCGAGTGCCAAGGGATCAGGACCGAGGCTGTGGTGAGAGGTGGGGCAGGAGACCGCGGAGGGTCTGGAGTGTCCGGCTACCCGGGGCAGGGTGGGGCGCACAGGCGACTTCTATGCGGGGAGCTGGTTTGGTCAGACCTGTGTTTTGGAAAGACTGCTCTTGCTTCGGTACCTAGGATGGGTGGAGGAAGGCAAAAAATAAAGATAAAAAATAAAAGGCAAGGAGGCCTTTAGGAAGCTGTTGCAAGGGATGATGTGCTGCTGGATGGAAGGAAGTGGCAACAGAGAAAGAGAACACCGCGTGCACTGGCGAGGTGTTTCAGGTGGAGGAGCCACAGGCTGCAAATGGGTGGGGCCGAGGGGGAGGGGAATCCGGGATGAGAGTTGCTCTTCAGGTTTGGGTGGCGGATGAACGCGTGGCAGCGTCCTGAATCCAGGACAAGGCCGGGTCTCCATGAGAAGTCCTCATAGCTCCCCCCGGGATGTCAGACCCCAGGACAGCGCTTGAACCACACACCTGCACCAGAGGGGCCTGTGGGTCGTGTGTAGGCGTCAGCTCACTCTTCTGAGGGCTGTTACACCAAAAGACTTTCAACTTCCACAGCTGAAAGTCTTTATGGAAAACAGGCTTCACTGGGCCACTGCCGGCAAAAAAATGACCAGTTGTGGGGCACGGAGCCTAAACCTGCAGCAGCATCGCCGGGTAGGAAAGATAGTGTGTCCTTGGTGTGGGAGTTTGCTGGTGTTTTTGTACATCGAGGAGGAGAAGAGGGAAGGAGATGGAAACCGTCTGAAAGAATTTACATCAGCTACAGGCAAAGGGGTGGGAGATGTGGAGCCAGCTCTGGGAGAGGCTCACAGCCTACAGAAGAGGCCTATGTGCTCCTGCAGGGAGGCTGCAGCTGAGGTCCGGAAAGGCCATGTGTAACGGAGCCTCCCGCAATTCGGTGGCGCCTGGCTAAGACGATCTGCTGAAATAGCCACCTGGAAATCAATCTGTTGAAGTTCCAGCGGGTACACAGGAATTTGAGCAGTCCTCTGTCAGGGCTGGTCCTCTGCTGAGAACAGGCTGCCAGTCCTGTCTTTCTCTGACTTTCCAGCTGCTGTAGTTCTAATTTAGAACATCTCAGAATTTCCTCCCGGTTTGGGGTCACGTGTGGCCGCATCTGCGGAGCTCATTAACATGCCGGTGTGCAGGGGGCTCTGAGTGAGCAGGTCACGTGTGGGCTCTGACTTCTGACCCAGGCACAGAGCCCGTCCGGAGGCCTTCGAATATTGCCCAAGCAGCTCCCGTGGTGCAGGGCCGCCTCGGCTACAGAGCTTTTTATGTTACAGTCAAGAAAGAGTAGAAAGGCCGTTTCTGATATGTTTGGGTTGGAAGTGAAGAATTGAAGCTCACACCATGTGGTGAGTCAAGTACATCCAGAAGTGTTTTTGTGCCTCTGAGGCATTTTTTTCAGGTCCCTGGAAGCTGGCCAGCAGCCACAGTGGTAGTAGTAATAAAAGTAACAATAATGATTTTGATATTTTTCAAGGCCTACCATGTCCCAGGCACCCTTTTAAGCACTGACATGCAGGATCTCATTCAGTCCTCACAATGATGCTACCATGTAGGTGTTATTACAGGCTCTGTTTTACAGAGGAGGCACCAGCGGCACAAAGAAGTTGAGCAAATGGGCCACTAGGGCTCTCCAGCCAGCAGTTCCCCTTCTAGAGTCAAGAAAAGAGGGAGTCTGGCCAGACCAGCGTTGGTCTGGGGACAGCTGAGGACTAAGAGAAATGGTTTGATTCAGTCCTCCTTGCTGGTTTCCATATTGCTGTTCAAGCCTTCAGTTTATACACCCTAACTCATTCATCCATTCATCCATCCATGTCCTTCAAGGCCCTGTGTGAAGGCCTGTGATTCCCTGGCAGAGCCAGACCCTCCTTTGCAACTGGTCCCAGGATGCATACATTTCTCAATAGTAATTTCTTTATGAGTCTGTTGCCTTAATCGAGGAAGTGATCTTGGCTCACTCCTGTATATATCCTTGGTGCCCATTGCAGAGCCTGGCACACTGTAGGTTTTCTATGAATAAATGCACGCTAGTAGGGAGGCCAGCATGTTTGGGAGGGAGGCACTAGAGGTCAGAGTAAAGGAGATCCCTTAGCCCCATCCCCCGTCCATTCTGGGGGAGCAAGCTGCCCAGACACACTGCAGATTGGACTCAGCTCCCCATGGTGATGCCCGCTGTAATGAGGGGGCAGCTATCAGGAGCAAAATTCTCCCTCTGCACTCCGGAAAGTGTGGGAGTGACCCAAGCTTGCCTCCAGGACGGGGAACTGAAGGAAGCAGCGTCTAGCTGGGTGTTTATTCTGATGAGGTGCTTATGTAACACCAGGCTTCCTGGGCTCCAGGGGCGGGGGGTGGGGTGCTGGGGAGAACACTGACGAAGCAGACAGGCAGAGAGGCAGCCCTTGTGCTGTCAGACCGCTGGAGTGAAGAGGTGAGCACCTCCATCTTCCTCAGAGACTTAGCACCAGGGCAGTTGCCAAGCAGTTTTTTTTTTTTTGCAAAGAATAAAATGTGTCTTTACATATTCAAGTGCAAAAAGTCACCAACAGTTTTGCATCTTCCTGATCTCACTCTGATTGGCCTTCCTCCAAAGCTGCCATGGGTGCCAAGAGCTTTTGCACTTGGGAAGAGCAGAGCCACACCTTCTGCAGCTCCCTCCTGAGCCAAGGCGCCAGGGCTCTGGTCACAGTACCAGGGCAGTGAGGGGAGGAAATGGGGGGAAAGCGGACTGGCTCTGAGAGTCGGGGGTCCTGGTCACTGCACAGCTGCATGACTTTGGGCAAGCGGCCAGCGCTTTCTGAGCCTGTTTCTATGTCTGTAAGATGATGAGAACCTGCCTGTCTGTCTGCCAGGTTGGTTTGAGTTTCCATATGCTGCAGCGATGCACGAGGCCATGACCACTTTGTGGTGCTGCCTCTCGTCCAAGTCAGGGAGCACCAAGTCCTCTTCCCACCCTGGCCAGCTCTCTCCTTCTCCAGCTCTAGTGCTGAGTCAGGTGTCCCTGCCTCACTCTCTGTGACACTGAGGACAAGGATCAAGCTGAATTTCGAGTCTGAGGTCCTCTGGGGCTCCTGCAATCAACAGACAAGGCCTCCAGAGCCCAAGAGGAATGGGAAACGGACCGGTGTGCTGCAGGTCAATGAGAAACGTGGAACAAGAAGTCCGGGACCAGGCTGGACAGAACACAACTTCATTCATTCATTTGCTAAGAGCCTGCACCCTGCCATGCACTGAGCTAGACACTGAAGATGTGAGAGTGGGTGCACAGGCCCTGTCCTCTCAGAGATTACAGTCCAGTGGACATTCTGCATTAGTGCCCACCCTTCTCCATTTTATAGACGAGATCGAAAAGAAGGCCCAGGAGAAGAAGTGACTATCACGTGGTCACATGGCCAGTCAGTGGACACGGCAGGATGAAAAAACCCACCTTCTGAAGGTGAAATGAGCACATGCCAAGGGCCTTGGACCTACCTAGTGAGAACTCCATACACGTTCCTATTAGGTTTCCAGACTGTAGGAGCCTGTCCCTTTGTGTCCCACACAGCCCCTCATTGGCCCTGAGCGCCAGCCTTGCTCATATGTTGAAGTAGGTTTTTAAAATGCGACAGAGCCCCCCAAGATGGAATCGATAGCAGTGGGATGGGAATGACAGTGGGCCTGAGGCTGTGGGCCAGGGTGTTTCATTCTCTCATTCAGCGGGTGCCTGCAGTGAGCTTTCTGTGTGGGAGGCACTGGGGCGACACTGCCGAGGACCTGCAAGCCCCTACCCTCTAGGAATGTATGTCTTAGTGGGGACAGGGGTGGAACAATCAGCCACACTGAAGGCAGATAGTTTGAGCAGGAGATAAAGATTATGAAAGTCATGTGCAGGGAGATATTAGAGATTAACCAGATGGTGAATTTGGGGCTGGTGGAGGTAGAAGTGTGGGGCAGGGAGGGACAGGCTTTGCTTACTTCTGGAAATCGCCTTTCACATAAGGCAGGATTTGGATGGGCTTCTGGTCAGCTCTGACACGCAAGGCAGGATTTGGATGGGCTTCTGGTCAGCTCTGACACGCCAGTCTCTGAAGCTCAGCGTCCGGAGTCAATGCATCACTGCTGAGAGCCTCCCACCCATCCCCGCCCGCCCCCGCAGGAGGTAAGGCATCCTGGATACAGGCCCCTCACCTTCACCACTGACCCCTGCAGACATCTCAGCGACCTCCCTCCCTTTCAACTGGGAATCGGGAGTAAAAGAAACACAGAAAGACCAGAACCATTGCTCCCAGGCCCCTGCACCTGAGTTGTCCAGTCTGTAAAATGGGGACTTAACCCACCTGGGAAAATGAAGGCGGCTCCAGAGCTGATTCCCAGGAGAAAGGGGTGGAGCCTCCAGTCCTCAGGAACCCCAGAAAACATTTCATTCCAGGGCAGTGGCAACACTGGGGACTATGACAGCACCCCCACTCCATGGGCACAGAAAGCCTTCTCTTCCTCTACCCCAGTCCCCTTGGCAGTCTGGGCGCCTGTTCATTGGTGATTTTGTTCAGGCATCAAAGGCTTTCTGGGGACTTGGGTGGCCCTGCCTCCGGTACTCAGGTGAGCTCTGGAGTAGACGGCCCCAGGACCAGCAGTCTGGTCCAGTCACCAAGGGGCCAGGATCCCCTAGCCCACCTCATGATCGGGGGTCCCTTGGGGTCAGTCTTGACTGCACTCCAAGATTCAAAAAGGTCAGGAACCTTCCTAGGGGAATGGACAAGCAGAGGAAAGGAGGTGAAGATGGGAGCAGAACTGATGGAGAGACCTTGTGGTCCATAGCACTAGCTTCTTACGTTACTTGTGTATTCCTGTGACCACCAGACGTCATCGTGGCCGCCCACCTGCCCCCAGGTGGGACTGCACCTAATCTACCAACCAGATGCTGCAAACCTGCCCAGTTCCTGTGAATAGCCATTCACAAAGAATAAAGCCCCGCCTCACCTGGAGGAGAGAAATGGATGCGTGGCAGGGGTGCCACTTTCTGGGGTGAGCTCAGAAGAGAGAAAGCAGGCCATGGACTCTAGAGCTGGGTCTCTGCGTGTGGATGTCCCTTGAATGGTCTCTTCAGATGCCATTGGAAGCACCCTTAAAGGAGACATCTGACTCAGAATCAAGTGTCATCCTTCCTCTGGTCTCTTCCCCTGCTGCTCAGAACCCTGGCTGGGCACCGCAGGGGCGAACCCAGCAACGACACAACATTCCCGACCAGGAGGTGCTCCCTGTGTGTGTGTGTGTGTGTGTGTGTGTGTTTGGGGTGGGGACAGGGAGCAGGCCAGATTCCACCCAGCAAGGACCGGTACTCACTAAGCCATCCAGGGCTGACCAGACGGGGCTCCCCAAGGAGGCCTATCCACTTAGCTGTGGGGACAGGTTGTCAGCTGATCCTCCCCGACCAGGGTCTGGATCCTTATGTCCAGTTCTCAGAGCTTCTTTTTCGTCTGCCCACCCTCTGACCTGGTAGCCCCAGGGAGATGCCTTCCTCCCAGGTCATGGTCCAGTTCCCGGACTCTCAGCAGATCAACCCCGCCGCTGTCCTCGGGCTCGGCCTGCTGGGGTGGTTGTGCTGGGCTTAGTAAGGATCTTCCTCCAGGAGCAGGGGACACAGGAGAGCGGCTGTCGCTGCTGCCTGGCTGCTGCCAACATCAAAGCTTTCCGGAATGGCTTTGGTAGAATGCTAAGAATTGAGAGATAATTAAGTTGCATTTCTGTGCATTGTTTACCGTTGCTCTCAACCAATCGCTATTCCATAGGGGCTAATCTGCGCAGTTTTTTGTTTTGGGGTTTGTTTTTTTTTCTCTTTTGCAGTGCCTGTTTGTACCACATTCTTCATTGTGCTTCTGTTACAATTTTAATTTTACTATTATTAAATCTTTCCCAAAGCTGTATTATTCTGCACTTCCGAGCTTAAATTCCTGATTTGGGGACTGTTTGCTTCTGAGTCTGTTCACAATGATTATTCTTGTTTACAAAAGAACACCCATTTCCAACTCTGTACCGCAGGATTCCTGGCTCCCTTCCCTTCCCCCTGCCCTGCTCACCTGGCTGTAGGAGGCGGGGGAGATGGGAGACTAGAGAAGGAGCCTGGCAGCTCAGGAGATTTTGCTGTTGAAGTAGCATCTCCATGGCTTCCAGTGGCCAAAGGGGTAGCTAGAAGTTGAATGCAGCGGGTGGGCTGGCAGTAAGCTGGCCTCAGGACACCAGCCATTGAGGGCTTCATGTTCATCTCAGCAAGACCCCGTAGTCTAATGGTGAGGACCACGACCGCTGGCATCAGACAGATCTGGGTTAGAAAACCCAGCTGCTTCTCTTACTGGGCACATGGCGTGGGTCAGCTAGGTAACATCTCTTGGCCTCAGTTTCCTTGCTTTGAAAATGAGGAGGAAGATGCTAATGCTGCCCCACAGGCAGCGATGAAAACCAGTGACATTTTGGGGCAGTGCCCTCCGGCTGTAGGGGCTTAGTAAAGGGTGGGGGGAGTCATGTTGTCGCAGTGATTGCTGTTTTCTCATTCTGTCTCCGGTCAGTTCTGCTTTCTCCACTGCCCATCTCCATCTTACTTGCCCCTTGGCCTGCTGGGAGGGCCCTGAGGCCCAGGCCTGCCTTGGTCTCGGCCATCACTGAGCCAGTGGAGTGAAATAGGAGCCCCTTGTCATTCGCTCCCAATGACTGAGAATAGTAGGAATCAGTTACTTGCTTTCCTAAGAGAGAAAGAATGGCAAATTCCTGGGGCCCGAGAGTGAATGGGGCCTTGCCCCTGCGGAAGGTGGGCAGCCCAGGGGCAACAGCCAGCACCCACTGCCCGAGCTGACGGCTGGGCCTGGTGGACCCGACGCAGCTAGCCAGCCTCCTCAGCACTGTCCTCTGCACCCATTCCAGCGCCCCTGCCACCTCAACTTCCTCCTGAAGTTTCCTCAGCTTCTGTCTTCTCTGTCACCCTGTCCCCCCATGCCGCCACACACACACTAAAACCATAACTTTTCCCCCCCTTTCCCATTATCTCTAACCCATATACTCTGAGAAGTTTAATTTGTTCTCGGTAGTAATCACCATTAACTAGAAATTGTCTTTCTCTGTGTAAACACGTCATTAGTGAAGCTGGTTTTCTGCAGGGTCCAGATTTCATTTTTATTAAAATGAAACACTTTCAGGCGCCTCGCTGTGTCCAAGGAGAGAGAGTATAATTTTAACCCATTGGGTTGGCCACAGATAATTGGGCTGACATTTGATTGGACGATTAGGAAAATATCTTCTTTGCATGCTGTATAATTTGCATTTTTTCCCACTTATATGAAGCTAAGTCATGCTTTCGTACACAGGCAGTTTTAATGAGCATTATAAATCCTAATGAATATATTTTCATGTTCATTTTATTGGCTTGTTTTTATTACTGGAGGTCTGAAAAACAGGGCCACTGAGAGAGCCGCAGAGGAGCTGTCTTGTGGCAACCTCAGCCCCTCGCTCTGCTCCCTGGCTGCCAGCGAGTGGAGGACTCCCCAGGCTGTCCCAAGCTGCGGAGGGCCAGGCGGGAGGAGGTCATCCTGGTCCCCCTTAACACACACCAGAAGCTGCTTGGGACCCCAGAAGATGCGGAGAACACGTCTCCCTGCCTGGGCTTCTGCCGCAGCCTCAGCTGCAGCAGCAGAGCTGTGCACGCCAGCGGGAAGCAGAGTTCAGCCTGCTGTGGGTGGAAGGGGCAGTGAAGTACCACTCAGTGTCAACCACATGCTAAAAACTCCATGCAGGTTGGTCCAACAGAATGGGGCTGCAGTCTCACTCAGCAGGAATTGTCCTCCCAAGAGCGCTGGTTCTTGAACATGACTCTGAAAGACAGCCAGTATCATGCAGAGCAGTTTTCTCCTGGATGATTCAGAAGGTCCCTTACTATCTTGGGGGTCTCAGGACATTGTTGTGAGTATCAGTTGTAGGTTTCAGAATTCTGCATCCCTCTCCATTCATTCACTCAGTCATTGATTTGATAGACCTTTTGGGGGCATCTACTGTGTACTGAGCCAGGACACATACAGAAGGGTCCCTAAAATCTCCACCAGCTCCAACATTTGTAAAAATTCTGTAGTAAGTGACCAATAAAGTAACCTTTTTTGTTCCATCCTGGCACTGGTTCTAAATCACTCTGTGCAGAGCAGGAGTTTGATCTCTTCCTATCAGGCACCCTGAGTGACTCAGTCGTGGGGGGAAGCCCCCTGCTCCAGTGCACCAGCACCTGCTGGGGCATCATAAGAACAGACCCCTGTCTTGTTCTTGCACACTGAGCCTGGCCCCACAGGGCTCCTGCTCAAAACTCTGCCCTCGGTCCTATCTAGCACAGGGGCATTCTGGCCTGTTTTCCTCTCAGGACCTGGACAGGGCCCACTTTCCTCTGCTTCAGAGAGTTGACCAGCAGCAGCTCAGCCGTGGATCCTGGGAGCCTGGCGGGGGGCCTGGCTCCTCCATACACAGCCACTCTCTGCTGACTGTCCCAGCCCACTTATTCTCCCACTCGCCCCCTTCCATTGTTCTTTTATTAATCAGAAAGATGTTTGCTGCATACATAGGTTGGGAGTTTTGAGATGTTTTAGAAGTTAATTCAACTTAAAACAAGCTCCTTTGCCACTGTCTTTTCACAGTGGCCGCTGTGACTTGTGGGCGACTGTCCCTCAGAGGATGAGTACTTACATGGGCTTCAGTCACACCCTTTGCCACCCTGCCCTGGATGTGGACACAGCTGAGCCCATCTTGCCAGGGCCTCCAGCGCCACTTGGTGTTTTCCTGTTGTACAAGAGATGCTCACTGGGCACCCGTGATGTGCAAAGCCCCGTGAGAGATGGAAAGTCACGGGGAGGCCTTGTGGAGCAGTGGGAAGGGAGGCCCACGGCCAGAGGCCTCTGTCGGAGTCTGGCCTTGCTGCTCCCAACTGCACGACCTCCGGTCCACGTCTTCATTGCTGCAGGCTCCTCTCCCCTCATCTGAAACATTCCCATCTGTGTCACAGGGGGAGTGGTGGATTTAAGTGAGAAAGTGACATGGAGACTGTCAGTGCTGGTAATCATTCCTGTGGAATGTGACCAAGGTCCAAAGTAATTGAAACCCGGTGTCCTGGGTCCTGGCCCAGGGCTCATCCTGGGCGGGCTGGTAACAGGTTAAAGAGCCCTGTGCTGTCAGGATGGGGTGCTGCTGCTTCCGAGTCTGATGTTTGTGTGTCTGTCTTTTCCGAAGAGGAGAGAGAAGAGGGAGCTCTGGCTGGAGCTGCACCATTTGGGTGGTTTTGTAGATCTGGTTTCGCCCGTCACAGTTTGCTCAGAGACCCACGTCCACGCAGGGAGCGTCTGTACTTGGCCTCAGGAAACAGTGCCTCAACTCCCGTTGCCTCAGCACACAGGGCCCTCTGTTGCTGAGCACTGATTTGTCTGTTTCACGCAGAGTGTCTGTCTTATCTTCTGTAAGAACTGCAAAACGTCTTCTGCCCATGGGTCCTTGCCCCAGACTTCCTCTACAGGTCTCCCTCATGGCCACACCCCCAGCACCAGGAGCTGAGTTGGCCGTTCAGTAGATGCCTTTTGATCATCTCGCTGGCCTGGGGTGGGAGCCCCAGGCTCCTCAGCCAGTGTATCTCACCCTTAAGTCAAAGCTAAGCATCTGTAACTGAGCAGCTGGCCCTGCTTAGAGGGCAGGGAGGCCGAGAGGAGCAGGACATCAGTTCCTATACTATTCCTATGTTAGATCTGCAAACATTAGAAATCACTCCCCTAAGATACCAGATTTGTGTCACAAAGGTGGTAACAGCCAATGCAAGCTGCTGGCCCATTGGGGAGTCCAGCCTTTGATTACGGGCCTAACGATTATTGGCAAGTCCCAGAGCTGTTCCCAGGGTCCCGTCAGTGGGGTGAAGCTTTTGTAAAGAAAACAACTTTCCAGGGCTCTGAAGGACAGAAGATGCAGCGCACCCTCAGCTGCCTGCAGCCACCTGCCTTAGAGTGGCTGGGGGAAGAGTACTAGAAGGGGTGTTAATTCCTGAGGAGCAGTGAGACGGCTTCTGGACGAGAGAAGGGAGTGGCCTGCTCACAATGCATTGGTGACCTGGGACCCAGTTCTAGATGGGAAAGGGGAGCTGGAGGAGTGGGTGGGCTGCACCTCCACTTGCAGGATCAGGTGCAAGGAATCTCAGGGGTGAGGGGTAAATCAGAACAACCCGATGTGAGGCTGACTGTGCAGGGGTATGGAGGCAAGTATGTGTTTGGCCACCTGGGGAAGATGGCTGGGGCTGGGGCCACTGTGCTCAGGGGGAGGGGGTGCCCCTCCCCTCCCCTGCTGGGGGTGTTTATTTATCACCCTGCCCTGATTAGCTTGGACTCTTGCTGCTTCACACCGGGAGGGGAGGTAGGGGGTGTGTTTGTTTTAGGCCACTTGGGGAGCTCAAGGCATTATGGGATGGCAGGAGATGCCTTCCCAAACTGATTTCAATACCCACTGCACCTTTGCTCCCCATTCCTCTCCTTTCTGAAGCAATCGGGCCTCAGGCCGCCACCTGCTTGCCTTGGGGAAGGAGGGGCTGAGAACCTAGCTGGAGCCTAGCCTCTCCTCAGCTCACCAGGATCACATTTCCTCTCTTCTCTCCCCCTCCAACTTTCTCTGCTCCCCCAACCTCCCTGTGTCCCTCTCCCACCCATCCCCCACAGCCCCCAACTCACTCTTCTTTTCTTCTTTGTGTATCCCTCTTTCTATTTTGTGATCAATTTTTTGATGCCCCCTTTGTTTGGTCAGTGACACCCCTCTCCCCACCGTGGTTGTATCAGAGCGATGCTGGGTTAAATGTGTCCCATCTGCACGGTGCCAGCACCCACACTGGGCACCCAGCTGCTGCAGGGAGGGCCAGAGGCACTGTTCTGCCATGCCCGGGTGTGGGATGGGCCTCACTTTCCTCTGAAATGCAGTGGGGAGGATGTGGCACTGTTCTTTAAGGATGCACCTCACTCCCCCGTGCCCACCCCTCCAGCCCAAGCAGACTCAGCCGCTCCCTTCCTGGCGGCATGAGAGGGAGGCTGCGCAGGGATCAGGGGTGGGAGCAAATGTAGGGGAGCTGCTGCCAGACTAGTTTGGGCAAACAGCAGGGACTGCCGGCAGCGGCTCCAGCCCCCACTTACGTTGTAACAGCTGCAGTCCAGCTGCTGGCATCCCTGCTGGGGGAGCGTGCTAAACCTCTCCGGGGTCAGCACTGTGGTATGTCGGTTTCCATAGCAACCACCCAACGGGCCACTTTCTCAGAACAATTCCCCTACTCAGCCGGGTTCTGGACTTAGCTCAGCCCAAGGGCATGTGGCTGAGGAGCAAAGCAGGAGGGGGAGGCCGCCCGAGGGCCAGACCGGGCCCCACAGAAAGTGGCTATCTGGAGGCTCTTGTAGCACAAAGGGTGAGGGCCAGAGGACAAGACATGCCGACTCCCTTCCTGTCCTGGCTCTCCCTTGCCCCCTCTCTTGGCCACCCGCTCCCCGCCCGTCCCCAGGCTGCCTGGTTGGAAGAAGTATTGGGCCTTTGTCTGGATCTGGACAGCAGCGCCGTGGCTGGGCTCAGAACCAGAAGGAGAAGGTCCTGTTGTGACAGATAACAGAGAGTGGGGGCTTTCTCTAGCCTTTGCCCCGTGCCCTCCAGCCCGCTCTCCCAGGACCATCAGAATCCTGCTCACCCCACCCCAGTGACCTCAGAGGAAGACATGCTACAGCCAGTCCTCTCCCCAGTTTTAGAGGGTGGAGAAGGTCACCTTTCTCAAGCCCCTTAAGAATAGGCTCCCTGGACCAGAGCAGGATGGCTCCATACCTGATGCTCTTGGAAGGGAGACTCATTAGAGGAGAAGATACAGACTGGGAGCTGTGGGCCTTGACCCGTCTCCTGGATGAGGAGTCAAGGCCGGGGAAGGGCAGCATCTCCAGGCCTGCACAGAGGGCATCCTCTCCCAGTATCCCTGGCTGAGCTTGCTGTCTGGCTCCAGAACCACGGAGCTGTTTCTAGAAAGAAGCCATTAGCAACTGGGGAGGCTGGGGAGGTCTAATAGCTGCAGGGTTGGGCATTTGGGCTGAGACTTGGGTTCTGAGAAGTGACCTGGGTGGTCTCTGCTAAGACCTGGGGAGGCAAGGACTGTTCTTGGGGTGACCTGTCCAGCTGTCTCTCCCCTCTATGCTGTTACATGTTCCTCACTTTCAAGGAGCCTGGTTCTTCCTTCCCCTCCCCTCCCCCCATTAACAGCCCCCACCCCCTCAAAAGGGGGGACAGATGGTTTTTCTTCCATGCTCCACAGCTTCAGCCACACATTTGCCTCACCCTTGGACCCAGCTCCCAGGGTGAAGTTGCTCAGGAAGGTGGCCCGCTTTAGAAGCTGCAGGGTCCTCACCCTCTCGGGGTCAGTGCTGACCGCAACTGTGGAATGGGAGAGTCGCCCCAGATCAGCACTTCTCAGAGTGGGCTCTGCAGTGCAGTGGGCTCCGTGGGCGGGGTGGGAGGCACTCCAACACCAAGCAAGCTGGGGAAACAGAACCGCTGCAGTAGTGCCGGCCGTGTTTTGCCGTGTATAATGCGTCCTTGTTTGTCCAAATTTTGGAGGGAAAAATAAGGAAGCGCATTACGCATGGGAAGTACTCATTCTGTATCTATATAAATGTTTTGAATTCCTTTATATATGTTTATGCATTAAAAGTGTAACTCTAGAAAACAGTGACGATGTCCATATGCAAAATAATACTCTGGAATATGATAATCAGTTTTGTTTCTAAATATAAGTAAATAAAAAAATTGAATTAAAAAATCAAAACGAAAGTTTTTTATTTCCTGAAAGTTTGGGCCAAAAATGTGGGTGCGCATTGTACACTGCAAAACTCGGTGCTTCTGAAGAGTTGCAGGGCTTCTCTGCAGTTACAGACGGTTTAAGAAGTCTGGCACCAAAGAAAACCCAGTTTAACTTAGGGCCTCCTAAACACAGTTCAAATCCTCTGTGACCAAACTCACCCCAGCAAACCTCAGACTCTGCAAGAAGTTCAAGTTCCTGGACAAAACCTGAGATGCTCATGCCAGTCCACAGTACCAGAGATGGCCCTTTGACAAGCCTCCTTTTGTTACCCGTCCTTGGGCAGGCACCCCCACAGGGTCTCTGCATCCCTGCCCTCCCCCTGCCTGGCTGCTCAGCTCCCCTCCGATGACCTCCATTCCGGATGGGACCCTGGTGTCAGGTGCCGGGAAGCCTTGCCCGTGACCTCCAGGGAGCCAGGGCCGAGGGAGTGAAGCCCTCGCAGCTCTGCCCCTCACCTGCAGCTGCCCCCTCCTGGTCTATGGGTCTTCTTTAAAAAGTGAGGCAATGCTTCTAGACCAAGGGGAGGAGAAAATTCTGCCTTCCCTCTGAATGGGGAAGCTTAAAAAAGAAAAAGTGCCCCTCTCCTTTCTACTGTTCAAATGCTCAGAAACATCAACTCCTACGCTCTGGGCTTGAAACTTGCCCAAGGCCTTGGGTGCTCACGACCTCATGTGCCTGTCAGGAGACCGCTGTGGTGCAATAGAGAGTGTGGGTGCTGTGGGGCAGGACGCGGGGCCCCACCCCAGCTCTGTCACCACCTGGCCTCTGCCCCTAGGCAGGTCACTCAGCTGTTGCATCTCTCAGAACGGGGAAGAGTTCCCTTCTCACAAGGTTCTTGTGAAAATCGAGTTATATGACAAATCTCATAATGGCCAGCACGCAAGGGGACCTCAGGGAGTGTCAGCTTAGGAGAATTAACTCCTCACAGAGAGGAAGAGTTCTCTCACTTTGAAAGAGAGAAATCAGGCTCAGCCAAGTTAAGTGACCTGTGTAAGGTCACAGAGCTCGTCGGTCTGCCGACCCCCAATCCTTCGCTGTCCCAGTTTACCAGGAATATACCTCGGAGGTGGGCATATGTCTCACTGTTGTTTGCGGGCATTTATCAATTGTGATTTTCTTTACTCCTGAGGCTTTCAATCTCCCCAAACAAGTGAAATGATTGCTGTTTCAGAGGGGTAAGGGGTAAGGTGGAGGTGGGAAAGAGGTATTTATTCTTCTGAAGATAGCTTTTTAAGACTAAAAGTAGGTTTATGGATTAAGATGACCCCTTCTCAGTTTGTCAAGTGCTCCTCCCCCGAGGAAGGAGAGCATTTCCTCCTTGCTTCCTCTTTCCTGGGTTCCCGGACCTGGCACACCCTTCCTTCCAAGCACGTGTGGGGCGCTCCTGCACCTGGCAGATCTGTGGACTGTCCCGAGGTGTGCTGGTGCCAGGGGGCCTTGGCCAGAGAGGAGCTGTCTCTGAGCCCATCCAGTCATGCCCCCTGCTTGGCTGGGGCCTCTCCTCCTGGCCCTGCAGGAGGCAGTGTGAATTACAGGAGAGAGAGGAAGCAGGAGCCGTGCAGGACTGTTCTCCAGATGTTAAGCGGGATGATTTCTAGCTCTGCTTGTCTCATTCAAAGGGCTGGCTCTCCTCCAGCAGGTACCTGGAAGTAAGAACAACAAACAACCCTGAGCAACCCCCAGAGCTCTGGTCCCCACAACGGGCCGAGCTCGGCTTCCGGAAGGAGGGAGCCCCGTGCGTGTGTGTGCGCACATGCATGTGTAGATTGGCAGACACAACAGGAGAAATGGAGCTGGGCCTGGGCTGGTCTGTGAGCAGAGGCTGATTAGAACATGGAGTTTATCATCACTGTTTGTGAAGGTGTTTTGTACCGGAGTTTGTGGTAGGCGATAGGAGGGGCGGAGTGCTGAGAGGAGGGTGAGGAAATGCCACGTTGGTGTCTGAGAGGTACGGTCTGGAAGGTCTGGGAGACCTTGGGACTTGGAGACAACTTTGCCAACAGCTCCCTCTGAGGGTCTTTGACCTGAGGGTCGGAGGTAGAACAGGAGCCAGGCCCCGGTGGGCCCTCCAGGTGAGCAGCGTGTAGTGACTCCACCACAAGTTGCCCTCACCTCTGATAATACAGGCCCGCCGTGCAGACTGGCCACTCCAAAATCAGGGACTGGGCCTGAAAAGAATCTCTTGACCCAGCTTTCCCTTTCCTTCTGGGTCCAGGATTTGGGAACTATAGGCCAGAGAGGCTGTGTAGTAACGGGGAAAGCTTTTAATGTGGGGTAGGGAGACCTTGGACCTGTCATGTGACCTGTCCAAGCCTGGGTTTCCTGTGTGTAAATTGAAAGCTTCGGGGCACCGTGGGGTCCTGTCCATGGGAGGACAGATTTGACGCAAGGAAGCGAGTGTTGAGGGAACACCGGGGTGTGTTGTGTTATCATTTTGAGGGCCTTTGCTTGCCAGCTGAGTGCCTGGCTGGGGCAGGGGAGGCGTGGCTGGGGCGGGAGCTGGGCTGGGGGCTGGCGCAGATGCACTGGCTTGCCCAGTGCTCCTCTCCCAATGGCAAGCCTCAGGAAGCCGTTTCTTCCTTGCATCTAAATGAATTCTGGCCACGGCAACATCACTGAAAGCAGATAACGCGAAAGCTAATTAGGTTGGCCTGAGAATAAGAGCTCCCGGAGGGCAGGGGCCCGGGGCCTGTGTGCGACAGAAACGGAGTGTTCCGAGGAGGAATCAGTTCCATGGTGATATTTCTTCTGAGTCGACGAGGTCTGGACTTGGGCATGCTCTTGAAAACCACAGCTCGGCTGCATCCTCTGAGGATCCTGTGCTGGGCAGAGCCGAGGAGGCCAGGAAGTGGCTTCAGTCCATCAGTCATTCTGGCGTCAGAGGCCCGGCAGTCGTAGCTTCCAGAGGGGAGTTGAGGAGATGCTGACGGGGGACATCCTGTCCTTGTGCCCCCTTTCCCACCTGGGTGCTGCTGAAGGTGGTTCTGGAACAGTGACCAGAAAGCACCTCGCGGGAGGACAGGATGAAAGCGACGG
The DNA here is from genome assembly GCF_021234435.1 of Artibeus jamaicensis. Taxonomy (NCBI): domain Eukaryota; kingdom Metazoa; phylum Chordata; class Mammalia; order Chiroptera; family Phyllostomidae; genus Artibeus; species Artibeus jamaicensis. The sequence goes on along the minus strand of NW_026522052.1, from coordinate 10,474,973 downwards.
GAAGTCTTGTAAATTTTTAATCTGAAAAATAAAGAAAGTGTGAATTAGAATTAATGTGGGTATTAAATATTTAAACTTTCTGTACTCACTTTCATTTTTAACATATTCCTCCCTCAAAAGCCTCCATGACGCTTGTCAGATTTGTTCCCGAGATGCCCCCTCCCTCTCTAACCAACTCCCACCCCAGCCCCAGAGTTAGACTACAGGGATCCATCATCCTGATGGAAATTTTCACTTTATTGCTCCTACAGGAACTGTCTGATATCTCTCTTTATATTTATGCTTTCTCTATATGGCACCATAAATAATTAATGCCATTATAAATACATCCCATGCAAAATATTTATTAGAAAGAATAACTCTTAAATTTGGCATGCCATTTAATTCCATTTTGTAATCAGCACATGGGCCACAATGGGTACGAGGTCTGGGGATTCGGCCCACCTGCCAGTGCCTGCAGAGATGCCCCAGCCTCCCGCCCGTGCGCCCCGCCCCACCCCTGCCATTTGTGAGTCGTGTGCATTTGGCTGGCAGAGGCTCGTGGTGTCCATTGTCCAGTGTGGAGCTGAGTGTCAGTGTGGAAGTGAGACAGGAGACTCACTTTTCTCTTTAGCAGGATGGGGTGGGGGCATTGTCTAGATCTCTTCACGTGTGCTTGGTAGCATGCATTCAGAAGGACGCTGAGACATTGGGATGCAGGCCACTTTTTACATTTTGGGGTGGAGCACGGTGGTGGTCCTTGGAGTTTTGGTGAGTTTCCACAATTGATTGCTGGGGAAATAGTAACAGGGAGTTTCCCAGAGGTCGGGTTCATGCATGCATTCACTTAACTGTATCTACCGCGGGCTTCCTACACACTGGGCATTGACACTGGCCCTGGAGATGCTGCAGGAACAAGGCAGGATGACAGCAGGACTAGCCAGCCCCTGACCGCTGCCAGGAACTCGGCTCATTGCCTTTCCCCGCTCAGCAGCCTTCCTGGCTTTGCTAAGGCGTCTAACAGAGCGGCCCCTCCCCAGGCGTTAGGGACTCCTGGCTAGTGCTTGGAAGCCTCGGCCTTCCTGGACTGATCCGTCCCTGTGGGCATGTTACTGCTGTGCAAGTGAGACTGCAACCAGCCCTGCCCGCGCTGCCCCGGAGCTTCCACTGACTTTGCTGCTCTGCCCAGGGAGGGGTCCCAAAGCGGACCGTGGAACATCACAACCTCACGTTGTTTCCTTCTGGACTCCAGCTGTGGTTCTCTCCCTGCAGGTGGCAAGGGGCTGTTTTTGGAGACTGCTCATCCTGCAGACATACCCCTCCACGTATCACCTCAAGAGCCTGGACCAGGGACTTTTGATGTGGCATTTGTCAGCCTTGCCCTCCTGTCGAATAACGGTTCTTACCTTCCCTGTGCCTGAAACCACTCAGCATGGGTCCCCAAGCTAAAAATCCGCCATTCTCTCTGGCTCTCACTCTCGCTAATTGCTTTGTGGGGTAGGGAAGTATGAGGGGACGCCTAATGCCCTGGGACACACCCTTGTTTTGTGTTGCCATTCACCACTCTGTTTGGGAGACTGGTGTGGCCTCCTCAGCTGTGAGTCCACCTAGGAGAGAATTAAAACAACAGGCACCCAGCTCCCAGCTGGCCTTCCCAGGTGGGTTCTCCTCTGCCCTCTGCATTTTGTGTCTCCAGAAATAGGTCCGTAGGGAAAACCTGGAACTCATCACCCATCACCACACCTGCTCTCCTGCCCCACCCTTGGGGGGAGCTCAGGATCAGCATCTGTGACAGGCACAGACTATTTAGGGCGTGTGGTGTCTGACTCGAGAGGCCCTGTGTGAGGCATTTGCCAGGCCTGCCAGGGGCTCTCGCTTGGCTAGATCAGGAGGCTGAGCCTCCTTCGTTCCTGTTGGGGGGGGAATAGGAGGTTCTGCATGGATGATCTGGTGACTGGACTTTTGCCTGGGGAGGAGCTTCCGATGACTTTGCTGCTGTGCACCCTGTCATCCTCTCCTTTCTGTGGCAGTGGCCACAACACCTTGCCCTTCGAGTAGGTCCTGCCCAGGCTCTGGGACATAGCTGGGCCTTCCTTCTTGGGGTGGCTTGAAGGAGCTCTGGGTTAGCTCTGCAAGGCCAGCTTGGCCATTTGGTCCTGCTTTTAGAAAATCAGCTTCTGCCTTATTTGTAAGACCAACTTCCCATTTGCCCACCATGTCTCCTCTGTAAGGAGATTTCTGATTTCTTTCTGGACTTTTCTAATCCTGAACACTGCCTGGGTACATGCCCTGTGCCCTCTCTCTGGAATGGACTGTCTCCCATGTGCACCCAGGCAGCTTTCCAGCTGTACCTCCATCCCAAGTCAGAGGGCTCTTGGCCCCTCCTCTCTTCATCCATCCATCCATCCATCCATCCATCCATCCATCCATCCATCCATCCATCCATCCAGGTATTCAGTATTTTCCATGCAGTGCTCCACCAGCATCTCAGGCACTCCACCAGCTCCTTTGTTTTCATAGGAAACTTGGTCCCTGCCCCACAGAAGGTTTTGGGTCTGCTTAGTTATTCGATGTCCATCCTGTCATGAAAATAGCCAGGTTAGGAGAAAGACAGCAGCAACTTGATGACTTTCTAAAGGAAAAAATCTGCAAGGCTCATGAAGAAACAACTCCTGTGGACCCAGCTCCAACTCAAGGCCTGGAGTTTTTTCCTGGCTCCATTCTGCCCACTGAGCCCAGGAACAAGGTGACTCTGATTGAAGCCACTGGGGGGCCGGCATGTGGAGCGAGGAGCCTCTGCCACCCACCCCTGTGACAGCGCTGCTCAGAAAACCTGCTCTGGTTTTCCTGACCTCTAGGGCCTGCCTGGGGTGGCAGGGCCAGGGGGCACAGCTCTGTGGTGACAAACCTCGAGAACACGATCAGCCAATTGGCCCAGGGCCACCCAGGGCCTATTATTAAATGGGATAAATATCCAATAACCCAGGCCTCTCGCCTCGTGCCCTCAAACATTTAGAACAAATTGTGTGGGGGCTTGGAGGAAAGGGGGTGAAAGCTGGCAGTAGCCATGCCTCTGGCTCTCAGGGAGCGTGGGGCGCTGGGAAGGAAGCCCTTGGATGTTTTTCTCCTGAGTCCATCTCAGCGCGACTGATCTTGAGTGCTCAGGTGACCGATTTGCGGATGAAATGCCTGACCCTGGGTGAAGAATAACCGACACTTGGAAAAGCCCTCACCACTTACTGAGCACGCACACTCACCTTCTCTCACTTAATGCTCAAGTCAGCCCCGAGAAATGTAAGCCACAGGGAGGTCAAGGAACTTGCAAAGGTCACATGACTAATATGTGGGACTAATATGTGCCCATGTTCCTTCAGTGTCCCCCTCCCCCTCTCCTCCAGAATGGACAGGAAGGTTCAGGTCTTGTCCTACCCGGACCTGAGCTAAGGGCCAGAGATGCTGCTCAGGTTTGACCTGGTCGAGTAAATGAGGCTCAGGGACAGCTCTCCAGCTTTTGGCTGGGGGAGCAGGCTTCTCCTTCCTGGACTTTCCTGTCTCTGTCGTCTGCGCCCACTCTGGAGCCCCAGCCCTGGGCCCTGGCACACACAGAGGAGCGGCAGTGAGTTGGGGCTTTTTTGGCCCTGTTTGCAGAGGTTAGACAGTCCGCCCCTCTATCTGGCTTGTTGCTCCTTGTTTTGGTGGCTCCAGCTGCAGTGCGGGGAGGACATCTGCAAGGGGCGACAAGGTGAAGGCCCGCGTGTCTCTGGCCCATCGGTGGAGAGCCTCAACCAGCCAGCTGGCGGCACATCTTAGGTTTGGGAAAACTCGCATTCTGTTTGCTCCCCAGACCCAGGGTGAGAGGCGAGTGTCAGGCCCTGGACAGTGGCTGTGCTGTCAGGAAGGCAGCTGGTAAGACGGGCGAGCTCCCCAGGTGGGGCTCACAGGTGAGGGATGTGTGTTTGCCTTATAGCCCACGATGCTTCTCACCACTTGAAATTCTCCTAAAAACCCAGAGGAGCTGCTGAAAATATCCCAGGTAATATGAAAATGAATAACGGCTTAGCAAACAGAGCTCGGCTTCTGAGCAAACAACCCAAGAGGCAAACAAGCCAGATGAAACCAGGAAAGGAGAGAATGTAAAAGGAGGGTGGGCAGATGGGAGGAAGAGGGTGGGGGTGGATGGGGACAGGAGAGAGCCAGTTCAGAGTCTCGGCCACCAGTTTCCTTGGCACTGAGTTGCCCTCTGTCCCGGAGACTCTCTTCCACCCCACCCACAAGGGGCGAAGAAAAATGGAGCAAAGAAAGTGTTTCTCAGCTTTGGCCTAGATGGAGAGACTTTGGGTGTAAAATCCTGGTGGTCCGGTGTGCTGCACAGTATTATTCTATAGCGGAGGGGAATTGGGGATTGAGGACAGGCGGGCAGTGTGCCTTCCTGAGGGAGAAGGTCTGAGGCCCAGCGGTCACTGTGTGCGTCTGTGCCCCTGCGGACTCCTGTGTTCTACAGTTTCCTTATAAGCAAAATGAGAAGGTAGGACTAGATGGTTTCTTGGGGGGCACAGTGGGGAGAGGGGGGTCCTTGCAGCTCTAATGTTGTATAGGGCTTCCCCCCCATAATCAACAAAGCCTTGGATAAGTGCTGAACTCCTTGCCACGCTGCAGAAGTCAGGTGTGGCCAACTCTCTCTGGGAACTTATCCTCTAGGACACAGCTGGCTCGTGGACACTCATGTGAGCAGGAACCAGCAGCATAAGAATCTTCTTGGGTAGTCGGAGTAAGATCTGGGTGGGGTCAAGGGAGAAGTTTCTTCCTCTTAACCATGGTGAAGGTGGTGGTGTACGGGCTTGGGAGGCAGGGGGTGGGGTTGGGGGGATTTATATCTATGACAATTCTTATCTGTAGGTTGGCTAAGCACTTTGCATTCATGACCTCACTCACTTTCATAGTAATCCTTTGCACCGATTTTTATTAGTGTCCTACTTGTCTGCGGAGGAGACTCTCAGAACTTGGACAACGCGCATGGGCACGTGACGCGGGTCTTGCCCGGGTCTTTGTGATTCAGGGGATCCATGTTCCTAACCGCTGTGTGCACCCTTCCATGACCTCAGGGTCCTGAGGAAGAGAGTGAGTGAGCACAGAAGGTGAGGGATGTTTAGTATCAGAAGACCAGGCACCCTCACTCCCAGAGAGGGCCCTGTCTCCCCCAAGGGCACAGAAGAGCGCCCAGAACAGCACCACGCCACCTACAGCTCTACACCCCTGTGGTGCTGGCTGGGTGCATGGGGCTCCTCCAGTTCATGTAGGAGAGCTTGTCACGAAACCAGGACATTTGTTTGTTTATTACTTTTTAATAAACTAGAGAAACAGCCATGTGATACCAAGCATATGGGCAAGGATGTGCAAACAAGGAGCATGGTGGGGGCAAAAATATCTTTATAGAGGAGGATGCCTTGGGGCTGAGGGATGGGGGGGTCCAGGGCAGCTCTGTGGTCCTGGGCTACCTCTCAGTCACTGGGCTTCCTCACCTGGCAGGGATGCTTTAGAATACATGGAAAATCTTGCTTTAGGTGGAAGCTTAATCAGAAGGGCTAAGAGGATGCCTAACTCCAAGATGCTGTTTTATGCTTCCCACGTGTTTGCACTTACTATGCACCGACAAGTAGCCAGCCCAGCTGCGGGTCCTGCCCTGGGCACAGAGGTGAGACAGCCGTGCCAGCCCTCACAGACTCACTCCTCACTCTCACGTCACTGCCACTTCTGCTCTGGGTCTCAGAGTTCCCGCTGTCCCCATGACTGGCCCCAAATGGTTTCCTTTGTGTATGCAGTTAACAAACGTTAAGTGCCTACTGTGTGCAAGGCCTGGTTGTAGGTGTGAGAAACAGAGCCAGGCAGCATCCCTGCCATCAGGGAGCTCCTCTTCTAAGTGGGGAGGGGGCCCGACTGAACAAGGAGGCTCATGTGGAGATAAGAACTGCTTTGTCCTGGGACAGCTGGGATGGAGAGGAGGCAGGGCACTGCGGGAGAGAGCCTTAGCTGCTATCGGGGAGGGTGGCCGCCATGTACAGGTAGGAGGGAAGAACATCTGGACATTTTCAGCAGAGGGAAAAGCAAGAGCAAAGCTGTCAGGTTGGGTCTGACCCCATGCACCTAGGAATCCGTGGATGAGAGGGAGAATGAAGAGAAATGAGGTCAGAGAAGCAGGCAGCGCCACGCAAAGGGTCTTAGGAAGCCACACACAGGCATCTGGTTCTTACTCCACCTACAGAGGGGCCGACTGAAGGGCTGTACATGGGAGCTTGCGGAGACCTGACTGGGCAGTAGAAAGACCACATGAGCTGCTTTGTGGTTTTGAGGAAACCTGGTGGGAGGCTCTGTGGACTTGGTCTTGGCCATGGAGCTAGAAGGGAGAAGTTAGTGGTTGGGTTCAGGTAGTTATCCTCCCATTGACTTTGCAAGCAGAGTAGAGAAGACTTACTGATGAACTGGATTGGGATTGAGGGAAAGGAAGAAATACAGACAGAGTCACAGATTTTTAGCAAGTGGGCGGAGAGGGCACTTTTTACTTAGCTGGAGAAACTCGGCAGGAGGGGATTTGTGGATTTGAGGAGAAAAGTTAAAAGATCTGATTTGAATATGCTAAGTCTGAGTTGCCTTCTAGACACCAAAATAGAGATGTTGAATAGACAGCTGAATGCAGATGTCTGGGGAACTGGGAAAAGATACAGCTGGCGAAGTAAATCTGAGAGACCTGAGTGTGTAAGAAGGGTTTTAGAGCCACAGGACTAGGTAAGATCAAACAGGAAAAGAAGGGGCTGAGGCCCTCCAGTATTTTAGGAAATGCCAGCAAGGAGATGGGAAGGAGCGCCAGGGAAATATGAGAAGACCAGTGGGGAGAGGGGTCCCAGGACCTGCATCAGAGAGTGTTTTGAGAGGAACAATGGGCTAACTGTGCCAGATGCTGCTGGGAGAGAGAGATGAGGATAGACAGCTGACCATTTACTTTAGCAAGATGCAGTCCTTAGTGATCCTGGAGATGGGGCATCGTCAGTGGGGTGGCGATTGGAGAGCCAAAGTGGGGAAGTGGAAACAGTGGATGTGAACTTCTTTGATTCAGTTTGCCATGCAGGAGAGCTCAAAAGGGGGTAGAGAGTGGGAGAGGTGGATAGTGGGGGCAAGGGGGGAGTGGGGTCAAGAAAGCATTCACTGAAAGGGGGTATATTTGTATGCCAATGTTTGAGATATGTTTGCGTGACGGTGGAAATGGCCCAGGAAAGAAGGAGAAAAATGATAATGCAAGATAAAAAGGATGCAAAAAAAGTTTTTGAAATGACACACAGAAATGAGTTTTGAGCCCAGTGAAGGCGTTGACCTTGGATAGGAGCCTGGACTTTTTTCCTATTGGAATTGGCAGTGGGGTAGGCAGAGTGTTTTGGTTCTGATGCAGATACAATAAAGGACTTGTTGATGGGAAGATGAAGTAGCCCTTGTCTTATAGAAATCTATTTTCTCTGAAATATATGGCAAGGTCATCAGCTGAGAATGAGGTAGGGGAGGGAGTGTCAGAGACTTGAGGATAGAGAAGGAGGTATGATGGTTTCCCCAGAGATTGGGAAATTGAATTTTCTGGGGAGATGCAGTAGGTTTTTCTGACAGTGTTGAGTGAGATTTGTGGTCATGTTCGCAGCAAGTCTGCTCAGAAATCTGTGTCGTTTTTCTCCAGCAGTGTTCAGCTGCTCTGGTGTGGGGCCTGAGTAGCTGGATAGAGCACCAGGCCTTGAGTTCTGCTAGACTAGGATGATGGAAGGAGAGCTGCCAAACAGTTCAGGCTAATGGCAGGGGCTGTTCAAGTGCTGGACTGTGGCGTCAGAGCTGGGTAAGGAGGAACATGGGCGCACAGGGAGAGGTAGCGATGGATAACTGAAAGTGGGCTTTTCATGAAATAAATGTCTTGAGAGGTTGGAGATTTGATAGAGTGGGAATGTCAGAGTAGGCTAGCTCTGTGGAGGGTGGTGACGGTCAGAAAGTGGGGCACTGGGAATCTACAGCTAGTGAGTGATTCAGTTATTGGTCTCAGGAAATGGCCTGTGTGAGTAGAGCAAAAGCTCATTGGAGCTGAGACGGTGAAAGAACTAAAAGACCAGGGAACTGGATAGACGGTATTCACGGATATTGAGGTCTCTAATGTTGATGGCAGGAGTAGCAGTGGAGGAATCAGACTTGCAGGTGCCGGAACCATCCGTGACTCAGTAGAATGACCAGGAAGTTCGTAGAAAGATAGCATTCACTGTGTAGATGGGATCATGAGGTCTGATGATAAGCTCTTCCAATAAGCTTGGGCTTTTTTTGAAAGAAGAAAGGCAGTTTACAAGGGGAGTGAGGAAGGCACCTACCCACCTCCCCTTTCTGAAATACATTGGATGCAGAAGATGAGATGGCCCCTATTGGAAGAGGCTTCAAAGGAAACACATCCTTCAGAGGACACCAGTTTTCACTTAAAGCAAGAAACTGAAGGACAGCCACAGAGGACTGTGATTGCAGAGGACATGGTCAAAGGAGGCTCAGGGAGACTACAGGGATGCACACAGCCACGTGGAGTTGAGTGCCTACCCAGTGATGCCGGATCAGGCGGACTTAGGATCCCAGTGGTGACTCACGTGGACAGAAAGCTGAGGAGTGATGGGATTAATCCTGAAAGTCAAAGTCGTCTAAGACTGAGGATAGTGGCACAGCAGGACTTGGCTTGTGATGGAGGCGTGAGGGCTTCTGTTGAAGACCTGGGTGAGGGGCTGGCTCCCTAGAGTTGGTATGATGTGGAGACTGAGGACCTGGGTGGCCGATCTGGCCCGCCACTGGAGGTGTGTTAGCTGCCCACATATGGGGTGGAAGACTGGAATCCTAACTCAGAGGGAAAAGTAGGAACAGTAGGAAAAGCGTCTGAGATAACCTCAGTCAACTCTTACTTTTCAGATTAGGAAACTAGGTCCAGAGAGGCTAAATAGTTTGCCCGAGGCCACCCAATCAGTAAGTGGGTTAGAACACAGGCCTAGGCGGAGGGAGCGGGTATGTCAGGGAGGCTGGGTCTCCCAACCTGGCTGCTGCCGGCGGAGCAGCACGTCTTCCTGTGCCTGTCCTCCCCTTATAGGCACCATCTTTGCTGCAAACAGGGACATGTACCTGGCTTGGAGGGACCCTTGGAAAGCAGAGAGCTTGGCCTGGGGACTCTGTCCTTGTGACCCTCTGTGGCACCTTGGTGAAGTGTCCTCACTTATCCTGCTTTCATATCTTCATCTGTGACTGTGGGCGTGCTGGGTGGCAAGGAGTTCGTGTACTAGCTGAGACCTGCTGTGGGCAAGGCTGTGCCCACACCTCCCAGGACCGGGCTGCGACACCCCCTGGGGCGGCCAGATGAAGGAGCCACTTCCTGAGCACAGCCCCTCCGGCTTCCCCGAACTCGTGGAGACCAGACTGGCATGTGGGCTCTCACGGGCTTGGTGCTAGCGGGTGTCTGACAGGTCTTTGAATTCAGTCGCTTCACGTTTGAGATGAAATACTGTGGGAGCCACAGAACCAGGCCCAAAGCTAGGTCACCAGCGGGTGCTGTTCTTATTCAGCTTGCATTACCTGCCCTTTGGCGCAGCACCTGAGGAACTGCCTGGAGAGCCCCGCCCATCCCCTTCGAGGATCGCCCCGGATCCATGCCCCAGCCCTGAGCCAGGGGCAGGTACTGAGTGGACCCTGGTTTCTGGAGGGTCCTTTGTGCTCAGGACAGGAAGCCAGTGGCTGTCGCCCCAATGAGCTGGCTCCCGCCTTTCCACTTTCAGCCTGCGCAAGTGTTAAATACAGCATCAAATTAAGCAAAATTAAATACATTTCCATGCAGCATTTTTCTCTTGACTGAATCAAACAATGTGGTTGCCATAGGAACAGCCTCTTCTAAAAAGGTCACCTGCAAGAAACTGTGTTTTAGGTACAACTCAAGGAGATTATGGGGGATTAACTCATTTTATACATATATATTAAATATATATTGTTTTCTTTAAAGAGGTTGTTAGGAAGGAATAATATCCAACTGAGCTGGAAGATACCTACAGAAAAAAATTTTAAGTCCCTGATAAAGGACTTTTTTTTCCTTTCCATTTTTTTTTTAAACCAGCATGCAGTGGGGGTGATATCTGAAATGGCGACTCTGTGTTTTTACTTGGCTTTAATTAAACCTCAGTCAGGGCTGAGAAATGTGGCGAAGCGAGATAATTGCACTATTCCCAGAACAGTTTTTAAACTCCGGCTTTGATATGCACCTCGCGACAGCCTGAACCTGCACCCAGACTCCTGGGGCTGCTCGAAGCTTAGCTTCTAACCACCCCTCTTAACCTGCAGGCATCCGGGGAGTGGCCTTCAGGGTCCTGAATGGGGAATTAGGCCTTGGGGGGCCATGGGGGCAGATAGGCCCAGGTCCTCTGCACCAAGGCAACAGGAGGCCCAGTCCCCTCTAGCAAATTCCTGTCCACGTGGGGGAGTTCTCCGTCAGCCTTCAGCATCCAAAATACTGGGGAAGGGCAGACACAAGCCTGGCTAACTCAGACAGTAGGATGGGTTGTCTCCAGCTTTTCTATAGTTCAGAGAGGAACTGGACTGTCTTGAGGAAATCCTTCCTGGGTTTGAATTAAAATGAGCTGCCTGGTGCAGGGTCCTTTGTGAGTGTCATGGGCAATTGGAAGGGCAATAGGTGTTTCTACTCTGTGCTCTTTGTAAAACACCTGGTGGGGTCCTCCCAAGGAAGAGGCTCCAAGTCTCACGGGCTCACATGCCCCACACGGGCCCCCCGTGCTCCATGTGTCACCACCAGCCCAGCCAGCCATGACATAGGCATGGCAGGTCGGATCTGGCTGTCCCTGGTGCCCGGATGACAGACGTCCGCAGCAACTGAGGTGGACAAGGATACTGCCCGGCCCTTTGCCTCCCACCCACTCAATCTTACTGGCTTTCCAGGGCGGCCAACAGCAGGTGGCCAACAGCAGGTCCTTTGTTTCCAGCCGGGAGGTTGAAGGTCTGCAAGCAGATAGGGCAACAGAGCAAACTGAGGTCTCAGTGGCAGCACTGGCTTCCTGGGAATGAAATGCATAGCTTTTCTGGAGCCAGGGGCTGCTCACACTTCGGGGAGGATGCAGAAGTAGCTGGTCCAGCCGACAACCCCCCACTCTCACATCAGTATCCTCTGAAACACAGGGCTGGGGCCAAGCTTCCCCGCTGGGCCTGTGGGAATCAGGGGCCAGCGCCAGCTTGGAGTACCCCGGGAGGAAAGGCTCGGAAACCCTGGGACACACACACACACACGATCCCGTCGAATAGGATTCCAGCAACGTGCAGACCGGCACAATTTATACAAATCCCCTTAGAAATGTTCCTTCGAAGGTTTCCTGATGGCTGACCCGCCACCACATAGAACTTTCCGTGTCTAAATGTATCAAGCTGCTGTGCCTGAGATTTTCTTGTATTTGTCCTCAGGTCCCCAGAGGCCAATCCCTCCTCTTAATTCACGCCAGTGCCAGACGTTGTAGACTTGCGTAGTGTATTCAAGAGTGAGCACTTAGCGAAACAGGCAGGCCTGGGCTTGGGTTCGGGCTGGCCACTTGTTGAATGCCTCTCTACTGTTGTCTGTCAGATGGGGATTATATTGTAGTAGCCACCATCTCGAATAATATTGTCTGGTTGTCCTGAAGATTAAGTGAGGTGACCCGGGGGAAAGTATCTGGGTAACATTAAGCGCTCGATGGATGTTTGTTGAATGTTTCAGGAGCACGACTTCTGTACAAAACAAACCATATGTTTCCTTTGCTGTGAAATCCAACTTACCGGCCCAGGGACACTGCAGAGATTAAAGAAGCAACGGCAATTTTCAGCTCTAGTCCTTAATGCGACCACCATGGTTTTCTTGATGCTTAAGAAAAGTAAATCTAGTTACCCAGAAAGAATTTTATTTTTAAAACAATTTGGCCTCTGAAGCCACATGTGCCCTTGAAACAGAGTCCTGGAGTGCCTGACCAAACGAGAGGACCCAGAAAGAGACCATTGCCCTCAGTGGGGCACACCTAGCCCTGGAGTTGCCCCACTCCCCTCATTTCCCCATTTAGGACAAGGTGCAGCCGCTGTCACTAGGGACATTGCTGTCACGGCTGCTCCGTGGGAGGTCTGTCTACATCCCTTTTCCTGTCTTGGGTCGCCCTGCTCAGCTTGTCAAATAAGAACCTCTCAAGTACCTCCCAAGATGGTGGTGAGGAGGGAGGACCTCTTTGCAGGGCTGTTGGTGCGTTGACTGTGGAGTCAGATCAAACTGGGCGTTGGATTGACCTCTGCCAGTTGCTGACCTTGGGCTCCGTACCACCTACCTGGAACAGCACTTCCCTACCTGTAGAAAGGTACTATCCCACTATTCATCTCACAGTGTCTTTGCCCTGTTCAGCTGAGAGAGTATTTGCAAAGTGCTCATATTTATTGATAGATGTGCATGGCGAGGAGTGGACCCCCCTGGAATGGCCGGCTCACCCTCAGAGTCTCTGATTCCGTTGGTGTGAACTGGGGCCCGAGGGTTCGTATTCCTGTCCAAGCTCTGGGTAGTGATGCTGGCCTGGGGCCACACTTTGAAAAGCACTCATCTCTGCAACCCAAAGAGAAGAAAATATTTGACCATAATCCACTAATTTTGTACCTTACCTGTGTCCAAACTCGTTCGTGCAGGCTCCCGAGTGAGTTCAGAGGACTGGCTTACCCGGGCTACTTTTCTCCAGTAGGACCTTCAGCAGCAATCAAAATGTTCTGTATCTACACGGCCCGATTTGATAGCACGTGGAAATTGAATGCTTGAAATGTGGCTGATCCAACTGAGGAACTGAGTTTTACATTTAAACTGAAATAACCACACGCGGCTGATGGCTGCCACGTTGGACAGTGTGGACTAGACACTTCTAGGTCTAGCAGAGAGAAGGCATGTCTGTTAGCCAGGAGGACACGTGGTTAAGTGGAGGGCACCTCAAGTGCTGAGACGGGGTCAAGACTCAACCCCACAGCCATCGCTCCTTCAGTGGGTTTCCTCCACCTGAAGACCTTCTCTGGGAAGGGCTGTGGTCAAAGGGCTGAGTAGTGATGCCCCCCTTCCCTCACACACAGAATGTCTAGGAATACCTCTCTCTGGAGGGGTCACGGGGCACCTGAAACAGAGGAAGTGTAGGATATCCACGTAGAGGAAATGTGATAGACTTCTTAGGGACAGTGGCAGAACAGCCATGTGCCTGGGCAATGACTTGTATGTCCCTGGGATAGAAGACGACAAAGCGGTTTTGTGCAGGGAAATAGGGATCAGAAGGCAGCAGGATCTGTCCAGGGCTAGGAGATGGAGGAGCAGAGCGGTCAGTGCGAAAGGAAACATCAGGTGACATAAGGCACCTAATCACCTACTGTTTCGGGAGCAACTTGAAAGAAGCAAACCAACTCCTTCGGGTGGTGGAGAGTGAGAAAGAAGAGAATGGTGTTTGTGGGTGGTTGGCGAGATGCTAATTCTGGGCATTTCTGTGAATGGGGAACCAGTCAAGCGTTGCTATTCAAGAGTCACCCTTGCCCTGGCCAGGTAGCTTAGTTGGCTAGAGCATCCTTTCTTATATGCCAGGGCTGCAGGTTCAATCCCCAGTCAGAGCATATGGAGGAAGCAAGCAATGAATGCATAAATGGGTGGAACAACAAATTGATGTTTCTCTCTCTCTCCCCCAATCCTCTCTCTCTCTCTAAAAAAAAAAGTCTTAAAAGAAGAAGTTACCATGATGCCATTCGCCCTAAAATCTCCTGTCTTGTACTGTGCGTGCTCAGCCTGGGAGATCAAACATGGCAGCTAATGTCATCGGTTCTGAGCATCTCAAAGATCTGGTTCTGAACTGGCTGTGCCACTTCGGAGCTGTGGGACCTTAGACAAAACGTGTCACCTTGGTCTCTCCATCCGTACAGGGGAATAATAGTGGTACACATCTACAGAGCTGTTTTGAGAATTAAATGAGATCGTGGACCTCGTTTTTCACATGATGCCTGGCCCATGGCAAGTGCTTTTTGGGTGGCAACTATTATTATGCTCCACACCCCCGACTTCACTCCCAGTCTCAGCACGGTCGGCTCCACGGGCAGTCCCATCCGACAGTGTGGGGGTCAGACTCTGGCAGCCCTTCCCTGAGTGAGTCCGTAGGGGCGGGAGTGTTTCACCTGGTGCCCTCCCCTGGGGAGAGGTGGCTGTCAGCCTGTAGCCCCCAGGGCTGAGGTTTAGCCTCTAACCACAGTCATGATGGACTGTGGCGCGTGTTTGCGCCAAGACACAAGAAATAGCTTCACCAGAGACCAACTAAAGCCTGGCCTGATTTAGTGCAGAGAAAATGACAGCTGCTGCGCTCGGCTGGCTTCCACCCAGCAGAAGGCTATTTTTTGCAAATAAAATGGTAACTTGCTAATCAGAAAGATAAATTAAGAAGCATTAAGATAATGATGGTCTAATCACCATCCACACAGAGAATTGTTGGAGTGAATATCCAGGCTACCAAGTGCTCACGAGCGTTTGGTGATTATTTGTATTATGAAGGGAATGATGTCTTCCAGGCCTGGAATCAATCTCGCTCAGGAAACCCACAGGCCGGCCTCTGGGAGAGGACGCCGGGGACTTTTGGAGGTCATCTGATCCTTTGGCCGCCCCCACCTCCAGGTCTCAGCAGCTTTCCTCAAACCAGTCTTCTTTTGTGGCCGGTCTACTGCTGGGTCCGCAGCTTCAGTGAGGGCGCTGCTGGTGTCCAGCCCTCTAGGCACCCGGGGCCCTTGGGGACCGACTGCATTGGGATCCACTCTGGTGTGAGAGCAGCGGGAGGGGCTCCATCTGAGGGGAGCCGGCCACTGAGCAGAGAACAGAACCCGGGCTTCCCCTTATACCTTCCGGGGGCTGCTGGATGGAAACGCCGTCCCCTAGCATCCTGGAGTCTGGGGCCCTCTAGCCGAGGGGGACTGGGGGCAGACGGTGGTTTGTGCAACATCTCAGAGGCAGAGCCGAAGCTGCAGCTCAGGCTGCTGCTCCTCCACCCCGATCTGACAAGGAGCTTTCAGAAACCAGATTCCCTGTTCTATCTCGACACCTAGCTGGGGATTAGGGCATCAGATGAGGGTGGGGGGGAACAAAACAAAACTGAGTAAGTAAAGACGGTTCAGTCTGCAGTCTTGACAGGGAGGCTGAGGGGTTTAGATTTGCTCTAGTGTTGGGCTATAAGTCATTTGACTTGGCTTAAGCTTCAGTGTAGCCTCACCTAGAGCCTCCTCTGTACAACGGGGGATAACAGGTGACCTAACCCACAGGTTTACTGTGAGGCTTCTGTGCAAGGAGTGCATTTTGAAAGCTCCCCATCTCACTGTGGATAAGTGCGGCAGTGCAAGGCCCCCAGTCTCTGCGAGGTACTGTCCTGGGGCCAGCTGGTACCCATTTGCGAGAGCTGATTGTTAAATTTTCAAGAATTTGGCTAAAAACAGCCATGATTAGCATTAAATGACGTCCACTTAGATTTAGTAAGTTACAGGTGAAAGCAAAGGTATGGGCGTTTTGTGTAGGGGCGAGGTTTTCCTTTGGGATGGCGGCAGGTGCTGGAAATCGATAGCGGTTGTGGTTGCAGGGCATGTGAGTGGACTCGACACCAAAGTGCGCACGTAAATGTGTGTCTACGAAGGTACCATCGACATACAACATGCCACTTTCAGATGTACAACATGGTGATTTCATGTTTGTGGATTTGCAAAAGGATCCCCACAACCAGTCTAGTTAACATCTGTCACTATACATAGTCACAATTTTTTCTTGTGCTGAGAATTTTAAAAATTGACTCTCTTAGCAACTTCCAAATATGCAAACCAGGATTGTGAACTGTGACTACAGTCGCACGCTGTACGTTACAGCCCCCGAAAGTCTGTAAAGTGGTGAATTCTGTCATATATAGTTCACCAAAATTTAGAAAATAAAAATGAAGGTGAATAAATACTCAGAACCTGTGAGTTCCTAAGCGTTTTACATTTTACTGTTATCTCCTCCCTGTGGTTACTTATGAGGGTTGGGAGTGTTGTGCAATGAGGGGCTGGTCTCCGACTCTGACTCTCCCTTCACTGGAGTTGGAAACCGGCCCTGGAGGCATCACCGTTCTGGAGAGCAGGTCGGTCAGCATTTCTTTACCAGTGCACCACCGGTCCTGGGTGGGCCACGGGCAGGGAGGGGCACAGTGAGGGTCTCGCTGTGAGGACTAACGGGGGACCATGAGACCAGCTCCAGCCCAGTGCTGGGCACCTAGTACACACTCGGGTAGGGGTGGGTGACCTGGGGCGACAGAGAACAAAGGAGGGAATGCGGGGGGCGCCAGGCAGACTGAGGACAGGGCGCAGAGGTCTCCCCGGGCAAGTGAAGAATGTGGAGCTGGTGCCTAAAAGAAGTTTTGGTGCTTCACAAATTTCAATTCCCAATAACTTGTGTGTCCACTGAGTTTTTAAAAATCAAGTCATACTTAAGGTATTAGGAAGCTGTCACTTTAAAGTCCCATGGTAAATGATTTTTAGAGGAAAGAATTCTTTTAAAACATAAACAATCCCTCTGCTGTGGAATTTGAGGTAAAGATGGAACCTTACACAAACTCCATCTTCAATTTACACAAACTCCAGTTCTTCAAAGTAAGGTTCGCCAGACTTCATGTGCTGAGGGCCTACTGTGCCACTCCTTGCTACCCACTGAGGTTCTGGGGGTCCCTCCTCCCTACTGCCTAGGGCCACCGCAGAGCTGGGGGGTGGCTGGGGTGCCTGCTGTCGGGCTGCCCAGAGCCCACCGGTGGACGGGGCGGTGTTCCGCAGTACGCCTCTTCATCTCATCCACCTACCCCCCTCCTGTGAATCAGGACCTGGTTCCCCTGGGAGAGACACTTCCAGGCAAGGCCTGTGGCCCCTTCCCGCTCCAGGGCTGGTGTTGCTGTCTGGCCAGAGCCTCCCAGGGGGACTTGGCAAGAATGTGCAGGGCAGGTTGGCACAAGTTGTGAGTGTCAGGCAGAGTGTGGCCTGCAGCCATGGGTTCTTCTTGTCCCTTCTAGAGAGGGAGGGTGTTTCAGAAGTTTTCAGCCCAGAAAGCGTGTGCTGCACAGGGAGCCTCTCAGCTCACTGAGAGAGCAGTTCTGAGTCCCCTGCTGCCTGGGGACTTGCCAGCTGGGAGACCCCCTTTGTCTCTGATCTTCCTTTCTCTCAGGCGTGCACGGTTAATAATCTTACCACACTGATAGTCAGCATCCCTTTATGAGGTTTATATTTAATGCCCCATTTTGTAGATGAGAAAACAAAGGCACAAGGAAACGTTAGCTCACCACGGTCGTGCAGCCAGTAGACAGTGGCACCTGGACCCCATTGCAGGGCTGGCTGGTCCCAGAGCCCAGGCCGGCCCACTGCACTCTGCCATTTCTGGAGCAGTCAGGGGAAGGAGGAAAAGCAGCACCTCTTTGGGGAGGATCCAAGTGAGGGTTCAGCTTAGGCTCTCTGCATCCAGGCTGCCCACCAACCCCGAGCTCCAGCAACCTGACTAAGCAACTCTGGGACTGGTGGGTGGGCATCTCACGGCTAAGATCCAACCTGCGGCCTCCTCCCGCACCCAACGTGCACTTACACTGAGCTGCCCACCAGCACCACAGCATGAGGGTAGCATGTGTTAGCAGCCAAAGGCTTGGGGTTCCTTGTAGAAACATAGCCTGACTCCCCCAGCCCATGTTAGCAGGGAGGAAAGGGTCCTGGGGGGCCTTGCCAGATGGGGTAGTCCCGCCCTCCCCTCCCTGAAAAGCCTTAGAATCTACAGGCAGACGGCCACATGTGGCTTCGGGCTAGTTCCTGGCAGAGTAGGTTGGGGAGGAAGGGGCTAGAAATTCCTGAAGACTCGGTCTTCTGGGGAACAAATGAATCTTCTGCCTCCCAGGTCTCCTCCGGCAGCTGCTGAGCTGCAGAATTTATGGAAGCCCTTCACGCTTTGTGACAGACTGCTAATGAAAGGGAGGCCGGGGCTTCTGCATCTGCCTTCTTTGGTTTCTAATTTGCCTGGGATCGTACCCCCAAGAGGGGGCGAGTGACTTGGAAGCCAGGAAGGCCCCACGGAGCCCTGTAGCCTGTCAGCAGGGCTTGGCTTGAAAGGCCCCTGCCGAGGGCCACCCAGGGGGCTGCTCCCAGCCTCAAGTACCTGCCGGGGACGGGAAACATGCCCTGGGATTAATGGGGACCAGATGGGCAGGACGGCCCTCCACCTGGCCTCCATCAGAGCAAAGCTCCGATTTCTGGCATCGTGGTGAAGCTTTTCTTAGGATTTCTCTCATTTTTTTAATGCTCCAGGCCTCCTGCCCAGACACAGAAGCCCGGAGTCCTGGCACTCTCTGTCCAAAAGGGAAAGATGAGAAAGCTAGGAGGGACCTTCGAGGTCGCCCAGCACAGTGGCTCTCAACCCAACCGCTTGCTAGAATCACTGAGGCTTTTAAAAACTGGCCTGGGCGGAGCCCTGCCCCAGACCACTACACAGACATTTCTCGGGAAGGAGTCCAGGTGTGGTTTTGCTTCAAAAGCTCTCCAGAGGTTCTAACGCCCTGCCCGCTTTGGGGACCACTGAACTCTTCCTTCAGAGAGGAAGAAAATGAGGACGTGACCAGCCCAAGGCCACACAGTCAGGACCGCTTACTCTGCCCCCAGCTCCCAGCGGGGTTTGTCCTACCAGGGCACAAGGAGCCCTCCCTGAGTCCTCCTGACCCGTAGCTTCACCGAGTCTCTACTGAAGATTGTAGTAGTCTTTTTTTTTTTAATCTCTCGGTTTGCCAGTGTCCCTCGCCTCCTCTGAACCATGCATAAACGTGTCTCCGTTAGGCAGCTGTCCAGCCAGCTCCCCGCCACTCAGAGTGTGGTCCAAGGGCCCGTGGCACAGGCTCACCTGAGTTAGAAATGCCTCAGGCCTTCTAAGCTACGCATTAGCGAGTCACGTGGCTGCGTGTTTGTGAGCACAGTGAAGGTGCGGGAGCAGCGCCGACACTCATTGGGCACCTGCCCTCCCTCAGACTCATATGTGAGCAAACTGTCTCACTGTAAAACTGCCTTCCTCGTAAGAAAGAGGACCACGTCTTATGTGTCTTGCACAGAATACACAAGCACAAAGCATAGCACTAGGCACACAGTGGGTAATTTTTACCTTCTGGTCAACCCAAAACCATCTCTCTCAGCTGTCCTGGGTGTGGACGTCTCCGGAGGATGGATGTGAGGTCAGGAAATGGTCAGCTCTTCAAGCTCAGTCCACAGAGAGGGGACCCAGCTGATCAGGGGACGTCACTGCACTGCCAGGGGGGAGACTCCCACAGTGGGAGGAGCCTGGAAACAGGGAGTGTCCCTCCTCCCGGACCTCCACACTCTTGCCCCCTCAGCCACCGACCCACCTGTGGTCGGGGCAGATGTTCGGGGCAGACAACGCAACTTTGTCCTTCACCTTCCTTGCTCTGAAATGGGAATTTCATTATCTGCTCCACAGACCTCTGGGCTCACCTTGAGTTGTGGGCAGCCAGTTAATGCTTTCAGTGAGGATCAAATGGGACCGTTGACGTGAAAGTTTTCTATTTTATTTTACTCTTTTAATCCTCACCCAAGGGCATGTTTCTGTTGATTGTAGAGACAGAGGAAAGGGGAGGACAGAGTGAGACATTACCTGGACGCCTTCCGTGGCGCCCCAAATGGGGATGAATCTACAACCCAGGTATGGGCTCTGCCTGGAATTGAACCAGCAACTTTTCCGTGCAGTGAACGTCGCTCCAACCAGCTGAGCCACGTGGCCAGGGCAACGTGCATGTTCTTCGACATCTCTGATCTAACTCCCGTGGCAGGCCGATTTCTTGGCCTTCCTCTCCCGTTTTCTGGATGAGAAAACCGAGACTTCATTGTCAGCCCCAAGCTGGCTGTTCTGGGGCAGATCTGAGTAGAAACAGCTGCCCCGGTGCTGCAGCGCAAAGCTCCATGGAGACGGGGTGTTTGTGAAGGGTCACTACGAAGGGGACCGTGACGCCAGCTGGGGCCCGCAGTTAGCCTGACCAGGTCCTAGTGGCAGAGGAGGTGAAGATGGGAGGGAGACTAGAACCTTAAATCACTTTATAAAGAAAAGAAAATTGCTGCTCACCACTAGCCAGTTGCCAAGTGTCCATTAAATGTGTGAGCGCCTTCAGCGGGTGCCTGTGCGGTCTGCGTGCTTTATCCTGAACCCAAGAACCTCTCATCCGCCCCCGAAGCAGCACAAGCCTGTGAGGGCTGGGTCTAGCCCGGCAACCTCAGTCTGTTCCTATTCATCTAAAAGAAAAAATGGAGAGGGTGTTGTGCTTCTCCCCGAACACCCAGCATGAAAGAGCAAGGATCAGAGCTCACTCCCAACCCCCATCCCACCCCTGATGAAAACTTAACCAGCTGTGTGGAGGGAATGAATCTCTGAAGAGGAATGAGGTCCCTGATGTGGGCTGAGCTGGATACCGGGAGCACCCCACGCCCTCCTGGTTGTTAATTCTCCAGGCCCCAGGCCCCGGGAGCAGTGCCGAGGACTGTGTGCAGCAGCGCTGGGGCTGAGGAAGCCAGGTCAGGTGTGGGATGGGCTGCCAGGCCTGTGTGCTGGGGGAGTGGAGTCGCTCGAATTGCACTTCTTGTTTACTTCACTCTGCACCCACTTCTCTGTGGGCTCCTGGTGAGAGAGCCTGAGGAGTCCCAGCACCTCATGCACCTGAACCTCCGTACCTAATAAGTAAGAGTCTGGCACACAGCAGTGACTGTAATGAATGAATAAATGAGGGAGTGAGGGCTTGGCCATGGGCCGACAGTCTACTGCAGAGGCTCTTCTCAGTCCTGGGAGTACCGTCCAGCCGTGCACTCAGTCAGTCCGTCAATTAGCATTCATTAAGCAGCATGCGTGTAAAAAGCGCATTATTCACTCATTTATTCATTCATTGAACACTACGTACTGAGACTTGTCCTAGGGATGCACAGATAAAACACTCGCTCTCTACCCCAGGAGGCCCACGGTGTGGTGGGGGAAACCAGTCAGTCAGCTGTGCCCAGCACGAAACATACAACGACAGCTCTGGAGTAAATTCCTGAGGTGCTGGAGGGGCCCAGAGGAGTGCGCCAGACTCCTCCGAGGAGGTGGGGGGTGAGGTTCGGTGGGACAGGGTGTGAGGAGGTGACCTGAGCTGGACCTCGAGGGGCAGTGAGGAGTTCACCAGGTGGAGGGGGTGGGTAAAAGGAATTTCTGGCAGAGGGAGCGGACGCAGACCAGACCCGGAAGAAGCCCCAGTACCCACTCATGACAGCAGCAGAGCTAGAGCACCCGGTGTCTCTGCCTGCTTCCACCCTGGGGGGCTGCCCTGCCCCCCAGCCCCAGGTCTGGCAGGCGGCACAGCAGAAAGAAGCAGGGACAGGAGACAGGCCGAGTGTCAGCAGCTCTCCTGGCCTCACTTTCTGGCACATAAAACAAGAGGCAGCTGAGGGGCTGGGGCTGGGGGAGGGGGTCTCTGAGATCCCCTCCCCCCACAGGAGCTGGCTGGGACTCTAGGGAGCGACTTCAAGGGCCAAACCGACTAGCCCCTCCTCCGACGCCTCTCCACTTGGCCTCTCTCCTTCTTCCCACGCCGGGTCAGGCCGGCGGGCATGAGTGTGCCATGTGGTCTCCCAGGACCAGGGTGCCCAGGACCCTGCCTCCCAGAGCTAGGGCCAGGTCGTTCTCTCCAGTCTCAGGCCAGCCACTGCAGGAAACAGTCTGGCAGGTTCTCCAAAAGCTCCGCATAGAATTACCACACGGCCCAGCAGTTCTGCTCTTAGACATAAAGCCAAAAGAATGAAAAACAGAGACTTCGATAGACAGTGCGTACGCCCATATTCATGACAGCATTACTCACAATAGCCAGAGGTGGACACGACCTAGTGTCCATCCACAGACACCCGGGTAGACAAGATGTAGTGTTCACCCATGTGGGGGAATAGTATTCAGCCCTAAAAAGGGAAGGAGTTTCCGACACACGCTGTAACATGATGAACCGTGAAAACAGGAGCTAAGTGAAACAAGCCAGACACAAAAAGGACAAATATTAAATGGTTATGCTTACATGAAATACCTAGAACAGGTAAATTCATAAACACAGAAACCGATTAGAGACTCCCAGGAGCCGGGGGTGGTGGGGATGGTGGTTATTGACCAAAGGAGGCAAGTTTCTGTTTGGGGTGATGGGAAAGTTTGGGAAATAGGGGTGATGGTTACATGGCATTGTGACTAATTGCTGCCACTCAGCCATACACTTAAAAATGGTTAGAATCGCCTATTTTATGTCATATGTGTGCCCACAATTTACAAAAAAGAAAAGAATCCTAGAGTAGCTTTTGCAGAAGAGCGACCAGTCCCTACTTGAGCTGATGGGCCGTCTCCAGCCTGCTTCCTGGCAGCTCTGCCCACCGCCCCAGGATTCCTCAGCACCGAGCTCTGCCGGGCTGGCGCATTTCATTTTTGTTTTTATTTCCCGCATCTGCATCTGTTTCCACCAGAATCTATTATTGCTCTCTGGGGCTTGGGCCCCTGACAGCGATTATTTGTACATGTAAATCAGAGAGCCAGGGACAAAGCTTTAATGACAGTCTCTTTGGAGGTTGTGGGAGCAGTTGCCCCAGATGAGTGAATGCCAGCCCCTGCGGGGCTCCCTCCGGGATGGGGTGGGGATGGGGGCTTGATCCCAGCTGGTTCGGGTTTAAGGAACTTTTCCTGGTCGTGATGTTGATGCTGGATTGTGGGAGTACCCCCTTTGTATCTTGTAAAGGTGGGGGCTTGTTTTTGAGTCCCCAGCTCCTCCTCCTAGGCTGGGCACATAGGGGGCACTCTATCCAGACTGCTGAAATTTAGCAGGTCTGGCTGTGCATGGAAGGCAGCCTTCATTCACAAGGCCAGGCATGGTGACCCCTTTCTTTCCCTCTGCCCTGGGCTTCCTATCAGAACTTCACAGAGAACAGGCAGTGGGTTCTCTCAGACCTTAAGTCGACGTTACTTTATACCTGAGAAGGGAGGACGTACATCAGCTCAAGCCTGGGGACACATATGTTGAATGTGAAATTGAAAGTAGGAGAAGAGGTCCAGGGTGGACCAGAAACCAGACTGGGACAGACTGCGGTGCCCTGGGCTTGTCTGGTGGGGGGGAAGGGGGCAGTCACTGCAGACAACCTATGCTTATGCAGAGTCCAACACCCAAAAGAGAGAGCAAAGTGCAGAACGGCGTTGCGGAGCATACTGCCCTTTCTGCCAAACATGCATGTGTGTGTGCATAGGTGATCCCTAGGAGGGGCTGTTTCGGTTCTTTACCTCCGTGCCCACGCCTTTAATTGCCTTTTCACAAAAACGAATTTCTGGGGGGTTATTTTGGCCGACACCATGTGCTGCTAGTGGGCAGGTTCCTGACTAACAGGGCAGGTGAGCGATGCGCAGCACCGCCCCCCGCTGCCCCCACCTTCAGTTTCTCTTAGTGGTTTTCAGAGAGGAGTCCCTCCCCGGGGAGATCCCCAGTGTTGGGTGTTGCTTGTTCTTTCTTGGGAAGAGATTCTCCTTTTTCAACAACTCATTGCCTTGTTCTTTGTCCGGCCTCCTGGACAAATACCTCTGGTCTTGAATCTGGAAGATTCTCCCTCTTACCCTCTGGGGTCTTTTGTCTTTTGCAAACCTTTTCTCTTCAGACTTTGGAGAGAATCAGCCCTTGTCGATGACCAGCCTCGTGTGAAGGTAGTTTTTCTTGGAGTGTCTGCAACACACACATGTGCGTGCATGCATGCGCACACACTGTTTCTGGGGAAATACTTCTCCTTTGCTCCTCTACCCGCTCACTCAAATGTTGTCAGAATGGCTGTGCGCGTTAGCCTGGGTCTCAGTCAGATGTGGAGGGGCGTGGGGGGCGAGGGAGGAAGTCCAAACATCACAGAATGTTTGAGCTGTGGAAAACTGCGTGCTGAGGAAGGAAGTTGTCTCCTAAGCCAAACTCTGAAGCTCACCGCCACTAATGTTGTAATAACATTTTTCGTAAATAAAAAAGCTTCCTGACATCGCTGTCCTACTTCACTTGTAATTTCAGACAGTTATTTCCATGTTAACCAGAGGATATTAACCCATTAAACAAATGAAATACAAATGATTCCTGCTTGTGCTTGTTCGGAAGGCCTCTGCTAAGGAACTAGTTGTTCTCCGGTTTTCATTCCCATGAGTAGTTATGGATTATCTCCTTTAGAGACACCCAGGAGGCTGAGACAGGCCCCTGCTCTTAGGGGCCTGCAGTTACTACAGTGGGCAACTTTCTCTGGTTAGGTGATCAGGGGAGGAGGACAGACAGGAAAGAACCGACTTACGTGCAACAAGAAGGGAGAAGTCAAGTCATAGAAGCTGGGAGAAGTGGGGCCAGGTGAAGAGAGGGACCTGGGAGCTGGGCCATGAAGGATAAGAGGGCGGGGGTCAAGGGACAGGCAGCGTGGGGAGGTGCACGGCAGGGCCTGGCGTGTGGGTGGGAGAATAGGAGCCGACTCTCCACCGCGGAAGGGTTGGTGTGTGTGGGGAAAGCAGGGTATGGTGGGGGGGTGTGGGCATCAGCCTGGGCTGTCACTCTCCCTAGAAGTCCTTTTCCTCATCTGCAAAGTGAATATGCTGATGCCTGCCTGGGGGACCGGACTGTCATGAGGATTACGCGAGATCATGAATGGCAGTACTTGGTGCCCAACAGGTGCTAGCCCCCTCCACTGCCTGGACGGGCGGAATATGGGGGGCCAGTAAGAGGGAAGGGCGAGTGTGATTGTAGGGGGGAAACATCAGGCTGAGGAATTGCAGCTCTGTCTCACCAGGCTTGAGGACCCACGGGAGCCTTTTAACAGGCCAGTAGAGCCCTGACTGGTTGGTGTGGCTCAGTTGTCGAGGTGTCGTCCTGACGAGCGAAAGGTCGCCGGTTGATTCTCAGCCAGAGCACAGGCCTGGATTGTGGGCTGGGTCCCAGGTCATGACACATGCGAGAAAGAGGCAAGTGATCAATGTTTCCCTCTCACATTGATGTTTTTCTCCCTCTCTTTCTCCCTCCCTTCCACTGTCTCTAAAAATGAATAAATAGAATCTTTTTTAAAATCCAGACTAGCAGTGTATCAGGTCATTTTCACTGAACCAGTCTGGCAGTGGCCTTAGGGAGGACCAACCAGACCCAGAAGCTAGAGGCCGGGTCACAGTGTCTCGGGGATTCAGCCATGAGCTACAAGGGAGCATTTCCTAGAGAGTGGGGATAGCGCTTGATTGCTGAGTAGATAAAGGATGGGGAGAAGGAGCAAGCCAAAATGAGCTTAGGGCTGGAGCCCAAGCATCGGGACAACCCTGGTGGCACTGACAGAAACAAGCAGGACAGCATGAAAAGTGAGAGAGAGGGCCCCTGAGCACCACATGTACAAGAGGTGACCACTGGAGGTCTCAGGAAATAACCCCAGGACACCAAAGTCTCTGGGAGAGGGGTCAGCTCTAGAGATACGGAGTTCAAATAGTCAGTCATCAATCCACGTGCGTGCGCCTGTGTGCACACTGTGTGCCACTTGGGAACCAGGGAGCATCGTGTGGGGCAGCACAGGGAAGCTGCAGGAACAGGGCGTGTCCCTGTGCCAGACGTGGTCATCAGTGAAAGGGAAATGAGGTCTGAGACAAGGTCACTGGATTTGGTGAGGGTGGCTTTTAAAGAGAGCAGTTTCAGAGCCTTGGCAACATCGCCCTAGCCCTGCTGCGCCATTGGTGGGCTGTGTACCATTGTCTGTACCATTTTGGCACTTCTGTGGGATTCAGTCTTTCGTAATTGCCATCTTCTGTTCTTCTCCCATTCGTCCCTCGTATGTACAGTGTGTAATCCCCCCGCCCCGTCCAACAGGTGTGTATGAGGATGTTCTGTGCTCTCCACCCCTGCACCACTCTGCACCACCTTTCCCATTCAGGCCAGACACCTCGAGGACACCTGGCCCCTCCCTTCCACACTCTATGCCAGTGAATTCAGAAAAGGTCAGACCACGCTGCCACCCCTGCTCCACCCTGGTCCCAGGGTCCACTGCCTCCTGCCTACATGACCGCAACAGCTTCCTCACCTGGTGTCCCATTCCAGCCTCCTCCCTTTCGGTCTGTTCTCAAGCCCACAGCCAGCCTCTCCCTCTCGAATGGTAATTGGATCACCCCACTCTCTGCCCAAAAGCCAACAACGGCTGGCTCCCCATATCATGAAGAGTAAAGATTCAAATCTTCCCCCAGCCCCACCTGACTGGTCATTGCCAGCCCTGCCACATTGCCTGGCTCGTCATGCTCCAGCCACGCTGGCCTCCTTGCCGCCCCTCCAACACTCCCTCCTGCCATGAATACTTCAGTCTCTTTAAGTCTCTGCCCAGCTGTCCGTGAGGCTGAGGCTTTCCAGCCTCCTTACAGGAAAGAGCGACCCGCCCGGCTCCTGGTGCCTTTGATTTCTTTTTTCCTGGCTAGTGTTTCTCCGTGGCCCTTATCTCCATCTGCCTCGAGGTGCATTTGCTTGTTTCTTTACTTTGTCTCACCCAATTAGAAGTACAGCCCATGCAGACGGGGAGTTTGTCCTGTTTTTACTATGAGCCCGGTGCCTCGCACGTAGTAGATAATTAATAAATACAAGTTGAATGAAAGAGAAGGGAAACTAACATCTACAAGTTGTGTCTTGGGCACTTTCACTTTCATCATTTAGTCTTCACAGCCATCCTCAGAGTATTATGACTATTATGTAGATGAGAAAACAGATAATTATGGGTCCAAATCAGAATTTATTATTTAAACTGAGGATTCAGAATGCAGTCAGAGAGCAGGGAGTGAGTAGATCATTTGACTACAATTTCCTCCCATTCATTCATTCATAAAATATTTAGGAAGCACCTGAGTCAGTCAGGCCCTCTGCTAATTTCTGGGAATCTAAAATTGAATAGAAAATGCTTCCTGATCACTACTCTGGTGGTAGAAACAGCCATTCAAACAAAAACGTAGAGTAATGTGGTGAGTACTGTAGGAGAGGCAGGAACTCATCACTCAGAAAGTATGAGTAGGCAAGTGCTTAATTCTAGAGGAGCCAGAGAAGACTCTGGAGGAGGAGACGTTTGAGGTTGATCTCTTTGAATGAGTGCTATCCATTCAAGAAAACCAGCTGCTGCTGGAAGGAAAAGGGCAGGCTCTTGGGATCCCCCGCCCCCAGCCTCTGCCTGCCTCGCCAGCCTCATCTCTTGCCACTCCTTCCTCACGGACACACGCTGCTCAGTATTTCTTGCATCGCCTTCCAGTTGCTGCCCTTGCAAGTGCCATGTCCTCCGTTTGGAATGCTCTCCTCCTGGCCCTTTTTTGTTGTTGTTGCGGTTCAGGTCAGCATCACCTCCCTCCCTGGATGGACATAGACAAGCTCGCTGTCACATTTCTGTGACTCCCTCCCAGTTGTACCCCTCTGAGGACAAGTGTTCTCAGTCACCTTTGTTCTGGCTGCTCTGTCCCAGGGTTGACCAACTTGAGCCTGCACTAGAGGGGAGAAGAGGGTGTGAAGGCTTGGGAAGGCCCGCAGGTCACGTGGGCAGTTGAGCAGCAGCTGAGCAGGCCACCTTAAGCAGCTGATGTGAGTATGGGCTGTGCAGGTGTATATGGGCAGGTGAAGGGCCCCCAAATTGCATGAGAGGTTCAGGAAAGTCATGCATCTCAAAGCAGGACATGAGCCCTGGGACCATCTGTGCATGAGTGTCGTTGCTAAAGATCCAAGGAGCTGGCCAATTGCTCACGGGTTTGCAGGATCATTCCTGCCTGCCCCCACCCCATCCCACCTGGACTGCCTGTCCCTCAGCCTGGCCGCCAGAGCGGGGGGCTCTGTCTAAAGCTGGACCGAAGCATAGGAGCAGTAGCTGGAGGGATGGATATAAACAAGATGGATGCTTAACACCTTGCCCCAGGCCCCCAGCAGGCAGGCAGTAGTGGAACCGAGAGTCCAGCCCTGGCATTTACATTCCCGAGCCCACACTCTGAACTACCATTAGTGAAAAGGAGGGAATGGTGCATTAATGTATCAAAGCTGCCTCTGTGCTCAGTGTGCTTAGTGCAGGTGAGTGAGAGTGTGTGCATGTGTGTGTGTGTGTGTGAGAGAGAGAGAGAGAGAGAAGAGGTGGGTGCAGGGGAGGGGAAGAGGGGAAGTTTCAAGTGCCTGCTGAAGCCAGACATTTTGTCCTGACAAAACCTACCCTTGGTCCAGCTGTCGGAGGCCTGCATTGTGTCTCTACGGGGAAACCTGAGGGCCGAGCTCCCAGACTCAGGGAACGTTGCCAGGGTGGGAATGCAGTGCCTGGCACATGGCAGACATTTAATATTTGTTGGATGGTTCAAAGGATGGAGGGACAAATAAACAGGTTCTGACCCAGAGGCTGGAAGAGATTAGAGATTGTGATGTGTGGCTCTGGGCACTTCTTACCCTCTCTCTCGTCCCCAGTCCCCTTCTCTGGGAAATGACAGTGCTGGTAATAGAGGCTTAGGTTGGCCCCATGCTGAAATGTTCTGTGCAGGTTGGGGACCTGGACTCAAAGGCATCAGCCTGCTGTGCTGACCTCCAGGGTCCTAAGCTGGTTCTGGCTCAGGAAGAGTGTGTTTGGAGTTCCGACTGGTGCTGGCATCCTCTTCTGGGACTATCTGGGAAATGACCATGGGCGACAGGGACAGACGGGTGGAAAGAAAGAGTCTCAGGCAATCCTGGACACTTCTGGGGTGCAAGAGCCCCCAGCCCATAACCTCTGAGGCCGGGCCGGGCTGTCCTTCACCTTGGATTGGTCAGATGGAGGGGCCCCGAGTGCTCATTCCCAAGACCCTTGGGGAGGGACAAGGCCTCCAGAGCAGGGCCACCTTCCACTGCATGCAAGAAGGAATGCAGCCTCTGATTTCACTTCCCGCAGCTGGCAGGACGCAGTCGGTATTTTTCTGTGGTACAGGCAAAGTAAAGAGAGAATGAAGTGTTGAATTGTTTGGCATTATCAAGGATTTCAGCTCCCCAGGACTCCTACATAAAGAGATGGAAATAGAGCTGCTGGAGCCAAGAAACACAGAAGTATCTGAATTCATTACATATTATCTTTCGTCCTTCCAAACAGCCCTAGAAATGTCAAAAGATCATCTATTGTTTCATCGTTGATTAAAATAAAAAGCTTGGGTTTGATTGGCTCTGGCTTGGGCAAGAGGCAGGCAGTGGGAGAGGAAGACAAGAGTGTTTTCCCAGGGCAGGCATCTGCGGGCCCCGCCCTCCTTCCAGTTCTTCCTTTCTGGTGTTAGTTTCACACGTGTAATTTAGGCCAGGGCAAGCATGGAATTACAGATTTGCATGCCTGTAACTGTGTAAGTGCCTACTGTGTGCAAGGTTGTATGTATGGGGTGCTGCTGGAGACCCCCCTGGCCTGTTAGCAAGGTCATGGCTGCAAGGAGCTCAGGGCCCAGTGCTGCCTGACTGTGCAAAGTTGAGGCACTCCAGACACAGCCAACTGTGCCTGCTGGAAGAATCCAGAGCCTGGGTGGCGCTGCTGCCTGGAGGAGACCCAGGAAGGCTTCATAGAGAAGGTGACATCTGAGCAGGTCCCTGAAAGATGAGTAGACCGTCAACTGGCAGAGGAAGGAGCAAAGGCATCCCAGTTAAAGAGAAGAAAGCCTGATGCATGGGTCAAAGGGCCACATGCAGCCTCAGGCCTAGAAGTTGGGCCTGGAGAGACACAGTCCCTGAGCCAACTCTCTGGCCCAGGTCCGGGCAATCTGAGGCCTTGTCTGACTAGAGACCTGCTTTCCACACTCTCCTCCGAGGCTGATATGGGTGTAATTCTCTGCCTGTGACTCTCCCATTGACCAGCCTTGTGGCTTCGGCAGGCGGGCACAGACCACCGCTGGACTCAGAGCCCTCTGGGGAAGAGGCTGCCCTCTGGCACACCGCCCCTGCTGCCCTCCTGTGGCTAGAGGAAGGCCCACTTTTGGGGAGCTCTTGGCTTCCCCATGTGCTGGTGGGGCAATGGGGCCAAGGGGCTTGGGTCAGACCTCCAGGCTTAGGGCTGCCCCAGCTCAGCTCTGCCGCCTGCCTAGAGCTGGCGGTCCCAAGTACATCCTGGTACCTGACTGGGAAGTAGGGTAGGCAGCTGGGTCAGGAGCCCCACGGCCCTTTTTTCTTCTGGCTTGACACCCCTTAAAGGATGGTTCCCTGCACCCTCTCTCATGCCCTCTCTGCCTCTCTTTTCCTAGGAGGGCCTTGGAAGTCAGGGAACACCTGAGTCATGAGAAACCTTGGAGGCGTCAGAAGCCCGTGGAGCAAGTGGCCACCCCTGCTCACTGCTCCACAAGGCATAAGCAGCTGGTGTGAGTGGGAGCCTTCCGCCAGTGCTCACTTGCTCAGAGGCTGGGCCTCTTCCAGCCTCTAGAAGGGGTGCATGTGGGGTGGACCCAAGCCTCCATTTGGTTCGCCAGCAGCCCTTTGAGCAGCTCCTTGTGCTGGGTGCGGAGAACCCGGAGGAAAAGTGCTTTCCCAGACTGCTCTCTCTCCACACCTTCCCTCATATTAGCCCCCAGCAGCGAGAGCCCCTGAGCCCTGGAAATAAGCAAAACCTAACCCCTACTTTTGAATCAGCTTTTCAGTGTTCATTGCCTTTTTGCATTTATTTCTCTTAGTACCCTCAAACCACCCTGTTGGGTAATCAGAGCAAATATTGTATCACCCTCACTTTTAGAGATGAGCAGATAGGGGTACAGGTTGAATCACATGCTTGAGGTTTACAGTTAATTTGTGGAGAGCTGGCACTGGGCCCTAGTCTCTAAGCTTCTGCTCCCAGCCCCCGGGCACCCTGCTAATGCACCCTGGGTCCCAGGCTGGCCCCAGGCACGGAGAACAGGAAGGGCGGTAGGGAGTCCTCCCTGCCCAGAGCCAGCACTGGTCTGGGCCTGCGGACGGTGAGGCCCCCGTCCCACCTTGGCCTTCACCGTGACTAAGGGAGTCCAGCATTGTGGCCTCTAAGATTCTTCTAGACTTCAAGGATCCTCCTCCTTGATCAGGAAACTGCCACTTAAACATTTCTTCTTCTGTGCCTGGGAAACGTTGACGGAAATGTAGGACAAGGCTGAATCAGCACCCCAGACCTGTGGAAGCAATGGGCATCCGTGTTGGGATGGGCAGGGGGAGACGTCACAGATAAAGACGACATTCCTGCCCCTCACTTCGGGAGGCTGTGGGGTCCAACAGGAGTGGAGAGCCAGCAGAGGGGCGCCTAAGTCTGTGTGGTCACTGCAAAGCCCCCGCTCCGATTCCCTCCCATAGACATGGGAGGCCCATCTGAATGAGGGTCTTTGCGCAAGCCAATCCTGAAAGGCTTCTTAGAGAAGGTAGGGAGGTTGCCCCTTCCAGAGGCGAAGGCTGTGGTCAGAGGGGACCCACTGCACATGCCAGGGGCATGGCTGTCTGAGCAGCCTCAGCAGCCACGACGAATCAGCAAACAGCTCTGGGCGTATGTGGAGATGCCACTTGGGGGGCTGCTGGGAAACGGCCCCCGTGGTTAGAGAGCGAGAGGAGCTGAGGCCCTGACTGCAGCCCCAGCCCCAGGACCCACCCTGCCTGGCTCTGGCCCCAAAAGGAGGACTTTCCATTCCCTTCCCTGGAAACCCCCCTCACTTACGGGAAGCTGAGTGTTATCTTAAGGTCTGTAAATGACCGGCCTGCTTTTCCAGCTGCAGCAGTTCATTCAGAACAATTAGCACGCAGTTTCAAGGTGGGATGAAACATATGGCAGGAGATCCCCAGGAGCCAGCGAGGGGCAGCCCAGAAAGGAGGGGAGCCACCTGGGGGCGGGGCGGAGTGTGCTTGGAAAGGGGTGGGCTCCAAGTGCGCTGCCTGGTCCAGGTGCACCTGCTCTAGCAGAAGTGAGGGCTTGTGCAAATGCCTTCTGCCTCTCAGGTTGTGAATACATCCAACACCCCTCGAAATGGCATTTGGGGTCGAGAGACTTGAAAATCCCCCAAGCCCAGAGAATTTCCTGGTTGGAGAGTTTTAGGGCAAATACCCTGGGGTCTGGACTGGGGAAAGGATGGACATACTGAGGAACTAATATTCACCCAGGCACACTCTGATATTCTTTCATTCACTGAATGTTGGCTGAGGGCCTACTATGTGCCCATGCTGTCCTAGGCATGAATACTCTGAAGAAAACAAACCCAGATCCCTGGCCTCATGCAGTTGCCATTCCGGTGCAGAACAGGAAAGCAGACTGCTGAGCAGGTTAGGAGGCAGGTTAAGCTCAGGGAACAGACCTGCAAGGCAAGCCTTACAGTTTCCTTTTTACCTGCAAACAGTGGAAACTAAGGGTTTATTTAAAAAAAAAAAAAACTATTCAAATTCTCTGAGTTAGGAAGTGGTAAAATCTGGATTTAAACCATCTCGCCCAATCCCCGTGACACTCTCCTCGAGTCAGAGGTGATCAAGACACCCATGCCCACCCGAGCAACCCCCAGTGGTCTGGGTGGGCACTGGAACCACGGAGCGCCCTAGCGGGAAGAGCTCAGAAACTGCCATTCAGGCCTCAGCCTCTTACGGAGGAGAATGACCTCTGGAGACTTAGTGACCTGTTTGAGGTCATGTGGTCAGTCACAGGACTACAGAACTGGAACCTGAAGGTCCTGCCCTGTGGGTGCAGGCTCTTTGTACCAACCACGTGAATTTGTTGGGTTTTTGCAGCAAGCCCACAGCTGTGTGCTCAAAGAGGGCCAGCCCCCTGCCAACTGCCTGCATCCCGTCCTGCTTCAGAGACCATGCACCCCACCCCCCGGCTCCCACCTACACCGCCCATCCCCACTCACAGGCATGCGTGGTCTGGACAGGGGCTGACTCTTGGCCGTGATTTTGGCACAGCTGGGGAGGGGTCTGCAAAGCAGCATTGCCACCCCACCCCCAGCCCAAGTTTCCATGTGCTCAAAGCAATGGCTGGAGACAGGTGTGGGGTGTCTTGCAGGGTCAAGAGCTAAACAGCACTGTGTAGGAAAACTTGCAGTAACAGCATCAAGGGCGATTGCAGAGGGGGCTAGGAGAGGAGCGAAGAGGCAAGCAGCCCTTGATGCAGTGGTTATGAGACTTATACTGGAGCCCAGGGCAGGTAAAGAACACAGCTATAAATCCAACCTCCCGAAAGAATATTCTGGAGGTAAGAGACACAAGCTCACTTAAAATATGTCTGAGATGAGAACCAAAGATCGTTATTTTTGAGTCAGGATATAAAATGCTAAACACTGCCTTTATTAGTCCTTTCTAAAAGCCAGGTGTAAAATATTGCCATTCTCAAGATTCTGTTTTCCTTTTTTCCCCTTTTAATGGCAGAAATTAAAGTCTCCTTAAGCCATCAGCCATCATTCCCCAAGGTGAGCCCTCAGAGTGACTCTTCCAGGGATCCCTCCCCGCACCCAGGAGGCACGGGGGCCACCCCACTCAGCTTCATGCACCTTTCCCACCCCTCCCTCAGCCCCCGTTGGCACTGGATGAATGCCTGCCAGGCAGCAGGTGGCTGAATGGGCTGAAAGTTTTATGGGTCTGCCCCAGTAGACCCTGTCTCCCACCAGTTGCCAATTTGGCTGGTTGCTCCCCACTCACAAATACCTAACACTAAAGATATTCGGCCCACTGGAGCCCCGCCAAGCAGGCCCCCGCCCACCCCCAACCAGGGCATGTGGCGCTCAGTGGCTTAGCCTCCAGTGCTATCAAATGCACGTCTGGTCCCTGGGCCACTTCTCTGTGGGCTGGCTCCCTTTCTTCCTCTCCACTGTCTGTTTTTTTGCTTTTTTCCTTTCTTTCCATCAAAGACTGATGCTACCAGAGAAAAAGTTCATAAAAATGTTATGTCCACCATAAAACCCCTAATGTGGCATTCCGCAGGATCCATGCATTAACATTAACATTTCCCAGACAGTTATTGTGAGATAATGGTCCCGGCTATAACTCAGCAGTAACGTTTCTTCGAGCAAATGTTATGGAGGAATAAATGACTTGCCAAGGGAGCTGCTGCAGTGGGGGTGGGGAGAGGCGGTGGCTGCAAACTTCAGGCTCTGAACCTGAAACCCAGGCCCAGCTGGGCAGGGGGCTGGGCTCATGCAAGGCCTGACCCCAGACTCTGTGCACTGGGAGGTCAGTCCCCTCTACTCTCTGCTTCCGGTTCACACACGTCTCTGCTTTCTCCCCAGAGCTGTTTTGGGAGAATCCGTGGAGAAAGAGGGTTGAAGGTCGCAGGGTGAGAGGTGGAGAGGGTGCCAAATGGCTTCAGTATTTTCTACAGCATCCTTGTCCCCATCGCTTCTCCTGTTGTCCCAGCGTGCTGTACGGTCCCCTCAGGACAGCACTCATCGTCTTGTAATTCTGTCACTGGTTGACCTGGCTGTATCCTCACTGTGACCGTGCCTCCCTTGTGAGCAGCGTGCACATCTTAGTCTTTCGGTGACTTAGCACAGAGGAGGGATATGGTAAATGTTGGCTGGAGGGGAGGCTGTGTGGATGGACCAATGGATGGATGGATGGACGGAGGGATATAGGGCTGGATGAGTGACAGCAGAGAAAGATCTGGAAATAAAAGCAGACCATGAGATGAACAGCATTTGACATTAGTGATAAAGGGGAAAATACCTAATCCCACATTTTTTAAAACAAATTCATAAAGGTACGAGCTTGGATGGAGCTTAGGGATCTGCTGCCATACTCATTCCATCCTTCAGGGGCGTGAGGCCCAGGGGGCTTGGTGTCCAGGCAGGACCAGAACCTCAGGCCACCAGTTCAATGCTCTGCCAGCCGCCATCTTGCCGCTAACATGCAAGGCTCGAAATATGCAAAGAATGCTTCTACCCCCAAGGAGCGTGCTTGCTAGTGGAGGGGGCACCTTGGGCACAAACACGACTCCTCATAATTCAGGACAGAATGTGATGAGTGCTGCAATGGGAAATGCCTTCGATTTGGAGACTAAAGAGGGACCGGAAAGGGTGGGCCCTGGTAGGTAAGCTGGGCTAGGAGAGCAGACACGGTTGGGAGGGGGGTGGCTATTTGAGAAGGGGGAGCGGGTGAGCAAATGGTAAAGGTGACTGGAACCAGGGATTCCCTCACAGGTACCAGTACTTCATTTATATCCTCGTGTGTTAAGTGTACGGTCCCAGGAGACCATTTGTCTATTGGGGTGGCTTCCTTAGAATGTGGTTCTTGACTGCTTTTTGCTATGCCCTTCTGACAAGTCATCAGCTTGTGGGCCATGCCCTTGGCTATGGTGGTCAGCCCTCTGGCTTATGCCGAGGCTGGGCCCAGCCAGCCTTACCGGCCCCCTGAGCTCCCTGGGTGGCAGCCAGACCTTTGCTGTTCTTTCCCATCTCTGCCCAGTATCATCACATCCTCGAGGTACAACAGGCCTTGGAGGTCAACAGGTTTGACCTGCCTTGCTGGGGAGGCCTCTCCAATAGCCAGGCTTCCACACAGGGGCTGTGCTCACTGATGGAGCACAGACGAGAAATTCGTCTCCATCACTTCTACCTTCCTGTCCTAGTTCTGCTTTCTGGGCAGCCCAGTGTAAGACTCGCACCTCCTCCGCATAGAGGTTCTTTACATATTGAGGTCAACACGTATGCCCCTCCAATAGGTCTATAGTCCTGCGGGCATATATTCACGCACCTTCTTCACCATCCTGGCTTCCTCCCCAGAAGCACGCCATATTAATAGTGTTCCTCTTAGGAGGTAAACATGGTCCCCTAGTGCAGTTGGAACCAGCGCCTCCTTCATTTGGACTTGTAGGCATGTAGCCCAAGGTTGCAATTACCTTGGGGATGGCAGGCAACATATAATAACAATGCTGATACCTGTTGGATTTTCAGTCAAGCTTCCCCTTGTTTTTCGCATGAAGTGCTCTTAAGCTCCACATCCCTCATGGGCATGGTCTGCATTTTACTCTAAGAACGTCTCTCTCTTCAACATCACCTTGCTTTCAGCCCGTTTCCTGCCTCATAAGCTCTTTCTCAATCTTAATTCTCTCCTTAAACCCATTAACTATCCTCTCCAGTGTGGGCAACAATCAGTGCCCTTTCCACAACGTCATACAAATTGTTGGTGAAAATGCTCCACAGGACAAAGGTGCTTACTGCAACATGAAAGACCTGCCCCCAGACCCAAATTTCCTAATCAGTACTACTTGGGAGCCCTGACCGGTATGGCTCAATTGGTTGAGTGTTGTCCCACAGAGTGAAATGTCACCAGTTAGACTCCTGCTCAGGGCCACATGCCTGGGTTGCAGGCCCGGTTCCCAGTTGGGGTGTGTAGGAGAGGCACCACATCGATGTTTCTGTCTCTTTACCCCTCCCTTCCTCCCTCTCTAAAAGTAAATAAATAACATCTTTTAAAAAGATGGGGCCAGGGAAAGTGGTGGCAGGAAAATGGAGACATTACTTGAAAAACAATTTTAAAAAAACTTAACAAAAATACTGCTTGGGGACGGTCACAGTCTAGCGAAAATCTCACCTAGTTACTCCCCCATCCACCTTACTCTTCACTCTTATCCTATCAAGAAGGGCATCACAGAAGTTGTCAGACATTTTGCTGAAATCAAGATAATTCTCATAATTTTCCTTACCTATGGAAAGGGAACCTTAGGAATTCTATGTTTTTTTAAGGAGTGATGAAGTTGGTTTGACATGGCTTTTTTCCACAAAGCAATTCTTGTTCTTGGCCATTATGTCTTTCTTTCGTAATTAATCCAATGCAGAATTTTTGTTTATGACTAATATTAAACTTATGGTAATCTGGCTTCCAGAATTTGTTGTTTACCACTCCATGAAAATACCACTTTCACATATTTCTATCCCTAAAAACTATTTCTTTTCATCAGTTCACAAACAGCTAACAGCGGTTCTAAAATCCTGTCTTTAGGTTCTTCCCACACAGGAGGTTGTTTGCTGGGATCCACAGCCTTGACTTCATTTAAAGCTCTAAGCTACTCAGTTATCACCTCCTCAGCTCTCAAACCTGAATTCTTTCTAAGAAGAATTGTTTTTGTTTTTTTTTCCTGGTTTGATGGCTGTTGTCCTTGCAGAAAACAAAGCAAAGTGGAAGTTAAATTGTTTGCTTCCCTTTGTCATCTGGTTATCTCACATGTCTGCCCCAGGCTACAGCTGTCTCAATTCTTTTTTTTTTTTCTCTCTTTCCATTTTGCTTTAAGTATTTCTTTTTAAGAGAGAGAGGAGAGGAAGAATGTGTGTGGGGGGTGGGGGGGTGGGAGGTGGTCTCAAACGCGGTTCATTCTGGTCTTTGGCCCTCCTAGAGTACTGCTAATGGGGTTACCCATATGGCTTCTTGTTTATCAGCCCCTCCTTTCATCTTTTGCACATGCACTTTTTCAATCATCCTGGAGCTCAGATTTGAACATGGGAACGGAATATAGGACGTCCATTAAATTTCACATTCACCATTGGGAAGACATGGGTTAACCCTCTTTTACTAGCCCTCCTTACAAATACAATTAGCAATGAAATTCAACCCAGCCAATATTTTCTGATCACCTCTGATGCCCAAGGCACAGTTCCGGATACTGTGGGTGATACAGAGGTGAGCAAGCATTGTCCCTGCCTTAAACACGGTGGAGGAGGCGGGCGCACCAGTTGCTGTGGCTTCAGACAGGATGAGCCTGAGACGACAACGCTGATATATATGAAGTGCTACGAGAGCCCGAAGGAGCAGAGACCGTGATTGGAAAGATCCAGGGAAGATGCATGGATGGGCAGGCTGGGTAGAACAGCAGAAGTCACATGCAGGAAAGGTCGTGAATTCCTCGGGAGGGTCCAAAGGTATAGAAACAAGATGGTGCTTGGACTGTGTAGTGCACTGGGGGGTGGGTGGTTCAGCCTGGGCACTCATTCCACACTTTCTGTTCTGCCCCTGGGCCCCATCAAAATGCTGAACACAGCACATCCTCAAATACACTCATTGCACCCCCTCCAAACTCACCCTTCCGCTGCAGACTTTATTTTGGACATTCCCATCCTCCCAGTAGATCGAGCACTGAACTTACAATCAAAGATCTGAGTTTATTTTTTAATTTAATCTTTAGTGTATTTTTTCATTATTATTTAATCATTTCCTCCCCCCAGCAATCTCCAGACTGTTGTCCATGTCCATGAGTCCTTTTGTCCTTTTTGCTCAATCCCTCCATCCCCTAGCCTCCTCCCCCTCCTAGCCATCATCTGCCCTCCATCTGAGTCCCTGTTTTCCTTGTTAGTTCGGTTTGTTGATTAGATTCCCCATATGAGTGAAATCATAATGGTATTTGTCTTTCTCCGACTGGCTTATTTCACTGAGCATAATGTTCTCCAGGTCCATCCATATTGTTGAAAAGGGTAAAATTTTCTTTCTTTTTTAAATGGCCAAGTAGAATTTCATTGTGTAAATGTCCCATAGTTGTTTTATCCACTCATCTACTGATGGATACTTGGGCTTCCTCCACATCTTGGTGATTGTAAATAATGCTGCAGTGAACATAGTGGTGCTTACGTTCTCTCAAACTGGTGTTTGGGTTCTTTTAGATATATTCCCAGAATATAGATCACTTGGGTTCTTTCAGATATATTCCCAGAATGAGATCGCTGGGTCAAGAGGCAGTTCCATTTTTAATTTTTTGAGCTATCTTCATACTGCTTTCCACAGTGGCTGCACCAGTCTGTACTCCCACCAACAGGGCACAAGGTCCTCTTTCTCTGCATCGACCGCCCTTGTTCTTTGTTGATTTATTGATGATAGTCATTCTGACAGGTGTGAGGTGACATCTCATCGTCGTTTTAATTTACATTTCATGATTAGTGACGTTGAGCATCTTTCATATGACTGTTGGCCATCTGTATGTCCTCTCTGAAGATGTGTCTATTCAGGGCCTTTACCCGTATTTTAATTGGATTGTTTGTTTTTTGGTGTTGAATTTTGTAAGTACTTTATAAATTTTGGATATTAACCCCTTATCAGATATATCAGTGAATATATTCTCCCATTCTGGGGGTTGTCTTTTTATTTTGTAGATGATTCCTTTGCTGTACACACACTTTTTAGTTTGATGTACTCCCATTTGTTCATTTTTTCTTTTGTTTCCCTCGCCTGGGAATTTTGAATCCAGGATCCAGCACTCTGAGACTGAACAAGTCCCTCCATTTATCTGAGCCACCATTTCTTCACCTATGACCTGGAGAAACGTTGCCCAAGCTCCCTCTTGGTGTGAGAGAGTCTGGAGGCTCAGAAGAGAAAGCGTGGAAGGCACTGCTTTGTAAGTGGTCGAGTGCTGTGTGCAGGAAAGAACCACGTACGTGTGGTGACTCTGGCCCCTAGGTGGGTGCACCGTGTGTCGAGTTCTCTCTGATGAAACTGAGGTTCTCTGCAGGCAGTGCCTGGTGCTGCTGTTAGTAATGTGTCTTGTTGGAAGGACCTGGGACGATGAGCAGGGCAGGATGTGAGGCAGAGGTGTTGGGGACACCCAAGGCCGTTTTAGCTGGGGCAGAGGCAGGCCGTCTTTGAGACTTGTCAGGGCTGTGAAGCTCACACTGAGTGCCAGGGGAGGCAGGGGCAGAAGGTGCGTTAGGTCTCAAGTGACCGCTGCACCTGAGCCACACGTGCACCCTTCCTCCTGGCCCCCTGCCACGTGACAGACACTGTAGGCCCTCTGAGCACACAGAGGAGGAGGCCACCAAGGGGACCTCAGAGAATGCTGTGTAACCAGTAAGGTGAGCAGCACAGAAGAGGCGAGCTCAGGGCCACAGGAGTGAGGGGGAGGGGTCACAATCTGCCAGAGGCAAGGACGCTCAGATGTCAGGAATGTGTCGTTGTCCAGTAGAGGAGGTAGACAAGGGCGCTCCGGAAGAGAGAACCGCAGAAGCAAATGCACAGAGGCCGAGAGAGCACCTGGAGCTCCAGAAAGTGCCTGTTAAGGCTGCAGCAGGTGGTGATGTGAGAGGGAAGAGGCTGCAGTGCACGGGCAGTGGGAAGGGGGGTAATGGGAAGGTGGCCAACAGGACGGAGACGAAGGGGTATTTAAAGCACATGTAGGGAGGCCTGTCCGGGTGGCTCTGTGAGTTGGAGCACCATCCCATACACCAAAAGGTTGCGGGTTCCATTTCTGCACAGGGCACGTGCCCGGGTTGCTGGTTTGATCCCTGGTTGGGGTGCCTACAGGAGGCAACTTATTGATGTTTCTCTCTGTCTTCCTTCCTCTCTAAAATCAATAAAAAACATATTCTTGGGTGAGGATTTAAAAAAAGGTCATGAGGGAGAAAGAGCGTGTCACAGAAAGGAGAGGTCCGGGAAGGTGCGGGAGGGAAAGACAAGTCGGGGCTTTTCTAGGTTTCCCTCCCAAGCGTCCACCCCAAGGATGGAGCCATTGGTCCCCAATGACAAGCAGCAGGAGCAAATGTGGGGAGAGCGGGTGAAATGGAGATGATGAGCTCGTAGGTGGGGGGTTGAGTTTGGGTTTGGGGTGGGGTGCTGAGGGATCACATCCAAGCCCCCCTGTGCTGGGTAAGGTGCGTGTTGCCTTTCACCTGAACTCGAAGCGCCTCGAGGGCAGAGCCTGGATGTGACTCAGCACTTGCCCCCCCCCCATCCAGCCTCCTCAAGGGCCCTGGCTGGGGGGCGGCGGCAGGAGAGCCCCCAGACTCATCCATTCCCTTCCACCCCCTCCCCTTCGCTGGGCCTTCGCCACTTCCTGCGCCCAATCGTCAGGCCTCACGGAGAGCGGCGGAGAAACTCCCGCGTGCCCTCTGGGCAGACACAGCCTGTCTGGATCCTGGCTCCTGGCCCCCAGGCGCTGTGGGACCCCGAGGGTGCTGCTTGACCCCTTTGCATCTGTGCTGTCTAATTCGGCAGCCAGCAGCCACATGTGTCTGTTTAAATTAAAATTAAATTCAGTTAAATTAAATATTGAGTTAGCCGCAGCGGGCACAGTTCAAGTGCTCCAAAGTCCACGGTGCCCACAGCACAGAAGATGTGGACAGAGGACACTCCATGGCAGGAAATCCTGTTGGAGGCAGTGTAAGCCCCCTCCTCACAGGTGGTGAGGGTCAGTGAGACCCCAGGTGAAACACGGGGCACAGTGGCTGGAAGCCCGTAGATGCCTGCTGTGCTTATTCCAAATGAATGAGCTGGAGAGACAGCTGAGACCCTGGCCCACAGCAGTCAGGGTGCAGGGACAAAGACGTACTGTGGGCACCAAGGAGGTGACAGACAGGCCCTGGCCTTGGAGAGAACTGAAGGGCCTTCAAAGTGCAACGTGCAAATCTGGGGTTGATGTGAGGGGCAGCAACTCAGGAACCTCCAGAGAGGGGCATTTGGGGGACTTCAGTGACAATACCAAGAGGATCTCAGTCCAGCTGCAGCCTGCGCTCCGCTGTGACGTCACTTACCTGTGGATCTGGGTCTGGATCTGGGTCCTGGGCTGCGGCAGCCAGGCTGGAAGCTAGGGGGCCAGAGGGGAGGGAGGGCCCTTGCTCAGAAGTCCATCTGTGCTATAACAGTGAGAAATACCAGGGGCTTCTGTCCAGGTGGCCCAGCGATGTCCCTTCCTGAGAGCAGGCTTCCTCTCCACATGCTTTTGCCCATCTTTTGTGCCCTGTATGTCAGGGCTCGATGAACAGGCTCTACTGTGAGCCTGGAGTCCCCAGGGGGGAGACAAGGATGGGGACTGTTGCAGGGGGCCCACAGCTGCACTGGGAGGAGGCAGTGCTGCCCAAAGTCCCCACCTTTCCTCCCTGAGCCAGCCCAGCCTGGACTCAAAGACAGAGCTTTTCGGGTGAGGATGCCCCTTGGCCCCCCAGCCCAGTGGACAACCCTGGTCGAGGCCTTGGGTGGATGCTGGATCAACGCTGGTCAGTCTGCAGCCTTGCCTGAAAGGAAAGGAGAGTGTTCCCCTTGGGGTGGGGAGAGGCATGAGGAGAGTTCGGGTGCAGCAGGGGTGCCCCCATGGGCTGGTTAGGCCTGAGATGGCGCCCTCACCAGCCTGCCGTGGCCCATGCCACACTCGGCTGGTGGTCCCTCTGATCAGGGCTGGGCTGGGTCCTCTAGAGTCTGTCCAGCCCCCTGTTCCAGCCCAGCTGTGGAGAGTGGAAGGAGGAGCGGGCTGGGCTATAGTCCCTGTCCCCTCCAGGGTAAGATGGATTGAGGCGTGTGGAGAAATCTGAATAGCTAATCAGAGTCCTCATTAACCCCCTGCCGCGATGCTCAAA
Organism: Artibeus jamaicensis; assembly: GCF_021234435.1. NCBI lineage: Eukaryota > Metazoa > Chordata > Mammalia > Chiroptera > Phyllostomidae > Artibeus > Artibeus jamaicensis. Next base: position 10,432,639 of record NW_026522052.1, on the reverse strand, counting down.
CATTCACTTTGCTGTTCGTGAAGCAGAAAAAACTCTCTCTCTGCACTGAAATTGATGAATTATTAATCCTTCTGCTCCTACCAGACCATTGGTAGCCTGTCCTACCCGAGGCCAGGTCGCTTGGAGTCTCAGAGTCGCTGCCTCGGGCCACGTGCACTTTCCATTATTTAGGGACGAGCCCTGGGTTCACAGGAGCAGGCCTGGTGCCAGCACAGGGCCAGCTGCTTTGTTTTCTCCCAGGTGGGGCCCCAGCCTGTCTACTTGGCCCACCCCAGCTGCAGCAGCCACTGGAGGGGGTGTTGAGGGATGTGTCCACCCCCCAGACCTGGGGCGCCCTTGTCCTTCCTGCACTTCAGATGAGCTCGCCCATGGAGCCTGCCGCTTCTTAGTCAGTGGTGAGCTGGACTTAGAAGGCCTTAGTGTTTGGCCCACTGGCAGCCTTTTCTGTACACTTGGGGCCACACTGTCCCCATGAGCTCCCTGGCACTACGCTGCACCCAGGCCTGAATCTGTCCACCGCAGGCAGACATCCCGATACTGTACACACGTCCCCTAAGAGCAGGAATCCACAAGTATTCCCCACACGCTGGACCTTGTTCCAGGGGCTGTGGGGGACCCAAGTCATTTAGGGCGCAGTCCCTCTCCTCAAGGAGACTGGACTGCAGTGGGTTAGGTGTCCTTGCACACCAGGAACACTACACAACACCAGGATACCACACAACACCAGGATACCACACAACACCAGGATAGCACACAACACCAGGACACTACACAACACCAGGATACCATACAACACCACGACACTACACAACACCAGGACACTACACAACACCAGGATACCACACAACACCAGGACACCACACAACACCAGGACACTACACAACACCAGGACACCACACAACACCAGGATACCACACAACACCAGGACACCACACAACACCAGGACACTACACAACACCAGGATACCACACAACACCAGGACACTACACAACACCAAGACACCACACAACACCAGGATACCACACAACACCAGGACACCACACAACACCAGGACACCACATAACACCAGGATACCACACAACACCAGGACACTACACAACACCAGGATACCACACAACACCAGGACACTACACAACACCAGGACACTACACAACACCAGGATACCACACAACACCAGGAACACCACACAACACCAGGACACTACACAACACCAGGACACTACACAACACCAGGATATCACACAACACCAGGACACTACACAACACCAGGATAGCACACAACACCAGGAACACCACACAACACCAGGACACTACACAACACCAGGACACTACACAACACCAGGATACCACACAATACCAGGACACCACACAACACCAGGATACCACACAACACCAGGAACACCACACAACACCAGGACACTACACAACACCAGGATAGCACACAACACCAGGACACTACACAACACCAGGATAGCACATAACACCAGGACACTACACAACACCAGGATACCACACAACACCAGGACACTACACAACACCAGGATACCACACAACACCAGGATACCACACAACACCAGGAACACCACACAACACCAGGACACTACACAGCACCAGGATACCACACAACACCAGGATACCACACAACACCAGGACACTACACAACACCAGGATAGCACACAACACCAGGACACTACACAACACCAGGATACCACACAACACCAGGAACATCACACAACACCAGAAACACCACACAACACTGGGAACACTATACAATAGCAAACGGAGGAAAGGAGGGAGGGAGGGATGAAGGAGGGACCTATGGAAGAGGCTCCGCTGGGTTCCCTTTGAGCCTAGGATGGTGTGGGAAGGAGCGAGGGGGGAAACAAGGCCTGCTGCACCCCCTCACTCCCACCTGGCTGGCCCCGCCCCCTGTGGATCGGCCCTGATGGATCTGCTCCCCGTCCTGACCTGAGAAGTCAGAGCCCGTGCCTGGGCCTGTGGGAACTCCATCAGAGGGCCGTCTCTGCAGGGACCTGAAAGGCAGCTTGGTGAGGAGAGGGAGCAGGAGGAAGAGCTGAAAGAGGGATTGGATCCCTAGCTCTGGTTCCCAGTCACTCTAATTTGCTGCACTGAGGAGTGGCGAGAGAGGTCCCCTTGCTGACCTTGGGCTCAGGTTGGGGAGGATGACCACTCTACCCCTCTGCCCAAGTGCTGCGTGTTCTGGGATCCTAGGTGAGCGAACCGAGCCCCGGCCCTGCCCGCATGGAGCTCACAGCCTGGTGGAGAAAACAGGCCTCACGCAGTCCCAAACAAGTGTCTGATTACAAATGGAATTATGAAATGCAATATCCAAAGGAGCCTTCCCTGGCCCGAGAGGTGAGGTGAGCTGAGAAAGTGAAGCTGTTATTACTGGAAAGTGGATGAGGAGAGAGCATCTTCCAGGAAGACGAGACTCTTGTGCAAAGTCCCTGTCGAGAGAAGAGGCACCTCCTGTTGGAGGGACCAAGGGCCTGGGTGGCTGGACAGAGAGCCAGTGAGGGGCAGTGGGGCCAGAGGCACCTGACCTTCCAGGCTGTGGTGAGCCTGTCCACCTTGATCTCAAGAGGGACAGGAAGCCAGTGACACGTTGGAAACAGGGGAGGACAGGGGAGGGGTAGCCCGGGCATCGCACCTCAGAAAGCTTTCTCTGGCTGCGTCGTGGAGAACGGAGGGAGAACACCTCTGTGTCCACAGGTCATCTCAGTCCCTTAGTCCCACTTTGGTGAGCTGACATCTGTAGTATGTGCTGGAGCTTTATGATAGGAGGTGTTTATCTAAATTCTGATCAATACTCAGGCTCAGCTCAGAACCCACAAAAATAAGCCATCGCCCTCACAGCGGTGTCCCTCCTTTCCTAGCTGAGACTCGGGCAGCCATGACTGCGCTGGCCACGGCAGGCGCAGCGTTTCCATGTAGGTGGGGGGAGCCATGTATGGAGACCCCAGCCTGCCTGGGAGATGTCAGGGGGTTGCTGAGTGCATGGATGGGCGGAGCTGGGAGGAACGTGGTGGGGGCCACTGAGAGCCAGAAAAGTAGAGAGCCGGGGCGCCTGGGGGCTGCCGGGCGTTGTGGGGGCTGAGTGAGTGGGCAGGAGGACTCCAGCACAAGTAGGCTACCCGCCCTGGCCGCGAGCGCCAGCACCTCCTCTCTGCTTGGCTGTGCCAGCTTGCTGCTGTTACAGACACTGTCTCAGACTCATTTAGGGCCAGCACCCTCCCTTCTCTCACTCCAGCAAGCATCAGTTGATCATGTCCTGTGGGTCAGGCTCCTCTGAGGGGCAAACACCCGCCGCCACTGTCTATGCCCTTGAGCATTCTGCCTACAGGGGCAGCTGAAATGGGACACAATGAACTCCCAGAAGTCAGAAAACACTCGGTGCTGAGTGTAGGGCCTCCGCCTAGTAATGTGCCGTGGCTGCGAGGGGGTGTGAGAGATTCTTTACAGAAACTCAGGAGGCTTCAGAGGGTAAATAATATTTACACGGAGCCCTTGGAGGAGGAGCTGTATTGTAGCAACTTGAGCCGGGAAATGGAGCAGAGGCGTCTGTGCTCGGAGTCTGTAGATGAGATGGCAGTACGCTGCCCTGCCGCAGACCGGGCTCGGCCATCTGTGGAAAGGTTCAGACAGCACCCAGTTTGAGAGTTTCGCTGCGACTATGAATTCCACCACTGTCTTGGAAAGCAGGTGTAGACAGTACTGAACCAGTGGCCGTGGCTACATTCTAGTAACATTTTATTTACAAAAACAGACACCCTCGGGTTTGCCTGAGTGGAACTTGCCAGCCCCTGGCCAAGAGGAGAGTTATAAGAGATAAGCCTGGAAAGTTAGGTAGGAGCCATAACATGAAAGGTCTCATGTAACCTGACTTAGCTTTCAAATAATAAGGTTTTTGCCCTGGCCGGGAGGCTCAGTCGGTTACAGCGTCATCCTGATACGCCCAGGTTTTGGATTTTCTCCCCAGTCAGGGCACATAGAGGAAGCCACCAGTGGACTAATCAATAAGTAGAACAACCAGTTAATGCTTCTCTCTCTCGAATCAATAAATAAAAATCTAAAAAGAGAATTTATAAGGTTCTCGAGCACGAGAGTGAATTGTCTAAGGTCCGGTTTATGGTCCGGTTTAGAAGGCACTGGAGAGAAGTGGGCAGCAACCACGAGGAATGCAGGCTGGCTTTGGGCGAGGCTGCTGGCCTTGAGGCTGGGGTACTGACGTGCTGCTGTGCGTGTTGGACTCGGGCCTCGGCCTGCAGAATCGTCCCCGCTGCTCCATCCTCCCCCTACCCCATGTCTCTAGGACTCACTTTCCTCAGGCAGACACGTGAACAGGTGCTACTGTCTCCTTTCCCATGGAGAGGAGGCAGTTAATGGCCTCCTTCCTGTCCCCCCTCCGCCACCCCCACTCCAACCTGGGCAGGGCCATGGCGACAGCAGTGGGCTACTCAGCACCCTCTGGGCCCTGAGCCTGCACGGTGTGCCGTGGCAGACCCTTGGCTGCAGAGATGGATCGGGGACCAGTAGCTATGTGCTATCAGCAGCGTGGCCACGAGCCCTCTGCAGTGCGAAAGGGTATCCCAGTAGAGCAATTTCAGATTCCCTCCTACACTGCATGAAGCCCTGCTCCCCCAGAGCCTGAGAGGAAGGCTGCGCATATTCTCCAGGGCCGGTCTTGCTTCAAGGCCCTGCTCCCTTTCTCGCCATCTTGCTTGTGTGGCCTCCTTCTCTCTGGACAGCTTTCCCGGGGGGCGTGGCCCCTGCCCTTTGTTGCCCTGGTAAAGCTGCTGCCTGTACGTTTTTACCCACTCGGACCGGGGCAGCTCACTTACCTCAGGCAGGAACTCTGAGGGGACCCCAAAACTCAGTAATCGAGAGAAATATTTTAATGCCATATTTTTAAATCCTCACCCGAAGATAGGTATTTTGCTTTCAGAGGGAGAGTGGAAGAGAGAGAGTGTGTGGAAGGGACAGAGAGAGAGAGAGAGAGAGAGAGAGAGAAGCATCCATGTAAGAGAGAAACACTGATTAGTTGTTTGCCTTACACTCCCTGACTGGGTATCCCACCTAAAACCTACACATATGCCCTGACCAAGAATCGAACCTGCAACCCTTTGCTGCATGGGATGACTGAGCCACCTGGCCAGAGCATTAATGTGATATTTTTTAAAAATCAAAATTCATAACAAAAACACATGATCATCAGAACATCAAAGTTTTAAATAACAGGCTCGGCCACTCCTGATTCTTCTTAGAATTCCATCGCTTTCTGACATGGTAGTCGGGGCGCTGCCTCGATCCTGTTTTCAGGCCACTGCTGAGGTTTGGGGTCCCTGAACTTTGCCCTCTAGGCCAGCGACTCACTTGTGGCACCCCCGAGTCCCAGCCCTCGGGGATACCTGAGCAGGAACCAGTTAGCCTTCGCACTGAGGTGCTGGCTGCAAACCCTCTCCTGTCCCTGCAGGGAGCTTCTCACTGTCTGTCTGTCCTGTGGCCTGGCCTGTTTCCGCAGCACCTTCTCCTCTCTCCCTTCTGCTCCAAGCTCTGCGCTCTTCTGCCTTGGAGGGCTGGCCTCCTTCTCCTGGGAACTTAGTGGGACTCTAAATTCCTGGCAGTCCAATGACCTTTGCCCCTCCCTCCCGTACTGTCCGACACCGCACGTGTGTTTCCCGGCCTTGTTGTCATCTGTCTGCTGCTCTCGTCCTCTCCCCCGGCCAGAGCGTAAGTCCCACGAATGCCAAGATGTCTTCATATGAATAGTTCCTGGCACGTTGTAGCCTTTGTTGAATGAGTTACATTTGAGTTTCCTTTTCTTTAATCTTCCCCCTCCCAGATTAGGCCCAGTTTCTCCTTTAATAGCCAAAGATGTTAAATCTTTTCCTACAAGAAAGATGGTCTGACCTGGGCCTTCACCCTAAGTGGTGCAAAAAGGTGGCAGAAGCTTTGAGATCACAGTTATTATTTAACAAGTCCAACTTAGGCGACAGAAAAACAACATTTTCCAGACAAACTCCAGGGCTTTCAAGGTATGCTGTGCATTCTGCCGCCACCCCCCACCCCCCGCTGTAAATGGGGAACGATGCCTAAAGAAAGATTTTTAATTCCATGGAATTTAAATCAGTAATGATTCTTTTTGTGATGTTATCCAAAACACTTCAAGCCTCAGTTTTGATTATTCTATCTGTAAAATGGGAATATTGGTTCCAGCACTGGTAGCTGCACAGAATTATGATGAAGCTCAAGCACAAAGCCTGTGGGTGTGGCTGGATATGCTGGGGATGTGCCGAGGGATATAAATCATCCACAGACGCAGGGTATGTGACGTCTCACCCACCTTGGCCATGGCAGAGCCAAGGGCCTCCAGATGCGAACCCAGTGGAAGTGACCTTTTGGTCCTAACCGTCCTACTTCTCAGATGGAGATGCTGAGGCCCAGGTAGCAATGTGCCTGACATCACATTCCAAGCTGCTACAGGAAAGGTACAGAGAGTGCCAGGCATCCTGGGTCTGGGCGCCGTCCCCGCCTCTCTGAGGTTCTTGGTGGCTAATAATTACACAAGAACAGGGATCCTGGCCTCCGCTTCCACCGCAGGTCAAAATCACTGCGGCTGGAGTGGTGCCGACTTTCAGACACCCTCGCCGCTCCTAGCCCTTCACACAGCCCGTCACAGCCAGGGCAGAAAGACATTTTACTTACTTATGCATGTATTTATGTGCGTATGTGTGTATTTATTTATTTAGATCTGCACCCAAGGGCATGTTTATTGATTTTAGAGAGAGAGGAAGGGGGGGTTGGAGGAAAAAAAACATCAATCAGTTGCCTCCTGAATGCACCTTGACCAGGGATTGAACCCAAAGCCTTTTGGTGCACGGGACATTGCTCCAGCCAACTGACCCAGCCGGCCAGCACAGGAGAAAGGAATTTTAAATAAAATTCTTGTACCACCCCTTTCCATATCTGAGATTCATTCCTGAGTAGCACCTGAAAGGGAATTGTACAGACATGTCCTTTCCCGTCCTTGTCCTCGCTCCTTTGCTCTCCTCCAGGGGCAGTTGTGACTGAAGCCTCCGTGCGACATAAGGTGTAAATCTTCCCAGGTGGGGACGCATGCCTTGGGTGGCAGGTCCTCCAGTGGCGCATGCCCACGGGATTCCCAGGGGAGGGACCAGGGCCCCGAGAAGGGCAGGGAGGCACAGGGAGAGGAATTTCTTCCATGTCACGCTTCCGGTGCATTTTTTAGTGACTGAAATCCACATGTGGGGGAAAGTCACAACTCACCCTGGAAGTCCTGGAAGGCAAAGTCAGGGCCACCAGAGTGCTTCGCTGGTGGGTGTGTCCACAGGGCTCTGTGGATCCCACAGGCCTCTCTGGGCTTCTTCATGGGCGTTCGGCTGTGACCATGACCGTGAACCAGAATTTGTACCTTCGCAGGTCTGTGAATGTGCCTCTGGGATTATTTATGTGTGTATGTGTGCATGCATGTGTGTTCTTGCCACTGCAATTGTTGTAACCATGTGTAGATCACTATTTCTTTTAAAGAAGTTATTTCTCATTTCCTGCATCAATTACTCCATGTAAAGGCCATCTGGAGCCCAGTTCCTAGCATCCTCTTTCAATAAAGCGATACTATCACAGCCTTGTCCCAAAACTGGTCCCAGCAAAGGCTTTTCCTAGATTTTTTGTCAAACAAAATGTCGCCAACTCACCAAATGATGAGAAGAAGAATTTGTCTTGTTTATTTTCCAAGCCAAGCAGAGCAGCAGAAATAGCCCGGCCCTTAGCACCTTTCCCTGGTGGGGTGGGTGGGTGTTCAGGGTGTTCAAGGGGCCACCATAAATCCCTCAGACTCTGCTCTTTCCCTCTGACGCTAAACCAGCTTTGTGACTTTGAGTGAGTCATTTTTCTAAGCTCAGTTCCCCTTTTTTAAAAACAGGACTAATAGCCTTCTATTTGATAGGATTGTTGAAAGGGTTAAATAATATCCTCTGCTAGATATATCCATTTACTCCTTTATTCGACCAATATTTGTTGAATACCTAATATGTCCAAGGTACACATCAGTTTAGGATTATGTAATCTAGTGAGACAAACAGACAAACTGGCAAGCAGACAAGCAGAGTCTGGGGGACAAGTACCAGGAGGACTGTGCATAGGATGCTCTTTGCTGCTTCAACGGTCCTTGTGACTGCAGAGCAGCCTGGGAGGCCGAGGCTGAGCTGGGTGCGGCAGACGGCGAGGAGGATGGTGGCGAGGAGGGCAGTGGAGATCGCTCAACCTGGGGGCCAAACAGAATGACTAGCTTGTTCCAAGTGCACTGGCCTTCTCCTGCTTCCGGAGAGAGTCTTTGGGGCTGGAAAGGTCTCAGAACCAGGGTCACCCAGCAGCCTGGTCGGGTGAAGCTAGAGGGTCTGCCCACTGAGGAAAGGAATGGCAGGGAGTAGGAGAAGGGACTGAGCCCACCCGAGGGGAAAGGAGGGAAGGAGACAGGTGGGCTTTGCGGAGATTTTCAAAGGGCTTCTGGTGGGGCCGACGTTTCCCCAGGAAAGTAAATCCTGATGGGAAAATTCAGTGACTTCTCAACATGTAGGGCTCGTCCCAGTTGAGTTAAAAGGGATATTTGCTTTCCATGATGGATTCGCTATCACCAGTCTGTAAGTTTTGCCAGGTCTCCTGATTGCTCTGGCGTTCTTGCTCATTCATCATCCTCTCCCTAACAAACACGCATGGGGCCTGAGGCGAGGCCAGGCCAGAGCTGGGAGCTCGGGGGTGGGAACACCCGGCTCAGGAAGCTCAGAGCCCATGGGAGGATGCCTTCAGGAGCACGCAGTAATAATTTAGTGAGACACAGCCTGGAATTCATGGCTTTCTTTTAAGAGAAAGATGGTCCCAGCTATTAGGGGGACAGAAAGAAAGGAAGGACCTCCCCTGTGTGGGGTAGGGTGGCATTGACAGGAAACTGTACAGAGCTGGATCTTGAAGGACGAGTAGGATTTTGCCAAATAAGATCCAAACAAACTGTTATTACTGTCATTGTTGTGAAAGACAACAGTCACCATTTATTAAAGCTCAGTCTGTGTCAGGGCTGAGTGCTTCGCTGTACCACTAAGCGCATCAGGGGTTAGGGGCTCCCATTTTACAGAAATGCAAAAACCAAGACTGACACAGGGCACGCGGCTAGTGGGAGGGAGAGCTGAGCTGGAATCCTGCCTCGTCTGACTTCAGAGTTTTTTCCACCCCACTGCATTCTTTCTCCCACATTCACTTATTAATATTAGTGTAGGAAACACGAACTAACCCATAATTTGGCCAAAAGCTCTCAATTCAGAGACACGTTGGAATATAGAGAATTGTAATGGCTTTGACAATGAGTGATAATAACCAGATAGGCGAACTCTCCACTGAAGCGGCTAAGCATTGATTTGCCGTAATATTTTCCAGTAGTGGTTCCTTTTTTAAAAAAAAAAATTTGAGGGAGGGGAAAGGAAGGAGAAATAAAGGGAGAGAAATATGTGTGGATTGATTGGTTGCCTCTCACACACTCCCAAATGGAGACCTGGCCCACAACCCAGGCATGTGCTCTGACTAGGAATCGAACCTGCGACCTTCCCATTTATAGGCTGGTGCTCAATCCACTGAGCCACATCAGCCAGAGTAGTGGTTCTTTTTCCCATGGTAAGAATAACACTTTCAATGACCTACATGATTGTAGTATTAACCTGGGTATAAACGGAAGGCACAGAGAAATTAAAGACACAGGCCTTGTTCTCAGAATGTGTGGTGTCATTGAGGAGATTTCGATTAACACAGAAATCAGAAGTTTACAAACTAGAGTGAGATTAAGGGCCGGGCACAGGTTGCAGGTGCAAGAGGCCAACTTCACTCAGCTGCAGAAGTTCAGAGATACGTAGGATGTGAACTTGTCTTGGAGGCCTGGGTAGGACCTGGACAGAAGAGAAGACAGGGGAGCATGTGGCCCTCCAGAAGGGCAAATGGCTTGAGCAGGGGACAGAGGCCTCTGACACAGTGTGAGTTTGGTTGTGAGACAGTGGTCGCCAGACGTAGCTGGAGAAAAGGTTCAAGTCTGAAAGGATTTGGAAGGCACGCACATCCCCACTGCTGTGCTTAGGCGAGAACAGCCCTGGGTGGGCTCCGGAGAAAGAACAGACTCTTTCAGGGCTCCTCCACTAACGTGGAGGAAGGCTTGGGGGGGGTGTTGCTGGGGTAGAGACCAAGGCGGGGCAAATTCTTGAAAGAGGTCAAGGGACCGGCCTTGGTTTGGCTGTCTGGACAGAGCCTGGCGGCTCAGTCTTCACCCCTGTCCTATTCATCTGCAGACAGTGTAAGTGCCAGTTGGCAAAACAGGCGCAGCTGCTCCGAGGGGCTGCCTGCCTGTTCCCATCAAAGGTGACCTGGGAGAATGACCTGGGGTAGGCACGGGGGTGCTGATCAGAGCTAAGGAGGAAGGGCTGGAGCTGCTTCATTTCTTGCAGACCTTATGGGTACAGAAGGGACTTTACCTTCAAGATGAAGCTCCTGACTCCTTATTTGTCCCCTGAACGTCTGTCCCACCAAGTCACACAGAGCCCGTGTCTTCCTGCCCATCCCTCTCCTTTCCATCCGGCTGCTGCCTTGCCTGTCCCCCTGCCCGTCAGGCGGCCAGAGCCCAGCTCAGGATCAGGGCAGTAGCCCTGCAGGCCATTGCTCACCTCTGCGGGGGAAGGACTTTGATGGCAACAAAAGGGAAGGCCATGGGTTCTGTCTGGCCCAGACCTAAAAAGGCACAGCCAGGCCCCCTCCTTCAGGGCAAGGCGGGCTCAAGTGTGGAGGGGAAGTGGCTCGGAGAGGTGGCTGGGGTAGGAAGGGTGGCAGTGACCACGGGCAACCTTCTTGCTCCAGTCCAGCCACCTTTCTTTTCCCACAGTGCTCCTGCCATGTGACCTGCCTCCTTGTGCTGGCAGTGAGAGAAAGGACGTTACAGGCTGCATTTGTGCCTGGAAGCTTCCTCCAGGCTGCCAGCAGCCAGGCCGCTGTCAGTTCTGGGAAATCTACATGAGTCGTAGCCCTCAACCATGCCCCGAGTGGGACACTCAGTGTCCACTCGGATTGTCCTTCCTCTCTCACACAAACATTTTGTTAGTCCCCAAGTGGGGAGTTCGTGGACTTCTCTTCCCCAACATGGGTGCCTTTCCTCTCGGAGGGGCCCCGGCTCCTCAGTTCAGTGCCACCTCCGGGGTGTGGGAGGGGCAGGGGTGCCGCTGGGGCAGAAGGATGACAAAGCAGCACCCGACTGCAGCCCCGTGCTGGGAGGGAACTCCCGCCCCTCAGCGCCAGAGCAGCTGCCAGCGGCAGCAGCTCTTAGAGGCCAAAGGACACACCAGGCAGGCGGGGCTTCCTCCATCTACAACCCTGCCCCAGACTCTGTCCTGTGTCCCTGCCACTGCGACTGACAGCGAGAAGCAGCACCATTCACACATTGCAGGGTACAGATGTTTCCCCATCATCTAGATTGTGAGCACCCTGAAGACAGGCAGAGTGTGTGTGTGTGTGTGTGTGTGTTTTATCTTCATACACCCAGGCCCCAGCATGTTGTTCTTCATAGATGGAGGCTAAATTGAAGCGATTTGCGCCTGTCCAGGAAGCAGTGGGGCAGGTGGGGTAGGGAATAGTAAAACTCTACCTGGGAACAGAGGTTCCCCTGGCCTCAGACACCTGGGAAGGTTGGGGGCGTAGGGGAGGTGCACACCAGTAGGGCTCCCAGGAGTGGTCCAGCGCCCAACTCGGCGCATCACCTCTGCCTGTTCCTTGGGGAGCCCAGCCTTTAATGGCACCGGCTCCGGCAAGCACTCCCTTTGGACGGGTGAGATGTCTAAGAGCGAAGAAAGGTGGGGAGGTCGGGAGAGCAAAATGCCCAGAGTCAGAAGACGCGCTGCTTGCTGGCTGTTTTCTTCGGCCGGTGCTCAGCCTCCCTCATCCTCGTTGCCCACATCTGTAAAATGGGAACAACTGCCAGCAGGGAATGGGCATCTCTCGCACACTGCAGAGTGGACCTCAAAAACTGGTGGGACCTCCTACAAGTCACTGGTAAAATTTCTTTAAAATGACCACACCTTTAGATTTCACAGCTGCACCTCTAGCAACTTACCCCAAGACAGTGATTAAACCTGGAGCAAAGCACGGCTATGAGAGCGAGCATTGTTTCTCTATAATATAAGAAACCGGAAATATCCACAAGGATAGAAATTTGGCTGAGTGATTCTAGTGTATCCATAAATGGAGTGTCAGACAGCCACCGAGATTATAATATACATATCCTTTATATGCAGTGGTATTTATGATATGTTGCTAAATATAAAAGGCTGGTTACAGAACAGTACCTATAGTGTGACAGTTTTTTTTAAGCAATTCTCTTTTTTAAATCCTCACCTGAGGATAGGCCCATTGATTTTAGAATAAGGGGGGGCGGTGAGAGAGAGACAGAGAGATATCGATGTGAGGGAGAAACGTGGGTCAGTTGCCTCCCTTCGTGCCTTGACCCGGGATGGAACCCGAGACCTCTTGGTGTGGGGGACGCTGCTCCAACCGACCTGCCACCCACCAGGGCAGCCCGATGCTGTTTATAAGAAGAGTTTTGCTCCACATATTAACTGTGGTTATTCTTGTATCATAGGACTAATTACCACGAACCTAAAATTTCTTCCTCTTATTTGTTTATTTTGTACATTAGCATGTATTATTTGGTAAAGGTAATACAGATTGAGTTACTATATTCAAATATATAGCATTTAGCATTTAACACTGAAGAAGATATTATGTATGAGGGTACTTTGCAAACTGAAAAACTATGCAGACGTCAAACAGAGTCTCCGCCCATGAGGGGCCTACAGTTTGGGAAGAGATGAGAGATACTTGAGACCCTACTGCGTAAGACCGAAAGTGCAGGAGCTGTCAGAGAAAGATGGGCGGCGTGTTCCCCCGAAATGCCGGGGAGGCAAGACGACTCTTGGCTTTAGAGGCAAAAGCCAGAATGTTTGAGTTGAACATGGAGGAGTGGTTAGGGAGTGGTCACGTGGAAAGCAGAACTGGCAGCAGGAGAGGGGCGAGGGTCTGGAGATGGGAACTGGCGTGTTTGGAGGGGGGCAGCCAGGCTGTGGGGAACGGAGGGGAGGTGAGTCTAGAAAGGCAGGTGGGTGCGCACTGCAGGCACGTGGGCCGCTGCGCTTGGTGAGACAGTCAGCGATCGTTTGTTGGTGCCTTCTGAGTCGGGAGTCACTGAAAGTTCCGGAGGAGGAGGTGACAAGGCGGTAAGCCCACCAAGGGCAGCAAGGTCCTCACAGCTGTGTTGGCAGGCCTGGCGTGGACGGAGGCTGGATGAAGTCGGGAAGCTGAGTCCGGCTTCACTGGGTTGGGGGGGGCAGGTTGAGGGCCCTCCCTAGGTCGAGTCACTGGGAATGCAAAGGAGAAAAGACCATCTTCCACCCTGACTGGAGAGCAGTGGGAAGTGGAGGAGGGAGGAATCTGACTTGTCTCCCCAGCTTGCCACCTGGGGGGCCAGAGAACTGGATGTGGTCCACTGAACTCACAGGCCAGGCCACTGGTAGGAGGGGCGGCCAAGGCAGGCGTGGGGTGGCTGCTCTTGGAGCTCCTCTCAGCTCCTCCCTCCTAGCCTGCTCCAGCTCCCTCTCCCTGCAGCTCAGGGCTCCTTCCTCCCTGGGGGTCCCAGAGGCTGTGTCTGCCCACTCACTGCCCTGCAGGGCACACACGGATGTGCACGCGCTCACACATGCTCTCACACTCACATTCACGCCTTGGAAGGAAGGTGGAAAGTCTTGTTCAGGCGAATGTCTGAATTTCCACCTCCTCTCTGCAGCTCCCGGCCAGCTCCTCCCGTTGTCATGTCGCTGGTTAATTACATTCTTTACTGAGGCGCAAATGTGTTTTTACAGGGAGACTGAGATGGCGTTAACTAGGAAGGAGCTGTGACTGTTAAAGATGCATTTACCTCTGGTGCAGGGCTGGGGCTCCTGGCTGAAGAGGCGCCAGGTGCTGCTGGAAATACAGCCTGGGCACCAAGCAGCAGGGAGAAGTGGGTGTGAGTTTGGGAAATGCCAGGCCAGACCGTAGGGCAGCGCTGACCATCGACCTCCATTTCCCAACACCTTGGTCCTTTTCAAATAGCGAGAAATAAAATTGATTCGATTTAATCTAAAATTAAAGTCGTGTATCCAAAGCTACCTTGGGGCCACAGGCTGCCCGTGCCTCACTGTTAACATCCACTTGGGGCCCATTTCTCTCCTGACTCACCCTGCCTGCTGCCGAGGGCTCCCCTCTCCCCACCCCATCCGTGCCTCCCAGGCCCCAGACCTCTGAAACTCATCCACACATCAGAAATGGTCACACTTTCAACGCTTTCCTCTGTGTTCCCAGCAGTTGAAGACAAGGGCGCAGTATCACTGAGACCTCCCTGCCTTGTTGGGGACGGTGGGGTGGGGGGTGCAGAGGGCAGGCCGCATGGACGCCGGGTGTCAGGACACCTGACAGGAGACGACAGGGTACTTCCCGCTGTGGTGAGCCCCAGCAGCCACACGGAGGAGGGAGACCTGCAGGGAGATGATGGCAGCCGGGCCCGCAGGGCAAGTGCACTGGACCCTGTGTCCAGCCAGCGTGGGCGCCCCCCTGTTGGCCCAGGTGCCCTCGCCTCCACCTTCCCTTCTCAGAGCTGTTCCGTCTTTCCCCACAGGTGTGCTGGCTGGAGCTGACGGGAAGGCTTTCTGGCCCAGCTGGAAGTGAGACAAGGGGGGTGAGTCTCCCGAGAGCCATCCAGGAGGCCGCCAGGATCACGAACAGTAAGACGTGCTTCTTCGTCCTTTCAAAGGTAGTTAACCGCTCCAGGCAGACGCTCTTGTCTTCCAAAGGCCTCGAGACCCAGCCCCAGACACCAGCCAGCACTTTGCACTTGCTCCCTTGGAGAACACATGGGCTGTCTCATTCATTCCTCGGTCTCCTCCCCAAGGACACTTTGAGGGTGCTGCCCTTCCCCACGTGCCTCCCCTTCCTCCTGCACCCCCTGCGAACAATGCATTGCGTGGGTGCAGATGGCTGGGCTGCCGCTTTGTCACCATGGGGTGACAGCCCTGAGACCTTCACCCAGGGCGGGTTGCTAGAAGCGCAGTGCTGGAGTCTGAGTCCATGAGTCAGAGTTACGGCCCAGGAGTCTGCAGCCCACGTGGTTTTGATGAGGAACTTGGAGGGGACTGAATCCCCGGTGTTTCTGATGAACTCTGAAAACTGTTCTTTAGAATATGGAGAACGTTTTGAATAGAAAATCTCATTTAATCCTCTTATCAGATAGGGTTCTTTAAATCCCCTTAAGTAACTCCACCTCGGAGATGTGTCAGGAGATGCAGAGGTGTAGCAATCCAGTTACCCAAAACCACTCTTCTCTTTCTGGTATGCCGTGGTAGGGGCCGGGTCTCTTGTGGCGAGATTGGCCCCCAACTCCAAGGGACCCTGCCCAGGACTGTTAAGTTTCCTGTTGTCTCCGGGCCACCAGGACCTTACAGTTTATCAGCCGTCACTTGGGGGACAGTAATCTTTGCCAACATCCTCACCAAAGCCGATTTCCCCGGAGAGGGAGGGAGAGTTAACCAGAAAGGTGGATGGGAGGCCCGCCTCCCAAGCAGGTAGTTGGTGAATACACAGATATTCAAGAGGACCACCATCTGGGAGCGGCAGAATTAGCCAGTGACCACTGTCCCCTTCTTATGCCCTCTGGCTGTTAGGGGAGCTCTGTTTCAGGTGCATTAAAGTGGGACACGTGTTGCAACTTGCTGTGGCTCCTGAAGGTGAAAGCCAGAGACAAGGGCATATCTGGGGGGTCAAGGCTTCGGTGAGCATGGGTTGGGTGATGCCCACTTGGGAGACAGGCTCACAGTCTTTGGGGCCTGTGTGCACAGTGCTATTGAAAGGAGTCCACTGCAGGTGATGGCTGTGGGGGTGGGGCAGGGGGTGGGGGTGGGGTGGGAGGAGATAGGGAGATGCTGGCATCCAAACCCGCCACACAGTGCCTGGGAGCGTCGAGGGGACCCTGCCCTCCCTACGCGGTAGAACACGGGGAAGGGTGGGAACTGGTGGACGGAGTGCTAACTCCTGCTCTGGGTTCTTTCTGCAGAATTGAGGCCGGGGATGAGATAGCGGCCACCTCAATTATCGCCCCGATTCCTCCCACCCCACAGCGTGCGCATGTGCGCGTGCACACACACACAAACACACACACACACACACTCTCTCTCTCTCTCTCTCTCTCTCTGACCGCTGAGCTGTCTTGCCAAGGGAGTGCCAGGCTGGTCTGTGCTAGGAACCGAATATAGTTGACACTCTTGTTCGGATGGGTGTGAGCGGCAGGGACAATTTTTGCAACTGATACTGGAAGTGTGGCAATCAGAGGAGCGACCAGCTGTCTCACTTAAATTGTTAGCTCTCTTGCTCTCTTTTTTTAAAATCGTTTTTGCTTACATAATCCACCCCCTTTTTATTTTCTAATTCTCTCCTTGCAAAGCTGGCACCAGAAGGGAAGGGCTGGGGTGGAGGGGGTAGCAATTACACATCAGTTTGGGGAGCATTTACATGTTGCAATTAGAACTTTAAAATAAGCCTTGTTAATGATCTCCACGTGTCAGTGACACACCCGGACTGACACAGACTCTCCTGGGCCTGCCTGCCGCCCCCAAGTGAGCGGCTCGGTGGAGGCAGAGGCACCTGGGGAGACACGGGGAGGCCGGGGCAACATCTGCGTGAGCCCTGGAGGCTGGTGGAGGACAGGTATAGAGCTGAGCACCCAGAGACCGAGAATGGGGGCAACAGCTTCTCTCTTCCTTCCAGCACCGAGGCTCCGCCCCAGCCCATCTCCTTCCGCCCCAGGCACAGCAGGGCTCCGAAGGGCTCAAAGCTGTGAAAAAGGGCACCTTGACTGCTGATACCCTCCAGGGACAGGCAAGGATTTTCAGGGGCCCATTGGGCCAATGGATAGCTTAGTTCCCGAGAGCGAACCAGTGCCCCCGGGGGTTCCTGGACTGGGGAGACAGACCGTTTGTACACAGGGTTCAGGAGGAAAACGGGATTGGTTGTGCCCCAGTTCGGGAGAGACACTTTTCCTCTCACCACTCCATTATTGCGCATTCACTGACAGCCTCTGATTCCTTAGGCAAGGGCTCAGGCCTGACCAACCCAGACCCGGGCCCTGGCTCTGCCACTGGGATCCGGGGCAAGCGAGGCAACTGCAGTTTTCCGACCATCACTGTCTTCAGGTAACTGGCGCCATCTCTTTTCTCACAGGGCTTCCGTGAGGGTCCAACAGAATGATGTACTAGAAAGCCCCTCACACAATGTCAGGCACGTGGTGAGTGCCGTGGGCTGTGGGGCCCAGTCGCCCCAGCATGCTGCCTCCCACTCACGTGAAAGCTGCTTCTTTCCATGGGCACAAAGGGAGCGCAATCTGGTCTGATTTCTCATGTCCACAGCTCTCTGCACCTTGAGCAGCTCCCGAAATGGATCACAGACCCTGCCATCTCCCCATAGGGTTAAGGCCATGGCTTCAGGTCTCTGCCCCAGGCTTCAACGTCTCAGGGCCCCTCTTCCTGACACTGGCTTTTAACCAGCCCTGTTCTCTCTCTTCTGGACGTGAATCTAATGGAGTGAGCTCAGATGAGGCTCCACTTCTGCTTTTTACCTGTGAAGCGGGGGAGGTGGTCCCGGGGCTCTCTGAGCACCTGCCAGTGCTCACACCCGCACCTCTCGGATTCTCGTCTTCCCTCCGCGTCTCCATCGGCCATCTCTGAGGAAGGCCTTCATCCCTACAGGTCCCTCCAGGCCGGTCTTTGCACTGATCACTTAGTCAAGAGCTTACATTCCCTGCTGGAAACACCCACAAAATAGCTCCCACCTAGAACAGAGGTGGTGCACACCTTCCAGAACACAGAGAGGGAAGACTTCCAGAAGCAGGCCCCTCGGCCCAGGGCAGCGGCCGTAGGAAGGGACCATGGTGTGCTGGTTTGGGTGTTTCGTTGGACACAGTTAAAGATTGTGTTTTAAATACTTTACTAGAAATTTGCTTTTTTTAACCTAGGTCACATAGTGGACAGTTTTCCAAGTCAAAATAAGTAGATGTACTGCCTTAGTTTTGGCTACTGCATAGTATCCTTTTACATAGACGTTCATTATTTCTTTTAGTTATTTTAAAAATTAGAACTAAAGTCTATGTGTGAGGAAAAGCAAACATACAGGATATAAAGTAAGATACAATGAAAGGTGCTCCTCCTTTCCCAGCCTTGACCCACGAGGTTCACCATCCAAAGCCAACCTCAGTGCCAAGCTGTCTCTGATTTTAGTTACTGAATTTTTGGACTATAAGATGCACTGGACTGTAAGATGCACCCAGGTTTTAGAGGAGGAAACGAGGGGAAAAATTTGAAACAAAAAATGTGGTAAAATATTTAATAATGTAAATAGCATCGGCCGCCATCCCGTTCCCACAGCGGGCCAGACAAGCTACATTCAGACTATAAGATGCAAATTTCCTCCCAAATTTGAGGGGTACATTTTATAGTCTGAAAAATACGGTGTTCACTGGCTGATGTTTGTTATGGTGGGTCATATGCTTCAGTCCCTCCTTCTGAGTTCACGTGTCTACCTGTTAGCTCCCTACGAGGAAAGTGGGGGATCGGCACGAATTTTCCCGGCCAGTTTGTGGAAGTTGATCATGTTTATCAAACTATATTTGATGTCTATGTTTAATAAAGAGCATTATATCTAATTTAGTAAATATATCATAGGTATATATAATATAGTACATATATCATATATAGTTATGCTATTATGATAGTATATTTCATATCTTTAAGATTTAGAAGATTAATATTCTATCATGTAACTACAGTGGCCTCTGCGTTCTGAACTGTAGGGTGACTATAAAGTGGGAATACTATTCAACTACAGAGGTCAAAAGTGTGACCTAACCATGGAAGAGGAAATGAAATTTTTATAGAAACTTATGAACCCCCCAAGGTAACGGCCAACCCCCCAGTCCCTCCCATTGTCCCCCAACCCCTCCCATTGTCCCCCAACCCCTCGGGTCACACTGGGCCCCGTGTGCAGGATGAGCAGACGTTGTCTTCTGCCTCCCACTGCTTTGTTTTGCTGGAACCTTTTTATATCAATGGGTGGGAAGTCAACTCTGAGTTCTTACACGTCCAAAACACACTGTTTTCTCTTCAGACTTGACTTGCGTTCATAATCCTATGTCCAACATTTTGAAGACATTGCTGTGCCATCTTACTTTTGGTCTTTTTTTTAAAGATTTTATTTATTTATTTTTAGAGAGAGGGGAAGGGAGGGAGAAAGAGAGGGAGAGAAACATCAATGTGTGGTTGCCTCTCCTGTGTCCCACACTGGGGACCTGGCCCACAACCCAGGCATGTGCCCTGACTGGGAATCAAATCAGTAACCCTTTGCTTCCCAGTCTGACACTCAATCTACTGAGCCACACTAGCCAGGGCATCTTACTTCTAGTCTTGCAATGAGAATTTATAGAAACGTTTAATTTTCTTTTCTCTCCAAAGTCTTGAGATTTCCCCTTTACATGTCCAAGCTCGATGTTCATGGGCTCCCTTATTTTTCTCATGGTTCTCAGTGCCTGGGAAACCTCTCAGTCTGAATCACCTGTCTTGCTTCAGTTCAGGGAAACCCTTCCTCTCATTGTTTCCTTATTTATTCTGTTCAATTGCCTATTTTATTCTTTTGGAACTTCCTCTGCCCAGCACAGACCCTGGCACATAGTAGGTGCATAGGAAGTGATTACTGAATGTGTTACTTGGGACCTGGATTCAAATTGGGTCCCTATTTCCAGCTTTCTGCATGAACTTGGGCAGGTTTTCCCTTGAACAGGAAGAAATCCGACCTCGTGACCACCCAGGATGCTCCCTCTCTGCCACCGTCTTCTGCAATCTGCTCAGAGCCTTGAGGTCCCACTGCTCCTGGGACTGGGGAGGAGGGTGAGGAGTGACAAGGGAGACGGAAGCTGAGGTCAAGCTTAGGGCAGCTATAGTGGCCCGCCTCCCGCCAGGGACAGTTCTCTGAACCCTCCATTGCTTCGGCATCCTCTCAATGCCCCCCTTGGGAACTCCTCTCTTCGACCCCCTCCGAGTCATTTTTAAATGGGCTCCTTCCCTCGTGACCCCACTCTGCCAATCTCCCCTACTCCTCACACTTGCCCAGCTCACGGGCACACACAGCTCCTATCGGTGACAGGATCCTTGGCCATGACAACTGTCCCAGTGACAAAGAGACAGCAGATGCCCTGACCTGAGATGGCTAAGCCCTAAAAAGAAAGGATCAGAGAGGCCTGCCCACAGCAGGAAACTGCCCCTGCCTTAGGCCACCCTGTGCCCTTGGGGTGAGACTTAGATGGGAAGTCTCGTTTACTCCTCTTTCCACCCTGAGATTGGCTCTAGGGACAGACACCCCCTGTGCAGCTCCTCTGCCTGCCCAGACCTACCTGCTCTGGACAGAACCTCTAGATCTGAAAGACAAGGTGCCCCACTCCTTTTCCCCGAGGGCCAGGCATGGGAAGGTCCAGAAGAACAAGGGCTCAGATCCCAGGGGACCATTCTGTTCTGAGTTGGAGGATCCTAATTAGTCCCTGAGTGCCAGAGTCCACTGGGCAAAAGCGTCTTCTTTTCTTTCCCCGCTGGTCCTTGCCCTGCCCTGAGAAATGGGGTCCACCTTACTGGAGAAAGAAGAGGGGAAAGTAGAGGCACAATATTGAACTTCAAGTCCACAAGATTCTGTACTGAAGACTGGACTGTCTTCCCACTGAGACCACAGCAATAGGAAGTGAGCTATCATCACAAAAAGCAGAAGTAAGGTTTGATGCGAGTTACAATTTTCAGATAAGTTCCTGGCATTCAAAGCTTCTGCTGCTCATATGAAACTCTTCTCCTTGGTGCCTGAGGACTGAAAGGGCCAGGATATGACTAGAGGTTTCCCTGTTAGAGGCCAGAGAATGACAAGCCCCTTTTCAAGGCTGGAGAAGGGACAGCCAGGAGCCAGTGGGAGGCGGACCACAGCTCTCCTGTTTAATGGCTGCCTGCGTCAGAGGCTGTGGATGATGACCACCACCACCCTCTCCGACTGCTGCCTGGGACTTCTCCAGGCTGAGAGCCTGGAGAGGAACCTAGGACATGAGGAGACTCAGGGAGGGATTTCTGCAGGAGGTAAGGCTATGACTCCGGGAGACACGACAAAAGATGGGATGCCCCCTAAGGACGGGGTCCCCTGACTTGAAAAAAACCAGTACCACTCAAACATACAGGCTTTCCACAGATACAGCCTGTGAGTCCTGGGCACGCTTCCCTTGAACAGGGACTTTTTGCAGCTGTGGGTGGTCCCCCAAAACCACAGGTGGGGTGGGGAAAGAAGGCTAGGCAGAGATAGGAACAGAGAGTGGGCTGGCCCCACCCCACCTGGACCACCAGGACCCCTAGGTCCTGGCTGACAGGAAGGGGACCCTGAGAGCACCCTGGTCAGTGTGAGGCACGGCCCTGGCCCCAAAGCTGCAGAGCGAGCGGTCAGGGCACAGGTAGCCCCCACTCTCATGAAGCCTGTGTCCCCAGTTTCACTGCCAGGCAGCTTGAAAGATGAGATCCGGTCCCCATGACACATCGCCTTCTAGATGTGTCTTCAGCCACGTGTTCCCATCATTTCAGACCGGCCTCTCAATTTTATTCCTCCCTTCATAACCGAACCCACAGTCCAGCGAGTCTACAATCGAGACTTGAGATTTGCCTCCTTCAGCTCAACGTTCCCATCTTCGTCTCAGGAGCATCATGTAGACGAGAACCACGTTCTCACCTCCGGCCTGAGAACTTTCAGCTCTCCGTTACCACTCATTTTGGAAACCGCAGTGAAGTATTTAAACAAGTTCGTACGCACACCACTGTCCAAACGTGACTGGGAGCCAGAAACAAGCCTTTGCTGTTTAACCCGCCTCCTCCCAAAGGCACCAGTACTAACTGGTGCACGAAGGCCCCATTTGGCGAATGTCCGAATAACATCAGTATCACCCTTGACAAGTCAGGGCAGCTTGTTTCCACAGTCGGCCTGGCCCCTGAGGCTTCCAGCTTAAATCCGAACTCCAGAATCAGACTGTGCATCCCATTGGGAAGCTCTCTAGGCCTGAGTTCTCCATCCCTGGAGGAGGGGCAGCCTGCACACCTACACTCTGTCGTCGTTGAGAAAGAGCAGCAAGATCGCCTGTGTAAGAAGCTTAGTACGCACTGGGTGCCTGGGGAGGGCTTTCTGCTGGAAGCTGTTCTTAATCTGTGTTGCCGTCTCACCCCCGTCCATGTCCGCTCCAGGGGACCGGTAGGGTTTCCTGTTTTCCTCCCCCAGCGTGACCGATTGTTTCACATCTGGATGGCAAACCAGAGACATTATATCATGACTGCGCAGATATTCAGGATCTCCCTGTGAGACCACGTCCTACAGGTTCTCTTCCCCCTGGCAGGAAAGAGAAGGCAAAGCCATGGTCTTTTTTCTTTAATGTTTTATTTATTTTTAGAGAGAGGGAAGTGGAGGGAAAAAGAGGGAGAGAAACATCAGCATGAGAGAAAGAGAGATGTTGGATATTGTACCTGACCAGGGGTCTATCCTGCACCCCAGGCCTGTGCCCTGACTGGGAATCGGACGGGCCACCTTTTGCTTGGCAGGACTATGTCCAACCAACTGAGCCACCCAGTCAAGGCCAAAGCCATGGTCTTGTCTGCCCTGGAGTGTAAGGTTTAAAGGCAACAAGGACACAGGGTGGGAAGCAATTTTCCGTAACAGAGAAACGCACACCGAGACCGTTCACACCACCTTGCCCCACTCCATCTGCAGGCGAGGCTCCCAGTGCAGTGGGAAGTGGAGGCCGGCTTCATGGAAGAAAGGGGGTTTGAGCCGGGTTTCCATGAAGAGTAGTGCAGTGAGAAGGCCTCGCCGGCCGAGGAGAGGGGCAGCACAGGCATGGAGAAGACACTTCTCTAGAGGTGATCGAGGGTGTGTCTGCTCAGTTGGGGCTTGAGTGGTAGTGGCCGGGAGTGGCCTTGCTCCCCGGCATCACTTCCTCTCCTGTGGCAGCTGCCCTACCGTTCTCTCTTCCCTGGGGCTGCCTTTCCTCCCTGGTCCTTCCCTTTTTCTGTGAGCTCACCTGAAGCGCCACAGAGGCCCGAGGGGAAGGACAGGCACTGGCTGGGTAGGGCCCTATCTGGGATGAGCAGCAGCTTTCTGATGGCAAACAGCCTGGAGAGCCACTTTCTTCCACAGCCCTCACTCCTGACCATTTATTTGTCCTGGAGGAATGTTCCATTTAAAAATGGAACGAGATGCCATCCAGCCAGAGGACGTGGGACAGTCCTGCAGGGAGAAGAGGTCTGGCTGACCCTCTTAGGATCCTCTGCTTCCGGGAGAACTGAGGGCTTTGCCAGTGACAGACCAGGCAGGTGTCAGGGCTCTGTACCTCTGCGGACCCCACCAAACCCAGTCCTGCTGCTGCAGATGCTCCCTGCCCACCCCTCAGCCCCTGCTGCCCCTGCCCTCCTTCCCCACCCCGCCTCCCAGGGAGTGGCTGCCGAGCTGGCGCCTCACAGGGCAGCAGGTTCCTCCACCTGGGTCCTGGCACCGGGGCTGCTGGGCTGTCTCTGCTGAGCCCTGAGCCTCAGGGGCCTGGCCTGTTGTTTTCTCAGCTGGGTTCCAGAACAGCGTCTGCCGTCAGCTCTCGGCAAATAATAACAAACCTGGGACTCAGGCTTGTCGAGGGAGATTTCAGTCCCTGGGTTCATTTTTAGATTTGTTTCTCCGTGCGCGTGCAGACAGGAGGGCATGTGATGGTGTCTTCGGGGAGCAGGCTGGCCGGGCCCCCAGGTGCCCTGGGATTCACCCTAGGCGCCGCCCCATCTCCCCACCCCCACACTGGAGAGCCTGCCTCTGCCCCCTGATGGCTGGGGCGGCCTGGAGGCTTGAAAGGAAAAATAATAATAATTGAATAAAAGGCCTCAAGCTCTCCTTTCCCTGCACCTCCCCACCTCTCCTGCTCACGCTGTTTAGACAGAGATGAAGGGGGCTGGAGATGAAAAAGAGAGGGCAGGGCCCCACTCTTGGCAGGCAGGGAGAAGGGCTGCCAGGAGTCTGCCTGTGTTCTCCACCCCCAGGCCGGCGAAGAGGTGCCCTGACCTCCCTTCCCAGGATGTAGCAACAAGGGGCGGGGCCCCTGGAAAGGGAAGGGTATTCTGAGTGGAGCAGCACTGGCTAAAGCAGGGCCCAGCTGTGGGAGCATGTGACTTTAGGACCAGACTAGCGATTCCCCTCGGGGGTGGAGAAGCCCCCACTTCCCAGCAGATGAGAGGTGACCATCGGGGTCATGGCCACAGTCCCCCCGTGGAATCAGACAGGGGAAGGTGCAGCCCCTTCTTTATGAAAAAAAGGCAGGGGCTGGGCTCACCCTTACAGCTGGCACGCTCTCCCCACCCCCTTCTGTTTGTTGGTCTGTTTGTTTTACTTTATTTAAAGGAACCAGAGGGGAAGTGGCCAAGTTGTAAAGTGCTTAAAGAGGAGATGAGGATCTTCATCAGGTGCTGAGAGCTGGAGGGGAGAGTGATGAGAGGGCTCTCGCCTGCTCGTATGGGATTGATTCTCAGACGAGGGCGCAGCAAGCAGTTGGATGAAAGGAATTATTGTTAAGCTCCTCGGTAGGAAGATCTAATGCGCAATTGCCACTATCAGGGGGAATTAAATTGCTATTTCGGTTTGTAAAATATATCAGCGGCTTTTTGAAGCCAGAAAAGGTGTGACAACCAAAGTGGGGGTGGGGGGCTGCCATTTTGGGGGCCCAGTGTGGAGAGGCAGAGCCAGGCAGCAGAGGGCTGGGGCAGGGGCAGGGGCAGGGGCAGGGAAGGGCTCTCCCTCCTAATTCTGACTCTGGTTCACTTTTTGAAGCCAGGCTGAAAAATAGCTAAACCGGGGGAGTGGAGGGGGGAGCAGTGGCCCTGCACTCTGGGCCCTGCCGTGCTGGGAAGCTGGGAAGGGGAAGGCCAGTGGATCCGAGAGCCTTGGCGGGAAGCCATGGGGCGAGATGGGGCTCCTCTCGCAAGACCTGGGCAGGGACGAGGAGGGTGATGTGGGTCTCTGACGGCCGGCCAGCAGCCCAGCTCACCCCAGGGTGTAGTCAAATCCTCTGCCTTGTGTGACCACTAACCTCTCCTCTCTCCTATAAACCATGGGGTCTGAGGGATAGGGCATAAAATCCCCTTCCCCCAACTGGGTCTCTCCAGCCAAGCTTTTTTGCTGGGGTCAGTGAGGGCATAACTGACCCATTGACCCAGCACACAGAGGGTGAATTGTTATTCCAGATAAAGAGTAAAGAGCAAAATAGCCTTGGGGGTGGGGAAGGACAGGAGATGACGATGGCCAGCCGTGAAGGCCTTTGGGAGGAGGACTGCAGGCAGGCTGTGGGGAAGAGGCCCCCCCCCCACTCCTGGGTGGGAGCAGGGGTCTCTGGGTGTTGTGGTTTCACAGAGGCTCCCCTGCCTTCCAAAGACCACTCACTCTACAGGGCAGTTAGGGGCTGGGGTGAGGGGAGGGGGTGGGGGAGAGACTGCCATATCTCTCAGGGCACAGAAGCCCGCAGTCCTCGTCCAAACTCAGGCTGGTCCTGCTCTGTCTCTGCTCTGTTCCCTGAAGACCAGCATCACCATGATAGGGCCTGAATGCTTGCCACCTCACAGGCTTCCCAGAAAGGTAGCAAATGACAATGACTGCTGAGCGCCGTGGTAGCCAGAGGGCCTGAGTTGCCCTCTGTCGTGGTTGTCCTCTCTGCTCTGGCTGGAGTCAGGACAGAATTATTTCCCACTGAGAGTTCCAAGCAGGACCCAGAGGGGCACCAGGGGAGTGGCCCTCCTGGCCGGGACATCCTACAAGGACTTGGGCTCTGTGCCAGGTCCAATGTCCCCTGGGACCTGATTAATGGCGTGGTGGCTCATTTTCAACTGGTGTAGCCAGCCAGCCTTTAGGACAGTAAGGAGCCTGGGGATCTGACCCCGAGAGTGAATTCTGCTCACTGCTTCTCCGCCCGTCCGTCCTGCCTGTGGAGACAGACAGACACAGCCGCCCCTCCACCCCGGGCTCCCACACCACACTCCGAGCCTCGGTTCCTCAGCTAGAGAACTCCCACTTGCCCCCAGCACTCCGAGGTCAGAAGGACGGTGGGGGAAACAGGTCCACCGGCCACTGTGTTCTGTCACCTCAGGCACCTGAGTGAAAAGTCACAGGTCCAGGGTTTGTGGGGGGTGCTCCTGGGAGCTGACTCTGCTCCCCATCATTCCTCAAGGACCCTTCGCTTTCCCGTCATTTTGAGACATTTTAACCAGACCCCCTCACATTTTAGAGCTTCCCAAGCCACAGGGGCGTCCTCTCGCTCGCCCCGGTCCCCTGCGCCCTCCCCACGCTGGTCGCTGGTCCCATTTCCTCTGTCACTGCCCAGTGCTGACTCCAGGAACCCATGTGCAGGGACCACTGAGCTCCTTCCGCTTGTGATTTCCAGCCCTTTCCAGGTTTTGTGAAGAGACCTGGGTGGGTGTGTATCTGTGTGTGTTTGTGCACGTGTCCCTGTTTCTTTAGATAAATCCACAGAGTCACAAGAAATTAGTGACAGGTTGACACCATTATTTGAAGATTCATCACTCTGAGCTGCCAGCACAGGGGACTTAGCCAACTCCTTCCCACCACCACCATTTCTTTTCCAGGCATAATTTATAGCGGTAGGGTGCTTTTTTTCCAAAAGATGAATAGCACACTATCAGCAGCAGCTGTCTCTCATTTTTATTTGTTTTCAAATTTGACTCAAAGTCCAATTCTCTACACATCCAAAGCTGTAAATCCTGAGGCGACTGATTACACGATTTAGTAAACAGGTTATATTACATAATGCAATTAGAGTGGGCTCCGCGGCGCCACCTACAGGCCGCATGCCGGAAGGGCGCTGGGCCCGAGAGACCAGCATTGTGGACCAAGCTCTCTAGGTTGAAGGAAAATAAATGGCTTGCGCCAGGTTGAGGCGGTTGCTCCGGAGGGAGAAGTTGAAGCCAGCCTGGTTACTAATGCAGCCTTTTGGTCTCTGCTGCTGAGTTCATTGTGTTATTCCAGCCTCCTGCAAATCTGCCTAGACGTCAGAACCCCAGCCTGGGCAGCTGCTCAGAGGGGCTGGTCTGGGTGTGGGGGGAGCAGTGGTAACCACCTGGGGGCTGGGGGCTGAGGTGGAGGACGGCTACCTCGGACCTCAGGGGCCTCCACCCCTCACTCTCAAGCTGCACCCCAACTGTTTATGGTCCATTCAGCTAAGCTTGTGTTCAGTGCTAACCACGGGCAAAGACTTTTCAGGACATTCTGGTGAAATCCCTCATTTTGCAGTTGGAGAGGAAAAGTGACTTGTGCAGGCCACACTTAAGTGGCAGAGCTGGGCATGGAATCCAGATGTTTGGACCCTAAGCACAGGCCCACATCACGGGAGTTTCCAGATTAGGAAATTGAGGCCCAGACAGAGAATGAGACTTCTGCAGCCTCTGCTTGTAGCAAGGGAAGGAAAATAATGAAAATACTGCTAGTGTGTCAGAGGCAGAAGAGAAGGGTTCCTAAGGGACCCTGGGCAGTGCCTCTCAGCCGCAGTGCTGGGGAGGGAAGGAAGGAAGGGAGGGAGAGAGGAAGGGAAGGCTGGCCCAGGACCAGTTCGCCCTCCCCCATCCCTCTGCCCTAACCCACAACACTCTTCAGATGAATTAGACTATGGGCCTCAAGGATTCTGGGTCTTCCAAAGCGTTTTGGTGAGAGGGGCGTCACATTCAACTGAAAAGAGAAGGGACTGACTTCCCCGGGAATAAGAAACTGGTCCAGAGGGGAGGGGCTGGATGAAGAAAGCAGGACTCGCAGGGTCCCAGAGGGTGGAGGTACTCCCCTCCTTGTCCTTGGGCCCGTCGCCAGTCTGGAGCAAGGGGGTAGGACAGTGGAGAGCCAAAGGGCAGCCAGTCCCATCCTTCCCTCTCCACTTTGGTGGGAGGCCCTGTGGACTCAGCTAAGGTCCAGAGCAGGAACAGATGCTACGGGGGCCAGCTGGCCAGAGAGTTCCCAATTAGAGTTTGTTTCTCATCCTTAAGGCCCTGAGTCCCCAACCCCAGGACCCCAGCCCAATTACTGGGGGCAGCATTAACCCCTCCTGCCCCCGCAGTTAATGGAATGTTAATTGGTCTAATGGGTTTCATGTCAACAAGTCCTAATGAGCTCCTTCCTAACGAGCTTGGTCTTTTGTTTCTAAGCCTGTTTGTCAACAGGCTGCAGTCTGGGCTCCAGCCTGAGGACCTCACTTGCAGGGCTGGGGGAGCTAGAGAACTGGGGAGACAGAGCTGCCCATTCCTTCCTCCTAAAGCTGTGTCCTCCCTGGCCCCTCCCCCACCCCAGCCCACACAGGCTGCCTCACTGGTTCCCCCCACCCCCACCCCTTGCTGGAAAATGGCATTTGTAGCTCCTTTTGATGGTATCAGTGACACAAATTATTTCTCCTTGGATATCATGTGGGGTTGAGTGTTGCATTAGGGTGTTTTTTCTTTTCCCTCCTAGCTGTCACATAATAAAGGTTTTGGGCATTAAAAGCAATCTTTCCACACGAGCCTGTCCTCCATGGGAAGTTTCCCTGTGGTGAATGGCTCCTGGCATGTTCTCCCTTTGCAGCCTTGGCTGTGCTCCCTCGAGTGCCCTGGTGTCTGGTGTCTGGTAACAGGGCCGGGGCCTCTGGCCAGGGCAGCGCAGCCTCTCCCAGCCCCCAACACGGGCTCCGAGGCCTCCTGCTGCTCCCCTGCCTGCTCCCAGAGAAAGTGTGGGAGGGGTGGGCTTCTCCAAAGGGCTGGGCACCCAGAAGTTGCTCGAGGGGCTCCCCACACCCCAGCTGTGGGGTCTCGGGCAAGACAAGTCAGATCCCACATTCTTCTCCAGACAGTTCCACATCGCCCCTCAAGCCCCAAGCTTAGATGGTGAGCTTTCCCGGGGATGGGGCAGTTCACGTGTGCTGGGAACTGGTGAAGTAAAGAAGGTGGGCACCTACCCTGGCCAGGTGCCCAGACGGCTGGAGCGTCATCCTGTGCACCAAAAGTTTGCGTGTTCCATCCTCAGTCAGGGCACATACCTAGGCTGCAGGTTCGATCCCCTACCAGGGCACATACTAGATGGGGGGTGGGGACCGATCAATGTCTCTCCCTTTCTAAGATAAGTAAATATGTGTCTTCTGTGGGGATTAGAAGAAGAGGAAGATGGACAGCAGGTCTCTGCAGTGCCAGGTGACCAAAGGCTGTTGTGTCTGAGCGAGCAGAGAAGGAAACTTAAGCCCCTGATGAAAAGGCCTTCTGTTCCCCTGCAGGAGAAGCCCTCAGAGGAAAATGGGGAGGTGGCCTAGTGGCCTGTGGTGACCCAGGGGGGTGGGGAAGGGGGGGGCATCTGGGTCCTTGGAAAATTTTCCTGCGTCCTCTGAGGCAGGGGGCTCCAGACTGAAAACCTGCGCTCAGCCTCGCAGGGGCTGTTTCTGGGTGCAGCGCACACTCCCCACCCTCCTCACCCCCAGGCAGGGTGGCCCCCTGCTGCTGCAAACGTTTCCAGGGGCAGTGACTCTGCAGTGACCTGACCTCGCAGTCCTTGGACAACGAACAAAAGAATGCAGATTAAAGGCTCCTCCCTTCAGCCCAAATCCTCCTCTCTTTGCACTTCCTCCACTTTGCCGCCTTTTTGTCCTGGAATGAGGATACAGAATGACCCAGACCCGGCGGCTTTGGAGGGAACTAGTAGTTGCCCCTAAAACCGCCTGTTGAGCTCCCACCACAGATTCTGCCCCCAGGCTCCCTCTGCTGGAGGCTACTGGCACTACAGCCCCACAGAGGTTCACTGGCAAAGGAGCATCTGACATCGGTGTCCCCAGAAGGGATCTGCCTTCAGGACCTGTAGGCCCAACAAAATTTACCTCATCTGCCAGAGTCCCAGGAAAGGCTGGGCCTAACACCCCCCCCCACACACACACCCCTATTGTCTTTATTCCCTCAGGGACCAAAAGAGAGAGATTCCGCACCCATTCAAATTTCTCAAAAGCCGTAATTCAGGAAGTTCGAAAGGACCCTATACTCTGCTTAAGGAGCCTGTATCTTCTTTTCTCTTCTGGAAACTTCCACTCTGCCCTGGCCTTCCTGGAATGTTTACTGCCACCCAGAGGGAGGCCTGACACGTAAACAGGCATCAGTTCCCTTCCCAGAGATGGGGCTCCTCTCAGGGCCCCTTGGAACCTCTTTGCGAATCTGGGTGTCAGTGCTCAGTGAGATGGGGTGTAGCTCTGGTGCAGATGCATCCTGGTGGCCGCCTTTTACAGTGAGGCCAGCGGGGTGGGGAGTAAGCATCGGAGGCTTTGGGGAGTGACTTTCGGTCCACACTGTCAGCACAGGAAAAGCGGCCTCGCCATGCGCCTCCCGACCTCTGTTCCCCTTTCCCCTCTCCTGCGGGACTGCCGCCTGCCGCCACTCACAACGCGCCTTGCAGAGAGAACCTGGCCTCCTTGCATCTGCCGCCCCCCCACCCCCGGTGCCACTCCTTGCACACGGCTGACATTGTTGGTTTTATTTGAGTAACGCCCTGGACTTGCGGCGCTTTCACATGTGCACTTAGGGTCAAAGCACAGCTGGCCCCTTGGAGACTGGGGTCAGCCCAAACTGACCTCCCCTTCCTGAAAAAGAACCCCCCACACACACATGTACCACGTGGTGCCCTGGAGACCCCCCTTTATTGGGCAGCCCCAGAACACCATCAGACTCCCCCAGAATTCAGGCTGTGCACCTTCTGAAAGACCCTGGGGAGGCAGGGTGGGAGGGGGCCAGTGAGGAGAAGGATGTCTGAGTGCTGGGGTCACAAAGGTCTTCAGCTCATCACACCCTCTCCTGGGGCACAGGTCCTGCACCCACAGGAGCTCTCTGGTGTCTCCAGGCCCCACAGTGACAGGCCTGTATCAGGAAGCTGGCCTGTGGTTTCCAGCTCTAAGTATTTCAGGGCACCTGCTGAGCTAAACAACTCTCTGGGCATCCTGTTACCTCCGGGGGCACTGCCAGGTTGTCTCCACTTACAGCAGCATGTTCTGGGTCAAGCAGAAGGCTTGAGGTCCAGCAGGGCAGCTCACTGTCCTGTTGTGGGGTGGGGATCAGGGATGCAGCAGAGCAGACCAGGAGCTGAGAACCTGGACACCTGGGTTCCATCCCGGTTCAGTAGCACCCTGACCCCCAAACTCCCCTTGGCCTCCATCTCTTCCTCTGTAAGAACGGGAGGACCACTGGGCTCCGGTGGCCCCTGGCCCTGCACAGCTATCACTCCACATGGAGCGACGCCGCAGGAAAGGCTCCCTCCTGCGCCTCCATGTGCCCATAATCACAAACACGCACATAGAAAGACCCACAGGTGCTGGGGGCTCCCCACGCTCTCAGGTATTGCCAGGTCACCGGGGGCAGCCTCCTCTACCCTCCAGTCTGAGAAGGGGACCAGAGCCCCACGTCCCTTCCCACCACTAGGGGGTGTGGTGAGCACACCTGGGAGCGGGCAGAGGTGGGGAGTGGAGATGGGAGGGTGAAGGCCCAAGGCCTCCCTGCACAGACAGTGCCCCTGGCTGGACAGTGCCGCTGGCTGCTCAGAAGGCCTGGGACTGGGAAAGCAGCCTTGTCTTTACATGTGCCCTGTGCTGCCACCAGCCATGCCCCTGCCCCCTCTCCTCCCCACCCAGCCCCCACCCCTAGCTGGTGCTAAACTAAGCAAGGCTATGTACAGGTTGTCTCACATCTGATTTGAATATCGTTTCTTTCAAGTCACATCTCACAGCAAGCCCCTCCCGGGCCTCTCCGTGTAGCTCCCAGTCGGTCCCCTGAAGGGCTCTCGTCCCTTGCTGTGTCCGGTCAGTCCAGGTGGCCCAACCTGAGAAGATGCCCACCTGCTGGTTCCCGGGCTCCCCGTGCTCAGTATTAACATGTGGCCCCGTTTCTCCTGCCACAGATCCTTGATGTGAATCAATCCCATGATGCAACATGCCTCCCCAGCCCCAGCTCTGACGATGATGGCCACGCAAAATGTCCCTGCCCCACCCTACCAGGACAGTCCACAGGTGAGTGAGTCCCCACCAATCGACGGGAGGGGTGTGTCACCTGGCAGGGGCCAGGGGCAGGGCCCGGTGCACTCTGGGCCCGTTCCTGTCAGGCCTGGGGAGGCCTCAGGCTCTGGGAAGAGCCCGGCAAACGCAGACCCCAAAAGAGAGTGGTTGCATTTGACAAATGCAGGGTTCAGATCCTACCTGGGTAACTCGCCAGCAACCAGAGCATCAAGCCTTGGCACTGTCTCCACCGTGTCTGCTTCCGCTCACAGCAGCCTTCAGACAAGTGCTCCAAACCCCTTGCTTGGGGAGGAGTCACAGCCAAAGGGAGGCTGCCTCCAAGTGTTTGGGGGAACTTTTTAATAAGAGGCTCCTTTTGCCCATTCAGCCCCCCCTTACCCATTCAGGGTCACTAGAGTCCCTTTGTCCACCCTTCTCTGCCTGCTTATCGCAGGAATCTCCCTTCCCTTCAGGACTCGCTCAGCTTCTACCCAGAAAACGGTCAGGCCTGGTTCTCTGTGCCCTCCTACCCTTCCCTTGGGTCCCTGGTTTCTGTCCCTCGGCTCAGACACAGCAGCCCCCCAGTTCCCCGAAGACCCCCATCTGGCCACAGCTCCTGTGGAAGGCTGCATCCTGTCCCCATCTTCCCATGGCCTCCGTCCCTCCTCCTGGAAGCCAGGCCCAGCGTTTGTGGGTGGGTTAGGGTTAGAAGAAGCTGATCCCTTCTCACCTTTGCTCCCCCACCCGCACCTCACCCCACCCTTCATTCTTCTGAGACTCCAACTTAGTCGCAATGCTCTGCTTTCACCGAAGCTGCCATCTGCTGACCTCGACCTTCCCACTGTCCTTTTTTCTCTGTCCCGGTCTCACAAGTCAGTGCTAACTCAATGATTATTTATCGAGTATCTGTCATGTGAAACGCAGCCAGCGAGACTATTCATTCACTCGTTGAACGAAAGTGCAGCAGAGCCGTGTGCCAGGCGGCGTTTCTCACTCCTCCCTGCCTCTGCCCTTCCCTGACGCCCCCTCACAGATGCTCCACCCACGGCTGCTCTTGTGGACCACACAGAGCTCTGCCCCCCAGGGCAGGATGCTCAGAGGCGGTGGCAGGGCAGGCAGACCTTTGCTCACATGAGGTCCTCTCGTCCCAACACCCCAGCCTGGAGGGAGCACATAGTGGTCACTCCACCTGTCCTGGTGTCCCTCCCTGTGAGATTATACTTTACAGAGTCCAGCAAGAAAACCCGCTGCCTCCTCAACCTGTGGAAGGGCCACTCGCCAGCGTTTGAGCACACTCCCCTTTGCCCCGCCCCGGCTCCCACACATCGGCTCCAGGCTCCTTCCCCGCTCTCCCACACCACCTGCTCTCACGCCAGCAAACCCTCCACCCTGTCGGGAGCTTTCCGAGGATCACCCCAGCTTGAACTTGGCACTGACACAGCTCTGCTGTGTGAAAGCTTCCAGGCGAGCAACAGTCAGGCCCTTTCCCTCTGTAAAGAGAATGAAGAACAGGCAGCTGGAACTGGTGGAGACCTGGGAACCCAGGGTCCACCACAGGGACAAGCGTCATCCTTCTCAGCAGGCGCAGGACCCGTGCCCTCACCCTCTCAGGCAGTGTTGGGGGCCCCGAGGTGCTGGGAGACAGGCAGGAACTTCGGCTGTTTCTTTTGTAGCGGGCTGCTGCTCCCCAAGA
Organism: Artibeus jamaicensis; assembly: GCF_021234435.1. Classification (NCBI taxonomy): domain Eukaryota; kingdom Metazoa; phylum Chordata; class Mammalia; order Chiroptera; family Phyllostomidae; genus Artibeus; species Artibeus jamaicensis. Next base: position 10,398,687 of record NW_026522052.1, on the reverse strand, counting down.
CCCACAGTAGCAGTGGGAGCAGCAAGAGGACACCGCTTGCATTTAGCAGGTGGTGGGCACAAAGGCCCTCACCCCCACACCCAAGGCTCCGGGGCTGAGTGGGGCGGGGCTAGGAGGACGGAGAGATCTGGACTGGCAGCTGGGAGCTACTCCCTCTCCGCCGACCTGTTTTGCTGTCTGGGCAACTGGGAAAAGTTTGGATTTGCTGGGGATGAGCAGGAGAGCTGCAGGAAGGGCCTGTGTTGCCCACGAATGCTGAGGCAGGTACGGTTTCGTAGGGGAGCCTCCGCATGTGGCTGAGCCTTAGTCCATCCCAGCTGCCCTGGGAGGGTGTAGAGGCGGGACAGCAGCACTGAGGCACTCAGCACCCTGGAAGCCACCACTGAGCTGTCCTGGCCTTTTGAGTGAGAAAGGGAGGCTCCAGTTTCCTGGCACAGGGACTGTCCCAAGGCTCTCCTCTCCAAAGGAGAGGAGAAGGGAGAGATGTGTGGGAGGAAGAAAGGAAGGAGGGAAACTCGTATTTACAGCAAGGGAATAGAAAGAAAGGAAGGAAGGAAGGCAAGAAAAAAGGAGTGAAAAGAAAATTCACCTTTACAGCAAGGGGATAATTTGCACTGGGGAAGCCACACACCTATTCGTGACCCCAAATATCCAGAAATGAAGACTCTGAGAGGAAATCTCACATCCATTGTTGTCACCAGGCCGGGGTCGGGGGTCTTTATGGCCTTGGCGAGGCCACTAGGCTGCAGCTAGATTGCCGTGGGGCTTCCCTGGGCCAGGTCTGGTTCCCAGGGAAACTGGTCTAGATGGGAAACCTGGGAGGAGTTAGGGCGGCAGTGGAATGGGTGGGAGGGCAGTGGTGGGTGCGATGGCCAGAACCCAGGCTCCCTGTTTGGAAAGGCCGTCTCTCGGGCCAGTGCTAGACTTGGAGGCCAGCCCGCTTTCGGAGGGCCCTCCTCCGCACTCTCGGGGGGGGCCCTCCTACCCACTCCCAGGGGCTTCTGAGAGTGGCTTGCTCAGAGGACTGTCTTCCCTGCAAGTGCCCTGCTGGGGAACTTGCTCTGGTCCTCCTGCCTTCCTGGTGTTATGATGTCGAGAGGCTGAGCCTGCTTCTCAGGGAAGCCCTGCTCCATGACCCTCGAGTGCTCATTATCCTAGAGGATGAGCCACTCTCTGAAACTCAGTGTCCTCAGGAAAGCCAGGCCCAGTGGGAGCGTGGGGCAGATGCCTGGGGCCCTGTGGGAAGAACCCTCACTTCCTCCTCGTTCCTTGAGGTCTAATCTCATTACCTGGGGACTCAGCACGACTTGTTTCCTCGAGGCCTGCAGAGCTGAGCACATCTCCTGATCACCTCCCCAGAAACCCAATTTCTTCCACAGTCAGAAAGGACGGTCTCTGATATGAAGTCCCCAAAATGAAAAAGGAAGCGAGAAGCGGAGCCCTCCCTCCGAGACCCATGCAGTCGTTTTAATAAAGTTCCCGTTGTGCTAAGGGCTAGCAGCACCGAGCATAATCTATTCAAATGCGCAAGAGAACCTCACTTTGGAAAATTAGGAATCTGCATTAAAAAAATTCCCAAGCCCCGGACCTTCTTTATAATAAATTAGAATTTTTTTTTCAAGGCAAATTCTTAACTTGGCAATTTCATTTTTGAAGTTTAGGGAATAAAAAGTTATTAAGAATGAGGAGTTTTTTCCCTCCTCCCACTCCAGTAGAGGAGCAGCAGTGGTCCCGGCCCCCTGCCGTGGGGCACACCCGGTGGGCTTCATGGTCGTTCAGTGCCTGGGCCCTGTGTCCGTTTCGGTCCGTGCGACTCGGGGGAGCTCAGTGATCACCAGTGAGGATGCTGCTCCACGTTTCCTGTGCACTAAAGACAGACCGTGCGCTTAGAAAGCGCAAACGTGGTGGCCACCGGAGACCTTCCTGTTCCCAGCGTCCTCCTCCTGGTGGCTTCCTGTGAGGTTCTGCTGGAGCCGCAGCACCGGCCACCTCTGACTGCAGCACCTCGGGTGCAGCGTGGGCTGCGCCTGGACCTTAGTGCAGACGGCCCTCCGTGTGCCCTGCGAGGCAGCAGTGCGTCACCTGGACCATAAAGTTCTACAGTGATGGTTTAAGGAAAACGCTGTCTCCAAGGAGACCCGCATGAATGAGGAGTGTGGTCCCTCCGTGTGGTGTGAATCTCCGTGCCTCTGCTCCAGCCTGGCCACCCGCCTCCTGGCCTCTCACAACGCCCCCCTCCCGTAGCCCAGTGCCCCAGTGATTCTAAAGGGCCTCTCAATGTTATCAGGGTCTCTGCTGTTGCTCCCCCTCCCAGCGAGCTCCACCCTGGTCTCTCCCCGAATCCTCGTGCTAGCACAGCAGCCCTCTCACTCCCGGGCTCGCACCCTGCATTCATGTGCCCTCTCCCCACCTCCGAATGCCCTCCAGGGCCTCCCATTTCCTGTAATGCCCTGCAGCCAGCATCGCCCACCGAGCAAAGCTGTCATTTTGGGTGCCTCCACTGCAATCGCAGGAAACCTCTGGACTTGAGCTCCCCCACCCTCGCCTCATCCGCACACAAAAAACTCCTGCCACCTGCGCCCCACCCCCTTCTTTCTCAAACATACACACAGTCAGACCATGCCACAAACATCTTTGCCCTTGGCCTACAGGAAGACAAGCACTGTGTCTGGTTCTAGTTGTGCACGTACTCAGCACCTGGTCTCCCCGCGCCCTCTAGTCCTCAGCACGTCGAGACAGGCGTGTTAGACTCGGAAGCAGACATCCTGCGGTGTCCTCTCGCCCACTAGGCACCGCCCCTCTGATGAGGGCAGGCAGTTAACAGTTTAGGGACAAACTAATGTGTAGGTAGTGAGGTACCTATGTGGTGTGATGTGTTGGTGGATGGTACGGAATAGGAAGAAGGTTTGGCAGCTCACCAAGGATGCAGCCTTGTCACTGGCCAGGGGGAGGCAGGGGCAAAGTCAGACCTTTCGGTTCGGGGCGGCGCGGGAAGTTCGCATCAGAATGAAGTCTGGCATTTCCTTGCGACCCTTCGGCTCAAGCTGGGTTCCTTCCATCCCCCTCTAATCTCCTGCAGCCCACGGAGTGGGGGGGGTGGTGTTCAGGACCCCATGAAACCGAGCTTGGGACCTGGGGCCAAGGTGGTGTTATCTGACCTTCCCTGGGCTGCCTCAGCAGGGAGGCTGGACCGCTCTGTCCCTCCCATGTCCTGCTCCAGTCCCACTTGGGCAGGGCCGGGGCAGCAGACACCCTGGGCAGCTGGACCTTTGATCAACCGTCAGGGTTCCCTTGCTGGGGTCATTAACTGGAGGCAGAGGGGGCGGCAGGGGCCCTGGCTGTGAATGCCCCCACCCCCGACCCTCCACCCCAGGCTGTGCAGCTGTGAGGTCAGAAGTCGGTTCAGATGTTTTCACACTTTATATTCCTCTCATCTCTTTAAGGCTGGAACCCCTGCCTTGCGGGGGTCCTCTGCTCAGCTGCCTGTGAAACTCATTCGCTCTGCAGCAGTAGAGTTAATTCAGCAGCTTTGAACGTCCCCCTCAGCCTTTTCTGTGGCTGTGATTGACAGCTCCCTGTGTCCCTGGGGGCAGCACCCCAGGGACCTTGTGGGCGACCTGCTACCCTTGCTTTGACTCATCCAAACAGACTCCAAACAGACTCTTCTCTTTCCTTTTAATTTTCTGCTGGGTCTTTCTTCTCTTCATGCACCGTGACCTCTCTTCCTGGCTGCTCGGGCCACCAGAGCCGTTAAACTGGACATATGCCCAAGCTCTAACTCACTCAAGCCCTGAGGTCCTCACGTGTAAAAGGCCTAGCAGCTTCGGGCCCCACCGTGGGTCCCTTACCTTCCCCCTTAGGGGAGGACTGGGCCGGTGCCAAGCCTTGTGAGCAAACTGCCACTCCGATGACCTCACGAGGCTTTCCATTTGGTATTCTTGTTACCCAAATTCTGATATTTACCCAAAGAAGAGAGATTTTATTGTCGTAGCCTTTTGCCTCCAAGCAGGACGAGTGCCCTAAACAACTACAAAAATAGTTAATGGCCCCAGTATACAGAGCTTAAAATAAATCAGAGAACAGGTGATCCAGCAGCCTAGGGCCGAGGAGCCCTGCCTCCCTCCCCCAGACCTTCCAGGAGCTCCAGGGTCTGCAGGGCCCAGCAGGTGGGGGCGGGGGAGGAGGGGCCCAAGGGTGTCTGCTGTCCTTGGAGCTCCTGGTCTGCAGCAGGAGGAGGGGGCAACTCCACATATGAGTAGTAGAAGTCCGGGAATCCCAGGCTGTGTCCCAGCCCCACTGCTGACGAATTGTACAAAAGCAGGCGAGGGATTTCCATGCTGGTTCTCTCCTTCACTTGCCCACCCCACACACAGGGAGCGCCTCCTGGCGCATGCAGACCATGCGCAGTGTCCTGGGGGCACAAAGTCAGTTGTTCCTGCCCCAACGGAGCTCGCAGTCCACGGGGGGGGCCTTAGCTTCTTTGCGGAGGAGATGGGAATGCTTCTGCCCTCGCGGGACTGCTGAGAGCACGGGCACGAGAAGCGGCCCAGCAGGGCTTTGGCTTCCTCTCCCCCGTGGCCCTGACGTTGACTCTTTGCTCCATCTTCCAGATGTGTCCAGTGGCCGAGACCGGGTTGAACTTGAAGGACTCTCTTTTCTCTTAGAAACACAATAGGCATATAAAATGGGCGTTTCTAGTGGTAAATACTCCTCTTACACACACACACACACACACACACACGCATGCACACGCAGTGCTCACACATTGCAATTCTGATATGCCCCTAAAGGCCCTCCTAGCAATCACTGGTTGGCACTAGCATAATAAACACGGGTGCAGTTCCTGGAAATGGATGGCAGGGTGGGGGCAGATGGCTCCCCGGGAGGCGCACAAAGCTGGGATGGGAAAGACTCAGGCCCAAGTACATAGCCTCCCTCCTATGAGCCACACATCAGTGACGCCCTAGCAGTGCGGGCAGGGCCAGTGGACGTTTCACGAGCCTCCTTTTGTAAACTACTGCCTACAAGTTCTATTAAGATTAGTTAGTCAAGACCCCCCTGCGGCAGTGCCCTCCCCCCAGGACGTCAGCGGTGTCCCTTGCTGCTTCCCACCTGTTCAGGCCCAACCTCTTATTTACCAAATGACTTCACGCCCTGACCTCTCCCAGGTCCTTGGACTCCCTCCTGGTAGGGAGGAAACTAGATCCTGCTCTGCTGCTGGACCTGGGATTCAGGGAGTGCCCGCTCCTGGCCAAGCCCAGCGCCACCTTGGCAGGCAAGGCCTGTGCCGCCCCCTGTGTTCCCTGTCCTGGCGGGGCGGGCCCTGGCCACGGGCAGCTCTCTCCCTGCCTGGGGAGGTCATCCTCGGAGGAGGACGTGCGGAGAAGTTGCAGGCCTAGGTTGTCCAGGGTTTGCAGAAAGGACCCTGTGAGAAGCTGGTGGGTTTAAAGTCACAAAGACCAGGGCCATCTGTGGTGGAAGGGTGTATGTAGGGGCATGGGGGTGTGGGTGCTGGGGTGTCTCAAGGAGAGAGTGGGGCTGCATTCAGAGGGGACACACCCACCGTGTGCAGTGCACCCTCATCGTGGTCTCCTGCAGCTCTGGGAAGAGGCATTAGCAGCTCCATTTTTACCTGAGGGGAAACTGAAGTTCAGAGGAGCTGTCTCTTGCCCAAGGTGACATAGCTAGTGATGGGTAATGTCACCTTCCACAGCACCTCGGTGCCCTCTCCCACTTCCTTGGGTGCTTATACAGGCAAGCAGCTTCCTTCAGCAGGGGCAGGGTCCTTAGGGTGGCCCATGTGACAGAAGCAAAAATGGCCTGGCCATGGGCTGCAGGCTGTGTGGATTACGTTTATGTAACCCCCACAAGCTGAGTGTCTTCCAGTGCCAGCCACTCTGCGTGCATCATCTCTTAACTTCTAACAGCCCTGGGACTTACACGTATTATGGTGCCCACTCTGTAGATGAGGGCCCCAGATCAGAAAGGGAGAGCAACTTGCCCGCATCACACAGACGGAGAGCCCAGTCCCTTAGATGCCCCTGCCGGCACTTCCTGCTGCGTCTGATTACCTCCAGCTCTGGGCTGGGTGCCACCACACCCTGTAAATTGGGGACTGTGGCTTCTGTGTTGTAGCCTGAGGCATTTGGGGTCAAGAAAGTAAATCTGAAGCGAAAAAGGCACCTTTTGATGAAAAGGCCCACCCACTCTCACCCACCATCTCTGCATCAGTAGATACCTGGACCCTTCTGGATTGAAACCAGGGCTGCAACAGGAAACAGGAAGGACAGGTCCCTGTCCTCCAGGGTCCACTGTCTAGTGACTTACAGAGGCAAGGAAGCAGACACAGCCGAACCTTACGGAGGCTCAGAGCAGGAGTCCTGGCCGTCCTGATGCTCAGCCAGACCCACTGAAGGAGACAGCGATGCCCATGAGGCTGGTGGGAGGTAGGGAACACCACTGACATTGCACTAATGAGCAGACTGAGCCCCAGATGATCCAGTGACACGTCTAGGGTCGCCAAGCAGTGAATGGCGAAGGTGGAACTCAGTTCTACCTGACGCCAGTGTCTTCTGCAAACTTCCTCATGGGGTTCTAGAAAAACCTGGTGTCGTCCCCACTCTGAGCCACCTGCTTTCACCCCCCATGAGCAGAAGAGAGGAATTCTGAGTGGCAGCTGGCAGCAGGCAGCGGTCAACCACGATTGGACCTGGGCACCCTGCAGGCTTCGGCTTCTCAGGCCTCAATTGCCCCAGCATAGCCTCCCAAGGAAGTAGCCCCGAGCCACCTTCAATTAATAAATCACCCGTGCCTTCCTACCCGGGCTCCACATGGAAGTATTGTCACAGGGTGGGAGAAGCAGGGCCTGCGGTGGGGACCCGGTGAGCTGGGTGGAGACCCAGGAGCATGTGCTGGGAAGCGAAGCTTCATCCTGACTCTGGTGCGCTTCCTCTGTGCCCTCCTTTTCACTCAGGAGTGGGTGTGGGGGATCTTCCCATGCTCTTCTTCAAAGGAAAGTAATTGCATACAGTAATTCACAGTGTGATTCCGGCAGAATGCCCTTGGCTCTTGCCCCAGTATTTGCAAAAACTGTCTGTGATGTCTAGAAGTTTCTTCTCTTCTGTGGGCTTCAGGCTCCTCACATGTAGAACGGGGATCACACTAACCTACTGTGTGATCACAGATCACACGGGGTTGCTGCCTCACACAAAAGCTGCAGAAACGTACTATCAGCTCCTTAGACTGGATGTGCCCACTCTGCCCCACAGTGGTGGTGGGGGGGGGTGGCGCCTAATGGAAGAGAAGGCTTCCATGGGCCGTTCCGGTAGCAGGAAGAGCTGCTGAGGCAGGCGGGCAGGCAGGTGTGCCACCCACTGGCTTCCCCGAGTCACCCCCACCCAGAGTACCTCCAGCTCATCTCCATGGTCAGACTACACTGTCCGCCCCTCCAGATTTTGCATCCCTGCACACACAGCTTACAACCCCCCACCCTTCCCGGTCTGTTTTAGGATGGGGGCGGGGGGCAGGACTTCCGTCTCCAGGTGTCACAGACCAAGGTCAGTCAGGGCCCTTTGGCTCCCAGCTTAAAGGCAGACCTGGGTCCAGCTGGAAGACAGAACCCAGAGCCTGTAGCATCTGTGGAGGCAAGAATGTGGAGCAGTGGCCCAGGGTCTTTGTCCCAAGAAAGGACCCTAGGGTCAGAGGTTGGAACCTTAGGACCCTGCGTAGGCTCTGGACACAGCCCCACAGCTCACGGCAGTGGCCTCCCAGGGCAGGCTGCCACCCACCCCCACCCCCACCCCACCCCACCTACTAGCCATCGTCCTGTTCTCTTGATTAACTCTTGTAGCCTCACAGAGAGTAGGTGTTACCCCTGCATTTCACATATAAGGAAACCAAGCCTCCGAAAGTTCAGGGAATTCACCCTAAAATGCATAGCTAATAATTAACAAAGGAGCATCAAACCCAGGGCTTGGATCCCCTGCTCATTCCACTCTCTGAGGCTTCCCTGATCTTCCAGAAAGTTCCCCAGACACTGTTCCACTGTGGCTCTCCTCCTCTGCGCCTCATTCCCCTCGTTGAGAAGGGCCAGTCCTCCCATCTGTGTGGTGCTCTGCCCACACCCCATCTCCGGTTTGCTGCCTGTGCAGGATTTGCGGAGTGCGCTAGGGTCTCCTTGGAGCACAGCAGCCTGCCTTGTATTTCACCCGTAAACGGGCTGTGCAGGCAGAGCTATGCCTCACTTAGGAAAGAAACACATTCTGGGAATCTTGTGTTAATAACAGTCATCGCTCCTCCCCCTGAGGGAGCACTTCAGAATCGTGTGGCGTCCCCCCCCACACACACTCTCACACGATGATGCATCACCTAACCCAAGCCTCGGTGGTCGGGGGAGGAGGGAGTGTAGTGGTGACTGAAGCACTCCCATGGAGTCCGAGCCTGCTAGTGTTGGAAGGGACTTCAGACGTCACCTACCCCCCAGCCACCCAGCTAGAATGCCTCCATACCCCGCACAGGGGCCCAACTGATCGCTCAGCCCCCGCTGGGCCCAGCCAGTCTCCAGGAGATAGCCTGTCTCAGCCTTGGGGAGCTCGGAGGCTTGGGAGCTTGTTTGGGATGAGCCCAATTCTGTCTCAATTCAGACTGACTTACTGCACTATTGGTAGTTTGACCCTCTGAGGCACGTGCAGCGAAACTGGTAGAATCAACTCCTTCGTTCGGCTATTCAAAGGGGGATTTGTGTCTCTCCATCTCTCCCCTCTCCCAAGTCTCTCTCACACATTCAGATTCCTTCCAGCATTCCTCATATGACGTGGTGCAGAGTCCCTTCACCTGGTCGATGCTCCGATGAATGTGCCTTCCCACACCCGTGTTGGCAGAAGGACTAGAAGCTTTGTTTGAACCGTGCTTCTGTTAATGTGGCCTCAGTCAGCCTTAGTTCCGGTCAGTTTTTCTGTGTGACGTGTGACGCTTTGGACAGAACGGATGGGCTGTCAACAAAAACACTGCCGCTAAACTGGGTTGCCCCTGTGCCACACTTACGTTATCGATTTTTTTTGAAGTGTTAGAACTGATAAGTTCTGGCTTAGTAGATAAAAATGAATCTTGTTAGACTCAGTATGTGGCCTCGGCGTGTGTAAGGATCTTTTGGGTCTCAGTTTCACATCATCCACACATTCGTTGGGCATTTCTTCAGATGTCCTCTAAGTGGCCGATAGAAACATTGGGAAGAGGGCTAAGCGAGAAGCAGAGCCCTCTCCCAGAAGCCTCCCTCGAGTGGCCATCCGTGCACACGCTCTCTCGCCCTCCTTCCTGGCAGTTGACTCATTCACGCCAGGCGCATTGCTCCGTGTTTCCCCAAGGATGTTGTGGGAGGTGCTATGCTGAGGTCACCGGCACCACCCATCCACGTCCACCACACCGTCCTGACTTGCCCGGCTCAGCAGGCGTGCTAACTGCAGAGGCTGAGCTCCCTTAGAGCAGGCGCGTGGCCTCGCAAGCCCAGCACGGTGCCTAGTACCACTTGTGAATGAAAGAAACGGGTGCAGATCAACATTAGCAATATTTAGTATTTCTGATTCCACCTTCTTTCTCTGTTTTCACAATTGGAACATTTGTTTCTATGTTCTTCCTTATAGCATCTCTAATACTCCTGACCCTAAAAGGACACCAGTTTGCTTACCGGTAAGAAAACAGGAGCTTGGGAAACTTAAGGGATTTGCCCAAAGTCGAAAGCAAATGCCGGGAGACAGTAGCATTCAAGCTGCTGTCCACTGGCTTCACGGTACCATGGTGTGTGTCCAGGCTCTTGTGCACTGAGTCTGGGGACATCCCCCAGCTCTGCTGACAGTGACAGGGATATTCCATCCCAACAAAAAATGATGGGGATGTAGCAGAGCAAAGCAGATATATTTCTCTTATAGTCTCAGTCTCATTCACTAGCCGTCACTCATTAATTCAGTTAACTGATTCAGCAAATATTTATTGAGCATGTACTAGTGCCAGGCCACTCTGAGCCCCAGGAATACAGCAGTTAAATCAAGCTCTTTTACATGAGCTTAAATTCTAGCTGGGGGTCGGAGAGCAAATAACTCAGCAAGTAGATGTGTAGCTCTGGTCATGCTAAGGGCGGCAAGATAAGATGAGGAAGGGGGCCGAGGGGTGCTCTTTTTCTCTGGAGATATGGCATCAGAGCGGAGACTAAGTGAGGACAGTGAGACAGCCGCTGTCTCGGAGATATTGGCACCAGCCACACTGCACCATGTTCACGGACGTACAATAGTTCTTCTTCCAGAAAGCAGGGACCGAGATCATAGGATAAACTTTCTGGCTATAAAATATCTGATTCTTTCAAGGTGTATTAATTTATTTATTCATTCATGTATTTTCCTAACAAATATTGAGCATCTCCTCTGTGCCAGCTGGGCGCTGGGAGCGAGGATGTGAACGGAGCTTCAGTTCGGGAGGCAGGAGTCTGTGTGCCTAACAGCACAGTGTGGGGAGTGTGCAGCAAGGGTGATGCCAGTGCCACGGACAGGCTGGAGGAAGGCCCCAGCTGAGACGTGTCGGCGTTCGTGACATCTTAGGGACCCGTCCGACTACAAGAAGTATAAAAGCATTATATTCTGTACTGATTGGTAGCAACAAATTTAAAGCCACTTAACCATTTCTTTAAATAAAATCTTGTACAGAAAGAAAATTCAACATATGATATTTAAAAGAGTTGCTCTGATTTTTTTTAAAATAGGGCCCTAGAGGCACCTTTTAAAACATGTAGCAGGACGAAAACAACCACTCTCAATATTTGTTATGGTTAAGAGCAGAAGTCTGCCCATTGTCCATTAAAATCCACTTATCTTCAAGTGCCTGGGTAAACCAAATTTGGAGAATCATTCCTTTTCCATCAAAACCATTAAAACAACTACCTCTGGCTAGCACTGAGTGGAATAGACCTCTGTGCCCAGATGAGAACTGACTCAGCTAATCTTTCCTCCTCTTCAAAGGCATCGAATCAAACTTCACACTGCCCGATACGTCCCCAATGGCCCATCAGCATGGTTTAAAGCACCATCACTCTGGTTTTTTCTGCTTCTGGACAGAGGTCACCACCTCCCGTTGCAGGAAGATTCATCTCTTTTAAAGTGTGCTCCTGCGCCCCCAGCTTGGAAGGCCCTGTGTTGTTCTCTAGAAGGTTCTCATTTGAGGAAAGATGTGCTTTCTTCCCACCACAGCACATGCACACTCACAGATCCCTCTCACAGGTCTGTGAGCCACGCACACCACCCCCGCCCCCGCCCCCGGGGGGGGGGGCAGGCTCCCAGCTCCAGCCGATGAAGCAGCTGTCCTGGCCACACTTTCTTTCTTCTCCCTACAGATGACGGCAACTGCTCAGACACCCTCCAAGGCCCAGGCTGTCCACATCTCCGCCCCTGCAGCTGCTGCCAGCACTCCCGTGCCCAGCACCCCCATCGACCCCCAGGCCCAGCTGGAGGCTGACAAGCGAGCTGTGTACAGGTAAGAGAGCGTCAGCTGTGCTGAGAAGCCCCCAACCGGCCTCAGACCAGAGCTGTGAGAGGAGCTGGTGAGCCAATGGGTGGGCTCATCAAAGACAATGGCCAACAGCTGCTCCCTTCGGGGCTCCCTCTCAGATCAATCCAGAGACCCCTCAGCTGGCCACTGTGGGTTGATGCTACCTTTCTGGAATTGTCTGCGATACTTTCTGGGTAGCATCTTCTGGGAGGAGCCCTTCTTCATCCCAGCTGGGGAGATGAGCCCTAATGAGCCAGAAACCCTCAGCTCACAAATGGCAGCTGCCTGGGTTCCCCTCCTTGCATCCTCGTCTTTTCGTTGCCTTTACTCCAACAAGAGCAGTGGATACCTATCGCACCGTCTAGGACTCAGTATGACTGAAAATCACTGGCAGAGTTTGTTAAAATGCGTGTTTGGGGCTCCCTGCTCTGAAATGCTGAACCGTAGATTAAGCTCTAGGAAGAGGAATATGAACTTGTAACAGCATTCCTGGGGACGCTCCTGCAGCTGTTCCTTGAACCACATTTTGATTCACGGTAATCGCTGGTTTTTAGCAACAGGTGCTGCGTGCAGCTGTGGAGGTTCTGGCTCCTTCCCCAAATGGGGGGTTTGCTGAGAGCAGGAACTCATTTCCTCTTGCTCTGCCCCAGCCCATGCCCCCAGGGCTGGGCCCTGGCCGGTCCTGAGCGGGCGAGGAGCTCAGGGAAAGTCCCGTTGATGTCTGCGCTGGTGAGCAGCTGGAGTCACCTGAGGGCAGTCCTGAGTAGGGCCCCAGCAGGGACCGAACTCCCACTTGTCCGTGGGGAGCACACGGCACTAAGAGAAGGTGCTTGGGGCACGCTTGGTCCCGAGGCCGGAGCCTTGCTCATGTCCGCCGTGCAAGCGTAGACGTCCACGCGTCCAGGCGCGCTCAGCTCACCCGCGGCCGGCACGCGCTGCAGCAGGTGCTAACAGCGCAACATGCGCGGTGGGCCACCCAGGGCAGATGGGAAGAAGATTGATTCCTTCCTCCTCGCTCCCCCCACCCTCAAATGACAGTGCCTTAATGGTAATGGTGATGATTACCGCTGTTATTATCGTTATCATCAGCATTATTTTTAGTTGCTCAGGTGAGCTGAATGCCTCTAATGCCAACAGTTGGGAGTTCAGAGCAACGTGCTCTGGTCCACAGATCCTGGCCCAAGGGTCCTTGCGGGGCCTGGAGGAAAAAATAAATCATAGTGCTGGCTCCCCCTTCCCTCCTCCCCTCCTTGCCCGTCCAGTGCACAGGCCTAGCTGCCTGCAGGCCACGTGTATGTGCTCTGTCTTGGGCCCCAAAGAACACCACAGTCTGGTCATAGTCCTGTCGGACAGACTTGAAGGTCGGGGGCACGCCAGCACCCTCCCCCCCCATCAGGGAACTGGGCGTGCCTGTCATCCCTCCCTCCTTTCTCGCGCTCTGTTGAACTCTCACTGTTTCTATGTGGAGGCCCCATTGCTGGACTGCAGGGGAGAGAGGAAAACCCTAAAAAAGGTAAGAGCACGGGTTCTCTGTCTCTCCAGACAGAGCTCTAGCAGGAAGCCTTCACAGAAGAGGCTAAGGAAGAGTGTGGTCTTAAAGGCTAGCAGGAGAGTTCACCAGGAGGAGCAGCGGGTGGAGTAGGGCCTTCCAGGCAGCGGAGAACCTGATGTGTTGCAGGCATGGCCCGCAGCCAGAGTGGCTGGGTGTGGGGAGCAGAGGCTTCATGGCCGCCTGCAAGTTAACCTGCATGGTGGGCTAGTGCTTCTGTGGGGGATGCAAGAAAGGAGAGGAAAAGGACATGGCCTCTGGAAACTGTCTGATGACTTGGGGGTACAGCCATGACACCCCAGTTAGATCACTGCTACTCAAAGGACAGCCCACAGTGAGCAGCCTGGCACCGCCTGGGAGCTGATTAGAAATGCAGAATCTCAGACCCCACTCCAGCCTAAGAGTTGGTGATCTGCCCATAACAAGATCCCAGATGATTCATATGCACACTAAAGCCTGATCCTGGGCAATCTGTGGGCACCCGCCCGCAACCCTAGGCGCAGGGACCTAGCTGGGCACAGAGTGGAGTCTGGAGAGACCCCCAGATCAGTGCTGTGCTAGCCTCTGAGCTTTAGTTTCATGGCAGAAACCCGTCAACCAGTTCAAGACACAGCCCGTGTGTGTGCTTGGCACCATGTCTGACACAAACTATAGAGGTCCCTTGTTCCCACCAATTGCTCCTTGGGCTCCATAGCCCTTCCCAGTGTCCCAGGATCCTTCCCCACCCAGGCCAAGCTGCAGGGGAGGCAGGTGGTCCTCTGTGGGAGGCGTCCATGGGGACATCACTTCTTCCTGTTCACCTTCACACCCAGGCTTTACCTTCTCCCACCAGGCTGACCCCCACAGCCCTTGGAGTTTGCCCAGCCCCTCTGCTCTGCAGCCCCTGCCCACCTCCTGCCCCAGGGCCCTCTCCCGCAGCCACACCTCTCTCATTAGTGCCAGCTGCCCTCTCTGTAGCTCTTTGAGATGACTGGGAGGAAGCCCGGCCCTCTGTAGGGTCGAGTCATTTTAATTAGATTGGCCTGCCTGGGGCAGCCTGGCTGCTCCAAAGCACTCAGGGAGTTGGCATTTCATGTCAATAGATGTAACAACACCCTTTCTATTCAGATTAGTGCCCACACTGACTTTTGGGAGCTCCCACTGCAGCCCCTCCCAGAACCGCAGATAAAGAAAGAGTAGGGGACGCCCCTCCCTGCCAACTGGCCCTCAGCCCCCCCCCAGGGCAGCAAGGGGCACTGTGACAAAAAGGAGGGGTACAGGGTGCCTGTGATGGAGGGGACCTGCCAGGGCCCTTGAGATTTTACTTGTGTATGAGGCTGTGTTACTGACATGTACTGGTTCCTTCGGATGCGGGCACAGTGCGTGTGCGAGTGCGTGTGTGGAGGGGCAGAGGGGAGGCCCGGTCTGTCTTTAATTGGATCACACCAGAGCATCATCTGGGCTAATCAACCAGGCAGCCAGGACTCCCTCGCAGATTAACAACTGCAGTCTGGTCTGAACAGATCCCGTGATTGGGCGCATGTCTCGGGTAATTGTGTCTGTGCCCAGGAACAAAACTGGGAAGGGGTCTGAGGAGGGGGCCTCCCCAGGGCCAGCAGCCTTGGACCCACTCAGGTTTCTCTTCCTCAGTCTGGGATTTTCCCTGAAGAAGTTATAGTGTAGCCTCCTGCTGGTGTGCCGGTGCTGCCCAACCTGCCGGTTAGGTTTCCAGCAGCTACAGAGAAGGGCCGAGAGGCTGAGGTTAATTCAGCGTTCACTCTCCCTCCTCCCCTCTGTCTCCTTCCTTCCCCTTTGAAGTGAGTTGGTTCCCATGGAAACCGTGATGTCCTGGGGAGCAGGAGCGAGGCAAAGAGCTTGGCCTGGCCAGGTGCAAGTGGAGGAGGAGGTTGGCTTTGCTGAGACTGCTCTGAGGCTCTCGCGGTGGTTCTCACCCCTAAGGCGGAAAGCCTCTCTGAGAAGCCAGGAAGTGCCTGCTCAGCCTGAAGAAGTTGCCTGTTACTGATGGGAAACGCTGCATGGAGGCCTGAGCACTGAGAACACAGTGGGGCCATGTACTTTGCTTCTCCATTAACAATGCTAGAGATCCGAGCTTTGAATCAGGTGCAGAGGGTGAAAGCCTGCTGCAGCCCATAGGATGACCCTCAAACAACACGGGGTTAGGGGTGCTGACCCCGGGGCAGTCAAAAACCCGACTGTGACTCCCCTAAAACTTAACTATAGTCAGTCTTTCGCATCCACAGATTCAACCAACTGCAGAGAGAACACAGTACTTTTGATCTGTGGTCGGGGAGGCAAAATGCTGTTGGCGTGTGACCCACAGTTGGTTGAATCACGGACAAAAAAGCCATGGATACGGAGGGCCATGTATTTATTGGGAAAAACTCCTTGTATAGCTGGGCCCATGCATTTCAAATTCGAGGTGTTCGAGAGTCGGCTGTGTTTTTCCCTTGTGGCATCACTCACAATGAAATTGTGTGAACATTATTTCCTTTTTAATATATTTTACTGATTATGCTATTACAGTTGTCCCATTTCCCCCCTTCATTCCCCTCCACCCTATAAACCCCCTCCCACTCACATTCCCTCCCTTTAGTTCATGTCCATGTGTCTTAAGTTCTTTAGCTTCTACATTTCCCATAGTATTCTTGCCCTCCCCCTATTTTCTACCTACCATCTATGCTACTTATTCTCTACCTTTACCCTTCTCTCCCACCCATTCATTCCCCTGTTGCTAACCCTCCATGTGATCACTATTTCTGTGGTTCTGTTCTTGTTCTAGTTGTTTGCTTAATTTGTTTTTGTTTTTGTTTTAGGTGTGGTTGTTAATAATTGTGTTTGCTGTCATTTTACTGTATGTGTTTTTTATCTTCTTTTTCTTAGAAAAGTCCCTTATACATTTCATGTAATAAGGGCTTGGTGATGATGAACTCCTTCAACTTGACCTTATCTGAGAAGCACTTTATCTGCCCTTCCATTCTAAATGAAAGCTTTGTTGGATAGAGCAATCTTGGATGTAGGTCCTTGTCTTTCACGACTTGGAATACTTCTTTCTAGCCCCTTCTTGCCTGTAAGGTCTCTTTTGAGAAATCAGCTGACAGTCTGATGGGAACTCTTTTGTAGGTGACTGTCCCTTTCTCTCTTGCTGCTTCTATGATTCTCTCCTTCATTTTTATCTTGACTAATATAATTATGATGTGCCTCGGTGTGTTCCTTTTTGGGTCCAACTTCTTTGGGACTCTCTGAGCTTCTTGGACTTCCTGGAAGTCTATTGCCTTTACCAGATTGGGGAAGTTCTCCTTCATTATTTGTTCAAATAAGTTTTCCGCTTGTTGCTCTTCCTCTTCCCCTTCTGGTACCCCTATAATTCGGATGTTGGAACATTTAAAGGTGTCCTGGAGGTTCCTAAACCTCTCCTCATTTTTTTTGAATTTTTGTTTCTTCATTCTTTTCTGATTGGATGTTTCTTCCTTCCTTCTGGTCCACTCAATTGATTTGAGTCCCAGTTTCCTTCCCATCACTATTGGTTCCCAGTGCATTTTCCTTCATTTCACCTAGGGTAGCCTTCATTTTTTCATCTAATTTGTGACCAAATTCAACCAATTCTGTAAGCATCCTGATCACCAGTGCTTTGAACTGTGCATCTGATGGGTTAGCTATCTCTTTGTTGCTTAGTTGTATTTGCTGTGGAGCTTTGATCTGTTCTTCCATTTGGGCCATTTTTTTAATCTTGTCACACCTGTTACATATGAGGGGCAAAGCCTTAGATGTTCACCAGGGCAGGGCAACCCAGTTGCTGGGTTGTCATGCTGTATGTGGGAGCGGGGTCCGAGAGGGAACAATGGCATTTGCTCCGCCTTCTGTTGGATATCAGTCTCCTCTGCTGCTTCCCCCAAGCAAATTGGGCCTTTCTGGTGCTGATTCCCATGTGGGTGGGCTTGTGTACATTCTAGGACCCTGTGGGTCTCTCCAACAAACTCTCCTGTGAGGCTGGGAGTCTCTCCCTGCGCCTCAACCCTCACAGGTATTTTCAGTCAGTGTTTTGAGGCTTCCCCCCCAGCGCTGGGATCCTGGGTTGCTTGGTCTGTCTCACTTCCCAGTTTCACCTGGTTTATCCGAGTGTGAGTGTGGGACCTCTGCGTGGTCAGCCAGCTGCCTTGCATGAAGTGCCTTGCTTCACAATTGCCACCTTGCTAGGTCTGCCCATTTCCACCCCGCACCCAGGGTCTGCCAGCTGCCACCTGCACACCCAGGGTCCGCCCACTGCTGTCTTGTGTGCCCAGGGTTGCCTTGTGCACCAGGTGCCATTACTTTTTGTGCCGTGACCCCTCTCCCCTCTGCTGCCCGACTCTACCCTGCCTACTGGTCTGGATAAATGAGTGTATTTTAACTCCTTGGTTGTCCGACTTCCACACAGTTCAATTTTTTGTCAGTTCTGATTGTTATTTTGTTCCTAAATTGTTGTTGTCCTTATTTTGGTTGTGCGAGGAGGCACAGTGTGTCTACCTACACCGTCTTGGCCAGAAGTCTCTGAACATTAATTCTGTTTCCCTTACCAGACTGTTAACTCAGTGAGGGCAGGGCCTGTATCTGTTTTGCTCATTGATTTATCCCCAGTGCACTACGCACCACCTTAGAGCCAGCAGCTTGGCTGATGTACCAAATCAGTGCTCGTCGAATAGGCCTGTTAACTGGACCGGGCAGTGCTCCCTGCACACTCCGTGGTCCCAGGTGGTGTGGTGGCAGAGTGGCTCTTAGGAGAGAGGAGAGTCCTGATCTGTAGCTTCTGCCAGGCTCCACGGTGTCAGTGCCTGCAACATGGCCCATTTCAAGCTACCAATGTGCTGCCACTAAGCAGAGTTGAGAAAAGAGGCACAGGTGGCCTTCGGCTGCCTCAAGTACAAACCCCACACAGGTGGTCAAGCTGCAAGCTCATTGTCTCCGTGTTTAAACAGTTCAGCACATGTACAACCAATTCTTTGGAATGGTTTTACTCCTCTCTTTAGCCATGACCTTGGTCTTCACTGGCCTGTCTAGTCTATGTCTGGTCTCGAATTTAAAAGGTTCTCTCTTAATACATTAATACTCAGAACAGTACCTCACACAGAGGTTGTGCTTTGTAAGAGCTGGCAATTGTGATTTTTCTCCTTAACCACGAGGCGGTGAATTCTCTCCTTACTAGAGCGTGCCCAACACTGTCTATCTCTTTTTCATCTGCTTGAGTAAAGGTTCCCCCTTCACCCCCAACTTCCCCACCTTCTCCAAGTCAATTCCCAGCCTTTCCTGCTTAATGCATGAACAGTTTCCTTCCCGGCAGCTCCGGAAACCCTGCCAGGCGTCACATCACTCTTCTGCCTCTTTATTTTCTCAGCTTTCAGAATTGTGACCTTTCCTTCCAACGCTTCCAGCCCTCCCTCTCTCCACAAGCCTCAAACTCAGACCTCCCCTGCTCGTGTGTGACCTGCTGTCCCGTTCTAGTTCAATAAAAGCAACACCCATGTCCAGAGCCCTGTGCAGATCATGCTTGTTCCTGTCTCACCAGACTGGGCCCCTCCAGAATCCACACTCATCTGGAGAAAGGTCAGAACAGGGCGGTGGCAGCATTCACATGGCTCCCTGGTGACCATCCTTCTGAGGTCACTGGAGTCCCAGGCTTGATCCCGGTGGTCTGGTAGCTCCAGGTGCCAATGCCGCAGAGTGGCCGTGCTGGGCAGTGGGACGAGCTCTGGAAATAGACTTGATGATCACTAGCTCTGTCACCTTGGGCACATTAGTCTCTCTGAGCCTTTCATGTTCTTTTTTTAAAACATTTTTATTGTATTTTTTCCATCACCATTTACCCCCTTTATACCCTCTTCCCCCTCCACCACCCCTCCCCCCTGCAGGCACCACACTGTTGTCCTTGTCCATGAGTCCTTTTTCTTTTCCGCTCAGTCCCTCCACCCCCTGACCAGCACCCCTACAGCTGTCAGCCTGCTCTCTGTTTATGAGTCTGGGCTTCTGTTTTCTTAACTGTAAAAAGAAAATAGTAGTAGCTAGACTAAAATGAGATCTTATATTACAATACCTGCCATGCAGATCACTGTTTGCTAGGTAGACCTGGTGTGTGTGTGGGGGGAGTTGGAATAGAGGGGCCGGCGTGTGTCCCATGGGCTGTTTGAAAGGTGAAGGGGTTGGGTGCGTTTGGACGGGTGGGACCCAGGGTGAGGATCACAGCCTTTGGACTTAGATCGCCTGGGTTTGCCCTCTGACTTCACAGCGGGACACCACCACCGAGCCTCATTTCCTCGTCTGTGAAACAGCTAAGAACAGTGCTCTCTCCTCATCAGGGTCCTCACGAGGATTAAGTGAGGCGATGCGCTTAAAGAGCTTGGTAACGAATCTGGCATATGGCCTTGGCGGGGCGACTCAGTTGCTTGGAACATCATCCCATACACCAAAAGGTTGCGGGCTCGATTCCCAGTCAGGGCACATCCCTAGGTTCTGGGTTTGAATCCCAGTCAGGGCATGTATGGGGTGGGGGGCAGCTGATCAATGTTTCTCTCTCCCTTCCTCTCTCTAAAATCAATAAACATATCCTCGGGTGAGGATTAGAAAAAAGAATCTGACACAGGGCGAGCCCTCTGCCGGTGGTAGCTGCTATCAGAAATCCGAGGGGGCCCTGACTGGTGTAGCTCAGTGGATTGTGTGCAGGCTGCGAACCAAAGGGTCCCAGGTTCAACTCCCAGTCCAGGCGCATGCCTGGGTTGCGGGCCAGATCCCCAGTGGGGGCCACATGAGAGGCAACCACACACTGATGTTTCTTCCTTTCTCTTTCTCCCTCCCTTTCCCTCTCTAAAAATAAATAAATAAATATCTTAAAAAAAAAAAAAAGAAGTCTGGGAAAATGCAAGCAGGGCTTGGTCAGGCTGCAAAGCAAAGCCGAGAGGCGATGTGGCAAGGACCTAGAAGGGAGGGGGCTCCCAGGTGGGTGGTCTTCGCCCCGCCATCCAGCTAAATGCGCACCGAGCTCTGCTGTGTGGAAAGTGTCCCAGTGGGTTCCAGGGGGGGTTCTCAGGAAGCAAAACTCAGTCTGAGGAGTGGGAGGAAGATGCCACAAAAAGTAGCTGTCATATGAACTTGGCACATAAGATGGGCTCAGACAAGTGTCTGCGGAATTGACTGCAAGCTTCTGGCCCACCATGCAGTGTGGGAGAGTTGCACTAGTTACCCCAAGGGAGGTGAAACCCTTTCCTGGGGTGGGGCTGGAAGATGGGGTGGGAGGAACCCCTAGTTTGGGGCTGGACAGAGGTGACAGTCCTCTGAGCAGCAGCTGGGCCAGGACCCTGGGAACTGGTCCTTCCTAATGAAGTGTCTTTGAGGGAACTCTTCCACCTTGTGACCGAAGGGTGTTCTGGCTCCAGGGAGCTGACCCTGGAGCTTAACTCTGTGCCTTCCATGGCATCGTGCTTGGTCATTCCTGGAATGTGCTGGGCGAGGTTGCCGGGGAATGGTCATGGGAGAAGGTCAGCCATGCCAAGTGGGAGTCAGGACCAGGTGCTTCTGGACTAGGTGCTGGGAGTAGATGCTCCAGGCTGCATCCCGCCTTGGGCTTTATGGGCTGGGGGCTCTAGCAGACACTTTCTGGCCTTTTGAAGGAGGTAGATTTGCTGGCATAGAACTAACAACTCAACTGCTGCCTGTAGTCAGGGGAACGACTCTGCTGGAGCCACAATCTGGATTTAAAACCATGCCCATTCTCCCCACCAGCACCAGGCGAGCCGGTTCCCTGCCCTTCCTAGGCATCTGAAGACCTTTGCCCCCTGGCCCAGCCTCTGCACATCCCGCTGCAGTCCCAGAGGCTGCCCTGGCTGGCCCATGGAGCAGGTATGTGCAGGACTAGTAGGTCGTGCTGCATCCACAGCTCCCCGCCTGGCCCGGGCAGAGCTGAGAAGTCAAAGGTCCTGGCGAGGACAAGGCACACCAGTATGAGATGTGGAACTGGAATCCCAATGACTTCTATCTCATCAGGTGATGTCAGGATTAGAGGAGATAACCAATGCAAACAGGACAGTGCTCCTCAGGTAGAAGGCATGCAGTGAGTGGTGGCTTCGTCTGGAGGAGTCACTGGGCTGGATCTGCTCCCAGCAGTTAGGCCCCTGCTAGTGTGTATGGAGGTGGGGGGCAGGGGCTGGGGCGGAGGGAGAGGCTGCAGGCAGGGTCTCTGCCGGTGCAGATGGCCCGTGGCTTCTCACCAAGGCAGCACTAAGCCAGTCTTAGTGCCACTCTCTGTGCTTCCCAAGCACTGGTCCATTTCATGGTCAAGACCATCACACTGAGACTTCAGTCTGACTTCTGGCTCCACCACTGGGCAGATCATCTAACAGCTCTGGAGAAGCTTTCCTCCCCCACCAAGGAGGCATCAGAGGAGAAAATGAAAGATGGATGGAAAGGTTAAAGCCCTGTC
The DNA here is from genome assembly GCF_021234435.1 of Artibeus jamaicensis. Taxonomy (NCBI): domain Eukaryota; kingdom Metazoa; phylum Chordata; class Mammalia; order Chiroptera; family Phyllostomidae; genus Artibeus; species Artibeus jamaicensis. Next base: position 10,377,166 of record NW_026522052.1, on the reverse strand, counting down.
CAAACACACAGAGGACTGTGAGGAGAAAAGCTTCCTTTGGAAGCTCACCCAATGAGCAGGGGCACTCATGGACTGCAGCGGGCTTGGCCCTCGAAGGGAAAATGTGGTGACCCAGCTCCAGGACTCCAGGACACACAGGACACGAGGACAGTAGAGGGTTAAGGGGGAGGAGGAGGAAGTAAGTCCAATCACCACTCAAAGATAGTACATGGAAGGGGGAAAGAGCCCAGATTTGGAGTTTACATGCCCAGATTTAAATTTCAGCTCGTTTACTTATGAGCTGGAGGTGACTATTTAACCACATGGCACCTCAGTGTGCTAATCAGTAAAATGGGAATAAGGGTGTTGGGTGTTTAAACGCAGTTAAGTACATGGGAATGCACTTGTAACTTACAAAGTGCCACCGAATGTGCGTGGGTGTGTGTTTAGTCACTGCCAGTGACCAAGTACAATGGACAGAGTGCCCCTTTCTCCACCGTCCCTTTCCCGAAGTGCTTTCTATTTGGGGCTGTGAAATCCCTGGTGACGTGGATGGAAGCTCTGACTGCCTCTCACTTGCTGCCTAACCTCCGGAAAGATGCCTCTTTCCTCTGGGCCTGAGTTACCTCTCCTTAAAATGAAGGGATAACGAAACACCAAGGATAACACAGGCTGCTGGGGATGTGGAGAGAAGGGAGCCCTCACGGAGTGGTGGTAAATTGGTGCAGCCACTATAGAAAACAGTGTGGAGGATCCGCAAAAATTTAACTACCGCCTGATCCAGCAATTCCACTTCTGAACGTAGTATATCAAAAAGAACAAAAATACGAACTCAAACACCTAGTGCACCCATATGTTCATAACAGCATTATTTATAGTAGCCAAGACATGGGAGCAACCCAGGTGTCCATCAATGGATAAATATATAAAGAAGATGTATATGTATGTACATATATATGTATGAATATATGATTCAACCATAAAAATGCAGGTCATCTTACCAGTCTCAACTTTCGTAACAACGTGGATGGACCTTAAAGGCATTATGCTAAATAAGTCAGAAAGAGAAAGACCAATACTGTGGGATTGCACAGGTGGATTCTGAAAAGACAACAAACAAATCAGACCCGTGGAGAAAGAGGTCATCCTTGTGGTCACCAGTAGGGGGCGGGGAAACTGGAGGAAGTGGTCACAGGCACACACTGCAGTCATCAATAAGGCACACACACACGGTGCCACACAACACGGAGACTGTGGCCGACACGGCTGTGTGATGAACAGGGAAGCCGTTCAGGAAGGAAATCCCGAGTTCACATCCCAAGGAGCAATTTTTTTTTTCATTTTTCTTCTTTTTATTGTGTCTGTATGAGAAGATGGATGTTAGCTGAGCTGACTGTGGTAATCGTTTTACAACGTATGGAAGTCAAACCAACATGCTGTACACCTTACACTTATACCGTGAGGTGTGTCCATTATTTCTTAATAAAACAGGGTGGGGGGAAATGAAGGGGCCGGACGTGAGATCCCACCAGGGCTTCAGTTTTAGGTTCTTTGGATTCTTGCTCCCAAAGACGAGCCTTAACAATCACTTGTTTGCGATTTCGCATTTTTAAAAATGTGCCAGCAGGGAATATGTGTGTGTGTGGGGGGGGGTGGGGTGTGTGTATACTCGGATGTATGTGAAGCGGGGGACAGGGGACTGTGGCCTGCCCTGGGCCCCCCACTTGCCAGGAATACACGTGGCCACCACGTGGGGGAGGAGTGCCCGTGGGAGCCGGAGACACTAGGAGACGCGATTCCAATTTAGCGAGGAGAAGCGCTCTCCAAGACAGCTCAGGCTAACATACCGCCCACTGGGCAGGACTAAAAATACACCCGCATGGCACTCACGTCACACCTGAGGCAAAAATACACCCAACCAGGAGCTGCTGGCTTGTTCTCCTCCACCCCGCTCTGCTCTCTCCATCTGGTGCCTCCAAGGGGCAGCGGAGTGGAGGGCTGAGCGGGCACTTCCTTCGCGTCACCCCTCCCTCTAGGACCCTGCCCGCCCCCGCCCCAGTACCCCAGCAGAGCCCAGAGAAGGCAGGTCCTCTTGTGGCAACTGTGGCTAGAGGCTGACAGATGGCAGTGGCTGACCCCAGGACCGTCGTGGGAGTGGATTCTGAGCTGGAAAGAACTTCAGGGCTGTGTCTCAGAACCTTCATTCTCACAGTTGGTGCTGCTTTATTCAGTCATCTGTTCCTATGCACGGATTCACCAAACATTTTTTTCTTACCCAAGGATATTCTTCATTGTTTTTTAGAGAGAGGGGTGGAGAGAGAAAGGACATTGATCAGTTGCCTCCCATTCGTACCTGACTAGAAAGGGAACCCGCAAGCTTTTGGTGTACGGGACAATGTTCCACCCAACTGAGCCACCCAGCCAGGGCGACTCCCCAAATATTTCTGATCCTCTGCTGTGTGACAGGCACAGTGCTTGACCCTTGGAGACTCAGAAGGAGGTCTGAGGAGATGGTGGGCCAGAGGGGCTCACCAGGTAGTGAGGAAGGCCGGTCTGTGCACAGGCAGCTGCAGTCAGTAGAACTGAATGTCGTCAGGGAAATGAAATGAAATTCTTACCTCCAGTGTTTTTTTTATTTTAAAAAACGAGGTTCTGGGTTTCTGATCAATTGTACATTGCCTCTCTTCCTCCTCTTTCTGTACCTCTGTTTGCATTGGACGTGGGCCTGTTCTCCCTGCCAAATGAGTCCATAGAGATGGGAATGTGAATTGATTGGTGTTGAGGTTGCTCTGGATAAAAAAGTGCCCGCACACACCATTCCAGGGAAAAGGAGCAGCTCGCTGCGTGTCTGACGCTTGGTTCACTTCCTCACTGAATCCTTACACCTACCTTCCTGGAGGTGGTATTGTCCCTGTTTTATAGAAAAGGAAACTGAGGCTCAGAGAAATTCGAGAACATGCCCCAAAGTCACCCAGTTATGAGACTCAAAAGTCCGAACTCGTTTCAGATGCCCAGCTTCTCACCCTAAGTTAGGGTGCATTGCGGGTACATACCCTGAATCGTTCCTGATGGTTCAAGGGGAGTAAGGCTTCCTCTCCCCGGACCTACCAGTGGGGGAGCCTTCGTGGGAGGGAAAGCAGTTAGAGCCGAGCCTGTGGATGATCAGAAAGGGCAGGCAGAGAGGCAGGGGTGCGGGGTGGGCAGTTGAGGTGGAAGGACCAGCAAGGCAACAGCAGCCTGGTTTGCCGGAGCTGGAGCAGGGGGATGGCTCAGATGCAGGGGCCTGGGCCACCTGCACCCGTCCATGCACCACACGCTGCCGAGTCTGGGGAGGAGAAACACTGAACAGAAAGCTGAGGCCACACCATGGATGCCTGGGTGTTCATCTGAGGACGTCGACTTGATTTCATTGGCGTCCAGGAAACATGTCATGACAGTCCTCGGAACGAATACTTGTCACAGGCCTTCTGGCCTTGAAGAGGTGCCCAGGAAAGGGGCGGCGGGCCGACCTGGAAAGCGGCTTGGGGGCGTTGTCCCTGATTCTGTGACCCCACTGACCTCGAACCTGGGCCACCAGAAATAGAGGATCAAGATTCCGGCCCTCTAGCATCGTTTCCAGGGTGGTGGGGCTTTGGCAACTCGAGACCTGCACTGTGTGTCTGCAGAGATGTGGTTTGAAGGGCTGGTCACTGCCGGCCCACCTCCTGCCACCTCACCAGCCCGCAGGCTAAGTAAGGTTCTCCTCAGCAGTGTGACCCAGGCCAGGCTTCTGAGCCCACTGAAGATCTCCAACCAGCAGCTTTGCTCCCTGACCATACATTCCACCCCCCACCCCAACCATCATCTGTCCTCATCTCGACCCCCCACCCCCATTGGAAGATGCCACTGGGGCTGGAGGGGGGCAGAAGCGCTGGCCCGGCCTCCCCTGGCAGCCCACCCCCTCTGCTGGGTGAGGCTGGGCTGTGAGGTGAGGTGCGGGATGGACCTGGGGGCTCCAAGGTCAGTCACAGGGACGGAAGGTGGACAGCCAGGCAAGCCGCCACACACTTGGCTGGACCCATAATTGAGGTCTGCAGTCCTGGCCAAGGTCACAAAGGAAGAGATGGCTGAGAGACTCAGAAGTGACTAGCGGCATCATTGTGAATCACAAGGTTTATCACCCAGAAAGAGAATCAACACCAAGGGCTGCCCTGCATGTGACCACTCCCCCGCCCCCGAGGGGCTGCGTTGCTCTGCTTCTGGCTACCTATCCATCCCCGTCCCTGTCTCTCGTGTTCTGTGTATCTGAACCTTTCTAAAGCTCTATAGGTTTGCATTCCTTCGTTTTGCTCTCTTTGCTTCTCTGTGTCTGACCCTCTAAGCAGGAAGAAATGTTTAAAAAATGTGTTTAATGCAGGTTGTCCAAGGAAGAAGAAAAGAAAGCAGTTTTTGTCTTTTCTTGACTCCTTTTAACAAAAGGAAATAAATAAGCTTCTGCCTTATAGGGCAACCCCAAGTCAGGGATGAGCACTTGTAAAAATTACCAGGAAGTTGTGGTTTCCAAACCAGCAGGTCTTTGAAACTGTTAGGAAACCTGCTGAGCCAGTTCCCATTAAGAGCCTCTGTCAGGAGGTGGGGAGGGCTGAAGCGGGCTGCCCTGAAGCCGACCTGCCCGCCTGGGAAGCTCTCAGAAGCCTTCCCAGGGGGTGTGTGTGCATGTGTAAGGGACCCCTCTGCGCTGCACTCAAACTGGAGCTTGAACAAGGGGTCTTGCTGCTACAGAGAGGGCGACATTCACCTCCACAAAGGGCTTCAGCCAAAATCCTGCCCAGTCTGGGGCCCAGGTGTGTGTTGGGCGGGGGAGGGAACAGCAGCTCCTACCCATCCGGCCCCAAACTGGGCATCCCAGGCTGGTGAAGGCAGAAATGCCAGGAGTACTTAAACCAAACCAAGGCTTAAACCCCCTTTAGAAATCAACATAACCAGCTTAATCGCCTTCTGAGACTCATGCAGGGCTGGGATCCTGTGGAGGAGGGGTCCCTTACTTCTTCTGATTGTTATCAGGAACTGTGCACTTGAGCTTGATTTTGGTTCTGGTGCTCCCGGGGAGAGGTAGTGAGGGCGAGGCAGGCGTGGCGACTCGGGAAAGAAAAAGGAAACAATAAAATGTGATTTGAGATCATCTCTTCTTGCCCTCTCCTCCAGCCACGCCACCCTCCCTGGCCAGGCGCTGCCTGCCCTCCCCGCAGCCGGGCACAGTGCTGAGTGGGCTAAATTAGTCCATTAGAGAAATTCATTTCTCTTTATTAGTCTGTGTCAAATCCTTTTTATTAGTGGCTGGAAACGACCTCTCTCCTGCAGTAAAATGTCATGCCACTTCACTCCTTTTATTTGTTCTGCACTGACGAGGCTCCAAATCTCACCGAACTGGTGCAGTAAGATTTATTTCCTCCAAATTTTGAACGGCTTAAAAGAGATTGGGGTGGAGGGGCGGTCGAGCCGAGGTGAAGTGGAGGAGGAGAGAGGCAAGGGCAGGCAAAAGGTGAGCTCATACAGAGGTCAGAGGCCCTAGGGTCTTGGAAGTAGAGTCCAGCGGCCATCTCTCACATCCTGTCCATCATGTTTGGGCCCTGGGTCCGAGTTCCCACATTCCTGCTTCTAGCCTCTGAGGAGAGAGATCTGGACACACCAGTGGGAACTCCTTACACCCATATAAGTCAGATAAAGAGGAGCTCAGGGGAGGCCCGTATCCCAGGCCTAGCGGGAAATCCTTCTTTCCATCTCATGCCTGGCACACGCAAGGACATTCGTGCCCCAGGTGACTAAGACCCCAGCTCTCAGGGTCCCTGCCTTTGACCAGGGCTGCCAGCCTCATCTCCAGCCTCAGGCAGTGGCATTGGTGGGCAGCTTAGAAATACAGGACGACCCTTCGGCAGCTGTGGGCTGGGCAGCTGCGAATGGGGCTGGAGACGGGGCTGGGACCAGGCTTAGAGAAGCCCACAGCGGGACTGAATCACTGGGGAGCTGAGCCTGTTTCTCGGGAGGTGGTGCAGTGTCTCAGCGGTGCACGGTGGTACACGGTACCTCCCTGCGCTGGAGGTAGCAGGTGCCCGATGACGATCTGGATTTATGGAGGGTTCCAGGTGGGCAGAGCACCACCACCACAGGCAGTCACTGACCCTGGCTGCGGCCCATGTGAAAAATGTGGCTGAGCTCAGGTGCCACCCAAACTCTTGGCCTCAGGGACCCAGGGGCTGGGGTAGGTAGAACCAGGGGAAGGAGCCTGGAGAGGGTGGGGCAGGAGTAGAGAGGATTTGGAAGCTGATAGTTTGGCTCAGGTGGGAAGGGGCTGGAGACTAGGAGCCATGCCAGTATCCCTGAAGCCAGCTCTGTGTTCATGGGCCCCTGGTTAATTGGGTGGGGTGGGGGTGGAAAGCACGTTTCCTTCCTCTGAGACATCACAGAAGTTCTAGAAAACACTTCAGGTACATATACCCCAGCACGCACATTCTAGGGAGATCCGACACCTAGAAGTGAGAGGCTCACGTGAAGGACTTCCCTGTTCCCAGCATTTGTGACAATGCCTCCACCCCCGCGCCCCACTCCCTGCAAGGCCAGCTCCGTCTGAGACCCAGGGTCTGACCCTGCTCACCTCCTCACCCTCATCTCCCTCCCCTCCCCTCCTGTCCACCTTGCTCCAGCCACACTCATCTAGACTTTGTTCCAGAAGTGTGCCAGGTTCGTTCCTATCTCAAGTGCTTTGCTCTTTCTCCTGCTTGGATTGCCTCTGCCTCGGAGTTTTGCATGACCATCTCCTCATTGTTGCAGGCTTAACTTAAAGGTCATCTCCTCAGAGACGCCCTCCCTGACCACTCTCCTACCTGCAGGGACAAGGACAGGGGCAGAGGAGCCCCCCCTCCAGCCCCAACCCCAACTCTGGTGCTAGTACATGGGGGACACAGGCACCAGCTGGTCACTCTTTCCCTACTACACATGCCACTTGTGCTGCATACACACAGCACTCAGTCCCCCCACAAAGCACATTCAGAAAATATGTGGCACAGGCACACGCACTGCACGCAACATAGGGCACACGTGCTCTGTACTCACAGTACGCAAAACCTGCACCCCAGCTTCCCACACACAACCCACATGCATCTGTATTATGTAGTTCCAACATCGTGTGTGCACATGGCAGGAACATACCAGACCACACACACGACACACACTGGCTCTCCCCGACAGGTACACGTGTGCGCATGTGCACGCACACTGCCCCCTCTTCGCTCGGCAGCTGCCCACCCTCCCTCCGGCACATGAGGAGGAAAGGAGTGGCGACCGGTGGGGGTGCCCCCCACCACCTGGCACTGTGCTGCGGATTATTAGTTCCTGGTAATTTAGTGCCCTTGTACAGAGTCGATTTGTGCCTTTCATTCCTAATTGATCTAGTGGCTGTTTAAATGGCAGCAGGCATCTGTTGAGAGTAGGAAGGTTCATCAGGCGCAATAATTCATAACACCGTCTGGAATTTGCCTTTCATGTCCCTCAGCTAAACCACAGCAGGCTCTGCTTAAATTACAGCCACCAAGGCTTCCTTTGGTATTCCACTCAGGGCCAGGAGAATCTTGCATTAAACTGGGATCAGGTTAGATTAGACTATAATATGCTGCGGTATTAGTGGCTGCAAATGAAGACTTACGCTGGAGTTTAACCCCTTCACCTGGTTTCTCTTTGTCTTCAGCCAGATGGCTAAGTGAATCCAGTGTTTTCCCTACCAGCTTCCTGGTGGTACTGGATGGACCGTCTAGAGATTTGGGACTGCAGATGGGCCACCCTCGGCGCTGACCCTTTTTTCCCTAGCAGACTGTAACCCAGCCTGCAGCCTTGAGGGTCCCCTGCCTTTGCATTAGCTCCCGAAACAAGGGTTGGGGAGAGTTTCCAGAGGCAGGCTCTACAAGCCAAGCAGCTCAGGCAAAGTAGAGATCTATCTCCCCTCTCCCCCACTGCCCCTGAGCCTGAGTAGAAAGACCAGCAGGCATGGATGGGTTTGAGTGTGGATGGGGCTAAGCGCCTCTGTATTTTGGCCTGGAATAATTAGGATCCCAGAACAGATCAGGCCTGCAGGCTGCCCCCTGCACCATCAAACACTGTGTAGGCCGGGTGTCCGGTTCTCCTCTTGGCGCGTTTAATCCCAGCAGGCTGCAGGGGGAAAGCACAGTCTGTTTGCCTGTTCAGGCCTCACTGTGTTTTCCAATATGGTAGCCACAAGCTACATGCGTCTATTTAAATTAAAATGAATTAAAATTAAGTAAAATTTAAAATCCAGTGTCCTAGACATACAGTCATATTTTAAACATCCATTGGCCTCAACTAGCTGGTGGCTACCATGTTGGACAGCAGGCAGAGACCATGTCCATCATTGCAGAAGTGTTAGTGGACCATGCTGGCCAGAACATCCCTCTGCAGAGGCCTGGGGGGTCAGGTACATCCTTCCTGCTTCCTGCCGTCCCAGCATGCAGCTGCGCTGTGGGGACCACCAGGGGAGGAGTTGGGGCTCCAGTGTCAACAACTCATGCAAATGCAGGCACACTTGCTGGGTGTTAAAAACACAGCAATGTGCCTGCACTGCAGAGAAATGAGTGAGATGCACTTACACATGTGCACAGGCACACATATTAATGGGATCCATATATCTTTGCTGGACTCCAAGCAGACCATGATGAGTGATGTGGGCTTGCCTCCTGCCCTTATGTAGCTCACATTCTAGTGAGGAAGGCAGGTGGCAAAGCAAAGAGCTGAGGGAGCCATCTGCACAGCGCGGGGGAGGAGCAGTCTAGGGAGGTTCCCAGAGTGGGTGACGTCTCAGAGCTGGCGAGGGAAGCCCTTCCATTTACATCACACACCCCAGAACCACACCATGCACCACCCACACTCGCTCACATGCTCTCCACCCCCTGAGTCATTGCCATTCACTGAATAGCAAGTGCTCACCATGAGCGTGCAGGACGAGGCCTGAGGATACAATGACCCTTCAGCCAGGGCAGTCCTGGAGGAAAACAGGAAATAAATAAGTATGCAAATCATCATTTCATTACAGACCTGCTGAGTGTGCAGTGCTGGACAAGTACAGGGAGGTGGTTTCATGCTCTGGGGCATCCAACCTGAACTGAGTAGGCTCCCAGGTGCAGGACAGGCAGAGACACCTGTCCAGCAGGTGTGGACCAGAATTCAGGCTCACACACATGCCCTGAATACGCTCACCGACACGCAGGTGCCACCCTTAGCTGGCTCCAGGCAGCCAGGAATGGGTTTGTGTTTAACCACCAATGTTCACATCCAGGACTTGTCTGGACACTTCCCACATTTTCTTCCTGGGTTGACCTTGAACCAGAAATCGACCTTGAACCAGAAATAGATACCTGCTTCTTCAAAGGGTTATACCCATCACTCTTATTAAATGTCCACACAGTTTATTGTACCAAAGAGAAAACTTAGGCCTCTGTGGGGAGGAAGGCAGGCCCTCTGAGGCCCCAGGCATGGGAGACAGGATCTTCCCCACCAGTACATGAAATACTGCCATCTAGGCTGACTGTGGAGACTGGGGACATTCTCAAGGAGGGGGACCTTGGGAGAAGAAACGATGGGAGTGTGGGAAAGGGACCCTGGTGGCTTCTGAGCCCAGGCGGCAGCCAGAGTCTGTGTGCGCATGTGTGAGCTCCTGCTATCCCCCACAGGCACCCTCTTTTCCCGCTTCTGACGCTGCTGTTTGAGAAATGTGAACAGGCCACCCAGGGCTCCGAGTGCATCACGTCCGCCAGCTTCGACGTGGACATCGAGAACTTCGTCCACCAGCAGGAGCAGGAGCACAAACCCTTCTTCAGCGACGACCCGGAACTGGACAATCTGGTAAAGACCCTCCAGCCCCACCCTGGCTAGGGTCCCCTCCAAATGCCGTAGAGAGGATCCTTTTATTCATTCATTCAACAAAAAAGTGCTGTGTGCCCGCCATGGGAGAGGCACTCGATGCACCCCTAGCAGCTGAGAACCATCTCTAAGTCCCTCAAACCAAGAGCTGCAGGACAGGCGCTGCTACCGGAGCTCTCCTCTTCTCTGGTCTCTGTCTGCGGCAGCACCCGCCTCCCCTGCCCAGCCTCCTGCAGTGCAGACAGGAGGAAAGGAGGGTCGCCACACACTACATGTCTGGGGTAGTGGTTCCGAGGGCTGGAGTCCCGGTGTGTTAGGAAATCTGTCGGGCTGCCCAGAGAGGAGCCAATGGCTGGGCACTACTGTGCAGAGGATGAGGTGGCGGGTATAGTCAAGCGCAGCAGTAGCTAGAAAGACCTGGAGACACAGTCATGTTGCAGAAGAGGCCAAGGGATGATCCTGCCCATTTAGGGGACAGAGAAGATCAGGCTCCTGAAACTAGTTCCTCATCCAGATCATCACTACAGCTTTTTGTTATTTTTATTGTTTTTATTCTTTACCTGGGATATGTCCATTGATTTTAGAGAGCGAGGGGTAGAGAGAGAAATGTTGGTGCGAGAGAGCGACATTGATCAATTTTTTCTTGTGGATGCTCCAGCTGCGGATGAAACCCACAACCTAGGTACGTGCTGCGGCTGGGGATCAAACCTGCAATCTTTTGGTGCACACGATGATGCTCCAATGAGCAGAGCCACCCGGCCAGAGCCCCTGCAGCTTTTTTTAGAAAATATATATTCTTAGGCCTAACCACCAGGAAATTGTGAATCTGAACATTTGGTGAGTCTACAACCATCTGTTTTCTGGGCAGTTGCAGTCATCAAGGTTTGCTAGTCACCAGATTAGATGGCATCTGAAATTCCCAGGTAGGCCCAGGAATTCTGCCGAGAGAGAGAAACAGAGAGGGTGCTCTGTTCATTCACTGTGAAAAACCGTCTTCCTGGAATTATTAGCCACAATTCTTGATTTTTCTGTGGGTGGATTACCCAGATGACGCATGGCGAATTTGGAAACCCTGCAAAACTCCCTTCCGCAAATTGATTGGTCCCAGTGCTGACCTCTCGCATGCAGAGGTCAGCTGGTACCTGCTCCCAGAAGGGAGACAGAAAAGCAGGTGTGGCTCCAAATAGGAAGAAGGAAACATGCACGTCCACACACGGGCACTGGTGGTGCACTGCAGAGCAGATTTCGGTTATTTGGGTATTAGTACGTGTTGCAGGGATCCACCCACCGCTTTCCCCAAGGGTTGAATGTGATGTCTATGAAGTCCAGAGAGCTACCAGGAGAGCCCGCCCTGGCCTGGACATGTGGGCAGCGAAAGGATGGGGCAGCGTTCAGAGAGGGAGCAGGCCTGGGCCGGAGGATAGCCCCTGCCACCCTCAGGAGCACCGGTGCCCTCCCTGCCTCCCTCTGCCCGGGCCGGAGAGAGCAGCCACACTCCCCAGAAACCCAGACCCTGTCTCTCAGGCTCCCAGAGAGCCCTCCCCATGGGGGTCCCCAGCTGGTCAGACAGTAGTGCGGGCTGGTCTGGCCCTGCCTCGCTGGTCCACTGATAAGAATCCCAGCCCAGCAGCTGTGAAACTGGCCTTCAGAACCTATGCCCACAGCAGTCATGGAGTCAGGGGTGAGGCAGCCATCTCTGTGGGAGCTGGCATGGACGGGGTCTGGGTGAGGCGGTCAGAGCTCTGTTCCCTCACTTGTTACGAAATTGAGGCCTGTGCTGGTAGGAAACACCTAAAATGAGACTGAGTGGTGTGGAAAAGTGGAAACCCTCCTTAGAGGTAGGAGTCTGGGGAACGTAAGCCTCACACACCTGGCCCAGTGCCACCTGCCAGGTGAGCTCTGGAAGGCCCACCAAGGACAGCCTCCTGTTCTCATACAACCTGGAAAATGCCAAAAAGTGCCCCGCTCTGTGCGCCCCCCTTGCCAGCACTGCCTGGGTCTCTCTGGGTCTGTTCACTGAAATAATTAGATTTCTTGATTCAATCCAACAGACCTCCGTTAAGCGCCTGCTCTGCGCCAAGGCTGACCGAGGGAAGGGGATATTGTAGACGCTGCCACAGAAGCCCTCACCCTGCAGAGCTCCCAGTCTCAGGTCCCTGGCTGGGGGCGGGCCAGTGGGCAGAGCCATCCTTGGACTTCCCATCCGCTCACTGGACCTGATCTACCTAGAGGAGTTAGCCTTAGTCATGACTGGTTGATTGGTCAACTATTTCATTTTTTTTATGATTTAAAATTTTTTTCAGTTCCAGTTTACAGTCAATATTGTATTAGTTTCAAGGGTACGGCGTAGTGATTAGGCGATCATGTCCTTTACAAAGTGGCCCCCCCCATGGTGGGTCAGTTATGTGAATGGGGGCAGTAGAAGGAGCATCCAGTAGAGATGAAAGCCCCAGGGCCAGGCTCCCTGCTGACCACGTTGAGACTCTGATGACTTCACTCCTCGGAGCCAGGGCTTCCTCCCCTGTGGGCCTCGCACCCCCTCCCCAGGGACTACACGTTCATGAGGTGGCTCATGGGACTAAGTGGCCCCTAGGAACGCGTGTCATCCCCAGTTCGCTCTCAAATGCGGCATCTTGAAGGTAAGGCATTCTAGCTTCCCAGCCTTGCCTCCCAGACCCCGAAACTTCACTTGGGGAGCCAAGAGTGCCCTTCACTGCCCCTCTTGTAGTCCCCTGTGGGGAGCGGGGGTGGGGAGGCCAACCACAGGGGCCGTCATTAGAACAAGAATCATGTAGCCAGCACAGCCGAAATGCACATAATTAGAAATTAGAAAAAGGTCAGATCGCGTCATTATCAGCTCAATCAGCTGCCGAGCGCCTCAGCCAGTTAATCTGGCATCTGTATTTTTTACAACCCTGCACACGTAGCCCAACGGACTGTAACTCTCTATCCGGACAGATATACTGCGCAGTGGAGCAGGGACATAAAATGAGAGACCCCAAGCAAATGAGCTGAGATAATTGGGAGATTTATTTTATATATGTGTGTGTGTCAGGGCGGCTTTCTTCTGCCCTTGAATATTGACTTTCACCGATGGAGTCGTCAGGAGGACACTGGGGTCCCCCAAACTTTGTCCCACCCTGGGACTTCCAGCTCTGAACCCACCCTCCCCCCAGCCCCACCAAGCCCTCCTGGGTCCTGAGTCCTCCCCCCTCCAGCTGCCCCCTCCTCCTCCAAGCGATTTGCATGTTGTGCCAAGCCCTGCTCCCAGGCGGGTCTCCCAGACAAGCTCCCGCGGGAAGGGCTGGCTGAGCTCTCCCAGAGCTGCCCAGGGATCAGAGGCGCCCAGGCTGCAGCTCCCGAGGGATCTCCCCTTCCCGGTTGGCCCGCTGCTCCTGCACACGTTAGAGGAAACACGGCTCCACAGAGGAGCAAGTCTGTTTAATGGATGCAGACAGCACAGCCCAGAGAAGGGAAGTGACTTGGGGCCAGAACCAGGCGTGCTGACTCCTAATGCGGTGCTCCTCCCACTATGTCACCCACCTCTCTTCCCCCTGAGGGCAATAAAGTCCTCCTTTATCTAAGTACCCCCGCTCCCTCTCCCCTCAGCCCCACACTCTGACCCTGTCTAATTCCCATTTCCAGCTGGTGGTGGTGGGGCTGCAATGCCCCCTAGCTAGCTGCACCGAGGTGCTCCCCACCCCAGTTCTTATGCCCACCCCGTGCTCACCAGGCCCCTTTCTTACCTGGTCTGCTGATCTCCTGCTTCGGTCCAACAGCCTCTGACTGGCAGTTGGTAAAGTTTGTAAAATTTGCAAGTTCCTCAAACCCCTTTGAAAGGTAAATGCTTTTTGTTTTATAAAATCTGATTTACGGGCCCCCAGTGGAGGGCCACGGTTTTATATATTATGCAAGATTTCAAACCGAGACTGTAAAACCTACGGTTTCAGTTACATGCATGGAATTTTTTTATGTGTAAATTTTTTAACATTTATGGGGCACGTTTTAATGAGACCCTGGTGTGGCTCAAGGGAGAGATTATGGCTGCCTGACCACGAAGCCAGCTCCAAAATGGGGGCCTGCAAGCCCTGGGGCCCACGTTGCAGAGACAGGGCCAGAGGCCCGAGGCTGGGAAAGGGAGCCAGGCCAGAGGTCTGGGCCCAGAGAGCCCCACCAGCCCCACTCAGGGTCACTCCAGCCCCCCAGGCCTAATCCCAGAGAGGAGCGGGAAATCCTGCAGACACCTAGAAAGGGAGAGGAAGGAAGAATAACCCAAGCTAGCGACGGCTAACATTTACAGAGCACTTATCAGACGGCAGGTGCTCTTCTAAACACTTGTCATGGAATTTCTTACTAAGGTCTATTTTTAAACCCACAGGCACATAGTATTATGATTCCTATTCCCACCTTAAGGAGACTAAAGGTGACGTCTGTCCCTGGCCAAGGCACACAGCTGGCACGAGGCAGGGGAGTCACCAGCGTGCCCTCCTCACAGCCACGCTGCCCTCTCACTGGTCTTTTCTCAGTTCTTCCCTAGCCCCCTCTCAGCCCCTCCTCAGTGTGACTCCGAGGGAGCCACTGTTATTATCCCATTTTACAGAGGAGGAAAGTAAAGTGCAGAGATCACATGTATTGTCCTGGGCCTTTGAGCAGGTGGAAGACCCTGGCCTCAGCCTCCCAAACCCATTGTTCTCTAGCCTCTGCTCTGCCCTTCAGTTTTCACCATGGCCCTGCGCACAACTCACAGAGGAGGGGCTCAAGGCCCAAGAACCCAAAGCCAGCCAGTTACAGACCCATGGGTGTTTGCACCAGGCGGGTCTCCTTCCCAAAGCCCACCTCCCTTCTCCACACCACACTACTCTCCATTGGAGGATGTCCAAGGAGAAGTGCCAAGTCATTCACTCAAAAGCATTTAAATTGTCATATGTAATGTCTTCCATAAAACGTCCATTCTATCGCCCGGTAATGGGCAGTTCCCAGCCCCTAGTCCCCATTCTTCTTCCAAGTCCCCTTTCTTGTTCCTGGGACTTTGCCCTTAGAACTGGCTGGGCAGGGCTTGCCTGGCCTGGAAAAATTTCCAATTCGATTTTAGCCTTGGCTGCCCTAATGACCACCAGGAAATATCAGAGCGTGTGTTTATAAATTCCTTCCTCGGTAAGTGAGGGAGAGCAGTTCCAGCTCCCCGGCCCCGAGATGAAAGAGGGCCAGCGCCTCCCCAGCAGCATACACACACCGTTTTGCAGGTACCTAGTCTCCAAGCCTCAGTCCCCTTGTCTCCAGGAGAGATGCGTCTCGTGCTTATGAGACTCAAATGAGCTAATGGAGTGAAAAGCATTTTGCAACTGGCAAAGTGCTCCGCATGTAATTTTTTTTGAAAGGCGAGATTTATTACCATCCAGTGAAGAGGCCATGACCCCACAAGAGAGGCCCCTTTTTAGAAGGGACTTGGCTGTGGAGGGCCCACGTTGGCATAAAGAATTGATGTTTATCACAGAGCTACTCTGTGCCCAGAACATTTACATACATTATCTTATTCCATTATCACAATAACCCTACCGTGCAGACATTATTATCATCCTAAATTTGACAGAAAGGTAAAACACGTGGCCGGAACGCCCAAGCAGGAAGCACTAAGTGCAGAACGTCTCGCCACGTGGCTTCAGAGAGAAGGAGGCGCCCCACCCTCGTTCCTCCCCGGGACCAGCAGGGCTGCTGCGCTGTGGTCCGAGGTGGAAGTGTAAGGCTGCAGCTCGTTCTGCTCCTTTGAGGGGCACTTCATAGAAAACTAGGACTGTTTCCTTATTTTGGAAAAGCGGGGAGGGAGAAAAGCTGAAAGATGAAGCAAAACTTGGGGAGAGGAATTAAGGATGCATTTGTCACAGTTGAGGATGATATTAAATTACGTGAAATTGTTATTGCTGTAGAAAATTTGGAATAACTTTTTATATGACATTGATTATTTAGAAAAGTAGTTTAATACATCAGGGTTCTATTCTGATCTATAGGCAAAACCCCAAAACTATAAACACAATGGACAAAGAATGATTTATAAAACATAAATATAGAAGAAAAACCAGGAATGATTATTTTTTTCCCATTAGCTGAAGATGGAATAGTACTACAAAGCCAACAAGATACTAGAAGTTATTAAAAGAAGTTTAAAAATGTACATGCTTTTGGTTTCCTGTGGTTTCTAAAGCAGTTTCATATTCTTATCCCTCTTAGCTCTTAGCAAATCTTGTGAGTTAGGGATGATCATATTTCCGTTTGACAAATGAGGAAACTGAGGCTCAGAAAAGTCACGTGCCTGGCCCGATATCACCCACTTTCTCAACTGCAGGCCCGGACTCAGATTCCGGCTGCTTGACAAGCCGCCACCCCTCGGTGATGGCTTTGCTGGGCTTTTCTTCTGACACTGAATAGGTCCTGCATATTCATTGCCTCGGATACCATTATGATTTATTCTGCCTTCTTAAATCTTTAAACCAAGTCTACTACTCCATGAAAAAGTAATCCTTTGGCTGCGCTTTATCAGGCTGAAAGGCGGGGCCCCGCTGAGCACCAAGCCCCAGGTCCGGCTCAGGCGCCCTGTGTGCGTTTCATTTCAGCAGAGCCGGTCGGGTGCGTCCTAGTTTTATTTTGTTTCACTTATTTGCATTTTCTGATTCTTTTTAATAATAATAAGTACTTATGGGCTATGTTTTTAAACAAATGATTAAATATGAGTACTTTTCTGTATGTGAAAGTGTGTGTTACTTCATGAAAAGGATCAAAAATAAATAAGCAAATAAAATGGTGATTAAAAATGAAAACTAGGCCAGTGAGGGGAAAGCTCAGAAAGAGAAGGAAAGCAGAGAGGGAGAAGTGAGCTAGAAAGTGAGAGAGAAAAAAAGAGAAGAAAAGTTTAAGGAATTAGGACTCTCTTGCCTGGAGGAGACAAAGTAATAGGACGATTTATTCCAGTTAGAGGCCTTGCCCAGCGTACGGCGCGTAGTCAGATGATGTTTATGGTGAGTGGGGAACCTTAAATTCAGGGGCGCTGTGCTGAGAAAGACACTGGGTGTTCTCGGTGCCCACGGAAGGCTGGATAAGCACTTTCTGTTGAGGCAGGAGACAAGCCGGCAAATTCACAGAAGAATCCGATAAGCAGACTGAGAGAACGGAGAGGCAGTCTGGCATGACGAGGTTCTCACTGGGAGAGCCTTGAGGAGTGGCTGCTGCCACCTGTCCTGAGGAGTCCAGGCCTTCTGCTCACCTAGAAGGCGGCCCTCCCAGCACCGTCAGTGAGCTGAGGGCAGGCACCCCGGTGACGTTCAGAGAATCGGACACCGAAGGCACCTGCCAGTCCAACCCCCACATTCCCCACCTTCAGGAAGCAGCCCCTCCTGTAGGTGAGGTATTCAGACCCCTGGGGGCCAGGCCAGGAGGAGACAACTGAGTGGCTGAGGGAGGGAGGGTTCTGGAAATAACGATAATGTTCCCCCAACTACTTTGTTTTCTGGGAATCCCATAATTCCTGCCACGGGGCCACTTCCTCCCTAAACCCTGTACCATTTACACTGCCATTTTCTCTTTCTACATAAATTCTGAGAGTCGCCATTGAGTGCAAAGCAACATAAGTAACCTGGCTTCATGTCCTGGTTCCGCCACTCACCAGCTGTGTGACTTTAAGCATGTCACACACTGTCTCTGGGCTCCATTTCCTCCCACCGTAAAATGTGGGCAATAATGCGCCCACTTGTGGGGGTGGCCGTGGAGTGGGTAGGAGGCACGCCATAGGTCTAACTCAGGAAATGAGCCATAGTAAGAGTAAGAAATGTTCGGTATTGTTATCAATCAATCAATCAATGACTATTTATTAAACACCTTATACTGTACTAATTACTCTGAGAGACATAAGACAAGATCTTCATAGCCAAAGCAAGTAGATAATTCAGGCCAGAGCAAATATTTATGCAGTACCTAACTCCAGTTTTTCAGTTCAGATCATCAATACCAAGGTCACCGTTCTCCTCTGTGCCTAGGACAGCACCGTCTCCACCAGTCACAGCCCCGTGAAGGGAGCACTTTCTTAGGACCAGACCTGTGACAGAGCGCTGTGCAGAGACACACAGTTCTTGGTTTCTGTCTTGGAATGATGCTTCTAATTCAGGACTCCAGGAGCCCTTAATTAGCTGAGTACAGCGCCTGCCCATCAGACAATTCTGATGGCCAACCCGGGGACTCTCCTTAGTCACCTCCTGCTTGAAGTGGCAACAGAGCTCAGAGGGAGGGGGCTGGCAGCTGTCCCCCCAGCAGAAGTCAGATGCTATGGGACAGATTCCCTTCCTTGTTTCCCTGGGTGTCAAAATACCAGCCCGAAGTGGGAGGGTGAGGTGAGACAGGGCCTTTTGCTATTACTTGTGGCAACATAGACGGCTCTCGAAAGACAGCAAGCCCTACCTTTTCTTTGCTTTTTATTTTGATGTCATTATAGATTCACAAGCAGTCATGAGAACTAATACAGAGAAGTCCTGACTCCCTTCTCATGACTGTAGAACAACTTCGCAAACAGGAAGTAGACAAGATGCAATCCACCACACTTACTCAGATTCATCATTTTTATGAGCACATGTGTGTATATGTGTGTAGTTCTGTGCAATTTTATCACATGCACAGAGGCACATACAGACTCTGGTAGTCAACACACAGAACACTGCCTCCCTCCCCAACCCCACCGCCTGCGACCACCACTCTGTCTTTATAATTTCATCATGGCAGGGGTGTTACGTAAATGGCCTCCTACAGCACACCAGAGGTGTGATCTCTGGAGACTAGCTTTCCCTTCTCAGCATTAATGTCCTGGGAATTCACACAACTCATTGAGTGTATCCATAGTTTGTTCCTTTTTGTTACCAAGTAATAGTCCAGGATCAGGCTGTACCTTAATTGCTGTATTCACTCACCTGCTGAAATGTGTTTTGTTTTTTTCCAGTTTTTGGCTGTTAGAAATAAGGCTGCCGTGAACTTTGCATACAGTTTTTTTGTGTGCAACTATACATTTTTCTTTCCCTGCATTACGTGCCCAAGAGTACAATTTCTGGGTTGCACAGTAAACACCCGTTTAGTTTTGTCAGACACTGTGAGTCTGTTTTCCAGAAGGGCGGCACCACCTTACGTACCCCCCAACAACGTATGAGGGATCCTGTGCCCAGACCCTTGCCAGCATTTGGTGTTACCGCCACTTTTTGTTTAACCATTCTTGTAAGTGCGTAGTGATATCTCACTGTGGTTTTCATGTGCATATCCCTGGTGGTTAATGACATTGAACATCTTTCCACAGGCTTATTTGCCATCTGTATAGCTTCTCCAGCAAAAAGTCTGATGTTGTCTTTTGCCCATGTTCTAATTGGACGGCTTGTTATTTTACTGTTTAGTGTTAGAAGCTTTTTATACATTCTAGGTGTGTCATTTCTCAGCTACGAGGTTTGCAAACATTTCCTCCTGGTCTGTTTGTCCTTTCATCTGCTTCATAGGGCCTTCTGAAGATCAAACACTTTTAATTTTGATGAGGTCCAATTTATCCAGTTTTCCTTTTCTGGGTTGTCCTTTTGGAGTCAAGTTTAATCCTCTTTGCTTAGTCCTTGGTCTTGATAATTTTCTCTGATTCTTTTTTCTAAAAGTTTTATAGTTTAATGTCTGACATTTAGGTCTTTAATCCACTTGAATTTACTTTTACAAAAGATGTGAGATGTAGATCAAGATTCACCATTTTGCTCGTGGATGTCCAACTGCACCAGCACCATTTAAACAATATTTCCTGCAAAGCAACTTGGCGATATTTATCACGAGTGTAAAGAATGCCCATAGCTTTTTTCCTGTCACTTCTGGGAGTCCACCCAAGGGAAATAATGCAGAACCACGAGGAAAAGCTGTAAGTTTAGAAAATAGCCACTGTACCATTTTCTTTATAAAACTGAAAAAGTTGGAAGTAATCTAAATGCCCAATAACACGGAATTGGTTAAATATGGCACACACATAGAATAATTTGCAATAATTAAAAATATGTTTGCTCAAAAACTTTCACCCATTTGATAAATACTTTTTTGGTATCCATTTGTGCTGGTGCATGGTGAGCAAATTAGATGCCGTTGCTGCCCCTGGAAGCTCACAGTCTGGGTGGGAGAATAGACAGGACAGTCTTGCCACTTACAAAACTACATTGGGTAAACCAGGGGCAAAAACAGGACACAAACTCACATGCACAGAAACTGTGTTAAAATATATGCATATGGAAAATAAAAAAAGAGATCATTCTTGTAGAATGGTTGGACCAAGAGCAGTTTACTTCTATCCTCTGTTCTCCATACTTCCCTTAGCACCTCCCCTTTATACTGATAACAATGATAGAGAGAAACACTTCAATGAAGAACTACCTTCTTGACAAGAGAGGGTTGGGAATGTCCACTGGGAGGGGAGACAGGCACACGTACAACCCAAGTCATGGGAAAGGCTGCCACAGTCGGGTCTTCCAATGCCTGGCTAAGTCATGCTGGATGGTTCAGTCAGTCAGCGAGGACCACTGCGGCATCTGCCAGGTGACCTGGGTCCCATGACGTGCTCAGCACATATGGTTAAGAAGTAGAGGTAGATCAAGATTCACCATTTTGCTTGTGGATGTCCAACTGCACCAGCACCATTTAAACAATATTTCTTGAAAAGCAACTTGGTGATATTTATCATGAGCGTAAAGAATGCTCATAGCTTTTTTGGCAGATGGAACCCTGCCTCTGCCAAAGTCCCTGGCTCTAGAGGTACCCGCAAGAGTCTCTAATCTCAGTCTTCCTCATGCTTCCTCAGTGCTTTGCAGCTGGAGCAGCCCCTCGCATGATCTCCCCAGCAAACCTGCACAGTGTTAGAGAGGACATCATGTCCCCCTTGTCACACAGTAAGGTGCAGAGATTGTGCTTAAGCAATTGCCCAAGGCCACACAGACTATAAATGACAGGCCTGGGCTCAGGACCTGGTCTCCTACCTCTAAGGCCAATACTGTCCTCAGAGCAAAGACCACAACCACCTCCAGAACAGCGGTGATAACAGTGGGTCCAAGGCAGGCAGGCATCGGCAGTGGATGACGAGAATTTGGATCACGTGGGTGAGGAAGCACAGACCCAGGCCAGGGCACAGGCTCCTCCCTGCTGGTGTGCGTGGGAGTCCAGACAGCGAGGGGAATGTGATGGACACCCGGGCTCACCTGTCCTCCCTCTCTGCAGATGGTGAAGGCAATCCAGGTCCTGAGAATCCACCTGCTGGAGCTGGAGAAAGTCAACGAACTCTGCAAGGACTTTTGTAACCGTTACATCACCTGCCTCAAAACCAAGATGCATAGTGATAACCTGCTCAGGAATGATCTCGGGGGGCCCTACTCCCCCAACCAGCCCTCCATAAATCTTCACTCACAGGTAACACACAGGGCTGGGTCCTGGCGCCTAAGCCAGATGCAGGGATGTCTGGAGGTCACCTCTGCTGAGGTGACCCTTTCACCAGGAGGGCCTCCTCTGACCAACTCCTTATTCTACCCATCAGGCACCCCAGTCCCTTTTGGACAGTGCTTACCATGACAGGGCATTCCCTAGAGTCATGTCTTCCCTAGAGATGACCAGACCTGAAAGGGACAATGTCCAACGTGACTCCTGGCTTCCTGGCCCAAGATACCCCAAGAAATGGACACACAAGTTAAGTGGATGGGAAGCCTTGCTGGAGGCTGAGGCAGGGACAGACCTGGGAGAGGACCCAGATGTCCCCACCCCACAAAAAGCCTTGCTGAGCTCCCCAGTTTCCTGAGAAGGAGGGTTTGGGGAAGGGGCCCTGCTCCAAATCCCACGCACCTGAAAGATGAAGAGAGCTTCCCCTGGGGCTGCTTCTCCCTGGGTGTCATCTAGTTGCTTGCCCTGGCCAGGCACGTCTGTCTCCCTAAGGCTCAGGGTCACTGCAAATGTCACCTTAAGTCACCGTTTCTCAAGAGTCACCTGTTACCTTCATCCTGGAAACTGGGAGTCGTGGAAAACCATGGCTGTGTGTTCTGGGTGAGGGCGGGCTCTTCTCTCCAGGGCAGAATTGTGGTGGACTCACGCCAGCAAAGTCTGCCTGTTGTGGCTGATGACAAGAATAAATGCACAAGTGACAACAACCCTGTGGAGAAGAAGGGAACGGCATGGCCACTCTCTCAAGGGGAGATTGTCTATGGGTGCCTCGGCCACTCTCTCAAGGGGAGAGAGCCTCAACCCTTGCCTAGACAGGCTTTTATTGTTTTCCTCAGGTCTTACATCAGAGAAAGATTATTATCTATTATTGTCTACATTTTAGGTACAATCAAGGAAATGAAAATTACATGCAGAGGGGAATGGCGATGAGCTGATTAGCTCTGTCCTTGGGAAAATTCACACAGGTTTTGGAAATTACCTTGAAGAGAGACAATACATTGTTGTTTTAGATCAGGGTGATGGAGTTTTAGCAAGAGCAAGCCCTAACAGTCTGTTTTTCTAGGCCCAATTCCCACGGGAAAACTCAGTTTGAAGGTCTGGCTCCTGCCACCACTTCGCTTCTGTAGGTTTTCCATACAGAACTGAGTCACATTTGCCAGGCCAAGACAAACTGGTCCCCTGCAATTCCTCCCCACTTTTTTTTCTTTTTGTTAAGGCTGTTGTGGTGACACTCCCACAAGACTTGCTACTTTCTGGTCTCTTTTGCGACCCTGGGCAAATAATTTGTAAATGCATCATAATATACAAAGCATTATTAAAATCAGTAAACAACCAGTGGCTCCAATGAACCACAATCTTAGATTGAGTCCATCAAAACAGTGCTTTGGATTTAATGAGCTGAGATTATCATTAAGGGTTTGAAGAATCTCCTGCTTAGTTAAGCATTGAATGTCCTGCAACTGTTGGTGTAACTCCAGTTGCAATTTATTGATTTGTCCCTTTAAATTAGTCTTAGATGATGCTGAATATCACTCCAGGAGTATTGGCTGGAGTTCCATCATAGTGGGGTGACACACAGTTCGGAGAAACCAGGATCACAGGTCAGCTGCTGATGGGTCACTAGTGTGTCCGTCCTGACGTTCACCGATCCAGTTGAGGACTGATTCGACTGTGGAAAGCCGAGTCAGGATTTCTTGATCAATCTGGGCCTGTTGAAGCATTTCTAAAGTGGAATTGGTTAAGAGAACATCAACAGTATGAGCAGTTTGAACTGACCCAATGAGGGCAGTGGTTGCCGGGCCGCAGTAGCTATGACAACTATAGCAGATACAATTAAAGTGCCAGCAAATCATCAGACTCTTAAAGAGGCCAGCGCATTGTTAAGCACGATTATGCCATGGGGATCTTCCCATCCTCTGGTTACATTAACTGGCACCATATTTGAGTTTGTCTTCTAACTATATAAACTGTAGTGAGGCTTAACTGAGTAATATTCAGATGAGTAAGACAGCTGGCATATATAGAGCCTGCAGGGACAGGCAAAGAATTAATTTTTGTTGATTTATTATAAAAGACTTGAGCTGTCCCTGGAGTCGCCAAAAACAAGTAAGGGTGAGAGGTACAAACTGTGACCCAATCTTGTTTTAGAGGGCCATTCTGATAGAAGCTTTAAAAAATTTTTATACAGGTGTTTTCTAGCAATCAAAGGCAAGCCCATTTTCCATGAGTTGTAATGCCAAGGGCTAGTGTGGTTGGGAGAAAGAATTCTGATTACAGGTGCCCCAGTACCGGGCTCCTCCCACCACATATTAGTATATGGGATTTCAGGCAGAGCCAAAACTATTGTTGTGCCAGACTTAGCCAGTACTTTCCAATTAGCTCCTCAGTTCTCCACTACAAAAGGACTTTTGGGGAGAAAAGCAATAGTAGCATTCAGTCCTCTGCACAAAGACCAAGAGACTGAGTCTTTATGGCTCTTGTCTAAAGTACAAGGAGGAACCAGAGGGGGATTGAGAATTTGATAAATCCTCTCCTAGGTATGCAGGCCAATTGTAGTTACTATGGAAAGCTGATAGTAGTTATTGTATTGCTCTTTGCTTGCAGCATAAAGTTGCTCGTTTAAAGGAAAATACAAAGTGTCAATAAGAACAAACAAATAAATTAGTAAATACTTAGCAACATAAACCGTATTCTTTGGCACCGGAATTCAGTGCTTGTTTTCTTCCAATGGGCTATCTGGTCTGCTAGCTGATCAGTTTTCATTTCCAGGTAGTGGAGCTTGATGTCTGTTTTGTTCATGATAAGGGGTCACCCTTTTAGCTGGAAGCCAGACAGTACCTGTAGGGATAGAAACACACACGTACCCACTTCCCCATGTTAAGAGATCTACAGGGGCTTGTCAAGAGCCATTTCCCAGCAGATCTCTGTATAAAACCTGAGGATAAGATGACTTTGGCTCTTTCTTCTGAAAATGTTTCTCAATTGGAGTACAGAATGATTCATCACCGTTTTAAAAATTATAGGTAAACATAGCTAACATAGTCAAATTTGGGGGGATAGGCTCCTGACTCCCCCTTTTTTGTTTTTTAAAAAGATTTTTAAAGCTATGATGTGCCCGTTCAACAATTGCCTGACCGGTTGGATTATAAGGTATTCCTGTTTTATGTTGGATATTCTAACACTGAAGGAAGGCTTGAGTAGAATGGGCAAGATATCCTGGGCCATTATCAGTTTTAATTTGCTGAGGCCATCCTTAATGACCGAAGGCTTCAAGCCAATGGGCTTGTATATTTTCAGCAGATTCTCCTATTAAAGCAGATACATGTAGGGCACCAGAGTAAGAATCAATAGAAATGTGAATATATTTGAATTTTCTAAAGGGAGAGTAATGAGTGACATCTGTTTGCCAAATCATTTGAGAACTTAGTCTTCTAGGGTTAAGTCCTGTGGATGGAGATGCCTTAGTAAGAGCTTGGCAATCAGGACATTCTTTAATAATTTGCTTAGCTTGGGAATGATAAAGAAACAGTCTTTTAACTTTTTTTATTGCTTTTTTTGTGTAGCTTCGGGGGTCTGACTTTCACCCTCCTGGGAGAGCTTCTTTAAGCCCTTAACCATTGGCTTTCCAGTTTACAACAGGCAGTGGGCAGTTGGCTGAAAAATAGCCTCAGTTTTAAAAGTGCCTTTTTTTTCTCTATTTGGAAAGACAGGCCCTCTGCTTGTTTTGCAAGCTGCAATGAATTGGAGCAGCAAGTTAACTGTTGTGTTGTTTTCAGGATTTGGTAGTTCTTAGGTTTAGAGTTTGCAAGGAAAATGCGAAGTATGAGGGGTGTTCTGCTCAAACATGTTTTATACAAAAGTGTATATGTGCCAAGGGTCTTTTGTGACTCGATTGACTAACAATTCCCTCCGGGAGAATAGCCAGTTCTTCCCCAAGGAAACGATCAGTGTTTATAGGTATTGAGTTAAAAATTAATACTCAGTCTTCTGTGGAGAAGGGCTAGTTCTCCCTGGGAGATAGTACACCTATATTTTACTTTTACAATAAAAGGTCACAGCTCTGGCATAAACAAGGAGGATTCTTAATATTTCCTTAACACTTCACTCCTCCTATCCCACTTATAGCATGCTTTAGATTGACAAATTTATGAATACATTCATAACTTTTAGAAAGAGTTCTTTCTCTACTGGCAAATACATTTACTTATTTATTTATTTTATTCTTGGTGATTACTGCATTCCTGGAATGTGCTCTAAAGTGAACTGTTTCATTATCTAGTGCCCTTGAAAATTTTTTAGGGAGGCTGGAGAAGAGGGAGGGAGGATGTTAAGCTCAGTATAGCTTGTTCCCAGGACTGAAGCAGTCCCTGGTGTCTTCAGAAAGAGCATTCAGAATGATTAAAACACACATTTTCTCATTGTTTTCCTTCTTGCACTTCTTACTATCTGAGGGAAGTGAGATCTTTTTCTTTCTTTCCTTTTTTAATAATCAGTTTAAATTCTTTCTGGGTAGACTTTATGATGTAACAGCACTAGAGATCTCATTCTATTTCCTAAAACATTTTGACACTGAGACGTTACTTTTAAAACAGAAACAAAAATAAAATTCAAGCAAACCAGTATTTTCAAATTAAATCCTCTAAAGGAGGGAGACACTAGTCTTTATCTCACACCACCTGGTGCTGTTTCAACTTCTGCCCAACTTTTTCCTAAATAACTAAGTCTAAAGATCCATTATCGGGGAGATGGTTAGCAGCTTTAAAAAACTGCTAAATTAGCATAAAACATTGCTCTTGTTCTTTAAAGAGCCCATTCTTGTTGTTAAGAGGTTCCATTTTTACTTTCTGCCCTTTCGGACTCTGCAGCCTGTAGTAAACCCTAGCTAATTAGCTATTAGGGAATATAGTGTAGTAGGTCAAAAATGTATGGTTGGTGAAAACCATCAGGGAGGGCTGCCTGGTATCATCCAGGGTACCCTAACCCTGCTTATGGGTTTCAGGTTTTTCCCACGTGTTTAAGACTGTGAGGGGGGGGGCTTAAAGCACCAGGTGACCAACCTTCATATCGCACTCTCTGACCAAGCTGAGAGTTAAATTACTGTGATTGGAATTCCCTGTGAGACCCCTGCACATCTCAGGGATTGACCCCAGACACCTCCTCAAGGCTCCTACTCAGGTAGGAACACCTGAGATCTCAAGCCGGAAGGAGGCATGCCTCTTATCTTCAGTGCTTCAGCAAGAAGCTGAGACACTCATAAACAACCTTGTTAACTAATTCTGAGTTCTCAGAGCAACCTTTGGAGTCTGGTCGAAACTGAAACACTCCTTTCCTATCTGGTTTTCTGTTCACAGGCAGGTGGAGGGGAAAGACAGAATCAAAAGGGCTGCAAAAAGCAGCTTTTAAAGAAAGAGTGCACAGAGGCACTTGTAAAAAAAAAAAAAAAGCTAATTGAAAGGAAAATTCATTGCTCTCTCCCCCAAGCCCAAAACCTGATTGGGGATTGTGCTGTGGGGATGGGCTTGTGAGTGTCTTTTACAGTGTGCCTCTCGTTGCATGGGCTTTTGCATGCAATTGGCAGGAAACCTAGTGTTCTTCCCTGGCCCACCTCCAACTCATCCTGTCACAGTGACTTTGTTGTGGCGAGTACCTTATGGCTTTTAAATGCTTGACCTGTGCCCTCGGGGTGTCACAATTGCCAGAGAGAGAGAGAGCAAGGCTTCTGTTTACTAAAGAGAGTGCAGTCACAAGAGAGGGCGACCTTGGAAAGATACCCTTTTTCCCTAAACTACAACACACTCTACGCCCTCTGAAAAGCACTCGGGGTCATTGGCCCTCACCTGGGCTGTTGTGCACATTCCACCCATGTTGGTGTGTTGACCACAATGGCCGATAGCTTTTGCGTCCCTGTTCCTGGGTGCCACAGAATATTTGCCCAGAACCTACAGACTAAGAAAGCTGCCTGGTGATACCTTTCCATCAAACTCGCTGGTGTCTACATAAGCCACAGGTGTCCCCCTTTCTTCCTCTCTCACTGAGTCCAGGACAGACACATAGAGGTCCCCAGGAGGGTCCCACAGTAGCCTCTTCTCATTAGACAGGCAGGCTGGGGATCCAGGTAAACCTAAGATGAGTGATGGGAAGCCCTGGAAAGGGTGCCTCAGAAAAGAGGTTTTGTTTTTAGTCCCTAAGTTTTAAGGACAAACACAGGCGGTTTAAGTTAGTAGAGGCAGGAGATGGGGCAGGGTGACCTCTAGAAGGCCAGCCACGCCCTGCTCATTGTGATGACAAGCATCACATCACACCCACCTTGGTGGGTCTCTGTGAGGCACGACAGTGCATGGGACAGGAGGCCAGAAGTTTATTTCCTCTCCCCATTGCTCGCAATCACCAAATCACTTTATTACAGATCTGAAAACAGCCGCCCAGATTCCTGCTTGCTAATATGCTCTAGAAATAGACTCATTCCTTCAGAGTCTTATTGTACTTTCCCTTATGATCAAAATTAGCAAGAAACTTGCATAAAAGAGGACAATAATTGCTCAACGAGCATCTCGTTTGTAATTTATTAGTTTCTATTATTGTGGGTTGCCATGGCGACGCTGCACAGCCTGGGTGACAGGAGAGATGCAAGATAGGCGCCGAGGAGGCTGTGAGGCCCCATCAAATGGAGATGCACATTTTTATCAGTAATTTTCATGAAAATAATAAGTGAGGAGTTAATGAGATGGAAAGCCATCCTGTGGCTATTGTGAATTTTTTTTAAGTGTTGATCTAATTAGAATGCATCGGTCAGGAAAAGTAATGAGGGTTTAGTGCCTCACAGAGATGCGAGGATCATATCAGAAAATTAGCACCAGTCTTTGGAAATAATCAGGCCCTTGGAGAGGTGCTGGGTCTGCCCATCCTGGGCCCTCCAGCCCTACCCCAAGCACTGGTGTTTGGGGTTTACCAGGGCAGTGGGCGAACAGAAGAGTGCCAGAGGGCTCGGCAGTCACGGCGGCCACTCAGGGTTGGGATCCGGAGGCTGGCAGTGCGTCCGGACAGGCAGGGTCAGTGGACGCAGAGCTGGCAGAGATGCAGGCATGGGCTCCAGATGGGTAGGGTCTCGGGGTGCTGGCAGCACTCGGTGCCTCCGAGGTCCAGGAGAGAGGAAAGAACTTTGGTCCCTGCAGTGACCTGGATCAGAGCTCTGCCTGACCAGGAAGTTGGCCCTGAGGTGGCTGCTGCAGAAAGGCCCTGGTCCGCTTAGAACCACATCAGACAATCAAGTGAAAGAGAAGGGAAGACACTCGTTGAGGCATTTCTCAGGCTTGTCCTTTCATTTCCTCTGCCTGCCACCACCTCCATGGTTCAGGCTTCAGTGGGCAGATAAGGTCGTTACACACAGGCCATGCCAGGGCTTCTGAACCTGCTCTCCTGTTGGCTCTAGCTGTCCTCAGCACCCCCACACACGTGTGTGTGCACACACTCACACATACATACACGGCCACACTCTCACCTGCGTGCACATGTCTGCTGCCGGATTTATCTTCCTACTGCTCTGTTCCCATCCTCCTCCTGCTCAAAAACTCTGCTATTCCCCGGAGTTTTCACATCTTTCCCCCTCACGCGCAAGGCCTTCCCACGTCACCCTTCCTCCCCACCCTTCTGCTTTTGCGATGCCTCCCGGCTCTGCAGAACCAAATCCAGCCTCTTCCTCAAGGGCTGGAAAAGGGCTGCTCTCCCAGTGGAAGCCTCCCTGACACGCATCCGGAATGGACTTTTCTCCCTCTCAGCTAACAGCTGGAGCCTGTTGGGCCATTTGTACGGTGAATATCACACGTGGTTTTATATCACTTGCGTAAGCCTCATTTTCCTCTCCCAGATAACGAACGTCATCTGAGTAGAGACAGACAGCCGATGGTGGCCATCACAAGGTCTTGTGCATGAGAACCGGCCAGTACATATCTGTCAAAAGAAGTCATATGGTGAGAAAGATGGAGAGGCAAGAGGAAGCCAGAGGAGAGAAAAGGAACAAGAACAAGGGAAAGGGGAGGGAAAGAAAGACAGATGTCGAGGGGCTTACTCAAGAGAAAGGCTTAGAGGGACTGGGGGAGCTGAAGGATTGGAAGAAAAGGGCGACGTGGGGGAAGAGACTCGGACTGGAGCAGGGAAGTGAGGTGAAGAAAGACAGGCAGAAAAGACGGAAGGAGGACTGATGGCAGCCCTGAGGTGAAGGGTGTGGGCCTGTGCAAAGTCAGAGGTGTGTGGAGGGGGTGGAGGCCAGTAGGACGTGCCATGTGCTGTCCCCATCCGTGACCCGGTTCCTGAGGGAGGCTGTGGCCGGCGTGGGCCTTCCAAGGAAGGAGATCAGGAACAGGAGCCCACACAGAGAGGAGAGAGGAAAACACTGTCCAGCACCTGTGTGCGTGTGTGGACGTATGTGCATGCATGCGCATGCGTGTCCGCCATGCCTAGGTCTTCCTCCCCCCAGCCTGAAATAGCAGCACCGGGCTCCGGCCTGGCCCAGGGAGGGGTGTCCTCTCTGGAATCTGAGCCTCGGGATCAGCATTCCAGTAGCCTTGCCAGCTTTGTTGCACACTGCTGGCTCATGGTTTTCCCCGTGTGCTAATCACTCAGCCCTGTGTTGCAAAGTGGATGTTTTTTTAATTCCAATGAGTCCCCCTCACGACCACCTCAGATATCATACTGTGCCCCCACCTGGCACTATGGGGTCGGGGCACACCCCTGCTTGGTCTTCCATTCCTGTACGTGAGCTTTCTCTTTGTGGGTGCAGCAGGGATGAGGAGCGAGGGAGACTGCTTCTGCCAAGCTGGGCACTGAAGCAGTTTCAAGGACTTGGGCCACAGCCCCTTCTCCCCACATCCCTGGGAAAGCACCCCGTCCTGCCTGTACCCAGTGACGCCTGGGCCTGCCGACCTCTCAGAGCCCAGGCTTCTGGCAGGAGCAGCTCCTCAGTAGAAGGCTCACACGGGACTCAAACTTGGTGTCCTCCTGTCTTTATCTCAAGTACACAAGTGAACCGATTCCACTAGCAAGAATCTAACTCCCGCCTTGCCCAAGTGTTAATTTAACCTGAAATCCATCCCTCTGTCTCCATGGAGATGTAAACGCCAGCTCTGTGCCAGCCAACCGGGCTGAGCCACAGTTCTCATGCAGTGGCCAAGCGTTTACTGGGCACTGCTGGTGTGCACCATGCTAGGTCCCTATGAGTACTCAAGCGAATCACGCAGGAGAGGCTTCCTGTCTCAGGGAGAGAGGCTATGAGTCACAACTGAGGAGCTGAGTGATGTGAGCCCCAGAAGGCTCGGGGTCGGGGCGTACCAAGGATGGGCCCAGAGGAGCCTCCAAAGAGACTGCAGGAGCTACAGGAAGGGGTGTGGATGGAGCAAACCACTTGTGTTTTGAGGTTCCCCAGCCACCACTCAGTATCCTTCTTCCTCTCCAGGGAAGGCCCAGGCCCAATCTGCCCACTCTCATGGTCAGGTCCATTCCTGCAAAGACAGAACAAACAACCCTCAGTGTGAGCTAGAGAGGCAGCGGGAAGGCTTTGCCCACTGTGATCGGGCAAGTTGTGACCAGCGAAGTTGCAGGCCACTGCCCTGGGGAGGACTTCCGGGGAAGGGAGCATCTCAGGCAGGCTTTTCCGAGGGGAGACTATCTGTGACCTCTGAAGGTGAGTGTTCCCAGGACAGAGAGAAATCTAGGAGCAGAGGTGGCCTCTTAGCGCCCCTGGAGAGGAGGCGCGGTCATTCACGCACCTACTCAAGCACCTCCTGAGCCCGCCCAGTTCCAAACACACGAAAATGGCTGTGACCTGCAAATAGAATAACAAAGGGTCTTGCAGCCAAATTGCGGGGGAGGGTTGTGCTTTGAAGCCAACAGTGATGTCCCATCGCCAACAATTGTAAACGTAGGGGAGTGTGCCCGCAGTGTGGTAAAGGCTGGAGACATGATGGGGACAAATGAACTGTGTAGCCAGCCACCTCTCGTATTGCCCCAAGGAGGCCTGGCAGAGTAGGGGAGAACGTCCGCAGTTCCTGGACCCCTCCATCTCGGGCACTGTAGGTACAGGTGCTTCACCTGCATCGTCTTCCTGACTCCTCTCACAGAGGTTGTGAAGGGCACGTTCTTTTCTCCATTTTGCACCCAGGGAGAGGGAAGCTCAGGGAAGTTAAGACACAGGCTCATGGTCATGCATCTAACAAGCCACAGAGTCGGGATGGGTTTCTCCCGAGTCAATGTTCTGCTTACCATAATAAGTCCTTTTGCTTTCTTTGTGATATGCAGGGAGGATAACCAGGAGTCCTGGGAACTGGATAAGGGGGGGACGACCCCACTTGCTGTCGCTCCAGGCTTTAGAGACTAGAGAGCAAGAACCCAATTATTAGGAAGCAAGAATTTGGATTTGCTAATCTGTTGAGAGCAGGGAGAAGAGAGGTGCAAAATGAACACAATTCTGAGATTCTGGGCCCAGCCAACCAGGTGTAACTCTCCAGCTGTGCTACTTACTCCCTAAAAAAAAATAGGGAACTCGGCAGTCCATTCCTCCTCGGGGAGGGTGGGCTTGCCTATTGACCTACACGAGGAGTTTGCATTTTCAAGATTAGCAGGAGGCCAAGGAGGTGGGGGGCAGTCACCTCAGTCAGGCCCCTGAAAGTTCTGCCCAGTGGCCGAGCACCCTGAGGATCTGGCCAGGCGTCTTACTGCTGGGCAGGAGCAGGAGGAAGGTGGTCTACCTGCGGGAGCACCACTAGGATGAAAAGGGGACGCCCCCAGACCACAGCCCTGGGAAACCGAGTTCTAGGAGCTCCCCCACCTAAATCCCATCCTAGGCACTTAAACTCTCCCCCTGCCACCCCTCAGCCCCCAGCACAGGGGTCCAGGAGACCAAGAAGGCAGCCTTCCAGCCAGTCCAGTGAAACCTGAGCAGGTCTGCCCTTCCGTGAAGGAATGTTCCTTAAGAGCTGCAGCTGCTCCCATCCCCACAGGCCAGAGCGCCTTTCCCCTGAGACTGAGGCCCCCAGCAGGAGTGGAATAAGCACAGGATTAGGCGGCTGTTTGTGTGCAGTTGGCTTCCCTGAGTTTGGAAACTCAGCTTTTCCCAGCCTGAGACAGGACACTGGCACTGCCAGAATGAGTTGTCGCTGCCAGGAACTCCTGCCTGGGGACAGCAGCGACCTCCCCACGCCCATGAGGCACGCCCTCACCCCATCCCAGGCCCAAACCCAGGCCTGCCACATGTTTATCGAGCATCTGCCATGTGCCCAACACTGTGCTAGGCACTTGGGGCAGTTCAAATACAGACCCTTTTTCCCTCAAGAACCCCGCAGCCAGAAAACCTGCATCCAAGCTAGGGAAACAAGCTGCACGCTAAGAAAACAGTGTGCTGTACATCCAGTACTTCAGGCCCCCAGGATGCATTAGTCAAGAGGGTGGGCTCACCAGGGTCCATCAAGACAAGTTTCCAGCAGCAGTGAGGCACTCTGGGTCATCCCCCCACACCCCAGCTCTGGCACGTAGGAGAACAAGCCTGCCCTCCAGGGAGAGGGGCTAGGGGGTGGAATGGGCAGGCTTTGGGGAACCACTTGGAGCTGGTGGATCAGCAGGGACGCCTAGTGGCCGGGTGTGTTCATGGCAGGCAGCTGGGGCCCCACCAGGCTCTCCGTTGGCCCCCTATTCCCTCATCCCGCTCTCCTCCCAGCCATGCACCCAGTAAACCGTAGGGAATGGCATTGGTTGTTTAAAAATCTTCAGGTGGAACGACCTGTGCAGGTCGTCCAGTTTATTCCCCTATTTCACAGGCATCCTGGTAAGACAAAAATTCCAGCATTTCAAAACAACTTAAAAGGAAAACTTTTCTATCGGTTAGTTCTCTCCTTCACTCCTCCTTTCTTCCTCCCATCAGGGTTTATCCCAGAAAGTTCTTCCTTTAGTGGAAATCAAGTCTTCCCAGGCAGCACAAGGTCTTTCCCTATTAACTGTGAAGACCTGTGGCTGGCCGGTCGGACCTGGCCCCTCCCGGGCTGACTGCCACCTGCCACGTCCAAGTTCATGTGTGATCCCCACCCACCCCCACCACCTCAGCTTCCAAAGGCCGTCCAAGAGCCTTTCACTTTTTCTTGGTCAGGTCTTCTTCCTCCAAACAAATCCTTTTTTTTTTTTTTTTTTTTTTTGGTCCCAAAGATGAGATTTGGAGGGAAACTCACCCAGTGACCACTGTGGTCCACCGAGCAGGAGTGACTCAGCCCAGGCAGCGAGGGCCTAGCAGCTGGTTCATGGGTGCAGTCCAGGGGTGCAAGCTCTCCACCATTTTTTGAGCCCATCTCCTCCTGCTGGGCCCCCTCCTGGAGGCTCTTGGTGTCTCGGGGAACCTACGCCCAAGCAGTGGGACAAGGCAGGCTTCTGGCTGCCTTGCTTTCCCCTGACTCCTGAGCCCCCGGGTCTGTGCCCTAGGAGACACCATCCCTGAGAAACTGTGAAAGTCTTCAGCTTTTTGGCCTGTTTCCTACCAGAAAAATCTCACTACTAGAAAGTAGGAGGCCGCACACTCCCCAGTCTGGTGGAATGGCCCCACCCCCGGAAGCCAGGGATGCCCAGGATTCTCTGGCTCCCAGCCATTTCCCGAGGCCTGGGGACACGGTGTCGTGTCCCTGGTGGGACAAGATGAAGAACTCTTGAGCGGGATATGCAGGTTTCAGCCCCTGGTATCTGCACAATTCAAGCAGAGACGTGAGACGGGAGGCTGAACAACGTCACTGGAACAGTCCCAAATGTGCTCCATCCCTTGTTACAGGAGCTAAGGAGGCAGCAGCTCTCTTTGAATCTAGACGGAGCCGCCTCCACCTGGTTGGAGAAGCCCCAGAGGAGGCTGGGGAGAAGGCAGTAGCACTGTGTGCTTGGCCAATGGTTTCTCTACCAAGGGCTCCCCCAGCCGCCAGCAGCGGCTCCCTCCTCAGAAAGACCTAAGACCGTTCCCAGAGGTTCAGAGCACTGGTCTCCACAGAGACAGAGTCAAGCCCCGGAGAGGGTCAGGCACTGCAGCTTCTACTTTGGGAGTGCACGTTTGGCCCCGGAATGTCTTAGGCAGGGAGGCAGGAATGCGGGGGGCACATGGCAGGGACCGACCTCCGCGGCCAGGTGTGGAGCCCCAGAAGAACCTCTTCTATGGCTCAGGAAAGAGCCCAAGCAGTGCAGGTGTCAAGCATGGCTGTGCCACTTTCTGGCCGAGTGACTTTAGCCAGAGGGAGTCGGAAGTGACTCACTGGGTGCCTACAGGTGCCGGTCACTGTGCTCACACGGGTACCTGGCTGTCTGACCCCGAGGCATGGCTCCCTACGTGAGCTTCAATGCTACACTCAGAACTGAGAGACCTGGGTTCGAGGCACAGCTGCTGGACTCTAGGAAATGACCTCCATTCTCTGGAACTCAGTTCCTCTTCAAGCAGTAGCAAGTCGTGGGGAGAGGAATGTGAAATAGCACGGGGAAAGCATGGTCTCTAATGTTCGGTATGTGTCGTGATGAGTAGGGAATTCCCTGACCCATCCGATCCTCCGGGCCCCCTGACGGAGGTCGGGGGAAATGCAAGGTTGCCGAGGGCCCGAATCCATGGCTCCAGGCCTGTGTCTTCACAAACACCCCAGGGCCCAGGCCGGTTTGCTGGTCAGCCCGTATTTACAAATGTGAGGAGTGAATATCATTTCCTCGGTCCTCGGCGATGCCAAGACTTTGCTTCTTTCTTCTGCCCAGCCAAGCTGTGGCCAGCTCTGCCCTGGCTCTCTAGCCCTGCAGGTCTCCATTCCTATGCTTTGCCGATCTCTATCGGCAAAGGCTGATAGAGAGGTTGGCTGCCTCTCAGCACCTTCCAGCAGCAGCCCAGAGTAAAAGGAAAGAAAAACGTCTGATCCAATACATACAATGCACTTGGTCACCCAAACAGGGCGAGCTGGCATGGAGGCGGGCTGGACCGTAAGGCCAAGGACCAGCCAGGGTTGGAACAAACTGATGAGGTGATCGCTGAGGGCAATGGTCAGCCTTTCGCCCCTGCCTAGTGAAGTGTGTGGTGGTTGGATCCCAAGGTGTATGTCTCATGTTTATCTTACTGACTTTGTGTCTTTCTAACATTGTTGGTAGTTTGGGGTGGGTAGGAAAATCTGGGATAACTTTTAATGCTGGACATCCCCCTATATCCTTCCCCACGGAGGGTCACCGTGGCACGGCTGAGTCCAAACAGGAGTGCATTGGAAAGTTATCACCCTCAGTTTCGGGGTGCGTGCATGGAGGGTGCGCCTCCTTGATGAAACTGACCTTCCAAGTTCACTTCAGCTTTGAACAATGTCTGTGCTGTTCACACCCTGTGAGCATGGTTGCCTGGGACGTGGGTGAGAGGAGCTTAACCTTGAGGCAGACACATAGGCGAAGGCTCGGGCTCTTGGGCTGTTGGCGGTCAGCAGGCTCTCTGCACGAGGAGACGGAAGGGCTCCGACTTGCTGGTTCCCATGGCCTTTGCCCGGGGCGCCCACGCTGCCTTTGCAATCCCGGGTCTCGGTCCTCTGTCCTCTGTCCTTCACTAAGTGTTTATTGAAACCCTGTGACTCAAGGGCCCGTTGCAGCCCAGTTCTCGGCAGCTGTGGGTGAAAGAGGGCTGTGAAGTCCTAGGGCTGCTAACCAGCTGCGGACCCTGAACACAGACTTGGGTTTCTAAGCCTCAGCTCATTATTTGACGTCAGGGAGTTGGAATATGTGGCTTGTAAGGACCCTGCCAGTTTCTAGGCCTCCACGGGTCAGACTCAGTGTTGGACTCACAGTGTGTGAGTGGGAACACAAGAGTTCCGCTCAAACGATAAACCTCGCTGGCTGGAAGGTGCTCCCCAAATCCCAGAAAGGGGGTCGGAGGCGGAGCAAGAGCTGCCCGCCCCTCCCCACGGCCACAGCAGTGGAGGTGAGCCAAGAATAGAAGCGAGGCCTCAGACAAGGGGCCCTGCCAGGCACCGATGGGTGGAGGAGGGACAGTGACCCCCGTTTTCAGGGGGCACACCTCTAGCTCTGCGGCCAGGCCCAGTCCAGGAGGGCACAAATGGCAGCTCTGGAGATGCCCCGGGGGGGGGTCACAGGGCTGACCCACTTCCCGAGGGGCTCTGTTGTTTCCCAGGTCCCCAGGTCTGGGAGGCGCTCACCATGGCTGTGCCCCAGGCCTTTGCCACTCTCTCTGTGTCGTACCACCGGGGCACAGTCGCAGGCTGCAGGTTCCTGCAAACACACGTCTCCCCACCCCACACTCGAGACCATCCCTGGAGGTTGAAGGCCCAAGCTTCCGCCAGTCCTAGAACAAAAACTAGGAAGCTGGAGTCTCCTTCCTTCCCCTATTCAACAGCATGCCCGTCTAAACCCTTCCACACATGCTGCAGGAACCCAGGCTTTGAGCATTAGGGTGTCGGCTCCTAGTGGCAGGCAGATATCAGGGTCATACCCTGTGTTTGGAGGAGCAGAGAGACCCCGGCAGGTCTTCTGCAGCTCCTTTGACCACACCTCACTTGCTGTCTGCCTCACTTTCTGCAAATGAAGCCTCGACCTCTCGCCCCTGCCCAGCTCCTTCCCCACAAACTCCCCAACAGCCCAGCCATCAAGCCAGGAGGGCTCACGACCCCTTCTTGTGGCTTACAGCCCAGCCTCCTTTACCTCTGGCTGCAACTCCTCAGCATCGAGTCTGAGCACCTCCTTGCCCAGCTGCTAAATGGCCATGAGGGGAGCACAGTGCTGGGGCCGGGGTGGGAGCTGTGGGGAGGGTCTTCTTGGCTGCTTTGGCTACTGCAGAAAACTAACGGCAAGACTGTGCACTGGGAAATGGGGCTGGCAAGCTGACGGCGTGGGGCTAGGGGACTCTGCCTGCCATGGGGTCTATGTCAGGGGCCTGAGGCTGAGCAAGGAACCAGTGAAATGGTCAAGGCTCATGAGAGATGCCCCTCGAAGACTGTCATGAAGAGTCTCAGGCGGCCATTTTTAGTTATTATTTAACTAGTATTTAGCAGCCACTAGGTGCTAAGGAGACAAACATAAACGTTGAGAGGCTGCTTTGTGTGTGCACGTGGTGTAATAAGTGCCGTGA
This sequence comes from Artibeus jamaicensis, assembly GCF_021234435.1. Taxonomy (NCBI): domain Eukaryota; kingdom Metazoa; phylum Chordata; class Mammalia; order Chiroptera; family Phyllostomidae; genus Artibeus; species Artibeus jamaicensis. The sequence goes on along the minus strand of NW_026522052.1, from coordinate 10,339,716 downwards.
CTTAGGTTCACACAGAAGTGAGCAGGGCCGGGGTGGGGCTCCTGGGGTCGACTGAGTGTGCGGGACCGTGGTGCTGGCAGGAAGAGCCTGGTCTCAGCCCTGCTGCACATTGGAGCCTGGGAGCTTTTAAAACGCAAAACCCCAGCCAAGCAAATTAGAGTCTCTGGGGTTGGACCTGGGCATCGATGGTGCAAATTCCAAAGTGAGACCAAATGGGGACCGTGCAGGGTCCTGGGGTAATTTATGGCTCAGGATCGCAGGGGAAGGAATGGCTCAGTGGGTTTCTATCATTGGTAGGTTGTCTGGTCGATTTTTAATATGGAACCTTCTTATTCACTCTTTCTAGAAGCCATGGGAACAGCCTTTTGGATTTGAGTCTGGGCAGGGATGGGGAGAAGGGAGGAGGGCAGGCAGGCAGGAAGGAGGAAGGGGAGAGGAGGAACTGGGCTGCGGCGACATGGAGCCACCCTCCCTTGCTTCCAGGACCTTCTGCAGAACTCTCCCAATTCCATGTCTGGAGTCTCCAATAACCCCCAGGGCATTGTGGTCCCAGCTTCTGCGCTCCAGCAGAGCAGCATCGCCATGACAACTGTCAACTCACAAGTGGTGTCAGGTTGGTGCAGGGGATTGTGGGGACACCCTGGGAAGGGAAACAGAAGGGTGGCTGCCCCTGGGTTTCTTACCCAAAGTGTTCTGTAAGTTCGTCAACGGTTAGCGCCAGGACTCAACTGTGATTTGGGTCACAGTCTCATGAGCCCCTCCCCCAGCATGTGCCGCCTCTATCCCCCATCCCACCCCTTTCCACAGGGGCTGAATGTCTCCGGAGCAGAACTGTTTACATGTGAATGCCCCCCCCCACCCCGCACCAGCCCCCATGACAGGGCACACAAAACCTGGTTGTCTCCTCAGGTGGAGCCTTATACCAGCCAGTTACCATGGTAACCTCCCAGGGTCAGGTGGTCACCCAAGCAATCCCCCAGGGAGCCATCCAGATCCAGAACACACAGGTGAGTGTGAACAAGGGTGTGCTCATCTGCCTGGGGGAGGGGGTGGGGGAGGGCAACCACAGACCGTCCGCTCACAAGTCACTTACACAGTCCCCATTACTCTTCGAAGAGCTGACCTCACCCCGCTTCACAGGTAAGAAGCTGGATGTTGGAGGGGTTTTACCAGATCCTGGGATTTTGCTGCCCCCCGGGGTAACATCAAAGGCTCTTCCTATTTCTGGTCTCCCCCTGGAGCCCCTCTGGAGCTCAGTGAGGCAGAGCACCTACAGAAGGGGGCACAGGGGAGAGTTCGAGGCTCTGAGGCCCGAGGCCTGAGATCTGACAGTAGCTCCGTCCCTGTGGATAAGTCACCCAACCTCTGTGAGCCCCCGAGTTCTTGTGCACCAAAGGGGGATTGACATGAGTGACTGCGCAGCCCAACCAACCTACAGGCTGCCCCGAGGGCTCACACGGTCCCGGCCAGGAAGTTGCTTTGCCCACTGTCAGCGCCTCCAGAAATGCTAACCACCGGGCGGTTTACGGCAATTTCGTCTCTCTCGTGTTCTGTGCATGGCTCTGCCTCCTCCTTCTCCTCTCTCAAGCCCTCCCCCAAACCCCCGCCCGCCCCTCGGCCCCCAGGGCCCTAGGATGAGTTGGGAAGGGGCTGGCAGCAAGAGCCTGTTATCACTATGACAACAGGCCCCCAGCTGCTGGGCACCAGACTGCTGATGCTGATTTTTTCTCCACGTGCCCCAAAGGTTAACCTTGACCTCTCTTCCCTCCTGGACAATGAGGATAAGAAGTCCAAGAACAAACGTGGCGTCTTGCCGAAGCATGCCACCAATATCATGCGTTCTTGGCTCTTCCAGCATCTCATGGTGAGTGTGTGTGTGTGCCGGGGGCACCAGGCTCCACTGTTGTCCCCAGGGCTCCAGAGGAGAGAGGCTCTGGGTTGGAGATGTCACCTTCCGGAGGCCAGGCCACAGGGGAGGGTCTTGTGGAACTGGAAGCTGGGAGGCCATCTCTGGTGCTTGCTGCTGCTGCAAAACAAAAGCACTGGCCAGGGCAGGGTGGGTGGGTGGGGGGAGTGGGACGGATGTATTCCGCAGAGACCTGAGCGCTGGGCCGGTGGGCAGAACTGTTTCATGAGCAGAGCGCAGCTCTGCGGGGCCAGCTCTGCTCCCTGCTCCCACGCCCTCCTCCCGCAGCAACGTGCAGTCGTCTGCCCGTGTCCGGTGCAGCAGGGACAACATATCCGTGTCCAGGGTAATGGGAAAAGCTGGTTAAAGAAAGGAACAGCCATTAAAAAGTCACATTTGACTCTCGTTTAAAAGATGTACATACATTTATTCACTAATCTGCTGGTACAGGGCCAAGATCTTTTTCTGATTAAAGTTTGTCATTTTACTTGCACAAAGCTCTCCTATAATATAACATCTATAAATTCCATCTCTACTTGAAATGGAATAAGAATTTTGACATTTGGGAAGTGGGCTGGCTGCAGGATCTTCCTGGATTTTGTTGCGTATTCCAGTCTCCTGACATCTGCCTCTCTGCCCCTCACTGGGTGGTGTTTTGAAGCAAATTCAAGTCTCGTGTCTTTTCAAAGCATTCCGCCTAGGTTGTGCTGTCGTGTGTGCATTTAGTAACAGGAACTCTTTCTTTGTGGACTCCAGTTTCATTGGGTTGATTACATGATTGCAATACATATAACCGGCATAAACCAGTTTGACCCGAGCACTGCTGACTGGCTGGTATGCAGATCAATCAGCTAACGTGCACCTGTGAAGCAGCTCGCTCAGCCGAGTGTCGCGGGCAGTGTGGACGTCAGTTCTGGTGGTTTACGGAAGAAATGGGGAGTGTTGTACCGTCTGCAAGCTTGGAACTTCTGTAGCAAATGCTGGCTGTTCCTGTTGGCTTCTTCCTCTTGGGCACAAGTCAGTGTTCTTTGATCATCTTTGTCCTGAGTCCAGGGCTTCTTGTCATCGCCACTGTTCTGTGGCAGTAGCAGCCACAGGAATGTGTGCAGATGACAGAGTGCTTCTGGGATGGAGAGTAAACTGGAGCCTTATTGCTGTTCGGCTGCAGGGAGACTGGATGGTTTCATCCATTAGCTGCTTTGCTCCCGGGTCCCTGAAGAACCCAGTGACGGTTTCCCGCTAATGCATTGGCCGGGAGAGGCTAGACTCCCGCTGGAAGGAATGGTTCCATAGCAGACCCAGGCCGGGTGAGAAAAGCTGGCAGAGGGTGGAGGGACAGGCTGCGCTTCCTCCCCAGCTTCTGGCATCTCCCCCACTCTGGGTCCCAGCCTCCCCCGCCTCCCCCGCCCTGCCCTGCCTGGTGATTCTGTGCCTTTCCGTCCAAAATATGACAGTTCTCTGGGCTGCAGCCACCCACGCACATGAGCAGCTTTACAAGGATATTCTGTGTGGGAAGAGTAGGGGGAGAGTCCTACAGAGGACACCCGGCCCCAGCGGCCCCCCGCCATCGTGCCAAACGTGCCGCCCCTTCGCTAACCATGGCCGTGAACGAGGCTCACATCTTCACGCCTTGCCTCTTGACCCATGCAGCCCCCGCAAGAAGTGGGCACTGCCATCACCCACATTTTACAAACAGCAAAACTAGACCCAAAGAAGGTAACACAGGCCCCAAGGCCCTGCAGGATTCAAACCCAGATCTGTGTAACTCAAGGCTCTACTTTCTTACCCGCTAGACCACACTGAAGAAACCACAGCATCTCCGGGCTCCCCAGCAGGTAAAGCAAAGGTCCCCGGCTTTCAGCTGAGGCACAAAGCCCGAGGGTGGCAGGGGGTAGGACTTTACATGCCTGCCGCGGTTTTCAGGTGTGGAGAGGCCGCCTCATGGTCTCTTCCTTCCCTGTGCTTTCTCCACCCACCACCCTCTCCGCCTGCTCAGCATGGAGCAGGGCCCGGCTGCACTCTGCCTGCTGCCGTCCCAGCCCCGTCCTCTAGGCGGCTGCTCTCCACCCAGCCCTGCCGGGAGCTGCCATGGTCACAAAAAAGCGCCAGGAGTCTTCTCTGTTGGACTTTTTATGAAATACAATTCACATTCCATAAAAGTCACTTTTAAACTGTGCAATGCAGAGATGGGAAGTATATTTCAAAGTTGGGCCATCACCCCCGCCGTCTGCTTCCAGAATGTTCCCACCATCCCTGAGAGAAGCCCAGGACCGCCAGCTGCCCGCCCCCCAGCCCCTGGAAACCAGTGATGTGCTTTCTGTCTCCGTGGACGCGCCTGTTTCTGATACTTCACAGGAATGGAGTCATACGTAGAATACACGGTGTTTTGTGACTGGCTTCCGTCACTTAGTATAATGTATGCATGGTCCGTCCACCTCTTAATAAATACGTATTAGGGCTTCATTCCGGCGTACAGCTGACCACATATATTCCACGGCACAGGTGAACCACGTTTGGTTTATCTGTCCATCAGCTGATGGACGGTGGGTTATTCCTCCTCTCTGGCTTTTGGGAGGTGCCGCTGCGAACATTCGCTATCCTCCACGTGGTTCCGAGCCCACCCGTATCTGAGGGGCTCTGGCAGATTCCACGGCACGAGAGCCCCCCACGCTGGGCTCGGGCAGCCCACTAGGGGCAGCGGGGCAGCGGCATGCCCGGTACAGCGTGGACCCTGCCGTGGGCCCCTGGCCACAGAGGCCCAAGGAGGCGCAAGCCAGCCAGTGTCGCCGTCGGCCACTCAGCAGTCTTCACGAGCCTTGTCACCTTCTCTGTGCCGAGCATTGAGTGAAGCCCTAAGGGAATTTTGCTTTTATCTCTGCTGGAGACCCACTTACAGCATCCATCTGTCCAGCTGACAGGAAACAACCGGATCTCTGACCAGCAGAAAGTGTGCAGTCTGTGGAATGGACATGGTGCCCCAAGGCAGGGTCTGGACTGGGGTTTCTCGCCCCTCCATCTAGCCAGGGGACCTGGGACAAGTGGCTTGACCTCACATTAGCCTCAGTTTTCTCTACTGTAAAATGGGGACCACAGTCTCCAGCTCATAGCCCTCTCCTGAAGATAGAATAATACGATGGAGTGAAAGCACTTTGTCCTGATGGAGACGCAGCTGTTGAGGCAAACTCCCCCAACCCCACCCAGGGAGTCCCCATCATCCATCCTGCCTTGGGAAATGCTGAGAGGTCTTGACACTCCTGGAGAATCTGTGAAAGAAAAAGTAAGAAAACCTTGAAAAGCAAGGAAATGGCTCAGAGAGACTTGACCGCCCTTGTTGCAGAATATCTGGTCTGCTACTTTTTCCTTTACCATCTTCTGTTATCTAAAACTTTGAAATGATCCAATCCCTGCCTAAAGCAGATGTCTCGGAGAGTCCAGGAGGCTATTATTCATTCACAGTTTAGTATGAATTAGTGCAAAGCTTGCTTTCCTACTCCTACTCAGCTAAGATCAGCTTCATGGGAAGAGTGCCAGTGCTTGTTAGTGGCAGAAGATGAAGACGAGACATTTTTTAATGCAGCGTTTTGAGCAGGCAAGCCAGAATGGGGAGGCCAGAGGAATGGTTTCTAGGAGTTCTTAACATCTTCCAGGCCCTGGACCCTTCTGAGAATCTGATGAAAGCCTGACCTACATCATCACACACACAGTTTCAGGGGACTAGGCCCTGAACCTCCAGATGCCCAGGCCTCGGATTTAGAACGCCGTGACTGAAGGAAAGCCCCAGGGCCCTGTGAGGACAGGTGCTGGGATGTGTCACCAGGGCCGTGAAACAGGAGAAGCTGACAGAGTCGGTGCCCACCCACCTCAGAGTTCCCCAGGTCTAGTTCTGTCCCTGAAAGAAGAGGGAGATCTTGGTTGTCCGTCCCGCCGCCTGTGGGACCCTCTCCACCAGAACACAGGTCTTTAACGAAACAGGCCGTCGAGGCTACCCCGGAGATCAGCTGTTTTTAAAAACAGCTTGTTCTACGTTCCAGACACTAACACACATGAGTTCCAGGTACCCGACATGACCTCAGCACTCGGGGGGCTGGTGATTTAATTATGCACAGAAACCTTGGGGGCTCCACCCACGGCGTCGTCAGTGCTGTGGTACAAACACTCAGTACTCAGGTTCCGAGAGCGAGGTCATCAGGAGAGACGAGGGACTCTGGCCATCCGCGCCGGGCAGACACGCCCAGGACGGTGCGTCCAGGGCTGAGCATCAGATTTCCAAAGCGCCTCTGGCGAGCTGTGCCCAGAGAAGGGCAGCCAGGATGGGGGCTGTCTGCTCAGATGACCGACAGGGGACATGTCACATGACTCAAGGGGCACAGTGCCGGGTGTCCGGGCTGCAGAAGGAACTCACTGGGTCGGGGAAGCGTGGAGTGCGGGGCTTTGGAGGCAGACGGACCTGAGGTAGAACCCAGCTCCATTTTTTAATTTTCTATATGACCCTGGAGGGGTCAATTATTTTCTCCAGTGTTAATCTCCTCTTCATAAAGTGCACATAATAAGGCCTACCTGTGGCGAAGACGATCTGCCATATGTTAAAAAGCACCATGCCTGATAGGTGCTCGGGTGCGGAGGTGGAGTGTGGCTAGCGACGCGGGGTGTGAGTCTGGCTCTGCCCCTCACCACTGGCATGACTGGGGGCCAGTTTTGGACGCCCCTGGGGTTCAGTCTCTCGTGTGTGAAATATGAATAATGATTCCCATTGCATAGGGGCCTGGAGAAGTCCGTGAGAATGCGTGCCCTGTCCTTGCACAGAGCAGTCTATGAAGCCAGCACTCTGTAGTGTTCAAAGTTAGCTCCAAACTCCAGGCACCTGGTACGCGGTGGAAACGCCTCTTGTAAGAAAACAAGAGGCAGAGCTGTGGGCGTCCCACATCCGGGGACATCCTGTGCTCTCCAACTGGGCAAGTGGGGAGGCGGGCCTGCGTGCCACAGAAGGACCTTCCACGGCTCCAGAGCAGAGGGCTGCCACACCAAGTGACCGAGTGACCAGGCACAGCCAAGTGCCCACCCCCCTTTCCCAGGATGGCACACATGGAAGTGATAGCAGCACCACGAGGCTGCCTGCAGCTGGACATCAGCCAGGGACTCCCACTGCCCTCAGGGCCGAGGGCGACACTGTCTCGGCACACCTGTAACTTACTTCCGGTGCATGGCTGAAAGTTCTGCTGTGAAGTCCTCCTGCCCTGGGGGTGAGGCTGCCCTGGGTGGGGGAGGCCTCCAGGGCATTAGTTCGCAGGGTTTGGGGGCGGAGCTGGGATGGGGGCTGGGTCTGGAAGAGCTGCTAGGATTTAGTCCCGACCAGAGGTGCTGCCCCACCTTCCCTGTGGAGAGCAGGACACGTGCAGTGCCCCACAGAGCTTCCTGGGCAGCTTCAGCCAGAGACCCCACCCGGAAAATGGCCAGGGGGGATTTCCAACCTCACGACAACCCCCCTAAAAAGGTCTGAGACCCAGGTTAGGAGAAAACGCCCCACCGTGTGTGCACAGGGGCTGGAGCAGCCCTGCAACCTGGAGGTGATCCCTCAGGCAGAAAGGAGCGCACTGGGGCGTGTGCAGAGGGCAGCCAGGGCATCTGTCCGGGAAACAACCTGGGGTTTCTGCAGAGGCGGAGCCACGTGCTCCGGGCTGAAGGTTTCTTTTCCTTGTTATTTGTTTATTTAACAAACACGCGCAGCGTGTGCCAGACACTGTTTTGAGTGCCTTCCAGATACAGGCTCATTTAATCTCTATCATAGCCTTGAGGAGGTGGGATTCTCTCCCCATTTTACGGAAGAGGAGGCTTAGGAACGAGCCGGGGGTCTCAGGCAGGTGACAGAGCAGGACTGCAGCTGGCAGGCTGGGGCCCCAACCCACGTTCTCACCCACTTGTCACAGCTGCCTCCGAGCCGCGTGGAGAGCTGAGTGGTGTGCTCCACCAGACTCCCGAGTACCCCACTTTCTGCCCCCATAGACACTCCCAAAACAGCCCAGGCGGGAACAGCACTATTGCTAAGTCAGCCAACCTGACCCTGCAGACAGGATCCCTGAAGCTCCCCCATCCTCCCCCACTCACCTGCACAGCCACAGATACACAAGGGAAGGTGACAAGTGCCAGCGACCTCTTGGGTGCCTGTGATCAGTCGTTCTATGAAGACGTATTGAACACCTAACACGTGCCCGGCACTTCCTCCCCACCAACGAGGTGGGGGTGAAAGGGAGGGTGTGGCCCCTTTTCTCAAAAACTTGCAGTCTGTCTGGCTGGGTGACAGACCACTGAACAAACTACCTGTGGATTCCCGGGGGCGGGGGGGGGGGGTGGTGAGCTCTCAGAGTTCATGGGAGGGCCAAGGAGAACAAGCTCAAGGGGCTGGGGGAGGTTAGGATACCAGTGTTGTTGCAGCGTGAGGGGTGGATCCACATAGAAATCAGAGGGAGGGAGAACAGCTGTGAGACTTCAGGAGGGTGAAGAAAGGAAGACAGTAGGTTTTCAGGAGGGAAAACTAGATGGCAATAAAAATGAACCACTACAGTTATGCGGGACCACCATAAAGGAATTCACCACGGAGGGAAACACCACACACTACATGCTTTGTTTACATAGAGTCCAGAAACCAACCATAAGGTTTAAGGGTATAATATGAATACTAAAATGATAAAGAAAAGCGAGAAAGTAACTGCCATGAAAACTGGGTTTCCTTTAGGGCTTGTGGCTGGGATGGGGCCGAAGGGGCTGACGGTGTCTTATGTTTGACCTGGGTGATGGTCACGTGGGTGGTCATGATAACACAGGAAGCTCTGCATTTTGGTTCTCTGTGCTTTTCTGTGTGCACAACATTGTAGGGGGGTGGGGAACGGAAATGGGACGATGAAAGAAAGGAGGGGAGGACTGAGCCAGGGCCGCGGGGGTAGGAGAGACAAGTTCCTGGGTGACGTACTGCGCTTCTCCATTCTGAAAGGCTTGTTTTCTCCATTTTAGCACCTGTGAAATCAGGTGCACCCTGCCATTGATGATGAAGTGCAGTTTGTCTCGGGGACCCCCAGCCCCATGCTGCCTCCCTCTGGCTGGCCCCTGAGCCTCCTAGAGCAGACGCTTGGTCATGAGTGAGAATGGTGTGTCTGACTCCTGTGTTGTGCTGGTCACGGCCAGAAATGGGAAGGGGACGCTGGCTCCAGTCCTGCCCCACCCCCAGCAGGGAGCAATGACACTGGCCACCTGCTCCTTCCCACGTGCTGTGTCCCTCAGTGGCCCCGCCCACTGCATGCTTATCACCATTGGCTAGGAGGTGGAAGGATGGAAGGATAATCTCGGGTGGGCTTTCAGTTACCGAAGTGGCCAGGGACCTGTAACCCAGCCCTGGCCAAGCTTCTTTCAGACCCAAGACCCCAGGCAGAACCCGTTTTCAAACTGAAAGGTGCCTCCAGCTGCAACAGAGCCCAGATGAGACTTGAACTGTGGGGCTGGAAAGGGAGGTGTCAGAGAGAGGCGGGGACAGTTGAGGTTGGACTTCTGAGCACCTGCTCAGAACCCTATGGCTCCCTTCTCTGGAGACTGAATACTCAGTGACACAAGGGTGTCTGGGAGGCGTCACTGCGTGATCTTGTTTGATCGTCTCCAAAGCCCCAGGGATAGACATCCTTTTGTTATTTTCCATGAAAGCTGAGGGAGCCGGGGGGTGGAAGATGGAAAGAGGTACGTTGCCAAGGTCACGCAGCTGCAGGGGGTGGGTGCAGGAGTTGACCTCTCCAGAGGTCATCGGGCCGCAGGGCCAGGGCCTGATGGCTCCCCCGATGGCCCCCCGGATCTCGTTTGATTCCCCACCCTGTCCTTGGCCCCCAGCCATTCCAATTGTGCTAAAAGTAGCATTGACCGAATCAAGGTCTGTTCGGGGGCCAGGCTATTTTGATTGTGTCCTCAAGAGCCATCTGGTCTGAGGCGGCGGAGCTGTGCTGCTCCCAGGAGCACTCCGAAGTGGCGCCAGGAATGTCCTGGCTAACACGCCTGTCCCGGGGCGGGACCGGCCACTGCTGCTTCCCCCACGGCCTCCAACACACGCCTCCCGAGATACAGGTCCCAGAAGGGAGGGGTGGTGGGCCTGGGCTCCGGGAGGTTGAGGGTTAATATCCTCAGTCACAAAGAACAGCCAGCCAGCTTCTGTGATGACCCCCTGCCCGCTCCAGTTAACAGAGGAGTCAGTCTGTGGGTTTGTGACGTCCGCTCTTATATTTTTATTTATTTATTTTAATCCTCACCTAAGGATCTGTTCCACTGACTTTAAAGAGGAAAGAAGGAGGGGCAGGGAGGAGTGGAGAGAGAGAAACATCAGTCAGTTGCCTCCCGTACACACCCCGACCAGGAATAGAACCCACAACCTAGGCATGTGCCCTGACTGGGGATTGAACCTGCAAACTTGTGGTGTATGGGATGACACTCCAACCGGCTGAGCCACCGGCCAGGGCTGGAGGTCATTACAGGGGAAGAGATTTCCATCCGACCGGCTTAGACGTAAGCCCTGGTGCAGGGCTCCCGCCGGGCGGCCCATCCGCTCCTTCACTGGGATGGCTGTTCTTCGAAGTTCACAGAAGGCCCACGGCCATGGGGCGTCCTCTCTGACCAGCCCCGCCCACCCTTCTCTTAGCACCGAGCGCACTGCACACTGCCCTTCAACAGAGGGCCTCCCCTTTTGCCTAGAACCTTCCCCACTGCTCCCCTAACGGCCATGCATCTTCCACCAGTGGGCACCCGGCTGCAGCAGCCTCCCCGAACTTGCAGGCGGGTGGACCAGCATGGCGGGCAAGGCCAGCTTCGCTCTGCCGAGGAAGTCAGCCAGCCATCTTCTGTTTGAGTCGGTTCATTCATCTGTCCCACACACGGACAGTGAACATCCGCTCTGCCTCTTGCCGGCCTGGACACTGGGGACATGACGCCTGATCAGACCGGGCCCCTGCCTGGGATCTGCTCCCGGGATGGCGGGGAGACACCTGTTACCACCTCCTGCTACTCTGACTGCTAAATGCATTCGTCCAAGTTCGGCGGAGACTCACTTTGCCACAGGGAGTTGGGAAAGGCCTCAGGAGGACCCAATCTGTGACAGATTCACTCATGCAGGGAAAGAGGGGGAAGGGCATTCCCACGAAGGGAACAGCATGTGCAAAGGCACAAAGGCAGGAGAGGGCCTCGGGGGGCCCGAGAGCTAAACAGTCTCCCTGTGTTCTTAGGCTCTCTGGCTGTGGACAGGAAGGCAGCTGGCTCCTCGGCAAGGGGGACGGGACCTGCAAGGAGCAGGTGGCAGGGCAGGGCACCGCCCCAGAGGGCCCTGGACGCCCAGAGCCCCTGTTGCTCTGCCCCGTGGGGCCCGCAGCCTCTCCCTGCAGCCTCCCCGCCACCACCTTCCTCCCAATCATGGTGAAACTGGCTCCTCCACATGGATGTGGCATCTTCATGTTGTGTGGCCCACAGGGCCTGCATCCTGGCTCAGCAATCGAGCCAGAGGTGGGCACTAAACAACACCTGACTCCGATTCGTTCAGGTGGGGTGCCGAGGCCACGCTGTCACTGATAACGAGGCCCCCCCCAGGACTGTTGATCTCAGACTTGCTCCTCAGAGAGCCTTACGCACCTGGCTGACACCATCCAGTACTAATAACATGAAGAACCACCTCTCAGCGAGCATTGGCACGTGTGATTTCATTTGATCCTTAAAGGGCTCTGGGGTGCAGGGTCCAGTGCCAGACGTGCCTGAGAGCTCCCAGGTAGTCAGGGCGGAGCCAGAATCGGAGCCCCAGCTTTCGGGACTTTGGAGAGCCCAAACACCGCTCTCATACCACCTCAGCCTTAAGGCATAATCCTGGCCCGAGAACGGCGCAGCCCCCCGGCCCTAGGAGCCCCCGAATCCCCGCTGGCTTCCAGGGCAGCCATTCGAGTACCCATCGCCCCTGCATCACGCGCCTCCCAGGTGCCCGTGCTGTGCAGAGGCCTGAAGAGACGCAGACCCAGTTTGCATGTGGCTCTGCAGCCTGGGCAGCTGGGCAGGCCCCCTTCCCACTGCCCCTCAAAACTCCCCCACTGTATAATGTGGCCTGTTCAGCCTCCCCTACCCTCTGGCCAACACCCATCTCCTCGCTAAGCTTCTGAGGTGCCCCTGACCCCCACCACGGCCACCCCCTGCTCTGACTCCGCTTTCACTCGGCAGCCATCGTGCGTCACAGCATGTGGACGACGAAACGAGAGGACGAGGTCCCTGCCACCGTCTCCGAGAGAGACTCGCGTGTCACTCATCGGTGCACAGACTGAGGTGCCCGGGGGACCGTGGTGGACCCCTCACCCCTTCCATGCTCACCCCCACCTGCCAGGGCCTGGTCTAGGGACATGACGACGCAATGGGGGAGACCTGGACCGATCAGAAGAGCTGAGCCCTGAACCAGGGCCCCTGCGAAGGGAATGAGGGCGAGGCCTTCAGTTTCTGCCTCGGCAGAGCGGGGATGACGCTGCCCAACCGCACTGTCTCCCGGAGTGTTGGCGATGTGCTCGGATAAGCGAGAGTAGGAGCAGGAAGGCGTTTTACCGTTGTCCGTGTTATACCAGTGGTGTGGGTCGTCCTCTGTACCTCCGACTGCCCAGGGTGTTTGGCATAAGCCTGGGCACACAGTATACACAGTATATATCGGTTCATTCACGTCAAATGCACTCATTTCACCACCTGCTGAGAGTCCTGTGGGCTTCTGATGCCACAGGGAGTCCCCAGCCCAGCTCTACCTGCCCTGCCTGCCGGGGTGGGGAGAGGACCAAGTGCGAAGTGGGAACAGTGCCTTGGAGGTGATCAATATCCCCGCCCTGGTCCCAGGATGGGGGGCTGCGCCGAAAGCCATGCCCCCCTAACTGTGGCGCCAAAGGCGGGGGCAGCCGCTTCCCAAGCCATAGGCCCACTCTTCGGGAAATGAACATTCCACTTTCCCCAACCGTGGGGGCTGCCTCGCCCAGGTAGTGCCTGTAGGTGTGCATGGTCCCTGAGGGGCCAGGCCACCACCTGTCCCCCCACATCAGCCCTTCCCCTCTCGTTTCAGCACCCCTACCCCACGGAGGACGAGAAGAGGCAGATCGCAGCCCAGACAAACCTCACCCTCTTGCAAGTCAATAACTGGTGAGTTAGCATCGCTGGCCCAGAGACTCATAGATATTGGGGGGGGGGGGGGGTGAGGCGGGGAGAGGGAGGCACTTGCTTGGCAGGGGATGCACAGCAGGGAGGAGAGACCAGAATGCCCAGTCCTGCCTCAGTTGCAGCCAGCGCCATGCCAGTCCCCGAGTTTGGACTGGAAGCTGCAGGCCAGGATCCACACAGGCCCTTGTGGCTCCATTTGCAGCTTCTCAGCGCCCTCTGCTGGGAAGCAGTGCCAAGAACATCACTGGATAGAAAACCCAGGCGCACAAACACCGGTCACCTGGACTACCTCTCACTGTGTGAGCTAATAACCGCAAACCAGAACATCTGCAGAGGTAGGAGTGGGAAGGAAGAGGTAGAGTCAGCTGTTCTGACCTGCTAGGGACCTCAGTTTCCCCTCTCTGTGTCTGGTGGGCTGTCCTAGGAATCTCAGAGAGAGGGGTCTGGCTGGAGGGGAGTGCACCCAAAGGCTGGCTCCCTGATCTGAGCCCTTGGGTGTCTGCAGAGAAGCCAGAGGTTGGTGCCTTTGCAAAGGGGGTGCTCCCTTCCTCTGTTTGACCCTGATGGGTCTCGAGGACAGACGTCCAATCATCCTCATGCATTCGTCCCTTGCTGCTTCATGCTCACCGAGTGATTCCTTGAGCTCCTCAGTGCACAGGGCCTTTTCCCAGCTGGGCTTCCACCTCCCAGATCAGACCCCAGTCTGTTCTGCACAGCACATTCGCTGTTGAGGGTCTGCAAGCAGCTTAGCCCTCTCTGCACGCACATGCACACACGTGCACACATACCTGCGGCCACCCACCACCCAGGAGTGACTAACCAGGTGTGCACCCTCACCCCTGGGCAGGTTCATCAATGCCCGGAGGCGCATCCTGCAGCCCATGCTTGATGCCAGCAACCCTGACCCCGCCCCTAAAGCCAAGAAGATCAAGTCGCAGCACCGGCCCACTCAGAGATTCTGGCCCAACTCCATTGCTGCGGGGGTGCTGCAGCAGCAGGGCAGCGCCCCCGGGACCAGCCCCGATGGTAAGGCTCGGGGGCTGGTGGGTGCCGGGCCCCTGGAAGTCCTTCAGGGCAGCTGTACCAAGACCCAGTGGCTGAACCTCGACCTGCTGGAGAGGCAGGAGCCCCTCTGTCACAATAACTGTCCCTCCCTGGTCCCTGTCAAAGTGTGTGTAAGCCAGAAAGAAGGGGGTGTTTGCACAGACATTTTAATAAGCCCGAAGCAGTGGGAGAAGCAGCGGGCGTCCGTGGCCGTCTGAGCCCATGACGGCTCCACAGAGCCCCACCCCCACTCCCACACTCACCCTACGTTGCTCAGGGCCAGGCAGTGTCTGCACGGCTTCCCGAGTGCCACCCGTAAACACCGCACAGGCAGCCGGCGCATGAGCAGAGGCTGGAAAGGGCCTGGGCCTCCCAGCTGCCCCCTCTCACCTTCACATGCGCTGTTCTCACTGCCAGTCACCTGGTGCACGGTGGATGACACAGAGCGGGCCACAGGGCACAGTACATGTGGATGGCTGTGTGTGTGTGTGTGTGTGTACACCTTCCTGTACACACGCCTGCATGCGGTTGCAAGGTGGTTCCTACATGATGGGCGATTGACCTGTGAGGCGTAGTGGAAAAACCAGGCTCTGAGCCAGATCAGCCAGGGAGAGGATGCCAGTTCTCTCACGCCTGACTGTCACCGTGAGCTAGTGACTTCCCTGTCTGAGGCTCCGTGTCCTCTTCTTTGGGAGGGATGGTGACACCTCCCCCACAGGGTTGTTAGAGAGTCAAAAGCATGTAACACATTTACAGAGAAGCTGCTCGGTGATGGTAACTAGGAGCGATGCTGCTCGGGATGGGCTGGGAGGGGCTGACGAGTTCACGGTCGGTGGCTGAGCTCTCCACCTCTGAGGCCGCGGGCCTGACCCACCCTCTTCTCCCTCGCAGGTTCCATCAGCCTGGACAACCTGCAGTCCCTGTCCTCAGACAATGCCACCATGGCCATGCAGCAGGCCATGATGGCTGCACACGAGGACTCACTGGACGGGACGGAAGAAGAGGACGAGGATGAGATGGAAGAGGAAGAGGAAGAGGAACTGGAGGAGGAGGCTGACGAGCTTCAAACGACGAATGTCAGTGACCTGGGCTTGGAACACAGTGACCCCCTGGAGTAGCTGGCAGCCCCCATGGCACTGATCGCCCGGCAGGAGCGGAGTGTTGCCAGGAGGGTTTCAGGGTGGGGGGCAGGGGGCGTCGGCAGGCAGCACCGAGGAAGCTGGGCCCCGGCTTCCCAAAATCAGTAGCTTGAAACAATGCAGAGGAGGCACCTGCTCCTTCCCAACTCCCAAGCTTCCATGGTGCCCCAGCCCTGCTCCCCTAGAGCCGCGGAGGACTCGGTTTGGTGGGGCCGGTCCAGCCGCCAGTGAGGAAAGGCAGGAGTGAGATCTGGATTCATCAAAGCTCCAGGACGGATGGCACCCGGGGCCCCGGACGGAAGGACTTGCATCGTTTACAAGCCCTGCACTGTGAGGCAGATCGGTGCTGTTTGCCGAGAGCCTTTTTTGGGGGATGGAGTTAGGAGAAGAGGCAGAGACTAGCGGCGTCTGGGTTCCACCCCCCGCACAGGTTCTCAGCTCCTTTGAGAGACATTCAAGGGCAGGAGGGAGCCCGAACATCGAGCCAGTGTCTGGAGGACTGGCAAGGCCTGAGGCCTCACATGTTGTAGATCAGAGTGAGGCCTGGATTCCACGGGGTCCAGCTCCTTCCTCCGAGGCCCCATCTCCGGGCTCCGCAACCATGGACTTGGGAGAGGGGACGGAGCCACCAGAGCCAACTGCTCCTCCTCCCTCCCTCCCTCCCTCCCTCCCGGTCTCCTGGAAACCAAGGGTAAGGTGGTGAGCTCACATTGTAGGAGATTAAGAGGAGTCCCTTCACCTGGTTTGGCTCCAGGACCCAAGGAGGCAGCAGGACCTGGGCTAAGAGCCACATCAAAGTGACTTTGGAGAGCGCAGCTGTCCCTAGGCGTTCAAGGAACTGAGCTCTTGTAACAACAGGACAGTGGTGTCTTGTCCCAGAGGCTCCAGCTCTCAGGCGGAGCTCCTCACCTGTCCCACCCTCCCCCCACAGACCATCAGAGAGGGTGGGGCCAGGGTAGCTTGGAACCCTTCGCCCTCTGCTCCAGGCTCACTTCTGCAGCCTCCGCCTCTCCCCCTCATCCTTCGGGGAAGGCAGAAGAAACATTGGAGAGAAGCATCCAGCCCAGAGAGAAGCCAGGGGTTGGAGAAGGTGCTACATACCTCCTCCCATCGATTTCCAAAGTGTGGGGGGTGCCCGCAGGAATGGCCCCTAAGAGCCAAGCGGCACCCACACCCATCTCCCTAGCCTGCACCCCACCGCCACACACGGCCCTGGGCAGGGAGGAGGCCCTCCGCCATCTGCCCTGACACACACCCTCCACCCCAACTTCTGGTCCCCACGGTTGGTGCCCCTCCGCCCCACCCCGCCCCTCACTCACCCCG
The DNA here is from genome assembly GCF_021234435.1 of Artibeus jamaicensis. Taxonomy (NCBI): domain Eukaryota; kingdom Metazoa; phylum Chordata; class Mammalia; order Chiroptera; family Phyllostomidae; genus Artibeus; species Artibeus jamaicensis. Next base: position 10,323,120 of record NW_026522052.1, on the reverse strand, counting down.
ATGGCTGTGAAGGCAGGACCGACCACACACGTGTTTCCCATTGAGTTTAATTTAACAGACTTGCAGTTTCATCGTACACTGTTCGCCGGCCATCTTCCGTGGCAGGATGTGCATGGCCACCTGGCTCAGCGCGAGGGGACCCTCGGCCTCTGGGGGCTCCCCTCCCCCACCTGGCTGGGGCGGAGCTGAAGGACGGCCGCTTTCCTGAGGTCTCCCTAAAATGAATGTATTTCTTCCCCAAAAGAGCTGATATTTAATGTTTTAATAGGGATTTTTGAAAAACAAATAACCTTATTTATAATCTTGATGATTCAATCATTTTTTACTCCCTTTTGATGCCACAGGTAGGAGAAAGTCTAGCTTTTTGGCACCGTGCAGCGGGACAAAACACCTTTCCATTTCCCGTTGGTTCTTGTTCACACACACACACCGGCACGCATGCGCGGACGCGCACACACCCCCCGACCACCGCGGCCCGGCACCCGCACACACGTGCCCACGCGTCCTCCCAGCCCCTCCACCTGCCTACTGTTATGCAACCTCCCGATGTATCCACCAAACCAGTTCGGAATGTGGCGGAGAAGTTTCCAGTAAATCTTATTACCCACAGTGACTGCGCGCGTGCTGCTCTTTCTGCTGCGGTCAGCGGGGCTGTGGGCTTGAGGAGGCTTCAGCTTGTCCTGTGTGGAATTGACGCCTACGAGGAGGGTGACAGGCAGAGGGCTCTCTGGCGACCTCGGGAGGGAGACTGCCCGGTTTGGCACACTCACCACGTGTGTCCAGCTCGGAGGCACTGAGACGGGGAGAGAGGCCTGGAGGGAGATCTGCGTTGCCGCTCCCGACCTCCTTCCCCAGGACAGTGGGGAGCTCAGAAGGTGGGCGCCCTCTTGTACCAGCTTCCACCTCCCTCTGAAGGCCGTGCTTCTCCCTCTCCATCCTGGGCTCCGAGGGTTTCCTCACTGACGCTGGTGCCACCGCTGCGCCCCTGTCCTCACTGCCCACCTTGCCCTGTCCCAGAGCAAGTTCTGACCGCCACATTCAATCCTGGCTCTGCCTCCAGAGGGGAGCCTGCCCTTGAACCCCAGAGTTCGCACTAAACTCCCTGGGGCGAGAGGAAACTTGGGGGCAGCTGATCTCTTGTCTCTCCAGGTGAGTGAGAGGCAGGCTTTGTCCTTACCCGCAGCCGAGAGGTGTCCTTCCCCCGCACTGCTGTACTGCTGCCGGGATGTCCAGAGCTTCACTTGGGAGCAGGAGGGGTTCCTTGTTTATATCTGCAAAGGCTGTGGCGTTCGCCCTCTCCCGTGGACACCCAGAGCCAGGTTGAGTGACGATGGGGAAGACACTGGTTACTCAGAAAATGGGTCGGATGCTGGTGGCGGCCCTGTAGGTCACTGTTCTCACTGAGCCCAGCCCCCCCACCTCTCCCCGTCACACCCATGGCCTCCAGCCCGTGGGGCAAGGTTCTAGACCCGAAAGAAGAGGTTCCCTTAGAACCTTACTTCCAGAATCAGGAAGAGGGCAGACTTTCGAAGAAGTCTTTTCCAGAGAACATGCTGTTAAAAGATAAGCTATCAAAAAAAAAAAAATCCATGGCCAAGTGAGTCTAGGATGAACTGATGTTATGTTTTGCTAGTGGTGTTTCAAAAGGCACATTACTATATAAAGCCTCTGAAAAGCCCTGCAGGAAAGAAACGTGTTTAACTTTGTTTAACCTGTTCCCCAAGTCTATTTGCCTTTTGGCCAGCCACATCTACTCCGTTATATGAGTGTCCCATAAAAGCGCACTTCAGGGACCACGGTTCTAAGAAACTACAGAGCAGCGAGCCCCGGCCTTCCCCACCCCTTCCTAAGTTTTTCTCCCACGTTCTGCCACCTGTCGGCCATGCTGCCCACTGGAAAACGGGCTTCCTAAGTCATCGAGGTGTGGGCGGTGATGTTGGAGGAGGCAGGGACCCTGCGCACAGTCCAAACCCCATCCGGCCCACGGAGGCCTGCTGCGGTGCCTGCGGGTGTAAGAGAGCTGGGACGGTGTGCCTGGGGAGAAGTGGGGGCAGAGTTCCTTCACCCCAAACGGAGCCCTGACGTCAGGGCCGTGGGAACTCTTCAGGCTAACTGCTGGCCCCGACACCCATCCCGGACCGTCCGGTTGGGAGAGTCCCAGTCAGGGGAGCCGATGCCCAGAGCGGTGCCTCCTACGGCCTCGGATGGGGTGCTGTGCGGGCGATGGTGCTGTCACATGCCGTCTGCTTGGGCTCGTTCATTCAGTGTTTACTGAGCACGGATTCTGACCCGGGCAGTTTTGGATACCATGGACACGATTGTGGTCCAACGACAGAGCTCTTACCTTTAAGGAGTTTACATTCTCCTGAAACTGAACCCCTGGCTGGTGTAGCTCAGTGGACTGCGTGGGCCTGCAAACCAAAGGATCACTGGTTCCACTCCCAGTCGGGGCACATGCCTGGGTTGTGGGCCAGGTCCCCAGTAGGGGATCACACACTGATGGTTCTCTCCCTCTCTCCTTTCCTTCTCTCTAAAAAGAAATACGTAAAATCTTTTTTAAAAATAAAATAAAATAAAATTCCTCTTTCAGAAAGGGAAAGCGCCTCTAAAGACAAAGACTGAGACGGCGTGTGCTCAGGATGTCCCCTAACAGCTAAGATTAGACATCGTCCTAGGCATGACCTCAGACTTCGGTATTCCGAGGGGCAGAACCGGAGGCTCTCAGGCCAGACATGGAGGCAAGTCAAATTCAGCTTCGCGGTGTGTTTTGTTTGGACTGTACATTGTTTTTAAAATTTTTTGTAAGTTAAAAGCTTGCGCATAAAAATTCGGATTCCCAGTTTCTCTCGAAACATCAGGCAGTCGAGCAGCTCGGGATGTCTATTCACACGAAGTAGCAGCTGGGTGTGGCTGGGCCGCTCCTTACTGTGTGGTCTCCAGGCCCCTGACAGTGGCCACTGAGGCGGCCCCTCCCCAAAACTGAGGGGCAGTGGCCAGTCACTATCAGGCTGGCCCCAATGGGTCGGCTCATTAACCAGTGAGTTATGCTTCCCCTTCCCACCCTCACCCTTTTTTGCCTTTCCAATATTTGAGTGGTGTTTGCTTAAGAGTTCATTTATTTGTTTCAGAGAGAGGGGAAGAGGGGGAGAGAAACAGCAACGTGAAAGAAAAATATTGATCGGTTGCCAACTGGGGACCGAACCCACAACCCAGGCCTCTGCCCAGACGGGGAATCGAGCCAGTGACCTTTCACTGTCTGGGATGATGCCCAACCCACCGAGACTCACGGGCCAGGGCTGAGTGGTTGTGTTTAAGAAGGGGACTATTTCTGTCTGCCCATTGCTCCGTCAAGAGAAAGAAAACACGTGGTGCAGAAGGGCTCTGCCTTTGGGAGAAAAAGAAAAAACAGAGATGACATATTGTTGGTGGAAGTAAAGATACTTTTGCAATTGATGGTGTACCACTGCAAAGCGTACCTGTGTCTCTTTTCAGACATCTTCACTGAGGTGGTACCCGCCCACCTGCCCTCTACAGGCCGTCGTGAGCCTCAGGGCATAAAGCAACCTGGGTCACTTGTTACAAAGGCAGATTAGGCCCCACACCCATCTCTCCCCGGGTTCTAGGTAAGATGCCTGAAGACTCAAGAAACAGTGCTCTCTGTTGCCTCTGGAAGTTCCTTGTTTGAACTTCCTCTCGCTGTATGAACTGCAGCGCCCTGAGCCCGTTATGCATTTAGTAAGCGTTCAGTGGTGCCTGCTCTGTGCCTGACAGGGGGAGGGGACACAGGATAACTCAGCCTGGCAGAGCGTCACAGGCCGAGGGGTCCCCGAGGACCGGCAGAGGGAAGCCGATGTCATCACGCTGTCTGTGTGACTTTCCACTTTGGCGTCTTCCTTCCATCCCACAGACGACGCAGATTTTATTATGCCACGTTCACGTGTAGGTATCTTGTGCTTTTTTATTTCTCAGCCTCTCTCTGAGCCGATCTCATTTAGCCCCTTTGCAAATGAAATGCATCTCATTAAACCAAACCCATTTAGGACAATGCCCTTCAGGTGTGTGCATCTTCCTACGGCTTCCATTTAAGACAAGTGCTTGATTTATTTTTCATCTCATTACACTCTTTAAAATTATATGCATCTCATTACACGCAGTGCACTGAGACCACTTATTTCAGGTGTAGACATTACACCTGGTATTATCAGGCAAGATTTTTTTCATTCATTACAAGCCTTGCGATTTATGTTCATCTCATTACAATCAGCCATTTAAGACAATTCCCTTCAGTTGTGTATTTCTCATTATACCTTTTCATTTCAGATTTGTTTTCATCTTGCTGCACCCAAGCATTATTCAGAGAGCTCACTTCAGGTGCACGTGTCTCACATCCACTTGTTATTGTGTGAATATTGGGGTGGTTGTTTCCCCCCCATAGTACTGCAGAATTTTTGTCATAGCAAACCCATTGATGGCCCAGGGGTGTCCCACCTGTGGCCCGAGGGCCACATGCAGCCCAGGATGGCTATGAATTCAGCCCAACACAAAATCGTAAATTTACTTAAAACAGTGTGCAATTTTTTTTTAGTTTTGTTAGTGTTTGTGTATTTCATGTGTGGCCCAAGACAACTCTTCTCCTTCCAGTGTGGCCCAGAGGCGCCAAAAGGCCGGACACCCAGGACTTCATTCACCCCCGGGCCTTCCATGCTTTTTTGCAGGAAGAGGAAGAACACTGGTTTCCCCTGGAGTTGGCCAAGACGCTGCCAATAACTTCCCCTCACACACAGGGACCGTCTAACGCATTCGCTGCCTCGCTCACACACTGAGGGGGTCAGAGGACATGGGCGCTATGCTCCTCTTCAGCTGACTGATACTCTGCAAAACTCCCGTCCCGGGGACCAGGACAGTGCAGCCGCTTCCCCAGCTGCTTCTGGGGATGCTGTTCCTCCTTCTGGACAAGCCCCACCCCCTGGCCAGACCACTTCACCCGCCTTGCTGCCCTTTGGACTGGATGCTGCTGTGTGTCCACATGTCGGGAGGCGATGAAGTAACTTCGCTCTCCCGAAGGAATCTCCCTGGCACCTCCAGGTCCAGTGGCGTCTTGTCTCCCCACAGCTCCTATCCCAGGAGTTCTCAAGAACTGCGCCACGGGCTCCTGGAGTGGCAGGTGCCCAAGTTCCCCTCTCAATCGACTAAATCAGACTCTCCGAGAGTGGGGCCAAGGTAGGTGCATTCTAAAGGTCCTCCAGTGACGCTGAGCAGCAATGGCACCCAAGCCTGGTTTCAGAAAAGAACCTGCAGCCCAGTTGCTTGGAGCCCAAAATGCCTGATGCTGTCAAGGCTGCCCCTCCCAGCTGTGTCCGCACATAAGAATCTGAGCCCGGGGTGAAAAAAATTATGTCTCAGTCCTGGAAAGGTCACAAAGGGTCAGTAAGCCCACCTGCCCACACCGTACAGGCGTCCCGTCCTCAGCACTGTAAACGGCCAGCTCCCTTCACTGCCCAGTGCCTCTCAGGGCAGAAGGAGCGAACTGCTGTCCGGAGCCACCCAACCCCCCACTCCCACCAGTGATCCCAGCTCTGCCTTCTGCAGACACACGGATGATGGGGAAACACTCCAGGCTGTGCACCCGTGGTCTCAAGGCTTACTTTCTACAAGGGAGTGACTCCTTCAGAGATCGGGGACACCTTTCTCGAACCCCTCGGGTTGGTCCTCCTGTCCCACCCGTGTGGCCTGGTCATAAAGCGCCTGCAGCTTCCCCGAGGGGGTCTGGTGGTCTGTCCTTTCCCCTCTGTCACTCCGCCTGTCTTCTCACCAATGAAAATAGAATCTTTTCTCTAAGCACAAAATGAACTTGGATTTGACCTTCACTCCTCCACTGCTTTGCACTAATGAACCTGCATATGACACATCTCCTGCCTCTTCACTTTTTATCCTCGGCCAGGGTTCCCCGAGGTCCCCAGCTCTAAAATCAGCAGGTGCCAGGTGTCATGGAACAACCAGTGAGCGGGATTTTGTGAGGATAAAGGGTAGGAATACGGCTAATATTAGGGGAACAGGCCACACCCTGTCATTCTGAGTCATTTCGTTTTTAATTTCAGATTCTGTGTCCAACGAATTGAAAAGATGATCAGATCCCCCGGTCTCAGGAAACCTTAGGACCAACTCTTTCTCTAAGCTTTTCAAAGTTCACGAGTAAAAAGGAAAGTCACAATGGACTGAGCACTAGCACACATGCTAGACATGCAGATGGTTCCAAATAACCCTGGACGTTTTGCTAGTATTATTGCTGCTATTATTGTCCCCATGTCCAAAATGAGGTACCTAGGGCTCAAAGACATTAAATAGATGATCTATGTAGTAGAGCTAAGGTTTCAACCGAAAGGAAAACACACACTCCTCCTGGGAGGTACCTTGTCTGTCTCTCTAAGCCTCCGCTTGACCCGGGCTGGCCCTCAGAGCCGAGGGAGGAGCCCCCACTTCCTGAAATTCCCAGAGCTACCAGCAGCCCGGCTCCGGTGTTAGCTCCTCTCAGCTCAGGTCCCAGATGAAACAGCACTCAGGGACCCGGCTCCAAACCTTAACCGGCTTCTCCCAGAGTCCGCCCTGCCCCGCAGCCCACCAGCTCCTAAACTTGAGCCATCTACATTTGGGGGGAGAGGAAAGGACCTAGGTCCCGTATGCGGATGACCACATAGCCATCCCGGGCTGCATGTGGTCCCCTTCTTCTTCCCCTCAGCAGAAGAAGTGGCTCTGTGTGCTGTTCTAGGAGCCGGTCTGGGGGAGGGGCCTCTGCGGACTGTCCTCAGATTGGGGCGCAGAGGTGGCAACAGGAGGTCCACTGTACAATTGCTGACGGTCACGTGTCAGACTGAGGCGTGAGTCAGTGCCGACAGCTGACCTCCCAGCCCTCCTCACCCTCGGCCTGTGCAGGTGACTCCTTCCAGCCTGTCCAAGGGCAAGGCCGGGTTCTTGGTTTTTTTTCAGGTTTGAATGCTGCGGGTAAGGAAAAACCAGGTTGGAAGATGGAGGAAGAACAAAGAGAAGGGAGCTCACATCTGGGAGAGAGAGAGAGAGAGAATGGGAGCCCAGACCAAGTGGGAGGGGGCCCGCTGAGAGCTGAGGACAGGCCAGGGCCAGGGGTGCTGTCAGACCGGGTCCCACTGCAGGAAGGGGAAAAGCAGGACGCATCTCTTCCAGGAGGAAGAGCGAGAGGACAAAGTGGCAACACAGCAGACTGGAATGCAGACTCCTGGTTCTTTCCCTGACTTGCTTCTCTGGCTCTGTGATTCACTGTCCTCTTCTCCGAGAGCTGAGGAGGGAATGAGGTTGGGGACACAGGGTAGAGGAAAGAGAGAAAGAAGGAAGGAGGCAGGGAGGGAGGGAGAAAGAGAGAGGAACTAGAGGTGCATACGTCTCTGGGGTTTTTCAGACAAAGCTATTATCAAAATGCCAACCAGCTCCTGCCTGGTTAATTTGCATATTCCATGCTGTGCTCTTTGAAGCAAGATGAATATGCATGAGGGCTTGGGCGCTGTGTGGAGCTGTGGAGCTGTGGGCTAAGGTGGCTCATTGTTCTTGCAAAAGAAAAGGCGTTAATGTGGAGCCACAGCGCCGTTCTGGTCTGCGGAGCGGCCTGGGCTTCCCCTCTCTGGCGAAGGGAGGAGGAGGGCAAGGCTCAGACAGAAACCCTAACATGCTCTCACCCTCCCAAGAAAATAAATAATCAGGCTCCATCAAGAACTCGAGCGTCTTTTCTCCAAGAGCAGCCGTTAATTACCCTCCGCGCATACTAATCACAGAGGCTAGCCGGGCAAGGACAGCCACCTCTCCTGCCTTCCGTGGAAATCAAGCGCAAGAAAAGTGGGCGCTGGGCTCCCTGCATACACCTTTGGTGAGACCCCACGTGCCCCCAGTGGCAGGAGTCTCTACCTAGCACACGGTGGATGCTCCCACATGGCCACCAAGTGGACTCTCTGATGTCCTTTAGGACTCGGTTTATCATTCACCCTAAAACAGCTGGGGGCCCATCCTCCTCACTGATCGCCTCCATCCCTTCTTCCTCCCTGGCCACGAGCGGATGACGCTCCTGCTGCAGACGTGATTCCAGCAAGCAGGGAAAAGGTTGATTTAATTTTTTAAATCCATTTAATCTCAACAGCACCCTTCCTTTGGGGTTTTCTTTCTGAGACATCACATCTGCCTCCCATCCTGAAACAGAACTACAAGGATAAGCAATGTGGGGAGAACCCATCTGGAAAATGGCTTGGAGCCGATCGGATCAGATCCTCTCAGCTCCTCATAGGCGAAGGCCACTGCCCAGCTCTGCTTCGGAGCTGTGGTTCCTAGGACTTGAAGCGATTAGGCTTGGCCAAATCCACCTCAAGGTCTTTCACTGATGGGAACGCACCTCATTTAAAGAGCCCATGGACCAGCCCTGGCTGGTGTAGCTCAGTGAATTGAGTGCTTACCTGCAAATCTAAGGGTCACCCATTCGATTCCCAGTCAAGGCACATTCCTTGGTTGTGGGCCTGGTCCCCAGTTGGGGGTGCGTGAAAGGCAACCACAAGTTGATGTTTCTCTCCTTCTCTTTCTCCCTCCTTTCCCCTCTCTCTAAAAAAAAGTAATTAAAAAAAAAAGAACCCAAGGGCCAGACCACCCTCCTCCCTACCTAGGAGACCACCCTGCTGAGCTCGCTTTCCAGGACCTCTGAGTGTGGACCTCTGAGACTGGCCTTGAGTTCTGCAATCAAGACCGCGGGTCCTAAAGCGGGACAGGAAGCCGGGAGAGAGAGTGGGTCCGCCTGTGCTCATTCTCCTACTACCTGTGCTTTGCTCAGGTTCCACCTCCCAGGGCCGGGGCTGCAGCAACGCTGGAGACCTAGAGCCGACCTTCTCCAGGATGCACCACAAATGCCCGCTGCCTGCAGACTTATCACGGTGCAGCTTCTGACTCAGTAGATCTGGGGCAGGGCCTGGAGTTCTGCGTTTATACTTTGGCAAAGACAGAGGGAAGGGCAGTGCAAAAAAACCCAGGAGAAACTGATTTACTATTCCCTCTCAAAGCCCGCCTGGATGACAGGAGAAGAGGAGGAGCCTCGGCTTCCCTCCTGGACACGCCCCTTCCCAGAGGGGAGTGCCTGCCTGCCTGCCTGCCACGTGAGATGTACCTTTAACTGCCAGCAGCTTTGATGAGCTGGCCTGTGCTGCTTCAGACGCATGCTGGCAAGATAAACTGGGGAAGGGAGGGGCTGACCCAGATCTGACGAACCAGAGGCAGGTCATCAGTGCTTTTGTTCTGCTGAGACTGGCAAACCCCGCTGCGGGTGGTGTGAACTTGCTCAGGGCTGCCCAGTGACAGTGACCCCCTGCACCCTTGGCCGGAGCACCAATGAACGCAGAGCTAAAGTCACCCTGGTGTCAAAGTCTGGGACTCCCATCCATTCGCCGACTCCTGAGAATGTGTGCGGGTACCTATTTGCTTCTCTTTTGTAGCAGCTGGAGCTCTGTCTACACCCGTATTCCATTCCATGCACATGCCCACATCAGAGCTGCAGGCACTGGGGCAGCGCCCCAAGCAGTGTAAGTCCCCCTCCCCCCAGGTGAGGCCCAGAAAGTGAGAGGCAGGCGTCAAGGATGCCTTCTATTGTCACCTATGTGGATCGGTGGCCCCCTGTGAAGCCACCACCCTTCATTCAACAAACGCTGAGCTCCTAAACGTGAGTGGAGGCCTAATGTGATAAACTGAACGCTGCTGCTCAGCATGGTCGTCTCCGACGTCGGGGCGGCGAGGCGCCCACCTGCCACATGCGGTCGCTGTGATGTGAGGCCATCTGTGGAGGATGCTAAGGCCAGCGGCAGGCTGGCAAGTACTTAGCAAGTACTAAATGAAAATTTTTGTTTAAGATAAAGCGGTGGCAATTGGCAAGGTTGATAGCATTCCAGCTGGAGAAAGAAGCCAAGAGAGCTCTGGTTGTGGGATTGAGCCAGCGCCCAGATCCGAGGACCGTATACACCTGCCAGGTGAGCAAGGCTGGCAGCTGCCGGCACCGATGCTAGAGATGGCACTCGAGGGTGACAGCCACTGGAACCCCAGGTTGACATGAAGGTCAGGGCCTCGTATGCACGGTCATGGGATATGATTCCCAGGGGTCGTTGGGGGCAGGCAGGAGGGCAGGTGAAGTCCCACAAGCTCAGACAGCTCCCAGAGCTGCCTCCCTCCGGCCCCTGAGCCTCCAGGTCCCTGGGGAGGGGCTGCGGAGGACCTCTGGCAGCCAGGCGGGCATCTCACCAGGAGGGGCGCAGCGCCTGACTGATCCGTGGGCTTCCTCTCTATCTGCTTACTGCACAGCCCCCCACCCAGAAGTCCCCACCACACACCCTGCAGCTCCCTCTACAGTTGCCAAGGCACAAGGTCTCTGAGCCTGGGGACGGCCCCCTCCTTCGTCCGTGCCACCTGCAGCGCCACTGAGGCCACAGCGGTATGCTCCTATCCCTGGACACCATGCAGCCACCACAGACATGGGCCATCACTCGAGGGAGCCGTTCTCTGAAGGGCCGGTAATGGGGCCACCAGACATCACACTCCAAAGCACACGAAGAATATTAATTAAATGAAGGTTTATTTCAAAATTAGTGTTAAAGTATAAGCTGTTTTTGAGGGCTGGAGCCAAACTCCGTAATGAGTGGTGAGGGCATCTGCCTCCCCCAACACAGGCGGAGGGCAGGCCACATTGTCCCCAGCCCTGCCCCTTGTCATGCACCCAATGGTTACTAGGACTAGAAGCCAACAACAGCAAAGGACCCGCGCGTTTGCTCGTGTTTAATCCAGGTTAAGCTCTACACGTTTGAAGACACGCCGGAGGTTACGTGGTGTCATGCAGTCCCTGTGATGGAATGACTCTTGCTCAGTGACCTCCGCGGCAAGGCTGCTCCCAGGGGCGAGGTTAGGTAGGGCAGAGCACTGGGGAAAGAAGAGGAGAGGACAGAGGTCAAGCAAGGCACAGTGGCCCCGGCTGAGAGCGGTCAGACCAGCCTACCACCAGCATTTTCAGCAGAGAGCCGCCCCCTTAGAATCAGAAATAATTGCAGTCACATGTCTTTCCTGCAAAAGAAGGGAGAGCTGATGCTGTTTGGTGTCATGAGGGTGTGGTCTCCAGTGCTCATCTGCCTGGATCCAAACCCTGGAACCGCTGTTTCTGAGTCCACGACCCCAGGGAAATGACTTCGCCTCTCTTACTTGTTTCCTCATGTACACAACAGACTGTGCCTTTGCCTACCCCAAAGGGTTGTTCAGAGGCAAGTAGAAGGTGCCCAGTAAATGTTAACTAGTTTTATAAATTCACTGACATTTCAGTGGATCACGTGGGGACAAGTCTAGCCCTCAGGTTCCCAGACTTACGGATCCCATTTCTATAAACCTTCTTTGAAAATGTCCTTTGAGAAATTTGCTGCTCTTTTAAAACCTTTAAGAGGCAGGAGTTCTTCCCAATGTTTAGCCTAAATCCCTTCTGCAGAAAGTTGAGATTAATCTCTCTGATCCTTATGGAAACAATATAGTTCAGAGGTTCGTCACGGAGGTCCACAGCCTTCTGAAACTGAGCCCAGTGGCTGGCGTTCGTGCACAGCAAAAACTGGTGCGGCAAAGGATCTTGACAATGACCGATTATCAGTGGATACTGTTAAGGGCTGAAGGCTTGTGTCTCCCCAAAGTCCATATGCTAAAGCCCCAACCCCCCGGGACAGCTGTTTTTGGAGATGGAGCTGCTGAAAAAGGAAGGTTAAGGAAGGCCAAAAGGGCGGCACTCTGATCTGATAGGGTTAGTGTCCTATAAGAAGAGACGAAAGAGAAGCTCTCTCTCTCTTTTCCTCAAGCACAGAAGGAAAGACCACAGTCCACAAGCCACGCACGAGGACAGCCTTCACGAGAAAGCAAGTTCGCTGGCACTTTCATCATGGGTGTCTAGCTCCCAGAACGTGAGAAAATCAGTATCTGTGGTTTAAGCTAGGCGGTGGTATGTTGTTTTAGCAGCCAGGGCAGACTACTGACACAGGTATCAGCGCTACAAAAAGGGGGGAAACCAGAGCATGTATGTGTCTCCTAATGGAAGTGTACAACCGTGAATGGCATAGCGCTTAGCAAAAATTTCAGGCTGAATCTGATCAAGTCTCTAGCTCTACCAATTATCAGCAAGCACAAAAGATGGGAGGACGTCTTAAATTAAACCAGCTAGCAAAGGCCAGAATGAGGAAAATCTAAGGGCAAACAACTTGCTTATTTCAAGAACAAAAAAGTCAAGGAACGAGGAGAGAGAGGCAGGAAAGGGGAGCCTCTCTCCTTTCCTATATTAAAAGAGACTACGAGACAGATCCATTTGCAGTGGAGACCTTCACGGGACCCTGAGTCAAACATGCTGAAAAATATAGGGAAACTTGAACATCACTGGATAGTCAATGATATTGAGAAATGCTTTATTTGCCTAGTTGTGATACTATTGTGGATATATTTTTCAAGAGTCCTCGTGTTTTAGAAAGATATACTGAAATATCTACATATGGAAAATAGGATTGGGATTTGCTTGAAAACTGGGAGGGAAAAGTTAGAAAGGACTATTAATAAAATACAGTTGACAATGCATTCCTAATTGTCAAAGCAGGATGTTTAGTACCTAAAAGTACATTATATCACTCACTCTGCTTTCATGTACGTTAAATAGATACAAAATAAAACGAGAAATAGTTATGAAGGGAGGTAGCTCATTGTGACTCATGTTTGCTGCCTTTATGCAGCTGAAAACTGTTAATGGCTTCCTCGGGCTTTGTTTTTTCCCAGCTAAAGAGCCCAGCTCCGCAGAAATGTCACAATCAGCCTTTTGTCAGTTTAGCCACTTCTCGTGTACAGTCACTCTGGTGACACAGGAGCAATGGAATCTTCCTCTGAGGCCGCCAAGCAATACGCCAAGGCAAACCCCGTGACCACGAGGGCCTCACCCTTGACCCCTTGCCCTCCCTGGCTCTGCCCCCGCGCGGGAAGGAGGCAGGGCGGGGTCTGCACCTTCAGAGGGAGTCCTGGGGGCAGGGCCCAGAGGACCACTTCTGTTCTCAGAGGGCTGGGCTTCTCTTTTTTTATTTTCACTTTGTAAGATGTTATTTGTTTGTTTTTAGAGAGGGGGAAGGGAGGGAGAAAGAGAGGGCGAGAGACATCAATGCATGAAAGAAACATCCATCCGTTGCCTCTTCAATGCAGCCCAGTCAGGGACCAGCCCTACGACCAAGGCATGTGTCCTGACCGGCAGTGCAACCTGCGACCTTTCACTTTGTGGATGATGCTCAAGCAACTGAGCCACATCACCCAGGGCTGGGACACTCTTACCTTTTAAAATATAGTCGGTTAGCAAAGTTGGCACCTTTTCATTATCTTCCTTCATGGCAAAGAGAACTGGGGAGGGAGAGAAACAGAGGTGAGCCCAGGTATCATCAAGGCACGAAGCTCACTTCTAGAGCCAAACGACCCACCAACCCAAAGTGAGCAAGAAACGATTCAAGGAAACCAGACGTTGGTTAGTACTGAGCGAAAGTCTAGAACCGTCTGTCAAGAGTCAGCACTCACCACGATGGTGCAGAAGATACCAAGAGTAAGAGTGGCGCTGGCTTTCTTGTTTCTTTATCTTTTACCTTTTCTTTTTTTTTTTTTGCTTTCGTATAATTTCCACATCATCTCCTAAGTGTATATCATCTTTAATAGTCATAATAATAAAATAAATAAACCCATTTTTAAAAAGAAGCAGCTTTCGGAGGCGGCCCATTGAAATGTCGGAATGTATCCCTGAATAAGCAATAAAACTGCCTCTAGAGACATTCTATTCACATACACCTACCTTCAGAAAATTCCCTCCCCTCCAATTTATTAATAACAGATGGATTTCATTGGACAAATATTTACTTTCTATTTCATGCCCAGCACAGCTCTAGAATTTGTGGAAACGCAAGACACTGGTGGGCCCCGAAGAGCAAACAGACTTGTTATTGAAACGGGACGGGGCCCCACAGGAAGCAGACCATGAGGTGTTATTTCAGCCCAAAGGCTTTTTATGAAAGTTTTTAAAATAGCTGTTTCTGTTATTAAACTAGGTAGCATCTTCTCATACTTATCATTCACCTTGTAGACGTCACCTTGTAGAAAATCCTTTATGGGGGTGGCTGGGCCTTGTTTATAACGTCAAAAAATGAGGGTAAGGAGCGGATATCTACTGGTGGATTTCTTCATTAACGATTCCTTAAATAAACTCTATCCCACGTAGTCTTTTTTTAAAGATTTTATTTATTTATTTTTAGACAGAGGGGATGGGAGAGAGAAAGGGAGGGAGAGAAATATCCATGTGTGGTTGCCTCTCCTGGGACCCCAACTGGGAACCTGGCCTGCAACTCAGGTGTGTGCCCTGACTAGGAATCGAACCAGCGACCCTTGGGTTCTCAGGTCAGTACTCGATCCACTGAGCCACACCAGCCGGGGCCCATGTACTCTTCTACAGGTGTATGAAAAATGAGATCTATTTGTAAAAGACATACTTAACAGTATGAAAGAACTTTTAAGTAAATGCTAGCGTTCATAGAAAAATCTGGAAGGACGTGCATGGAACCATTAGGAGGCGTTATTTCGGACAGCGAGACCACAGGGGACGCTCCTTTCTCGGTGATGCGTCCACAGTGTCTGCATCTTCTCGGTGAGCAGGTGCTGCTGTTTGCCAGCAGAGAAAACAGCAAAGGCCAGCAACCTGACCGCCAGGGTGCAGAGGCAGCCCCGACCACAGAGGCAGGTGCCCAACCCACGTCCACGCCCTTGCTCTTCCTGGATGACCCTGCCTAGTCTCAGGGCAGGGTCATGAACCTCGATCCTAAAAATCAGGAGTGGGTGAAGAACAGAGCTGGCGCTGCCATGAGTCAGCAGCCAGGTCCGGAAAGAGACTGAACCCGAGGACTCCCAGGTGCTGGCTTCTTTTGTGTTGCTTCTTCTGTATTCTTTGACATGTATTTATGTCAACAGAAGGGGCTGGAAATACTTTGCAGCTGAGCACGGGCCAGACTAGATGCTGCACCAAGAAGATAGCCATAAAAATACAAGAAGGGCGCTCAGCCAATAGGTGTCTGAGTTGATCCCCAAAACCCAAAATTCGTGTGAGCTGTCCAGTGCCCACAGCTGGTCTCTGGTCTGTTCTGGAGTAGGGTACGGAGGAGATGTTGTCCACAAATCCACACAAGGATTTGTAAAAAAAAAAAAAAAAAAAAAAAAAAAAAAACTTTCATAACCTACAGAGAATTGGTATTCAGGAAAGAGGACATTTTTCTTCTTTTCATGGGAATAAAATATGGGAATGTGGTATATCCACATGGTAGAAGAGAGAGCCATAAAAAAATGTTAACCAAATGTTAACTGATGTGACTAAAATCACCATACAAAATTTTATAGCCAGTCTAATCCCAACTACATGAAAAAGACATGAAATATCATAACTGAAAAACACCAAAATAGTAACCACAGTCCAGGGGACAATGAATTATTTCTTTTCCTTTGTTCACTTCTCAATATTTCCCCAGTATTCTAAGTGATTGATATACTCTAGCTACGATTGTTCAAATGAGCTTAAAAAATGTCAACCAACCCACTGTTTCTTAATTAAAATGAAAGGATTTCCCACTGAATTCCTTAACAAGGATCTGGAATAAATACATGGCTCTTCCTTTTGTTAAGACCATGACAGAGTACTTTACATATATCAGCCTTCATCATTTGCCCAATTTATTTTCCAAATGCTGACTGCTCGTGAAAACACAAACACCTATAAATGTCAGTTCGTCTCTATCTGCTCCTTGAAAAAAATCTTAGTGCATATTTATGCAAATAAAGGAGTTTAAAATGAGTCAAGAGGAGACCAACATCTTTTGAATTTAAAATTCCGGAGTCTCAAGGACGCGGTACCCATCGATGTCAGCAAGATTTCTATTCGCCAGCACCTCCTGCTTTAGTTTTCCAAATTGATCAAAATGAGAACGTTTGGTCCCCTTTAGCCCTGGGGCTCAGCAGGCATCCGTCTCAGCTGGGCCGAGGAAGCTCCTCTCCCCTCCGCGCCGAGGTACCCCCTGCGGCTGGCGCAGCGCCTCCCCGCAGCGCTGCAGCGGGCTGGGCAGCCTGGCTCGTACGCCACTCACGCAGGGCTCAGTTGCCAGGGAGATGGACGGCTCCTGATTCACTGAGCCTGTCGCATCTCAGCCTAGCGTTCTCTTCCTAAAAGAATCAAGCTGACACTGACGGTTCACACCATGCGACCCGGCGCTTTGGGGGTTGTAGTGATTTTACCTGCAAGAGGCTCTTTATACACACTTTCCTCTCCTGGCTCAGAATGTTTATCAGTATTTGACAATAGAGCCAAAGTGGAAGAGAGGGGGCGGTCATTTCTTGAAAAGAAAATCAGACTCTCTTCTTTCCAATCGGCCTTCCCCCACCCAAGAAACTTTGCTTCTGGGTAAAACTACAGCCAGCCCCACAGACCGAGCTCCCTGCTTTGGGGACGCAAGTTCAGACTAAGGGGCGTCCTCAAGCTGCGGAGGAGAAAACAGGCCCTGCAGACAGCGAGGAGCCTGGAGAACTGCTGGGAGAGCCGACACGTCCCTGCGCAGCCCCGCCCCCCTCCCCCAACCTCTTTCACAGGCTCATTTTCTTCTGGCAAATCTCTTCCCTTGCGGGAACTGGGAGAGGCATCGCTGCAGAGTACTTTAATTTCGCCCCCACCCAGGGGGAAGCGAGGCAACGATACAGCGCGCAGCTAGAACTGTTCCCCGAAATCTCAGGCCTGAAGC
This sequence comes from Artibeus jamaicensis, assembly GCF_021234435.1. Classification (NCBI taxonomy): domain Eukaryota; kingdom Metazoa; phylum Chordata; class Mammalia; order Chiroptera; family Phyllostomidae; genus Artibeus; species Artibeus jamaicensis. Next base: position 10,306,270 of record NW_026522052.1, on the reverse strand, counting down.
ACCACGGACGCAACTCACAGGGAAGGGTGCAGAAACACGAGTGAGTTGACCTCGCTGAGAATGAGAGCAACTCACTGTTTGTCAGCATCTGGAGGTCTTCCACCGACGGAGGCGAGGCTTTCTTCTCGTAAGGGATGACTGTGTTCAAGTACTACAAGACAAACAGCATGCGGGGCTTGAGGTGCTGGCTGCGAGTCCTCTAGGGTTGAGGCGTGTGAGACCACCTGCACGAGGCCTGTGCTCTTCTCTAGCAAACACGCTCCGTCCATGCTGGACGACGCCCACGATAACTCGATAACTCGCACACCACCATTTCAGGAGCCTTGTCTTTGGGGCGTGCCTCTCGACAAACTAAGACTTGACTGCCAGGAAAAAATGTCCCTCCGTTCCAACCTGTGCGTTTCCCAGACACTAGAAACTCTTTGGTTATCTAAAAGTCCTGGTGAGATTCTCCTCATGCAGCTGGGAGCATGAAGAGGGTGTTATAATTTCTTACCCTTTGTAGTGCAAGTTGGGAATGAATGGTTTCTCTTTTGTCAAAATGACAGGCGACAGAATCTCAACCAGCCCTTGGACTTGAATGTTGGGTTTGCGCCCTCTGCTGGAGTTGAGGCACTGCTACAACAAAATCATGGGGGGGGGGGGGGGGGGGGGGGCCCGCGGAGTATCAGGCACTAGGCCGGCGAGACCTTGGAGGGGGCTCTAAGGGCGCCCGGCAGACTGAGTGAAAAAGACCTCCAGACCAAAAGTCAGAAGACTGTATGTTAGTCTCGGCTCCGCCCTTGGCTCCCCCACACATTAGCAGCTGTGTGGCTTTGGGAAAACCTTGTCTAACCTCTCTGGGCCTTAGTTCGTAGTGCTGTGAAATAAGGGGACTGAGCTAGACGTTCCTAAAATCTCTTCCCAGATTGTGTTCCAGGATTCCAACACTTAGGATTCAGCTATCAACGTGTGTAAAACACGTGCATAATTTGTGTGCACTCACTGCACAATCTCGCCCTCGTCCATTCGCACACCGGCCGCCGCTGTTGGATTGTGCGCTCCACCAGTGCAGGAGTCGGAACTATCGGAACTACCCATCTTTGCTCCTGGGGGCCTAGCACCAGAGGTCGGCACCAGACCGGTGCGCGGGGAAATGCTTTGAACACCATCTAAGTAACCAGAGATGGGTCTCAGGCATGTAACTGACTGCACGGAGCCAACTCGCAGATCCCGCCCCGGGTGGCTCACAGTCAGGGCTGATGACTAAGGGGGAAGTTCCGGTGGGCGGGTCTAAGCTCACAGGGGATCGATCGTCAAGTGCCTTTCGCTTTTTATGCATTTAGTTCTTAAAATAGGCTAACTTGTAGTTCTACAAGCAGTGTTGAGTATTCAGGTTTATTCTGGTCCTCCTGCAGAGTAGAAGCAATGTTAGGACTCGGGTCACCGCGGAGCACTGGTATAATCCTATTGAATCACCACTTTGCTCCGAAGGCCGGGGGTGGGGGGACCAAGTTGCAGGAGTCTAGGAGGAGGGGGCGGGGACCAGGGAGACAACTCGTACCTGTTTGTCAGTTCCCGAGGAGCCAAAAGTCTGACGGATGCTGCTCTGCAGGATGTTCGAGATGCCCTCCATGCTGAAGCGCTGGGGGAGAAGAGACTCAAGAAGAGCAGGTGCTTCCTGCGCTGTGGTGGCCACCCCCAGGAGGACTTGTGTGTCCTCCCCCTGCCACCCAGACCCAGGAGCCACCACTCGGCCCAGGCAACTACCTCAGAGGCCTGTGACTGGACAGGAAATGCAAGACCTGGGCTAAGAGACTGTCAAATGTAAATCCGGGCTTTCAGAGAATAAAGGGTCTCTTTAAAGACTCTTATCTAAGCAAGTCACCCCCAGGGTTCCTTCATATCCACCTCTGCTGTGTAAACAGGAAAATAAAGCCACACAGCAAAACGTGGACAGATAGATGATGAGGCAAAAATCTTAGGGAAGAAAGCAAAATGCCCAGTCATTGGGAAGGGCAGATGTCCAGCAATGGTCCTTATCCAGGGTGCTTTTTCCAAATGCGCCGACCTAGGCCCAGTTCAGCAGGTATGGGAGACAGCCAAGGCGAGGGCACTTTGAAAAATCTCCTTAGATAATGCTACCGAGCTTCCCTAATTAAGGACCACTGGTCTGAGGAATCCTGTCGATATAACAATAAAGCATCCTGATTTTCAATCCTGAAACACCCACTGACAACCTACAGAGCGAGAGTCCTAAATGTCTTCACCCCGCCTCTCTAAGTTCTTGACCAAGAGAACACACTCAATGATTTTCCCGTGTTTACCCCTGTCTCCTCCAGTTAGACCTGAGTCCTCTGGGGACGAGAGGACACAGGTGGCCTCTCCTCCCTCTTCACACCCCACTGTGCCCCACAGTGTCCTGCTCCGTCACTGCTCAGCACAGGCCTGTCTCTGAGTCCACTGCAGGGCTGACGGTGTGACGCGGAACACAGCCAGCCTTCCGGCTGGGGGCTCACGTACCTTGAGAGGCATCTGGCTCCCCTTCTCCACGCGGCTGCTTTGCAGGCTCAGCCCTTTCTCTTTCCGCCTCTTTTTCATCAGCTCTCGCTGCTCCTTCTGCTTGTTCTGGACCTCAATGAGCACCGTGATGAAAGAGTTCTTCACTTCCTTCTCAAATTCCAGCTCATCCCGGTGGGCCAGCTGTTGCACCAGCTCTTCCGAGAAGTCTCGGATGGCACCTTCCACCTGGTCCAGCAGCTCGGTCAGCTCAGAGCCGGACATGCGCCTCAGCCCTGCGGGGAAGACGGTGCACAGGTGACGCCTGCCTTCCAGCCAGAGCCCCAGCAGAGGGTCCGGGGGCTGCTGCCTCTTGGGGTGGGGCCGCCACTCTGGGGGAGGCCCCTTCCAACTCCTCGAAGGGCCAGGAAAGACCTTCAGAATTTAGGGGCACGCCGGGAAGGGCAGGGCCAGTGCATCGTCTGCAGAGAAGAACGTCACTCTCAGGGGAACGAAGGAGGAAGAAGACACGGCCCCCAGGGAAGCCAGTGGACTCTGCCCACAAAAAACGTGCATGGGCAGACACGTGGCTCCCCGATCCCTTGCTTGGTCTTGCACATTTTCCTGTTTGTGTAATATTGCACTCCTCGTGTGAGAGGGATCGAGAATTGGTGGAGGTGGCAGGGGCGCTGAAGAGGAACGGAGGGTGGTGCCTATTCCCCAGAACCGATCAGGAGCACAACGAGCAGAGCAATCGGAGGCCTTCTTTGTGCCTGTCGTTGGAGCGACAGTGCCCGCCATCAAAAGGGCGAGAGACACGCGGGAGGCTGGCACCTCGGAGTGGAAATGGGCCCCGACGGGTTGGGAGTGGCCTACTACCATCAGAAAACGAGAGGGAACCTGAGGTCATGAGAGACGGGTGATTTTATTTAAATTTTTAAAAATATGTTTATGGATTTTAGAGAGAGAGGAAAGGAAAGAGAGAGGGGAAAAAAACCCCATCAATCTGAGAAACATCGATTGGTTGCCTCCCAGAGGCAGCCTGACTGGGGATCGAACTGGCAACCTTTGGTGTGTGGGATGATGCTCCAACCAACTGCGCCACACTGGCAAGGGCAAGACAACTTCACTCTAAATTCTTATCCCGTTGGACTTCTTCATTTCAAATGGATTCGAGCCTTGGCCAGGTGGCTTAGCTGGTTGGAGCGTCGTCCTGTACACCAAAAGTTTGCAGGTTCGATCCCTGGTTGAGGCCCTATGGGAGGCAACCAATCTATGTTTCTTCTCACATCAATGTCTGTCGTCTGTCTGTCTGTCTGTCTGTCTCTCCCTCTCTCTGTCACTCAAATCACTAAATATACCCTTGGGTGAGGATTTAAAACAAAATGGACCCAGAAAGCAAATGGACCCCTTTTTAACGGCATCTTTTGTTTCTGCCGCAGAATCTCCATTTCCTCCTCCTTTTTGTTCCTGCTTTGCCCGACACTTGCTGACTCGGTCCGACTTCCCCCTTTATTTTGCCCTGCGGTGCCGTCCGCCTCCTTCTGCTTTTGCCATTTCGCTCTGCCTTTCAGCCGTTCTCACGAGCCTTCTGCTGACCGCGTCTGTGTGTGGGACCTTTGTGTGGCTGAGAATGGCCTGACCGGGCAGCTGTGGGTGCAGAGCTGCAGCCAAGTCCCCGCCATCGCCCTGCACAGGCTCCTCCCCTGGGTCACCGTCCTGCCTCTGCTCCTCGCTGCCCGCGTCTCACTTCCCCTGCACAACGCAGGTCACGCCTCCATTTCCCAGCTGTTCTGATCCCGGTTTGGATCTGCAGGTCCTGACCCGACCCACCTTCTCCCTCCATCGTCCCTAAGTCCCCGCTACCAGCACCCCTCACCCCCATCCAAAGGAGTTATTCCCAGGGACACGGCCCCTCCTGCAGCCAGAACGACATCATCCCTACAGACTGATGGATTTTATACTCAACTTTGCCCTTGCTGTGTTACATCTTTTCATTCCATTTTTTTAATCCCCACCTGAGGACATTTTTTTCCCATTGCTTTTAGAGAAAGGGGAAGAGGTGGGGGGGGAGAGAGAGAGACATCAGTGTGAGGGAGAGACGTGGACAGGTTACTTCTCATATGTGTCCCATCTGAGGAGCAAACCCACAACCTGGATATGTGCCCTGACTGGGAACTGAACCCACGACCTTTCAATGTACCAGATGATGCACCAAGCAATGGAGCCACACCGGCCAGGGCCTTTTCATTGCATTCTTCATCCACCTGTTTGTTTGTGTGATCATAATGACTAAAATCTGTGTCAGAGAATCAATACGATACACAGATTAAGAGTCAGGACACTGGAGTTAACCCACCTGGCCTCAAACTTGGCTCCGACCCTTCTGACTTATACGTGGTGTAAGGAGAAATGCAAATGCACAGTAAGAGGCTTGCTTTTCCCTGTTGAAAATAAAGGAGGAGACTGCCTCTCCCTGACTGTCCCGTCCTCCCAGAATTTCTCTCTCTGTCCTCTTCAAGTGAATGTCAGTCATTTTAATGGCCGGATAAGCCTCTTGCCAGTCTCTGGGCTCAGAAATGTTTCCTCAAGAATCAGGAATTACTTTGAAAAGCAATCTTCGAGGAGGATAATGGGACCTTTGTTGTCACCTGACTCCAAATTGCAAACCTTAATTAGTGTCATGGATTGCATCCACTTAGCTCTCAATGACAGTGAGGTTTCTTTCTGGCCCTGCAGTCCCTTTGCGGGTGGCTCATGGCATATGTCACATGCTAACTTAGTGCTTCTTCAGTGAGAAAATCGTTTTCTTTCTCCCTGCTTCCATGGAAAGGCTTTCGGAGTGAAAGGAGATTTTGTTTGTAATCACATTTTTGCAACAGTGGCCTTCGGAACACTCAGCTCAACCCGAATGGGGTTGGTGTGCGGATAAAAGGAGATTGTGTGCAGAAAGTCTTGGAACAGGGTGGCTCACGGAGAGCTCTCCAAAAATATGAGCTGTTATTACTACCTTTTGTAGGGTTATTTTCATTAATTTTATAGTGGCATCGTTTTGAATCATGGGTTCAGATTTCTTCTACCTACTCTGCTTTAGTCTTCTTATTCTTTGCTTAGTTTTACCATTTTAATTTGCTCAACTGCCTTTTCATTTCTGGAAATGCTAACTTCTGCCTGATGCCCTGTAAGAAAGATGTTGCCAACTCCCCAGGCGCGAGGTTCTATTGGCTACGCGTGAAGTGCGTGCACAGTCTTGGCCCCGGAAGGGGTCGTCCTCGGCAGACCCGCCCCTAAGGCCTCACCTTCGTAGGACCAGTTGTTGTTGAAGGTCTGGGTCAAGGCCTGCATCTCCTGCAGGAGGACCGAGTCTGCCTGGGAGGAAGTTTCACCCCCATCCTCCTCTTCCAGAACCTCCTCTTCCTCCTCAGGGTCTGGCGAGTTCTGCATCATCTCCTCGATTTCCTCAATTACCTGAAGAAGGTACAGGAGAGACCGCTGACTGTGTCCTCTGCTGGAGGGACATTTGGGCTTGAATTTTGATCAGAGAAGGACATGGCTCATTTGCTGTCTGTACAATTCCTAAAGCCGTGTTGTTACTTAATAAATATTAATAATAATAAAAATAGATCTGACCCAAGGCATATACCCCCTCTTTCTTTACTGCAAAGCTTCTTCTAAGAACAGTGTTTAGCTGAGTGCTTTACTGGAGATAAACAGCTCTTTCAGGAAATGCACCGGAGCTGTCGGAAGGGAACATTTACTTCAATTTGCTGAGCACTTTACTTCTAAGTGGGAAAGTGTTTTATCCACTCGGCGTCCACAGGACACTCAGTCCATTCGTGGTCACGATGTGTAGGACAGGGGGCAAACAACCACGAAGTGACCCGCCACAACTCCAGAGACAGAGGTTTTTGACAGAGAGGGAAATGGCCGTTTTTCCAAAATTCTAGGCAGGAACTGAAGCTGCCTGGCGACAAGCGAAAATCAAGATAATAAAGGAATAAAAGGCTGTGTAGGGTCTGGAGAACAGAAAAGAGGTAAGAAATGCCCTGCTAATCTACACTCTTGGTGGGAGGACAGCTCCTGGAAGTGAGAGTAAAATTAGATGATGATCAAGAGGAATAAGGGTGATGGACTTTGCACATTAATTGTTTACACAAAAAGGAAGCCGACTAAGTCCTTCTGAAAGGACTCTGTCGAGGAGACCAGTCACAGCGGTGACCCGATCTCTGCATTTGCCTGTTCCTGATGCTGTGACAGACTCCGCTTCCGAGACCACTGGACTGAGGTCTTTGAAGTGGGTTTCTTCACGTTAGGGCTGAAGCAAGGAGAAGAAGACATATGGTCCCCTCCTTTAGCATAACTGCTGTTTTATCTCCAAACCTTCTCCTCTCTAGTCATCAATTTAGAGGACACGCAGTCCTCAACTCCTGAAAGCCATTCACAGAAGGCAAGCAAGTGACAGCCCCCCTTTCTCTCAGAGTAGTTACCATTGAATTGTGTCCCTAAGCTGTCTCGCTCCAAAACTCACAAAAATAACTGTTCGCCCCTGTCTTTTTCAACCTGGTTCCCTTCGAGCTCTGGATCCTAGCCTATTGATATCCCACTTTTTACCAGAAACACAAAAGCATTCCTTCTACTGAAAAGCTTTCTGGCATCCAGAGCTCCCAGCGGAGCCTTTTTAGAATTACTTTGCGAGAAAAACGTGCACGGTGCCTGCTCAGAACAGCCATCCACAGCTGTCTGTTGACTAAAAGGTTCAGCGAGGAACCCAGAGATCCAATATTATTCTCCTCCAGGAATAAATTATTAAAGCCCAAAATATAATTAACTCAATCACATGTGAAGCACTATACCTTTTTTATTTTTATCTTTTGACAAACAAAGAGAGACAAAGTGTCTCTAAGCCTTCTTTGGAAAGGCTCAGAATTCTCAGTGTTCTCTGAAACATGAGCAACTATCCAGCACGGGAAAGCCCCCTTCACCGTGTCTGTTGGCGGAAGAACAGGTGTGTGGCCCTTGTTTTGCTGTCCTTACTCTGGGCTCAATGAATCTGAATGAGGTTTATCAGGAGGCAAAGTCAGCAAACACCGGCCAGCCCCTGGCTGTTACCAAACGCGGAGCACCGCCCCCCGCCCCCGCCCCCCCCCCTTCCCGGCCGAGCGGCAGAAATTGGGTTCCCTCCTATCTACAGCAGCTGGGCAAACTGCCGCATAAAGAGAAATGAAATCCCTTCCGAAAGATACTCCAGCTCATCCATGCATTTGTCTTCTGCCTTCATTGGATGCGACAAGTATATTCTCTTGAAGTTTTTCTCTATCAAAAAACAAAAACGGGAAAAAATCCCAAGGACCAAGGAGATGCTCCTACCTGATCAGCTGTGAGTAGAGGCTCCTCGTTGATGCCGGAATCATGCTCACTCTTCTCATTGAATTCTTCCTCTTGGTCATGGATCTGCAGGGGGGTGGAATTCTGATTGACCATCAGCAGAACCAGGGTTCTCCCTAGTCTCTAGAACAGATGACACTGCCTGAGAGGCCACGCTAGCCACCCACTGGGTGAGAAAGGAGCCTGGTCCTGGCTGGCGTGGCTCAGCAGATTGAGCATTAGCCTACACATGGAGAGCTCACGGTTCGATCCCTGGTCAGGGCACACGCCTGGTTTGCAGGCGAGGTCCCCAGTTGGGGGTGTGCGAAAGGCAATCAGTGGATGTGTCTCTCACACACCCAGTTTCTCTCCCTCTCTTTCTCCCTCCACGCTCTCTAAAAATAAAAAATGAAATCTTTTTTTTTTCAAAAGGGAGTGTGAAGAGGCCCCAGAGTCCCGCCCAACCTCACATGTGCCCCTAGCACGCCGCATGCCCCGCTGAGTGCAGCTCGGTCAGCAAAAGGCAACAAGGGGTGAGCGACCAGCACGAGTCTGACTCAGAAGGAACAGCACTGTTCTTTCACCCAGAGGCGGTCGCCCTTGTGCGAACAGGAATCTTCTCCAGGGGAGCGATTCTGGGACCAAGCCCTGCAGCAAAGACAGACTTCTTTGTACAAGGAGTATCCATCTCAGAGTTTGTTGCCAGAATTTACTTCATTAGGCATTTTAAGGGGTGGGCTGCTCCGGTGCGGAGAGTCCTGTTTTCAGAGTTTGATGAAGTTGCTGGACCCCTCCCATTGCTGGAACCTGGGGTGTCACAGCTGACGGAGGACAGACAAATCCATCTGGGACATGCCACGGAATAGCTGGACCACGTGAACAAGAGGACAAACTACCCCATAAAAACTGTCCAACATTTGCCCTGTGGCTCCAAAACTCCGTAATCCCAAGTCAGATTCTGAAAGTTCACAACCGTCAAGATTCTAGATGTCGGTGTCCAACGAGGCATTCGCGGGATACCTGGCTCTACCGCCCACGTCCCAAACAGCCATAGTCTGGCGTGTATGTTCACATCTGGCAAAAACACGCCCCTAAACCACCTAACAAGCTGCCTGTATCCAGAGACTCGATTGGAACGTCGTGTAGGTGCTGCCACAAAGCGTCTTCAGGAAATCTTTCTGCAGAGCCCACTTTCCCTCTGCTCACCAGTGGCTGGCGCGCTCCTCCCTGGGGCTACGCCTTCCTATTCTCACCGAAGACACCAAGTTCCACCCCAAGCGGCCGTGCCAGAAGCCGTCTGCCCTCAGAAACGTCTTCCCTCTTCAATGAGCTCCACCTTGGCAGACTCCACTAACAAAACACACACCTTCTGTCTCCATTTGCTTAAAACCAGGACTATGTCATAAAAAAATTAATCAAATATATATTGAATGCCATCTGCGCTCAACCTGGAGAAGGGGTAGGACGGGGAGGTAATGGGACCGTTTGGGGGCTATGTGCCAGGTGGTGACATCTATCTCTGCTGTCGGGCCCAGATGCTCCTCTCTCTGCCAAATCCACCGCCTGCGGTACCACCCGGCTGCCCAGCTCCCCGCCGTGCAGAACAAAACTCCCGGCGCCACAGCCTGTTCGCAGCTGCACACTCTTAGGGCGGAACTTTGTTAGGGCCAGAAAGTCCTGGGGTAGAAGACGGCTCATACTGTTTTCTGTTTGGATTATTTTTTTAATTAGCATCTGACAGGAAGGGTTAGTCTATAACCAGATTTGTAAAATATGAAGTCTATTTTTAAAACTGAGGGTTCACATTTTCTAAAACGTGGCCAATTTTAGTGGGTTTACATCACTGATTGTTAACACGGCGTCTTTCAACTGTACCCTCTCCCTTCCTGAGCGCCTCCCTTGGTGTCCCCGGTGGAAGGCAGGTGGGGAGCTTTTAGACACATCCTTCTCGCTGCTCAAATGTTATAGGCTGGGGCATGAGTGACCCTTAGTCAGAGCTTCCCCCTCTCCCCTTCTCTGGCACAAAGCCTAGATTCGGATTTGTCAGGCTTGGGTTACAAGAGATTTGAACATCAGCTGCAAGCTTGTGAAAGCTACCTACAGTTCCCAGTATTATGGGGGTGTACCTACCCCATATTTTCCCAGACCTCAGAAGTCTTACACTAAACATAAAATCCAATAAAAGGAGAAGCATGCACAGAGTATTCCCCAGGAAGCCCAGTTTCTCTTCCACACGTGGCTTACCCCTCCTTTTGTCTGCTTTCACCACGCACACTCTGTCCCGGGCCTTCCTCCTCCCAGTTCTCTCACCTTCCTCTCTCTCTGGGCCCCCAGCCCCCCACTGTCTCTCTCTGTCCTGCCAGACTCTCTTCTGCCTCAGCAGGTGCTGTCACTTCTCAACAAGCCCTCTCTCCTTACAATGTCACTTACAGACTCCTACTTGCCTTCTGTGATCAGGACAATGTCACATGCAGAGAGTGAAAGCTGGAAGGGAACTAATAGGGAGAAAGAGAAAGACTTTTGAAAAATGGTGGCATTTACGTATATGATGAATAAGATATGATTGATAGATACGCTGATAGATGATAGGTAGGTAGACAGAGAGGTACATAAGCACCGTGTGCCTGGAAGACCGTATGAATACACTCACTCCTAATATATGACAGAGGCATAGACAGAGCCACGAGGAATTCCATTGGCCTGTCGTGTGACGATGGGAAGGCGGTGGCAGCGGGAAGGCTACAGTCAAAAATGATCTGCAGGCCAGGTCATTTCGGCCTGAATTTCTCTGTAGACATAAACTGCAAGCTGTTGCCATACTACCCATGTAAACAACGGCCCTCTCAAGAAAAATTATTCTTCCAGCTTGTCTTCTTTCTAGAATTGATCAAAGAAGACCTAGCGCCAGAAAAAGAGTCTGGCCATACTCTTCAGCAAGCTGTTCCTTCCTCGTGCTTTTGGTAAAAAGTGTGGCGTTAGGACTTGTGACATGGTGCCTGCAACAGCACTAACCTCACTGCAGGGTCCTCTGAGGGAGGCTTAAAATCACAGCGAGTGCTGCCCTGGCCAGGTGGCTCAGCTGGCTGGAGCGTTGTCCTGTACACCAAAAGGTACTGGGTTTGATTCCCAGTCAGGGCACACACGTGGGTTTTGAGTTTGACCCCTGGTTGGGGCGTGTATGGGAAGCAACCCATCAACGTCTCTCATGTGGGTGTCCCCCTCTCTTTCTTTCTCTCTCTCTCTCTGCCAAATCAATGGACATATCTTCAGGTAAGGATTAAAAATATATAAAATAAAATAAAGTAAAATAAGGGAAAGGAAAATGACAGTGAGTCCTTGTGTTCACTATGACCACTGACCAGGTCCTCTGCAGACGCATTCCAAATTACTGTGTCTGCAAACAGAAGGGACCCTCTGTGGCACAGCGCTTTCCTCCCCTCACCACGCCTGTTCACAGGGGCGGCTGCCTTCTTGACCAAAATTAAGAGAACAAAGATATACTTTCACCTCTGGTCAGAAGGTAGAAAACATTTGAAAAGTCACCAACATGTACCCAGCCCAAGAGAAAAGCTACCCTATCCCTTTGGGGCTATGAGCCAATGGGAAATGCCCATGTGCAGGGTAAGTCAATGGCTCTGGGTCCCCACAGTGAGACGCACAGAGCACGGCCAACAGTGAGCAACCAGCAAGTAGTTGCTGAAAGAATTAAAGAGCAAATGAAAAGGACAGGACTTTGGGGTAGCACTGTCACCTCCTGTGCTCAGCCCCACCTCCATGGGGGACCGCCCTGCTTGGTCACCTGGGGAACAGAAAGGTGTAACCAACGACCCTGAACTTCCACGTCCTCTTGTCCAAGATAGCCACTGTCTCCTGTTAATGTAAGTCATAGGAACAAGAGACCATCTTTTATATCACAGTCAGAAACAGAATGAGTTAATTAATTTAAAAAAATAATAAAAGTGAAGATTGTGAATAGTAATAACAATACATATAGACATACATGGCTTAAACATATCATTTTGACCTAAAAATAAAAATGTGAAAAAATAAAAAGCATTTATTTATTCACCAAACTCCTAATATAAGGCCAAGATGTCTTCTATGATAGGCCTCTGAATAGAGTTTCTCATTCTTTCCTACATCATCCCTATGATAACACAATTTTAAATGGCTTCCATTTCTGCCTTCATAGTGGAAGGAAGGTGCATAGGACACTGAGCACACGCATTTATCTCCTCGTCCTCCTGAGACCCTCCATAAGTGGGAGCAAAGGGACCAAAAAAGAATGCCCCACAGGGACAGAACAAACTGAGGAAGATGCAGGAATAGCAACAGAGATCCTGGAAAGCAGATGCTGACCTACCCAACTAGAGAGAGTTAGAGTTCAAACCCTGTGCAGGAAGCTGTCGAAAGTACGTGGATTTGCACTGAAGACCTTGAAAGGCTCAGGACTGGAGATTTCAGGGAGCTGCGGCAGTGGCTGAAAAGGATCTGTCAGGATTTTTCATCAGGAGCGGTGAGACCCCAGGTCTCTTCTCTCTTCCCGTGTGGAAAGGCCACTACCATCCTCTCACCCTCAAAAGCACTGGAGATTTCGCCCTGGCCGAGTGGCTCAGTTGGAGTGTTGTCCCATCCACCAAAGGGCTGCGGGTTTGATCCCTGGTCGGGGCACATGCCTAGGTTTCAGTCCCTGGTCAGGGTGCATATTGGAGGCAGTCAATCAATGTTTCTCTCTCACATCTTTCTCTCGCCCCACTCCCCCCTTCCTCTCTTTCTAAAATCAAGAAACATATCCTCAGGGGAGGATTTTATATAAAAAGCACCAGAAATTTCACTCTGGGAAGGTTGAACTAGGGAGGCTCTGGACTCAGAGACACTAGTCACATGAAAGTAGGGGTGAGGGATCTTACCCTAAGGAGTGGAACTGAGTAAAAATCTGCCTGCTCACCACACACGCCCAGCCTCCTGCCCTGACTAGTCTTCAGTGACATCAGCATGCAGGCTTATTCTCCTCGGCCAAGACTTTGGACAACTGCACCTTGTAGCCAGGGCATTTCTGGGACGCTAAGAAAGAGGACCTGCAGATACATGCCAGGACTGGGGGTTCCCAAGCCAAACGACCGGCTAGCTTCTGGCAGATCACCGTGCAGGTGTTCCAGCAGGAACCTCCAGCAGGAGGCAAGCCCGGCCCGCCAAAAGAGTTCAGCCTTCTGACTCCACTTTTAAATAGGAAAAGATGTCCAGGGATTGCCAGCCATTTGAGGACAGTTCCCAATGGGAGAGACAGGAACAAAAACAAATTATAGCAAAGGAAAATCAAAAGCAATAACGGCTCCCGCGCTTTGCCCTCCCCTCTTTTCTCCCTGCCTTTCTCCGTCCTGAGCTCCAGGGGCCCTTCTTCTGCCTCTATTCCTGGTCTCCTGAGCCTGCACAGCCCAGCTGCCTCACTTCTGCTACCACCTCTGTGACTTTCTGAACTAACTTCCTCTGATAATTTGGGGAGGGGGGAAGCAATACAGATGGCAGAAGAAATCCCTTCCTCTCATCACTCCCCTCGGAGGGATGGCAGGAAAACGCTGCTTCCTTGACACAGGAAAGAGCTCTTAGAAATTAAAAATGTGATAGCAAATGTCAACGCAGAGTAGACTTGAGAAGGTCAAGAAGTTGCCTAGAGAGTAAAATAAAATCAGGAGATGAAACATGAAAAGGAAAAAAATCAGGATATTTTTACATTCGACACTTGAGTTAAAGGAATTCCAAGAAGCGAAGCAGAAGAGACGGCCTCACTAGCCACGGCGGGGGGGGGGGGCGCACTGGTCCCCGACTTCCCCCTCCTGCCGTGACCGGCTATAAATCTGGGCCGAATCTATGAGCCAATTGTTTGCCGGCCCTGGACGCTGGCAGTGCAAGGCTGCGAGGAGGAAAACATGAAGTCAATGAAAGCCGAGAGAAGCTGCCCCCTGGGGCCTCACACTGCAAAAAATACTACGGAGAGCTTTTTGACCTGAAAGGAAATGGTGGAAAAATCGGATCTCCAGGAACAAATATAAAAATACCAAAAATGGTGAGTATGTGGGTAAATGTACAAAATTCCCCTGAGGCCCTGGTGCCGCTTGCGGACGTGGGCAAAAGCAGGCCTTTCCCGGAACCCGGACAGCTGGACCCAGGCTCCATGTCCAGCTTCTGTAACTGTGAGAAATAAATTTCTGTTGTGTAAAAACTGCCCACTTTGTGGTATTTTGTCGTAGCAGCACAGACAAACTAAGAGCGTTATTGTTTTTTGAAGTTTAAAATATAATCTAAGGTCCCATCTTAACAAGCTTAAAACATGAAGGGCGAAGTAAGTCCCTAGTAAATACAAAGAAGGAAATAGTAAAGTTAAGGGAAGACATCTCCAAACTAGAAAATGAACAATAGAGAAGAAAAGGGGTTCTTCGCAAAGTTGAGTAAAAGTGATAAATCCTTGCACGGCCTGATTAGAGGGAGGAGTGAGGGAGAGAAGGAGAGAAAAAACACAAGTTAACAATCTCTGTAATAAAAGGGGCATCACCATAGATCCTACTGACTGTAAAAGACTGAGAGAACAGCATAAACAACTGCGGAGAAACATTCAATGATGGATTAAATGAACACATTTCTTAGAAAGTAAAATTGAACAGAAAGCAACCCAGGAAGAAATGGAAAGTCTGAATAGAACTCTATTTATTAAAGAATTGAATCTGTAATCAAAAACCTTCCGCAGAAAAAGCCCCCAGTCAGGCTGGGTTGACTGGTGTGGTCTATGAAAGATTTAAGAAAGAAATAATACCAATCTAGCACAATTATTTCAGAAAATAGAGGAAGAAAAAGTCCCAGTGTTTAATACAATCACAGCTGAATTTCTAGCATGCTTTTTTGTAGAAATTGATCAGCTGATTTCAAATTTTATATAGAAATACAAAGGATCTAAAATAGCCAAAATGATTTTGGAAAAAAAGAACTATGCTGGAAAACATACTAATTTAGGTCAAGACTTATTATAAAACTGTAGTAATGAATAAAGAATGATGTTAACATAAAAATATACATATATCAGCCCCGGCTGGCGTAGCTCAGTGGATTGAGTGTGGGCCTGTGAACAAAAGGATCACGGTTCCATTCCCAGTCAGGGCACATGCCTGGGTTGCAGGCCAGTTCCCAGCAGGGGATGCATGAGAGGCAACCATACATTGATATATCTCTCCTTTCCTTCCCCTCTAAAGATAAAAAAATAAAATCTTTACAACCAATCACAACCAACCAACTAGGCTTTCCCAAATAGTACAGCCACTTAATCAAGCTATAGCCAATCAAATGACTTCTTTCCTCTGCTTCCATCTCTTCTCTGCAAAAGTCTTTTTTCCTACCTCATGTCGGGGGAATACTCCCAACCATTTCTGGTTTGCTGCTGCCCAATTTGAATTGATTTTTGCTCAAATAATTCATAAATTTACTATGCCTCACTTTATTTGTCTTTTAACATAGGAATTCTAACAACTGAATAATAAGAACACAAACAAACCACAAAGAAAATGGGCAAGAGATTTGAACAGGCACTTTTCCAAAGAAGACACACTTGTAAATAAACACATGAAAAGATGTTCAGCGTCATGTGTTACTAGAGAAATGCAAATTAAAACCAAAAGAAGACACTGCTGTATACCTGCTCTAATGTTGAAAACTAAAAAGGCTGTTCATAAGAAGCACTGATGGGGATGTGCAATGACTGCAGCTCTCAAACTGCAAAATGCTCTGGCGGTTTCTTAACCAGTGAAACGTGCACTTGTAACCCAGACATCTATACATAGGTTTGTACCCAAGAAAAACGGAGACATATGCCCACAAAAAGTTTACGCAAGACTGTTCATAGTAGTTTCATTTCCAATGTTTAAAAACTGGAAAGCACCTAAATGCCCATCAATAAGTAAATGAATAAGCAAATTATAGTATTATATATACATATATAATAGAATAGCACTAAGCAATAAAAAATGAACTGTTGATACATAAAATAACATGGATAAATATCTAAATAATTATACTGAGTTTTAAAAACCAGCCCAGAAAAGAAAGAGTGCATGCTGCACTATTCCCTTTATACAAAACTCTAGAAAGTGTAAACTAATCTATAGTGACAGAAATGGGTCTCCTGGAGGTTGGGGAATGAATGGGAAAGTGACAGATGTGCGCAATGTCTTGATTATGGTGATGGTTTCACAGATGTATACACACATCAAAACTAATCAAAATGCACACTTTAATAAGTGTCATTCATTTTATACCAATGATCCCTCAACGAAGCTGCGAGAAGAAAAAGAAAACCAAAAACTAAAATAAAACAAAATAATAATACATCACGACCACGTTGGGTTTATCTCAAGAAGGCAAGGTTGACTTAATATTTGAAAATCAACTCACGTATTTCATTACATTAACATAATGAATGAGAAGACGATATATTCATCTCAATCGAAACAAAAAACAGAAATAATTACTCCTCAGAGAAATAACACAAGAAAACATGCTACAATATAAAGTCACGGGCTTCCAGGTTAAAAGGGGCCACTGAATTAATGCGGATTGAATGAATAAAAGTTTTTTTAACTCACTATAAGATACATTACTGCAAAATTTCAAATGAGAAAGGGGAAGAGAAAGATCCTAAAAGCTCTGGAGAGAACCAGAAGAGAGTCCCATATCAGAGAGAGGGAGTCATTCTGGCTGGTGTGGCTCAGTGGGTTGAGCACCAGCCTGCGGACCAAAGGTCACTGGTTCAATCCCCAGTCAGGGCACGGGCCTGGGTCGTGGGCCAGGTCTGCAGTTGGGGGTGCGAAAGAGACAACCCATTGATGTTTCTCTTGTACATCCAATGTTTCTCTCCTTCTCTTTTCCCCTCTCTCCCCCTCTCTATAAAATCTTCAAAATGGCAGGGAATGAAATGGATTTGGGACTCCTCACAGCCACTGAAAGCCGGAAGACAAAAGAACAATGTTTTCAGAATTCTGAGAACAAAAAATCTGCAACTTAAAATAACTGTTAAGTCAGACTCTCCAACGAAGAGATGACAGAATAATAAAGACATTCTCATATACTCTAAAATGCATATTCTTCTGTACTCTTTCTGAAGAATGTACTGATTTTTTCCTCACCCAAACAAAAAGATAAAAATATCAGGCACAGGACTGGAGAGAGGCAAGAAGGTTCGGGGGCCCCCAGGATGAAGGTCGGGGGCCCCCAGGACCGGGGTGGCGTGGCGGGGGCACGACCAAGCTAGTTCATAGCAGAAACATAGAGGGGACAGGCTCAGACGTTTTGTAGAAAAATTCGAATTGATAGAATATCTGATTTTTTTAAACCTGATTTTGAGATTTAGAGTTCCCTCAGGATTTGGGGTAGAACTAATGCTATATAAGGTATATTAGGAAATGAAACAAATGAAAAACAAGGTAATGCTTCCTCCAGATTAAACGAAAGGTTGTACAAGAGAGGAAATATTCTTACAGCACACTGTGCATGATTCAGCAAGAAACAGTACTTGAGGAGTATTTACAGAGTAAACCATGGGCCTGTGTAATTACCACTGATTGAACTATACATTGGCGACAACCCTAGGTTAGAATGGGGCAGGTTGAGTTGGGCATTGGAGATGATGTGAAAGAATTGAGTCTTATCTTCCATGATACAAAGTAATAGATATAGGTAACACCCCAACTGTTCATTTTAAATCATCAAAGAAATAGCAATGTAAGTGTGTTATGTAGAAAATTGAAGATACCTGCCAAAACAATCATCAATTCAAAGAAAGATACGAGGTTGCCTCTATGGAGCAAGGAAAGGCCAATCAGGGCTGCTTTTTTCATTTGTTTTTAGTCTCATATTGTTTTAAAAGTATTATTTGACTTTTAAAACTATGTGCATGTGTTACTTCAATTTTAAAAAAAGCAAAAATGCCCTGGCCAGAGTGGATCAGTTGGTCGGGCATCATCCTGCAAAGTGAAAGGTGGCAGGTTCGATTTCCAGGCACGGCCTACGCCCAGGTTGTGGATTTGGTCCCCAGTGGGGGCTCATGCAAGAGGCAAGTGATCGATGTTTCTCTCCCTCTCTTTCTCCCTCCCTTCCCCTCGGTCTGGAATCAATAAAAAGAAAAAAATTATTAAAGCAAAAATGCCTCTCTTTGCAGTCATAACCCAACACATTCTATAATATCTAATTAAATTACTTATTTACAGCCACAAGTACAAGCATGAACAGGCTTGGGAACAAACACACCTGGTTCCTGGCAATGAATCACCTGAGCAGGAAGAGAGACGCAAGCTCAATAGAGAGAAGCCTACCAGACGTGTGCATTCCGCTCGCCAAGGGCATCCATCCGGTCAGTCCGTTTTACAGAAGGAACACAGAGCCCTGCTTAATCTAGCAAGTCATTTCAACCGTAATGAATGCAGATCATTAAGGAGGATGAAATGAAACAACCTTGATCCATCCACTTTCGCTGCCTTGGCCTTTTCCCCTGGGTGAGATGGAAGAAATTCTACAAGGAACGAAGCTCAAGATCACCATCGTTCTCAGGGTCATTCAATTTGCCCTGAAATATTAACCCTCTTGAGGGAAATCTGCAAATGAGGATAAATTGAAGTCCTTTTGAAGGGCAGGTTATCTTATATGTTCTTTGGCTTTAATCCTCAGAATGAGTTGGGAAGGTGGCAAAAGAGATAACAAAGCAAAATCTGCTTTTTGCATCAAAATGGATCTGATTTAATTTCAGTAACTAGATTTGTTTTCATATTCACTATCTTCTTTTTTGCATTATGGATACCTACTAAACACCATACACATAGCACTGCAGGAGAAAATACACAGCGGGGAGTTCAAAACAGGACCCGAGACGGTCTCGTGACAAATCTCTTAGTCTGAAAGTCATCATCTTACCTGCCGCAGTCAACAAAGCCTTGAGATTTTCGAGTATTTTGGATTGCTAAGTATTGGAAGAGTTAAGAAGGATATACAACCACCTTTCCAAAAAAAATCAGCCAACTGATTATCTGCTACTTTGGACAATGATATGCAGAAATATTGTGCAGTAAGGGAAATCTGTTTCTAGCTCTTTTACTTGAACTTAATTCTAGAACACCCAGGAATAGCAGATTCATCCTGCCTCCTTCATGTACTGTGCCTGACAGCACTTCTTGATAAGAAATTGTCAAAGTTCCTTTTTAGCTGAAACTAGAAAACCAAGCAAAGCAGAAATGGGCTTTTAGCCATTAAATGAGTACACCTTTTTATATGTAGAATCAGCTGGGAGGGGCAGTTTTCTGGAAGTTCACTCTCAGCCTCTGCAAATCAACTCAAAATAAATATTCTCTTTATTTATTCAGAAGCCTTTATGCTACTTTTTTCTTTGACATCAGTAATCTCAGAATGTGACTCAGGTCCAACAACGTAAACGTCTCTTTGGTTGAATTCCATAAAGAATTCCTCCTCATACCAGGTATTAATGACTCGTGGACATGGACAACAGGGTGGGGCTTGACTGTGGAAGAGGTGAGGGCGCCCGGGCAGGGGAGGTAATGGGGGAAAATTGGGACAATTGTAATAGAGCAACAATTAAGACAAAAAAGAATTCCTTCCCATTGTGTGGCCACCTCCCTAATAGCTGGGCCCTGACTCTGGTCACCAGCCAGGCCCTGAGCTGGGCACAGAGCATCAGCACTTGCTCTCAGCACTGTTTTGATGGGACTAGACTGTTCGTTTTAACCATTATTACTTGAACACAAAAAGAAACTCGTGGTAGCCACTGCCCTCCTCTTCCTTCAGACCACCTAACGTCCCATGTTCACAGATAACAATTCCAGGCACCCCGTGTACACTGGGTGTGCCCCTCATCTACAGCTCCTCCTTTCCAGCAATGATTTTGAGTGTTTAGTGGAGAAGACTGTTAAGATCCTAAGTGTTCCTCAAACTGGAATCCACATTTTCTCAAGCCCTATCAAGTTGGGGGCGGTGTTGGAGGGAGCAGAGAGGTACCTCAGTGTCAGAGCTGTTGCCATTCAGAGCCTCCAGGTTTGGGTCCCTCCAGTCCTCTGAGAGTGAAGGGATGTAATTGTCTGTCAGAGCATCCCAGACCCTGGAAACAAAGAGAAGCTCTCATTAGCACCCATCTGTGGCCCCACCCCCAGGAGGAAGGAAGAGCCGGGTCGGGGGAGGAGAGGGGCCTCCAGGAGCGCCAGGCTGAGGCATCTGTCTTCCAGCATGCAGGGGCAGGGCAGCTTAGACACCGAATCAGAGGCTCACCCTGGCTGGGAGCCTCCAAGTGCAAGGTGTTTGCTTCGGGGAACAGGGATTTCTCACCATTGAGATGCACGTGGTAGAGAGGACAGTGAGACCACCTCTGACAATAACAAAATTTCCCTAGAAAATAAATCTGCCCTTCCACAAAATAGTTCACGTCTCATGAAACTGAGTAATGCCTCTGTTTCCTCTCTTATGGGCAGAGAAGAGTGGAAGAGAAGAGGGGAGGGAAGGGGAGGGGATATCTGGACAGATTTTCTGGCTGGATCTCATTAAGCACAGGGTCGTTATCTGGGCCAACAGTGCGGATGCTTACTTATTACCCAAAAGGTTTAGTGAGCCCACAGGTGGCACAATCTGCCCCCTAACGACAGAGTTGGAGTGTGCCCCGCCTCCACCATGGACCCTCCAAAGCAAACATATGGGAGGGAGAACCGAACACACCTCTGTCTAGGTAAACACTTCTTGGTGGGAGAAGACGAGGCTTCCTTGTTTACATTTCTTTTTAAAATTTCAATATGTACATTATGAAAAAAGGGGTTTTCTACAATTCCTGTTGCTTAACTCACTTATTTCAGAATGATTTGTTTGGGGGAAAAGGGAGGCGGGAAAAATCCTGAAGTCACAAACTTTCACGCAGTGGAAAATACATGCATTAATCAATAGTGAGGGATTGATATGAACCAGTAAACCAAACCCTAAAATGCTGCCACCCCCGGAAGCAAGCAGCACCCTAGTTAACACTAAAGAAGGATAAAGGAGGCCTCTCTGCAGTTCCCTCAGGTGCCTGTGTGTGTCAGATGCGAGTGGCGCCTATGAAACCAGCGTGCAGACAACATTAATGCAAGAAAATAGCCATTTAAAGTGAGCAATCTATACGGACCAAATTGAAAAAAAAGACAAAGTACGGATTAAATATGAAACAATAAGTGCAAATTATATATATACATATATATACATATATATAGAGAGAGAGAGCAAAACAGAGCACAGATACTTGAAATCAAAATCAGATACATAAAACGAGGGAGGGAAGAGTTCTTAATGCTTAACGTATATAAAATCAGAAATACTATATGATGGGTTGCAGGCAGGTTCCCTGCAGGCCAGTTCCCTGCAGGGGATGCGCTAGAGGCAACCATACATTGATGTTTCTCTCCCTCTCACCTTCCCCTCTAAAGATAAATAAATAAAATCTTTTAAAAAAGGAAAAGAAATACTATATGATATATGGGTGTATAAGCAAAGAGATTTTCCTAGTGCTCGGCGCATACCATTTGAAGTGGCAACGAAATGAAAAGAGTTCACAAAAACACAATTTAGTGGCGGTGCCTGGGCCATAGGCTCGTTCACTATTTTCCTACGATTACGAGAAAGCCCTTCGAGAGCGCTCACCAAGCGTTCACTAGACTTGTATTCAGCAGGGTTTGAGTCTACTCCGTAAACATAGCGATAATGCAGTCTCTATCAGGCACAGTTAGCACCTCCTTAATCCAGCCTAATTCCAAATCCACGTCTCATTAGCATCCTAGAGCCAAATGTGATTCGACGTCTAGGAGACCGAACTCCAAGTGCCACGCCCACTAGAAAGGTGGGGACGCCCCCTGCTTGCATGAGATCACTGCATCAGGTTCTCTGAGGTGACGAGGTAACAAAAGTGCGTGCAGGACTAACCTTCGGGTTTGTCCCCGCAGCAAGTGCCTGGAAAATGAAATTCAGCAAAGCCCAAAATAGTCCACAGCCGCGTGTCCCGCTCCCCTAGGCAGGATGGAAGCTGGGAACTTCAATGGGCTGCACACATTCAAATGACCTTCAAATTGTTCATATCCTTAAGGTGACAGCTGGAAAATCTGGCAAATCTTTTAGGGAACAGCAACTTTTCTCATCTGAGCCTTCACGACCCTCCACTGTATTTTATCTCCTAATGCTAGATTTTTAGTGACAATTTCCTAACCCTTTATCTCCTCCCCATTCTCATTGTCTTTCAGGTTTTGTCCAGGTTTTCCTCTTCGTGTTGAACAGCTCTTTATCCTTTGAGGTGTGTGAACAACCTTCACAGAATGACTCCCATCTCTTTGCAGTCACTCACAGACCTTCCTGTATTTATTGGGTTCCCGTCCCCCACCAATCATAGCAGCCAACACGAAACCAACATAAGCCAGGTGCTACTCTAAACATTTACCGTGGATTAATTCAGTCACTCCTCACAACTCTGTATGGCAGATGCTAATGAGGAAGAACTGAAACCTAGGAAAGTTTATTTAACTTGGGTAAGTTGAGGCAGCTGTGAAAACAGAGGTGGGGTTTGAATCCAGGCAATAGAGCCTGGCTTCCTAACCATTTAACTCCTCCAACTCTGGATGAATTTTATGACGGGCATGGGCAACAGAACACTATAAAGTCCCAAATCACACCTGGGACCGCGCCTAGAATCACACCTGGGGTTAACATCACCTTTAACCCCACCTTTAACCTCAGAACCTGGCTGTGTGTGAAACATCTATAGCTACCTTGTTCTGGACAGTGCTTTCTCACCAGTCTGCAGAAGATAGTGGCTTGGGCAGCAGGGGTGCACACAGCTTTCTGCCTCCATCCCCATCCCAGGGAAGGGCAAATGGAAGGCAAAGGCAGGCAGCCATGGCACTGAGGAGCGTGGAGGGAGGAAGAGAGAGGGATGGGCTTTCTCCCCAGAGACGCCGACTCTCCAATGGTAAGCAGGGTCCTTGGAAATTAACAAATTCCCTTGTGCGGATACACTGAGGTAGACAGTAAAATCCCACTTCCTGAGCAGCAGCCTACTCTGTACTCTTATCTTGCAGAAAGGAGTCTTCGAAAGCTATCTATTCTATCTTTCATCAAAGAGCTGAGATTAAACAGGTTGCCTCAATCCTGTCCTGCTGCCCTGAGATTATGTTTGCTGAAAATAACAGAACAGTCTTTTCAGGTGCATATTTCATAGCTTGGGCTCAGAGGTCTGCAGAATTGATTACACTGTCTTTCGGCAGAGGGCTAGGGCTTTGGGAAAGGGTGCCGGCAGAGGTCACCGAACAGTGTGGATTGTGATGATACACCTAGACGAGAGCTCGGGTCTGAAACTGGCAATACAGCCATCAAGGCTACCTTAATCCTGCTGCATACACGTGTGCGTACACACATCCCGACACATCTACTCCTGGCAATATGGTAAAGAGTGCACAGGGCTCCTCGGGCTTGGTGACATGTCCCTGAACCCCCTCAGGCTGAAGTCCCTCAGATGAACCTTGTCCAGTGTCCATTTGTGTCTGGTGCCAATGTCCATCCTTAGATGTGCGTTCACATGAGTGTGCTCTCGCAGTTAACACGTAAGATTACTAGCACAATAACGACTTTGAACAACTTTTTAGATTCGTCCCAGTGCTTAACCAGAATTAGTGTTACCTCTGCCTTCTCTAGGGGAACACTGAACCTCTAAGAAAAGAATTAACGTTCCTAAAAATCACGGTTATCTGTCAGCTTTTCCTAGCTGATTATTTAATATTTATTTGTCTTCAACTTACAGTGTGGCTGCCTGGAGGCTATTTATATATTGTGCAGACTTAGCCTGTGTCTTTAACATCACCTGTAATCCCATGATTTCATCTAAAGAACAGGAGAACTGTCTCTGTTCTTGATTGTTTGGCCCCTCTGTATCCAGGGCCCTCGTAGGAGGGCTGGTAGGGACTCCAATAAGGCAAGAGGTGAGGTGAGACAGTCCATTCCCATTGTGTATTGGGCTCTAGGGAGCTCTGGTCCCCAGGTTCAATCTCTTATGATAGAGGAAAGAGTGATCACACCTAAGCCAAGAAGAGATTCCGAAATCGTTTCTAAATTTAAAAACAGGAGAGGTTATTTAAGTCTAACTTTCCATGAAGGCTTCATGTCCTGAAGAGTCAGAGACGAGGTGGTATCGCTGCCAGTTCCTTAGTAGCCAAACACTCCCAATGGGAATCAAAGAAATCAGACTTCAAAGGGAATGACTGCATGTGCTTTACGGTTTGTGCTTTCTTTAAGGAGGTTAGTTTGACCAAAAACGTCATTGTTTTTGTTTTAAAGGGTTCTATATTTAGTTCTATTCCACCCAAAACACTTTCCATTCATTTGGAGGTGAACTATCTCTCCAAATACCAAACCTAAGCAAGCTTCTAGAACACAAGAGCTATGCTCAGGAGAATTGCAATCAGATTAGATATTCAATTATCTTTCTCCTTTACCTCATCATAATTCTACAGTTGAAATATCTGAATAGGTGTCTAGAAAATATTCAATTTAATTCTGATTTTATTTTAAGTTGTGAAGAGTCAGGTACCTGGACTGGCTAGAAAGCACAGTGTTCATTTCTCTCTTACCAGCTGCCTCCCCCTACACTATCCTCAAATCATACTTGATCTCTAAGGAATTATTCAACCTTTGGTCTTTTAGCCGAGTCAGTCAATGAAGCAGGCGAGTGAGGACAATCAGGACAAAACCAATAATCCCACATGACCGTAATTGACATTGAGTGGCCTCTGCTGTTGTGTTGGGAGAGAGTAAGAGCCTGCTGGCTGGGCCTTCATCCTTAATGAGGCAGAGGGGGATTTCGATGGCAGAAAAATGATTTGCTGGAAGCAAAAGGTATGGGGCACATCTTAAAATGTCATTTTGAGAGCGCAGCCGGGATGAGATAAGAAATTAAGTTCTTCAAGAGTCCTTAGTCCCGCTTCATCAAGATTGGGCTCTGGAGGCTTCAAAGGGGAGGACCCACGCAGCCAACTAGAGTTAGGTGACCAGCCCAAGGTCACATAGTGAGTTAGTGAGAGTAGGAAAATTAGAATTCATAGTCCTTATATTTCTAGTTCATTGCCTGGTGCAATGAACTACAGTAAAAAGATTCTCTGTACAATCAAGCCCCACATTTTTCCCTTTTTTGATTTAAAAGAGTTGAACAAATTATACAGGCTCAGTATCTAAAAAGGATTCATTTGAAACGTAAAATGGAATCAGAACATTCAGCGCAGAGAGGGTACCAGTCACCAGAGTGAGATGTTCTCTATGCCCGTGGCTTTAGGGGAGACTGAATTAAAAAGAAGACAGAAATGGGGTAGACCTAGAAATACTTTACATATTCCTACAAGGCTAGCTGTTATTGCTCATCCAACTCATTCAATATTCAATAGTTCATTCAAAAATATTTGATCATGCACTAAACACCAAGCACTATATTAGATGGTGGGGATATAATAGTAAAACACAGATGGGGAGCCCTGTATTCAGAGATGCAGTCTTAATTAGTCACCACATAAGCAACCGTCTGCCAGATACAGTCAGACCCAAGCCTCCAGGACATGCCTCTTACCCAGCTTGTTTATGGCCAACTCTTCCCACTCGAGTCCGTAAAAAGAGAACCCAAAGCACAGTTGCTCAAAACTTCCATTACCATCCATGTGTCATTCTTGAGCAATGCCTACAGAACGACTGGTACATTTTTATCTCTGTAGGGAATTCATGTGTTTTTTATAAGTGCCCCAAACACTGTTCTTTCATTTATATGACAAATTACCCCTTCTCTTTCTAGTCCCTCCCCAAATAGCTCTTTTCTCAGATCCCTTTTCTTGACTACAGTTCAGATCCAAGAAGGTGGTTGGTAAGTGACGTGGGGGATGCGCCCACCCAGAAGCCACTTCTCCCAGTTACCACTTTTACATTGTCTGGGGTAATTCCATGGGCTCTCTGTTCAATTGATATATGTTCCTATTTGGACACATCTTAACCTTTCTAGATACTTTTTTACAGTGGTAAGGGACTGTAAACAATTCAGAGATGTTCACAATTCTGCTGTTTCTTGAAGGAAATTGTTCTAATGACATAGATTCCTCTGTCATAGTTAATTTCTTTTTTCTGGTCCTTATTTATTTTTTAATATCTGGGTGGATTCCCACTGACACAAAAAAAGCTGAAGATAGACCCCCCCAAATGTACCATGCTCCTGAAATTCTATTTGTATCGAGGGAAAACTTTCTATTTCCTAAAATCCCTTCATTACTTTGAGCCATTCTTTCCATCTAAGAAAACTCTGCTGGTGACCATAAATGGACATTGCAGAGCACGTCAGCAGTTGCCAGGCACTGCCCCACGGACATAAAAACGTAGGCAAGAAGCCATGAACTCACAGCCAGAAACTACTTCTCTGTCCGGGAGCCCCAAGCTACAGGGTCCTGGTATGAAGTGGAAGAGGGTAACTAGGACTCCTTACTCCTCATCCTGCAGATTCTCCTCCTCCTCCTGGATCTGGAACTGGTTCTTCACAGGAGCGAGGTTCTCGGTCTTGGCGTTGTAGTTCCGAAAGCAGACATTGAGCTTCTCATCAAATTCATTCACGAGGTCCTCCATGGACTTGAAGCTGATTATCTCAGAAGAAAAATTCTCAAGCTCGGACAGGGAGGGGTCCTCTAGATGGTGGGGAGATGAGCCATAAAAACACCGGGGCTTCTCCTCCCGTCCCTCTGAGCAGCAGGGCCGGAGGTCCTCAAACTCTTCGTCCAAACTCACCAGTGGGGCCTCCATTCTGGCACAGCTGCAGCTCTCAGGATTCGTTTATCTGGGAGAAATGAATGAGACAAAGTGAGCTTGGGCTGGCCTTCCGGGCCAGCTTTGCTGACCAACAGGAATCCCTTCCCATTACTCTGTCTTCCCAAAACCAAAGATTCCACTTTACTGGCATCCATCGCTCCTGCACTTCCTCATTATTGCACACTTAAGGAGTTCAAACATCATTGTCCGTAGAAATAATGCTAACCGAAATAGAGTAAACTTGAGAGACATACCTGCTCCCAATTCCCTGCTCTGAAAAACAAAGCTCAACGGTGCACGTGCAGCCCCTGGACCAGACCGCCTAGGCTCACGTCCTGTTCTGCCCCTGGCCAGTTCTGACCTTAGCAAGTTTCTCAACTTCTCTGTGCTGCGTTTTAGTCTTCTCAAGACAGAAATAATAACAGGACCTGCGCATCCCCGGTTGTCATAGGGGTAAAGGAGCAAACACAGGGGAGAGCTTAGAACATGGCTGGCAGACCATAAATGTCACTATTGTTCAATGTATGTCCAAATCCTTAACCCTGTGCTCCAGAACCTGGTGGATCTTCATAACTTACTTAGTGGCAAAACCTGACCTGACCTAAGCTCATTTGGCAAGTAAACCTGATCTATGTGAACATAAAGGCTGAATATGGTTTTGTTATCTCGTTTCTGGAGACTGTTTCCCTCATGCCCATGGGATGCTATGCAGAATATACACTCTATTACTGCCTTCCAAAACTCGAGATAGCCAAAGTTCTGAAACATGCCCGGCCCCAAGGGTTTTGGATAGGAATTCATGGCCCAGGATACGACTACCTTCATCATTAAATAAGAAACTAATAGAACACCAACTGAGACTTTCAAGCAAGCACCAGAGTTTCTCCCAGACACTGAGTGTGTGTCTGGGACTAGAGGAATGGAGTAAATGAACCATTATCCTGTAAAAGACAGACCCCCTACTGCCCAGGCCAGTGTGGCTCAGTTGGTTGGAGCACTGGTCTATGGACCAAAAGGTCGAAGGTTTGATTCCTGCTCAGGGCACATGCCTAGGTTGCAGGTTTGATCCTCAGTCAGGTGACTACAACAAGGCAGCTAATCGATGTTTCTCTCTCACATTGATAAAAAAAAAAAAAAAGACGAACTGTGTGTCCCAGAGCAGAATCCATGAGAACACCTTGGACCCTGCACCTTGCACCCGGGAAGGTTGCACACTCTGGCCTCCCTTCAGTTCCCAACAGCTCCGGGCCCTCTTCATATGTTGCCTTTATCTGTGATGTATCCATCTGTGTGTACCCCCAAGCCCTTCGCCAATTTGAATCTAAATTCCTTGAGGACACAGGCGTCCTCTGACCACCCTCCCCGCTCCCAGCACACGCTGCCCTGTGGCCAGGCAATCAATCAGTGCGCACTCACTGAAGACCGATCTTTTCACCCCACACTCAGGCAGCACAAACACCGTTGTCTATCCTGCCCTTGTCTGCACACAAAACTCCCTTCCTTGTAACAAAGTCAGGCAACCCAACTCTTCTGTCTCTGTGATTTTTGATCCAGTGAGATGCTTACATTGGAACCACTACCTGAAAAGAACCGAACAGACAGCAAAAACTACCGTTTGATGCTACGAGTGCCATTCTCCATCTCTACGGAGCTGAAACTCTAAATAAGCAGAGTGAGGGGCGGGCCAGGCCCTGGCCAGCTCTTCCTTGGCTTTTACTGGGGTTGAGTCAGTGGGCACAGCATCACATCAAAGCATATCCTGAGTACTTATAGTTTACAACCGCAACATGGTAGGACCTTAGAATATAAAAAGATACAAAAGCAGGATGATAGCTTGGGAAGAACACAGGCTTAAGGGACAAGAGACTGGCCGATGTCTGGCTCAGTGAGAAGCATCGTGGGTCCTGATTACCTCATTTGTTAAAATGAAGGTGGTGGTAAAGAGCTAATACCTTTGGAACTTGATTTTAATAACATATGAACTTAATAACTTAATTATAATAATGTATTTTATTTAATCCAGCATAGTGAAACTATCACCATTTCAAATCGTAATCCATATTTTAAAATATTAATGATCCACTTTTATATTTTTTTCATACTATCTTTGAAATCCAGGGTATATTTTACATTCACAGTAAGTCTCTGTTTGGACGAGCCCCGTTTCCAGTGCCCAAGAGCCTCATGTAACCAATGGTACCCTATTGGACACCACAGCTATTGAGCCACATGTGACTACTCGTCAGAGAGCGATTCTTCACCAAAGGTCTACAGACATCAAGGGCTCTTGAGTATAATTACATTTTGGTTAATGCATTTAAAACATATTCAGAGAAGGATCCCATAGGTTTCTCTACATTGCCAAAAGGGCCCACCCACAGCACAGAAATGATGAGGGCTTCCTTAGTGCCAATGTGAGTTCAGGCAAGACCACAGACTGAACAGTGAGTAGGGAAGGTTTCACTGGTAAGGGGTTTGTCAGCGGAGGTGGGACTCTGGAGGGTGACGTGCTGGACTGTGGGTTCCCACCTTGGTCTTATCGCTTCCTAGCTCTGAGACTGCAGGCAAATCGTCAGCTTCCTTGTGCCTCAGTTTCCTCATCTCTAAAATGGGATTTAGAAGAGTACTCGCATTGAAGATTATTTTGTGGAGTGAATGAGATCATCTTTGAAACAGTAGGTACAATGTGTAGAATACACAGTGTCCAATAAATTTCAGTGATTTTAGGAAAATGGGAATAACCTAGTTCCATGGAAATGTGGAGTGAGAGTGCTCCAAGTGACAGAAAAACTGTCCCTGCTATGACATACTGTCCTCAAAATGCTTATCAAGTGAGAGAACTGTTGCTGAATAAATGTTATCATCTTTTTTGCTAAGGCACCCATATTTTCAGTTCATTTGGTCAAAGCCTTTTGAATCATGGGTCCCATTTCAGAGAGACATGAAAGTTAACCAGCAGATGTTCCAGAAATGTCATTCCCTTTAAATGTGTACTCTTTTCTAGGAGAGACTGTGTGCTGGAAGGAGCAGGTGATGCCAAGGGGGTGGGGATTTGAAATAGCACAATCTATACTAATTAACCAGCAACAAGAGGACTCAGACTGAGTTTTGAACGCTGGCATCAGGAAGATTATGCTGGAAGTACCCATCCTCAGTAGCCTCTAGAGAAATGGATTCATCTAGAGGATTATTAGGGAAGAAATCTATATTATAGTTTGAGAGTTCAGAAACATAATCACAATCCATAATGTAGCTTGATTTCTTTCCGCCAGTTCACTGCATAGTAGCCGAGAAGCTTGGTGTGAAGCTTAGCAGCTACACATGATGCTAAGACCGAAAGCTGTGCTGGCAACGAGAAGTCACCCAACACCCAGAGTGAGCCTAGGATTTGTAGAAAGACCTTCGGCTGCGGCAGAGGAGATGAGAGCCAGGCATTTTGACTGGCCCTACCATGGTCCTGAGGAGGGAGTTCTGGGTTGGGGCTCGAAGCCCTTCTTGAAATGGTGCCCCCTTCTCTCCCTCCTTCAGCTCGCCTTCTTTCACTCTTCATCTTTGCCCCCCAACTGATCCGGTCCTGCTCTTGCACCCTGGCAAGCGTGCCCGTCTTCCTGTCTTCACTGCAGGTCGCCTCAGAGGTCTCCTCCCACCTTAAAAGCTAGGGTCAGTATAATCAGTCACTTATCCCTTTTTATTCTGTACTTTCAAAACTGATTTTTTAAAAAAACATATCAAGAATGACAGAAAGAAGAAACCATAGAAAGCCTGTCTTATCTTTTTATCGTAGAACAGAGGGCAGGGGTATAGTTTGATTACGTACTATAATCTATTCCATTTATTTTGGCTCCAGATAGATAGTGTAATTTGGCAAAGAAAAGGCACCTCGGAGCTTCACAGAGGCCTGGTAGGAAACGCGTACGCCTCTCTCTCATGCAGCACAATGAAGCACTAGCTGCAGCTTGGCGCTGCCGCCCAGACTTCCAGTCCCTGCTTTGCTGAGCTGAGCAGAGTGGAGCAGAGCAGCAGAGAATTCGCCGGGCGCCACAGAGGCCCCCCTGACAGTGCCCCCTGCTTCCCATTACTCGCCCCATAGATCAATTGCTTCTGCGTGCCCCGCGCCGTCCCTCCCACCTGCCCTCCACTAATGCACCTTCGGGTTTCCTGCTGCTACGCAGCAACACCCGGCCGGTGCACACGATCGTGCCAGCTTCACATTTTGATGGAAAGAGTATTTCATTGCATCCAAGCCAGCAATCCCTTAGCGGTTCTGCTTCCCTGTTTCCCCTCCTCCCGCTGCTCCATTCACCCTCTTCTCGCATCCCCCCTACCCTCCGCCCCTGGGCTGTTGGGGTAAATAAAGGCTCCGCCAAGCAGCACAATGGCTGGCGCTCCAAGAAAGCTGGGCTCACCCCGCCGGCCGCACACAGACTCCACTGGTCCTTTTGGCCAAACAAGACGGGGACACAGGAATGGGTAGGGATTTAGGGGTGTCGAGGATGGAAGAGGTAGGTAAGAGAGAACAGAGGGCTGTGATGATAATCCCCGCCCCGAGCTCTGTCCAGCGTCGCGCTCTGAGCCCCAGAGACCCGGAGCCCACGGTCGGCAGCGCGCCCTCCACCACACGCGTCCTTCCTGCGACTGGTCCTGTGGTCCGACAATCGCTCCCCAGCGTCTGCGGCGGCGGCCAGGGTGCTGACCCCGCAGGCGTGCTGGGTCCTGGGGAAGGCCTGGCACCCCAGGGAGAGCACGGCGGACGGCGGGACGGGTTATTAGGGGCAGAGACGACTTGAGTTTTTAAGGTGACAGACCGGGGGAGGCACCGACCGCTGCTCCCGCCCCACCCGGGCCCCCTGCCTCCCCGGCCCCACACCGCGTGCTCCGGTACACAGACACACACATGCACACACGCACCCCCGCACCGGCGCGCTGACACGGACACACACTGTCACACTCCCATACACGTCCACACATCCACGGTCACGCCTAGTCACACTCACACACACACCAGGCCCGGCTGGGGGCCCAGGCTCTGATGCTGCTCGCAGTGCCCGCGGTCCCACGTCCCCGGCCCGGCGCTGTGTCCCCGCTGCGCTCCTGCGAACGGCTGGGCAGAGAGCGCCGGCCCCCGGGCTTTTCCTTTCCGATTCCAGGATGGCACACGGCAACGGGGTGCGAGGCTGCGGCTCTTCCAGACCTACGGGCAGGGAAGCCCGGGGTCGCAGGGCCTCCTTACCACCCTGTCCAACCCCCACCCACGGCCGTGGGTCGGTCCGGACAAGATCGCCCCCCGCGACTGCACCTGTGCGGGTCCTGGCGGAGGGAGGCGCGTCCCGGGGCTCAGTGGGACACCTCCATCCACAGAATTGCCGGAGCGCAGTGCGAGGGAGCGGCGGGGCAGTGGCTGCGGGGCAGTGCGGCGGCAGCAGCCAGCTCCCCGGCACCCGCCCTCCGCCCCTCCCCGCGCTCGTGCCCGGGCTCCGGGGCCGCGCCCGCGCGCGGGCTCCCGCCCACCGGCGCGCGCGGGACCCATGCGTCATCTCCTTGTTAACATTCGTAGCCTTCCTTGGAGCAGGTGGCTGCCTTTATTAATATTTATAAGTTTAGTACCTCCCCCTGCCCCCTTTAACATTGGCCTTTCTGCTTCCGACAGGAATATGCAGAACATCCAACTTGGGCGCGTGCAGTAACTCGGGATGGAAGTCTCACTGGGCCCGACGCTGTAAGTTCTCGAAAAAACTAGGCGGTGCCCGAGTGGATGAGCAAGTGGACGCCTACAGACACGCTCCAAAAACCCCTGGACTTCCCCGGCTCCCCATTCTACTCTACCGGGGCTGGGGCGGGCAAGCCGAGGGATGTCTGCCAGCCACAAGCCAGTTCAGACCTCAAGCCAAAGGCGATCGACACTTACCACCCAAAGGTGCAGAATGGGAGCTGGGTCCAGGCTAATAATGCTGAGTGAGGTTTCCAGCCCAGGCGGACTTGTGATGAGGGTAATTCACCAGGTGATGTAAGGAAGGAGCCTAGGGCCTTATGAAAATTTACTCCTCGTTCATTTATCTGGTCCACTATGCATAAGCTTGAGCTTATAGGTGCGTTTACCTGCTGTCTAATAATTCATGAGAGCAGACAATGAAAACTGGGAGGACTGAAAGGATCAATGAAACGTAACTGGAAGCGCGCGTCTGCTTGGAGAACCCGAGTACTTTGTCAAGTTAGGTGAGGTCAGAGGACGTGTAGTGTGCCTGGGCTAATCTGAGAACTGCAGCTGAAAGCTGAAGGGAGCCTTTCCATAGCTCTTTTTTTTTTTTCACTCATTATACAAACATTTCAATCACAAAAAAGAGGCAAAGCAAGGGAACAAGGTCCCGATGAAGCAGGAGGAAGAGCTGGTCATTCTGCCCTTCCAGTGTCACTAACCGGAGGATTTCCTCCTGCTAGGGTGGAAGGAAAGTAGGGGGTTAGAAAGTCCTTGAGTCTACTTTCCTGGGTTGATACCTAGTGCTGTGACTTGGGCGGGTTAACCCTCTTGTGTCTCAGGTCTTCCTCTCTAAAGCAGGATATTTAACAGCACTCACCTCGGAGACTTGGTATAGGGTTAGAGTACTGTGTGTAAAGTACTTCCAAGAGTACTGTGTGTAAAGTACTTCCAGGCATGACGGAAGGCGCTATTTAACTCTTGGCTATTATCTTCCTTAGCAGAAGCCTGGGGACCCTGCACTAGAGGCCACCTTCTGTCCGTATCCGCAAAGCATGGGACTCACAGGTTTGAGAGAAGTTTTCCAGGAAGTACAGCAAAGTGAGACCTTGGGCTCTGCAGAAAACTCGGGTTCAACCCCCCGTGTTTTATTAGCTGGTGACCTCGTGCAAGCTTTTTACCCTCTCTGAGCCCCATGCCTGTTTTCTTGTCTGTAAAATGGAATGTCAGTATCTACTACAAGGTTGTTGTGCAAATTAAAAAAACAATCACGCAAAATGCTTAGCATAGCAGCTGGCATAGAGTAAGTATTCAGTACGTGAATTCTGTTCTTATTTTTGTGAGGATTTGGAGGAACTGGAGGCTGAGGACTGACATTCTAGGGATCTGGGATGCGTGCCCTGAATGTCAGCAGTTATTCTGCTGGCAAACATTTCTTTCATTTTACTGCAGTGAAATATACCTAACAACACCTGCCATGTTAACTGCTTTTTTAAATCTTCACCGGAGGGTATGTTTATTGACTTTTACAGGGAGAGGGGGAGGGAGAAAGAGAAAAATGTTGATATGAGAGAGCAACATCAATCAGTTGCCTCCCGCGTGAGTGCACCCTGACCTAGGTACCTGCCCTGAGCAGGGGTGAAACCCGCAACCTTTCGGTATATCGAACGATGCTCCAAGCCGCTGACATGCCCGGCTAGGGCTGTGCTAACCGTTCTTAAGAGTACAATCCAGTGGCATCAAGTACATTCACACTGTTATTGCAGGTGTTACTGCTGTCCATTTGCAGAACTTTTTCATCGTGTCAACCTGAAACTCTGTACCCATTAAAGTTATCACTCCCCCTTCCTCCTTCTCTGCAGCCCCTGGCAATCGCCTTCTGCCTCCGTGGATTTGACTGTCCTAAGTACCTCCTATAAGCAGAACCATACAATGTTTATTGTTTTGCTTCTGGCTTATTTTACTTACAGAGTACTTTCAAGTTTCATCCATGTTGCAGCATATGTTAGAATTTCATTCCTTTTTTTAAGCTGATCAATAGTTCATTGTATGGATATACCACTTCCTGTTTACCCATTCATTCGTCTGAGGGCATTTGGGTTGTCTCCACCTTTTGGCTACTGTGAAAAATGCTGCTGTGAAGACAGGTGTACAAATTCCAGGCAACATTTTGTTTGTTTGTTTTGCATTCTGTGACCTGTGCTAAAAGCCGGGGAGGTAAAAAATGAGGGCGTGCCTTCCAGAGATTCAGAGTTGAGAGATTGGTTTCCAAATTCTACCACTTGAAACCTGTAGTGGGCTGAAAGGCTTCTTCCCCTAAACCTATATCCACTCGGAACCTCAGAATGTGACCTTGTTTGGAAACAAGGTCCTTGCAGATGTAATTAGTTAAGATTAAGCGATTATTTTGGGGAGCTGTCCTGTGTGTTGTGCGCCGTTTAGCAGCATCCCTGCCCACTAGATGCCAGTAGCACCACCCTCTTCCCTGAGTTGTAACAACCAAAAATGCCTCCAGACTTCAAGTAACCCCCGGGGGGTGGGGATGACAAAATCACCCCGGTTGAGAACCACTACCTTTGACATGGGTCTTTAAGGGGTAAGTGAACATTTTGCCAGAATGGGTCTGCATTTCATACAGAGGGGACTAACAGTAAAGCGTGGGTATGTACATGGGCACACCACGCCTGTAAGTAAGAAAAACAGAGAAGACTGGGCCATAGGTACAAACTGCTGGTTGTTGGGAATGCAGCACAAACAACTGCTGCAGAATCACACCAGTACCATTCTAGGGGCTTATGTCAGTTCCTAAACTAAACTTCCATTAGTCCCTAATTTATTTAAATGGAATCAAAGATTCTTGGAGTATATAAAACATTGCACAACCATCTGGTCTAGCCACACACTGGACTCAGAAACCAATATAACGTTACACACACTTCCTACATTGATACTTCAGGGAGGAGAAACTTGGCTTCCCAGGGCTGCCCGGTCCTTTTTTGTTTCTTGGTTTTCTTTTCCTGAGTGGTTTTAAACTAGTAATGACTTTTTACTTTAGAAATTCGGTGACAGCGTGGTGTGTATCACACTCATCTTATTTGATCTTCCTTAGAAGACTCCATCTTGAAAAAGCCAGTTTTCCTTGACATTCTGGAAATGAGTTGCTGAATCTTTACTGAAAACCTATGTCAATCGCGGCCCAGTAAATAAAGATGAGCTTGTACCTGCTAATATTTTAAGACTACTTGAGTTTTCCATCACCGGTAGTTCTCGACTACCAACATGCAATTCAAGCCTGTATTCATCTCCACCCCTGATCTCCAGGGTTGACTAAACTCCCTAATTTGTTTCCACAAGGGAAATGGAATATTCCCCATGATTCACAGTCTATTCATAGCCATATAGTCTGTAGGTAATTATTCCCGACCACAAAGCACATGCAACAAGAACAAGGCCATATTGATTTTTTTTAAAAGATTTTATTTATTTATTTTTAAAGAGAGAGAACAGTGGGAGAAAGTGAAGGAGAAAAACATCAATGTGTGATTGGCTCTCCAGCGCCCCCTACTGGGACCTGGCCTACAACCCAGGTTTGTGCCCTGACTGGGAATCAAACTACCTATCCTTTGGTTCACAAGCCAATGCTCAATCCACAGAGCCACACCAGCCAGGGCAAGACCATATTGCTTTAAAAAAGAATAAGCAGTAGTGTAAAAATTGACAATAAATCAACCCCCCAAATAATTATAAATTCCAGAGCAGTCATCTCTGTTGGAATAGCAGTCACCTGATGAAGAAATGACAAAAATATGCCCCAGATTGCAGGCCAGGTCCACAGTTGGGGGTGTGCAAGAGGCAACCAAAAGATGGTCCTCCCCCTCATCGAGGTTTCTCTCCCTATCTCCTCCCCTTTTCTCTCTCTGAAAGTAAATAAAATCTTTATACACTATAAAGGGCTTAGGATAAAATGCTTTCCTGTTCTTAAAGTTCATAAATCTAAACTCTACATTTTATTTCAAAAGCCAATCACAATATTTTGTTTAAGTGGACCCTGAACTCCCTGAGGGATTTTGAAATGTCTTTTACTATCTTTGCCTTTGTTTCTCCATTTGTAGATTCCTGACCGTTTCACAGAGATATCGTGAGAAAGCAAAAGCATGTACACAGTTATACAAAACACTAGGGAGGGAGCAGATTCAATCCACCAATTAACTCCATATTTCATTTTACTCTGGGGTTTCCTATAACCAAACCTCAGTTGTTATCCAGTCATAAAAGGGAGTTATGTCTATGGGACATCCTTTAATTTCCCCTTCTAGGGTTGCCCGACTTACTAAATAGAAACGAGAAATGTCCAGTTAAATTTGAATTTCAGGTAAAGAATGAATACCTTTAAATAAGCATTCACAAACATTGCATAGAATAGACTTACACAAAAAAGTTATTGCCTATCTAAAACTCATATTTAAGCAGGCACTCAATGTATCTTTGTTTTTTTATCTGGCAACTCTCTATCCATCCTTACCTTGGCAGACACAGGCAATTCCTAGATGGTGTGTGTATAATAGTTAATTTAATTATATACTTTTTAGGATGTATGGACTATCTCAATGAAAAAGTTTAGAAAAGTATTTCTAAAGGATGTTTTAATTGTTCTTGAAAAATGAGTCTGGTCGGTGTATCATTGTCCGTATCTCCCTCTTCCCCTTTTGCACCTAGAGGATGTCCTTTTTTTAATGCTTTTTGAAATGCAGGAGCAGTTTCTTATTTATTTATTTATTTATTTATTTATTTTAGCAAGAACAGAAGGGAGGGAGAAACAGAGGGAGAGAAACACTGATGTGTGAGAGAAACTTCGATCGGTTGCCTCTTACACACCCCTGGCTGGGGACCTGGCCTGCAACCCAGGTATGTGCCCTGACTGGGAAGTGATCCAGTAACCTTTCAGATTGCAGGCCAGTGCTCAATCCACTAAGCCACATCAGCCAGGGCCAAGAATATCTTTTGTGGGAGGAAAAATAATATATTTTATGAGTATGTCAAAGTGCCATATCTGGAAATTTGCGTGAGGCTGACTACCCTGCTCTATGGGGTGGAGATGAGAACAAGAGTAAGGAGAAGCCCTGGCTGCTGGGGCTCGGCGGACTGAGCACCAGCCTGTGACCTGAAGGGTCTCTAGTTCCATTCCCAGTCAAGACACATGCCTGGGTTGTAGACGGGTTCCCCAGATGGGGGTGTGGGAGAGGCAACTGATTGATGTATGTCTCACATATTGATGATTCCCTCCTTCTCCTTCTCTCTCCCTACCCCTCTCTCTAAAAGCAAATAAAATATTTTTTTAAATGTAACGAGGAAATAGAAGTAGAGGAAGGTGTACTGAGGAGGAAATTTAAAAAGAAGCAATGACATCCGCCTGTCTCTATCTGATCACATGCAGACCACGAGGCCTGATACACCATGAACGCAGACTTGATCAGCACATGCACACAATAGCTTGTACCTGAATGTCATTAACTTTATTTATAGTGGCCAACAAGAGTGGGAATAACACCAGTGCTCATGGAGAGATGAAGTGACAAACAAATGTGGAAGGTACACGCCACAGAACATTATTCCACCATAAAAGAAACAAGAGCACTCACCTATGTTGCAACATGGATGCACCTTAAAAACATCGTGCTGAGTAAAAGAAGCCAGACACAGAAAGTCAAAAATTGCGTGTCCCGTTTACGTAAAATGTCCAGAATAGGTAAATCCATAGAGAAAGAAAGTAGATCAGTGGATGTCGGGGGCCATGTGGAGAAGGGAACGGAGAGTGAATGCTAATGGGTGTGTAGCCTCTTTAGTTTCTTTAGGGGTGATGGAAATGTACTAAAATTAGGTAACAGTGATGACTGTCCAACTCTGTGTACTAAAACCCACCCAATTGTATACTTGAAAAGATTGACTTTTATGGCAGATGATTACATCTCAATGATGCTATTATTTTTTTAAGTGAATGCATTTTTTAAAAATAAGAAAAAATATAATAAAGAGTATATTTTAAAAATAAAGAAGGAGGGAAAAAAAGCATGGTCAGCTGTCAGGTGATGATGCCACAGAACCACTCAGGGCCACTTCCGAGGAGCCAGCCTTGCGACAAGGAGGCTCTTGTTTGTGTGGCTGTCACACATGGAGCTTTAACTAGTATTGCTGTTAACTAAACTTTAAAATCCTTATTTAATTTGCACTGTGACTCTATAGAGTAGGTATTACTATCCTCATCTCTTGGGAGAAGAGGAAATCTCTCTTGGGAGACTCGGAGACAGAGTAAGGAAGGTGCAGGGCAGGGTTCTCACCCAGGGCCATCGGATTCCAAAGCCCAGAATAGCCGCGGTTCACACCCTGTCCATCAGAGAAACCAATAATGACAAGAATTCTGAGTGAGCCGAGAGAGAGGCCCGGCACGCACTGCCAGCTGCTCTGCTGCCCACTCCTTCCTCTCCGGTAGCAGTTCTTTCTCCCTAGTAGATCTTGTTTGTTTGTGTTTTTACTGCATTTTCAGCCTTCTTGAACCTTTTGCATAGATTTATTTCTTGCTTTAGATGCTGCTTGAAAACGTCCTCATCCCTAGACATCTTTAACAAAAAGGTGCTTGGACTCTCAGAGCCCGACCAAAGCTCCGTGTGATATTTTTGCCAGCAATGAAAACTTAATGTCAGAATTTGCTCACGTGTTGTGAGACCTTTTGCCCTGTGTCTCCCAGCCCCTGTTCCTTCCCCAGCGCTTCTGAGCCGCATTTTAGAATACGAAGGCATCAATAGGTCTAGGTCTTGGTGTCCGGTTTGGTTTATTACCCTGCCCCAGGCCCTCCTGAACTGGGTTATGGAGTGAGGTCTGAGCTCATCAGGGGCTTTGAGGGACCATCCAAAGAGCAAGGCATCTTCCCTCTTCCTTTTCTTTCCTCAGCAGGAAAGAAGGCTGCCCACCCCTTCCTTCTGCAGAACTGCACCCCTCCCCTTCCATCTCTCCCCCCACTGCTGCCTTTCACTGAAGCTGCCAGGTTGCCATGCCAATAAGGTTCCCATGGTTACTAAGAAGAGCTGCTGCATTCCAGCAGCCAGAGCTTATCCACAAAAGGAGGAAGGGAGACCATTATTGCCCCCAGGACAAAAAAAGGGACGGGGGTGGGGGGTGGGGCGTCCTCAGCCCAGGGATCGTCGGAAGGCACATCTTGTTTATCCTTATGTCTCCAGGCGGGACCTTGGACCCAGTCTTGCCACCTCCACTCAAATTCCCCATTCCCTAAACTGGGAGAGAGGCGCCTGGCACTAGTTC
This sequence comes from Artibeus jamaicensis, assembly GCF_021234435.1. Taxonomy (NCBI): domain Eukaryota; kingdom Metazoa; phylum Chordata; class Mammalia; order Chiroptera; family Phyllostomidae; genus Artibeus; species Artibeus jamaicensis. The sequence continues at coordinate 10,266,552 of NW_026522052.1, read as the reverse complement.
AAGTCCATTGTTTTGCCTAGTGTGGCGTCCAATAGGCACCACATTGTGAAGATCCTGTTAATATGTAAATATACTAATACATCTGGGCTCTTTGTCTGGCTAGAAAAATGGTACAGTGCACAACATGGTCTGCTGTCTCCTCAGTTGGATGTCTCCTCTGAGAAGCTGCTTTTCTCCTTATGGTGGTCCTCCTGGATTGACTAGCCTAAGGCACACCACGTTAAAAACAAAAAACAAAGTTTGCTTTTCCTCAAATATAAGGTATTTTAATGCAAAATTCAAAAATTATAAAAAAATTTTTAGTCATCCACAATTCCAAAATCAAAAAGTTTATCTTTTTTTTTTCTTTTTAAAATACACAGTTTTTGTGACTGGTTTGTCTTAGGTAGTTGTAGTGTTAGTTATAGTTAAGCAGGTGTAGCTAGATATAAATAGAGAAATGGAGCAAAGAGAATCAGATACTAAACCCAATAAACTAGGGAACTGAATCAAACATTAAGTCTGATTTACTAGGAAGCTGTAGCATTCACAGCCTCCCCAGGGGACCACCGCATCCTCCACTCTCAGGACCCAATCCACAAAGCCAGCAAGAAGAATGGGTTACCCATAAAACAGCAGGGGAAAAAGAAATTCCTCTGCTAGGGGCATGCCCAGTAGAAGCCAAGGTGGTAGAGGGAGGTGCTTCTACTGTGAGGCACGCCCACAGTAGGGAATTCAAAATGACGACCGTAAAGGGGAGGGGTCTAATCTGGGGAAAAGACTGAATTGGTTAGTGGGAGGGCCCAGCACAAGCCTGCAAAGGATCGGAAAAGGGATTGGCTAGTTTGAAAGAGCATCTGGTCTTTCCCAAACTCGAGGTAATCAAAGCATAACAAGGGCCTCTCTCCCACTAGGCAGCACGCGTTTGCCTGTGTGCTCACTCGTTCTCTGTCCGTAACAGCAGTGCGGGCCTTAGCAGCTTGTAGGTCCCAGCAAGGCTCCAAATGCGGGCCCCAGCACAGGCCTGGGTGCGGCAGGCGCCACAGCGCCGCCGAGCACAGCCAGGAGCAGAGACTACCCTAGCCGAAGGACAGAGACAGAACTGGACTAAGCTTTGGCGTGGACTGAATGACACTGCACCTCACCGGTGTCAGGACAATGGCACAGAATTTCTGGACCCTGGCCCTCCTTCTGGGCTTGGGGAAGACAAGACTGGACTTCTTCTGCAGCGCGACAGAGCTGAGCCACCTGGCCTGGATGAGGCACTGGGAACCTGGGGGCATTTATTTCTACCTCAGTACATTTTATCAGCACCTCATCCTCCCATACGGGTCCCCACAATGCATTTCTTGTGATTCTGTGGAAGAATCCCATTTTCATTGACAACAGTAGCACATAATTTTTGAAACACAATTTACTTTATTCAGATTTTGCTATGGTGAGATTTTTCTCGCTCTGTTTTCATCACTTGTCCATAAAAAATGGCAGTTCCTCAAAGAATCATAGTTACCTTCTGTGCCTAAAAGCAGAGCATGAACTTATACTTGAGAGACGTGCTCCTTCCTAGAAATCAGGGGGAGAGAAGTAGTTTTCATCTTCAGAGATGGGGAGTGATTACCAAAATGATTTTGCATAAACAGACCTTACTAAAATAGTCCTTACATTCCTTTAGTTCCTCCCCCAAGTATTTTCTACTCAATTCTCCACAGTTTATTGTTCATTGAAGCTCAAACTCTTTTTCTTTTGTTAAAAGGATATAGAAGCCCCCCTGGGCTAAATGGTTCTTTGAGCTTTACTTCTTTTCTGTGCACATAAACATGAACACATTTATGTGATTTTTATAGTGTTAATCTTTAGTCTGTTTAATCACAGATCCCAGGAACTGAATTAAAGAGAGTAAAGAAAAAGTTTCTCTTCCCTGATGCACCTACGTTCATAGCAGCGTAACTCACAATAGACAAGACATGGAAACAGCCCAAGTGTCCGTCAGTGGATGGATGGATAAACAAAATGTGACATATCCATACAATGGAATACTGTTGAGTCTGGGAAAGGAAGGAAATTCTGATACATGCTGTAATGCAGATGAACCTTGACGACGTTATGCTCAGTGAAATAAACCAGTCACAAAAAGGCAAGTACTCTATGCTTCCATGTATAGGAGACCTCTAGAGTGAATTCATAGAAACAGAAAATGGGATGGTGGTTTCCGGGGCCTGGGAAAAGGAGGAAACCTGGAGTTGTTGAATGAGTACAGACTGTAATTACAAGGTGAAGAAGTTCTGGAAATTGGTGGTGCAACAATGTGAATATACTTCACTCTACTGAACTGCGTAACTACAAATGGTCAAGATAGTAAACTTTATGTGATGTGTGTTTTACTACAATTTTTAAAATCCAAACAAGCGTAGAGTTACTATGTGATCCAAAGTGGGTGGAATGTAGGGTATGTGAAGTGTATTTCAATGATGCTGTTAAAACCTGGAATAAATAAAGTATTTAAGTCTTAGCAAATTGCAGAGTTCTAATCGATCTAGTAGCTCGATGTGAAAAGCCAAGCCAAGCCAAGCCAGCCCCTTGGCCCGAATCTCTAGCTCACTAAGGAAGGATTCTTTTATTTTTTTTTAATTCCTGGGCCCTGAAGTTTCAGTTCAAACCTTTTTTTTAAAACTTTGTCATAAATATATTGCTTTTTTAATTCCTAGGTGAAGAGGGCTATTTTCTGAAATGTTCATTGAGAGGGAAATTCCTAACATGCCACTTTGTTTCAGGCAACTTATTTTTCTTTTGCTTCAATTTCATCATATCTAAAATGGTAACAATAATAAATATAATTCCTGTTAGCTTGTGTTGGGGAAAAATATTTTCCTCTGCCTACCTAGGTTCTTTTGACTGGCCTACTAATTAAATTGATGTAATACAGATGAACAGAAGAAAAAGGAATTAATTTTGTACGTCTGAGAGCCTCACAAAGATGAGAGGTTCAAAGACGGTTGGGCAATTGAAGCATAAGGAGAAGGGAGCAGCAGTCCGGGTCCTCAAAGGGAAGGCAATGCGCAGGAAGATGGGGAGAGCAAATGTTTGTCATGCCTTGTAAGGACATAAGGACACAGAGAGAACTTTGAACAAATATCCCCTCCAAGCTCCCCCTGATATGATAGACAGTTAGACAGAAGTGAGCAGAATAGGAGCGATGTGCCTAGTACAGAGGGTCACCAGGGCAGACAGTCCTGAGTACCTAGCAATGGGCAAAACTGGGAAAAGAAGTATTGTAGGGTCACCGTTCTATGGAGGGTGACCCTTCCTCCATAGAATGGTGCTGCTTGGGCAGTTTATACCACCTGACCTTTCATATCGCTTGTCATGTGCTTCAGACTTTCCCCTGACCTTTCTTCCCTCGACATGTTCCTAGTCATGTTGTAGACCACTTAGAGGGAGAACGAGGGGGCCGGAGAATAGCCTCATAGGACTCCCATATAAGCCTTGCCAGATCACTCCCTTAAGAATTAAGCCCTGAACTTCCGGCCAAGATGGAGGTGTAGGTAGACACACTGTGCCTCCTCGAACAACCAAAATAAGGACAATAATTCAGAAACAAAGTAACAACCAAAACTGAAAGAAAATTAAACTGTATGGAAGTCTGACAACCAAGGAGTTAAAGTAGACACATTCATCCAGACCAGTGGGTGGGGCACAGTTGGGCATCTGAGCGGAGGGGGTCTCAGCACAGGAAGTGGTGACCCTGGGCGCGTAAGGTGGCAACGTGCTCTCAAGGAGGCACCAGGCAAACCTTGAGCACCCTTGGGTGCTCAACCTTGGGTGGCTGGAAGACCCTGGGCGTCGGGTGGCAATGGGCAGACCCAGTGAGGTAGCAATTGAGGAGCAGGGCACCATGCGCAAAGTGGCTGGCTAACCGGGCAGCGGTCCCACATTCATGTGCAGATAACTGGGGAGTGAGACAGATCGTGCAACCCAGGGTTCTAGAGCCAGGAAATAAAGTCTCAAAACACCGATTGAAAACACTTGTGGGGGTTGAGGCACAGGGAGAGACTCCCACCCTCACAGGAAAGATCGTTGGAGAAACCCACAGGGTCCTAGAACACACACAAGCCCACCCACATGGAAATCAGCATCGGAAAGACCCAATTTGCTTAGGGGAAGCAGCAGAAGAGACCATGGTGCCATTGACAGCGGAATGACCCACAGTTTTTTCTTCCCTTTCTGACCCCGCCCCCACATACAGCGTCACAACCCAGCTACAAGGGCTGCCCCACCCTAGTGAACATCTAAGGCTCCGCCCCTCATACATAATAAGTGCGAACAGACCAAAACATTATGGCTCAAGCAGAACAGCTCAAAGCCCCAGAGCCAATACTTTTAAGCGACAAAGAGATAGCCAGCCTATCAGATGCACAGTTCAAAACACTGGTGATCAGGATGCTCACAGAACTGGTTGATTTTAGTCACAAATTAGATGAAAAAATGAAGGTTAAACTAAATGAAATGAAGGGAAATGCATAGGGAACCAATAGTGATGGGAAGGAAACTGGGTCTCGAATCAATGGAGTAGACCAGAAGGAAGAAAGAAACAATCAAACAGAAAAGGATGAAGAAACAAGAATTCAAAAAAAATGAGGAGAGGTTTAGGAATGTCCAGGACATCTTTAAACATTCCAACCTCTGAATTATAGGGGTACCAGAAGGGGAAGAGGAACAGCCATGAGTGGAAAACTTATTTGAACAAATAATGAAGGAGAACTTCCCCAATCTGGCAAAGGAAATAGGTTTCCAGGAAGTCCAGGAAGCTCAGAGAGTCCCAAAGAAGTTGGACCCAAGAAGGAACACACCAAGGCACATCATAATTAAATTACCCAAGATAAAAATCTTGGGAGAGAATCCTAGAAGCAGAAAGAGATAAGGGGACAGTCACCTACGAAGGAGTTCCCATCAGACTGTCAGCTGATTTCTCAAAAGAGATCTTGCAGGCAAGAAGGGCTGGAAAGAAGTATTCCAACTCATGAAATCCAAAGACCTACATCCAAGATTGCTCTATCCAGCAAAGCTTTCATTTAGAATGGAAGGACAGATAAAGTGCTTCTCAGATAAGGTCAAGTTCAAGAAGTTCATCATCACCAAGACCTTATTTTATGTAATGTTAAACAGACTTATCTAAGAAAAAGAAGATAAAAAACATGTATAGTAAAATGACAGCAAACACACAATTACTAACAACCACACCTAAAATGAAAACAAACTAAGGACACAACTAGAACAGGAACAGAACCACAGAAATAGAGATCACATGGAGGGTTAGCAACAAAGGAATGGGTGGGGAGAGAGGGGTAAAGGTACAGAGAATAAGTAGCATAGACGGTAGGCAGAAACTAGGGGGAGGGCAAGAATAGTGTGGGAAATGTAAAAGCTAAAGAACTTAAGACACATGGACATAAACTAAAGGGGGGGGGAATTTGGGAGGGAGAGGGTATGGAGGGTGGAGGGGAATGAAGGGGGGAATGGGACAACTGCAATAACATAATCAATAAAATATATTTGGGGGGAAAAAATTAAGCCCTCAGGATAGTGAGGTTCTGGTCTGCATCAAATAATCTTAGGAACAAAGCCTAGGGTCTCTGGGCCACAGAGATAGAATTTTGGTCAAACTAGAGATAACATCTAGGCCTCAGTAGTGTTTCAACTCCAGGCTCAGAAAAGCAGGAAAACTGAATCAATGTCATGGCTGACATCATGGCCAGCTGCAATGACTAATGACCCCCTACCCTAGCGCAGACCAATCAGTAGAGACCATGCCCCTGAAAGGACACACCTGGCAAACTGATGCTATTCTATTGAGATCCTTCCCTAAGACCTCCCCTAACAACCCCCATCTTTGGAAAACATATAAAGCTCCTTCAGATGAAAAACCCAGTTCTCTCCCTCTCTCTCTGTCTCTCCAGCATGCACGTATCTTTCTCCGCCCCCTTGTTCCCTCCAGGTGTGCACTTTTGCTTCCTTTCTCCTGAGCTCCAAGGGCACTTCTTTTGCCTCTGTAACTTGTTTCCTGAGCTGATGCAGCCTGGCTGGCTCACTTCTACCTCTGTGATTTTCTAAATAAACTTGCATTTATATTTGAGTTCTTGGTTCTGAATCCTTTCTTAGCCAATCTCAAGGACCAAGGTCTAACATCTGCTGTTGTTCGCCATTAACGCCTTGCTCTGGTGATAGTTCTCTTCCTGTGCCAGGCCCTCTATCTAAATTCTTTTAGACAGTTAAGAGGGCGGTAAAAGTGCTTGTTGAGTCTTTGTGCCTTGGTTCGCTTCAACTCAAAATCATCTGCGTGTCAAAGTGGCACATCCTGGAAGGCTTGTTCTGAACCCCTTCCCTTGCACAAGTGAAAAGATTTTACTGGGTTTCTCCACCCTGGGTGAAAAACCAGCCATTGTTTTGAGCATATCCTTATGGATGTGTTTCTAGAGTTCCACGACTGTAGGAGAGGAAGAAATTCCTTTTGCTCTCAGGTTCTGTACCTGAGAATTAAACTGACATAAACAAGTTAACAGGAGAAAAGAACAGAAAAAATTTAAAACATTTTTATGTGCTCATGGAAGTCTTCATATGGAAAATGAAGATCTGAAAAAGTAGTTAGGACCAAGAGTTTATTTACTTTTAAACAAAAAAAATGATAAATTTGTGGAGAAGTCACAATGTTACCTACCATCAGTAGTTTGCTGATTATTAATAAGAAAGGGAGCAAGGGGCATTAGACAATGAGTTTAGTAAACTGGGGAGCACAAGCCGTTTGCTTCACCAGGAAGCTTCATATATTCCTGGGGATTCCAGCATTTCTGCACTAAGGGGATGAACACTCCCCTCCTTTTTGCCTCCGGTACCGGATTTTGGGGGGACGCAGGAGGAGGTGCTCAACCATAGAGGCTCATCAGTCTAACTGGGGGGTGTAAACCCATCAAAACTCCGCAAAAGCCTGGGAAGTTGATTGGTCATTTTGAAAAAGCACCTGGTCCATCCCAAACCAAGGTAATATAATCTAAGTGGAACACAGAAGTTCTTTCTCTCTCTCTTGCTCAGGACCTGCACTCACCCTGTGCACCCATGTATTCTCTCTCCATAGCAGCTGTGTGGCCACTGGCCGCACAGACTCCACCTGCAGGCTCCAGGTAGGAGCCTGAATACCCCAGCACAACAAAAGATTGCAGCCCGGACCACAACCTAAACTGGCTGGATGCAGGACTGAACTGAGCTTTAATATGGCCCAGGATCTCTGGCTCTGATTTTCCATGGCAGGACAGACAGACAGGCGACCCAGGAGCAGCCTTCCACATGAATAAACCATTGTGCCACACCACAGTCTCCCGTGCTTGGGTCCTTTGAATGCTTTCCTGGATCCCGTGAAAGAGCCTGATCTCCACCAGTGAGACAAAGGGGTTTGAGGGAGGGGCAGTAAATAGTGGCACAGTGACTAGGAAATGTGTGGGGGAAATCTAATGAATGACCACGGTTCTTCTAGCAGGTCTGTTTGTACAGATTTAGCTCAGTCTCAAATCCTGGTCTCGAGTGATGGGAATGTTCTTCGTGGTCTAGGAAGAGCACCTTTCTCATGAGCAATTTTGTGACCTGCTTTTAGGTAGAAATGCCTTCGGCTCAAAATAATCAATATGCTAAAGCTGTGTATTTTGCATGGAGTATTCTGACCAACTTCATTGCCTTTCAGCTACTTATAAAGAGTAAATAACTAATAGAAATGCAAAGCATTTCTTACGATTCTTGCCTGTATACATGCAAATTAACTCTTTCAAGTGGAAACTCAATGGCTTCACTATTCCTGAACATTGGGAAAAGTCAGATTACCATTCATTTGTAAATTTATTTTTATATTTCTTTACTCCATATGAACTTGTGTTTCTTTAACTTCTCCTTTCAACTGGTTATAACATCTTACTGGTCCCCTCATTAATAATTAATTAAAAATTTAACATGTTCTTTTAAAAAAAAATCTGTATGAGAGTCCTGTTTCACCTTTGTTGAAAATAATCCTTTAACCTTTCTGTTTCTGGTAAAACGAGGAGCACCTCTAGCTGTGAGCTTTTTCCAGTGCAACGCAAAACTTAGTTCAATGGAGAGAGTATATATCTACCTTATTAAAGATTTCATCACAGGCCGTGGCTAGTGTGGCTCAGTGGATTGAATGCCGGCCTGTGAACCAAAGGGTTGCCAGTGGATTCCCAGTCAGGGCACACGCCTGGGTTGCAGGCCAAATCCCCAGTAGAGGGAGCTCGAGAGGCAACCATACATTGAAGTTTCTCTCCCTCTGACTCCCTTCCCTTCTTTAAAATTAAATAAATAAAATCATTACAAAAAAAGATGTTTCATCATAGATTTATTTTATTTTTCAACTGTACGTCTGGTGATCACATCAAAAGAAATCTAGCTTTTAAATGTTAGATAAGGATAGTAATGAAAGCTTACATTTACTGTATACTTAACAGGTCTGGTCACTATTTTAAGGACTTTATTTGCACTCTTCTTATGAAGTAAGTCCTGTCTGCAGTCACAGGACAGCTAGTTCACTGTCTTCATTAGCATTATTTTACTTTTTCCTGGTCTGTCCTGTCCAAGCAAATGGTTTGATTGCACATTACAGGGATTTCTCAGCATCTTGTCGGTGGAAAGCATTAATAGTTTGTACACTACAATTCTTTAAATAATCAATACCAAAACCAATAAGCAGAGACAGGGATTGAATCTTTATGGGCCCTTTATTTAGGGGGTCAGCAATCTGAGGAGATGGCAGGTTATGTACCCTAACAGACCATCTTACATTCCATTTCAAATAGATCCTTTTTATAAAAAGAAGAAAAGTGTAAGCATTGGATTTGGAATTCAGGGGAAAGGCTAATTAGATAAGAAGCTGCAGCATTCTTCCATCAGCTGACCAGTGATTCTTCATCTGTGTGTTGGGCGGTGGAGATCTTACTCTGGAGTACAATGACTTAGATAGTATGTTGATTGTTTGCAGTCCTCCTGGGGCACAAAGGTGGGACTGCTTGTGGTCCCCTGGAGTCAGGGCGGGTCATACTTCAGTTCTTGAAACAATAGTTTTTTTACATGCATTAATTACTAAGCTTGTTGAGTATTTAAAACTAAAATTTTCAAACTTTTGGGCACTCCCTTATTCCCCCAGTGTTAGTCTAAACTATTTTATTTTTATGAGGTTAGTTTTGTACGGAAGTCCTTATTTTGTTGTTAGGCATGCAGGCTATGATCAGACCATCTGGCAGGGGGCTTAGGAATACATTTAATTGCAGATCAACATAAGGGGGCACGTTGAATGCAACAGCAAGCTGTGCTGAAACACAGAACTGTATCTGGCACAGTTGACAAAAGTTGCACACTTTCCAGCTGGACTGCGCTAGTGAATTTTAAAGAAAACATTTACCTGTCCTTTAGAGTTACCACAGGCCCTTAATTATAAATATTGGAGTAGGTTATTTCCTTATTGATGTGCTTAACCAAAGTATAATTTTGAAGGCTTTCCAGGGGAGTATGAACACCTATAAGACATGAAGTGAAAGTTTAACATTTCCTGCAAGACAAAGTTTAGAAATGTTTAGAATATTTATGCTACATATACCCAAATATTTTGTATTTTATTTGAAAGGAACAAGTTCTTCATAACATGGGGTTAAAAAAAGTAATGAAAAGAATAAAAGTCATTGTTTTAAAAGATGACTTTTGGGTCTTCTTGAGGTTTGGTGGTCCATTGTTCCTATGAGCATTTTTTTAACTTTGGTGTGATGAATTTAAGGTTTTATTTTTGTCCACTTCATTGCAGTGGGAGTGGTGAGGAGTACGTACCAAGGTTCAGTCCACTTTTCTTCTAGTTGGCTTTCTGGAGATGCTGTCCTCCAAGTCTTGAGTAGCACCTCAGCCCCAGGCTTAAAGGAATGTAGTGAACCTGTAGGGGACAGGTCTGTAATACGGGCAAGGTCATCCATTACAGCTAAGGTCTGATGTAAATGTTGTATGTTTTCCTTTACCTTCACTTCTTGACTTACATACACATCTCCCACCCCAATCATAGCCTGAAATGGTCGCCCATATACAATTTTATAAGGACTTAATTGAATTCCACTTTGAGGAGCCGCCCTTATCCTGAGCAGGGCTGTAGGTAAAGCTTGATTCCAATGGAGATGAGTTTCTTGACACAGCTTGGTTCTATATTTTTTTTAAGATGTGATTCGTTTTCTCTACATTCCCAGAAGCCTGAGGTCTCCATGCCGTGTGAAGTCTTTACTTGATTCCTAAAAATTTACTAACCTTTTGTGTAATTTCTGAAATAAAAGCAGGTCCTTTATCACTTTGGATGCTACTGGGTAGGTCAAAACAAGGGACTATTTCTGTCAGTAAGGCTTTCACTATTTCTGAGGATTTCTTAGTTCTAGGATGGGATTCTACCCATTCTGAAAAGGTGTTAACAAAGACTAACAAATAGGCCCACCCTTGGACCCTGGGCTTCTCGGTGAAGTCTATTTGCCAGTCCTTAAGTGAGCACTGTCCTTGGTATTGTTTTCCTTTTTTTCTGTTGGGGACTTTGTCTTGAGGTTGCTTTTTTTGGCACATAACACACTTAGCAATTATTTTTTTTATGGCTTCAGAAATTCCAGGACCTGTGAACCACAGTTTTAATGTAGATGGTTAATAAGCCCCTTCCCTAGTGAGTGGTCTTATGCAAATGTGTCATGACTGGCTTTATTGAATGTTTAGGAAGCAATGCAACTTTTTAAAAAATTAATTAATTCATTATTAGCACCTTCTTTATTAAAACCCCAACCTTAAGCTTTCATATGCAGTTGAATATTCGGGTTCAAAGCATCACAAGTCTAGAACAGGTACTAAAGGCATTATAAACATATTTTTAGCAGCCTTTTTCACTGCTCAATCAGCCAGATTGCTTCCTCTAGCCACTTCAGTGTCCTCTGTCCGATGCTCTGAGTGTATAACTGCCACCTGTATAGGTACCTCAACAGCTTCTAACAATTTTGAAATTTCTGTTGCATGCTTAATTTTCTTTCTATTGGAAGTTAATAGTCCTCTTTTTTCCAGATTGAACCATGTGCTTATAAAATTAGGAAAGCATGCCTTGTGTGGGTATACATATTCACTTTCTTTTCGTGCGACAATCCCAATGCCCTCGTCCATGCAATCAGTTCAGCTTTCTAAGCAGAGGTTCCGGGCGGCAAGGCCTTGGCCTCCGCTACTCCTTCAAGTGTCACAACTGCACACCCAGATTTCCTGTTCCCTTTGTCCATATAACTGCTTCCATTTGCATATAGAGTCCAGACTACCTTTTTTTTTAGAGGCCCTGTAAATTAATCCTGTTAGAATAAGCTTCATTAATTATCTCAGCACAATCATGTATTAGCACAGCCGAGTCAGGCTCCAGGAGAAGAGAGGCAGGATCTAACTTATTTACAGTTTTGAGGGAGGTGTTAGGATTGTTGAGAATTGCTTGGTACCTGCCCCTTTTCTCAGCAGTAAGCCATAAATTTCCCTGTTGCTCCAGCAGGCTCAACACTTGGTAGGGTGCGTAAATGGTGACAGGCTGTCCCAGGGAAAATTTTCAGCTTCCTATAAGAGCTTGCAGGTGGTTGCTCTTAAGCAGGCCGGCCACCCCCGGACAGTGCGATCTAGTTTATTTCACAAGTATGCGATGGGTTCCAGAAGGTCACTAAGCATTTGGGTGAGGACTTCTAGGGCAATGGCCTGTCTTTCATGAACATATAACTGAGCGGGCTTCAGTAGGTTTGGAAGCCGCCAAGTGTGTGCAGAAGCCAGGTGCCCCTTCAGGGACTTAAAAGCTTGAGTGCACTGCTTCGTCTACTCTAAAGGGCTATGTCCTGGTTCTTTCAGAGCTTTTCCAATGTAGAGAACGGAGCGTGTGCCCGATTATATCCAGCAGGCTGGCCCTCTGGCCCTACTCCCGCTGGAAGTTTTCGCAAAGGGTATTGCCCTGCCCCAGTTGGGGCTTGTCCTTCACCAAATTTGGTTGCATGATGGGTTCCAGACCATGAGACGAGTTCAGGCGCACTTTCCCCAGTTCCCTCAGCCAAAGTAGGGAGGAAGATGCCCCAGGGCTGGAGGGGCCATGGGCACCCTGACCGTGCTCATAGCAGCCCTAACATCTAGATCTTCCTGGGCCCTCTTCTCTGAGCTTCTGGGCCCACTGTTTTTCACAAGCAAATTCCCTTTTCTCTGGACCACTAGTTTATTTATTTATTTATTTATAGATTTTATTTATTTATCTTTGGAGAAGAAGGGAAGGAGAGAGGGAGAGAAATATCAATGTGTGGTTGCCTCTCGTGTGTCCCCTGCTGGGAACTGACCTGCAACCCAGGCATGTGCCCTGACTGGGAATCGAACTGTGAGCCTTTAGATTGCAGGCCCGCGCTCAATCCACTGAGCTGCGTCAGCCAGGGCTGGACCATTAATTTATTTCCTTTCAACCCTGCATCCTTATTATGTAAACTTACGAGAGTTTCTAGGCAAAGCATTTCACTCCACTTTCTTGATTTTGACTAAACAACTCTAATTGCAGTATAATACAGTGATTTAAAGACCCATTCAGCGGCCAGCACTCTCCTGAGTCTAGATTATATAATACGTAAGCCAAACAGTATGACAGTAAAAAACACTTTCTTTTTTAGTGATAGGTTTATAAGCATAAGTCGACCAATCAGCCAAAATTTGCCCCAAAGGGCCGTTTCCCAGAACAGAAGCTTTTCCCCTCAATTCTACTCATGAAGGACTCAAGAGTTGGAAAATTTTAGGTAATAGCTAATAAGCTTAGTAATCAATGCAGGTTAAAAAATATTGTTCCAGTAACTGAAGGTATGATCCACCCTGACTCCAGGAGACCGGAAGCAGTTTCACCTTTGTGCCCCAGCAGGACTGTGAGCCATCAAGATGGTGTCTGAGGCGTTGTGCTGTGGGGGGAGACACCCACCACGAAGGACACAGGTAAAAACCACCACGCAGGACCCAGATGAAAGGATGCTGCAGCTTTTTATCTGATTAACCTTCCCCTGAATTCCAAACCCCTTACCTACACTTTCCTTCTCCTTATAAATAGGGTCATTTGAAATGAAATGTAAGATTGTCTGTTAGGGTACATAACCCCCCCTCTTCCCAGATCTCTGGCCCTCTGAATAAAGGGCCCATACATATTCAATCCCTGTCTCTGCTTATTCAGTCTGGTAGTGACAGGTGGCATAAATATCGGCTTTTCTGGCTTCACTATGAGACAGAGCTCTGCAACATTGTAAAACATGAAGGCACCTATATTAAACCATAAGACATCTTTTTACCAGACAGAGCTCTGTAAACCAGAAGGCACCTTAATTCCTGATGATATAAGTCATGACCCAGGATTGTAACCTGAACCAGAAAATGCAGTGATTCAATCAAAAAGTGAAGACAATGGGAGGTGCCAAGAGTTGGAGAAGGAAAGTCCCCAAGCGAAATCACTTGGCAGCAGCCAGGGAGTCTCCAAATCTGCAACCCAGGGCCCCCAGTCCAGCCAATGGGACTCTCTGCCAAACACACAGACTTACTGGCAAGTCCTAAAGTCTCTCCCAGAAAGGAGTTGCCAGAATATGAAACTGGAAAAGCTAGCGTTTGTGCCGCCTGTCTCTGTCAGACCCAATTAGCAGAGACAGGAATTATTCAGGGGCCAGTGATCTGAGAAGATGGTGGGCTATGTACCCTAACAGACTGTCTTACATTCCATTTCAAATGGACCCTTTTTATAAGGAGAAGAAAGGTGTAGGCATCGGATTTGGAATTCAGGGAAAAGGTTAATTGGATAAGAAGCTGCAGCATTCTTCCATCTGTTGACTGATGATTCTTTGTCTGTGTTGTGGGCGGTGGACTTCTCTCCCTGGAGCACAGTGGCTCAGGTTCCATCCTGATCGTTTGCAGTCCTCCTGGGGCACAAAGGTGGAACTGCGTGTGGTGTTCTGAAGCCGGAGTGAGTCATACCTTCAGTTTCTGAAACAATAGCTTTTTACAAGCCTATTGACTATCAATTACTAAGCCTATTGACTATCACCTAAAACTAAAATTTTCCAACTCTTGAGTGTCCCCCCCCCCCATTTAGCAATAAAAAAATAAAATAGAGCCCTGGCTGGTGTAGCTCAGTGGATTGAGCTTGGGAATGTGAACCAAAGGATTGCAGTTTGATTCCCAGTCAGGGCACATGCCTGGGTTGAAAGCCAGTTCCCAGCAGGGGACGCACGAGAGGCAACCACACATTGATATTTCTCTCCCTCTCTCCTTCCCTTCCCCTCTAAAGATAAATAAATAAAATCTACAAATATATATATTTTCATTTCTTTGCTACTTCATAAGTCCATGTTACAATGTGAATGGACCTTGAAAACATTATGCCAAGTGAAAGAAGCCACTCACAAAGGATTACATGTTGTATGATTCCATTTATATGAAACACACTAGATGTGGAGACTCACTCGGATCTCCAGAGTTCATATAAAGATTATTAAAAGTTTTTTTATTGATTGATTTTTTTTCTTAGAGAGAGAGAAAGGGAGAGAGGAATATCAATTTGTTGTTCCGCTTATTTATTCATTGGTTGATTCTTGTATGTGCCCTGACCAGGAATCAAATGACAACCTTGGCATATGGGGATGACGCTCTAACTAACTGAGCTATCTGGCCAGGGCCCATGTAAAGATTATTTTAAATAGAAGACCGAGATTCCTTTCCAGAGCTTCTTTATCTGAATAAAAGACAAAGCCTTCCACATGTAAAACCATCATAAATCCCCTCGGGGAGCCTCACTCCCAGGAAAAAGACTGGCCATGCACACCAAAGAAGAGAAACCGCATCAGAAAAATCTTCATCACAAGTTGTGTTGCTGTTACTGGGCAGGGGTCCTGGCCCCGAGTGGGTCTGCCGAGGGCCAGCCGGTAGTGTCTCGGTTCTTGAGTTTGCGTAGGAAAGATTTCACAACACGAGTCCAGGTGACTCTGAGGGTACAGTTACCTCATGGTTTGTATATTTACAAGCTGGGGACAGTGAAACCAGGAAGAGCCGAGGGTAGAGGAAGCAGCAGGGGAGCCTAGGCCGGGCTGCCTTAGCTCACGGAAAAGGTCAGAGGAAAGGAGGCCTTGGAGGCAGGTTCAGGGGGTTAGCCCTGGGCAAGCTGCCGCTGCCCATTGCTCCCCTGATTGCAAGTCTTGGGGTGCCTTCAAGTTTAGGAGATGTGTGCCCGTGGGGGAAGAAGTGAGGGGAGAAGAGGGGAAAGGGAATGGTGCAGCTGCTCCCCGGAGGATCAGCACACGTGCTGGGTCCTTCGTCTTGAGGCTTTTATCTTTCTCTTGCAGGTGGAAATCTTGGGGGAGGTCTCAGGGGAGGGTTTCAGCAAAATAGTCATCAGTTTTCCAGGTGTGCCCTCTCAGGGTTGTTGTCTCCCCTACTGGTCAATAACAGGGCAGGGGGTCGTTAGTCATTGTACCTGATCCTGGCACGGCCCACCCGGTTTTGCTGCTTTTCTGGGTCTGGAGCTGAAATACAACTGAGGCTCAGATATTATCTCCAGGGAGGTGACCTTCTGCATCTGGCTGTGAATTGCTCAGCCGTTGTGTTCAGCTCTCTTCTCAGTTCCCTATTCCACTTGCCAAAGGAATTCTCCTAGCTTCTCACCATCCTGTCTCAGTGGTTGTGAACTAATAAATATGAAAAGTCTGGTACTTAGTACATGCTTAATAAATCATTGAATCTCTCACCCCTGGAAGATTCCAAGGCTAGAAGCTAGGCTACATCTGGCCTCTAGATCTGGTATTGTCACCAATTCATGAAGTTATGGAACCATACAACTGGAAGGGACCTTTGAATAGACACCATTTATTTTAATAGTCTTGTGTTATAGATATAGGAACTAAACTTCATAGCTGGACTGGAGGTCAAGTCTCCTGAGTTTAGTGCTCTTTCTCAGCTTCTTCATTTATAAAACCAGGAAAATAATACCTTTACCTACTTGTCTCCCAGGTGGCCTCTAATCGTACATACGTATTTGAGAACTCTTTAAAAATGCAAGGTGTAATTATTATTGTTGTTAATTCTAGATGATGTTATAATTGTCGGGATTTGTAAGATTTCCTTCCATCAAGTTGAGAAGGATGCATCCGTGAGAAAAATGGTCTGTACCATAGTGAAACCCACACCCAGAGCCCTGTGTAAGCAGGGGAGTGATGCAATTTCTGCAGCAGAACTTCTCCAGCCTCCCCTTGAGCCCAGTTTCATCTATGCTAGAGGCAGACAACCTTCCTAAGCTGTCATCATTGGTGGAGGCACCCTCAGAATCAAAACCAGCAGCTAAAGTAGACTCACCATCAAAGAAAAAATGTGTCCACAAGAGAAGCCAACATCAGGGGCCTGAGGATATTTACCTAGATGACTTAAAGGCTCTAGAACCTGGGGTTGCAGCTCTCTTTCCCTAAGAGAGTGAATTAGACCCTGGTTGCAGGCAGTGGCCCAAGTCAGTCTTGCTGCCTGGCTCCCTCCCAGTCCCCACAGTCCGTGGGAAGCACAGCAGTAAGAGTGGCATCAAGTGCCTCTCGGGTTCTGCCATGAACTTGCTTAATGTCACTCTCTCTCTTTGTGGGGACCTCAGTGAGAACAGAGAAATTTCTAAAGAAAAATTCATGGAGCATATTGTTACTTATCACAAATTTGCAGAAAACTCTGGAATTAGAGGCAATCATAACCTTGTAATACAGATATATAACCATTAATAAAACTGGGCTTTGGTCGCTCTCATGATCCTTAGCTGTTCCAAAAGAGTTTGCCTAAGGCCACAGTCAAGTCCTGAGTCAAAGATAAGATGCCAAAGAAATCTGGTCACTGGTGGTCTTGGTGTAAAAGAGAAAGCGTAACCCAATTGCTGCCAGTGGCCGAGGAAGTGAAACCTGAGGTGCCACCCACCCCTTCCCGGTGACCCACCATCCAGTGCAATGGACCCAGCCAGTGGCAGGCCAGCAGAGGGTAACTCATCCAGTGAGGAGGAGTCACAGGAGCTTGAAGAATCAATCGAAGTGGACCCCATCCCCACGGAGCCCCTGAGCCACAGCATCATGACCATGACCATGTAGAAGGACTCTCTCCTTCTCTCCTTGGACCAGATCACAAAAGCTCCAAGATGACCCAAATGATGTCATGTGTAGTATTGCAACCCAGTATCAAGACACCTGCTTCTGTGCAGGCACCATTTACTTGTGAAACCGGAATAACAAGATCATCATTTCTGATATATTCAGAACAATAACCAAGGCTGATGCTTTGGAACAGATTGTTCCACAGCTCGGTAAAGACTGGGCTCATCATCCCTAATCCATGTAGCTCGGTTTGTTGGGCATCGTCCCACAAAGCAAAAGTTGCTGGTTTGGTTCCCGGTCAGTCAGGGCACATGCCTGGGCTGTGGGTTCAGTCCCAAGTTGGGGCACGTACAAGAGGCAACTGACTGATGTTTCTCTCTTACATCGATGTTTTCCTCTCTTTCTTTCTCCCTCTCTTCCATCTCTAAAAATAAATAAATAAAATCTTTAAAAAATAAACACTGGCCTGGCTGGTGTAGCTCAGTGGATTAAGCACGGGCCTGTGAAGCAAAAGATCGTGGTTCAATTCCCAGTCAGGGCACATGCCTGGGGTGCAGGCCAGGTCTCCAGTGGGGGACACATGAGAGGCAACCACACATTGATGTTTCTCTCTCACTTTTTCTCCTTCCCTTCCCCTCTCTCTGAAAATAAATAAATAAAATATTTTAAAAAATAAATACACACTGGGTATTGCAAAGCTCTCTCACACCACCACCACGAATGGCTACAGGTTTCTGTACTGCTCTGCTGGCCAGCATGACTTGTGGCTTCCTGTACTGGGTCGATGGAAAGGGCACACGATCTTGCTTTGGGGTCCTCCGGTGCTGTCCCCAGCAGCTTGTTCTCTACCTTCCACAGGGAAGTGATAGAAAATAAACCAGAGAGATTCGACATTGAGTGTCTAAATGACATCAAGAATCTGTTGGCCCCATTTAAGCAACCCTTTTAGGCTGCCTCTGGAAACTGTCCAAAGGATGTCTATGCTCACACACAAGTGGGTCCTGGACTGCAGAATATTCACTGTGAAACCCAAGAGTGAGTTAGTACAAGAAAGGACCCAACGCAACAGATCACCATGTCACAGACGGAGCAAGCTTTCAGAGCACACATTCTCACTTCTCAATAAGGAACAAAATTCTGCCTTTGCTGCCCAGAATTCAGCTCCTTCTGCTCCAGGTAAGATCCAATCCCCAAAGTGGATGCCCTGGTTGGGGTCGTGGGGCGGGGGGGGGGGGGGCGTGAGGTTCTCAGTCTCTCGACTTGCAGCTAGGGAAGGTGACCTGTTGGACAGAAGACACTGGGCTCCCCGCCAGCCACAGGTGTGGGGTAAGACCCGTGTTGACAGCCAAGTATCAGCAAGGACAAGGGGAGCTTCTGCAGTCGAACTGCCATCTACTTCACCCTCCTAGACTTGTAGCTCAGTATCCCAGCAGGAGAAGCAAGGGGAGCTGGGACCTGGGACATGAGGTTGGAGGCCTGGGTTCCTGTCACTGGTCTGTTCTCACACATGCTTTGTGTCAAGGTGTGTGCTGAGCGCTCTTCTAATTGCATAATTCGAAAGGCAGAAAAAAGGAGCTAAATAAGAGTGGACCAAAATATTGCACAGAATAAAGTGTTGTAATTTCCCCCACCCACCCAAAAAAGATTTCCTTCCATCAAACAAGTTGGAGTAGATTCATATCTACTAAATTTTTTTCTAAAATCACACTTTTGAGAAAGGATAGAATTTGGAGCAATTGCTACTACTGTAATTAATAATTACAATAATGGGTTTATCATTAAATCACTTAAATGTCTTTATAACAAGATATCTAAGCCTTAGCAGTTAGACTGTTCATTTGAATCAAAATAAAATTCCAAAAGAAATTAAAATGTTTTCTATATAGTTCAATATAATAAGCAGTTGAAGAGATTTACTCTTATGGAAAAAAAGCAAAGTTTAGGAATGTCTTCTCTTTGTAATGACTTCAGTGGTGGA
Source organism: Artibeus jamaicensis (assembly GCF_021234435.1). NCBI lineage: Eukaryota > Metazoa > Chordata > Mammalia > Chiroptera > Phyllostomidae > Artibeus > Artibeus jamaicensis. The sequence continues at coordinate 10,247,409 of NW_026522052.1, read as the reverse complement.
GTAAATAAATATATTTATGAGAAAAGGTAAGAAGTAGATATTCCTAGATCTGTTCTCAGTGAAAATGAGATTATTTCCCACAGCTGAAACACATAAGAAGACCTCCCGCCCGCATCCCTACTGGATTTTACACATATAAATCTATAAATTCCTTGTTGGCCCTTTACTTCAAGACTTCTTTTATTCTAAATGCTTCATTCACTTCTTCCATCTTGCTAGTTTCAACTTTGAGCATCCTCTTCCTCAAAGAGAAGGTAAGGTTTCAGGAGGTTCAGGGTAGGGGCTGGCTTGCTTTGGAATAGGACTGGAAGTTGGTCACCAGAGACAAGGTCAACAGCCCAGACCACTGCACTGGGAGAATCAGAAGGCCTGGGTAGTTGTCTGCCACTGACATCTGGATTTTAGGTTCCCCGCGAATACAAGGTTACACTAAATATCTTCTAGTTGTAAAAATCTGATTCTATAGATAGCCCCAGCTCTATCTAGCAGCTCTAAGCACAGCTAAAGGGAAAGGAAAATGGGAAGTGAATAGAGAAAAAATGGGGAGTGAGATATCTACAAAAGGTTGGGAATAGGGAGAAGAAGGCTATAAGTCGGGCTTGATGCCAAGAAATTGCTGTCCCAGGGTAGAAGTGAGCTGGGGGGGATAGAGATGAAAAGTCTTATTTGTGTTTACTTTGTATCTCAACCATCACTTAGAGTGCACACCTAATGCAGCCGAATGGCATGGCGGTTTGTCCTATTAATCATCTGAAGCTTCATTTAAACCCATCATTGCTTCGTACTCTTTGGTTACAGAAAATCTCCAACCAAATAAACCAAGGTGACTTTTGTATTTTATTGTTCTGTTGGACAAGCAACCCCGGCAGAAGTAAATGAGTGAGCGCAAAGGACAGGATGGCGGATCCGGGAGGGGCGAGATAAGGAAGGGCTCCCGGACGCCCCAACAGCCCAGAAGAGGACTGGAACCCGCTGGGGCCCGGTGGATCCACAGGATTTCCCAGGATCCTTCGCCCCAAGTCGTCCCGCCTACTTTGCCCTGGGTGGCTCTCCTCTGCGCCTACCCAACTTTCCCAGGGCCCCCTTGCGGCCCGGGCATGCCCAATGCGAGAGCAGCTCGGCCTGGTCTCCTCCAAGCCGCTGCGACCCCTCCCTCTCGGCTGTGGCGGCTACGCGCCCACCAACTTCCCCTGCCCCTTGCCCACCGGGCATGCCCAATGCAAGCGCAGCTAGGCCACGCCCCCATCGTGTTGCCCCCGCCCCCTTCTGCCGCATCGGTCCCGCCCCCTTTTCTCTGTGCAGCCAGGCTCCTAGCCAGTCGACTTCCCACCGCCCCGCGCGGCCTGGGCATGCCCAGTGCGGGCGCAGTGGCCTCGGCCCTGGAAGTGCCCGGGCGGCTGCCGGCGGCCGGGCGGGGAGAATCTGAGAATCCGAGCGGCCGGCGGTGGGCTAGGGACCGTGGCCGGGTAGGGCCCAGGCGGCGAAGCTGCCGGGTAGGTGAAGTCTCGGTGGAGCCAGGTCACTGGCGTGCGGCAGAGCCCTTGGGTGTAAGGAGAGTGTGGCGAGAGCTGTGAGAGCCAGCAGGGCCCGAGCTCGGGGTCGTGTGGTTGCGAGAGTGACTCCGGGAGGGACCCCCGGCTGGAAAAAGAATGCCCAGGTGCGGTGCGGCCGTCCTTAGGCTCCGTGTGACCCAGATGAGAGGTGAGCGGCTCCGCGCCTGGTGCCCAGTTGTGGCTGCCGAGGGAGACCACAGTTTTCATTCGGTTTTGCCGAGGAACTACGGGGAGCCGCGTCCGAGCGGACCTGGAGTCATTCCAGGAACCTGTAAAAAGGAGGGTGCTCACTTTTCCTGCACCTGGAGTGGGTCTGACCGCTCCCTGCTTTCCGCACTTGGGGTCAGTGCCTCACTAGATGCCTCTCAAGTTCCAGTGAATGGGGAGCATTTAATGGCCAGGTGTCGTTCCAGGATTAAGAGACATTTTGTCCGTGGGATGCTCCAGGTAAACAACAGTCCTCTGGAGTAAAAGTCCAACTGAGGGTTAGAACAACGGAGTTTTCAAGTTTGCTCTAGCCTTTCACTTTGCTGTAATCTTGGGTGAAGCTATTTATCTTTGGATTCTCAGTTCCTGCATCTGTAACCTGATGTGAACTAGATGCATTTTCTGTCTGGCTAGTTTCATTGGAGGGTTTCCCCTAAGTCTGTGTGTTCTCAAATTGTGACAAGTTACTTTTTCGCCACGCCTCAGCAATTTGTCAAACCGATAACTCACCAGATAGTCCTGTAGGAAAGCTGCTAGGATCTCCACACAGAATTGAAGTGACTTGTCTCTCAAAGGCCACTGCTGGTCAGTAGGTAACCTGCCACTTGGTACATGCAGAAGCCAGGTTCAGATAACAAAGCTGTTCTGGACTGGGCCGGACAAGCTGCAGGCTCTCTTCCCTTTGAGAAATCCCACTAAGTCATTGGCTTCCGGCTTCCTTAGGCTCCCAAACTAGCTCATTCTGTAGTGGGATTATGTTTATGGAGAAGTTTCTGTTTTCATGTTAGTGCACGTTATACTAAAAAAATGGAGATCTTAATATTCTTACTGTGTAGATTAGGAAGTAGCTGGTTAAGAGTGAATTCATGATAGTCTTTTACAAACTAGTGTCTGTGTGTCAAAATTGGACATTTTACTTTTCCCCTGGCACTGAGTTATCCATCACTTCGAGATGCTTTTGTATTTGTTTTTAATTGGGAGTCTTAACAGAAGTTTCTTGCCTAGAAGAAGCCTCTCTACCTGAAGTGTAGGATCTGTGTAGGATCTGACCTAAGGGACAGTGGTTCATATATGTGTGTTGTGCAAGTCACCTTTTTGCTGCTGTTGCCTTCCCTCCTCTTTTGGTTCTGGGCAGCAGTGGTCCAGTAGAGTCAGTTAGGGACAGTTTGGTGGAATGGTTGTAGGTCAGGGAAAGGGTGGTTGTTTTGAAATTTGAGGTTTAAACAAGCTGCCTGTGAAATTCTGTCATGATCTATCTCCAAATTGATAATACCCTAAGATTAGTTTAGTCAGGGTCAATACCTTTGGAATCCCAAGTTGTTTTTTTTTAAAGATTTTATTTATTTATCTTCAGAGGGGAAGGGAAGGAGAGAGGGAGAGAAACATCAATGTGTGGTTGCCTCTCATGTGTCCCTTGCTGGGAACTGGCCTGCAACCTAGGCATGTGCCCTGACTGGGAATCGAACCGCCATTGTTTGGTTCACAGGCCCATGCTCAATCCACTGAGCTACACCAGCCAGGGCATGGAATCCCAAGTTCTTAATAAAATTTTGAAAATGGATTTTTCCATTCCCCTTAAAGATAGTAAATGGAAACATAGATCTTAAAACTGTTTATATATATGAACTTTCAAGTTCTTAGTTTTTGAAGCTGGATTTCTCAGCTGAGAAATAAAATGGGAAAGCTGTGGTGAATTAAAGAATATTTATATACGTGAACTTTTTTTGACCTAGTTTGAAATCCACTGTTTGTTGCATGCTTATTAAAATGGCACTTGTATATTAACATATTTAAAATTGGAGAGCACACAGAGACCTATTTGGAAGTCAGGATGGGAACTTTCACGTCATACCTTAAATGCAGCTGTGTGCCAGAGGGCCTTGTATATGAAGTGCATATTTAGTAGTTTTCGTTAGAACTTTCACCTTACTCTTGTATTTTCATTCAAGTGCTTGAGGTTATACATCAAGCATAAATACAGCGTAAGAGGATACTGGAATGTGTAGGGGAGGCAATTAGTGACAGTGGGTCCCAGTGAGGTGACTGCTAGTCCCACAATAATATGCCCCTGTGAAAGAGAAAGGGTGGTACGTGAGTAAAAAATAATTCATCAATCGCAGAGGTCAGTAGTTTCAGGGATAATCTTACTTCATTCACTGTCCTGCTATCTCAGTGCTAGAATCTGCTGCCCTCCTATTAGAGACATAGTTATGTGGAAAATGGCATCATGCAGAAATGTACATGAAGTCACTTATCTTTAGGTAAATATCCCCATCCCTCATTATGCTCTATGTGTTTCCAGGTTCTTCATGATGAAAGATTTTGGGATGCCTCTCTGTCTTCTATGTAGTTGGTAGCGTGGGTGGTGGAGAGATGGCCGACAGTGTCAAAACCTTTCTCCAGGACCTTGCCAGGGTGAGTATGTCAAGCCACCTCTTGACTGTTTTGCTGTGGAAACTGACTAGGAAGTCTTTTAAGAGTTTTGGAGTTGATGTATTTGTTGGGTCTTTCACATACAGGTTTTCATCGTAATCCGCTCTACCTAAGAAGAGATAGGCATTATCCTGCATCTCGCAGAAGCTTAGTAGATCTCTCTGGTGTCTCCAGTGTTAGAATTCTGGCCAGCTTGGGTCCAGAGGTTTTCTTTAAACTTTATTTTGGAATAAATTTAGACTTACAGAATAGTTGCGAAATGGCACACAGCTCTTCTGTATACTTCACTAGGATTTGCCAGTGTGAACATCTTCTGTAACCACGATACATCGGTCAAAACTGAGTGGCGAACATCGGTTACATTACCGTTACCTAAACTGTTTCATTTGGATTTACATTGGAGAAACCCCCACCTCTGTTTTACAAGGTGCGGATGATGATCCTTAGGAAAATGCCCCAGAAATATCTGTTTAGAACCTAGCCACCCAAATTTCCAGTAGCATGAACTTCTGTTGCAGTGGATGTCTGAGGCCTAATGTCCTACTTGTGGCCCCTCTAGCTATATGCCTAGGAGCAGGAGAGAGGCCGCCTCTGAAGGGGAAGGGCAGGGGCAGGGGCTGAGGATTGGTTTCTCAATGGGAATGTTCGAAAGTTTATTATCTTTCAGTTAAAGGGAAATTGAAGGTCTCGGAAGGGCCAAAGAGACATCATGCGATGTGATTTACTTTTAATACCTTTACTTCCTTGTCTTGCTGTTCTGGTGTGATAACATTTCAACCCTCGGTCTATTCTGCATTGCACATTTTACATGTCTGTCTGCCCCACGAGACTCAAGTGTCTCAGGTGGGGATCCTGTCTGCATTCCAGCACATGCTAGGCCCACAGCCATTTGAACTCAACTATCTTGAATATTTAAACTATTTGTAGAAAATTTAGAAGTGAAAAGCAAAATAAGACTAAAAATTACTTACAGGTAAAGATCAGGTGCAAGACATGCCAGTGTATGGTCTTATCAGTTGGTAGTTCATACACTTGCCCATTTCTCCGTATCCTGGCAGTTATCTCCAAAATGTTGTAGCCAATAGCAGTAGGCGAAAATGCCTCCTTAGATCCGGGCTGGCCACGGCCTCCAGGTTGCCTTTGTGTGCTGTTGCTTCATGAAATCGCACACCCCTGTGCTACAGCTCTGCTTTGGACATAGGTGTCGTGACACTTAATTAAACTGTAATTTTTGTTGCTGTTTACTTGTACACCTCTCCTGCCAAGTTCTGTTTCTTGAGCTTTTCCATGTGGCCAGCGTCTGGCTCATTGAAGATGGCTTGGTATATGGATGGGCAGGTGAGAGAACACAGACCTTTGAACTGGGTGAAGTGCAGTTCTGGTGCTTGCAATGAACAGTAACCTTTCTGCTGCGGACGCTCTTCCAGTGTGGTTGGCAGGTGCCTCTGGCACTGTCTTTATAGACATAACAACCCTGTCCCCCATCATACACTCTTTTAAGGACATTATCCTCCAGCCGTTCTACTATGCTGTTTCTGTCTTATTGGCATGTTCTTTTCCTGCAGCTTTTCACATTTTTACAATAAGTATTTCTTTGTGTCTTTCTCTACCCTTGGTCTAGCCCTGGTCCTTTTGGGAAGCCAGTGTTTAGTTTATCCTTGTATCACTAGTTTAGTACAGGACATTGATCATACTATAGGTATTTGATTGATATTGGAAGAGTATAAGGAAGGGCAGTAACTCGGCTTTATAGTATTGATTAGTGTGGATGGATTAGAAAACCACTACTTTGCAACCATGTTCTTTAAGATTGACTTGGGCAAGAATTGTCAGTGGATGCTGAATCTGGGTAAGAGAACTTGACTGGGGTACTTGGACGGTCAGACCATTCGGATGGTCTCAGAGGTGGCTGTCCACAGATTACAAATTAGTTGCAAGGGGGAAAACCTGCAGCCATACAAAGGATAAGCTAAGTAACACCTTGACTGAGTTTACAGAATTAACACCACCAGCAAGGACAGACAGACACTGTGCGCCTCTGGATATAATACCTGGGAGAGCACATTAGGTGACGTTCCAGCAAAAAAATGTGTAACCTGGATCTAATCATATGGAAAAAAACCTAAATGGAGAAAATACAACAAAACAGTGGCCTGTATATTTCAAAAAGAAAAGGAGGTTAAGGAGCTGTCTCTGAGCAGAGGACACTAGAGAGACATGACAGATTGAATACACCCATGGTTCTTAACTGAAGCCTGACAATTGAGGGGGAAAGTACCATAGAGGACATATTGGGACAAATGGAAAAATTGGAACAGGGACTGTAAGATTTAAGTATTTCAGTATTAAATTTCTTAGGTTGATAATTGCCTTATAGTTATATAAAAGAATATTATTGTTCATTATTTAGGAAATGCACAACAAAGAATTAAAAGTAAAGGGACATGGTAGAGCAACCTACTCATGATTTGGAAAAAGTCTTTATATATGTAAAAATAATAAATGTGGCAAAATATTAATTTGGTGAATCTGGAGGAAAGGGTATTAGGAAGTTTTCCGTTCTTGCAACTCTTCTGCAAATAGAGAATTATTTTTTTTAAATGTCAAACTTCCCTTAAGCCACATAGCAAAATAAATACAATGGTTTCCACTGTGATTTCACTTTACTGCATATAAATTTGGAAAGTATTCTCTGATCCATAATTTTCCCTCTTTAAAAATAATACTCTTGCCTACAGGGAATCAAAGACTCCATCTGGGGAATTTGTACCATCTCAAAGCTTGATGCGCGGATTCAGCAAAAGAGAGAGGAGCAGCGTCGGAGAAGGGCGGGCAGTGCCCTGGCGCAGCGGAGGGCCCAGAGCACAGAGAGGAAGCAGGAGAGGTAAGGAGCGGAGGCTGGTGTGGAAGCACCTGAGCCCCCCTCTCCCACAAGGCACTCAGGCAGTGACCGATCCTCAGTATACAAACAGAACCCTAGGTCGTGACTTGGGATTTTAGTATCCCCTTCTTTTTCACTTTCTCTCCTAAAACGTTATCAGTGCTGCTCCCCCATACTCCCACGTTGAATTAAACTTGGCTCTAGCGATAATCCTTGCTCAAATACCATGGTCTTTTTTGGGGGGGGTTGTTTGTTTTTTTTACATCAGAATGGTGAATAGAGAACCACAAAAAAACTATTTTCTAGGAAAGCCTGTGTGGATTTATTTATTGATAGAGCCACAGACATCTTGTTTTAATCTTCTCCAGTCTTGGATGTTGGAGAATAAATTTTTGTGTGTTAAGAAAAGCTGCTTCTCTGGAAATATTTTTAGCGTTTTCTCACTGACTGACAGGAAGACACAACAACAGGTACTGGAAAGTGAACACCAATGAGAGATAGGAAATGGAGAGCCACTGCGTGACAGTACGGAAGTGGCCCCCATGCCTTATAAGCTAAATACCTGTGCTCTTTTCCAGTGAGCCACGTATTGTCAGTAGGATTTTTCAGTGCTGCGCTTGGAATGGCGGAGTATTCTGGGTAAGTTCTTTTTTCTTAACTTCCAGGTGCCTTATAAGCATCTTCAGATTTTTGCTGTTAACAGTAAACTGTTTTCTTTAAACCAAGACAAGTAGCTCTCACTTGCTCATACATGCTTAAGTTCATAACTCAAGATTCTGTGCAGCTGCTGTGGTCCTCACTCGGGGACCACTTGTGTGTGTAAATAAAGGGCTATCTCTGAAATAAAAAGAGAGCATTTTAATTTTTCTTAAAGAATGACTTACTCACAAGTTCTAATGTTGTCAAAGGTTAGCAGTTTCTCTTGACACTGTCTGGACATTTTGGCTGAGCATCTTTGGGGGTCAGAGGGGAAGGACAGGTGGACAAGGACAAGGTTCTCCCCCATGTAGTCATGGCGGTCTATTAGAATGGACATCTGTTGAAGCCCACACCAGGAGAGATGGCCTTCTAGTCACTGAGAACCAACACACGCTTAGGCAAAATTTGAGTACTTTGAAGAACAGGTAGTTAAATATTTCCTTTGACTTGGAATTCAACATAATTCAAATTTCCTTCATTTAAACATTTTGCAGATGTTTCAGGTGTTAGCTGGAATTAATCAAATATTACTGTGTGTTTAGTTCTGAATACTATTTGAAAAGTCCTACTCTGCCCTCAAAAGTTTTACTGTTTTTATAGGCAATGTAGGGTTTGTGCCTGTCAATTGGAGTAATGGGAATAGATATAAGTCCAATTTGGGTGTCACTTCAGGCCTTCTCATTTATAAACGTCACTTCCATCTATAGAATAATTACACTGAAACTCAGAACTCTTGTTTTAAAGAAAGGTTTTTAATATTGACCTCATTGCTTCTTTCCTTTAGTTCAGTCTCCTCCTGTTCTATCGCGTGTTCATTCCTGCACTTCAGTCAGTAACGGCCCAAATAATCGGTGAGTGCCTGCCGTGCTGTCTGCTGGGATGGAGGTAGAGGCTGTTTCCTGGTCCCTCGGGGCACTGAACACTTCCTGCGTACCAGGCTCTTGGGATGTTTTTAACTCAAACCTCTTAACACGCTTTGAGTGGGTCTTGTTATAGATATCATTTTATGGGGAGGAAAAGGAAGCGAGTTACCAAGGTTAGATCATTCGTGAATGGCAGAGCTGGGGTTTACACTCAGGTGGTTTCCTGTGTATTGTGCACTGTTAGTCTCTGGGACACCTCAGCCACCACCAGGTGAGCAGCCCCTATCCATGGCCACTCTGAAGGCAAGTTTCGGCCGGAATTGGTGTCTTTACGAAGAGTAGGACTGTCTAAAATAGGTACAGGGATGTGCCGGCAAGGCACAAAGCTGTGGGAGGCGGTCAGAGTGGGGAATAGTCGCAGCCAGGGGCTCCCTGTTTGGTCTCTGGTTTTCCGTTTAAACTAATGACTCCTTTTCCCTTTCTCAGGTGATCCCTCTCTACATGGAGATGTTTGGTCATGGCTGGAATTCTTCCTCACGTCGATTTTCAGCGCTCTTTGGGTGCTCCCCCTGTTTGTGCTTAGCAAAGTTGTGAATGCCATTTGGTTTCAAGTAGGTCTAGGGCAGAGTAGAGACTGGGTCCTGCAGCATGAGGGGTTGACAGGTGCTAGGCCTTGGCCTGTGAACTTAGTGGCCATGCAGGGAGCAATCATAGCTTTCCTTGGTCAAGGAGGCAGCAGGTGACATTTGTGCTCTTGTAAAATGGGATTATTGTCTCAGGCCACCAGAGTGTCTCATTGCCAGTTGTCCAGGGGCTTTTCTCACCTGGCAGGTCCAAGGGCAGGTCGGTGGCCTTAGCTTTGGGGCTGGACGTTGAGGCCATTCAGTTCCCGTTTGGGTGAGCTACTTTCTCTGTTACAGGATATAGCCGATCTGGCATTCGAAGTGTCAGGAAGGAAGCCTCACCCATTCCCTAGTGTTAGCAAAATCATTGCTGACATGCTCTTCAACCTTCTGCTCCAGGCTCTTTTCCTCATCCAGGTGAGACTGGCCTTCTGGGTACGTGGACACATTTACAAAGCCAAGGTTCACCAGAGGGAAGTTTATAAAGACAGGGTATTTGCATTTGTGTTGGGGCAGGTGTACTTTATGGGAGGTGATGACTTTTAAATCATTTTTTTTTTACAGAAACAACTAGGCAATTTAAAAATAAACAATCACAGAATGATAGGAAACATGAATTTACCTGCTATTTCCTGCCACCCCGGCACTCTCTACTCTCCTGCTCTTTAGGCCCTTGAGAAGCAGCTGTGCGGCTATCTAGGCGGAGAGTAATGACTCAGAGTGGCAGGTGAATCATGTTAGGTCTCTGAAGACTCGGAATTAAGATTTTCCATGTTTATTCTTTAGGGGATGTTTGTGAGTCTCTTTCCCATCCACCTTGTTGGTCAGCTGGTTAGTCTTCTGCATATGTCCCTTCTCTACTCACTATACTGCTTTGAATATCGTTGGTTTAATAAAGGTAAGTCCATCTAAAGAAACTCAGAACTTGGAGGCCCCGTTTGGAAATGCTGCTGCTTAGCAGACTTCCTAAAACTATTTATTGCTTAGGCCCTCAGCAAACCATCTTTGGAAGGAAGTAGCATCTTTGGCAAGGGGGAGCTTACATTTGGCTTTCAGGATTTAAGCCTTAACCTTGATGCTGAGGGGTTCAGCAATGCAACATTCCCTCTGTGGTGGTTAATGTGATGTAGGTCTGAGCCAGAAGTCAGCATAAATGAGTGTGAGATATTCTGAATTAGAGAAATTAATGTAATGTCAGCACATTCAGATTCTTTGGGATATTTTAAAAGCCCTTGGCATAATTGTGGGGGTCTGTGTGGTTGAAAGAGGTTAATTTCTAGGTGATGGCTGCCTTTTTATTTCATATCTTGCTTTGTTTAGGACTAACCCTGACAAAGGGTGCTGGAGTTAAATTCATGATGCACTTAGCCTGCCAGCTTTGAATTGTGATTATCGAATTGTAAAAACTTTGCATAGAAGCTGTGTATCAGATTTGGACAGTTCTGAATTACATGCTTCAGCTGTGTTCCAAATGGCAGTTCTGTATCTAAAACTCAAACTTCAGATAATTTGCCTACCACATTTAGTCATTTTACTAAAAGGAAATAAGAATTTTCACTACATTGGCTCCTTGTTTTAGGAATTGAAATGCACCAGCGGTTGTCAAACATAGAGAGGAACTGGCCTTACTACTTTGGATTTGGTTTGCCCTTGGCTTTCCTCACAGCAATGCAGTCCTCGTACATTATCAGGTAATTTGGCTGTAGGGCCTGGAAGGAGACTAGTACAGATACGCAGTGGAGGGAGCATCTCCTGGATGCCTGGTTCTCTGCTAGGTGTTCTGCGTTCCTATTTGACCGTCAGGATGCCCATAGGATTTTTCTCCTTGACAAATAGTCATAGACGTTTCTCAGTATTAACATCTAGTCTGCAGGACCTTATATACCGTGGTTCTTCTCTGTTGCCTCCTGGAGCGGTGTCAGACATAGCCAGTGCTTGGAAAGATGTCCCCCCACTTTTTTTTAATTAAGGGTTTATCAAGCCATAATGTTAGCACCAGAGGCAAAGGACTTTTAGGCTTCTCATGTCTTTTCCAAAGTCATGGCTGTTATGAAGGTGACTGACTATTTTTCTTTACTTTTTTTTTTTTTAAGTGGCTGCCTCTTCTCCATCCTCTTTCCGTTATTCATTATCAGCGCCAATGAAGCAAAGACCCCTGGCAAAGCTTAGTAAGTATTAGTCAGTATTAGCCAAAGTGTATTTCTGTGTAAAGGATTGGGGCTTTAATATCACAGTTATGGGAATGAGACATTTTTAAAAATAACCTCTTACATTACTGGAAACATTAATATACAGTTTAATGGGGAAAACACTTCTGGGATATATCCACGCATAATATATATGTACATAAATATGTTTTAAAAATAAATGCTATTATATGCTCTGGCTGATGTGAATCAGTGGATTGAGTGCTGGCCTGCAAAGCAAAAAGTCACCGGTTCAGTTCCAGTCAGGGCACATGCCTGGGTTGTGGGCTAGGTCCCTAGGCTGGGGATGTGCCAAAGGCAACTGATTGATATTTTTCTCCCTCTCTCCTTCTCTTCCCCTCTCTCTGAAAATAAATAAATAAAATCTTTATTTAAAAATGCTATTATATATTTGTTTAAAGTTTAACAATTTACTGAACAAGTCACTTGTAAATGTAATGAAGCTCATTTTTGTGAGAGTGGCCAACATTCTTACAAAGGTATTGGGGCCATGTGATCTGGCTATGGGAGTTTATGGATAATAAGAGTAAAACAGTGTTTTAAAATGAATCTTTAGCAGTAAAGATTCTAGCAGGTCAAAAGGTTTATCACTTCCCAAAAGAGCTCAGTCTGTGACCACTTGTGGTTAATTGACGCACATACTGCGGGTGTCCGCTCTGTTCTGGGTTTCTGCGTGCGCTTGCTGTCCAGCAGTGCTCGGGGTGTCAGTAGACACAAACAACCTTCCCCTGAAACTCTCTGGAAAACAAGACACATACAGCATATGATGTCTTCAGACATAGCTTGAAGTTTGTGCCATGAAAGCCAACTATAAAAAGTGCTTCTTGAATCAGAATGAATCTGAAACAGAACTTAATTTCCATTAAGCTTTGATGCTGTAAGTGGTGGGGATTGCATTGCTCTCATGACAGCAACAAGACCCAGTGGGCCTGGGTTTAGTTGCTGCCTGTTTGATCCCTGTGTCTAATATCTGTACTTCCTTGATCAAATTTCACTGCTCTTATTTCCCCCTATTGTGTTAAATTTAATGTAGTCATATTTCAGTTGTTAAATAATAATTCCGGTCAACTGGGGCTCTAACAAGTTGGATCTCTTACATTTTAGCCTTTTCCAGTTGCGCCTCTTCTCCTTGGTGGTTTTCTTGAGCAACAGACTCTTCCACAAGACGGTCTACCTGCAGTCTGCCCTGAGTAGCTCAGCCTCTTCGGAGAAGTTCCCTTCACCTCATTCGTCTCCTGCCAAACCGAAGGCTGCTTCAGGCCACTGACTCACCTGCCATCCCCAGGGCATGAGAGGGATTAGAAGGAGGCTGTGCAGCTCTTTCCTCGTTCACCTCCCCTACCAGGGAAGGCAGGACCCACTCTGCCAAGGGCCCTCTGCATATTCCCTTATGAGGAACCGGGACTTTTGTCTCTGGTGCACATAAGGCACAATCTTCCTGACACCAATATGTGGGTTTTTAACACCTGTCAGTCTGAAAGGACCACAGGTTTTTCTGCAGCTCTTTTCTAGCATTTGCCAGCCCCCATGCCTGGACCGATTTAAACACTTCTTCTCCCTGTGCCATTTACCCCTCCACCTCCCTTTCCTGCCTTCCACCACCCTTGGATGAATGGGTTTTGTAATTCTAGCTTTTGTATATTGTGGACCTGTTATTTTTGTTGTTTTTCTGTGAAGCACATATATTGGATGTGGGAGGTAAAGGAGTATCCTGGTTGCTCCTGGCCACTCCCTCTATAGCCATCACTGTCTTGTTTCTTGTAACTCAGGTTAGATTTTGGTCTCTCTTGCTCTACTGCAAAAAATAAGCCTGAAGAGATGGGCCAGGAGGAAAAGACCTCAGCCAGATCTGCTGGGTTTTGAGGAGTGATTTTTCTTCCCCTTGAAGGGGAAGAAAGCTTTTTCACTGGTACATTTAAAGTCCCCCATTACAGGGACGTACTGATTTGGGACAAGTGCCACTGCAACACAGAATGCTTGGAGAACCTGAATCTCTAAACTCTGCGGGTCTGAACTCACTGTCGGCCACTGCCGGGTCTGTCTGGCGTTTCAAAAGCATACTGGGTGCTGCAAATAGGAACTGACGGGGTAAACTTATTAAACCCATTAAACCTGTGAGTGGTGTTTCTCTGTCATTTTACAGATGCTAAATATGGGAGGAGGGGGCAGATGTCAGAACACTTGTACAATTTCAAATGTTACAATTAAACGCTAGCTGGTTTCCCACAAGGTGTGTGATGGTTGAATTTATAAACCATCACTTCAAGAAACATAGTCATAGAATCCAAGACTGTCTTGGGTAAATCTGGTTACAGTTTTTTGAGCAGTTAGTCCTGAAAAATGTTCCCTGAGGAAGTGTGGATTATGTGGTTATGATCATGTTGACATCTCCAGGGAGAATTTAGGATTGTTGAATTACTTGCTTTAAAGTCTATGGGTATGTCTCTCCTGTGTATGCATGAATGGAGAGATCCTTCTAGATTTCAGTCTATTGGACATTCTCACTGGAGAAGAGATGAAACATCTTGTTAACAGAAACCTTTACTATGTACAAGACGAGGATTTAAAAATTAGTGCTGGGAGATGAAAACCAAGTTCAAGGTGTAGAAGATTTTTAAATAGTGGGCATCTCGGAAGTAGGTGTTGTTTTGCAGCTTGTGCAAAAAACTGTAAAAGACATAAGCTAAAACAAGATTTACCTCCAGTACTCCTCTGTGACATCTGTGTTCATTTGTCAATAGTATTGTGGAGAAATGCCAGGTTGCTTTGGGGACGGTTTGAAGACCTCAGTAGTTCATCAGTTTGTAACTGATCATTGATTACCTTAAGATTAGTTGTATATGTTTTTTTAAAGATTTTATTTATTTATTTTTAGAGGGGAGAAAAGGGGGGAAGAGAGGGAGGGAAACATCAATGTGTGGTTGCCTCTCACGTGCCCCCCACTGGTGACCTGGCACACAACCCAGGCATATGCCCTGATTGGGAATCAAACTGGCAACCCTTTGGTTCACAGGCCAGCACTCAATCTACTGAACCACAACAGTCAGGGTGTAGTGTTTAAGTTTTTAAAATGAGCTTAGTATTCAAGTGGCCACATGTTTGTCATCTGACACTTGTACCAACTAAGTTAGTATTTGTTTAGAAGGGTGAGAGAGGTTGAGTGAAGCCACGTGATTTTATCTTGCTACATCTTGCTATAGAAAATGCTTAAAGTTCAAGTGGTTGGAAGTGAGGAGTCTGCAGTTTTACTAATGTAATAGAGAGGCCAGGCCTGTGGCGTATCTACCATGGAAATTTGGTGATTACTAAAGATGACAGCATGAGTTTTAACCATGCAACCAGTGAGATCTAAGGAATCATGTTCACAAAAACTCTTCAGGGATAGACATCTTCAGGGATAGACAGGTATACGTGGTTCAAAACACTACCCTTTTATCCTATCTAGAGATGGGCTGCCCATTATAACAACTCAGGAGGAGTTAGTGGTTCGTTCAGACCTGGGCAGGGTATGTTCAGTCTGCTGGAAACAAATGAACAGATTCATGAGCTGGGTTGTTAAGTGCTCTTATGTTGTAAGGGAGGAATCAGGACAAACCCAGTAATAAATGGCTAGAGGTTTGTGAACCATCTTAAAAGGATAACATCTGGGAATAAAAGGGCAACTACAGTTGCTCGCTGTCTATTCATTTTTCACCCACTTCCATATTCTGAGTGTAGAAGTAGGACATCTATTCAACGTCTACACTCGTGTGTTTACCTGGACTGTGATTGCCCTGGTGAAGGTTATCAGTTCATCAGTACAATGGAAGTGGCTCCAACAGCGCCCCCGCCCCCACCCATACAATTCTATGCTATGGACTCAGAAGTGGAAAGAAGTGAAAGGTCAGTGTAACTTAGGCTTTTGAACCATGTGGGCCATGCATCTGGATATTTTGAATGTGCCTAAAAGGAACCCACAGAGCCAGTAAAAGGCTCAGGCGGCAGAACAGACGACTATCATGTAACAAGCATCCCAGTGCCTTCTCTGCCAGGCACTGTGGGTTCAAGGATCAACCAGAAAGACAGGGTTACTGCCTCCTTGGACCTCACAGTGCAGTGAAGGAGACTGACAAAAGTCATCCAGCAAGTCTTTAGAAATTATGTGTTAAAATAGCTAGCTACCATTTTCTACAGGTCTCAACTTGAACAAGACATTAAAATTCAGAGAATGTATGATGAGAGATTAGGCCACACCATCAGCCTCATTCTTGTTTTACTCAAAGAGATTTCACATTGAGGTGCTGTGTAGTACGTCCGGGCTTTGGGGAAAATAGTGACCATTTGACCATGTAGGTAAATATTCTTAACCAGGCAGTTGCCTCAGGATCATCTCAGATTGCCTCAAGTACACTATCTGTTCCTGGAGGAAATGTGATTCTAAAAACACATTTTAATTATGGCTGCCCTGGCTGGTGTGGCTCAGTGGACTGAGCGCGGGCTGGCCTATGAACTGAAAAGTCGCCAGTTTGATTCCCAGTCAGGGCACATGGCTGGGTTGTGGGCTGGGTTCCCAGTTGGGGGCGTCTAATCGATGTCTCTTTCCCCTCCCTTGCTCTCTCTCTGAGAGTAAATAAGTACAATCTTAAAAATGTTAACTACTTCCACAGAAGTTTAGGAGGCCAGTGCATCAATGAAACGAAAACACACTGTTGTGGAAAGGGGACAAATGAAAGCAGTTATGGGCATAAAATGAGGTGGCCTGTAAAAGTGATCCCAGGGAGGCAAGTGCAAGATAAAATGGAAGAAGTCTCACACAACATAGAACAAAACAATCTAGACATGGAAAAAGTTAAGAATCACACAGGTATCCAAGAATCGGGAATCCAACCTTTGTCTAATAGCAACTTAAGAAAATGAATAGAAACATAGAGACAGTAAAATAAAAAATTTCCTCCAGTGGTGGAAATTGGAGTTTGCAGATAGAAAAGGACTGACAAGTGCAGGGCAGGAAAAATGAAGGAAAAAAAACCACATAGATGTGATCTCCGAGGAAAAATAATTTATCAGGGAAAAATGGGGCACCTACAAAGGAATGTGATTCACGCTGGCATTGGACTTCTCAAGAACAACTCCAATACTGGGTTGGCCAAAAAGTCTGAGTTTTTTTTTCCTGTAAAATGAAAGAAGACACATTTTTCATTTTCACTAATAACTTTAGTGATTTGGGTATTTTGAGTATGTCAGCTGTCTCCCACCTTATATAACATTGATTGTTCTCAGTTAATGTGTGGGTTTGATTGATACTAACTTCAACCTGGCCCTGTGGCGTTGTCCAGCAAGCAATCTCCAACACAAAACTTCACAAACCACTTTTGACACATTCCATCAATCATAGCACCTTTTCCATACACTGCACAAATCTTTTTGTTTCAGTTACATTTTTACCTTTCTCGAAATAATAAAGTATAACATGCTGAAAATGCTATTTTCTTCTATCTTCAATATTAAAATGGATACACATCAATTTTGATGTTTTTTTTTAATGCACACATATGACAGCTGTCACAATATAATCCAACAAAATTGTTTTGAATGAAGTTCAAGACAAGTAATTGTTCCTAGGGCCATCTTACAGAAAAGACCAAAGGAACTTTTTGGCCAGCCCAACAGAAGACAAAATTGTAATGCTTTGAAAAAGTGCTTTTATCTGTGTTCCTGTGTGTATGTGACAGGACGGTCCCAATTTTGTTCTTATAATTCTAGACCCATCTTTGCTAGTGATTAAGGACAAAATAAAGGCACTGTTTGCTTTTCATTCAAAGTTCCTCGAAAAATCTATCAAAGCAAAAAGCACAAGAAATAGATTACTAATTAAAGGAAACAAAACATCCAACCAAACATGAACCTGGAATCAGTGCATTGAGAAGAAATCTTGGTAGTTTTGCTTTGCAGCACACCTGGAAAGGGTCCTGGGGAGCACATCAAGATCTTACTACTCCCATGTGCTCCAAATGTTTCTTTTGAAGAATTATATAAAAGAGGTAAAAAGATACTTTGGGAGAGACCAAAAGCTCCACAGGAATAACATGATTTTACAAAGCAACCTAAAAATAGCTTTATCTTAGACAACTGATGGAATAGTAGAATTTTTCTGAAAGAACAAATTCAAAACTTTTGATGAGGAGGGTTAACTTTATATGCTGGATTCATGCATAAACTCTTGGTTTATGATCACAATAATGACTGCTGTCCTGACTTTGATTTTGCTTATAGACAATAAATCTTTCCCTATCAATTGGGTTAAAGAATGTCCCAAAACTAGGCTTAGATTTTAAACTTTGTTCTTAAAGTATATTTCAGTAGTATATTTCAACTTCTCAAAGTTTCCTTTAGGAAACACAATAATTTAAAAAGAAAAAATGAGAACCCCATCTAAATGGTCTTGCAACTGTACTTTTTTTCCACTTTAAAGGAATCTTATTTTAATTCCCCTTCCTCCTTATTAAGAAAAAAACCTAAGTTGTTTTGAAGAAGCATTTACTTGAGATTCTGCAATTCCTTCAGATTCAGCTTCAGTTTCATTCAGTTAGAAATTACATTGAACATATAAAACAAGCATTTATTGAGCTATAACGTCTGGGGGTGGTGAGTCTGGTCACGTGGATTCTGAAAAATGCACACGATTCTGAAACACCGATTTAAATGTGCTTTGTCGGGTTGTATTCCTAGATGCTGAAACTGCGAGCCTTCAGATTTTCTGTGTGCCTGGTGACGGCAGCGGCAGCAAAGCGCAGCTTTCGCGAGCTGAGCTGAATGGGCACGCCGCCGCAGGCCGGCTCCAAGGGAAGGGCTGCATACAGCCAGCGCGGGTTCCTTCACGGTCCCGCCGCCCCTTTAGGCCAGACGCACAGGCAAGGCCTAAGAAAGGAAACGCCCCAAGTGTGCCAGGTTCGAGTCAACCACAGGTTCCCGGGGGTGGGAAGAGTGGCGATAGCAAACTGCTGGTGAGCTAGCGGTCCGAGAGGGGACCGACCGTCTGCCCCGGAAAGCGCTTGCATTTTCACTGTCACAGGCGGGATGCTTTAACCTTATGTTAGGTACCTTAAAGAAAAAAAAGTCTCATAATCGGAACCCAGAGGTATAACGTCTCTGCTGCTCGTTCGCGCACTTTCCCCTTCTGGTCACATGACTGGGGTCAAAGGGTAACACCTTTCCCACTCCGCGACTTCTTCCCGGTCCGCTGACCGACACGTCACTCCTCGGCCCTCAACCAAACTGCTTTGAGCTGGTTCTGTCCACGCTCAGCTCTCACTAGCGGGCCAGTCACAGCTCAGCAGGATCGTAAAGTCCCGCCTCCTGGATGCTAAGTGACTTCTGTGCTGTCCATTTAAGAGATAGGAGCGCGGCTCTGTTCACGCCTCTGTATTTGATAGACAGCTTCACAACCCTATCGTTCTCCAGAAGTGTCGTGTTGGCCGTGAACCAACCAATAGGGAGCTATTCAGGAGGCGGACCCGGCTTTTGCCAGGGTTGAGTGCACCGCTGAGCGGATGGCAGTGGGAGCTGAGCAGATTCCTGAGGAACGCCGGACAGGTGAGAGGGCCGTGCGATAAAACTTGAGAATAGCAGCAGGTGCGGCCCAGGATATTGGCAGGGCTGAAGGAAGTGCCAGAGGTGGGGCTCCAAGGGCAGGCGTGGGGAGGGGAAGCGGATTGGAGAGCGCGAAGGAAGGGGCGTGGGGTGTGGGGCGTGGTGTCGGGGGTCCCGGGTTGGAAAGGTGTCCAGGTCTGGGATACGGGTGCTCTTCGGCCGGTAGCGCGTGGGGAAGCTGGGATCCTGAGGCTGCTCTTGGAGGGGCAGACACTCAGGATGCCGAGGTGGCGGTTGTCTCGCGGTGGGGGTGGGAGACGGGAGGTGGGACCCGCAGGAGTGGGTGGAAGGGGGGTTGGAGGGGAGTGAAGGAGTTGGAGAGGGTGAGAAAGGGTGCAGGCAAGGGTGCCCCAGCTTTGCAGGCGCAGTTGAGGAGGAGAAGGGTTGCTAAGTGTTGAAGGCAAGTGCTTTTGCTCGTACTTGCCGGAGGCTGTTTGAAAAGCGACCATAGAGTACAGCGAAAACTGACTTGAATTACTAGCTCTTATACTCAGCTTTCACGTAGAGGTTTGAGTACTCGCCTTTCTTCTGCTCAGTGTAGGTTATATCAGTTTTTTCTTTTCAGGCATTCCAGCGAACAAATACAGACCTGAGGGATGTGGCTGGAATATTGATTTCCTATAGTTAGGTGTTTATTTTTTATTGAAAGATAAGGCTTTCTTTTGGGATTATAATTAAGAACATACGTAAAACTGCTCCTCTAGGAGCAGTTATGAATTATGACTGTGAATTATGGAAAAAGATGCTTGATTTCTCACTGTTGGACTAGGAATGTATGATTCTTCATGCCTTCCACCTAGCCCGGTGTTTTTTTTGTTCTTTCTCTTTTCCTCTAGTAATACTGAAAAAAGACCAAGGGAGGTGCAGTTTTTTTTCCTCCCCTGCAGCCTTGAACAGTGTTGCATGTCCTTTATTATTCTATTCTTTATAACTTAGCCCTTGACCAGCTCAGGGTTTCAGAAGGCAGTACTATCTTAAACAGAAATAGCTAAACCTCCTTTGGTAAAGAAGTGCTAATAAATTTTATCAAGTGATCACCGCGCCTAATGCTTCCCTCAACATTTTATTTTCATCTGATTTTTCCTGTGAGCTTTTCTCACTTCAACAGGAAACATTTTCTTTTTCCTCCAGATCTTCATGTGGTTCCATGAGCTGTCCGTGGGATCAGTGGCTTGAATCAGTAGTGTCAATTACAGAGATGCCCTGAGACAGCCGATTAGAAGCAGGTAGAAATCTAAACAGTAGTTACAGTGTGAATATCCCATGGGAAGTGCAGTGATCTGTGCATCTGCCTCTCTTCCCTAGTACATGGCAAGCATACCTGCATTAATCATCAGTCACACTCTTTGAGTTGACCCTGCCGTCCCACTGGTATTCGAAACAGAAGAATCCATTGAAGCTGCAGTTTACAGCTATAAGTTGTGCTAATTCAGCACTTCTCTTTCTCCACTTTCTACTTTGACTTCTGTACTCAATATTCATCCTTTGCTTTCTTTCATGCATCCCTGCCTTTTCTTGAATATTCTCTCCATATAGTTTTTTTTCTCTATTTACATTATTTTCTATTTTCTTTGCATCTCTTTCTCCAGCCCCCATCTTTCTATTCCTGTCTTTCCTCTTTGTACCACATGGTTGCCAGTGTTGCTTCTGTACTCCTCAGCTGTGAGGAAGTGGGAAACAGGATTATGTTGATGGGTCTAATCATTCCTTTTTAAGTCTTGACACCTAGGCCTGATCTGCACCTACTTTCTTGTCACCATAATTCAAACAAGACTTGGGTGTCAGTTGTTAGCCCTGACCTTCTCTGGTGTGTTCTCTAGCTCCTATCGCCTTAATGTTTCTCAGCCACCATAAAATAGGAAAGTGAGTTAGGTGAATTGAAGGTGTCCGATATCTCATGGTCTTGATTTTTCCATTTTTGCTATTTCAGTGACATCTGTTGCTACCCATCAATGTCAAGATGACTAAACTGGGATTTTTGCGGCTGTCCTATGAGAAGCAGGACACGCTTCTGAAGCTTCTTATTCTCTCAATGGCTGCTGTGCTGTGTGAGTTTGCATGTGCACCACTTTTTCTTTGGGGATGGAAAAAAATCAAGAATGGCTTTCTTATTTTTAGCAGATGGTAATATGTTCTTTTTGCTGTTTTCCATCAGTAGAATTTTATGAAGGCAAAAAAACACAAGGATTTTAAAAGGACCAGTGGTCATCCGGGAAAGAACGGGAAGCATGCTGTGCTAATTCTGGTTTTTTATAGGGCTGAAAGAGATTCTGAGGACCCTTGGACACTTAATTTCAAAAGGACATTTATTTTTTTTCCAGTTTAGTTGCCTGCCTTAGCATTTCTGAAAGTCTCTTTTGAGCTTCCTGTTTTAAAGTATTTTAGCTTTTTATTAGTTATAAGAATGGTCTTGATTGTTTTATCTCTTAGTTTGCTGCAAAGTTAAGGTTAATTGTTGGGAACTCACCTTATATAAAAGATGACTGTGGAAGTTGAGGGCAGTGTTAATAGGCAAATGCACCGTTGCAGGCATTGGTAATAGCTAGTTAAGTGTGTCCTGCCTGCATGAAAAATGCAGGTGCCATTGTCAGGAGGAAGTGGACTTCTCTTTCTTTTATGTGGGGAGGATGGATAAATACTTTATTCAGGGGTCATTTTATATTCCTGGGACATCTGTGCTGGATAATACTATTATCTTTGTACTACTACTATCTACTGTTATGGCACATTACCACTAAAATGTCAATTCTCGGTATTTGCAGCATTCTCCACTCGTCTCTTTGCTGTCCTGCGATTCGAAAGTGTCATCCATGAGTTTGACCCGTGAGTACCTTTGCTGGGTCTGTTTTCTTGGAGAAGCATTTGGGTTCATGGGTTTTAAATTCACATTCCAGTGAGCTCTTAGTGGTGGGGATGTACTTTATATACATGTACCAGGGGAACCCCTCAAGTTTTCTGAAGGAGATAATTGTTTTCTTCTGAAACATTTCTGTTAGAATCAACAAAGTGAGTCTTAAACTTACAGAAAATGTCAGAGGCATTGCTGGTATCCCTGCTTATCACTTAAGATCTGGCTACGCTAAAAGCTGTCTGGTCTCTGAGCTTGGTCAGCAGTTAGTGATACAGACTGAAGGAAAGGGGGCTGATGTATTTTAGGCTCAAAAGAAAATCACAAGGCATGAACTTGAGATCCGTGACTTATTTTATTTATGTTTAACAATTTATATGGTAGATATTGAGCCTATCAGTTAAGTTTTAAGACTGAGGAAAACCGAAAGCTTTTCAAAATTGAAAGTATGATTAGGGATTTTGTTTATTAAATGAAAGATAGAGGTGAAAGACATTTATTGAGCATTCATTTTGTCCCAAGCACTGTCTTACAGATTATCTCTAAAACCTAAATATGTACCTGTGGCGAGGGAGGAACACTTTATCTCCTTCTCACAAATGAGACTGAGGCTGGGAGCAGCAAATCAGGGTTACACAGGTAGTGCACGGGGGAGCCAGGATTTGACTTCAGGTTTATCTGTCTCTGGACGCTGGAGTCACTGTGCTGTATTGCTTAAAGTTAAGGCTTAATTACAAATTTGGAGAGCCCGAATCGTAGGTTCTTGACACACCATCGATATCTTAAAAATAGTATATTCAGCTTATGAAGCATTGATTCAGAATGCTCCCACAAAGCATGTATTCGCAAATTTGTCCTTTTGTTTTGTATAGATACTTGAAAGCGCTCTGAAGGCATACAGATACTTTCTTTGGGATTCTGCCAAAACAGTTTACATTTTTTCTCATGAATGAGGAAACTCACATCCTTTCATTTCTTAATAACAAATCAGGGCTTTGCTTCAGACCCTCTAAATGGGCAGGCTCTGGGGTGAGATGGTCAGGGAAAGCAAGAATACCTGCACCGTAGTCACAGAGCTGGAGGGAGCTGTAGAGATCTCGTGATGTGACGTTTCCTCATGCAGAGCAGAAAATGGAGGCCCAGCGTGGGACTCCAGTCCAGAGCCATTCCCACTAACTTAACACCTCCTCTGTCTCCCTCTGCCTCTCCTACTGTTTGGCAAAGGACGCAGTTCCGACACATGTTGACTGCCTGTTGCTCTTATCCCTTGTCTCTTTGACAGTTACCAAAATAACAATCATTAGCAATAGACAGAAGGATAGAGATTTCTGCTAGTTCTCCTGTAGCTGCTGACACTGGACTGGCCAAGGAGGGAATGGGCTGAGCGGGCTGAGCAGGAATGATAGTTGGTGATGACTATCTTTAGTCGGGAAACAGTTCCTTTTATTTATTTGTTTATATTTTTGCCATTTAAAAAATTTATTTTTAAGTGTGAAACTTAAGGGGTTACATAACTTGGACCTAAGCAACCATGCCTTTCCATGCATAATGCTAAGTGTTTTATATCAAATCTTTTAAAATGTAATTTGCATTTTATACTATTAGGTAGGTGGCATTTAGAACTATTTTAAATAACATGAGAATTAAGAAGTATGTATTATGGAGAGGGTTAAAAAATTTCCATCCTGCGTGTGGCGTTAAACTGACATCCTTAGAGATGCTCATCCCTCGAACGCAGGCGTGTGTCCCTGTGTGTGGTGTGGTGCCCCTGTCTCCGCTGTTTCGACTTCTGGGTGCTTCGGCGCTCTGTCTGTGGGAATGCCTGCGACCGGCCGGCCTGCCCAAGTATCCTGCCAGAGAGCTTTATGATCTTGTTAGCCTTTCGTTGCATTTCCTTATGAGAGAAACAGTGCTTCAGTTGAGGCAAGTGTGGAGCTAGAAATGAGACTTCTAGTAATAGAAGATGATTTCATGGTTGGCGTAATTTTTGGTAGCAAACCGACTTTATTATTGAGTAATGGTAAGTTCCTCAATGGTGTGATCTAAGGAATAAACGACTGCAGATTGGTGTGCGTGCCTGCATATGAACAGGAGGAGACATGGATCCTTTATTCTTTGCTGTAGGTACTTTAACTATCGGACTACCCGGTTCCTTGCCGAGGAGGGATTTTACAAATTCCATAACTGGTTTGATGACCGGGCCTGGTACCCACTGGGCCGGATCATCGGAGGAACAATTTACCCAGGTGAGGGAAATGGTGTTTTCTTTTAAACAAGTAGGTATTTGCATATTATTGCACCATTTTAAAATGTCTATGATGTCTTCATTTTGTGACACTTGTAATTTCATTCTGATTACAGATTCCTCAAAGTAGATCTTATATAAGTAGGAGAGCATGTACAGGAGAGTAGGGATGGGTGGTTTCTCATAAATTCTGGGCTTCTGATTGAATCCTTAGGAGTGAAATTTATAGGCCTGCTGTATGTTAGTATGTTGGGTGGTTTGCCAAGACCTGTATGTTGTCACTTTATTGGTGCTTGAATTTTCCCTTTCTCTTTCCCTTAAGTTCTTTTTTCATTTTTTTAAAGATTTTATTTATTTTTAGAGGGGAAGAGAGAGAGAGAGAAATAACTGTGTGAGAGAAACATCGATCAGTTGCCTCTTTGTTTTTTAATTGGTTTTAGAGACAGAGAAGAAGGAAGCAGAGGAAAGGGGGGAAAGAGAGGGAGGAAAGGATGGAGGGGGAGAGAGAGAAACATCAGCTTGTTCATCCATTTATATGTGCCCTGGCCGAGGATTGAACCCATAACCTCGGTGTATCGGGACAGTGCTCTAACCAGCTAAGCTACCTGGACAGGGCTTGGATCGGTGGCCTCTTGCCCACCCCCAAATGGGGGCATGGCCCACAACCCAGACATGTGCCCTGACTGGGAGTCAAATCAGCAACCTTTCGGTTCACAGGCCAGGACCCAACCAACTGAGCCACACCAGCCAGGGCTTCCCTTAATTTCCTTATCCCAGGGTAACCTAATGGAGTTTCTTCTTCCTGTTACAGGCTTAATGATCACCTCTGCTGCAATCTACCATGTACTCCATTTTTTCCACATAACCATCGACATTCGGAATGTCTGTGTGTTCCTGGCCCCTCTCTTCTCTTCCTTCACCACCATCGTCACGTACCACCTTACCAAAGAGCTCAAGGTGAAGGATTGGGGGTGACAGGAGGCTTGGGAATGGCTGTTGTTGAGCTTCTCTAGGAGATGGTACAGGGTGGGGGCTGCGCCTTCATGGGCAGGGAGCTGGAGGCCAAAGACGGCTTCTGCTGAGCCTTTTGGGTTCACTTCTGCTCCTCAGAGTATGTGGTTTCTTACCATTCACAACTGTGTTCTCTAAAGAGAACATTTAAAAGTCACGTGTAAATTGCTACATAAGGGGGTAAACATGTGAAATGCAGAATGTGAGGTTTAGATTTTTAAGTCCTCACAGTCTGAGGGAGAGGAAAAATAACTGTAGGACATACTCTAAAGTAGTTAGTTCTTCCTACTAGAAATGAACACTTAGCAGTTATTTGTTTATTTTTTAAAGTATTTATTTAAAAATTCTAAGCTGCTTGGCTTTTGTAGTAGACTCAGTAATACTGACCGTTTTTCTAGGTTTCTGCTGACCCTGGCTCTTTGGAGGCTATTTGTAGTTTGTGGAGCTGTGGAGTCAGGGAGATACCTGAGGATGTCAAACCAATAGGAGGGTTTGGGAAACTGGAGTTTAACTTGGCAGCTTTTTCATGCTTCTCCTTGCTGCCCTTGTTCCAAATTTGCTTCTTATTAATAGATAAGTTCTTCCGTTTTGGGTGTGGGTTATGTTTTGTTGTTCCTCTCGCCTGAGCTCACAGATTGCCTGGTGATGTTCCAACTTGATTGTGTAAGCTCCTGGGATCTTTAGTTCAGATGGGTTATCACCATAGTTGGCTTTTTAATTCGAATAATAATTGTCTCCCTTTGCTTGCACCTGCATAGTGTTTAGAGGTGTGACTCGTGTCCCGTGGAGTGCAGGTGTTGTTAGGGAGATCCCAGTCAAACAGCCCCTTCTGGGACAGTGTCTGATGTCTGACAGCTTGCATGATTGTCTGTCTTCAGCATATGTGTACTTAGTTTCAGACTTGGTATCAGCATGGAGAATTGGTGTGAAGTTTTTAGCTGTCTTGTGCTGTGAACATTTCTAGCATCACATTTACCTTTGAAAGTGTCGGACTGTTCTCTGGGCCCATTTTAAACAGAATGGACTAGTGGATCCTCTCTTCTCCTCTCTCATAGATGTATTGGTGTTAACTTCCTGTCTCCCCTCTTTTCTTACAGGACGCAGGGGCGGGACTTCTCGCTGCTGCCATGATTGCTGTGGTTCCCGGATATATCTCCCGGTCAGTGGCCGGCTCCTACGACAATGAAGGTAAAGCTGAATGTGCCAAAAAAGATCTATCACTTTGTTTTCCAGTAGAACTCCCTGAAGTGTATTAGAGTCTGGGTCCATACCTATTGTTTGCAATAGCAATAATGGCATTTGGGCAAGAAGATTAGAAATGGGCAGGAAGGGACCTCAGAGAAGTTTATATTCTCTCTCTGCCACCCCTGTGGAAAGTTAACTGGTGATTTTCCTTATGGAAGGTATTTGACTCACCTCTGGACTCATGAGAGTGGTGTGAACTTTTAGTGTTGAATGGTGCTCTAGTTTTAACATTTATTTGCTTGCTTTTCCTAGATAAGAGGAGTGGATGTTTTTAGAACTACAATGACTTTGACTCATTTTCAATTCAGCATATATTTATAGAGTGTTATTGGGAAAACAGTGTTAGGTATTATAAAGAAAGGTTATTTTGGCTCATAATTAAGGAATTATAGACATAGATTAATGAGTAAAGTTGTGTTGGTCTGTAATCTACTAAGGAAGATAAATGTAGCACAGACATAAAAATTCCTACTAACAGGCAGATAGTATTGTGTGCTGTGAAAGAAGTAAGAACAGAGCACTTTGGAAATGTAGTTAAAGGAGATATTAATTCAGAGTTGGGGATCAGGGAAGGCTTTTCGGAAGCAGTTTAGGTTGAACTGGACCCCGAGGTGGGGACTTCTAAAGGCCAAATTAAATTGAAAAGAGGGGCAGTCGGGGTGTAAGGACCAGGCTGTAGAAGGGGGAGATGTGGGACGGTGCAGGATGTGTGACACTCAGGGCTGCGCTAGCAGGGAGTGTAGTGCCTGGGGCGAATTGTAATGGTCATGGCCAGCACTCACTCAGTGCTTGCTGTGTGAGGGGTATTATCGTGAGTGCATTGCGTGCGACAATTTTTATCTTTATAACACTTACTGAGTAGAAACTATTATGGACTCACTTGCACAAGAAACTGAGACAAAGGAAGGCAAACTAGCTGTATTATAAATGAGTAGTAGATCTGAGATAAGAATGCAGGTGGTTAGTTCCAGAATAGCGTTCTTAAACATGATGGCAGCATGGCCCTCTGTTGACTTTTCGTTGCATTCTTTCTGCAGGAATTGCCATTTTTTGCATGCTCCTCACCTACTACATGTGGATCAAAGCGGTGAAGACTGGTTCCATCTATTGGGCAGCCAAGTGCGCCCTTGCTTATTTCTACATGGTAACTTTTCCCTGTCTTCTTCTAGGAGTCCCTGTCTGAATACCTGCTGGGGTCAACTGATAGGAGCTGGCAGTAGCTCTTGGGCTTTGAGACCAAGGACTGAAAGCTAGAGGTCTTTATACTGGTATCCATACAAAGACTGATCCAAGGCAGGCATGGATAGCAACTGTATATAGCAAGATAGAGATGTTTTAACTTTTAAAGTTCTCCAGATTCCATCTTTCCTCTGGGTATATTATTGGTCAACTCTCTCTTCTGATATGTTCCTCTTAAATTTTTCCTTTATTATATGTATTTATTTGTTTGATTTTTATGTGTACACTTAGACTTCTTTCCTTACCTACTTCCATGTGCTCACGTTTTGCATGTATCCTTAAATCCTCCGTGTGAACTTCAAGTAGATTGCGTGCAAATTAACCCTAAAGGTTGGGTGCCTCTTGTTTTGTGATTTTGATGTCAGGAGCTTTAGAGAATGGGATTGAGTTATAGCAATGGGTGCGAATTTGATTTACGGGTGGGAATTAGAAATTCCTGTTGAAAGAAATCAGTTATTTAAACTCTTTATGCCACTTGGCATAAATAAGGTTTATCGGTTTTTGTAAAGACATGTTCTTTGAAAAGGTCACAGGTCACAACCTACAGTATAATGGTGGTGGTTGAGGTGGAGCCCTTGGAGGAACTGTTCTTTTTTATGCCGCCACAGGTCTCTTCGTGGGGAGGTTACGTGTTCCTGATCAACTTGATCCCCCTCCATGTGCTGGTGCTGATGCTCACAGGACGCTTCTCCCACCGCATCTACGTGGCCTACTGTACGGTGTACTGCCTGGGCACCATTCTCTCCATGCAGATCTCCTTTGTGGGCTTCCAGGTGAGCCCACGGCTGAGTGCGGTTTTTAGCTTCTGCTTTTTCTAAGCAGCTCCGACTGGATCAGTTTATCTTGGATTTTGGTGAGGGGAGTAAGACTTACTCATAGCTCTAACCTTGGACTGCTTGCATTAACTGAAGTAACAGTTAATCATTAAAGTCTTCTCTCCATTAGTATTTGCTTCATGAAGTTTGAATTTATGACTCTCCAATAATATTTGCTTCATGAAGTTTGAATTTATGACTCTTTATTTTATGGGTTCGAAGGAGGAGGAGAGAATGATATTTTGGTGGAGCTGAGTTGATGTGAGTGATCAAAATTATTTGTAGTTCTTTTTAATGATGATGACCTCTGAACTTCTTAATGGGGCCTAGGCCAAAGTCCTTCAGGAAGCAGAGTGCAAACCAAGCCACATTATTCTCCAGAGTTAAAAGACAGCTGTTAAATCAGAATAATATGATGTGGACTTCTGGCCAAGGTGGAGGCATAGGAACACACATTGGGCCTCTTCACACAACCAAAATAAAGACAACAAAAATTTAGAAACAAAAAAACAACCAGTACTGACAGAAAATTGAACTGTATGGAGGTTGGACAGCCAAGGAGCTTTCCAACTTCAGGACAGGAGCTGTCCAAGGACAGCCAAGGATGAATAGACACATTCATTCAGACCAGTAGGTGGGGTGGAGTTAGGAGGCCAATCGGAGAGGGGTCATGGCACAGGAAGCAGTAATACCGGGCGCACAAGGCAACCCGGGCATGCAAATGCAGCGGGTGGACCCTGGGTGCACAGACGGTGGCTAGCAGACCCCGGCACAGGGTGGCAACAGACAGACCCAGTGAGGCACAATTGAGAAGCAAGGCACTGCACAGAAAGCTGCTAGCTGACCAGTGGCGGTCCCGCATTCACGCTTCTAGATAACTGGGGAACAAGACAGACTGCGCAACCCAGGGTCCCAGTGCCAAGAAATAAAAGCCTCAAAATACTGATTGAAAATACCTGTGGGAGTTGAAGTGCGGGGAGAGACTCCCAGCCTCACAGGAGAATTAATTGGAGAGACCCACAGGGTCCTAGAACACACACAAGCCCATCCACGTGAGAATCAGCACCAGAAAGGCCCAGTTTGCTTGGGGGAAGCAGTGGAGGGGACCGAAATCCAACAGAAAGCAGAGCAAGCACCATTGTTCCCTTTCGGACCCCACCCCCACATACAGCATGACAACCCAGCAACTGTGTTGCCCTGCCCTGGTGAACGTCTAAGGCTCTGCCCCTTATGAACAGGCACGACAAGACAAAAAAATGTCCGAAAAGGAAGAACAGATCAAAGCTCCAGAAATAATATGATTAAGTGACAAAGAAATAGCCAACCTATCAGATGCACAGTTCAAAACACTGGTGATAGGATGCTCACAGAATTTTTTGAATTTGGTCGCAAATTAGATGAACAAATGAAGACTACACTAGGTGAAATGAAGGAAAATGCACTGGGAATCAATAGTGATGGGAAGAAAACTAGGACTAAAATCAATCGAGTGGACCTAAAGGAAGAAAGAACCAAACAGAAAAGAATGAAGAAACAAGAGTTCAAAAAAAATGAGAAGAGGCTTAGGAACCTCCAGGACACCTTTAAATGTTCCAACATCCGAATTATAGGGATACCAGAAGGGGAAGAGGAAGAGCAACAAGTGGAAAACTTATTTGAACAAATAATGAAGGAGAACTTCCCCAATCTGGTAAAGGCAATAGACTTCCAGGAAGTCCAAGAAGCTCAGAGAGTCCCAAAGAAGTTGGACCCAAAAAGGAACACGCTGAGGCACATCATAATTATATTAGTCAAGATAAAAATGAAGGAGAGAATCCTAGAAGCAGCAAGAGAGAAGGGGAGTCACCTACAAAAGAGTTCCCATCAGATTGTCAGCTGATTTCTCAAAAGAGACCTTAACAGGCAAGAAGGGGCTGGAAAGAAGTATTCCAAGTCGTAAAAGACAAGGACCTACATCCAAGATTACTCTACCCAACAAAGCTTTCATTTAGAATGGAAGGGCAGATAAAGTGCTTCTCAGATAACGTCGAGTTGAAGGAGTTCATCATCACCAAGCCCTTATTATATGAAATGTTAAAAGGACTTATCTAAGAAAAAGAAGATAAAAAACATGTATAGTAAAATGACAGCAAACTCACAATTATTAACAACCACTCAAACCAAAAAACAAACTAAGGAAACAACTAGAACAGGAACAGAACCACAGAAATGAAGATCACATGGAGGGATATCAACAGGCGAGTGGGAGGAGGAGAGGGGGAGAAGGTACAGAGAATAAGTAGCATAGATGGTAGGTAGAAAATAGACAGGGAGGGCAGGAATAATATGGGAAATGTAAAAGCTAAAGAACTTAAGACATGGACATGAACCAAAGGGGGGGAATGTGGGTGGGAGAGGGTGTGCAGGGTGGAGGGGAATGAAGGGGAGAATGGGACAACTCTAATAGCATAATCAATAAAATATATTTTTAAAAAATATGTGTTTGGTTTCCCATGTTGTCCTAATTTACAGGTCAGCAAGTATTTCTTTACTGATCATCTCCTATATGCAATTCGCCAATAACCTGGAAATGTGAGAAGTAACAGATGCTTCTGGTCCTTCAGGAGGTTACAGAGTCTTGCTGTAGGGAAAGAAGTACATGCGCTGTCTGTGGTCTATAGCATGTGGTTCTGGAAACGTAGTTCTTGGACCATCAGCAGGGTCTGGGAACTTGATAGAAATGTAGATTGTGGTGGGTAGGGCACAGTTACTGAATCCAAAAATCTAGGGGTGGGGCTCAGCAGTCTCCACCTCCTAGCTCCCCACAATTACCATGCCTGCTAGAGTTGGAGAACAGCTGGTCTAAACAGACTCTAAGTGATGGAAGAGATTTAAAGTTCAGCGACCAGAGAGGAGAGTGATGAACTTTAATTCAGCAGAATCAGGGGAAAATGGTATTTGCATTGGGCCTCGAATGATGAGAATTTCAGGGAATGCAAATTTTTAGGAAAAGAAAATTACAGTACAGGCTGAAAGGTAGTAGCTCGAGGAAAGGCCGGAGATGTGATATGCTTTCTTCAGACGATGTAGCAGGTGAATTAGACCCTTCTCTAGATTGGTCCTAGTTCCTTGGTGGTTTCAGAACTCATTTGACCCCTTGGTCTAGCTAGGGGCAGCATACTCAGGTCTACGGTGGACCCGTTCTTTTCCGACGCCACTCATACAGATGCTTTCACCAACAGCCTGTCCTGTCATCAGAACACATGGCCGCCTTCGGGGTCTTTGGTCTCTGCCAGATCCATGCCTTCGTGGATTATCTGCGCAGCAAGTTGAACCCACAGCAGTTTGAAGTCCTTTTCCGAAGTGTCATCTCCCTGGTAGGCTTTGTCCTTCTCACCGTGGGAGCTCTCCTCATGCTGACAGGTAGGGAAGGCTCACTGTGGCTTTTATTTTTAAATGTACATGGATTTAGACGTGGAATAAATTCTCGAAGTAGTGATAGCATTTAAACAAAGACCTAGTCCTTCTCTGTCTTGGAGAATCTAATTAAAATGAGAAGTTGTGATTAGTTAGGGTTATTTTGTTTCAGGAGTGATTGTGAAATATTTGCTGTTTCTTTGCTGCCAGGAAAAATATCTCCCTGGACGGGGCGTTTCTACTCACTGTTGGATCCCTCCTACGCCAAGAACAACATCCCCATCATTGCTTCTGTGTCTGAGCATCAGCCCACAACCTGGTCTTCGTACTATTTTGACCTGCAGCTTCTTGTCTTCATGTTTCCAGGTCTGTCTGCCTTGTGTTGAAGTGTCCTTTGTAAGAATCACCATTTTTTTTCAAAATAAGCAAAATACCCTCGTCCGTGCGCTTTTGTTTTTTGCCTATTTACCTCATGCAGTACAGAAATGGCTGAGCACTCTTTTCTGATATTGAAGAAGAGTTGATGATACAATTGAACAGTCGCAGAGCCTGGGAATTTGAGTTTTCTGTTCATGTATAAGTTAAAATTCAACTCTAATTCATATTCGGGTGGTTTTTTTTTTTTTTAAATGCTTCTAGTGTCCCTCTCTCCCACCACCCACCCCTGACTCCTCCCATTTATCTTCTTGGTGGTATTGAAATCCAGAATAGGCATGGTTGATTGTAAAGCCTTCTCACCTAACTTATTTTCTGGCCAATCCAGATATGTTTTAGAATTTACCAATGTAGCAGGCTTCCTTTTTTTTTTTTTTTTACATTTTTTTCTTATTGAAAGTAAGCTATCTATTTTTAAAATATACACAAGTGAAAAAAAGATTTCAGTTTTCACCACATATCTGTTGCTACTGTAACATTTTGACGTATATTCATCCAGTTATTTATTGACTACAAATGAGGTGATACATTTTTCCCCCGACTTTTTTCATTTCAGAAAGAATTGTGATAATTTCTGGTTAATATTATTTTAGAGAAATACCGTTTAAGATATATTATTTGCTAGTTTTTTAAAAGTTACAGTGATGTGTAAAGGAGAAGGCAAATGGTCCATCTCTCTGCAGCAATATTTTAATTAATGAATTGCCCTCCATTTTACTAATACGCCATAATTTACCTCCTTCATGTTGGACATTTAGGCGGTCTCTGAATTTTTGCTATTTTAAAAAGTGCTATATGGAACATTTTTGCATGTATCTGTGATTGTTATTTTTAGCTGTTTTCTTCTTTTACTTTTGTAGTTGGTCTCTATTACTGCTTTAGCAACCTGTCTGATGCCCGGATTTTCATCATCATGTACGGTGTGACCAGCATGTACTTTTCAGCCGTGATGGTGAGTAATTCTCTCAGTCCTGGTGCACCTTTCCACTCCTAACTCAGAGGTGCTTTTGTGTTTCCTCCATAGCAGGAGTCAGAAGGTCCTGATGATGGTTCAGGTGCTTCCTGTTGAGCACCTGAGGGCTGAGTTACAAAGCTGTTGTTTACTGTCACAGGAATGTGTGACGCACTCACACATTGTGGTTGTGGACCCGAATTCCTGTGTTCTTACCTGTGTGTGAGGGCGAGACACTGGGACACTTGTTGGAGACCGTGACCCCGGGCAGGTTCCTTCCGCTCTCTTGTTGGGTGTCTTAAACAGGGAGATGATGGGTTTTTTCTTAAATGCCTCCAAGGATTGTCCTGTGCTAGGTTAAAAACAGAAGAGATTTTACACAATGTAACAAGACTTTCTCACACTTTTTTTGATCCCAAACCACAGTTAAGAAATAGATTT
Source organism: Artibeus jamaicensis (assembly GCF_021234435.1). Lineage (NCBI taxonomy): Eukaryota > Metazoa > Chordata > Mammalia > Chiroptera > Phyllostomidae > Artibeus > Artibeus jamaicensis. The sequence continues at coordinate 10,213,687 of NW_026522052.1, read as the reverse complement.
TTTAAAATTATAAGGTAGCTCTGGCTGGTGTGGCTCAGTGGATTAAGCGCAGGCCTGTGACCCAAATGGTTGCTGGTTCAATTCCCAATCAGGGCACATGCCTTATTTGCAAGCCAGGCCTCCAGTAGGGGCGGCGCTTAAGAGGCATCCACGCATTGGTGTTTCTCTCCCTCTCTTCTTCCCTTTCCCTGCTCTCTGAAAATAAGTAAAATCTTTTAAAAAATAAAATAAAATAAAATTACAAGGTAAATTAGCATATTAAATTCTCAGCAACTTTCCCAAAAATTTTTTTAAAAAGAAATTATTTTATATTAAATTACTTAGGACACATACACATATATAACTGAAAAGTAAAGTTTAAGAAATACATACTTCTGTAGATTTATCAATGATTTTTTTCTATTTTGTTCTATTCATTGAAAAGCCATGTTTGTTGTAAACCCCTAAATTGATGTCATAACCTCCTCATAGGTTGAAATCTGTCATTTTGTACACCACTGATTGGACCGCGATCTCTTTTAGGTGCGTCTGATGCTGGTGTTGGCACCCGTGATGTGCATTCTTTCTGGCATTGGAGTCTCGCAGGTGCTGTCCACTTACATGAAGAATCTGGACATCAGTCGTCCAGACAAGAAGAGCAAGAAGCAGCAGGATTCTACCTACCCTATTAAGAATGAAGTGAGAATTGTGCAACAGCAGGAACAGGCTTGGGAAGCTGTGTGTGCCTCTGTGTGTGTGTGCATGTAGATACATCTTTTTTTTGAGTGAGGGAGCAGAGGACTGTCATAAGTGGTCAGAATTAACCCCTGAGTTGTTTTGATTCATCTTCTCTGTTATCATTGACTGTGTGTAAGAAGCTGGTCTGTGCCGTGTAAATTCAATTTGGTTTTATAACACATTTTTCCATGTTATAGGTGGCAAGTGGGATGGTACTGGTCATGGCTTTCTTTCTCATCACCTACACCTTTCATTCGACCTGGGTGACCAGTGAGGCCTACTCTTCTCCCTCCATCGTGCTGTCTGCTCGTGGTGGGGATGGCAGCAGGATCATTTTTGATGATTTCCGAGAAGCCTACTATTGGCTTCGTCACAATACCCCAGAGGTAAAGATTTGGGAGGAGCAGCATTGGGTGGCGAGGGGGACGTTTGCTGTTACAGTGAATCAGAGCTTTTAGATGAGTGGAAAGCTTGGAGAAGTAACTAGAACTCTAGTGTTGAGTGAGCCTTAAAGGTCACCTCCATTCAATTTAGGGTTTCTTCTGTAGTGACCCTTACCTGTAATTGTCAACACTGCTCGTATTGTCAGCATGGTGACTTTCTCATGAGGTAGACCATCCCAGTTACAAAAGAAGAAAAAACTTACAGATAAATAATACATGTTTATTGTAGAAAAATTAGAAAACAGAAGCAAGAAAAAACATAAACTTTCCATAAAGTGATCACCTAGTGATAACCACTTTTAACATTTTGGCTTACACCATTTGAGGATTTTTTTTAAAAATATTTTTTTACTTATTTATCTGTAGAGGGGAAGGGGGGAAGGAGAGAGGGAGAGAAACATCAATGTAAAGTTGCCTTTCGTGCATCCCCTGCTGGGAACTGGCCTGCAGGAAACCAGCCTGCAACCAGGCATGTGCCCTGACTGGGAATCAAACCGCGATTGTCTGGTTCGCAGGCCCGCGCTCAATTCACTGAGCAACACCAGCCAGGCATTTGAGGATTTGAAGTTATTTCCCTTGCAGTAGCTGTTAGAAATAGCACTTCTGAGTTAGATTTGTAAAAAGTCAAAACTTTAAGAATTTTTTTAATCCTTTCCTGTTATAACCTGTGATTTGTGTTTTTGCCATCTTTATAACTGATTTTTGTGATGCTGTTAAAAAACATTTATTTAATACAATCATCTGGTGGTGCCAGGCTGTTTGTTTGGAGATAGTGAACAGCCCCCCATACCTCCCACTCCATTACACTTGTCTGTAAAAGGTGAGCTATGGTGACAGTATCGGGAATGTTGGATTGTGTCGTTTGCACTGAGATTTTACGATCGTATGTAAATGGAGGACCAAGTGCAAAGCTTTGTTTTCTGGTTAGGCATGCATCGTTCTGTACAGAAATTGATTAATTATCCATGCCTCATTGCCTGTCAGATGCATTTCCACTCCATTCTCTATATGTGATTTTTGGATGCAGTAGAAAGCTTGTTTTCCCTTCCCATGCCTCTTTCAGGATGCGAAGGTCATGTCGTGGTGGGATTATGGCTACCAGATTACAGCCATGGCGAATCGGACGATTTTAGTGGACAATAACACGTGGAACAATACCCACATTTCTCGAGTAGGGCAGGTAAGTAAAGGGATCGTTTGGGTGTTGGGCCCACAGGGCCTAGTGGGGAGTGTTTCTCCACTAGGTATTGTATGACCTGGAATTTTGCTCTGAGAAATGTGCACATATTTTTCTAGGCAATGGCATCCACAGAAGAAAAAGCCTATGAGATCATGAGGGAGCTTGATGTTAGCTATGTGCTGGTCATTTTTGGAGGCCTTACTGGGTATTCCTCTGATGGTAATGTACTTGATTCTATCTCTAGCTACAGGGCATTGACTCTGAGAAAACTAGATGATGCTCCTGTATTTCTGTGCTTGTACTGTTACTAACATTTTCCTAGTTGGGGAGGGTCCTAAGTATTTGCAACGTGCCTTTTTTTTTTTGGTTATTTTGATTTCCTTTTTTTTTGCAACAAGTAGGAAGTAAATGTAAATATTTCTCATATAGGTATGGCCTGCTATACTTGTCTAAGACCTAGGAGGACTTCCACAGCCAGTAAACAAACAACATCAGGCTTCTGAAAATGAATCTCAGATTCAACGTTTTTTAGTGGGTTTAAGCCATAGAATGATCTGCCAGCTTAAAATGTTTTATTTACTTGGTACATACATACACATGTATGTATAGCATATGTTCCCTATGATTATTAGCAAAACCATAATTTTAGAAGAATCATCTAAATACTGTTCTCTGCTAAAAAAAAACTTAAAAAAATTAAAGCAATACCTTTTTATACTTTTAAATGTTAAGCACTTCTGAACCTACACCCTCTTATAACATCAGTTCCCAGAGGCAGAGGGATTCCCAGGGTAGTCGGACCAGTTTACGTTCCTGCCAGCATTGTTTGAAGTTCTTGGTTGCTCTGCATCCTTAAACAACACTTGGTATTACAAGTCTTTTTCGTTTGTGCATATATGTAGTGCTGATACAGATGTTTGAATGATGATGAAGTAGCTGTTCCTTCATAGTAAACTGGTCATGTAGCTGTGTAAAAATGTTGTTCCACGTATTGGTGCATTCCTTGGTTGAAAAACATCTTTTAGTAATAAGCTGTCTTTTCTGCACTTTCTCTTACTTTTCACTTGTCCTTTTTTTATTTTTTAACATTTGAAATTTTTAATAGAAAAACAAATGAAATTTTAGTAAAGTATTAGGTATTTTTACTTCCTGGTGTATTTTCTTCCAGTGCCTGCCCATATGCAGTGATATTACCTAGATACAGTTTTGAAGTGCATTTCTTTAAAAAAATTTTTTTTCAATTATAGTTGACATTCAATATTAAATTAGTTTCAGGTGTACAGCATAGTGCTTAGACATTTATAAAACTTATGAAGTGATCCTTTTAGTAAGTCTAGTATCCATCTGGCACTATACATAGTTACTACAAATTAATGGCTATATTTTCTATGCTATACTTTACATCCCTGTGGAAAACAATCAAGATTTAAAGTGTTTTCTCAGATACTACATTATATGGAAATTTTAAGATAAGATACATAGTATTCACTGACTGATGATCCAGTAGATCAGGGGTCTGTTTATTAAGACCATAGCCATACCCATTCATTTATATATTTCCATTTTTCTTCAGTTTTTATTGAGATGTAATTGACACGTAACATTGTATAAGTTTAAGCTAATTATGTAAATATATATATATATATATATATATATGGCAAATGATTACCATAAGTTTAGTCAACATCTACTCCTTCGCATAGCTACAATTTTTTTTCTTGTAATGAGAACTTCTAACATCTGCTTTCTTAACAACTTTCAGTTAAACCACACAGCATTATTCACAGTAGTCATCATGTTGTACATGACGTCCCCAGGACTTCCTTACCTCATAGCTGGAAGTTTGTGCCGTTCACCCATCTCTGCCCAGTTCCCCCACCCCATTCCACCCCACCCCAGCCTCTAGTAGTCACACATCTGATCAGTTTCTGTGAGTTTGTTTTTTAGATTCCACACATAAGTGAGCTCATACAGTATTCATCTTTCTCTGACTTGCTCACTTGGCGTAATGTCCTCTAGGTCTGCCTGTGTTGTCAGAAATGGCAGAATTTCCTTCTTTTTATGGCTGAATAGTATTCCATCATATGTACATATCACGTATACCAGTAGTATCCATGTATGTACATATATATAATATACACGTGTCATATTTCCCTTATCCACTCATCCCTTGATGGGCACCTAGTTTGCTTCTGTGTCCCGGCTGTCACGAATAATGCTGCAGTGAGCATGGGGGTGCTCGTGTCTCTTTGGAGTAATGATTCCATTTCCTTCAGGTGTATACCCAGGCTGGGACTGGTGGGTTGTGTAGTAATTTTATTTTTAATTTTTCGAGGGACCTCCATACTGTTTTCCATAGTGAGGATGTATCAGTTTACATCTCCACTAGTAGTGCTGCACAAGGGTTTGCCTTTTCTGTCACTTTCCCCAGCATTTGTTACCTCTTGCCATTCTAACAGGTGTGAGGTGATGTATCGTGGTTTTGATTTGCATTTCCCTAATGATGAGTGATGTTGAGCACCTTTTCATGTACCAATTGTCCATTTCAGTATTTTGGGGAAAATGTTCAGGTCCTTTGTCTGTTGTTTAATTGGATATGTGTGTGTGTTGTGGGGATGTGGAGCGGGGGATGTTGCTATTGAGTTGTGTCAGTTCTTAATATATATTGAGTATTAAAACCCTTATGTGATACATGGTTTGCAAATACTTTCTGTAGCCTGCCTTTTCATTTTGTTGATTAATCTATCTCTTCTGCTTATGTACTCTTCCATTTTTAAAGCTTGTCGGGTTTTTGCCTCAAACATACCACAAGGACATACAAGGAAGCTACAGGATTAGTTCTGTAAGGGAGTAGAGTCGATGCACTGGGGTTTGTTCTGGGTCCTGTTTCTGGCTGTGTGATCTAGGCAAGTCTTTGTGCCTTGGTTTTCCCACTTACTGGGTGGGGGGAAGACTGCAGATACTACATAAAGACAGCAACATTATTTATTGAATGCTTACAAATGATATATTAAATCACATGGCAAACACAAGGACCACAAGGTCTGAATCCAGCCCTCTACCTTGTTTCTACCTGGTGGCAGCGCCGAGCTCTCACTTAACTGTTAAGGAGTAGTTACATTTATACAGTCCTAAGATTATATTCAGCCCTCGGGGGGCAATCACAAGGCTTATGTGGCCACCTGTGAAAATGAGTTTGACACCCCTGCATTAGATGCTTTACATACTCTTACTCATAATGCTGTAGCAGCTATATAGTAGACACGGTCATTTTTCTAGTTTGACAGATGAGACTGTAGCACATAGAGGTTAAGTAACTTGCTGGAGGTCACCCATGTAGAACTGGCAGTGCTAGAATTCAAACCTAGGCAGTTCAGATCCAGAGTCTGTGTTCTTAACCACTGTGATACATCCTAGAACCCTCTGCAGTAGTGCAATAGGAATCTTTTTTTCATGCGGATCAGTAATACTTTTTATACTAACCATCATTTCCCTATAGCCTGTGGGGGAGATACAGAGGGTAACATGTTCAGAGATGAGTTGAGTTGATAGTGGTATCAGTATTTTGACATAGAAATGTTGGCTTCTCATAGATATGCTTTGGAATTTGTAACTTTGCAGCTGTAGGTAAAGAAAGGGAGCGTGTGCACGCCTTCTGTACCTTTCTGGTAAAGCTGCCACTTCCGCGGTCAGTGCTGTCCAATAGAAGTACAGTGGAGGCACGTATGTCATTGAAAAATTTCTGTTAGCCACATCAAAATAAGTAAAAAGAAATAGAAATGAAATTATTTATCTTTAACTTTCTTATTTAATTTATTGGGGTGGCAATGGTTAATAAAATTATACAGGTTTCAGGTGCGCAGTTCTGTAACACATCATCTATACACTGTATTGTGAGTTCGCCACCCAAGTCAAGTCTCCTTCCATCACCATTGACCCCATCATGACCCTCTTCTGCCTTCCCCCCACCCCCTAGAAATGAATTTTAATCATTTTATTTAACTGAATATTGTACACACTTATTTTGTTTTTGGACTGTGTCTTAGAAATCTGGTATGTATTTTACAGTTGCGGCCCATCTGAATTTGGACTAGCCACGTTGCCGGTGCCCATAGCTCCACAGGGCTAGTGGCTACTGTGTTGGACACTCAGCCCCAGCCAATGTCTGAAAATAACTTCAGCTGTGACCTGAGTCTGGACTGGTTGTATAGGGTTTCAGGAGTCCAGTAACCTATGGGACAGGCTGTATATTTTGAGGAAAAAAGTTTTGCTCACACATTGTCTTTCCAGTTTTTATAAATGAGTTAAAGGGTACCATTTCCCATTTGAAAAATATTTGGGGACTTTTCTTAGAAATAGTGACCTTTTCTTTAGGTGATTTAGCTCCAGCTAAATCAGATTTACCTCTGTGACGCAGCAGCTCTGTCTTCCGCTTTCTTTTCCCTAGACATCAACAAGTTCCTGTGGATGGTTCGGATTGGAGGCAGCACAGACACAGGCAGACACATCAAAGAGCATGACTATTACACTCCAACTGGGGAGTTCCGTGTGGATCGTGAGGGCTCTCCTGTGCTGCTGAACTGCCTCATGTACAAGATGTGTTACTACCGCTTTGGACAGGTCTACACGGAAGCCAGTGAGTGATCCCCGACCACTTTAATATCAGTAGTAAGAGCAGTGCTAGTCGCTAACACAGCTTTTTTCGCATTCCAGGCACTGTTCTAAGTGCCTTACATCTGTTAGCACATTTAATCCTCACGATAACCCAGAAGGTGTAAATACTAATACTATTTCCATCTTCTATATGAGGAAATTAAGGGACTAATAAGATACTTAACTGCCCAAAGTCACCTAACTAGTAGCAGAGTCAGGTTAAACTCAGGCAGTCTGGCTCTAGAGTCTGTGCTTTTACCCATTATTATTTTTAAAATATTTTATTTATTTATTGTTAGAGGGGAAGGGAAGAAGAGAGGGAAAGAAATACCGATTTCTCTCAGGGCTGCCTTTTGTGTGTCTCCTGCTGGAAACTGGCCTGCAACCCAGGCATGTGCCCTGACTAGGAATCGGACTACGATCCTCTGGTTTGCAGGCCTGTGCTCAATCCAATGAGCTACGCCAGCCAGGGCTTACCCATTATTTTTTATTGTCTCTCAGGAAAGGGTATTGCAGTGGAAAAAAAGAATAAAGCAGGATAGAATAGATAAAGGGATTTTTATTTCTTAGATATATTGAGAGCAATTTGATTAGGTTGTCTTTCCTTCTGACTTCAGTTTCTTAGTTCTGCACTAAGAACTTATTAAGACATAAGAAGCCTCATCCTCTAGCAGAGGACTTGGATAGGGTAATGCTGGATTTGTCCTTACTGCCTGATGTCCTTTTGGGCAGGTCCTGCTCTCTAAGCAAACTGCAGGCTAAGGAATAACATTCTAATTAGTGGGTGATTTACCAAGTTGATTTACTCTTTCCTTAGGAAATCAGCACTGTAGAAAGAAGTGTGTCTCTTTTTCTTGTCCCTTTCTAGAGCGCCCACCAGGCTTTGACCGTGTGCGGAACGCTGAGATTGGGAACAAAGACTTCGAGCTTGACGTCCTAGAGGAAGCGTACACCACCGAGCACTGGCTGGTCAGGATATACAAGGTGAGCAGTGTCATGGGAAGCAAGCTTCCGTCCTGTCTGGGGCTGGGCTCTGGTACTTCGAAGTGGGCTGCACATTTCTAATGTCTGAAGAGTAGCTGGCAAGTCAGAATTCTACCATTTCCATTTTAGATTGTTCTGAGAGCATGGACACCCCAGTCTGCTGCCATTTTGGCAGTGGTTGCAGTGATGTTTTTCCAGCTGGGGTTGAACTTGATCTTTTTTAGTAATTAAGCAGGCTTTGGGTGAGGGGGGAGAAAGTGTATGTTCGTGTTTTGAACTACATTTTCTTCTACTGAAGGGTTTGTGGCACAAAGTCACAGATGAGTTTGTTATATCTCTTAACGTACAGGAAGACTGAGAACCCTTGATGTATTTGGACAGTATATCATTTATACTGCCCCTCACAGAGATATTTCGAAAGGCTAAGCAGAGAGTAGCTAGTCTCAAACCAGGGGGGGGCCCAGCTTGGTAGAGAAGCTCTCCCAAGTCGACCTGATTGTGAATATTAAACTGACATCTTTGTGTTGCAGGTGAAGGACCTGGATAATCGAGGCTTGTCAAGGACATAAACATTTCTTCCAGCTCTGATATGCTTCACACTTAGTGCGTCTCATTTAGGATGCTGAAGACGTTTTTTAAATACGCAGTTTATAACAGCAGAACATGATGGGATTAGAATTGTCTGGAAGTTTTGCCCTGGGCAGTATGGGCTGGGCCAAATGCAATGATTTTTATAATTCTGAGCAGGTTACCAAATGAAATGTCATGGCTTTACTTTGGTCAATTAAAGGGAGGGAATTTTTTTTTAACGTGCCTTATTTGTTTTTACTTTTGACCAGTTTGAGGAAGGCAGAAGTTTATGGTGGGCTGATAGAAGGACAGAAAGCAGACCTCATCCATGCTTTTGCTCCCTAAATCAGCTATGTAGAGGCATTCTGCCTCTCAAATCAGGAAAGTTGGCAAGGACTGACTGGGTCAGATCCTACACATACTTTGTCATTTCAAAAATTGCAGCACTGAGCACAATGCCTTGCACACAGTGGGTGCTCAGTAAATTCTTACCAACTGAATAAATGTGGGACTGCAGGAGGGCCATGTCTGGGCAGGAATGGCAGCTGTGTGCTGCCATGTCTCTGATCTCAACACGCCTCGTCCTTGGAGGCTCTTTGACTCTATGAAGGGGAAGGGGTGGCTAGTCGACTGGGACGGTCGACTAGTTAAAATTTTTCTTTGGGACTAGTGAGGTGTGTGTTTGTTTGTTTTGTTTGTTTAGCAGGAATAAATCAAGTGAGAATAAATTAGCAGTTTTGAAGACTTAAGACAAACAGTGACATTATTATTCTCATTCTCAGTGGAGAAAGAAACTCTTCCACCATTATGTATAAAACTTGGTCAGTATTGGGTGTTTTTGAGTCAGCTAAAGTATAACCATGCATATCTGTTTGAAATCCAGCTCTTTAGTATTCTCACTTAACCACAACACAGCTCATGTCTCTGCTCATTTCCTTTAGTTTATGCTCTAAAACTCTTGCAGTTACGTAAAGGTGAGCTTCTTTATCCCTTAGTCTCTGCCTATTTGTGGCCATTATATTCCACTATCTCAATGATCTGGTTCTGACATTCTTGCCAAATAAGTTACAAGTGAGAAGGGAGGATTGCTATTAGTAGTAGCTTGAGAACAGCGCTAGTCTGACTGCAGTAGAAGGGAAGAGAAAGGTAAAAAAAATAAATAAAGCACAGTAATCTAATGGGTATGTAATGTCAGGATAAACAGCTTTATGTTCAGTATAGTAGGACATTGCTATAACGTAAGGCATATTAGTGATGTATATAAACTTCAAGTCATTTTTAAAAGTACAAGGTAACTGTTTATTGTTACCTGTTGAAGAAACAGGAGCAAGTACATGGCTTTTAGATAAAGCAAAATGGTGCTCCCAGAGAGTATACTCAGGTGTACTTATATACCCAGAAAACTTAACCTTCCAAACCAATTTATATACTAGATTTAGATTTGATGTAACTGTATTTGTTTTACTATATGTAAATACATTACTTGATTTATATGCAGAATTTCTCCCTAGTAGAAGGGGTTATTCTGAGTTTTATTTTTTTAATTTCTTTTTGCCAACATAAATAATACCATTTAGAAATCATTAATGATCTTCCTCTATAATATATATGGGATAACCCTCAAACTTATCACTATAGCTGTTGCTTTGATAATTTTAATTTTGTAATTTTAGGCTGCATGAAGCTCTCTCTTTGAAAAATTTACTTTTCATTTTCATTGTTACAGTACATTTAGTGTAAAAACAACTCAATTCTAAAAAGCAAAATAGTGTTTTTCGATTCTGGGAGACAACCTCCTTCAACTCCACTGACTCTCACATTATTTACCTCCATCTCATTAAGTAACTTGCTTTATTTTGCTCTGTTAGTTTTTTCAATTTTAGGTATCATCTGTTGACTTTCTGGTGGGCAAAGTAAAGATTTAGCTCTCTTTCACCATCCTGTTATTCCCACGGACCATTTTAAGGTTCTGTTATAGTTATGATTTAAGTTAGCTTGGTAGTTTTTACCTTAGAGCTTTTCACAACTAGGCCATATGGAATACTGTCACTACTTTCCCCCCCCCCCCCCCCACCTACCTTTTTGGATGGAGTTTTTTTCTTTCTTTTTTTTTGTGCTTGTCACTAATTTCTCCCCAAATTCCCATTCATTTGTGCCAACTTCCTTTTAATATGTTTAGATCCATAAGGTATGTCTTAGAGATGTCTTCTGTTTGCTGTGTTCATTTGGTTTACTCCAGCTTTGCTACACACCTGTTGGGTTGGTGTATCCTTTCACTATCATATTAGGTATGTTAATCCCCAACTTCCTTCTTGATTTGTCACCTCTAACTACCTCCTTGAGAAAGTGTGTGGGAGATAAATTTCTTGAGATCTTGCATATCTCACATCACACTCCATAGGTTGGCTAGATAAAGTTCCAGGCTGTGAATAACTTTTCCTTAGAATTATTTTGAAGGCATTGGCTCACTGTTTTCTCTCTTCTAAATGCATCAGAAATACAGTGCTATTCTCATTTTTTTTGCATGTGTACGTTCCCTCTCACTCCCACCTCAGACCTCTTCATATGTAGAATTTTGAAATTTTTCCAATGGTATGTCTTGGAGTGGATCATCCATTGTGCTGGGTAAACTTTTATGTATGGAAAGTCGAATTCTTCAGTTCTGGGAAATTTCCTTGAGTTATCTGTGGATTTCCCTCAATTTTGTTTCTTTCTGAAAAAATAATGCTATTTGGATGTTGGACTTCCTGGATTAATTAATCTTCCAATATTCTTATTCTGTTTACTATCTTTATGCTTCCTTCTGGAAGGTTTCCTAAAAAAAATCTTTGTAACTATATAGTTTTCCTGTTTTCTGCTATCAGATTTTTTAATTTCCAAGAGAGTTTTTGTTTTAATATTCCTTTGTTTTGACTTTTCTATTAAAGGCCTTTTCACACTCTTGGCTGTCTGCTCTTTTTAAGAGTGGGATCCTAAAAAGGTGATTGGAAGGTCTGTTTGGGGAGAGGGGTCTGGCTTATTGAATGTGAGCCTCACTCCTATGGTCTGGCTGAGTTGTTCCATTGGGAAAGCTGTAGATCTTTCCTTTTATATAGGTAACATTCCCGTGAGAAGGCTTGTTTATCTTCTAAGAATACAAGCCAAGCTGCCAGACTTCTAAGAGTAAAGGGCAGAAAGCAAGCTTAGAAGTTCAGCTTTCAGTGCATAATCTGTTTGTTTTCAGTAAGGCACACCCACTCCAATGGGTAAATACATTCACCAGGTATTTACCCTCAAGTTTTATACCAGCTTGGGGTGGGGGTGGGTCAGATCTTTGGGTACACAGAGGGAGAGGAGCCACGTGTGTATTTGCTTCTTAGTATTCTTTCAGTCTACCCCCTTTCAGCCCCACCTTCACCCACATTTCAGTTACCTGGTGTCACTAACTCAACTTGAGCCTTCTGGAAGCTCTGATATAAATCAAGTTGCTTTTCAGCTTTCCCATTGCTGGCTTCAGCATTCATCTTTGTTTTCTCTAAAGACTTTTCACTTGCCAAAGTCTTATTTTTCATATTCTGCTCTTATGCCTGTAAAAGACTTAATATTTCAGTAAGGTTTGAGAAGGGAGCAGAGGCTGTTGTGTGCAGTTATTTTGCCATGTGCCGTCTTTAACCCTGTATTTTCCCAAAATCTGTATACCTTTTTTCAAGCGAAGATAACTTGAATTCCATCCAGACACACAGAAACGGAGCAGGTCCTCCACTTGATTTCTTCATATTCTTTGTAATACAGTGCACATATCAGGGAAAATGTAGTAAATGACCTGAAAACTTAGTTTATTACATGAATCCTGACCTGTGATGTCATGGTTCAAAACTTACTGAATGTTCTGGGCTCGCTTTAAAACAAACGAGTGTTTTTTCAAAAAATTACATTTACTGGGTGACAGTTAATTACGCAACATATTTTATACTTATTTTACTCCATTACCAATAACAGAATCGAGCTAGTTATGCTCAATGCATGTGGCCCAGTTTCCAGAACTGGAGAACTACATGGAGTTCTCAGTCGTTCCCTGTCAAGAGGGAATACCTAATTCAGTTTTCCATATTTTATCCTCAAGCAGGCCCCTTTCTCCAGAATGCACTTTTTCCTGTAAACTAGTCACTCTACTTTTATAGTTGGCACTGTGAAATGAGACAAAGCCATATTCGTTCCACCTGCCTGTTTCTTCCACGGTGAGAACAAGAAGCAGGTTGGACTAAGCTATGCAGATGCCCTTCTTCCAAAACAGTGGGGCTAAGGTGCTGCTCTGGAGCCGGTTCAGAAAACAACGAGCAAAACTGGTCATCCCCCCACTACTGCAAACTACAAGAGATTGCACCCGTTGCCTTCCTTGTCGGTTCCAGAAGGAGCGGGCTCTGAGGTCCCCGCAGCTTTCTTCGCCCCTTCAGCACCATTCCCCAGCTTCTCGGCCCGAGCTCGGTCTGAGCTGCACTGGAAGGTGACAGAGTGTCCATTGGCAACACAGTCCTATCCAGTAGCTGAGCAGCTGTGCGAGGATGCCAGGACTGGAGAGGCAGCACGCACGCTCATCTCCAGCGCTGCCTGGGAGCTCTTCTCCAGCTCCGCCCGGAACGAAAACGCCCTTGGGCTCAGAGAGCTATCGCACGGGCGCTCTCGGCAGCCAGGGCCTCCTCCGGACCCCATAAGAGCCCAGGCCCGCTGCTGAAGCCCTTGGGACCAGAGTACAGGCCGCCGCAGAGACAACCCTTCCAAACCTGGAAAACAGGAAAGCACGCCTCCCTGCTTTACGGCAAGGGCGCCCAGGTTTGCGACAGTGTGACGCTGCCACTTTTGGCGGGAAAAGCGCTGCATTTGGATTGCTGTGGTGGCAGGCAGAGGACCGTCGGGTGAGGAAGGCGGCGGGCAGCGTAGCGAGGGGCTCTGCAGAGGAATTCTGGGTCCGCCTTGGATGCGGGAGTGCACAGCAATGGGTTCAGGGCTCGGAGAGTCTCCGTGGAGGGGCGGTTTCAGAGAGCAGAGGAGGAGGGTCCGGGATCCCGCGGTCTGGGTGGCAGAGGGACTGCAGACGCCAACCCTGGGCTAGCCTGTATGCCACCCAGTCCTCCCTTCCGCCTCACCCGGCAGGCTGGCTCCGCCCCGATCCCCTTCGGCCAGGGGACGCTGCGGGGCAGAGAGGAGGAGTTGCGGTGGTCATAGCTACCTTCCCCATACCTCCCACCCGCCTCCACATCCCCCGGGAGGCACCAGCCCCCAGGTCTCACCACCACCACTGCTCCATCCCTTCCCGGACAGGAACGGGCGCGTCTGAGCATGCAGTGTGTGTGCCAGTGGAAGCGCACGGGACCCAACGCCCCAGTTTAGGATACTTGGCTGTGGTTTAGACGGGAATGAAATATGGGTGATGAGGTGCCAGGGGAAACCAGAGTTGTTATTTATATTGAGGACTCCTGGTAGGACGCGGGGCCCCGCGGCTACACAGGTGATGGGAGGTCGAACTCATCCCTCTTCTTTTCTGGCTCCTGCCCCTTGCAGCCTGGGTGCCCCGCGGAGTTATGGCAGTGCCCTTCGTGGAAGACTGGGATCTGGTGCAGACGCTGGGCGAAGGCGCCTACGGAGAGTGAGTCGGCGCCCTTCCCACCCCCACCCCTGTTCATTTTAATGCCCTGGGCGCTTAGAAAACAGGTCTCTACTTTTGCAATCCAAGACCTGTGGGGACTGAAAGCTATATGATCTTTTGTAAGGACTTCGTTTTCTTTTATATTTTCTTTGTAAAGAGCTGAAAGGGACCTCTAAAGTCAGTTTCTCCTGCCACATACTCCTTCCTTGGGGTTTAGGAGTAGTGCTTAAATGAACGGACTATCAGATGGAGTTTGACTGCCTGGCGCCAGCCAGCCAGCCACATCCTCAGTCTGTCACTTGCCCTGCGGGTCATTGTTTTGTTCTTAAGCAAGCGCCTTAGTGTCCTTGAGTGCCTATGTTTTCTTAGCCGTAAGAGAGCAATAATGGTGCTTACCTTATCTATGGGTGCTTAGGACAGTGACCACAGGATTACTGAATGTTAGGTAATGTTATTAAAATTGATTGAGTAGAGGATGTGTATTCGTGATGGGGCCTAGAATGGCTATTACCCCATTTTCTTTTCTCAAGCGTGTGTTCAGTGACTTGGTTATACAGCATAGGACTGGCACATTATGTCAGTACCTCATTTGTTTGTACCTCACCTTTCAAAAAGGAGTTGAATCTTTTGAGAATATCACGGGAACCATTCCCATGGTTTCTCCTTGGTGGACGAATTTGATAAAGGTAAAATAGTTGGGTGGGTTGTGTTGAATCTTTTGAGGTTTTAAAAAGAAATGGAATTCAGGTGTCCGGAGTGTTAATACTTTTCCTTTCTCTTTGTAGAGTCCAACTTGCTGTGAACAGAAGAACTGAAGAAGCAGTTGCAGTGAAGATTGTTGACATGAAGCGTGCCGTAGACTGTCCAGAAAATATTAAGAAAGAGATCTGCATCAATAAAATGTTAAATCACGAGAACGTGGTGAAATTCTACGGCCACCGGAGAGAAGGCAATATCCAGTATCTGTTTCTGGAGTATTGTAGCGGGGGAGAGCTTTTTGATCGCATAGGTATGGAAAAGATTTAAGATAATTATTCTGCTAAAGAAGTCTCTAAATTTGTTTTTTAAACTTGGGTGTGCTCTTTGGTCAGCATCCATTCAGAACTGTTTATGCAACAATTGGAGTAAATTGTTTTGTTTTTGCAACTTGGCACCTGAAAGCATAAAGTCTGTCAAGAAAACGTTCTTCCCAAGTTGTCTAAGTGATTTGAGTTGGTAATGTTGTTTCGTAGATTTTAAGAATGATAATACTTCATGGTGAGCTATTATAGATGTGGTGCATTGTTTGCCTATACAATTTTTTGTAGACACTTGAGTTACATGAAATCATTGCATATATTTACAGATCCCAAATAATAGCATGTTGTTATTTTTCTTTGTTATTTGTTTACATGAAATAATTTACAGTTTTCTACGATTGCTGTTATATATACGAAGTAAACTCTGTTTCTGCTACTTAAATGTTCTATGTAGACTCAAAGGCTTGATGTTATAGAACACTGAGAAGTACATAAAATATATTCTGTGGACCTAAATTTATTATTTAAAGCCATCCTATTAAAATTGATTTTTAGAATCTTCAGTATTTAATCTCAGGAGAAAGTTGAGTGTAAAAGAAATCATGAATTAATAAAGAAGATCAAGATATAATAACTAACAGTAGGACATTTCTTAATAAAACTGTGTTTCCTAAAGAAACTTCATTGGTATCCGTGACTGGTATGAAAAGTCAAATACGAAGTTTAAATCTGTTGTTAAATATTTAGTGAAATTAGCTCAGATTTGCCTAGGCTTCCACTTTGGCAATTACATTTCAGGAGTGGAAAAATATTGCTGTAACATTTTGATGAATTTGATGTAACAATTTGAAAGATCAAATAAATCACGGTTAATGTAAGATAAGCAGGGGCTTTCAAGGGATGGTTTGCATTCTCGGTTTGGATAATAGTTTGTTATTTCTCTCTGTAATTTTCCTGTAATATTAATTTGTTTTTACCATGTAACAGATGGGGAAATGTGAATTACTAAGTAAGTTACTAAGTAAGAAATGAGAGTTATTATTCAATGTGTTTCTGGACTCCAGAGTCTTTTGTTGGCATGAGTGCTTGCTGAAGTCCAGTCACAAATGTTTAATCTTAGAAATAGGAAGACTGTGTGGTTGATTCCTGATTATATTTACCTGGTCAACTAACTTTCATAATTAATTCTTGTAGAGCCAGACATAGGCATGCCTGAACAAGACGCTCAGAGGTTCTTCCACCAACTCATGGCAGGGGTGGTAGGTGCAGTTGTCTCATTTCCTTTTACTTAAAGTAGCATGAATGCGGTCAGTTACTAAATTCCGATATGCTTCCCTTTGCTTTCTACTTAGGTTTATCTGCATGGTATTGGAATAACTCATAGGGATATTAAGCCAGAAAATCTCCTTTTGGATGAAAGGGGTAAGTTGAGTGTCTTGTCACTGCTACCTAAATTATTTTAACACAGCCAAATAAGAGTGTTTTGAGGCTTTTCCTTTAGTGACATTTCAAGGCAAACAATCTGAAAAGTCTTGGGAATTTGGGCGACTTGTGGTATATTTAAACTTAACAAATCCTTCATGATGTCATGGATGAGACAGAGAAATCTAAGCTAGATGCCAGGGTAGCTCACTAGATGAACAGTCTTAAACAACTCTTTAATGATTAATAAATGAACGTGAATAGAATAGTGCCCGGCACATAGTAGGCTTTCAAAAATATTTATTGAATGAATGAGTTTAGCAGACCAGAGAGGTGGGTCAGATTTAATAATAAGTTGTTTTCCATTAGGGAAAAATCTAATGTCCAATATTTGGATTGAAAAAAGTACCAGATAAGTACTGTTGAATGGCATATCTTTGGCAGCAAAGCAGGTTAAAAGTTCATAACAGTCACCAGTGTAATTTGGTCAGTGGAAAGCTAACGTGAGGCCACACCAGAAATAATGGGTATCCTGGGGAAATACTGTAGGAGGCCTGTGGGCCACTGAAGTACTTTTGTAGGAGAGTGACCAGAATGAGGAAAGGTGTAGAAACTTTGTAGAATAAGGAGTATTTGAAAAAACTCAGGGAAACCTGCTAACTGTTCCATACAGTTCTTCAGAACACTTGGGGGGAAACTGTGCAGAGCAACTTGGACTGATACAAGCAAGGGTGACCCTTCTTAAGGGGTCTGTCCAGAAAAGAAATAGGTTGCTTTGGAAAACAGTGAATTTGTAACATGTGCATCATACACTAGATTGTTGATTATTAGGGACACTGTGAAGGGAATTTAAACATGGCTTAGAGAGTTAGACCAAAGTGCTTTTAAGATTTCGTTCAATGTTAAGTTTACTGTTTTCTGGCAGGATTGTTCCCCACAACAAGTAACAGTGCACTGTCTCATCTGCCTCTTTCTGACTTCTTCCTGAGCTCATATGAAGGTCAATTCTTCCTAATTGACCTTCATATGAGGGACTAAATTTAGAAAAGCCAGCTTATATAAAAAACAGAGATGTGAATATGTAAAACTATCTGGAAAATGAAAACTTTGTTCCCAAACTAAAAATCTTGGGTTTTTTTCTCTTTCTAAAAATAAAATATGATCGTGAAATGAGATTAAAAGTATAAAGAAGAAAAAGATCACTCAAAACCCACCAGTTACTGTTTTAGTGAATATCTTTGTTAATAGTTTGGTAGATATCTTTTAGCAGTCCTTTTATTAGGTCATTTACTAACCTCGCTATCCAAGAGCTTCCTTTGGTTATTTAGCCTTCTGTAAGTTGTTTCATGAGGCACGTAGCAAAATTTTAGATATTCAAAAAATCTGGTATATAGGGAAAAAGGAACTGTAGAATAGCCTGTTGACGAACCCTGAGAAAAGAAAGCAGAAGCTGGGAGAATTCCCTTTGCTTCTATTTTTCATTCTCTTACCTTTTGAATCCTAAAAGCCTTGAGGGTATTATCATCAATTCTCCTTCCTCATTTAGAAGTTATTTAGAAATAAATTCTTTTTTAATTAAATGCCGGTTTCAATCTACATAAAATCCTGTGAAAAAAGAGGGATTAAAAAAAAAAGAATCCTGGCTGGTGTGGCTCAGTGGGCTGAGTGCCGACTTAGAACCAAAGTGTCTGTTTTGATTCCCAGGCAGGGCACATATCTGGGTTGTGAGCCATGTTCCCAGTAGGGGGAGCTCTAGAGGCAACCACACATTGATGTTTCTCCCGCTCTTTCTCCCTTCCTCTCTCTCTAAAAAAATTTTTTTAATCTTAAAAAAATAAAAAAACATTTAGAAAAGAAGGATCGCATGTCTCTAAAATATGAGAGGCAGTATAGCGTAGGGTTAAAAGCTTGAGCTTCAGAGTCATTGGAACCAAGGTTTAATCTAGGCTGCCTCATAGGGTGTATGGCCTTGGGTAAGTTGCTTCACTCCTCGCTCTGCTTCACTGTCTTCATTTTAAAATGGGAATATAAATATAAGAGTATCTACTTGGGTTGTGAGTATAAAGGAGATACATATGAACACCAGTGTGCCCCCAGCTTACACAATGAAACATTACATGTGTACGCACTGCTCACAGCTTTTTGTTTATAGCAAAAACTAGAAACAACCTAAATATCTATCAGCCATAGAACACACAGATTACAAAATGGGTGATTTATAGCTACAATTAATTATGTGGATGAAATTCTGGAATGTGATATGTAGCAAAAAAATGGTAGAGGAATTCATATAAGTATGATTCTATGAAGTTCAAAAATATATAAAACCAAATGTATTGTTTAGATATACAAACATGGAGAAAATCACAAGAAAGGGCATAATAAAACTCAGAATGGTGCTTATTTCTGAGAAGGTGAGGAAGAACATATTTTGGGAAGTGTTTAAGGGGATTTCAGAGGAGATAAAAGTTCTTACACTGGGTGTTGGGTGAGTGGGTGTTCATTGTCATTGTATTCTTCATATCTTGCATCTTATTTAAATATTTTTTGTTTCTATCCAATAATAATCATCTTAAAAAAAGAAAACATTGCCAATATAGTTGAAGTCCTCCTGTGTATTTCTCCCTTTTTCTCAGAAGTAACCACACTCTTTAATTTAGAATTTATTATTTGCAGTTCTCTAACCTGTTTTATGTTCCACATGTAAAAAAAGAACAAAACCCAAGGAATACTGAGGTCATTCGTCAGTGTTTTTAATGATTACTACTAATAAGTAACTTGGAACTCAATCTCAGTGGTTTATAGGATTGTGTCACGTGTAAAGGTAATTACAGTAGGGCCCTCCCAACTCTAAGAGGTAAACATCATCAATGGCTTACATGTTATATTGTGCAGATGTAAGTGATTTTTAAAGAATCCCCTATTTTGGGACAGTTGCTTGTAGCTTAAAAAAAAATAGAACAGTGATGACTGCTCTGTGAGTTTGCCCACATACCCAATATAAAAATTGGGTCATGTTATTGTAATGAATATTTGTTATGATGCTTGCCCTTTTCTCCCACTTATACCCAATTCTGTGTCAGAACATGTAGATATACCTTTTTAAAAACAGTTAGTTATATAGTTTCATTGTGTACATTAATAATAAGATTTAATCACTTCTTTACTGATGGACACTTAAGTTATTTACAGTTAATACTGCTATGAATGTCCTTATGTTTGTGAGTTTGTAGGTGTACGTTTTCCTATGGGTGTGGTCCTAGAAGTAGAAATTGATAGTTCAAAGAGTGTGAATATTTCAGATTTTGACGTCCTTTGCCAGATTGCCCTCTGAAAAGGTTGAAAATAGGGAATCTTCCCTGACCCTAAGACTAGATTCCTTTGCTACAAGGTTTTACAGTGTTCTGTGTCTTCCCGACCTGCGCATCAGATGTCCGTGGTTGGTCTTCTCTGGTAGTTTCTCTCACCACGTTGGCTAGCACAAGCATCACTCTGTTCCAGCAGTCACTCCCCAGGTGGAAGTTAAACTGAAGGTTCTGCCTGCAGTTTGTATGTGTTGAAGATGGGAAGTTAGAGTGGGAATTCGCTTTTCTGGTTTGTTTTCTATACAGAGTTCCTCCTCCTTTTCTAAACTTACCCACTTCGACAAGAAGTTCTAGTGGTTTGTACATCTTTAGTTTCGGTGTGTCTTTATATACAGGGGTAGGCAAAAGCAGGTGTAGAGTTGTGAGCATAAGAAACACAGAGTTAATAAAGCGATCGTAATCATCGTAACCCATGTATCTTTTTCCATATGAACAACTGAAGCCTACTTTTGCCCACCCCTGTATTTCCTTCCTGCCAGCAGGGCTTGTTGGCTGCTGGCAGAGCTATGCCTAATCATTGTCTATGCCTCCTGCCCGCTGCACACCCCAGGAAGGGCTCAGCTCTGCGCTCAGCCCAGGTCCAGAGTGGTGCCCTTTTCCAGAAGGGCAGGCCCTTTTGGCTCCAGGGTCTTTCTTTAATTCATTTTGTGCATTGACGATATTTCTCTGAGTAGAAGCAATGAGTTCTTTTGCTAATTTTAGCTAGAGAATGATGTCTTATTTCTTCCTTCTAAAAACTGGTCATTTTAAGGTAGACAAGTTCTATAAACCTTAAGTAACACCGGTGATTTTCCAATAAAACTGTATTTATTTAAATGTATCTAGTTATGAAACATTTTTACCCTGTGCCATCTCTTTTTCCTTGGTGTAGATAACCTCAAAATCTCTGACTTTGGCTTGGCAACTGTGTTCAGGCATAATAACCGTGAGCGCTTGTTGAACAAGATGTGTGGGACTTTACCGTACGTTGCTCCAGAACTTATAAAGAGAAAAGAGTTCCATGCAGAACCAGTTGATGTTTGGTCCTGTGGAATAGTACTCACCGCAATGTTGGCTGGAGGTGAGAACTGTCTCATCGTTAGAAAACTCCTGTTCTGTAAGAAGACAGATCTGTTATACCAAGATCAATGAAAGAAACCAAGGGTATCCATATTTATATGACAATATTTTAATGGTGAATTTTTTATAACTAGGTTGGAACTTCTAATCCCAACAGTTTTACAAAATGAGGGATGTGTAGCTGTGATTGAAATACCACAGTAGCTCTTGGTTTGAAGACTCATGTGAATACTTTTGGGAAGAGTAGGGCAGGAAGTGGTTCCTGCGTCTCTGAGTGCCTCTGAAACTTCTGTGAGTTGGTACTTAGTTTGAACACTGTATCGGATTAACCTGGAGGAAATGGATTCGCATCGTTGATTATTTTTCCTTGGAACCTTTACTGCATGATGACCTGAACACTCAGGAAACTGGGACTTGTTTCCTTTTTAGAGTTGCCGTGGGACCAGCCCAGTGACAGCTGTCAGGAGTATTCCGATTGGAAAGAGAAGAAAACATACCTCAACCCTTGGAAAAAAATCGATTCTGCTCCTCTAGGTAAGTGGGTTGTCCTGAATGAAAGCATGGATTTGGATAATGAAGCGTAGTACTGTTTGATTTTTTTTAATTACATGTTTTTAACTTTTAAATGATTGCGTAAATAATCTATGATTCATGTAGATAAATTTAAACATGCTAAATAAAATTTTTTAAAGTCCTATAATCCCTCAGAAATAGCTCCTTTTAATATTTTGATATGTGCTTCTATACTTTGTTGTAAAAATATTTAAAAATATGTAAGTACATATACATGCAACTTTGTAACTTTTTAGTGTTAATGCTTTGGGAGCTTGTCCATGACGACAATTACAGGCCCACGTCACTGTTTTGAGACTCTAAGGTGTCCTGCTGAATGGATATTCCTTATTTCACTCATCCGGTTCGCTTTGTTAGATTTAGATTTTCTTCCTAATTTTACTGTTATGAAAGATATGATGATTGTCCATATAACTTAATCCTTGGCCATACCTTTAAATTATTAATTAAAATAAAACCCCAGATGTGGAATTGCAGGGTCAAGAATGTATGTACTTTTTAATTATTCTGGTTTACTTTGCCAAGTTGCTTTTCAGAAAGTTTATATCATTTCATCACAATCTCATTAGTCTACATTAAGAAATATTTAAATAATCAGATAGACCTATAAAAATATATTCACTGTTTTTTGTTATTTTAAATTTAGTACTAATGAGGTTATATATCCACTATGTATTTATTAGTTTTCTTTAATGTATTGTCATTAGATCTTTGCATCTATTCATTTCTTATTGACTCTGTTGGGGTGGCACTGGTAACAGAATCGGTGGGTTTCGGGTGGCCGGCTCCCTAACGCACGAACACCACTGCGTGTCCCCACCCCAGTCGGGCCTCCTTCTACCACCACTCAGGCGCCTCTTCCCTCTTCCACCTCCTACCTTTGCATTCATTACAGATGTTTCTCATAATTTGTCATATTTCTATTTTGTTTATGCTATTTTGACATGCAAAACGGCTTATATTTTTATTTATTTAAATCTATTATCTTGTCCTTTGTGGTTCCTGACTATATTGTCAGGTTTGGAAAGGTCTTTTCTACTCTATCACTAGAAAAAACTTTCCTATGTTTTTACTTGTGTTTTTATGACTTCATTTTTTTCAGTTAAGCCTTTTGTCCATTAGAAAATTATTTTTGTGGTAGGAGATAGTTGAATTCCTTGTCAAGATAATTAAGATAGCTTAAGATACTGGAAAGTAAACTTTTTAAAAACTACATGAATGAGTACTTAACATGACAGTAGAACAGGTTTGATATTGAAAATAGATGAGAGAGTTTCTTGTATATTTTTGTTAATGTCACCTAGGGAGAAACATTTCTACCTGGCCCATGGGCTACTTTTTACCAATAATTGAGACTCAGGTGTGGGCAGCACGTCCTAAGGTGTAGACAGTAGCGAAGGACAACTGCATGAAAGTAAAGCCATAGATGATAGTAGCTTTAATAATTTATTCTTTCTCTCCCTTTCGAGTAATATTTAGACGTAAGGAGACCAAGAGAATGTTCCGTACACAGGCTGCAGGCTTTTCTGTTCTTTGTGACTCTTTTGTAAATGTTGTCTCCATGTTTTGTTTTCAGCTCTGCTGCATAAGATCCTAGTTGAGAACCCATCAGTAAGGATTACCATCCCAGACATCAAAAAAGACAGATGGTACAACAAACCACTCAAGAAAGGTAAGGTCTTTAACGTACAAGTGTTTTTTTCTGTGAGCGTAAAGAACTTGCAGAGTCGCTATCACAAGTCAACAGCACAGGCAGCTGTGGGATTGTGTGGTGGGAAAAACAGAAATGTAAAAAAATAATTTTGATTTTATTAATAATCATAGACCTGAAAGTCAGGGCAGTATAGCTAGTTGTAAGATCAAGTCTTAAGTGACAGAGAAAATGTGTCCTCCTGGGGAAGTCACGTTACATCTCAGGTTTGAAGATTAAAGGGGAGTTAGCCAGAGGAGTACTAACAAGATAAGTGGCACATTCAGGGCAGGGGGAGTGGCCTTGGGGGCGTCTTGAGGTTCAGAAAGGGGGGACTTAAGGAACTTGAAAGAAAGAAGGCCGGTATGGCATGGACCGTGCCCGCGTGTCCCCCGTGGTCTCAGTGTGTGGTGCATTGGAGACGCTCAGTACGTGTTGCTGAGTGAACAAATGCACAGAGCAGGGGAGAGGTCTGAGACCAGGCGGGGAAGGTAGATGGCCACCGGGTTGTGAAGGAGAACCTTCTAAGCCATGTGACCTTGTAAGCCATGTTACGAATTTTGTTACAAATTCTGTTGGGAAAACCTTTGAGAGATTTTAGAAAGGAAATGACATGATCATATATTCAGTTTTAAAAGCTCTTTTTGGCTACTTTTTTCCCCTTGCTTTTGATGTTTTTCATCCTAGATGTGAGAAGATGATAACCTGGACTAGGTTAGTGACAGTGGAATTGGAAAGAAGGGACAGATTCCAAAGAGATTTAAGAACTTTAATTGATAGGACTGGTGGTTGTTTACATGCGGGAAAGGAAGAGAATGAGGGATCAAGGATGATTCCTTAGTTGGAACAACTGTAAATAAATGGTGGCACCATTTACTGCATGTAGCTCAAGAGGAAACAGACTTAGGGAGAGATTTTATCTGATTTTGGTCGTGTTGCATTTGAGGAGCTAAGTAAAACTGTCAAATAGGTATGTGTTTGTGTGTACCAGAAAACAGGACTAGGCTTGACACATCCATTTAGGTGTTTTCTTCAAGTAGATGGTAATTTAATCAGTGGTTGATGATGAAATTGAGTGTATGACATTCTAAGGACCACCAGCATTTAAGGAGTGGGTGGAGGCTTGTCCAGTGGGTTTCATCATGTGGCAGAAGCAGTTCTGGGGGAGAGTCAGGAGGTGTTCCTAGAGCACAGTGTTTGCACAGGGCCTGGAGTCCGCTCGGGGAAGAGAAGCAGAATGTAGACAACTCAGTGAAGAAGTGTGGCTGAGAGAAGGCACCAGCTGGAGGCAGATGAGGAGTTTTTAACCCTTCTCTGGATGTTTCTTTCACCTCTCACCTTACTCTGTTTGAAGTCCAACTCTCCCCTGAGGGTACTGCTGCGTCTCAAGTAGTAGATGTTTTTTTTCCCCACACTCTTGTACCCTTGGATTTGGGGATGAGGCAGGCATCCTCTTTTTTCTTCATTGTCACTTTCTCCTGTCTTCCCATTTCCCCCTGCCAACCCCTGACTCATCCCAAACCTCATTATCAGACTCTGCCACCATCCATCATTCCTACTCGTTATAGTCACCTTCTGAACCCCAAATTAAAATTTCTTTCATGTTGTCACTCTCTCCAACACAAGGCCATGTAGTTTTTGTCATGGCTCTTGGTGATTGAAATATTCATCTGGGTGATCCTTCCAGTACCCTGCCTCACGTTTTCTTGACCTTTTTCTCTCCCAGCGCTCTCTGATCTTCAGGCATTCTGCTCCGAACTCGAGTTTATTTTTCCTCCTCCCTCTAGCACCCTGACCCCAGTGATCCTCCGCCCCTACCTGGGCTGGCAGCTGTTAATTCTGCTACCTCCTGAGGTCCTCCGTTTCACCCTCACTATTTTAAAGCCCAAGGTCAGTCACTGTAATACTTGTTCACATTCATCTTCCACTTCCTTGCCTCCTTCTCTCCTCATCATACTAATGGGCAAAACCTAACCCAAGTTTGGTCCTGTTTTCTACGAGCTCTACACTTACACCTGCACAGCTGGTTGCAGCTGGACAAGAACATAAAACAGTGTTCACTCTAAATTCAGGATCACTAATCCCGAGTGGGCCCTTAATTTTCCCAGGCAGTCATAATGCATCTCCCCACTTCTGTCACAACCCCCTCTCCTGAATCACTTTACTGTACCTCTCCTTTTCCCTTCAGCCCCTAATACCTCTTCCCCGTGCTCAGTCTCGGGTGGTGCCACTACTTCCTGTTTCACTGGGAAATAGAGGCAATCACAAGAGAACTTCCACGGGCTCTCACTACCATCTCCCCCCACCTAACTGTCTCTCTGCTCATACAGTCGTTTTCTCCCCTGTTGCTACGGATAAGTTGCTCCACATGCAAGCCAATGCTCTCTCTCGTGCATGAGACCCGATTCTCCTTTGCCTCTTCAGGGGCATTATATAGTAATTCTTCTGTCATTCTTCCCCTCTCCTGGAGCTTGTCAGCATACCAGCATGCTGTTTCTCCCATCTTAATAAAATGTGAGTAGGCTTACCAAAGTATTTGAATAAATGGATTAACAAATAAAAAGGTTGGCTAGGCTTAAGCATGTTTGAATGGTTTGGGGACAGATCCAGTTGAAAGGAAGAGGCTGGTGGTCTTGGACAGGGAGTAAAGGGGTGTCTGGGTCCCTGAGGAGATAGGAGAGGTGGGTGGGCTCAAGAGCAAGTAGAGGGGTGAATATTTGGTGGGGGGAGAGGATGGGCAAGAAGGCAAAGTAAATCAGCAGATTCGATGTAGTGTGAGGGGGTTTCCAGTGACCTTATTGTCTAGTAAATCAGCAGATTCAAGTGTAGCTGGAGGGGGTTTCTAGTGACCTTGTTGTCTGGGAAATGAGAGTCGGTCTCATGCACTAAGAACTGGTGCCTCCTGCAGGGTGGTTGGGGAGTTGGACAAGAGTGCAGAGCTTTTGAAACAGTCACTGTGGGGAGAGGGAGAGGAAATGGGCTAGAGGAACACAGCACCAAGTGTCGGTGTTGAGGGTGCAGCTGAAGGTAGTAACCATGAATTTATAGTGACTCATTTTCTGTGTAACGGTTATTCTCGTTCAGGCTTTTTCAGTGGAGTGGGGAATGTTGGATAGAGCAGATTCATAGTGTTTGTTGCCATTGTCATAAATTATTTTTTATTTTAAGAAGTTTTGATTCTTTAGCTAAGTCTCTCTGTCTTCATAGAACATTGCCCTAGTACCATAAATGGTACTGTTAAAATTATGGCCTTATACTCTAATCTTGGGACATACTTCCTGATCAGGATTTGTGCAGTTTGACAAGTGAGTCCTAGTAAGTTCATAATGACCCCAGTCCTCATAAAAATGGTGTAAAGAAGCCATTTGTTGTGTAAGTATTTTGTGTTGAGTGACTTAAGATGTAGTTTTACTGCTTCAGGTTGCCAGTTGTGTTCATTAAAAAGTTTCTGCATAGAAGCATTTGTGTTTATTTTACTTCATTTTTTTCAGGGGCAAAGAGGCCCCGAGTCACTTCAGGTGGTATATCCGAGTCTCCTGGTGGATTCTCTAAGCACATCCAATCCAGTTTGGACATCTCCCTAGTAAACAGTGCTTCTAGGTAAGATCGATTAACAAAGATCAATAATAATTCTTGAAGGTAATATTCCCATGGAAAGTAATATATGTATATGTTTTATCTTAATCATGATTGTCACTTTTATTGATGTGAGAATGTGTAATGTATTATTAAAAAGGCCTGGCAGATTTCATTTAAAGATCGATTTTTCCCCATATCCTAATGCGCCAGTGAAGAAAAAGTGAGGTACTCCAGTTCCCAGCCCGAGCCGCGGACGGGCCTTTCCCTGTGGGACAGCAGCCCTTCGTGCATCGATAAGCTGGTGCAGGGGATCAGCTTTTCCCAGCCCACGTGTCCGGATCACATGCTTCTGAACAGTCAGTTACTGGGCACCCCAGGGTCCTCACAGGTGAGAGAATTTGGTTTTCAGCTAAATAATGGAAGCCGTGTATTTTTTATTGTCTTAAAGTCCTTTTTTTTTTTAATGTATAAATCTTAAAGTATTAACACTTCATACCAGTTTTTTTGATAAGAGATAATTAGAGGAGACATTTATGTATAAGAATCTTACAGCACAGAAAAGAATTTTCACTCTAAATAGCTATTTGATGGTATGGGATTAATCCTGCTTTTCTTTACTTGGCATGTAGAATCCCTGGCAGCGCTTGGTCAAAAGGATGACACGGTTTTTTACCAAACTGGACGCAGACAAGTCTTACCAGTGCTTGAAGGAGACTTGCGAGAAATTGGGCTATCAGTGGAAGAAGAGCTGTATGAACCAGGTACATTTCACCGATTTTTTATTATATCCTTTCCTAAAGAAAAATTTAAATATTTGAGTAAAAAATTTTCATCAGTTCATTTTTAAAATTTAAAGTAATTAGTTTGGTTTGAAAAATAAACAATTGAAATGAAAGGAACTTAAGCAAAATGTTCTTTACCTTAAGAAATAATATTTCTTAAAAGATTTATTAATAACTATTAAGTTATTACAAATATTGAGACTCACGTTATTATTTCCTTAAAACCCATCTATACTTAAATTGTAACGGTAACAATTGACTCCCTTCTGTGAAAGAGGAATGGACACATTAACAATCCCACACTTCCTCCTTGTCCTCTGCTCCCACTTACCAACTTGTGTTTATATTATTATAGCATATTTGTAACATTGACATTCTACTGTCTTTAGGCTTTTCAAAAACCTTCATAATGTGAAAAACAAGTAGGGGATACTTTTCACCTCGGGCCTGAGCGGAGCGTGCACAGCCACAGGGGGAGGAAACCCTGTGCTGAGTGAGCCTGTGGAGCGAGCCTGTGGATGGGCACTGCTCCTGTTGCAGAAGCGCATCTCTAAGTCTTATCTCAGCAGTGTCACCGACCTGGGCTGTACTTTTATTTAGTTTCCTCTACTCACACATCTGGCTTGACCTGATTTTTATTGCCTTAGGTTACGGTATCAACAACTGATAGAAGAAACAATAAACTGATCTTCAAAGTGAATTTGGTAGAGATGGATGAGAAGATTTTGGTTGACTTCCGGCTTTCTAAGGTATGTGGAACAGCATATTTAAAACAAAATAAAAACTTCGTTTTGCTTAAAGAAGTTTTTGTGCATGTTCATTGTAGAAATTTTAAAAATACAAAAAAGTTTAAAGAAGAAAAGAAGAATCAAATTTACTCTTATTTTCCAGAGAAAACAGATTTTTTTTGATACTTCATTATGGTAGTCTAACCGCAACTAATATGTACTCAACTATGAATATACTCTTATGTGGAGATTATTTTAAAATGGTACTAAGTTTACGTGTACATAGCATTTAGAAACATATGGTAACTTGCTTTTTTTATTTAAGATAAATATTTGTCCTTGTCATTATGTTAAAATATAGTTTATGGAAATGTCATTTTCTTTGTAAAAGTTTTTGGGTTTTGTAGAATATGTAACTAAGTAATGAATAAGAAAAGTAAAATAATCCTAAATTATTTTTACCTTTAAAATAATTACCCTTGATAATTTCGAAGCATTTCAAATTTTTCTTATTGAATTTACATATATCTTTTTAATCAGTATTTATGATTTGTCAAAAATATTTGCACATTATAATTAATGGACTTTTATCTGTTAATAATTCTACGATTAATATTCATAGACATAGTTTTGTTCACATTTTTTCATTATTTCTTAGAAATGATTGGTACTGGGGTTATATGTAGTTTTAAAGTCCTTGACATGTAAGACAAAAATAGTGCCCTCTATTTCCTGAGACGTTGCATGTAGCTCTAAGGGAGGCTGGAGGAGGTCTCACTCTCTGTGTCGGAGATGTGCAGCAACACTGTTGTCCCGATTCTTGGATTCTTGCTTGGTATGGAATTATATCGTTAAGAGCCTAGTGTAACAAAATCTTTGTTAGCACCGAATCACTGGCTTTTTTGTTTCGGCCTTTTGGCAAGGCTCAGTGTGGTTGCACAGCTTCTTTTCAGTTTACCGACCTCCAATACGTATGGAAACAATGGCTTAGGTCCAGAGATGTCAGTCAACGCTTGAAACAGACAGGATGTCATTGGGTTGCCTCTCTGAGCCCAGTGTGGTGGGAACAATGATGGGCCTGAAGTCAAGTCAGAATGATTTATTTAGCCATTTCTTCTCCCAAGGTTTTTGACATAATTTTTGGATATTATTCCTAATATAGGGTGATGGATTAGAATTCAAGAGACACTTCCTGAAGATTAAAGGGAAGCTGAGTGATGTTGTAAGCAGCCAGAAGGTGTGGCTTCCGGCCACTTGATTGAGCTGTTGGCTTTGGAATCCCTGGTGAATATAGTACTGCTATGTTGACATTATTCTTCCTAGAGAAGATTATCCTAATGTGCAAACTGCAAACAGTAGTCTCTGAAGAATTGTCTTCATCCTGGTCAAACACTTTCCAATATTATTGTATGTTCTGCATAAAAATAATACCTATATTTTAATTGTAAATAAAACTTCGGGAAGGGATAGAATTCATTAGATATTTCTTCATCTGTGTTTACTGTCTAAATTTGAGACCCACCTGGAAAACCAAGCTTTGGGAATATCTGAGTTTACCAGCTTTTATACCAATGCAATGAAAGATGATACTCCTGTCCCATTTTTATCAAAATGGTTATATTCAAAAAGTATATATTGCCTCCACATTGGGTTAAGTGGATGGATTAGTTTAAAAAAAAATCCTTGTCACTTGTGAAGTCAACTTCGGAAAATATATCCCCAAGATTTGTACTCATTTTCAAAAGGCCCTGATGACGAGGTATGTAGACTCATTCTTGAATTATAATTATTCATTGAAATTGAAAGTTGGTATGGTTTTTCCACTGTAGTTAATAAAATATAAATATAAAATATTGGTTGATCTTTCAAGTAGCAGTTGAGCACAAACTAATGCTTAACTACATTTACTCTAAAATTACTATTGCACATTTAAAATATTTTTATATTATTCTCTACTTTCACAGCTATATTTTAATTCTTTATTACAGAAATAAATTCTATTTTGAAATTGAATAGCTAACTCTGTGGACTCATTGGTGACTAAGCTTCTAGGTGCTAAGGAATAAGAGAGAAGGGAGAAATAAGGAAGCTATAATAGAAGTAGATGTGATTCCTGGTTCCTTTGTCTCTTAGATTTATTAAGACTTGGTTCTAATAAAATTTATATTACCTTGAATGCATTAGGTTGGGACTCTGTATTCATGTACTGGTAAATTGTGCCACTGTAGACCCACAGGAAGAATACATTTCAGCTGATAGGTGGCTCCTAAGAATTGAGGCAGTAAATTCTCAAATACGAAGAAACTTTGCTTTTGAAAATGGTCAGCCATCCATCCATCAGTGACTCTCAAAAACAGTTAATCTCTGGCTTTGACCTCTTACAGCCTATCTAATATTCCCCCTGGTCTCATAGTCATCTCAAGACCCAAAACAACTTTTGATCCTGTGTCATACCCTGTCCTCTCTAGTTTCCCCCATCCCAGTAAATGTGACATACAGCGTTTCAGTTGCTTAGGCCAAAATGCTAGAAATCATCCTTGATGTGGTTTTCGTATTCTGCATGAAGTTTAGCAAATTCTATTCACTCCAACTAACATATCCCAAACATACCCCACTTTACCTCTCTGTATTGGAGGCACTGTTATCTTTTCTCATTACTGTTCTCCCAGAGTTCAGAAGAGCAGTCAGAACGATCCTTTGGAAACGTGAATCGCATTCCTTCTCTGCTCCCAACTCTCACGGCTTTTCATCACACTTCAAACAAAATTCAAAAATTTGTCTGAGCTACACGGCTCTGTGGGATCTGTCCTGTGGCCACCTCTTTGACCTCATCTACCACTCTCCTGCTCGTTTGTGCTGCTACAGCCACACCGGCTTTGCTGTTCTCATAACATGAGCACATTTTCACCTCAAGGTCCTTTCCTTTGCTGCTCACTTTACCTGGAGTACTTGACTCCTGGATACTAGTGTGGCTTGTGCTTCACTCTCCATCTTTACTTATGTGTTACTTCCTATGCAAAGTCTTCGCTGACTTACCTAAAATATTACCCCACCTCTGTCACTCTGTTTTTTATTGTAACGCTCATCTGACATTCTAGGATATTTTCATTTGTTTATTAAGTGTCTGCTTCCCCCATAGGAATATGTTATCTGTAAGCTCCTTGAGGTCAGGGACCTTATCTGTCCCTATATCCCCAGTACATAGAACAGTGCCTGATGCATTACAACATGCAATAAATAGTTGTTTAATGAAGAAATAGACACTCGTTTGATCTAAACTGCCCTCAAAATATATCTGGAAGCTGAATACTTTTCTATTTTTATTGTTCCCACCGTGGTTCAGCCTCTTTCATCTCTCCTCCCTGGATTTCTTAATAAAAACCAGTATCTCCCACTTCCTCTCTTGCTGATTCCCACCTCTCCCCATTCCCTCAGTCTTCTTACATAGGTCTTAAGTCATTTTTCCAAAAGGTAGATTGTACCGTGACATTCCCTCACTTAAAAACCTTCAGTGCCTTCCCATTGCATCAAGAATGGAATAGAAAGTCCGATGTGACACGTGGCCCAGCATGACTCACCCTCTGTCCTCTTTACTCCTCTGTAATGTAGGCAGAGTAGGCGTCTTGCTATTTATTGAATGAGCCCAAGCTTATCCCCTTCCAGGCTGTGCTGTCTGCAGCTTCTGCAGGCAACCCCTTCCAGCAGTATGCATGGCTGATGTACATTCAACTCTCAGCCAGAATGTTTCTACTTCCTCCAGTCACTATCACATTATTCTATTTTCTTCAGAGAATTGATCTTTACTCATTTCTTATTTAAGGACTCATTCCCTACTTCAAGATTATGAAAATTTTCTTACCCATTCTAAATGTTTTATAATTCTGGGTTACACGGTTAGGTCTATAGTCCACCTGAAAATATTTTTGTGTGTATGAGAGAGGTCAAGTATTATTTTTGTCCCCACATGGCCATCCAGTTTAGTACTGCTGGTTATTGGAAAGATTATCCTACAGCTAGTAAAATTCAAGCAATAATCAAAAAACTGCCAGCAAACAAAAGTCCTGGACCAGATGTCTGTACAGGTGAATTTTACCAAACATTAAAAAAAGAACTAACCTATCCTTCTCAAACTGTTCAAAAACATTCAAGAGGAGGAAGACTCCCAAACTAATTTTATGAGGCCAGCATTATCCTAATTACAAACCTAGATAAAGACACTACAAAGGAAATTATCAGCCAATACCCCTGATGAACATAGATGCTAAACTCAAGAAAATACCAGCAAACCGGATCTAGTAATACATTAAAAATATCATACACCATGACCAAGTGGGCTTTATTCCAGGGATCCAAGGTTGGTACAATATCCACAAATCAATAAACATGATACACCACATAAACAAAATGAAGGATAAAAGTCCCTAAATGATTGTGTCAATACATGCAGAAAAAGCATTTGGTAAAATCCATCACCTATTTGTGATTAAAACTCAGCAAAGTGAGAGGAGCGGGAACATACTTCAATGTAATGAAGCCCATCTGCGACAAACCACAGCCCAAAAACATGCTAAATAGGCAAAACCTACAAGCATTTCCCTTAAGATTGGGAACAAAATGGATGTCTGCTTTCACCACCCTTAACATAGCACTGGAAGGCCTGGCCACAGCCATCAGACAAGAAGACAAAAGACATCCAAATTGGAAAGGAAGAAGAAAAACATTATTTGCAAATGACGTGATACTGTACATAGACAACACTAAAGATTCCACTAAAAAAAAAACTACTAGAACTGATAAATTCAGTAAAGTAGTAGGATATAAAATAAATATCCAGAAATCAGTTGCTTCCAAAAATAAAAGAACAAACCCTAGAAATTTAACCAAGGATGTAAAAGACCAGTACTTAGAAAATTCTAAGACACTGAAGAAAGAAATTGAAGAAGATACAAATAAGTGGAAGCATATAGTGTGTTCATGGACAGGAAGAAATATCATTAAAATATCCCTACTACCAAAAGCAATCTATAGATTGAAAGCATTTTCCTATCAAGATACCAATGATGTATTCAGAGAACTAGAACAAATATTCCGAAAGTTTATATGGAACCACAAATGACTTCAAATAGCCACAGGAATCTTGAGAAAGATGTTGGGAGAATCACACTACCTGCTATCAAACTATAGTAGAAGGCCACATTAATCAAAACAGCGTGACATTGGCATAAAAACAGACATAGATCACTGGAACAGAATAGAGAGTCAATTTTTGACAAAGGAGACAAAAACATACAATGGGGTAAAGACGGTCTATTCAATAAACGATGTTGGGAAAATTGGACAGATACATAAAAAAAAAAAGAAACTATACCATCTTCTTAACCATGCACAAGAATAAACTCAAAATGGATGAAAGACTTAAATGTAAGACTGGAAATCATAAAAATCCTAGAAGAAAACATAAGCAGTAGAAGCTCAAATATTTCTCATAGCAATAATTTTTCTGATATATATCATCTCAGGCAAGGGAAACAAAAAATGAACAGATAGGACTACATCAAACTAAAATGTTTTTGCACAGCCAATGAAACTACCAAGAAAATGAAAAGACAACCCATGAATGGGAGAACATATTCACTAATGATACATCTGATAAGGGGTTAATATAAAGAATTTATAAAATTCAACACCAAGAAGATATATCCAGTTAAAAAACAGGACAGAGGACCTGAATAGACACTTTTCCAAAGAGGACATACAGATGGTCAAGAGGCATGAAAAGATAATGTCACTAATCATCAGAGAAATGTAAATTAAAACCACAATGAGATAATCGGCTCCCACCTGTCAGAATAGCTGTCATTGTTAAATCAACAAACAAGTGCCACTAAGGACGTGGAGAAAAGGGGACCCTGGTGCCTTGCTGGTGGGAATGCAGACTGGTGCGGCCACTGTGGAAAGCTGTACAGAGTTATCTCAAAAAATTAAAAATGGGTCTACCTTATGACCTAGCATTTCCAATTCTGGGAATATTATCTGAAGAAATCCGAAACACTAATACAAAAGAATATATACACTGCTATATTCATTGCAGCATTATTTATAATAGCCAAGATTTGGAAGCAGCCCAAATACCCATCAGTAGATGAGTGGATAGAGACATTTACATGATGGAATACTACTCAGCCATAAAAAAGAAGGAAATCCTACCCTTTGAGACAGCATGGATGGACCTGCAGCCTGTATTTGCTAAGTGAAATAAGCCAATCACAGAAAGACAAGTACCATATAATTTCACTCGTTTGTGGAATCTAATGAACGAAATTACAAACAGAAACAGACTGAGAGAACAGACTGACAGCTGTCAGAGGGAAGGGGGCATTGCAGGACTGGGTGAAAAATATGAAGGGATTAAGCAAAAAACAAAAAAACAAAACTCTCTCAGACACAACAGTATGGTGATTGCCAGAGGGAAAGGGGTTGGATGTGGGTAGAAGAATGTATGAGGGGATAAATGGTGATGGAAGGAAACTTGACTTGGGTGGTAAACACAACAGAGTATTCAGATGATGTATCATAGAATTGTACACCTGAAACCTGTATAATTTTGTCAACCAACGTCACCTCAATAAATTCGGTAAGAGAAAAGATTATCCTTTTCTTACAGCTCTTTATTGATACCCATTCAGTGTCCAGATTTTATTATTTTTTACAGTATGTTTTAAATCAGAATCCAAATAAAGTCTATATTAGCAATTGACTGATATCTTTTAAGTTACTTTTGGTCTATAAGTTCCCCCTTCACCCTTCCTCTCTCTGATTTTTTCCCCTTTGCAATTTTTATTTGTAAAAGAATGCAGCTCTTCTACTCTTACCCTGAATTTGCTGATTGTATTTCTGTGGTACAATTTCACATTCATTTCCTCTATCCTCAGTGTTTTCTATAAATATATACACTCAGGATACCAGTCCTCTGGTATCCTGTCAACTATATGTACTATGTATACATAAACATTTAAAATTTTAAATTTCCCTCCAAGTACCACTTCATGCCACAAATTCTCATGTGTTGTATTTTTTGTTATTTGGCTGAAATATATTCCTAATTTCTTTATGATCGATTTTTTGACCCATGGATTATTTCAAATTAAGTTTCTGAATTTCCAAAACCTTGGGGATTGTTTTTAACTAAAAACTCTCATTGAGATGATTTATGTACCATAAAATTCACCCTTTCAAAGGGTCCCTTTGGTGGTTTTTAGTGTTCACCACGTTGCACAACCATCACCACTGCCGGATTCCAGAACATTTACATCACTTCAGAAAGAAACCTTTTACCTCTTAGTGGTTACTCACCACTTTTCCCCTTCGCAGCCTCTGAGAAACACTATAATAATTTCTGTCTGAATGGATTTGCTCATTCTGAACACTTACTAGAACTAGAACAGTATAATATGCAGACTTTTGGGTCTGGCTTCTTCGTCTTGATGTGTTCAAGGTTCATCCATGTTGTAGTGTGTATCAGCACTCCATTCCTGTTTGTGGCTAATTTTCACTGTATGTGTATGCCACGTTTTGTTTACTCATCAGTTGATGGGCATTTGGGCTCCTTTTTGGCTCTTGCTGTGGGCATCATGGCGCAGGGCTCTCTGTGTGCGTACGTTTTCACTTCTCTTGGGTATACATACACCTGTGGGCAGAACTGCTTATGGTAAATGGCTTTATGAATATTTTTAATTGATTTTCAGCTAATTGACGGTGATCATAAAATATGCTCTCTATGCTTTAGTATTTTGAAATTTGTTGAGTCTTGCTTGGTTCATAATACCCCATGTGTGCCTTCAATGAGTGCTTAAAAAGAATATGGTGTGTAGAGTTGTCGGGTAGACTTCTATATATGGCTATGTATTCAACTTAGACAATTATATTCAGATTGTTTATGTTCTTATTGCTTATTCAGTGAATTACAGAAGAAGTAGGTTAAAATCCACCATGATCGTAGATTTGTGTATTTCTCTTTGTGGTTCTATTAATTTTGTTGTATGTATTTTAGGAGTTATGTTCATAGGCTGCATACTAAACTTGCCATGTTTTCTCATGACAAGAGATTTAATTCACTGTCATTTCTCATGACAATGAATTAAACTACTTATTTAGAAGTAGTCCTCTTTATAGATATAGTCATGATTTTAGCTTGATTCATAGAGGTCTACAAGCTTTTTTATTTGCTTTTATGGTTTTATGGGGGGGTTGATGTTAATTTTTAAAAATTAAAATGAAAACAAACAAGTAAATAAAGTCAGCCTCACAGGCTTGCTTTGCATGGCATTTCTTTCTTAGCCTTTTACTTTTAAATTTTCTAAATCATGTGTAAAATATAGCTCTTTAAATTATTTTTTAAATCTAGTCTGATAGTCTTCATCTTTTAACCTAGAGTACCCACTCCATTTACACTCTTTATGAATACTGCTTTATTTAGATTTATTTCTACCATCTTATTTTGGCCCCATTGGATTTGTATTTTTTCCTTTTTTGTCTTGTTCAATATTTTCTTTACAAATTATTTTATTTACTCCTTCTCGCCTAGTTTGAAACTATAGCTCTTCTATATTTAGAGAAGGGTCTGTATAGTTTACGATATACATACTTATCAAATTCTGAAGTTAATGCCTTATACTCTTTCTGTACAATCAAGTGACCTTATAGTTTTCTAGTTTATATACTATTGTTGTGTATTTTAATATGTGTGTTAGAATGTAAATGTGCCTTTTTAAATGTTTTTAAGAAAATCCCAGATTCCTATGTATAATTGTACGCAGTAATACAGAAACATCCTTCATATTCTTTACCCAGTTTCTCCCAGTGGCAACATTTGTAAAACAATATCACAACCAGAATGTTAACACTGATAGGGTCAAGACAGAACATTTCCATCACCACGATACTCTCTCACATCACCCTTTTATAGCCATACTCACTTTCATCCTCTGGTAGCAGTAAGCCGGTAACCTAGTCTCCATTTCTATATTTTTTCTTCATAATCATGTTATATAAGTAAAATCATACAGTATTTTAGGCTTTTAGAATTGCTTTTATCATTCAACAAAGTTCTCTGGAGACCCACCCGGGTTGTTACCATAGATCAAGTTCATTCTCATTTCTGCCTGTGTAGTGTTCCGTGGCACAAGTGCACTGTGCTGTGTTTATCCTTTCACCTGTTGAAGGACACTGGGGTTATTTCTACTTTTTGGCTATCACGAATAAAGCTGCTATAAACACTCGTATACACAAGGTTTTTGCATGAACATGGTCTTCATTTCTCTGGGAAAAATGCGAGTCACTTGGTAGTTGTATGTTTAGTTTTTGAAGACACTTCCAACCTTTTCCAGAGTGGCTGTACCATTTTATATTTCAGCCATTGGTACGTGAGTAATCTAGTTTCTCCTCATCCTCACCAGCATCAGGTGTTGTCACTATGCCTTATTTCAGGTGTTCTGTTTGATGGGTATGTAGTCATTCTCGTTGTGATTTTAATTTGCATTTCTGCTGGCTAGTGGCTACTCATGTAGAAGCTAATGATGTTAAACATCTTTTCATGGTCTTAACTGCCACAGTGTTTCTTTGGTGAAATGTTTCCTCATGTCTTTCCATCATGTTCTAATTGGGTTTTTTAATATTGAGTTTTGGAAATTCTTTATAAGTTCTAGATACTAGTTCTTTGTCAAATGTGTGGCTTGCAAATATACTTTCCTATTCTGCAGCTTGTCTTTTTGTACTCTTAATAGGCCTAAAATCAGCAAAGAGTTTTTTTTTTATTTTAATGAAGTTTACTTATTTTTCCTCTTATGGATGGTATTTTCGTGTCTCTTAGATAGAGTCTAATAATCCTTTGTCTAGGCCTGGATCTTGAAGATTCTCTCCTGTGTTCTGAAAGTTTTGTGGTCTTTCATTTTACATTTTGAGTAAATTTTTAAAAAATATTTCATTTATTTATTTTTAGAGAGGGGGAAGGGGAAGGAAAAAGAGTGGGAGAGAAATATCAATGTGTGGTTGCCTCTCACATGCCCCCTACTGGGCACCTGGCCTGCAACCCAGGCATGTGCCCCGACCCAGAACCGAACCGGTGACCTTTTGCTTCACAGGCCTGTGCTCAATCCACTGAGCTACACCAGCCAGGGCAACTTTGAGTAAATTTTTGTATAAGGTGTGAGCTTTAGTTCGAGTTTAATTATTTTGCCTCTAAATATCCTCTTCTACCACTATTTGGTGAAAAGGTTATCTTTTCTCTAAAAGATACCTTTTGCCCTTTGCCTTTTTACCAAATTGCTTTTGCACTTTGGTAAAAAAAAAATAGTTGTGTGCATGTGTAGGTCTGTTTCTGGGCTCTCCGCTCTGTTCCGCTGCTGTGTACACCTCTCTCTCCAGTAATACAACACACGGTGTCGGTCACCACACCCGTTACTATGAATTCCAGTAGACTGGTTCCTTCTACTTCGTCCTTTTCAGAATTCTTGTAGCTAGTTTAGTTCTTGGCCTTTTCCTATAAATTTCAGAAAAATCTTTTTTGTATCTACCCAATACCTGGCTGAGTTTTACTTTTCATTGTGATAAAATATAAAACATAAAATTGGTTTTTTTTATGTTTTATTAGACCATTACACCATTAAAAATGGTTTCTCATTTAAACCATTTTTAAGTCCCAAGCTCAGGGCTAGGCAGAACGCTCACCTTGTTGTGTGATCATCCCTTTTGTCTGTTTCCAAAACTTCAGCATCTTCCCAACTGAAGCTCTTGACCTGTTAAACAAAACTTCCCACTTACCCTGTCCCCCAGCCCCCCCAACCCCCCTGCCCCCAACCCCTGGCGCCCACCGTTCTACTTTCTGTGTCTATGAATTGTAATCCTTCTAGTTCCTCATATGAGTAGAATCGCGCAGTATTTGTTCATTGGTGTCTGGTTCACTTCACTTATTATCACAAATCAGATTTCGTTCCTTTTTAAGGCTGCTGTAATCATTTTCTTGTTTTATACGCCACATCTTGTTCATCTGTTTATTCTTTAATGGCCATTTTTATTGCTTCTATCTGTTGGCTACTGCGAATAATGCTGCTGTGAACATGGTGTGCGAATACCTCTCCGCGTCTCTGCTTTCAATTCTTTTGCTCATATACCCAGAAGGGGAATTGCTGGCAATTCTGTGCCTAATTTCCTGAGGCGCCATTGTATTTTTTGCCACAGTAGCTTCGCCATTTACATTCTCACCATGAACCCTAACCTCCTAACCAGACAGGTGTTCACGGCAGGTTCCCTGTAGCTTTAATGCGAGGCGCTCTAGCGCTCACTGCTTCTTCTGTTTTTTTTTGTTGTTGTTTTGTTTTCCAGCCTGAGATCGGAGCGACTCTGCTTTTCTCTACCTGAGCTCTGGAGTGGATCGCAACAGGGCAGTCCTCAGGCAGCCCCGCCCGCCTGCCACAGGTTAGAACGTTGCGAACAGGTCGGCCCCTGGGGTTGGAGGCTGTGTCCGCACCGGCAGTTGGGCCGCAGCTGGCCACAGTGGAAAGGGGGATGGGCCAGAATGAGTGAAAACACCGGGAAACTTCCTACCATTTTTAATGTGCCTTTTTCATGGTTGGGTGTTCACTTGTTTGCTGTAAATCTGTGACTGTTTTTCCAAAGCTCCTATTAAATTAATTTTGCCAGTCTTTAATTTTTTAAACAATATTTCCACAGGGAAAAGAGAGCCTGGAGCTCTCTAGTGCATCATCTTGCTGACCACGTTCCTCGCGGCTGGGCTTTTGGTTGGAATTCTACTAAACCTGGCCTATCAGCTTTAGATCCTTGACAGACTTGACTGACTTTCCTATGGTCAGTTAGTGTGTCTCTCCATTTTAAACAAAGATCTTTGATTTCCTGCAGCAGCACTGTGCGGTTTTCAGCTTACACGACATATGTGTATTTTGTTAGGTTCATAGCTAGATATTTCTCTTGTTTTTAGCCATTGGAAATGACTGTGCATTTTCAGTTTGGGTGTTTGTATTCATTACTAGTATATAGAAGAAGAATGGATTTTTGTGCATTGATGTTGTATTCTGTGACCTTGCTGAATGCGCTGATTAGTCCTAGGAGTGTTTATAGATTTCTTCAGACTTTCTACAGGGAGCCTCAAGTCACCTGCAAATAGGGGCCGTTTTCTTTCTCTCCTGATCTCCGTGCCTCTCACTTCCTTGTCTTCCCTTACTGCGCTGACCGGAACCTCCAGTACTATGCTGAGTAGGATCCCAGTCTCAGAGAGAAGTCATCCAGTCTTTTATCATTGAGGATAATGTATCTGTAGCTTTTTTTTTAAGTTGAAGATACTCTGTTTCTGTTTTTCCGAGAGTTTAACCTGAATGATTGCTGAATTTTGGTAAATGTTTTTTTTTCTGTAAGGATTAATATGACAATGTTATTTTTCTTCTTTAGCCTGCTAATATAGATTACATTGATTTTCAAATATTGAGCCAGCTTTGCCATGGAATAAACCTCGTGATCATGGTGTATAATTCTGTCTACATATTACTGAATTCTATTGGATAATATTGGTTCAGGATTTTATTTTATTTTTTGGCCCATATTCATGAGAGATACTGGTCTGTAGTGTTTTCCTTTCTTGCTTTCTCTCTCTCTCTCTCATCCTCCCTCCCTCCCTCCCTCCCTCTTTCTTTCTTTCTTTCTTTCTTTCTTTCTTTCTTTCTTTCTTTCTTTCTTTCTTTCTTTCTTTCATCTTTGTCTGGTTGTAGTATCAGGGTAACATTAGTTTCTTAAAATGAGTTGAGAGCTATTCTCTCCACTTGTGTTTTCTCAAAGAGATTATATACAATTGGTGTTATAAACATTTAAACATTTGGTAAAATTCTCCAACGAAACCATCACAGCCTGGAGATTTCCTTTGGGGAGTTTTTCAATGGTAAATTCAGAGTCCTTAATAATCTGAAAGCTATTTAAATCACCCATTTCATAATGAGCAAGTTGTGGTCATTTGTGTTGTTCAAAGAATTGGTTTATTTAATTAAGGTGTCAAAATTTATATGTGTTTAGAGTGTTTAGAGTGTGCCCTTGGGATCTGTCTGGTGTCTTTGGGTATCTAGTTGTATCCCATTTCATTGAGATATTGGTAATTTGAGTCTGCTTTTTTATCTTTGTCAGTCTTGCTAGAGGTTTGTCCATTTTAATTGATCTTTTCAAGGAACCAGCTCTTTTATTGATTTGCTCTATTTTTCTGTTTCGTTTTATTGATTTCTGCCTTTATCTTAATTACTTCCTTCTTTCTGCTTAGTTTGGGTTTATTTTGCTTTGTATTTTCTAGGTTCTTGAGAATGAGAACTTAAATAAGTGCTCTGAGCCTTTTAAAATTTTCTGAAGTATGCATTTCGTGCTGTAAGTTCCCCCTCAGCACTGCATTAGCTGTGTCCCACAAATGTTATGTTGTATGTTCCTTTTCATTAAATGTAATGTTTTCTTTCCTTTGATATATCCTCTTTGACTGGGGGATTCAGAAATATGTTCTTTAATTTCCATGTATTTGGATTATTTTCCTCTTATCTACTACTGATTTCTAGTTTGATTCCCTTGTGTTTGGTGAAATCATCTGTGTGACTTCAATTTTTTTATTGTTTAAGTATTTTTATGGCCCATGATATGGTTGGGTTTCTTGTATCTTCTTTCTTTTTTTTTTTAATCCTGACCTAAGCACATTTTTTCATTGCTTTTAGAGAGGAAGGGGACAGAGAGAGAGACATTGATGTGAAATTGAAACATTGATTGGTTGCCACCCGTACATGCCCCAACCAGGGATCAAAATGCATCCCAGGTATGTGCCTAACTGGGAATCAAACCCTTTTGGTGTATGGGACGACACTCCACCCAACTGAGCCACTTTGGCCCAGGGTCTTTTTTTGTATGTTCCATGGGCATTGGAAAAGAAGGTATAAACTATTGTTGGGTAGGTTGTGTAAATGTTGAGTAGATCCTTTTGGTTTGTGGTATTTTGAGTTCTATATCTTTGATACTTTTCTGTGGGGGCAACTTTGCCAGCAAGTGCCTCCCCCCCTCCGTCCACCATGGATGAAAATGAAACTACTGCTTGGGGAGGAAAGGTGGTCAGTCTCTCACAGGAGAAGGACCAAGAGTCTTTTCCTCAATGGGCTTTTATTGGGTTCGTTTTGCACAAGAATACAGGTAAGGATCAAACAATAGATAGTATGCAAAGAACTATGAGGGCTTATTCTCAGTCAGGCTCAGATAGCTAAAGAGCCATAAAACTTTGAGGAGCAAACTTCTCGCTTGAACCCTTATTTAAATGAGAGCATTCTAAACAAAGCAGGTTTCACAGGTTTTTACATATTCTTTCTTAGGCTTGATCACCTGGAACCCACTCTAGCCGGCAAAGAGCTGCACTGGCTTCCAAGTTGTAAATTTTTTGGCTCTTCCTGGGAGAAGGAAGCTCTTCTCCCAAATGGAAATGGGGACTCAGGCTATGTCAGAATACCCAAGGGGCGAGGGTCCATCACTCCCTCTTTGCTGCAGTCCCCCAAGTCCTTCCTTGAAGGCCTCCCAAGTGATCGTGTCTGGCTTAGGTTGCCCCTCCTCTGAGGGGCTGTACCCATCTCTGACTAACTGACCAAGTGTTGGGGGCAGGGGATGAAGCAGAAACAGTGCTGCTGCCAGAGATAAGCTTTGTCTCCTTAGTGGCTCACAGTCCAGAGGTCACTCACTCAGCCTTATTCATGGGAGGCAGTTACAACTCCTGAAACCAGGCAGGGCAGTTCCCAACAGTTTTCTGTCTAATGGTTTGTATTTGTTGTTCATTGTTGCTGTAACAAATTACCGCACACTGGCTTAAAACAACACAAAATCATTATCTTGTACTTCCATAAGTCAGAAGTCTGACACATGTCTCAGACAGTTGAGATAAAAGTATTGGTCAGCTCTGGTCCTTTCTGGTGGCATTTCCTTGCCTTTTCCAGCTTCTGTGGGTTGCCCACACTCGAATGGTAGCCCCCTTTCTCTAACTTCAAAGTCAGCAATAGAGGTAAAAACACCTTGAAGAATGTAATGCTAATACAAGGTAAGAGGGACTATTATTGTATTTCCTCTATCTCTTCTAGGCTGAGATGATCTACTAACATCGTGTATGAGAAAAAAGATTTAAGCATTATGGCCTGCTACATATTTCTATAGCAACAGATAAAAAGGAGTCATTTTATTATAATTATGAGTAGACTCTTGAAGACTTAAAAGTGTCAAGGCCAAAGAAGGGGTAAGTTTTGGACTCTGTGATAAGTAGAAGGGGCAGTGTCTCTCAGGGATGGGAATGAAGGGAGTCAGAGAAGGATCCTCTCTCTTTAAGCTTGTAAAAGGTCAGTATCTGCTTTGTATCCCTCTTTGTGCCTCTGCCCTGGAGGACCCCTACACTTTGACAAATGTGGAATAGTTTAAAAATACACCCAGTTCAATGGGTGGGGTGCAGGACACAGGCTGACTCTGTGACTGACCGATGGGAAAAGAAGTCTCTGTAGACTCTGCATTTTTTAATCATGCAAAATTTATTGAAAAAGACAATTTTGAGAGATGGGTTCGGGGAACAGGGAAAAGGGAGGACAGAAGTATAAGGGTAATGGCATGACTAGGAGAGGAGAGATATTTGATTATCATATTTGATTATCTTGTCTGACACTCAGGCAGAGGCACATATGATTACTTGTTAACTGGAAAAGAAACTAAATATAAATTGAGCCCATGAGGTTGATGGGGCATTTCTGCTGCCTGAGCCAGAGCCAGAAGCAAGGAAGGCTTCTAGATCTTGTTGCAGAAAGACTGGTTCTTACAGCATATAATGTGCATCCTCGTTCCATGGGAGAAGAGGTTC
The DNA here is from genome assembly GCF_021234435.1 of Artibeus jamaicensis. NCBI lineage: Eukaryota > Metazoa > Chordata > Mammalia > Chiroptera > Phyllostomidae > Artibeus > Artibeus jamaicensis. The sequence goes on along the minus strand of NW_026522052.1, from coordinate 10,169,396 downwards.
ATGGATGGGCACATGTTCTCACACCCCTGAACCATGAATTGGAGTTTTCCAGCTGAAAGAAACAGAGACAGACTGTGGTGAGCAGGAGGCTTCTGCCTCCAACCTTAGCCATCCTCCCATGGTCCCCAGTGTCCGCATGCAGACATGAGTCAGACCTCCCTTTCCGCCTCCCTTTCCCTGCATCGGGTGCCCACTCCCTCTATCTGGACAATGTGGCTTATGGGATGCGAGTAATCAAGATCCCTTATTTGGGGATGAGGAGTGAGTAGACAGGTAGAGAGGTATCGGAATATACTCAGACAGGTCTAGCAGCCTGTGGGCTCAAACTGGTAGAGTTTATTTCTTATTCCATTTTTCCATATTTACTAAATGCCTACCATGTACTGAGCATTGTGCCAAGTGCTAGGAATATATAGCTATAAACAAGATAGACACGGTCCTGAGCTTAAGGTCACTGGCTCAAGGAGCAACTCACCCTTCTAGAAAGAGGCATCCAGTCTCCCAGCCTCCTTTTAAGATATCACAGGCCTGCTGGGAAGGGTCTCTACCTCTACATCAGTAGCTAGAATTCTTCTCTTAATTCTTGAAAAGATAAGGTTTTTCTGAATGTCCAAGTTTCTGGGAACAAAAGCTCGATCCCTCCTCAGGCCCCTGTCCTGTGAACCACCCCCCACTATTCTCCATGAGTACTAAGTTGGTTGATGTGCATTCTGGCAAAGGTTGTGTCATGAAGTCCCCATGTACCTTCAAAGATCTTCTTTAACATGCACTGCTGGGACTTCTGAGCGGAGCAGACTCCTTCTCCACGAAGACATTTTCCTTGATCATTCATGTAAGAGCATGTGATACATTTTAATGCTGGGCCTGAAAATGTAAGATAAGCCAGATGAAATTCTCTTGTGTCCCAGGTGTGTAGCCAGGAGTCTCACATCTGGGGACGGATGCTGGGCAACAAGTAGCACATTTCATCTCTTGGTTCTTGTTGGGGATCTGCGGGCCCCGAGTCCGAAAGATTGTAAATCTCTCTTCTGTACCAAAGGAGAGTCCTTCATTCTTTCTGCTTTATCTATGATGTTCATTGCTAATGAATCCCAGATTTATTTCTCTTATACTTTTACTCCAATTCATATCCCCATCAACTTCCTGGGCATTTATAATTAGATGGCCTTCTGCCATGTCTGACTCAATAGGAGCAAAGAAGACCTTGCTACACAACTGACTCCCTTTTGTATTCTGCACCATGCTCGTACCCACAAACACTTGGAGTAAAATTTGATGGATTAATAAGCGATGTCAGAAAGTTCTAACTTTGCCAAGCCTATAAAGAGTCTGTATCATTCTCTATTTTCAGATTACCTTTATGACAAGGTCAGTGTGTCACAAATGGCATTCTCTTTGAAATGCTCCCACATTGCCTCTTTTACTATCTCCACTGCCAATTCCCTAGTTAAGGAAGCATAAGAAGAGGAAGGAGTAGGGCTTTGGAGTCAGACCTAAGTTTGAATCCAAGGTTTGCCATTTTCCAGCCATGCAATATTAGTCCCACTTCTCTCATCTGAAAATCTGGGGTACTACTACTACTTATGCAGTGGGGTGAAGTATGAAGTATTTATAGCTGGTAATAACTTGGGGCATCAAACCTTGGGTCTTGTTTTTCCTTCCTCAAACAACCCCTTTTTAGTAAAAGCCAAAGAAGTGCCATTGTCCTGGGAACATATTTCTGGATCTAATAAAGTGTCTTCATGCTTTCCTTTCCATGTTTAACAACAAACAAACAACACCAAAGAGCCATCAGCTCCAGAGCTAGATATCTCCTGACAGAGTTTGCAAAGCATTCTAACCTAGTTTGTTAAGAGTCAGATTGAGTGTGAAGCTCCCGAAGATGAGTCTTCCAGGAGCCCCTTCCAGGGGAGCTGTGGCATTTGTATTCATAATTTCCTATGTAAAGTGAAGTTGGAAGGAATGCTGGTGTCTTATACTTGTGTTATTTTTCTTAAAAGAGGGCCTTTCAAATTGCTTAACCTGTAAAGAGACTCTTTAGGAGAGTTGTTTGTGAAGTGTTTGTTAACTATTCTTTCTTCTACACTCTTCCCTTAAAATTGGGTATGATGGTGTGTTGCCTACTTACACCTGAAGTCAAGGACTGGCGCCCATCCAATGTGGCTCACCTGAGGAAGTGTTAGACGATGGAATGTCTGAAGGCCGTTCACCCGACTGCTTTTCACCTGAGTTCTGTTCACCTGAAGCCTGTTCACCTGAGTCCTCTTCACCTGACGCCTGTTCACCCGAAGGCTTTTCATCCAAAGATTGATCACCCAAAGGCTTTCTAACCGAAGGCTGTTCACCTGAAGACTGGTCACTGGAAGGCTGTTCCCCGGAAGGCTGGTCACCAGAAGGCTGATCACCGAAAGACTTTTCTCCTGAGGGCTGATCCCCAGACAGTTGTTCATCTACAGCATGCTCACTCCCAGCAGTGTGCTCACCGGAACCGGGCTCACCTGAAGCGTGTTTACCGGAACCGTGCTCGCCCAAAGCTCGACCAACTAAAGTGTGCTCTTCTGAAGGGCGCTCACTTAGAGAGATCTTGCCTGGAGAAGTCACATACAAAGCCGCTTTGCCTGAAGGGTTTGCAGGTGACAAGTGCTCACCTGAAATTCGCTGAACTGAAGCTTGATGATTCATAGAGCCAGGAGGCTTATCAGGCTTGCCTGGTGCTCCTGGGATGGGGAAGGAAGAGAAAAGAGATGACGAAGGTGAGAGAAAGTGTGTCCGGGGTAACGACTACTTTCCTGCGGAGTAAGGCTAATGTCGTGGGGTCCCTAGTTTCCTGAGGACTTCCTGTAATACAACTAAAAATATTACAGTTGTTGGAGGAAGTCCGCTAAGTACCCAAGAGACCATGAAGGACACAGGTATTAACAAAACACGGAGACTATCCTGGGATAAAAGGGAAGAATTTTAAGATTCACAATATTAAGAAATGCGCAGAGAGGCCCCTCGCTTGTGTACCAAAACCAGCCAAAGGGAAATGTATGTGCCTCCCAGACAGAGCAGCATCTGGACATCAACTCATGCAATCAGGAGCCCACCACCAGCCCTCACTCCAGGTCCTCTGTGTGGAAGGCCAGAAGAACAGAGATATAAGAGGGAGAAAGCAAGTTTTTTCAGTGGCAGAACAATACTAGCTAAAATTGAGGGTGGAAGGTTTCAACATTTGGACAGGAAAACTTTTAAACTAGAGATGACAAATACCTAATGAACACAAAAATTATCAGAAGGAATTAATATGCCTTCATTTGGCAATTTCAAGTTCTTTCCTGCACTCAATCCCTAATCCCTGTGGGCTGGAGACTCAAAGCCAAGTTTCTATCAATTTTGAGATAAAATCGTTCTTTGCTTATATATCTCTGAATTGAGATCCCTTGTGACATAACATTTACACCCACTTCATGGAGTTGTCATGAGTAAGTGACAACTTAATGAGATAAGTTGTAAAGTGCCTGGCCCATTGCTTAAGTGCTCAGTTCACTTTCGTTTTCTGTTCTCCCCACCTTACACTGGGAATTACAAAACTCTTAGCTGGCCGTTCTCCTCTGGCCAGTCTTCTGCATTTAATCCATTTCATCAGTGACTATAGACAGATATTCCTTAATTATGAGTTTCATTTTACTGAATGTAGCACCAAACAGAATTTGAGTATTACTCCTTGATTCAATTGAGTAACCTAGAGGAGGGTGAGTAAACTACAACAAATGAGTCATTAATCCTAGACAAAAACATTAATCCCTGTTTGAGATGTTTGAGACTGAGGTAGCCTAAGGCCCCAAAGTACTCTAGCTCTGTAAGAGTTCTGAATAATCATCTAATTCTTGCAGTCTTTAAATAAATGACTTTGAAAGTCAAAGTTCAGAATATGTGGATAAAGGAGGAAAGGTAAGATTTACAATAGGAGGTTTTATTTTTTAAAAAGTTATTACAGAATTATCTGTTCGACTGATTAATAGTTAACAGAAGTTTAATAAAGAGACATTTCTGTTCTAGAAAGGAAACTTGAAGAAGTACACTGATTTCGTAGTCATTCGTGTAGTTCATGAGTCACTGCTTCACCACCTGGCTGTCTGTCCCTTTCCTACCCACAGGTAGCTATGTATCTACATTTCTGAGTCAACCATTGAGAATCTAAGAAAGCCGAAAACAAAATGTCTGAGAACTGATGTTACAGGAAACACTTTGTCATTTCACCAACAGCTCAGAATGTGTGGCCTGCCTCTTCTCCTGGACAAAGAAGGAGGGAATACAACCCACCAGGAATGGGAGTCCTGAAAGAGGAAATACAAAACTGGGAACTACGGAAGAGAAGCATGTACATCTCGGGCCCATAGCCCTGCTGTGTCCTGAGATGGCCTTCCAGGCACATTACATTTCTGTCACCTTAGATCTTTCCTGCCACATTAACTACACGGGATCTCCTACACTCAGTTCACTGGAACAAGCCTTTGTTGACTTCCACAGAAGCCCTAGACCTATCTTCTCCTGTCACAGATCATCAGGTACAAGTGCTGAGTGGCTGAGAGAAGTAGGAGCAGGACTGTGCCAAGCCAGTGGACTCCTACGGTAAGGCCATAACTAGGGGTCAGCTGGTTCAGGAGTCCTCAGAGTAGAACTTGTTAGCTATTCATGATTGTCAGTCAGATTGGTTTGGGTAACTAAGATACTGGTCTTGCTTCTTCAAGGACGCAAACACCTTTAAGAAGCCTCTTATGTGTCTACCCGGAGCTAAGGTAGAGGACTCACCTCTGGCAGATCCAAGCAGATAAAGACACATTAGTAAGAGAAACTCCTTCATCTGGATTTTGGGAAAGAGGGGACCCTGGTGTGGGTCACCCAAGAGTCGTGAAGACAAACTGTGAGCTGAAGCTCCCAGTGCTGAGTCACTGCATCTGGGAATTCTAGAACCTCAGAATCAACCCATGTTTGCTAACAATGGGTTGTGCTCTCAGGTTCTTAGGCGGGCCCTCCAATAACCCATCACACTGCACCAGTGCAGGGGACGTGTTTGCCAGGTGTAAGGTGCTGTGTTCAGGCTCTCTGCCCTATTTTGTAAAAATCTTATTACCAAAATAACATATACTCTGTAATAAATTTAAAAAGCTATGTACTCTCTTCCTAAAGTATTCTTGACAGAGAAGTGTGGCTGGCTGGTTGTTTTCTGTTTAGCTCTCTAAGTCAGCCTTGTTTTGGCCCTATACCCCAGAAGGCTGACCTCTGTTCATCTGATGGCCTGAGTGCTGGTTAGGTTTCGATTCAGATTGGGTTTAATCAACAGGAGATACACAGGGGAATAGTCACGCACACTGAAGGAGGAAGAGAGAGAGGAGAGGAAGGGGCAGGGAAATGAGATTGTACTGTTTCACCTCATCTTAACTCTTCACACACTCCCTGGGACGCCTTAACCAGGCCACCGTCTACAAATGAAGACTTCCTGAATCTACCAATCTGGCCCACAGACTCCTTTCTTCTTAGTTCACACCCATAGAGCTAACCACCAGCTGGACATTCCTATCTGGATATCCCAGAATACCTCACCCCAACATTTGTTAATAGTGATTCCATCCTTTGTACCCCAACTCTGTTCCTGGGACCTTTAGCTTGGTACTAATACTGATTTCTTCCTTGTCCTCACCTCGCCATTCTATTATCAGTTTTATCTCTAACTAGTTTTTCAATGTATTCCTTTCATATAATCCAAGTTCAGGCTCTCATTTTCTTCCCCTGGACCACTGTAACAGCTTTCTCTTCATCTCTGTTATCCTCATCAGAACATTCCATATCCTTTTCTTTTTTTCTGTTGCCGAAACTGACTTCTAAAACTAATATCCTGAGTAATAAAGTTCCTCCTAATTGTCTTGCCAAAACTCCAAATTAAACTCTCTGAGACCAGGGCTTCTGTAGCTTCAGTTTCCATGGCCTCCCCTTCCTGCCAGAGCGTGGCTTGTGAACTGATGGGTAGACACAACTGCACAGTCCTTCGGAGACAACACATTCTCCATTGTCAGACGGCAGCAACCCAAAAAAGAGACAACTGTTCAAAGGTGGGGAAATCTTTTCTTTGGTGGTCCATACAGATTTGCCCCTTCTGTGATAAGCCAAATCACATCAGAGATAAGGTGAGTGATATTATCACTGGGAATTCTGTAAGTAAAGAGAGACAGTAACTTCTACCTTTTACTTGACTGGCTTTTCATAATTGTGCTCAACCGGTGATATGCTGAGACCTGACCTGAACTGGCTTATAAGAGCTGATTGTTAAGAATTCAAAAAATTTACCAGTGATTATTGGACACAGATATTATTAAAATTAACATATAAATTGACAAATAAATTATATTAGAAACAGATAAATACTCAAAAGCTTGTCACTTCTTAATTATTTTACTATTACTTGTGCTTTTTAAAAGTATATTTTATTGATTATGCTATTACAGTTGTCCCAATTTTTCCCTTTGCCCCCCTCTGCCCTGTAACCCCTTCCCTCCAGCAGTCCCCCCTTCAGTTCATGCCCTTGGGTTGTGTATATAGGTTCTTTGGCTTCCCCCCTTTCCTATACTATTCTTAACATCCCCCTGTCTATTTTGTTCCTACCAATTATGCTTCTTGATCCCTATACCACTTCTCCCTTTCTCCCCCTCCTCCTCTCCCTTCCCCATTCAAAGGATCCCCATATCTAGGATTCTCTTCTTGTTCTAGTTGTTTGCTTAGTTTGTTTTTTATTTTTTAGATTCAGTTGTTAATAGTTCTTAATTTGTGTCATTTTAATATTCACAGTTTTGATCTTTTTCTTAAGTAAGTCTCTTTAACATTTCATATAATAATGGCACGGCGATGATGAATTCTTTTAGCTTTACCTTGTCTTGGAAGCACATTATATATACTTTTCGATTCTAAATGAGAGCTCTGCTGGATAGAGTAATCTTGGTTGTAGGTCCTTCCTTTTGATCACGTTGAATACTTCTTGCCAGCCCCTTCTTGCCTGCAAAGTTTCTTTTGAGAAACAGCTGACAGTCTTATGGGACCTTCTTTGTAGGTAACTCTCTATTTTCTTTTGCTGCTTATAAGATTCTGTCTTTAACCTTTGGCATTTTCATTAAGATGTGTCTTGGTGTGGTTTTCTTTGGGTTCAACTTGATTGAGACCCTGGACTTGCATGTCTATTTTCTTCACCAAATTAGGGAAGTTTTCTTTCATTATTTTTTCAAACAAATTTCCAATTTCTTGCTCTTCCTTTTCTCCTTTTGGCACCTCTGTGATGCGAATGTTGGACTCCTTGAAGTTGTTCTGGAGTCTGCTTACACTACCCTCATTTTTTTTGGATTCTTTTTTCTTCTTGTTGTTCTAATTGGTTATTTTTTGCTTCTTATGTTCCAAATCATTGATTTGATTCTGGACTTCATCCACTCTACTGTCATTTCCCTGTAAGATGTTCTTTATTTCAATTAGAGAGCCCTTTATTTCTGACTGGATCTTCTTTTTGCTGAGGTCCTCACTAAGTTCCTTGAGCATCCTTATAACCAGTGTTTTGAATTCTGCATCTCATATTGCTTATCTCCATTTTGTTTAGTTCTTTTTCTGGAATTTTTATCTGTACTTTCATTTGGTCCATTTTCTTTGTCTCTTCATTTTGGCAGCCTTCCTGTGTTTGTTTCTATGTATCAGGCAGGGCTGCTTTGACTCTTTTTTCTCAAAGTTTAACATTTCCTATAATACTGGTTTGATGGTTGTGAACTCCTTTAGCTTTTTGTTGTCTGTGAACCTCTTTATCTGTCCTTTGATTCTACATGATAGCTTTGCTGGATAGAGGAATCTTGGTTGAAGGTCCTTACTTTTCATCACTTTGACTATTTTAGGCCAATCCCTTTTGGCCTGCAAAGTTTCTGTTGAGAAATCAGCTGGAAGTCTTTTAGAAACTAACTGCTTTTCTCTTGCTGCTTTTAAGATTCTTTCTTTGTTTTTAACCTTTTACATTTTAATTATGATGTGCCTTGATGTGGGCCTCTTTGGGTTTATGTTGTTTGGGACTCTCTGCACTTTCCGGACTTATGTGTCTTTTTCATTCACCAAGTTAAGGAAGTTTTCCATTATTATTACTTCACATATATTTTCAATTCCTTGCTCTCTCTTCTCATTCCAGCACCCCCATGCATAATGCAAATGTTGGTACACTTGAAGTTGAAGTTGTCCCAGAGGTTCTTTAAACTGTTCTCATTTTTTGGTATATTTTTCCCTTATTTTTAAGTTTGTTTATTAAAGCTGGGGATAGTGAAACAAAGAAGGGCTTAGGATAGAAGAAGCAACAGGAGAGAACCTAGGCAGGGTGGCTTTGGCTCCCTGAGAAGTCAGAGAAAGGGGGACAGTTTAAGGGTTTTGCTTGGGATGAGCTGCTGCTGCCCACTGTCCTGGTTGCGAGTCTCTGGTTCCTAGCCTGATCCTGCATAAGCCTGGGAAGAACTGAATTCCTGCCTCCACCCTTTTCTCACTGAGAATGTCAGAGCATGATTTCTTAATCTTAAAAAACATGCATACCATTTTTTGGTAAATATACAGAGGCCTCCTTTAAACCTCCTTGATGGTGGCTGAGAAGGTATTTGACTGCTTTCTTAAACCTCCATGTGCTGAGATCACTTTGTTAAGCTTTGTGTAATTTGTACCAAGAACATCATTAGGTTTTATTTGCTTTTTCCAAGTGTTTTGTAGCACCCATATTAATATATTTATTTGTTAAAATGACACATGCTCTCCCACCCTAAGAGTCTGATATTATCTGTCCCCAATCCCAATTCATGCTGAGTCCTTCAGCACCCTACAGATTAAAATGAGTCTTGTCCATTTTCCCACTGCAGGAAGGGCTGTCAACAGCAGCAGGCAGGGCCGTCCAGGCCTTGGGGAGCTTGGATGACTGGGTGCTCCGGAAGAAGGATCAGGGGGAGGCTGCAGAGAGTGGAGAGAAAAGAAGCCGCTAGGGCTGGGCGAAGCAGCAGGATGCAATCCTTCTTTTACACCAGAACATTCTAGTATTAGAGCTAAATGGATTCCCAGAAGAACATTTACTAAACACCTCACTCTTAGCAGATTGCAAAAAAAATTATTTCTGATGAAATATATCTATTCTTGTTCACAACGTGGAGCTTGTGCTAGAGACCTTCCATGCCCAAAGGAGCCGTCTCTGGCATCAGGAAAACTGCCTTCAAGTCCTTGGACAGGAATTTGGAGGCTCTTGGGACCTATCAAAACTTGGGTTTCCCTGTCAGAGTGACAGGGTGTGGAGGAGAGACTCTTCCATGACAAGGCCACTGTCTGTCCCACAAGCTGGACCTGGGCCAGAGGTGAGGTTGCTTTCTGCAAGGCCTCCTTAGAGACTATCTGGTGGTAATTGGTGTTCATTCTGCTATAAATCAGCACCCTTTTCTCGCCTGCTGCTATGTGCTGGTTCCTGGAACAGGCTGTTGTCCTGATCTGGTCAAGCATGTAACTTCCCTTACCTGGTAGCCTTCACGGACTGGTGCCCACGACTGCTCCCCCCTCACACACCCCCTTACCCTACAGAATTCTTTGGCGTCTGCCGAGCGCACCAGGATCCTTTTTGTCTTGCAGCCACCTGAGACGCTCCTCATCTGTGAGTTTCCCTTAATAAACTCATTAATTACCACACTGGAGTGGTGCGGCGTTTTTTCCTCCCATTTTCCTCTCATTACAGAGGTGGATTTTCAGTCTCAGGGCTTTTTCCTGGGTCTGGGTGTACAAACACAGAGGTGATCGAGTCCGCGGACCTGGGGTTGATTCTGCCAGCTCTCCTCTTTATCACTTGGGGCTGATGGCTTCCTCTCAGTTTTTTCATCTTTCAAATGGAGATCTGAATAATGACCATGAAGGCCCTTGTTTGAGAATCAGATGGATACCATTATTCTTTAGCACAGTCTTGCAGTCTGTCTGGCATATCAAAATTTCTGGCATGGAGGATGTGACAACGTCCTCGGACTTCAGAGCCGGGCCGGGGAGTATTTCAGCCTGTGCAGTCAACCCTCCATTTCCCTTTGTTTCCCGTCCTTCAGCTGCGGGGGGAGGGCAGTGCAGAGGGGGGGACATGTGTTTATTCTTGAAGTCTGGGGTTGGGGTAAAGGTGGACCCGCGTTACGGGGTATGCTGAGGGTTGCAGGGCAGCCTGAAGCCAAAGCTACAGAACTTTTTCTCCAGATTGTAACAGAACGCCAGGCTATGTGCTTCTGGAACAGATCTAGGGGTCTATTGCCCGTTGCTGAAAAATGTAACTCCCAGTGCCAGAGTTAGGTGAAAAGGAAAGGGAGTATTTATTAGAAGTGATATAGATTTAGAATGATGGCAGACTTCTGTTTTTAAGTCCCAAAGTCCCTGAAAACCAAACACACATAAACACACAGTCCTGTTGCAGAACACACACACAGGGCCAAGGGGGTATGTTATACTTTTACTGAAAGGACTCCCGACTAGGTTCCATTGTTTGTTGCCATAGGGAAAACGTCTCTCAGTGCCTGAGATTTGTGAAAAGGAAATGTTTATTTAATGCTATACAGACGTAAAGTAGTGCCCTAATGTCTTCATTAAAATATCAAAGTCCGTTTGGATACCCACAGACGCCCACAGTGCTTCCTTCTCCCCCTTCCCTAATTCAGGGTACCGTATCTCAGGAAAAGATGCAAACATTTGTGATTCAGGCTGTAGGCACCATCATCTGTGTCGCTGTCCGACTCCTCCTACAATCAGTTACACCTGCCAGCATTCCTGTACTATTCCAAGTTTACTGGGTTGCCATTGTGAGTCTGGGCAGGTGTGGCCTCATGTTGTGGAGCCAATCTTCTCCAAGCTCTCACTTAGGCGCCATAACCTGGGGGACCTGCCCCCCCAGTTACATCTTTTGGGGGAAGTCCCTTCCATCTCCCTGGCTCAGAGCATGGCCACAGCTGTTTAACATATCTATGCAACCAGTTAAAGGTTATAGATACGTTAAATGACCATGCCATGGATAAGCTGCAAAGCTGTAGCTGTACAAAACAGCCCTGCATGTTCCTGCTCCATGTGTCCCTTCCCCCAACTCACACCTGTTGGGAGGGAAGGGATAAGGACATCTTATATGTCTTTCTAATATTTCCTAGACATCTCAAGTTCTGGACCCCATTCCAAATCCCTATTTGGGGCACCCCTCTTGGCTGCACCCTGTATCAGTCCTGCCTCCCCTTGCCAAACCAGCCCAGTCAGAGGTACGGTCTTTCAGAAAAAAAAAAAAAAAAAAGAAGAAGAAGAAGAAGAAGTCTGTAGCTTAGCTATGCAGGTTCCCGTTCAGCATTCCAGCTTCTCCCAGTTGTCCTTGTTTGGCTAGGCTGCCACAGTTTCCAGCACCATCAGCCAGGTCTCCGTGCTCTCCAGTTCTTAATCCAGAGCTGTGTGTTTGAGAGAATCACTCTGTGGGCCCAGCTGCAATACTTGCACTGAGTTTTCTTCATCTTGCAGGAATTCTTGCGTTTCACACGAGTTCCTTCCTTTTTAGCACAAGTAAAGCTTTTTCCCAACTACCTTATCAGTCTGGGCAGGCTGGCCTGGTGAAATGCTCCTAGCCTCTAGCGGTAGGGCATCCGGACTCCATAAAGAGCTACTGACCTGACCCCATTTCCCTGCTTCCAGCTGCACAGCAATTAGCATTTCTATAATACTAGCCAGCTGTTATTTATATACAAAGTAACTTTTAATTACTGTGCTGCCTTTTCCCAGCCCCTAGCCAGGTTTGCAGAATTTTTGTTATCATTTTCATTTTGTTTTCATATTGTCTTGGGCACCCCAAGTTTTAACCCCATCTAGCTCAATACCCTGTTTCAAAAGATCAGTGTTTTAAAATTACATCCATCAAGCATACAAATAAAAATCTCTATCTTGTCTGGAATGCAGCCTGCCTGGAAAATTACCCTAAGTCTGCTATTTTGAGTTGAGTGCTTTATTAGCAACAGTCTAGGCACATATCCATTTCTGTGAAATCAGATTTCCATAGCTGGACTCACACCTTATTTAGGGAAGTGGTCCCTTAAATTAGGAAGGTCATAGGCGTGGTGCCCTACCCCTCCGGGTTCATCAGCTCACCTAATCTCCCAAGTACTTGGGCCGAGTAGGGCAGACATAACTCTCCCATTTAAAAGCTGGGAAATTTTTGAGTAAAAGAACCGTAAAATAACAGGGCTCCCTAGTTTGTCCTCTGCCAGTGGGAGTGTGCAGAGCTCAAGGCAGCAGGGATTCCATCCCTTCTGGGTCCTGGGGAAGTGCAGCCCTTTGCCTCAGCTCCCATTGGCTGCCCCTCCCAGCTGGGTTATAAAGCTGGACGGGGCTGGGCGCCTGCAGCTCTGTCTGACCTGCTGCTGCTCTTCCTGGTCCTGGGTTGGCAATGGGTTCGCATCTTCACCTGCTGCTGGGCCTCTCCTTGTTTTGGGGCTTCCTGCAAGGTGAGCCCCCACAGGGCATCTGGGAGGTCCATGGGTACTGCCTCTTGGTGAGCAGACTCTCTGGGGGGCTACGGAAGTGAGATGAAGGACCATGAGGAAGTGAGTAAAAAGGTACAAGGACCGACCCATAACCTTAGGGGTGACCACAGCCTTCACCTCACCCCACTCTTTCTCGCTCCTCTGCCTCCTCTCCCCTTTGCTTCTTCCAATTTTGGCCTCACTCTGCCCCTGTTCCCTTTCTTCCTTTCCCTCTGCCCCCATTTTACTTAAGCCTTCACCTAACGCCCAGCTCACTTCTAACCCCTAGTACTCCCCAATTTCTCAATTTTTCTTGCTGAGAGCCCTAAACTGGAGTTGAAAGGGAGCAAAGAAAGTCTTTTGCCTGTGGGCAGTGAATGTGGGCTACTCCTGAGAGGCCCGGGAGGAATGCTCCCCGGCCTTACCAGTGGGGTCAGATCGACTACTGGGTAGGACTTGACCTTCCTCCAGCAGCACACTCCATCCCTGGGAGTGGAGGGAGAGCCCGTCCGCACTTGGGCACAAACCCTGCGCCCAGAGGCACGCACGCCTCCTCCCAGGTCCCCCTGAAATCACCTGCTCTCTGAATTCCTCAGGGGTGAGGACCTGTCATTGTCCAGACTGTGTCTGGGCCACTGGTCAAGCTCCCTGTCCTTACCGCCATCCCCAACTGGGTGGGAAGAGCCTTATTATGCCGGTCTTGGCTTTCACCTCTAAAATGTTTCAAATGCAATCTAGTCAACTCCACTGGGGTTTGCTTGAGCGAGGAAAGCTTCTGCCAGATGCAAGGCAGCCAGCAGTGCATTGTGAAGAAGGTCTGTAGGGGTGAGTGGGGCCTGAAGAGTCTCTGGGGTGGGGGGTGAACTTGCTGAATCCTGAGGGAGGTGGCTGTTTCAGGAGCCCTGGGGGCAGAAGGCAAGTGTGAATTTTTTTTTTAAGAACCTGGGAAAGGGCGTGGATCTGGTGATTAATATCCCTTTGTACCTTGGCAATCCATCTCCTCAAAAACAACGTGCAATGTCTCCACATTCACTGAACCACTTTTTTATAAAACAAATATTTATTTTTTTACCTCTTATGTGGAAAACACCTGAACTTGGAGGCTACAAATCAGGGTCCTCTTCTTTGGTCTTTCTTCCTCTCCAAGTGACAGGTTCCTGTATGGCTCCAGGTGCTGTAGGGACCCGTGCATCCCCATGCCTCTCTTCAGACAAGATACTCGAGTGGATTTTGTATGCTGCTGTGAGAAATCTTCTGTAACAGGCTTTAGAAACCTGGCCCTTCCTTGCCCTGGTCTGTTATTCCCTAGCCTCGGCCTCCCATTCAGCACCCCCCTTTTCTTTATTCATACTCCTGCAGCCTTTCGAAGTCCTGAAACCCACTCCTATGCAGCTATAGGTATTGACGTTTCAACAGCTTCACCCACCAGGTAGATGATTTCTCCTTCCCAACACCTTCCGTGCGCCCTCTCTCTCCCTCCCTCCCTTTCTTTCCCCACCTTTGGAACATAGCAATACCCATCCCCCTCTCTTCCACAGATATTTTCTGATTGCTAAACCCTGAATTCGGAGCTGATAGTACAGTAATGAATACGATCTGGTCCCTTCCCTCCACATGCCTTCAGTTTAGTGGCTCTTGTTCTACCAGGTTAAACCAGGATAATGGCTTCAGCATCTTGCCTCTCTCTTACTCATAGATCTTAGGGCTGAAGTTTTAAACACACACACACTATCGGACTCAGTCTTTCCTGCTTTCCACTGTTTAGCTTTTTTCCTAATAAATCCCATATATTATTTTGGTTGGTGTGGTTTGGAATTTTTGTTTTTATGTTTTAATTCTGTGAATAAATACATCATTAAGAAAAAGTTAAAAATATTGGCAAAAGTATGTTAGTGTAGGTACTGAATATTGATAAAGGAAGGAAGCAAAGGGAATCAGATATTACAAAGCCTAATCTACCAGAAAGCTACAGCTTCATGCACTCCCCAGAGGATGGCAGCAGTGCCCTGCCAAGGGCATTGCCATCATTGCCTCCCCTACAGAGATGAAGGACCAGCTTTTCCATCTCCCCAGTCTACTCACCCAGGCTGTGCAGGGAGGTAAGCACATGCAAAAAAGGAGCCAATGTGGCAATCATTAGGGCCTGTCGGTGTAGCCTGAGAAAAGGATTGTTGTGGACCTTTCTGCCTGGTTCCAGGAATTGTAACTACCTCCCATGGCTAAGAATGAGCAAGTGACCTCCTGAATGCGAGCCACAGGAGACAAAGCTTGTCTCTGGTAGCAATTGCTGCCTCAGTTTCCTCTCCCTGCCCCCAAAGCATGGTCTATGTTGTTGATGGGTAAGTCTCCTCAGAGGAGGGGCAACCTAAGCCCACATGATCACTTGGGAGGCCATCATGGAAGGACTGGGGCGGGGGGCTGCAACAAAGAACAAGCAATGGACTCGTGGCCCCGGCTATGTGACAAGCCTGAGTCCCCATGTCCTCTGGGAGAAGCACTTCCTGGCTCTAATCCACTTAAACCTGAAAACCTGATGGGGAGGGGTGCAGCTCCTTGCCTTGCTGGAGCAGATGTGGCGGGGGCACAGAAATTTGGCATCACAAAAAATTCCTGAAAAACCTGTGAAATCTGCTCTGCTAAGAGGGGTTCATTCATATGTTAAGGGTTTGAGCAGGAAATCCTAAAAGTTTCTGCAAAACCCTCTTCCTGACAGACTCTGACTCAGACTAAGCCCTCAGATTTCTTTGAAATGTTATCTACTGTTTGATCCTTGCTGCCCTGTATTCCTGTGCATTACAACCCGATAAAAGGCCCTGGAAGAAGGGGCTCAATGCCTTTTTCCCCTGAGAAACTGGCCACTGCTCACGGCCCTCCCCTTTTGGGGGATTGGCCACCTCTCCTCCCCAAGCAGATCATGTCATGTCTTGTTTACTTTCATCCGTGGTGGATGGGGGCACTTGTGGGAAAAGTTGCCCCCACAAAGGATCAGATTGGATAAGCGGCACAGAACCCCAAAAGATCTAGAAAATAGATTGATCAGGGGGAAGATCCAATGCAAGCCCACAGAAGATTGGGATGTTGCTTGGTTGTTTCAAAAAAGCATCTGGTCCTTCCCCAGCCCCAAACTATTTAATCCCTCTCCATTCTGGTAACACTCGCCCTGTTTGTGGGAGCCTTCTCTTTGTAGCAGCCCCGTGGCCCCAGGAGATACCTGTGACTCATGGCAGTCTGTGCCAGCCTGAGCACAGGGCCAGTGGGCACAGACTATGCTGGACCTGGACACAGGCATGCGTTGAACTAACGGCTCCAAGTGTCTGGACACTGGCCCTGTTCTGGACCTGATGAAGATGAGATTGGACTTCTTCCACAGTGGAGCGGATGGAGATGAGACACTGGGGCCTGGGGGCAGCCTTTCACTGCCACCCGAATAAATCTTACTAACAGACCTCATGCTCCCTTGTGGGCCCCTGAAAATGCTTTTCTCGTGACACCACAAGGGCCCCACTTCCACTGGCAACAAGCAGGCATCGAGAGCAATCCCATCCCATCGAGCAAGAGCTTCCCTTGTTTACATCTTCAGGTCTCTCTCCAAGGCCTTTTAAAGGGATGTGGGTTGTTGCCCTCTTAGACTGCGGGAACCTACAGAGAACATTCTGAATCTTGGTTATGCCTGAGCTGTGTCTTGCAAGGTTATCTTAAGCAAATCACACAATTGTCACTGGAATTTTGTCTCTCAACCCTTATTGTGATTGCAAAGTGTTTACCTGGTATTTAATGAGGTGCTACAGGTGTAAAGAAATACCGCGTAATTCAAAACCACTATTGATGTTGGGTAACAGATTGTACTGGTACCAGTAAGTCCCTTAGAATAATCTTAACTGTAGGTCTTCTGATTCTCGTTGCTGGAGGTCTTAAATCTTGGCAGGTGTCACAGATATTAAATGCCCAACATCCATTTACAGTTTCTTTAAAGTTGGAGCAGTTGTCTTTGTTGGAGCAGATGAAGTAAAAATAATAACCAAGGACAAAGCTGTGAGTGCCCAGAAGGGAAAACAGAACCAGCAGCCAGTCCGCCTTGTTGTAGGGGCCAGTGTTAAGAATCAGGGTCCTGAGATTACATGTGGCCATTTGGGTAAGCTCGTGAGACTGCAGTTCTGAATTTTTGGTTAAAAGTTTGGGCTGCTGTAAAAATGTCATTTTGAATATATTTTAAATTGTAAGAATAAAAGAATTTTCCGTTTTTTTTTCCCACTTAATTGGAGTGATTTTTCAAGAATCTGAAAGATTTTCAAGTTTCCAAAAATAGGGTAATTGTACATTTAAAGCATTAAGCATTTACTGGTGAAAAATGTATATATTCCCGTTCTAAGAGATATAGTGAGTGAGTTGAAATAAATGCTTTAAAGTTTACCGTTTTGCCAGTGGTTTCACAACCATTCTCTTGTATTTATTCATCCGTTAAGTCAAATAAAAGTGATTAAGACTAAAAAAAGTGAAGTAGGTTAGGATGTGTATCTGTGTGTATTCAGATATAAATATATATACATTCATATATATTAAAAATTACAACCCACTTTTTAATATAATGTGTCATGGCTATCTTTCCAACATACTTCTATAGATTTTATTGGTTGCTTTATATTGCATTATATGATCTACAAACTTCATTTAACACCTTCTGTTTAATCAGATTATTTTCAGTAATATCATGCTAAGTAAAATGTGTCAGTTACAAAAAACTAAGAGCCATAAGACTCCACTCATACGTGAGAATAAAACTGAACCTCATGGACACAGACAACAGTATGGCGGTTACTAGAAGAAGGGCGTAGCCGGGGGAGGTAAAGGGAACCCAGTACGTGGCGACAGCAGATGATTTGACTTTGAATGGTGGACCCGCAGTGCAATACATAGGTCCTATACCATAGGACTGCATAGTTGAAGCCTATGTAATCTTATCAACCAGGGTCACCTCAGTAAATTTAATTAAAATCCTATTAGGTCATCATTGACACACAGTGAGATTCATGCTTTTAACTGTACAGCTCCCTCAGATGTGGTCTCTCCCCTACAGGTCTGGGTTGTTGTCTGCATATGGATGTCCATTCATCCTCGCACCATTGGTTGAGAACACTAGCCTTTCTTCATCAATTAGCCTGGCACCTTCGTCTCCGATCAATTGACTGTCCTGGTGTAGGTTTATTTCAGGACTCTCCTTATTCTTCCTGGACCTACATGTCTATCCTTGTGACCGACAATACCGTGTTGCCTTGGTAACAAACAGTCTATTTATAGCGAACCTTGAAAAGAGGGAGTATGACTCCTCCTACTTTTTCTGTCTCCTAGTTGTTCTGAAGATGCTAGGTTTTTTGCAGTTCCATAAGGATTTTCAAATTGCTTTTAATGATTTCTAAAACAATGCTTGATGATATTTTGATTGGGATTAATGCTATAAATGTCCTCTAAGCACTGCTTTAGCTGTGCCTCACGGATTTTGATATATTGTAGTAGGGCAAAAGCTGCTTTCTCAGGCCCTCTTTTCCAGAGCTGGCTGGACCCCATAAAGCGTGACTGACCCTAACGGTTTTACCAGGTTATGTTATAATCTTTCAGTTAAGCTTGTTTGACAGCCTTCCCAAAGTTTAAATTTTAAAACCTGAGAAATGACTTTGGCCTACTCCAATGGGCACCTGGAATGCTTCAAGAATTTATATTCTCTCCTTATGAAAGAGAAGTTTTTTTAAAAAATACACCTATTTAATATGCTTGAAATTACATGGGAAGCTTTGCCAAACAGAATAATATTAGCTATTCTGTTTATTTTGTCATTCTGTAACTATTTTATCAAAATAGATGCTCTAGAAATTTCAACCTGCCTGGGAAGAAACTGGCACAAAGTTAAATCCAAGTTCAAACAGGAAATGTTCAAGGGTAACAGGTGTCCTGTCAGTGATATGACAGGGGACAAGCCAAGGGTGCTGGTTCCCTCTGGGGACATGAAGCAGTGGTACTCTGGGTATCTGTAATCCACACGTTGGGAATTTATGAATCATTTCCAATGTTCAACGCACACTTCTGGTAAGTACTGTACAGTGTTTTAAAATCTTACATAGTGTTGGGTCTTCACATAGTTTGAAATCATGTGATGAATCTAAAAATATGGGCTTTATATTATTCTTTTTCGTAGTATCATAGTAATTATTACTTACCCAGAAATTGTCATCTTGGAAGTTATATCTTACAAAGAAGCAAAGTTCTTTAACAATTGCATTATACTCAAATCTATAACCAGACCATTTGAAATGTTGTCACTGTTTTGACATTGTTTTATAAACAGTCATTGTGTTACTTGAATGTGCTTGCCAATGTGTCTTCGGAAAGGTTCATGAAAAGAACTCTGACTTACTTTAAGTTACAGGTATCTAAGCAGGTCTTACCTTTAATGTCAATGAAGGTTTATGGAACCCTAAGGACGAACTGGATGCATGGAAATACAGGCAAGTAATCAAGACAAACAAAAATTGATTCAAAATATTGCTAGTTATAATTCATTTTGTTTTCCAGATATGTTTTGTTTTTTTGTTTTTTCTCTCTAAAGCAATTTGTAAAGCATACTTTCATAAGCAAGCAATGTTGGAAGATTTATATTTTTCTCCCCACCTAATCCCTCCAGAGTTCAGCAACTCTTAATGAGTGGGAATTATTTTCATGGTAATACGTTTGTTTGCATAAAAAGAGTCTGTTCTCTTTGTAATAGCGCCAGTATTCAAATGTGGTTTTATTAACCAACTCTTTGTCTGGAATGTCATGATTGAAGAGTTATGCCTGGACTCTGCATGTCACCTGAAAGCCTGAAGGAATTAAGATGGATTTTTGAAGCCAATGAGAGCCTCTTGGAGAAATGGCCTGGTACCTTGCTTGGTCGCATGATTCATGACAGTCTTTCCAGGTGAGTAATAAAGGTTGCTTTCCCGAAGGATGGCAAGGAAGGATCCTGAAGACATTTCGGGGACCTCAAGAACTTGAGGAATCCACCCAAACTGATGGGTGTTTCAGGAAAAACCAGATAGCATCTGTGTGGCTTGCCTTCTTTGCCCTGAGAGTCTGACTAAAGCTCAGTCTGAAGGTTCCTTGTAAAATTCCAGCCAAGCAGATTTGAAAGAGCCTATCTGGTCAATCACTGTTCTTGCTGTGTTCAAGCAAATCATCAGGCCAAATCAAAACTGGACTTAATACACTTTATTTGATAAAGTGAGGGTGATTTTAGGGAAAGGAGTTGGTTTCAATGGAAATCACAATGTTGACCTACAAACTGAATTAAATCCTAATTTTTCTAGTTTTCTTCCAAGCTAATGTTTCATTTTTTCTCTTTCATCCCTTGACTTAGGATTCCTGGGAACTACTGATGCAGTGTCAACCATACAGAATTTATTTACTACTCTGCCTTTCCCTTCTGGGAATTTTAAGGCCAATATCTAGTCTTGGCTTTTCCTGGCTGACTCTTTTCCTAGGTCCTATTGCAGCTCTTCTCTTTATTAATGCTTTTGGGCCATGTCTCCTGAAATTTGTTATGTCTTTTATTCAACAAAGTAAGTGCCCAAGCTCTAGGAGACTCCTTTCGCAAATGACCCCCAACCAGGAACCCCCCAGTTCCATCCTCTCTGTCTTAATGACCTGTACCTAGATCCACAGGCAGGGCCAACTCTATGTTTATAATCAGCAGGAAGTAGTGCCAGGAGAAGAGATGCTTGTCCCTACTCCCCAGAACCAGAACAGGTCCAGGTCATTAAGAATAAATTTATCTCAAAAACCAGAGGGGAGAATAATAGGACAAAAACTACTTTCTCAAGCCCCTTTTCCCAGAGCTGGCTGGACCCCATAAAGCATAATTGACCCTAATTATTTTATGAGCCTCTATCCTCAGGGCTAGAAAATTACTGGAAGTGCCCCGAAGGCTCAGAGGCTCCAGGAATTCACGGAACAGGATATACCAGACCCTGTCCCCAAAGATAACATTGAAATAAGCTGTGGTCCACGCAAGACCAACTGAAACTTCCTGCCCTACAGCTGGCCCGTTACCCAGTAAAAAAAGTCCCAACCCCTCAGGGCAGGTGCTGGTGCACAGCTCAGCACCCAGCCCTTTCCCTCCCTTAGGAAAGTAAAATAAAACCTTTACTCTCGCACTTTCTTCTCTTTGTGAATTCTTTTCCAGCCCGTCTCACTCACCACCCTAATATTTAAAAAAAAAATTCTTGGTGATATTTTGATTGGGATTAATGTTATAAATGTCCTGTAAGCATTGCTTTTGCCGTGCCCCATAAATTTTGATATATTATGTTTTCATTTTCATTCCATTAAAAATATTAATTTTTTTTTTACCTTTGACTTTCTTCTTTCAGCTAGAACCATGTCCTTTAATTTATTTAATTTGGAGGTTTTCCAGTTATTTTTCTATTACTAGTTTAATTTTATTATAGTCAGGAAACATACTTTGTATTATTGATTTGAAATTTCTTGAGGTTTTGTGGTCCAAGGTATCCTATGTCTTTATGAATGTTCTTGAAAGCACTATAGAGTACTGTTGTGTATTCTACAGATGCAAATCAACAGAACAAGTGGTTTTCTGCCCACCTATTATATCCATTACTGACAGAAGGGTTTCAAAATTTGGAGCTATTATTATGAATCTATTTCTCCTTTCAATTCTATTAGTATTTGCTTTGTGCATTTTGAAATTCTGTTGTTAGTGCAGAAAACATTTAGTATTATTAAGTTTTCTTGGTGGATCGACCTTTTTAATAATTAACTAATGCCCCCGTTTGCCTATGATAATATTCATTTTCCTGGAATCCACTTTAATTGATAATAACACAGACACTTCAGCTTCCTTTGGATTAGTGTTTGCATGTATATCTTCTTCCATCCTTTTATTTTTAACTCATCCATGTGTCTGTTTTCTCAGCAAAATATCTATTTTTTCCTTGGGTTTTAATAAAAACTGACAACCTGGGCCATTAATTGAAAGGTGTTATACTGTTTGTGTTTAATATAATTATTAATGTGGTTGGATTAAAACAAAGGGAGCAGCAACATAAAATGGAGTAAAAATAGCCTCTTCAACAAATGGTGTTGGGAGAACTGGATGGCTATGTGCAAAAAAATGAAACTTGAGCACCAACTTACACCATACATGAAATAAATTCAAGGTTGATGAAAGACTTAAATATAAGCTATGACACCATTAAAGTCCTAGAGGAGAACATTGGCAGGAAAATCTCAGATATTTCACACAGCAACATTTTTACTGATATGTCCCCTAGAGCAAGGGACATAAAGGAAAGAATAAATAAATGGGATCTCAACAAAATAAAAAGCTTCTGCATGGCTAAAGAAAACAGTATTAAAATAAAAAGTGAACCAACTGTATGGGAAAACATATTTGCCAATGATAACTCAGATAAGGGTTTAGTTTCGAAAATATACAAAGAACTTACATGACTCCACTCTAAGAAGACAAGCAGCCCAATTAAAAAGTGGGCAAAGGACTTGAACAGACATTTCTCCAAGGAGGACATACAGAGGATCCAGAGACACATGAAAAGATGCTCAATATCATTAGCTATCAGAGAAATGCAAATTAAAACCCCAATGAGATACCACTTTATACCAGTCAGAATGACCATCATAAACAAAGCAACAAACAACAAATGTTGGAGAGGTTGTGGAGAAAAGGGGACCCTAGTTCGCTGTTGGTGGTATTGCAGACTGGTACAACTACTATGGAAAACAGCATGGAATTTTCTAAGAAAACTAAAAATGGATCTGTCTTTTGACCCAGCAATTTCACTGCTAGGATTATATCCTAAGAACCTTGAAACACCAATCTGAAAGAACCTGTGCACCACAATGTTCATAGCAGCACAATTTACAATAGCGAAGTGTTGGAAGCAACCTAGGTGCCCGTCAGTAAATGAATGGATCAAAAAACTATGGTACATTTACACAATGGAATTCTATGTAGCAGAAAAAAAGAAGGAGCTCCTATGCTTTGTGGCAGCATGGATGGAACTGGAAAGCATTATGCTAAGCGAAATAAGCCAGGTGGTAAAAGACAAATACCGTATAATCTCACCTTTAACAGGAACCTAAACAACAAAACAATCAAACAAGCAAAATATAACCAAGGACACTGAAATAGAGAACAGGCTGATAGTGTCTAGAAGGAAGAGAGAAGGGAATTTCAGGGGGAAAGAGGAAGGGTTTACACGAACAAGTATAAAAGACACGTGGACAAAAACTAGGGGGTGTGGAAATGGGAGGGGGGATGGGTGAGTGGGCTGGGATGGGAGTAAAAGACAGAAAACTGTACTAGAACAACAATTAAAATTTTTTAAAAACCTAACCTAATTGTAGTTTCAGCCTCTCACAGTATTAGTGTATGTAGCTAGATATTAATACAGGAAGGGAGCAAAGGGAATCAGACATCAAGAATAATAAACTAGGGAGTTGAATCAGGCAATAAGCCACACTCACTAGGAAGTTATGGCATTCACAGTCACCCCAGGGGATCCCTGCATGCTCTGCCCTCAGACCTAATCCCAAAGTGGGCAGGAAGGAGATTTACAGGTTATTATCCAGGATTACCAGGGGAGTGATAAAACGATAAAGGGGAAATTCCTCTGAAGTGAAGATGGTGCAGGGAGAGGTGCTTCTACTATGGGGCACGTGCAGTAGGAGCCAAATGGTAACCACAAGGGGCAGAGCCCAGCCTGGGGAAAGGATCAGATTGAACAAGGGACACAGAGCCCTAGGAAATCTAGGAAACGGATTGGTTAGGGCAGGGGCGTCAAACTCATTTTCACTGGAGGCCACATCAGCCTTGTGGTTGCCTTCAAAGGGCCAAAATAATTCTAGGACTGTATAAATGTGATTACACCTTGAGAGTTAAGAAATTGAAATTACATTCAGCCCTTTGAAGGCAACCAGGAGGCTGATGTGGCCCCTGGTGAAAATGATTTTGATGCCCCTGGGTTAGGAGATGAACTCCGTACAAACCCACAAAGGATTGAGTTGATTGGTTATTTTGAAAAAGCACCTGGTCCTTCCCAAGCCTGGGATAATATAATCCAAGCTTAACAGAGTGCCACCCCACTCTCTCTCTCTCTGTAACATGAGCTCTCCCCATTCATTCATGTCTTCTCTCTCCATTATAGCCATGCTGGCCCAGCAGCCGCCATGGGCTCATGGCAGACTCCGTGGAATCCTGGCATGGGCCTGGGCACAGTGCCAGCTGAAGCACAGCTGCAAACAAATTAAACTAGCTGGATGGGGACAAAGACTAAACTGAATTGAGCCTCGGCATGGCACAGAGTGTTTGGACACTGGCTTTGGTTCTGGGCCTGGTGCAGACAAAGTTGGATTTTTCTACAGCAGGACAGATGAAGATGAGACACAGAGGACCTGGGCATAGCCATTTATTTCAACCCCAATACATCTTACCACTAAACCTCACTCATGGGTCCCTGGAAACGCTTTTCTCACCATCCATGAAAGGGACCCCATTTCCACTGGCAGAAACAGGAGTGGAATTTTCAAATAATCAGTCTGGAGTTTCTGGTCAGCACTAGTGAGGTGATCTGCCTGGCAAGATCCCCTCCCTCAAACAATCCACTCTTACCTTTCTTGTTTCACCCTCATTTTGCCTATCGAAACCTTCTATGTTGTACACCGCTTCTAGTTGCTGGATGGGGTGCCGCCCGATTCATGAATCACTTAATAAAACCAATTAGATCTTCGAATTCACTCAGTTGAAGTTTATTTGTTAATAGTTATTTTCATGTCCCTGGTTGATAGTTTCAACATCTGGGCCATTGCTCAGTTTTTGGTATAATGACTTTATTTCTTGATAATACATTGTTTTCCCTTGCCTTTCTGTGTTTGTAATTTTTTTTTATCAAATGCTTGGCATGGTGGGTAGAAGAGTAGAGAATGAAACAAACAGTACTGATGCCTGGAAATGGACATGCCTCGTTTTATGTCAGGCTGTTAGAGTCAGGAGTCGTGATAGGTCACTTTTCATACTTGCTATCATTACTTTCCATGTGCCATGGGCTTCTAATTTCCTTAGCAACGGGCTGCTATTTTCTTGTGATTAGGGTCTTAGGGATGCTGGAAGGTTCTTCTGTGTGTTCATGCTCCCCACTCAGGGTTTACACATCCCTGCACCTCAGACAGCAGTAGAGGTCTCCAAGCGCATGCTCCTGCGGGGGAGGAAATACAATTTCCCTCTATCCCCCCAGGTTCTTGGCTGAGATAACCGCCTGCTCCCATAATAAAAGACAGGTTAACATCAGAAAAACTAACAAAAGTTTAATAACATGGATATTTCTTGTTTAAATGGTAGATACACAGGAAAACTGGGTTATATCCTGAACCACTTTAAATGCTATCTTCAGGGAAAGACAAAAGATATGGGAGCCATGAGGACAGAGGAAGCAGTTATAAAAGGTTACCAGGAAAAGCAGTAAGGTTGTTATACAGTGGGTTTTTTTTTTTTTTATCCTTAACCCAGGACATTTCTTCATTGCTTTTAGAGAGGGAAGAAGGGAGAGAAGAAGGGAGAGAGAGAGAAACATCAATGTGAGAGAGAAACACTGACCAGCTGCCTCCTGTGTGTGACTGGACCAGGGATCGTACTGTTAGGTAAGACAGGCAGTGAACCAAGGCAGAGAGGGAGGCAGACATGTCTCACCCACTGACTCAACAGTCCTGAGAATTGCAATCTGGGCTATGAGGCTGGTCCAGTTATACTGCCAGGTGTTCCAGCATCACAAGAAACGCCATGCTAACATGGAGGAGGGAAGTCTTTGAAATTCTATGCGTGGTTTCCACTGTCTGGGAAAGAAAGCCTTGAAACTGGGCTTTCATCTCAAGACCTGGAAGGGGGAAGGGGGTGGGTCCACAGTGCACAGAGAAGAAGCCCATTAAACAGCTGGTTAATTGCCTGGTCACTATCTATTTTAGGAGGGAGTCCCTAGTGCCTGTAGAAAGACCCCATAAGTAACGTTGGGTAACTGCCCCAATTTTAATTAACTGCCTCCTGTCATGTATCTGTTTTACAAACAAGATGAACAAATGGAGTCTGGGGCAAGGTAAGGATTCGGGCTAACAGACCCCCACACATACCCAAGTTTGGGTCGTCACATCCCCCCAGGAAAGCTGGCACCACCTTTATCTGTCAATCAATATGTAACTTCTTCGCCCCATCCTGCCAACTATATATGTCCTCAGGACAAAGGACCTGATGCTCTTGCCACCCTTGCCCCTTGCCTTTTTCTGCCCTTACCCTGCCCTGTCCCGAACCTCTGCCTTTCATCCCCACCCCAGCAAGGCCTGTTCTCCTGCATGAGGAGGCATCACCAATAAAACCTGCTTGTACGCTAATAGACTTGCTGATATGTAATTCTTTACTATGTCGGCAAGAAGAACCAAGTTTCTCCCATAACATACAAGCCTGGACGGGGGATTGAACCGTCAACCTAGGTATGTCCCCTGAGTGGGAATCAAACCCACAACACTTTGGTTACCTCCAACTGACTGAGCCACACCAGCCAGGGCAGTTGTTATGCAGTTTAACCTGTTGCTTTCTCTGTTGATAAATTTCTAGAGATTTAGTTGTCCTCTTCTTGGTACCATTACAGATGGTCTCTTATGGAAGGCAAACTTCTACTTGGTTTTTTGAAATCTTTCGTATATACTATTTCTTAAAAATAACCAGCCTAAAATAACCCTTATGCTAAAGGGCCTATTTTGGGGTGGTTTATTCTTTTTTTACTCCTCTCTCAATATGATTATGTGGCTACTTGTTATTGCTGCTCAAGTTGTGATGGCAACCCAGAGATGTGATTATCCTGGTCTAATTGCAGTCTTAGGCTGTTTCTGAATGCCTGGGCCTGAGGCAGAGCTTTTTCAACACCCCTGCTTTCTGTGGCTGTCTGAGGCTGGTCTGGGGTGATAGCTTTTACCTGCTCAAGGAAGTGAAGATTGTTGACTCCTGTCCTTATTGAAGCCACAGCAGGCCCTTGCCTGTGCCCCAGGGTTGGTAGGATTCTTCATCTGTCCCCCAGCAATTTAAGGCATTTTTCAGCAGAGGAAATGCGGGTCAAAGGGAGAAGATGAGGCTGTGCGCCGTTCTTCTAGCAGATGCTGATCTGGTCCTGCAGTTCTGCAAGTCCCTGGGGCGAGCTGGGTGGCGGTGTGGAGGGTGGGCTGTACCTGGTCTCCAGAGGAGCCCCAGCCTGGCTCCTTAGCACTTGGCGTGGAGGTAGACATGGAGGGGACTGAAAGTCCTGCTATTTGCAATATTGATTTTAGACAGGTTATTTTAAGAAAAAGGCTCCAAAAGAGCCTTTGTCCCTCCCCTCTTTCCTGGGTTTGAGATTCAGATGGAAAGTTGCTTCAGGGAGGGAAATGTAACTTAATCGCTGCAACATAAGAGAGAAGGACTCCAAGCTGGAACCTGTCTGGACCCCCAGCACCCGCCCCAGTGTCCCCTTGTTTCTGGGTGGCCCAGCAAATCCTCACTGGCCACGTTTGTCTGCTCTTCCTCAGTCACTTGCCAAGAGCTCACTCTCACTTTCGAAATCCAGGGCCCCTTTCCTTCCCTTCTCTTTCCCCAACAATAGCATATACACCCAATGTCACATTGCCATCTTTGGAATTTTTATGTTTTTGTGAGTTAAATGTTTTCTGTTTACCTGTTTTTGTAAATTTGATTATTATCCCAGGTAGAAGAACTTGGGAGGTAGGAGGGAAAGTACTACTTTTCTCAGCATCCTCACAGCTAAGTGTTGCTGGTGCCAATGGGGTCCTTCCACGGAGTTGCAGGATGAGCATTTCCAGGGGCCCACGCGGGGCAGGATGAGGTGTGGGGGTAAGATTTACTGGGGTAGAAATAAATGACAGCCCCCCAGGGGCCCGATGTCCATGTCTCAGCCACTGCCTGCTGGCTCAGCTCCACCCCACTGCGGAGGAAGGCCAGCCTTGTCTTCGTCAGGCCCAGAAGAAGGGCCAGGGTCCAGAAGTTGTGCTGTTGGTCCAGCTGCTTCCTCTCTGTCCCCGACTGTGCTCTGGCTGGCACGGCGTTGCTGCACCCAGGTCTGCACGTGTGGCCTGCCACGCCACTGCTCCGGAGAGAGGATGCACAAGCAAAGAGGCTCAAGCGCAGGTTACTGAGGGAAAGGACTTTGTTACACTTCGATGATACTGCCTCTGGCTTACAAACTGACCACGATCTCTTTTCAATTCCTTCCCGGGCTCGTGCTGGGCCCTCCCGCTAACCAATGCATTTTCAGAAGCTAACTTGGTCGATTTTTTCTTATTTCATTGATCCAATATTTAGCATTGAGAATAAGCCAGCTCATTTAAATTGTTAAGACTTACTTCAGGAGGCAGTGACTGTGTAGGTAAATATTGGACATTTAATACGAGGCGAGTCTATGAAAACAAAACAGAAAACAAAAGTTCATGGTCAGAGCTGCTTATAAGCCAAGCCAGTATTGCAGAGTCTGCAAGGCCGTCAGTTGAGATTTCTAGATGCAAGGCTCACAGCTTTAGTTTTGCTGGAAGGAAGGCAGGTGGTGGCGCTCTGACGGATTCGGTCTGCAGTTTGAATATTGAATATCTCCGATGACATCACCGGGTATTCAGGTAAACTCTTCGTGTGGCTAATACAGCACCAGTCACTGAGAACGTTCAGGCAGCAGCTGTTGTGATTTCTCTGAAGTTTATGTCATGTCCTCTAGTTGCAGTTTGTCAATGCCAGGCTCAGAAAACAAAACAAAACAAAACAAAACAAAGTTTTAGTTCTCCATAATTTAAAGGTAACTATGGGAGAAAATGAAAACATTAGTTTAGAGGGTTATAGCCCAGTATTTTCCCTAGAAATTATAGACATTCAGCAGTTCCTCATTCAGTTTCCCCTACTGCTAACAGCTGACATCACCTTGGTACTCTTGTCACAGCTGATGAAAAAACATTCATTCATTATCAACTAAACTCCATTATACTGGAATTTCCTTTACTTCGTGCCAAATATCTTTTTTCTCCCCCAGGGTACTGCATTTCTTTTACTCGTTGCATTTCTTTATCTCCCCTGGACTGCAACAGCTTCTCGGAATTTCCCCGGTGTTTTTTGTGCGCGTGCGTGATGTTGATAATTTTGAAGATTACTCTGCCGCTATTTTGCAGAACGCCCCTCCGTCTGGGTTTATCTGATGTTTCCTGATCAGGCTGGTGGATCTGAGGGGAGGGGGGGGCCACAGGGGACAAGCTCCCTTCTGATCACATCGTATCCGACTGACACACTACCCACCTGCCTTCTCGCTCTCGGTATTGTCCCAGGTCACCTGGCCAAGGGCCCGTGTGCCAGGTGACTCTCCCCCTTTCCATATTGTACTTTTTGAAAGCAAATCATTAAGTGGAGACCATGAAGTCTGTTTTTAATTTTTCTGTTAACTTATTAGCATTTTTAGGGTATTTTATAGTAGTTAGAATTTACATTGCTCATGAGAATATGGCTAGTAAGGCAGTTTTAAAAATAAAAGAGGCCTCTGCGTGGTCCTACTTCCATTGAAATGGCCTGCCCATGGCTCTCTTACTACAGGACCTGACTGGACAAGTATGATGTGGGCTGGGATACTCGAGGTGGGTGTCACCACAGTCGATGTTGGTGGCGTCATTCCTGGTGGTGCAGTTGAACAAGAAGGCCCTGCTTCAGACTGTGCCCCACCTGGCCAACCCACCAGCTTTACGCTTTATCACCTGTCTCCCCTCAGTTCTAGGTAGGGGAACCCATGACCAGTAATTACATATGACATTCTGAAAAGAAAAGTAGATATATAAAAGGTCTCTTGAGTTCCAAATAATATTAACTAAATAAAAACCACACAAAATGAATTTGTTGTTAGTTGCTACAAGAGAAACAAAACATTCCTCTTATTTTGTTTTAATTTATAAACAAGAAATGTAAGATTATATTTCATAAGTAATTTAACATCATCATAACATTCTCCATCTTTGTATCGTGACTGATAAGGGGAGCAGAATGAAAGAGGGGACGAGGACCACCACAGTGTACTTTAAAGAGAAAAAGAAAAAGAAGCCCAAAGAACAAGAGAGATGCTTTAAAACATATGTTGAGAAAGATGAGAAGATAGTGAAAGGTATTCTTGCAATCCTAATAAGAGAGGCATTTTACATTAAAGAGAAGACATAAAATTCTGCCTAAAAGCATATTAAACTCACTTTTCTTACAAAAAGTACTGTTTGACTTTCTCAGTTCTTCTCCACTTTCTTGGGAGAGATGCGCACGCTCACCACTTCCTCCTGCCCTGCTCCATCCATTCCTCAACTCACTGTCTCTCTGACCACCACTCACTGTTTATGCTGGTGGGCTCCAGTAGCCGTGACTCATTCACCCCTACTCCCTTCTCCTCCCATTGGACAGCCCCTCCGAGTCTTATGACTGTCCATGGGTCCTGAGTATGCACATAGCATCTAAGGCTGACATCCCATCTTTTTGCCTCAGGCCTTGGAACCTCCTTGCACTTTGAGGCCACCCTGCCCATCGGCCTGTTGCACACATTTTCCTGAGTTTTCCACTGACCCCTCACACTCCTGGTGTGGAGAATGGAACCCATTCCGTTTCCAGGCACATTCCAGTCCCTTCTGAGTGGGTGGGATTAGAAATGAGGCAGCCAGGCAGCCAGAGAGATGCGAGGTTGTGAGAGAGCAGGAAATGCGGGGTGAGAAGGCTGGGGGTGCTTTGCAGGTGTGTAGGACGCAGAGACCTGAAAGCAGGGGGAGCCGAGAGTGTCCGGTGTCCAGGGGGAAGGAGCCAGAGGCCGGGAGAAAGGCGAAGGGGGGAGTGTGGAGGACAGAGCGGGACTGTGCGTGCCCCTGAGGCGCACGTGGGGAGGGAGACAGGAGCAGAGGTGCCAGGGACAGGACGGGGCGCCACCCTGACAAAGGAGTCAGCAACTAGTGAGACGCCCATGTCCACCGTCGTGATTTTCCTCTATATATGTTGCAGAAATCTTGACCTTGACAGCAAAAGCTTGACACCTTCAGGTCTCCACGAAACAACTTCCAAGCCTTACACTCCTCCGAGCAGTCTAATTGAGTGTGGTTGTAGCGCCACCCATCTGCAAGAGAAGGAATTCATATTCAGTGCCACAGTGGTCTCCAGACTTCCTCCACAGGCACCTCTCAGCAAGGGCTTCCTGGGCTTGGAGAGCCCCCACAGTGTCTGAAGTCGGGGGGCGGCTCAGCAGCATTACCTCTGATGTTGAAAAAGGAGAGATCCCTGGTTCTGCATCCAGGGCCCTGCTCCGCGGTGCAGTTGCCATGGCCTTCCAAACATTTGCCCTTCTTGAAAATCTTGCAGACCATACACAGCGTGGCTGGAGCTGCGGACAAACAGACATGAAGGCTGAGCCTGGGGTGGAATGGGCGGAGACCAAGGTGGCCTAGGACACGTGAGCATTCTGGAGTCTAGGGACAAAGCGTGACTCCAGGTACCTGTCCCACACATACTTTGGGGCAGGACATATCCCCACTGGATGACTTCCATTAGGTATTTAGGGAAATGGAGTCTTTGATGGGGGGGGGGGAATCTCAAAACCCATTTAGGGATACATAACTGTGTACACTGTGTGGCTGAACTGTATGGTATGTGAACTTGTGTTTCATTAAAGCTGTTCGAAAGAAAACTTTGGACAAGAACATGAGATGTTACCACCAGGTGGCATGGGAGACACTGGGAGGTGAGATACAAGGGGAGCAGATGCAGGTTCTAACCAGGCAGGTGAAAGTTCCAGCCCCGTACCTAAGCAGCACTAGGAGATCATGTCTCCTTCACTGTTGCTCCCTAGGAGCCCGGCTGAACTCTCCCTGGGACCAGCCCTGTGCTCACAAGCACACAAAATATAGGGAGGTTCACCAAGGACATCGTCTCCCCTCAGCCGTAAGCCATGGCCAGGGTGCAGGGGACGTCTGTGGACAGCCCCTCTGGGCCCGGCCCTCTGGGAACAGATGGGGCGGAAGGCCTCTCTACACAGCTGGGAGGTGAGGAGGCAGATTTTAGTTTTCAAGATTTCTGAGCCAGCACAAAAGTCGTCCTAAGCACACACAGATTTAAGTGAAAGGAGTAATGTGAAAATATTTGTTCAAAATAAGCTACCCAATTGCCTCTTCCTGCTAACACACTGCCCCTAGGCTGCTGCTGCACAGAGTCTTGAGCAACCATTGGCCCTGCCTTGTAGGGCCGGCCATCCCAGACAGCCCCAAAGCCCCCAGCTCCAGACAGTCCCACAGGAGCAACAGACCCACTCTGACACCTCGGGCAGGGACCCGAACCCTTTCCCGGTAGTAGTGCGGATGGGACAGCACAGAGACAGACACCTCAAACCCCAACTGGCCAGGTCATCCCAGAACCTCACCCTTGACCTCACTCCCTCCCAAGCTGGTCAGACCATCATGCCCACGGTGCTCCCCCCACCTCCTCATCCTCACCCCCACCCAGCTAGCCCAGGGCCTCACCCACTCCCTGGAAGAACACAGCAGGGAAGACTCCCAGCAGGAGCAGCAGCAGCAGCAGGAGCTTGTCCATCTCAGTCCGGGTGACGGGAGGTGCGCACAGGCTGGAGCAGGGCAGCGAGTGCCCAGGAGGGCTGCACGGGCTGCTGTGTGTGTGGACAGGAGGGCTGGGGAGCGGCACTGAGCTGTTCTCGGGCTGTGGGCAGAAGCTTCCTCTTGCACAATTACCAGTGGGTGTTTCACTGCCACTCAGGCCCAGGAAACGTTCCCACGGGGCCAAGCACCCTGGATACTTCCGAGGATGGAGGCTGTGCCGGGTGCCTCCTGATGAGCAGAGACCTTGCCTGGCCAGATCAGCTGGACCACGTAGCAGTCCGACTCTTGACTCTCTGAATATCCCACTGCCCTAGGCCCCAGACCACGGACCCCCGTGCTAAAACGCCCACGTCCTCCAGGTCCAGTGTCCCCTACGACCACCTCTCCCGCAGTCCTCTGGCCCAAGGCCAACAGCCAGCAGGGCCGACACCCAGACTCAGGGCCCAGGATGTTGTATTGAGGGTTAGCAGCCCGGCCATCTCTGAACGTACTGAATCTGTGTCAATAACAGCGGGGTAGTCACAGCAGCAAGCGTTTACTCTGTATTCTGTCTAAGCCAGTGTCTCCATCTGCTATCATGCCTCGTACAATCAGGATGTATCTGCATCTGTCACACAGCAAACGTACAGCAGAAACTCCCCAAACACAGAACAAAAGCACCATAGAGGAAGAGCTTATTTTACAAGATACAAAACTATTCCTGCTCCATTACTTTTATTTCCATACCCTGAACTCACATCCTCCTGGAAACGTCCTGCCTGCAGACCCGTGCGGGCTGAAAAATGCCTGGAGCGCAGTGGCGGTCAGTGTCCGTGGCGGAGTGGCCTCAGAGGGTTAAGCGGGCGGGGCGGGTGGAGCCAGCCCGTTGGGAGAGTTGTAGAGGTGGGGATCCCTGGTTGATATATGTGGGTTTTATAAATGACGTTGCAGAATACGCTGCTCTTCCATCAGCGTACAGGTTGTGCATAATTGAAGAAAACTAAGCAAAACCCACAGGAGAACGTATGGTAAGAAGATGCGTAATCGTTGCGGTAATCTGGGAAGCGATGAAGCGATGGTGAGGGCAGCCTGTTGCGTTGCCACAGAAGGGGGCGCTCTCTCTCATGAGGGCGCCAGCTTGTTGCGGGCCTGGGTGAGGGCAGCGGCTCCCAGGACAGAACACGGAGGAGAGAGATGTACGGTGGAGGGGGACGGGGGCGGACAGGGACTGCGGCAAGGACCGACACTCCCTGTGTGATGTCTGGGGGAGGGGCACAAGGGTCTGCGGGAAAGGGTGTGTCTGTCCACATACACGCGTGGAGAGTGTGGTTAGGACTGCTGACTGGCCGCACTGCCCAGGTAGAGAAGAGCTGTCCCTGAACGTAAACCTCTGCTATTTCCTACTCTCCCTTTAAATTTCAAATTTCCTTAACGGAGATTCGTAATTGTTGACACTGAAACAGAAGAATAATGTGAATAATCAAACCAACACTTACTGCATCCTTACTCTATATTGGACATTGTGCCCCAAACCTGTCAGTATATGTATTTTCTTTCATCGCTGCCAACTATGACTGAAGTATAATCACTATCATCTCTCCTTACTAGAGGAAATTGAGACCTACAGAGAGGTCCCAAGTTGCCATGGCCTCAGAATTCTCAAACACTGGACCCAGGCTTCAAACCCAGATCTGCCGATACCCGAGGGCGTGCTCTGGCCAGGCCCTCCCTGGCGGGGTCTCAGCCCGGACACTTTGCCGGAGGATCCAGTGGGGCTGGGTGTGGGCCTGGAAGCTTGTGGCGGCCCTGGGCACCCACGGTCTGGGTGCTGCCGGGAAAGAGGCTCCCACGCTGGGAGACAGAGCGTGCCTAATGACTCTGTGTAAACGGACCGTATAATTCATTCTTTAGACCAGGGCATCTCGGGAGAAAAGAGGATAATTTAGTACGTAAGCTTGGACTAAAGTCATGAATTAGAAGCCACTTATCTCTCTCCCAGCTTTAGGAGTCTGGAGGGAGGCCTTCTTGGGCTCAGGATAAGTTTCATATATCATCTCTATCAAGCTCTCAATTCCTGGCGGGCCTCCTTAGCCTCTTCTCCTGTGAAGTCAGACAGTGTCCACAACGTATCATTCGGGGACATGCGTGTATCATCCAGCACAACTCTGTCATATGAAATGACAACTATTTCCCTGTGCAACCTGATGTCGAGATTCTACAGGATGGTTTTTAAGAAACTTTCCAAGGAAGAGTGGATGAAGGAAGGCTAACCAGGAATCTGGGGCACTGAGTCCTTTTGTGAGGTGACCTTGGCCTTTGCTGGTATAGATGTAACAGGTGACATCTCTAAATGACTCGTGTGGTGTCAGATACGCAAGCAGAGCCACTTCAGTCATACACCATCTCGACTTTATGTTGCAATGATTATCTCGTGGTCACAGACATTTCCTTCCTAGTGGGTCCACATCCCATAAGTCCGTCAAAGAGTTTTGCTTTTTGTTAGAAACCTAGGTGGGCCAGGTATGTGGTGCTTACGGAATCAGTAGCAAACACCGTGAGGATGTTCCTGCAGCACACACGGCCCCGGGAAGATTCGGCCTGATGGTCATTTTTGTTTCTTCACACTCTTTCTTCTTCAATTCCCCAGTGATAATATGTCCCTTTCCACTACCACGTTACCTGTTATTTTTTAAAGATTTATTTATTTATTTTTAGAGAGAGGGAAGGGAGGGAGAAGGAGAGGCAGAGAAACAACCCATGGTTGCCTCTTGCTCGCCCCCTACTGGGGACCTGGCCTGCAACCCAGGCATGTGCCTGACTGGGAATCAAACCAGTGACCCTTTGCTTTACACGTAGTCCAGTGCTCAATCCACTGAGCCACACCAGCCAGGGCTGTCCTGTTACGTGTTATGTATCATCAATATTATGACATTCTTCAAGTTTGCAGAGAACAGCGTATCTTCCGTAAATTAATGCTGTTGAAGAACAAAGTTGTTCCTTGGCAGCTCCAATAATTTGTCTGTATCTCGTTTGCCCCATTTTCTACTCCTCCTGCCCCCTTTTTTGCACACTGATGATGGGGTGATGGAGTCTCAGGGAACTGTGAGACCCCTGGAATTCAGCTGTCACTGTTGGGGGGGCACACTGAATGTAAAGGTGACTCTGGGTTACTCAGGAAAATTACTCAGCCTGGGGACCGGGTAATAAATGGAATTGTTTGTACATGCACCCATGGTTCTTCAGAATCTGCTGTGCATGGCCCTTGTCGTTGGGAGGTGGCTGTCACGTTATGCATGATAGCTCTGCTGCTGGGGCACCCGGCACAGCCTCCATCCTCGGAAGTATCCAGGGCGCTTGGCCCCGTGGGAACGTTTCCTGGGCCTGAGTGGCAGTGAAACACCCACTGGTAATTGTGCAAGAGGAAGCTTCTGCCCACAGCCCGAGAACAGCTCAGTGCCGCTCCCCAGCCCTCCTGTCCACACACACAGCAGCCCGTGCAGCCCTCCTGGGCACTCGCTGCCCTGCTCCAGCCTGTGCGCACCTCCCGTCACCCGGACTGAGATGGACAAGCTCCTGTTGCTGCTGCTGCTCCTGCTGGGAGTCTTCCCTGCTGTGTTCTTCCAGGGAGTGGGTGAGGCCCTGGGCTAGCTGGGTGGGGGTGAGGATGAGGAGGTGGGGGGAGCACCGTGGGCAATGATGGTCTGACCAGCTTGGGAGGGAGTGAGGTCAAGGGTGAGGTTCTGGGATGACCTGGCCAGTTGGGGTTTGAGGTGTCTGTCTCTGTGCTGTCCCATCCGCACTACTCTCAGGAAAGGGTTCGGGTCCCTGCCCGAGGTGTCAGAGTGGGTCCGTTGCTCCCGTGGGACTGTTTGGAGCTGGGGGCTTTGGGGCTGTCTGGGATGGCCGGCCCTACAAGGCAGGGCCAATGGTTGCTCAAGACTCTGTGGAGCAGCAGCCTAGGGGCAGCGCATGAGCAGGAACAGATCCCTGAAAGGCTCAGCTGGAACCAATATTTTCACAGCAAGCAAACTGCTGTTACTTAGGTAGGTCTGAATGTCCAGTGTCTCCCAGGGGGCAGGGGGTGTGGTAGGAACTTTGTGGGACTGTCTCCCCACTTTGGGAGCCAGGTCAGTCCTTACATCCCGTGATACTCTAACAGATTTCTAGCATCAGGTGGCTGGGAGCAGGTGCTCTCACTGTGACCTGCATTCTGGCACCAAGGTGAGGGGAGACCTTGCACTTTATTTTTAATGGAATTATGAACCTCTGTCAAAGTCCCACATGCTTAATGAATCAATGGACATATTCTGGTAGGAACATTTCCCAGCTTTCAGAGCGTGCAGGAGGAGGCTTGCAGGGTCACACTTCCCCTCAGAGTCCCCAGCCCTTTTGGTCCTAGCCCACCTTGGTCTCAGCCCATTCTCTCCTGGGATCAGCTGTTGGGTCTGCCTTCCACAGCCCCAGCCACAGTGTGCATGGTCTGCAGCAATTTTAAGAGAGGTCATTGTTTGAGGGGAAAGAGCAACTGCACCATGGAGCAGGGCCCTGGATGCAGAACCAGAGATTTCTTCATTTTCACCGACAGAGGTAATGCTGTTGAGCCGGTGGTGGGGCACTCCCCACTGAGGAGGGCCTGGCCGAGGGGTGCCTGTGTCTGGAGACAGGGCTTGGTGGATAGGGTTGGGGCAGGTTCTCTAGCGAGAGCTCCAGGCGTGGCCCTCTGGCACCGAACGTGATTTCCTTCTTTCCCAGATGGGTGGAGACTCAACCACACCGAACTGGACTGCTCAGACCGCTGTTTCCCTTCACAATGGCATTATGAGACCCTGAAGATTTCCACCTTTTGTTGTAAAGGTCAAGATTTCTGTAACAGATATCAAGGAAAGGGACAGGGATAGAAACTACTGACTCCTTTGTCAGGGTGGCGTCCCCTCGCCCCCTCCTGTCCCTGGCACCTCTGCTCCTGTCTCCCTCCCCACATGCACCTCAGGGGCACGCACAGTCCCCCTCTGTCCTCCACACTCCCCCCTTCGCCTTTCTCCCGGCCACTGGCTCCTTCCCCCTGGACACCGGACACTCTCAGCTGCCCCTGCTTTCAGGTCTCTGCGTCCTGCACACCTGCAAAGCACCCCCAGCCTCCTCACCCCGCATTTCCTGCTCTCTCACAACCTCGCATTTCTCTGGCTGCCTGGCTGCCTCATTTCTAATCCCACCCACTCAGAAGGGACTGGAATGTGCCTGGAAACGGAATGGGTTCCATTCTCCACACCAGGAGTGTGAGGGGTCAGTGGAAAACTCAAGAAAATGTGTGCAACAGGCCGATGGGCAGGGTGGCCTCAAAGTGCAAGGAGGTTCCAAGGCCTGAGGCAAAAAGATGGGATGTCAGCCTTAGATGCTACGTGCATAGTCAGGACCCACGGACAGTCACAAGACTCGGAGGGGCTGTCCAATGGGAGGAGAAGGGAGTAGGGGTGAATGAGTCACGGCTACTGGAGCCCACCAGCATAAACAGTGGGTAGTGGTCAGAGAGACAGTGAGTTGAGGAATGGATGGAGCAGGGCAGGAGGAAGTGGTGAGCATGCGCATCTCTCCCAAGAAAGTGGAGAAGAACTGAGAAAGTCAAACAGTACTTTTTGTAAGAAAAGTGAGTTTAATATGCTTTTAGACAGAGTTTTATGTCTTCTCTTTAATGTAAAATGCCTCTTTTATTAGGACTGCAAGAATACCTTTCACCATCTTCTCATCTTTCTCAACATATGTTTTAAAGCATCTCTCTTGTTCTTTGGGCTTCTTTTTCTTTTTCCCTTTAAAGTACACTGTGGTCCTCGTCCCCTCTTTCATTCTGTTCCCCTTATCAGTCACGATACAAAGATGGAGAATGTTATGATGATGTTAAATTACTTATGAAATATAACCTTACATTTCTTGTTTATAAATTAAAACAAAATAAGAGGAATTTCTTTCTCTTGTTGCAACTTGTTTTTAGCCTCAATTTTTCCTTTGCTGTGTACTGCAGGGGTGTGGAGATTATTTGTATTTTAATCATTTTTGATTACTTCCCACTCACAATTTAAAATAAACTAAATGGAGCATTTGACCTTTCTCTTGGAAAGACTAACAAAATAAATTCATTTTCTGTGTGTTTAATGTGGGTAACATTTTTCAAAGTCATAAGAAAAATCTTTGAAAAATCTTCAAAAAATCAACTTTCTTAGATATCAAATTTAAATATTTTTTATAGATTTCATCTATAAATTTGAACTGAGATAGGAGGTGGAAGGGAAACCAGGTGGGATTAGCCATTCTGGGAGACTTGTTATTAAATGCTAAAAAGTCAGCAACAGTCCCATCAAGATCAAAGCAAATAAAACCCAACCCGAATATTCCAGTGTGTATTAAGCTGGGTACACCTATAACGCCTGATCTCATCAGAAAGAACCACACCGATGGTGGCAGAACTAGTGAGAGGGCTTTTTATTATTAAAAAAAATACTTTGTATACCTTCACACCTATTAAGATGTCTAATATTTTTTTTAAAACCAGAAAACTAAAGTGTTGGCAAGAAAGTAGAGACATAAGAACGCTTGGTCCCTGTCGGTGGAAATGTGAAATGGAGCGGCCAACAGCATGATTGTTATAATGAGGGTTGTTGAAAGAAATTGAAGAAGACACAAAGAAATTAAAGGATATTTTTGTGTTCATAGATTGGAATAGCCAACATTGTTAAAATTGCGATATGACCTAAAGCAATCGACAGATTTAATGCAATCCTTCTCACAATCCTAGTGGCAACTTTCACAGAAATAGAACAAAAAGTTATGTATAGAACCACAGGAAACTCCAAGTAGCCAAAGCAACCTTGAGAAAAAAGACGAAAGCCAGAGATTTCATACTCCCTGACTTTAAACTATACTACCAAGCTATAGGAATCAAAACAGCATGGCACTGGCAGAAAAACAGACACACAGACCAATGAAACAGAGTTGAGAATCTAAAAATAAACCCACACACCTATAGGGAAAATTCATTTATGATAAAGGAGTAAAAAATATGCAATAAAAAAGACAGTCTCTTTAATAAATAATGTTGGTAAAACTGATCAACCACATGCAAAAAATAAATAAATAAAACTAGACCACTGTCTTACCTATACACAAAAATTAACTCAAAAAGGATTAAAGCCTTAAATATAAGGCTTGACACCATGAACTTCCTGGAAGAAAACATACACAGTAAGCCCCTTGGCATCAGTCTTAGCAATGTTTTCATGGGTCTGCCTTCAAAGACAAGGGAAACAAAAGCGAAAAATAAACAAAATGGACTCCATCAAACTGAAAAGCTTCCACACAGCAAATGAAACTATGACCAAGAAGACAAAAGGCAATCCACTAAATAGAAAAATACTTTTGCAATGATATATCCTGCAAGGGGTTAATATCCAAAATTTCCCCCCAAATTAGTAACAATGAACATGTTTCCATGGGCCTGCTGGCCATCTCCATGTCTTCTTTGGAAAAACATTATGCAGACCACCTGCCATCTTTTAAACTGAGTTGTTCTTTTCTGTTGTTGTTGAGTTGTGTGTGTTCTTTATATACTTCGGATATCAACCCCTTACCGAGAGTTACAGCTTTGTGAGGACCGAGTTTCTGTTTCAGATGATGAAAACACTGTGCACATGTATGGTGGGGAGGCTTCAACGACAGTGCGCGTGTGCTGAACGTTGCCGAACTGCACACTTAAAACGGGCACGGTGGTGAACTTCAGCATTTATTTCATCTTGCCACAATTTAATCAGTAATTGGCATTGTCTTGGTTTTCTGGTACTGTGACACAGAGTTCTCTTTGATTCAGGAGTTAAATTATAATATGATGGTGACTGTAATGTAGTTGCTTCCTATTGGGCAGTTAAGACGCGTGGTCACTACGTAGAGCAACATGTTTATCATTTAGTCTTCACCAAGGCCACGTGAGGAACCTTCCATCAGCCCAGTGTGCAGAGGAGAAAAGGAAGGCTCCAAAAGCAGAGAGAATGTTCCAAAGCTCTGTGTTGCTAGAAGCCCGGTGCTCTCTGGGTGTGAAGCCTGCGCCCTGCCCTCCTGCTCCGGTTTCCCTGTGGCTGAGCCGTGTCGTGCCGTCTGCTGGGACCCAGGACAGAACCTGGGCCAGGAGCCCAGGCAGGGAGGCTGTGGGGCCCAGGGACCAGAGGACTAGAGGGCAGTGGCTTGTAGGCTTCTCTCTCAGTTTAGCTCCCCCCAGTGACCTGACACTCGTGTGACCCCAGGTAGGCGATTTCACCTGAGTGTCAGATCCCCCAACTGTAAGCAGGACCATCACACAAATTAAAGTTTGCCTAGGAAGTAAGAAGAGTTGCAACAGCTTCCACTCATTCAGTCCCCACTGAATGTTCCAGGCTCTGTGTCAGGGAGTTCACGCTATATACCATCTTTTTTCCATTGTCCTGTGACAATATAAAGGAAGGATATTATTTCTATCATACAGAAGATGCTTGAGTGGTTGGGTGCCAGTGAGTGTTGGAGTGCTGACGTCTGCCTGCCTGGATCTGTTGGAAGCCGAAGCCGTGCCCTCCATGGAGTCTCCTACTGCAATAGGCCGCATAGCTGAGAGGACCCAGGGGAGAGGAAGACAAGGGGGAGCTGCACAGCAGAGCTCTGGACGGGGCCGGGGAAGGAGACTGGGGCCGTGTTAAGAGCCCGGGGCCGTTTGAATCAAGGAGATGAAGATGAGAAGGGCTCTGAGTGGACCAGGGTGACAGAGAAGAGGCGGTGCCTCCCCTGGGAGCCCTCCCCGGGCACTCACTGCTAGGCAGGCGCAGGGCCGCAGAGGGGGTGAGCACAGGCAGGTGCCTTTGTCTGCAGCCAGGCTCAGCCACTCAGCCGCTCTGCACCCTCTACAGAGTTCACGGACCTCCCTGACCCCAGCTTCTTCATTGCCATGATGGAAATAATCGCGCTGCATGGTGGGGGGTGTTTATGAGATGATGTGTATAGTGTCCTACCCTGTATCTGTCACATGGGTGTTAAGAAACGTCCAAAACCTGTGCTCACTACCCACCTGAAAGCTACAGACTCACTGAGCCTTCATGTCAACAGCTTAAAGCAGGAGGAGGCTGTGGCAGAGAGGAGGTGAGGGCCGGTAGGATGGAGTGGCGGGCTCCTTCCGAATGCGTGTTTTTTAATATCTGGGTTGTGCAATTTCCAGAAATGCTTGCTTCCCACTGCTCTCGTCACACATCCTGATCCCAGCCAGTCCCAGTGGAGTTTCGGATCCCATCCATGTGAGAAATTAAACCAGGAGGTGACCTTTGCTAGATGCTTCTCTGCCTGGTATCCTTTCCTTCTTACCAGTCACTGTGGAGACAGCCCAAGAGCTGCCCTGCACCTGGTCTGGTGGTTCATTAGAGTTGGCATTGCCATCCTTTCAGGGCCCCCAGATCCCAGCGCAGCCTCCCCCACTATCTCGCCCCACCTGGACTTGGGGTTTGGCCCCCAACCATAGTGGCAGAACCAGACGACCAGGCCTGGTGGGTCTGGCTCGGGCCCAGACTCATTTAAAAGTTGCACATAGTCCTTCCTCATCCACAGTTCATTTCTCTCTGACCTCTTGGCTCTCCAGAGACAGTGTAGGTGGCAGGTGGGAGCAAAGGCTGTCCCGGATATTGATGTTTGTTCAGAAAGGCCGGCAGGGTACAGTCAGGAGGAGGTCCCCACAAGTCAGTTAAATTCTAACTTCTCTAATTGGGTGGGATCAAAGGCAACCTCATTTTTTACTGACACGTTGTTGCAGTAGCTTTCGTTACAACAGGAGAATACATTTTTCTCCCTGTTGGTGATGCGTATATATTCCACACATCTTCTGGGGCAGCCCAGGATGGAATATTGGTAGATGTACTCTGAAGAGGGTAGGAAAATAACAGAGAAGTGCAAGTTAGACGTGGGATGGGACAGGAAATACAGCTGAGTGATCAGACTCTCCCTTCCCATCTGTCCCCTTAGGCAGAGCCTGAGACTTGAAGACCCTTCCACAAAAGGGCCAGGTCCTTCCAAAACAGCTCAGCCCCACCCCCAACGCTTGCAAGCATTTACAGCCAAGGAGCGGTAATAGCTGATCTTATCAGGGATTCAGTAGCTGGCTATCAGAGATGGGCGGGACTTGGAGATCATCCACAAAAACCCAGTCTTTGTGCAGATGAGAAATTCCAACTCAGAGAAGGAAAATAATGTGCCTGAGACCAACGCCTGACTTCCTGCCTGAGCTGGAGGGACTAAAACATTCTGACTCCAGATCTATGGCTCTTTTTTTTTTTTTTTTTTTGCCAAGCCAAGTCATGAAATTCAATCGCCCATCCCTCCTTCTCCTCCTCCCCTCCACTCACCTCCAGTGAAATGTCTAGCATATACTTCTTTGGTCTGGCACACGAAGTCCGGGTATTTGGAATAACAGGAACCTAAACTCTTTCTGCAGGTCTTGCCAACAAATTCATCGCAGGAGGTACAAAGTGGGAATCTCCTTGTGGGATCTGGACATTAGGTGAGAACCATGGGGTGAGACCAAAGGGTGTCACGTGTTTAGGGAGGAGGAGGGGGCTGCCCCGGCTGGTGCAGGGATGGAGGCCGGGACCCCGGACTTCCCAGGGTTCTCTTGTCTCTCTCCTGGGGACCCTCCCTGCACAGCCCAGATCTGTCTCAAGGAGCCTGGTTTTAGGAGTCATGAGGTTTCCAGGAAGCCCTCTCCCTTCTTTCTTTTTAGGCTCAGCCAGAATCTGTGGCTTTTAAAGGGGACACTGAAATAGGCATTTTATTGCTGGCAGAGCTAGGCAAGGTCAGCAGAGAAAGACCCAGGATGAGGGGCGGGGGCAGGCAGAAGGAAGAGGAGGATCTCTGTTCTGAGTTACTTATCGAGACCTGGGTCCCAGTGGAGAGAAAAGGTGATACTGCTCTCTAACTTGCCCAGGTATAGACCCCCAATGATTCTTTTAAAAAACTATTTATTTATTTATTTATTTATTTCGAGATAGAGAGGAAGGGAAGAAGAAAGATAGAGAAATATCAATTGGTTCCCTCTCCGTATGTGCCCCAACTGGGGACCCAACTCACAACCTAGGCATATACTGGGAATCAAACCTGCCATCTTTTGCTTTGGGGACTATGCCCGATTCACTGATCCACACAGGTCAGGGTGCCAGTGATTATCACCCCTTCCCCTCACATCGTCCCGGGATTAGGGTTCAGTGAGGCCACTGAGCAGCAGGCACAGCTGGTCCCCAGAAAGCGTTTCCATGGTGGGGAAGGGAATTTGCAGCGGCCACAGGGCTCAGGGGCCTAGATCAGCAAACGCTGTCCCTGCGGCTTCTGCTCCTCGTCGACCTTTCTAGTACATTACTCCCTGACCCCATCACGCTGCCCGCTTTGGCTCCCTGCTCCGGGACTCACCCTCTGTGGAAGGCCAGCACAAAACCAGGAGCACTCCTGAGAGCAGGAGGAACAGGAGCCGCTCCATGTACGTCAGGAAAAGGATGATGCGGCAGGAAACCAAGCTCCAGGAGGGGCCCGGGAATGGTGCCCTAGACAGGGTGTGGGATGGAGGCGAGGCTGCAGTTTCCTCCCGGCCTCCAGCTCTGGGACTTTGTGTCCTGAGTTCTGAAAGGCGCATTCCATTCACTTGTCCTGGGAGGCCCTGCCTCTGAGAGAGTGGGCGTTCTGCTCTCTCTCTCCATTGCAGAGCCAGGGCAGGGCCTGGACCCGGAAATCTGCGGAGGAAAGAGGTGACCAGAGGAAGACAGGATATCAGCAAGCTCATCCCAGAAAAGGCAGGGGATCTGAGTGAAGCAGAAATGGAGCCACCTTCAGATTCCACATTTTCTTTGCTGTTTCAGCCCACTCTGCATGGCGTTACCGAC
Source organism: Artibeus jamaicensis (assembly GCF_021234435.1). Lineage (NCBI taxonomy): Eukaryota > Metazoa > Chordata > Mammalia > Chiroptera > Phyllostomidae > Artibeus > Artibeus jamaicensis. The sequence goes on along the minus strand of NW_026522052.1, from coordinate 10,125,271 downwards.
TGGCCCACTGAGCCTCGGTCTCAGGCCTTGCCCCGCAAGCACACGTGTGTTTGGCGCACCCACATCTTGTGTTACATTCCTTTAAAAAAAGATTTTATTTATTTATTTTTAGAGAGAGGGGAAGGGAGGGAGAGACGGAGAGAAACATTAATGTGTGGTTGCCTCTGGAGTGCCCCCTGCTGGGGACCTGGCCCGCAACCCAGGCATGTGCCCTGATTGGGAATTGAACCTGTGACCCTTTGGTTTGCAGGCTGGCACTCAGCCCACTGAGCCACACCGGCCAGGGCTGTGTTAGATTCCTTCACACAGCCAAATCACGTGACCCCAGGCTGGTAAAGAGAGTGACAATTCAGGGGAAGGTAAGGAACTACCTCACTTCGGGTTCTCAGAATGTCTGGAAAGAATGGAGTTGGAGACTACAAATTATTGTCATTCAAGAGCATGCGTCTAGCACCAGGACCAGAAACATAGCCAGATCAAATTGTTCCCAGTGGTGAGCCAGTTACAGGACAGGGGATGTAAGAGAGATAAACTGATTAGTCCTCAGCTGGGAGAAATGGGAGGCAGGAAAAATGAAGGAGCAATCGGCATTTACAATATTTTGCAACAATTCCATTTCACCCAAAGGCACAGATTATATGTTAAGGAAACCAGGGCTCCTATTTCGTAGGAAGGCAACCTGGTTTTCCTCTCTTTATCCCGCCCCCTTCTCCCTTCTGAGAACCTGTTAGTCCACTTGCTTTCCTTTCCCATGTCTCTTGACTGAGCTACATTTGGACTCCGCCCAAGTCTAAGCCTCCACCTCTCTAGCCTGGAGGCTAGAGCTGCTTCCGCTGGTCCTCCAGTTCGTTCCCTTGCTCTCTTTTCAAATATCTTCCCCTCCAGGAGGATGAATAAAAAACACCTCTCTGTGCCAGAAGCCTCTTCTGAAGTTCACCCTCTAGAAGCCAGCTGCTTTCAGATAGTTGCACAGAGCGAAATCTCTCCGAGGGCGGATCTGTCCTCGTGGACTAGAATCAGAGAACAAACAGCACTCTGGGGAGCGGTGCAGTGGAAGGACCCGCAGGCCCGGCTAGGCGGGGTCAAGGGCACCAGCGGTCCCTCGAGAGGGCAAGCACTTCGGGGTTCTGGACACGGAAAGCTGTGTCACAGATGCCTTTTCTCCTGGGGCCTCGACCTGTTTGTGGCCACAACCAGGGGAGCCACAACCTGACAGCTGGCTCCCTGTTCAGCTGGCTCCCTGACAGCAGTCAGGACAGGCGGGCTCCTCTTCATATTTCGGGAAGACTTTCCCGAGAATCAGTGCTCTTCCCCTCCGAGATGTTCGGGGGCGCTCGCCAGCAAAGCCACCTGAGCTTCCCCTGCGAGAAGGTTTTCAACTACAAAATGAGCATCTTTAAACATGTCTTTCTCCTTGAGTGTCGTTGGTGGCTGGAGTCCTTTGGAATGGCCCATTATCTGGCACAACAAGCGCACAGGACTTCAGGCCGCGGGTCCAGGCTGCGGTTGCGGTGGGGGAGGGGTGGGGCGGGGGCGGGGCCAAGGGTCTGGGAAGCACAGACTGGGCGTCAGAACACAGTGCAGGGGCGCAAAGCGCCGCACCGGGAATGCGGTCGACAACACTGTGACAGCTGAGTGAGGCGCCAGGCGGGTGCTGGAAGCAGACTTTCTAAGTGTGGGGTTGCTGCCCGCTAGGCCGCACACCTGAAACTGATATGCAATAGTATTTGACACAAAGTGCAATGGGAAAAAATCTCAGAAAAAGATAAAGTGTTTGCATTGTTTCTAACAGAGCAGGTGCTTAAGAAAATTATAGTCATTGTTATTGTTACCTCCTAAAGGGAAAAAGAACGGTCTCTGACTAAAATAAACAAACAAAACAAACAAACAAAAAAGAGGTCTCTAGGTTAATTTGTTCAAACATCTATGCTGTAGCATGACAGGAATTCAAAAGACCCAAATTCTAACACTTGGGAAGAATAAAAACTTCAACACGGAACCCCAGGGGCTTTCCATTGCACCCCTTTCCTCTTCTTTTGGTTAATATAATCTTTTAAGCAGCAAGCGAGCGTTTTTTTCTAAGACTGGCTCCGTGTCTCGCGTCTGGATACGGACACGCCTGGAGGTCCGTTTCTGCAGCGCCCGGGAGCAGCGGGCGACGGGCTGTCACGTCGGTGCCCTGCGTTCCCGTGAGCCCCTTCCGGTGCTTCTGTCACGGTCAACTAGGCCCTTTGATGGCAGCGGCAGGGCAAGTCACACTGTGTCCACCCACGTCTTCCCGTCCTGGATGGCCTGGGTGGCCGATTCCCCGGTGCCTTCGTCTTCGGATGGAGGGAAGACGCCCGCCTTGGAAGGAAACTCTGAGACATGGACCCCGGACCCGGTTCTCCCGGGGGCATCCATCTGCCCGCCTCACAGGTTTTGGGATGCCGGTGAAGGAAGGGTAAATGCTTTGCCAAGGTCAAAATGCTAGGAAGCAGAACTGGGATTTCAACGTGGGCCTGCCCCCAGGGCTCCTGTAGCCCTTAAGCAAAGTTCAACAATTGAGAGTTATAACTGACAAAATTGTAAGATGTTTAAAGTGAACCTCATGTGATTTGATATATGTTGTGACAGGATCTCCCCCCACCACATGCGTGGATCTAGTTAATTAACACATCCGTCTCTTTACCTTTTTAAAAATTTATTTATAGACAGAGGGGAAGAGAGGGAGAGAAACATCAGCGCGTGGTTGCCTCTCATGCGCCCCCTACTGGGGACCTGGCCCGCAACCCAGGCATGTGCCCTGACTGGGAATTGAACCCGTGACCCTTTGGTCCCAGGCTGGCACTCAGTCCACTGAGCCACACCAGCCCAGGCATCATTGCTTTACACTTTATTTTGGTGAGAACATTTAAGTTCTTCTCTCTCAGCAAATTTTAATTATTTAATACACTGTTACTGACTATAGTCCCCATGTTGTACATCATATCTTCAAACCTTCCATCCCCGGTCAGGGCGCCTGCCTGGGTTGCGGTTCCGTCCCTGGTCAGGGTGTGTATAGGAAGCAGCCGAACGGTGTTTCTCTCCCATTGATGTTTTTCTCCCTCTCTCCCCCTCCCTTCTCCCTCTCTAAACAACTCAATGAGCATGTCCACAGGTGACAAAAAAAAGAAAAAAGAAAATAACTTAAATGCACATTTATGTTCTTCACCCTTCTTTGTATGTGTATGATTTTCCACCAATACAGCAACCCCACCCCTGTACACACGGGAAAGAGTGAGGGGGACTCTGCTTCAGTGCTGCTTAGGGACAGTCTCTGAACACCGAGAGGTTCTTTTATATTCTGGCATTGCACAGTATTTTTATAATTATACCATGTAAAAATATGTCATGAGCTCAGCGATACAGAGGCTGGGTCCCACCTCTGGGTGCTGGCAGTGTGCGGACAGGTCTCTGAGCACGGCCTCCACGAGCTGCGAGTTCACCTCGCAGAGCAGATGAGGAGTCCCTAACTGGCCCTTAGCTGAGGTCACCCTTAGAAATGTTGCTGGAAAACGAAGCAACCAGACACCGAGGGTTTCTGGAGTACGAGGTTTATTAACGTGCACGGGCCCATAGGAGTCAATCTCCAAATTCTGAGCCTCGAACAAAGGGAAAGCAGCCGTTTTATAGAGGGCGGGGGGAAGGCCTGTCCTTCAGACCAAAGCGGGAGATAATTTACAGAAGCAGAAAGCAGAGCCCTTCACTATCTCTGGTATGTAGGCGATAGGCTAGAAGAAACAAGGTAAATCACTGGGCTGTTAAACATCTGGGCTGTAAAAAACAGTCCCCTAATTGCTGTGCTATATTTTAAAATAGCTATCAATTTCTCTTAACAGAAAGAGCGCTTCGGGGGATAGCTGGGTGTGCTGACAGCAGATCGCAGCACAGGGCATTTCCTGTGAGGGGTAAGCTGTGACAGGAGCGTCGGATAAGCTATTGGCTACTTATTCTCCCTTGAGAATAACCCTAGCCCCAGCTCCCTGGTCACCTCAGTGTCGGGTTACCTTCTCCACACCTCAGAATCACAGGAAGAGACCCTCCAGGGACCTGTGGACGTTTTGAACAATTCTGAGATTCTCAGAAAATCCTCAGGGGTGGCGAGCCTCACGGTAGAAAAGAACCCACCCATGCTCCGCAGAGACACTTCATCTGTGTTCTTGACTGGATCTGCAGGTATTGCCAGAAAATGTTCTGCCTTCGTGTCCTTTGAGGGGGCAGAACTTCCCTGGCTTCCACAGGTCCCAGTCACCCAGAACTGTGCTACTTACTCACTTGCATCAGGGGCTGCTCTGACCTGACTGTTCTGTCTAGCCCTGATCTGGAAGAAACTGTTCTTTCTCTGCTGGGTCACCCACGTATGTCCCACGGGTACTGGGAGGACCCAGGAGCCCAAGGCTATTGGTGCCTCATAGGAAGAGTGACTGAGGGTCTTGTCCTGCTGACTCACCTTAGCACCTGAGGGGCTTTCCTGAGCTGAGAGCTCCTTCCCCAAGTCCTGGTCCCCACCCCTGGCCCCATCGCCCGATTCAAAAAGGTCACCAGGAGAAACTGTCTCCATTAGCAATACGTGGCAGGGTATTTTGCTGTATTTTCCCTGCGGAGAGTAGATGTTTCTTTCGAAAGTGACGATAATGAGAAAGCAAATCTCCATGCAAGAAACATCATTTTTATTATTTTGCCTGTCCTAGTCCACAATCTAAATGGCTTCTGATCACACACCCACACAGACCTAACTGGAGACCTGCTAGTCACCCTGGGCTGGGCTAAACCTTGGGCTGTACTTTGGGTTTGCGTGCACCCGGGCACCTTGTGCTGGGGAGAAGGGGGCATCGTGCAAGTACAGGGGCCACACAGCCTTAAATGAAGTCTAGAGCCTTCGGCAACAGGGATTCATTCCTGAACACTTTCAAGTCACGGGTCTGAGATTTATGGCATGAAAATAATTATTTGGGGGTGCCCCAGGAGGGTAAGAACAGGATTAGAGGTGCTGAGACGAGGAACAGAGGGGGGCCCAGTAAGAACATCAGGTATTATGAGATCCTAAGGCTGAGAGTACGACATAAGGAGATTTTAATAGAAAAGTAAGTCAGTAGCATGGGTTCAAACCTAAGCAAGGTGTCCAGGTGGGTCAGTAGTACTGGGAGAGGGGCATTTCCTCCGTGGCAGTGGTAAAAATACCATAGGAGTGTGACCTGGCAGGCATGGAAAGAGGACCTTCCCTCCTTTCTTGTGGGTTGCCATCAGCAAAAGACTTAAATAGGAAGGAAGCAGTTTCCTCCTGAACTCTCATCTCCTACCCAGCGGGTCTGCTCTACCCCAGGATGACCGACAGTGGGGAACTGCCCTGCCCCCCCCACCAGTGTCTCTGAGCCTAACCTCCCCCACCCCCACCCCGTCTTCCCCATTCCCCGGGGGCAGATCTTTTCAAGGTTCCCCATTCGGCCTTCTTCGGCCTTTCTGCGTCCCAGTTGTTTGCACTCAGATATTCTCTCTGCTTCAATGGCCACCCTGGTGAGGATGGATGACTGGACCCGACCCGCCCGGCCCTGGCTCACCCTGTACTCTCCCACGGCGTGGTTTAATGGAAAGGCCGCAGAACATGACATCAAAAATCCCGAGCGGTGGGACTGGAGTAAACCAGGCCCAGGATTTACCTAGCCGGTCCCTCTCCCCTGACTGGCCAGAAAGAGAAATGACGGAGTCCCTTGGTTTCCCTAGGAGCGGAGCAGTGTCCGCCGTGTCCCCGCCCCTAGACCGCCCTGGGGAAGCCCAGCCTGGCGGGTGTATAAATAGGCACCTCGCAGCTTCCTGCCCTAACCCATTCCTCTCTCCCTTCGAAATGGACAAGTCCCTCCTTCTGGGGCTCCCCATCCTGCTCTGCAGCTTCAGAGGTGAGTCCTGGGGGTTGACAGGTGGAGGGATGTGTGAAGGGTCCCCGAATGCGTCAGGGTTTCCATGGCACAGGTCCTATTGCAGGAACCCTGTGGGGACAGAAGAGGTCCTCCTAACGCCATGTCTTCCACCACAGTGTCCCTGGGACGTGCACCCAAGCTGCTCTCCTCCCCTTTCAGGAAAACATTGGTGGATTATAGGAATCGAGAGGATTTTCACAGAAGCTGGGGGTGGGGAGGTTGTTAAAATGAGATCTGCAGAGACTGTGTTGTTTTTTTTTCCCCAACAGTACTCTCTGGGTCCTTTTTAGACAAAGTGCAGGCACAGTGAGTAGAAATGGACCAGTGGGGTGGGAGAGGGAAATGGGGGGGGAGTGGTTTGGGGGGCGGGGGCAGGGGCGGGGGAGATGGGCAGGGCCAGCACTCGGGATTGAAAGGAATCCAGAGATAGACCCTGAAATTCAACACTCAGCAACCTCTTCCAGCAGCACGGGGCTGAGCTGGGAGCTGATGTTAAGTTTGATAAGGTAACAGGAACAGCAGCAGTTAACACACCTTAGGGCCAGTTAATAAAGCACAAGAGAAAGGGCAGGTAGAAAGGAGAATGTTGCCTGTACAGATGAAATCCAAAGCGTAACTCATGAATTTCAGATGCAATTTCTCCCCTTGTCAGCTTCCGGGCACATGTTGGTAAGAAAGCCACATGGGGTCAATTGAAAATAGAATGAGGTTTTTACAAAAGTGTTTTTATCTTTTTCCTTCTGGTCTGTGACTCTCCCTAGAAGAATGGGCAGGGGTGTGAGAGGCCACAGAGAGGTGAAGAGTAAGGAAAGGAGGGAAGGGGTGCAGAGGTGCCACTGTCACGGGTGGGCACAGGTAACCAGGTTCTTGGTGATCGGGACAAAGAACTGAACCGAACACCCAGAGTTTATAGCAGAGAACGTGGGAGCAAGCCAACTCCAAGCAGAGATTGACCTTATGGGCTGGAGGGACTCTATTCTTATAGGGCGGATCCCTCCTGGCTAGTTTTGGTGGGCTTTCACTGTGCATATACAAGTAGTTGTATTACTTTAAAACTACTGCACATGTGGTCTTCCATGGTTTTCCCAGATTGGCCACCAGAGAGGGGGGTCCCACAATGTTACCTAGTCGACTCCCCCTTCTCCTGGGGTCCCCCTGTACTAGGTTCGCCTTTCCCTTTGCCAGAGAATTATAGCTCTCCATGTTAGAGATTGGTGAAAAGGAAAGAAATTATTTATTCAAGTTATACAGACTTAAGAGTAATGACTTAATGACTTCATCAAAATCCCAAAGTCCCTTAAAACACCCACAAACACACACAGTCCTTCTTTCCCCCTTTGCCCTGTCTGGGGTACTGTATCTTAGGAAAAGAAGTAGAAAGCTGCGTGGTGGTTCTCTGTTAAAGTTGTGCTGGTGGTTCTCTGCTAAAGCCAAGGGGGTCTTCTCCTTCTGCGGGGGTCGGGGGAGGGTCCCTCCACTCTGGCCAAAGCTGCATGGTTCTCTTTGCTAAAGCTACATGGTGATTCTCTCTCACAGGGCTGCGGGAGTACTCATTTTGGCCAAAAGCACATGGTTCTCTCTTTAATGGCTGCTGCATCTGTGTTTAAATCCCCACGCCAGTCTTTCCCTGCAGCCCCATTTCCAACTCCTCCCACAATTGGCTACACTTGCCAGGACTCCCGTATCCTTCCAGCTTTACTGGGCTGCCATAGTGAGTCTGGGCAGGTGTGGCCCCATGATGTGGAGCCAATCAACTCCAAGCTGTCATTCGGGTGCTGTAATGGGGCCTGGGGAGTTGCCTCCCAGTTACATCTTGGGTGGAAGTCACTCTATTCTCCCTGGCTCAAAGCAAGGCCACAGCTATTTAACATATCTATGAAACCAGTGAAAGGTTATAGATATGTTAAATGACAATTCTAGAGGTTATCTGCAAAACTGTTGCTATGCAAAACAACTCAATGGCCTTGCTCCATGTGTCCCATCCCTTAGCTCAGACTTGTGGCAGTGAGAACATCCCATACTTTTAATATTTCCTGGATACTCCAAGTTCTTTACCCCACTACAAATCCTTCTTTTGGGGGGCCCCTGGCTGCACCCTCCTACAAATCCCCCTTTAAGATATATTGCCTCTTTATAATCATATAAAGGGACAATGGGTGAAGGCCTCATCTTCTTGTTGCTACTTCCAGCTGGACATGGATGTCATCTTACCTACCCTTGGGTCAGGGGTTCCCTGAAAGAGTGGAGGGGGCCAGCATACAGGGCATCCTTCCTGTGAGGAGAAGGACCTTACAGAATCCAGGTCATTGGGCTGTCACCAGGAACTTGCAGGCTCGATGTCCAAAGGCTGGCATTACTGGACAGTTGGCATCCTCATCGTATTCTGGAGGTGACATATATGGCAAGACAGTTGGAAGGCACAATTAAATCATGACCACTAAATGACAAAGACAGGGACTTAGGCAAAGAACGGCTTGTCTGGAGGAAGGTGCATCTCTCCAAAGCCCGTGTGGCCCACTCTAGTTAGCTCAGGCTGCGGGGAATATTTTAGGATTTCCCCCTTTCAGATATCTGGGCCCTTTCTATCCAAGCCATCAAGACAGAAAAGGGAAAATCAGCTCAAGGTGAAGCCCACAGACTGCCTGAACCCTTCACCAACCTAACCACTTAGTTCAGCCAAACCATTAAGTCTTGAGGGGCAATGATGGAGATGGGCTCCTTAAATGAGGTCTATATTGTAAGCAATCGCTCAGGTAGTGAGGTCACAGGCATAGGCCCTATGAAAACAGAAGGAAGAGCACACATGTCAGTCCACACAACAATTCCCAAGCCAATCTCTGTGACACTGTCTTTTGGGAAGACATCCAGTTGCAAGGCCTCTGCTTCAATGACATCTAATAGTGGCAATTAGACAGGTCCTTCATGCCTGTAGATTGAACATCTTTGGTGATATTACAAACCCAGTTTCAACTTCCAAATGAAAACAAACTTTCAAGTCAGTTAGCCACACCATTCTGACATCCAGTACTGAGCATTGTGATTTTCCTGAATACAATTTTTCTCCTTAAGATCACCCTCACTGTTATTACAGGGACTACTTTGGGTCCCACTTTTGATTTTGACTGTTTATTTGTATAACGCACCAAGAACAGCCTGGATCATCTATGATCTTTAAGTCTGCTTTGCTGGAACTCACACAGGGAACCCTTAGATTGACTTCTTAGTCCACCCCTGGGGGCACAGAAGCAGAGCCACACATCTGCCATCTGGCTTTGCCTGTACCAGTTGTTTCACTAAAATCCTTGAGGCTTCCATTGTGCCTATAGGTTCCTTTTTCGCCATCTTTCAGGAAAGCAACCTTTGTTCCTTCCGTGGAAAGACTGCCACGAACTGCACAGCCAACCAAAGTACCAGGCTTTTCTCGTGGGCTTTTGTTAGCTTCACAAGTCAATCACAGTTCCTCAGGGCTTTCTGGTAACAACCAGAACCCAGATATGCCTCCTTCAGGCATGACATTCCAGTTAAAATCTTGGTTAATAAAATCACTATTAACGACTGGTCTTACTGGATTTATGCAAAGAAACCTTATGTCATCACTCATTCCTTCAGAATGCCAAACTCTGGAGGGATCAGGTAAGGAGAAAAATACAAAGCTTGAAGGAAAATCCTTTTCCTTCCGATACCCACCAAAATGCATCTCCATGCCTTATTCCTTCCATTACTAACACCACATAATTTCTTTCCAAAACTTTCCCATTTCCATTTATCTTTACAGCTTCCCACAAACGTTCTGCAGCATTCACAAACCTTCTATAGCCTTTTTAACCCATCGGATTTATCCATAATTTACTTTTAATCCCTGTTCCTTTCCCACACTGGGAAGGACTATACTTCAACTCAGTACTTAAACTCAGTATCTGGCAGCTAAAAGTCCCTAGCACTACAGGCATCTCCTAATCGATCAACACTTGGGTCTATAGGTTCTGTCAGGGTGGGGCTGGAGCAAAACGAGGGATCTCAGTACAGAGCCATAAATGCCTTCACGGAAGGAGTTTCAGACCATTTGCCTTCTCTTCGGCAGAACATCTCCAACTGTAGGGTAGTCTTATAATTCCTGCTCCCATTCTCAGGCCATATCTCTCTGCCCCCTAATTTATATTGGCTCCAGTGTTACAAAAAAAAAACTAATCTCTTCTTTTAAAAAAATTTTGGGTCAAATTTATCTCAATTGCTAAGAATGCAACCCAATGGTGATTTAAAAGGGATGGAAGGTGTGGTTCCCATCTCAACTGCAGTGAGCCGAAAGAGAAGGAAAAAAAATCCCACAAAGACACTCCTTTGCAATCTAGAGGTATCCCTCTTTTCTTGCCTCAGGAGCTTTCCTAGTGGGCACAGGGCACCCCAGGATCCCACCGACCTACCACACGTCTCTGGCAAAAGAAATCCTAGTTGAGTGTCGGCCGACAGAAATCTAAAAGACTTGAGAGAATCGCCACAGTCTATGTCTGTTTCTTTCTCTTTGTTTAATTCAGAGGTTCTGAGTTCCCTGGAGGATTTGCAGGATTCCATGGTCCTATACTGAGTGTCCAGGCTGCAAAGAACTGTTGGGAAGGAACCAGTCCAGCATTCTTGAGCAATTGCCTATAATCCTGACAACCCCAGACTCACTGCTCTACCCTTGTGGCCCGAGTACATTTCCATTTCTGTATTCTCCATCTATGGAGACCCTCATTTTCCTGTAAGCTTTCAGGTCTGGGGCAAAGGAAGTGTCTTACTAGAAAAAGTTTCTGGCCCTGAAAACCATCAAGAGGGGCACCCAAGACGATCTTATTATAAAATGACTCTTTTCCAAATCACGAAGAAAACCCTCAAGTATTCTATCTAATTTTCCAGAGCTTTAAGAAATTGTACCTGAGTCTGAAATTTCCCCAGAAAGTGCCTCAGTGTCTAAAGCACCACCCTTCATACCAGACATCTCATAGAGGGATGTTGGACTGAGAGGGGAAATTAAAATACCCTTATAGGGATAAGTAAACCATATTAGAATTCAAAATTCAATTAAGTAGGTAAGAGTGGCTCCACATGGCCATTCTAGTAACAGATGACCAGCAGGCACCTGTTAAGCGGTTCTGGGCAATGTTGCTCCCTGTAATGATAGTATATACATCCTGAGGATGTACACAAAAGGCAAGTGGGGTACGAACGCAGGTATAAAGGCCAAAAGTCAGTCGGGGAGGACAAGCATAAAAGACTATCTGTGAGCCTGATGAGGAGACTGCAAAAGGAAGTCATAGTGCAGGCCAGGTGGTGACTGATATCCGGTATGGAAGGTCCAACCATGCCTAGTAGCCAACCTTCCATCGGGGAACATCAGACTCACCGAAACGGAATAGATGGCAACGGAAAGGGGCAACCTGGGTGTCAGAGCAGCGAAGGGGGCTTACCACTCGGGCGTCTTCTCCTGGCTGGGTCACCAAAACCGCGAGGTAGGTAACCAGGTTTCCGAGAGACAGAAGCGGCCTGGGGTGGCTCCCGGTTGAGAGCACAGCACAGACCCCCTGCCTTCCAAGGGTTAAGAGGGCCTCATGCAGGGGTGAGGAAGTTGAGGGGGGTAAATCTCAGGAAAAATTGCAAATTTGTTTTATGTATTATTTCTCTTTGTCAGTGCAATCCACCACCTATCTTTTGATAAACAGGCTTTTCCTGGTGAGTATGAAGGGGACCTGATCTGATCTTCTTGGTCTTGAATTTGTTCCTCTTTTCCTTTCTTTCCCCTCCCATTTCTTTCAGGCTAAAACTCTTGAGAACATAAACTCCAGTCCCTCTCTTGGCTTAGCCTATTTTATTATTATTTTTAAAAATACTTTATTTATTTTCAGAAAAAGGGGAAGGGAGGGAGACAGAGAGGGGGAGAAACATCAATGTGTGGTTGCCTCTCATGCGCCCCCTACTGGGGACCTGGCCCTCAGCCCAGCATGTGCCCTGACTGGGAATCAAACCCATGACCCTTTGGTTCACAGGCAGGCGCTCAATCCACTGAGGCACTTCAGCCAGGGAGGCTTAGCCCATTTGAATAGAGGCAGGTGCCCTTGCTGAATGGACCTCTGGCAAAGCCGCCCAGGCTCCAAGCAGAACCTCGGCCTGAAAAGAAGGATGGGTGCTTTCACAGCACGTGACTCCTGCTCTCACTTCTGTCCCCCTACTCTCCGGCCCCCCGCTAAAGAAATTGTCCAGTGTAGGATGTGCCACATCCAGTTTCCAGGGGACAGCTGCTTCAAAGGCCGGGGAGTGTGCACTGTGACAGAGGAAGAGGCTTGCACAACCGGGAAGATTTTCAAAAGTAAGTTGCGGGCTGGGGGGAGAAATAAGGGGCCGAAGAAGCAGACTGGGACAAGCCAGCCAGAGGGGCCACACCGTACCTCCGGCAGTCATCCCCGGGAGTGGCTGGCGTCTTCACCCCCATCACACACCTTTCTGGAAGAACAGTGGAATGGCAATAGGGGATCACCGAGGGAGGCCGAGAACAGTATTCTGAGAAACTAGAAGGAAAAAAAAAAGGAAAGGAAACTGGTTGGGGAACAACTGGGCCTAGGAGCCCGGAAGTCGGCTCCTTGACCCCGCCAGGAATTCCTCGTGGGTGGTTTTCAACCTTCGCAATAGAGGGCTGGGGGCGGGGGTGGAGTTGGGGACCAGCAAGAGAGACTGGCTTCAATAACTGGCTGAGTGAGACTATAAACATCGAGATTTCTCTGTTCTCCTACCCTCTATGCTAAGTGACTCCTTGGCATTTATAACCCTCGCTTAAGCCCGTGCTGATTCTCAGGGGAAACGTCTGGGTTTCCCAGAATTGCTGCTGTCAGGGTCCCCCTGGCACCCCCATTCCTTCCAGCTGCTTGACTGCTGCCTTTCATTTGCAAAGCTCCCCACTCCCCTCCCCCACACCCCCTCCCCTTGGTGACCCCTTCCAACTCTTCACATTGGAATCACAGAGCCTGCGATGACACAAGGTGGCTTTTAGCTACAGGGTCCAGCACAAATAACATTCCCCCCCCTTTTAGTACAAAATCATAACCATGTCATTCTGTAACATAACAACATCACACTCAAGCACACCATAGGACATTTTAGGGGAAACATTCAAATTAAAACTACAGAGTATCACCCCCATATTAGTGCTCTACCAACCACTAGGATGCTGTGTTCCTTCCCCTGGACCTGCCCTGTACTGGGGCGGGGTGGGGGAAGGCCCTCTGCGGCTCTGTCTGTCTGTCTTCCCTCCCAACAGATGATGGTTTTCTCTGGCTGACCTTCATGGGCTGCCTGAAGAACTGCGCGAACGTGAACAGCATACGATGGGGCGTCTTCATGGTGAACTTCAGGTGCTGCCGGAGCCACGACATGTGTAATGAGTCTCTGGACGATGTTAGGCTGACCGAGCCTCCATTCGTTATGTACGATGGTGCCGCGATTTCCTAAATAAGCACACTTCCAACTGAGAACCCGTCCTCACCAACACTTGCCATTTTCTGCTTTTGTGATCGTGTAGTGGAATCTCACTGTGGTTTCTACATGATGTCGGGCCCTGTGTATGTCTTCTTTGGAGAAATGTCTATTCAAGGCCTCTGTGCATTTTTAAATCAGCAGGTTGCTCTTGCTGCTGTGCTGGGGGAGCCCTTTCCGCGCCCCGAGGACTTACCTGCTGTGTGGTTTTTCTCTCCACGAGTGGCCTGTTCACTGTTGATCCCATCATTTGGTAGACAGAAACTTTTGATTTTGATGGAACTCAATTTATCTGTGCTTTTGATGTCAGAGCCAAGAAATCATTGCCAAATCAAATGCTGTGAAGTTTTTCCTTGCTTCTTTTCAGAGTTTTATAGTTTTATGTCTTCCGTTTAAGTCTTTCATCAACATTGGGTTTATTTTTTCTTACTTATAGGCTTTTAAAAAACTCAGTTGTATTGGGGTAACATTGGTTCACAACATCATGGAACTTCCAGGTGTGCAAAGTGGTAATTGAGCACCTGCGCGCCCGCACCTGCAGGCCACGTCCCTTTAGTTGCCAGGCACCGGCCTTCTTTGCCCCCTGCCCCTCCCCCACCTCTCTCCCCCTCTTCAGCCCCATCCTCTCTGTATCTTTGCGTTTGTTTTTGTTTATTTTCTTAGTTTGTTTGTTACTTTTCGTTGCATAGCCCACATGGGAGTAAAATGGTAAGGTCTTTATTCTCCATTTCGCGAAGCGGGAATGCCGTCAAGCCCCACCCACGCCGCCACCCTCGGCAGTATTTTGTCTTTTTATGGCCGCGCGGTGCTCCGTTGTATGTCAGACCACATCCTCTTTACCCAGTCTGTCAGTAGACACTTCATTTGTGTCCTGCGTATTGTAAATAATGTTGCATTGTACCTAGGGACACATTTATTCTCAAGAACAATTGCTTTTCCTGTTTTTCTGGTAGGTAGAGGGTTATTGGCCTGAAGAGCATGCTGGACCTGAGTCTAGAACAAGGGCACTTGCTCAGGGTCTGGACTCCCTTACGATTCCTGCCGCTTCTCGTTTGCTCTATATAAATATATTTTCGTAAGATGTAAAGAACAGGGACGAGCTTGCATTGGACCAAGAAAATCAGGGGGTGCGGGGTACTGTAACGAGGGCAACCTGGGGGTCAGAATCTCCTGGAAATCTGAGCTAGGAAGCATAATAGGGCAGGCTCAGGGAGATTGGGCCTGGAGACCCGTGTGGATATGACAAAATCTGGGGGCCTGGCCACAGTGGTTTGCCAATCTTCGCTTGAAGCTTAGTTGTAAATGCGTATTGGTCAGTCTCTCCCTGCCTGTATCGCTCACTGCAGCCAGGGGCCTCCTTGCCACCTACCTTGTGTCTGTCTCTAATCTGAAGCTTCCTTAGTGTTTAATTTTGACTTGCTTGAGTCACTAACTGTACATCACTGTAATCCTTCCATGAATGATTTCATTATTGGAACCCACGGCCAGTACCCTTGGTCTACCCACGTAAATTAATTAACCAGCCCTGAATGGAAGAGTCTACCCCATTTTCTACCTGGAGAGGCTAAAGTAGTTAAAGTATTTTCAGGATGCTAAAGTATAGTATAATGTTTATCCTAACAATACACAATTTAGGGGGAAATACTAGCCTACACATTATGCCAATGTTTTACAATTAAAACATTGAATATTCAAGTATTTTATCCTGTTTGTGCAAATACAATGTGGTAGAAACTAACAAGCAAGTATAAGCCTGGATGTCCGCAGGGATACTACTAGACCAGGGATAATATTCTACAGCTAAAAATGCACATAATGGTGTATGTAGATTCTAACCCATAGAGAGGTTAACATGGTAAAAATAATTAAACCTAAACGAAGTGAGGAATAAATCAGGGATTAATTTGTTTCATTCCATGGCCCAATCGTTTGCTCGAAAAACAGCAGCGAAGCCCTGTCACGGATCTCTCCTTGATGTCGTCAGTCACGGGGCTGCCCAGTGGATCGGGAACACCCAGCGTCCTACCAGTGGGTGCATTCAGAGCAAAGTGGTAGTTAAATGTCTTTGAGGTCTGGGGGAGTGAAGACCTACAGCAAGCCAGGCGACGAAGTGATTGGCCGACACTCAGCCAAGCGCCCATCCTGTCAGACCGTACGTCACTGTGTATAACGGCAGCCACGCTGTGTGCACTTTAAACACGGGATTATGTAACCATATACTATATAATTATTACACCCACATGTAATACACATCTTTATTTTTCCCTCAGAGGTTTGGGCAAAAATTGCACAGTACACGCCATGAAATACAGTACTGGGCTCTGGCCATGAGAGCAAGATGAAATGATCGGAAACACGGTGATCAGGCACGTGTGGACAGGAGTAGGTGTCATTAAAACAGTTTCTTAAAACGGGCAGGACCGAGCCTCGCGCGTCCGGTGCACCCACCGCAGCCTCCACGGAAGTCAGCGTTTCCTAATCTCCCGTTGGCTTCCTCAGGGCGCTGCTTCCACAGGCCCTCGCCAGCCCCCATCAGGGACCTCCTCCACTGTCCTCCCAAATAGTTCTAAAGTCTCCTCTGGTTTCTTGTCCGAATTTCTATCTAGTCTGCTTTCTTCTGACCCTCCCTCATGAGCTCTCCCAGAAGAAAAGACTTTGTTCCCTTTGCCAGAAATGTTAGAACCCCGACTTCAGCCCAGGTGCGGGGTCAGAGCTCGGTTACCGGGGAGGCAAGGAGAGGTTGTCAGATGGAAAAGATTGAGGGGAACTTCCAGGGATTCTTGGGAGACGATCCATGCCCCACCTGAGTCTAAGTCCAGCAAAACTCCCCAAGTGTTAACACTCTGTGATAGGAACTTATTATTTCCTGAAGACCCCAGGTCACGTGAGCTCACCTGTTGGCCTCTATTGGTTGGAAAGTCAAAACCTCCTCCTTCATACTGCAGGTAGTGAGGGGAACCAGGAACCCCACGAAAGGGAGTAGAGAGCTTCACTCTTCGAGGGACAGAAGAAAAGGCAGGGTCCCCTATGGAGAAGTTTCTGGATACTGCTCCTAACCTGCCATCCAGATTTCTACACCTCAGCCGTCTCTGCCTTGCCCTTCTCGCCCTCTCTTCCTGGCCGTGCCTTTGCGCTCTCATTCAATGACATACATTTCCACATTCACTTTGATGGGGGGTCCACAGATCTGGCTAAGAATAGTTCCTTTCTCTCTACACGGTAGCCAGGTGTGAAGGCTCTGACTACTGGGAACAGCATGTTTACCCTAGATTACCTGGCTTCTGTCTTCATTTGCATAGAGGCCATTTAAGATGACCAGCATCTTATTCGGACAAGCTACTTACGTGCAGGTAAAGCGGGAACTTCTTGGAAGGTTTCCAGCGCACCAGATGCACCAGATGAAAGAAAGACATAGAAGCCATATACTGTTTCACAAAGTTTATGTATCTGTGTTAACAGGCTGAAGGGGTGCGTTCACCTGCACACATCAAAGCCCCGTAAGACATGGACAGGGGCTATCGGGACTAATCTAAAAAAAAAAAAATCCCAACCCGGGGATGAGGATAAAGTATGGTCACAGAATTCTCAGTAGTATTTGGGATTATTTTGGCCCAAGTCTTTGCATTCCCATATAGAAGATATTTAGGGAAAAAAGTCACACCCAACCCTGTTCATGGCATCACCAGCGTAAGGAAACCAATCCCCCCCTGGTGTGAGCAACAGAGATTTGCAAAAATGCAGCCTCATGCTCCACCATCCCCGAGACTCAGCCACCCTCCACCACCACCTCCTCTGACTGCCACTCTCTCCACTGCCCTCTGGCTCGCTCACGCCCCAGCATTGTTAGGACAGGAGAGCAAAATACAGGTTTGGGGAAAGATGGGAAGGGGACGCTGAGAGAAAGAATGAATGACGCAAAACCCAGGAGAGCGGTGGAACTAGGATCCCACGGGGAGGTTGCAATAGTTACTATGTTTGCAACAGATCAGCTCTGTCCTCGTCTCAAACCCCAAGATGTTGAAGTCCTCACAGTTGGTCATGCACAACAGTTTTGAATAATAGTATACACTCCGCCCTGAGGAGGGAAAAGAGTGGGAATCCAGCTGGGATGACTGTCTCCCCCACTTGTTTTCAGAGCCTCACTAATTTGCCTCTGGGCCCTTCGGAGCCGCAGAGCTGCATGACCTGGAGGATGGACTTTGTCCCCCGACCAGCGAGGCACCTCAGCCTCCCCTTCCCTCGATATCGCCTTCAGGAAAATATTGCCAGGCCCTCTGGAGGGCCACCCCGTCCTTGCCCAGCCCACTCACACACTCTCTGGGCACAGGGGCGGCCTTGTCCCTGAGGGAAGGAGGGCACCTGTCTCGGCCCTCTGTTCGCCACGCTACCTTTTCTCAGGAGGATGTAGACATTCTCGATGGCGCAGGACTGCTGGTACTGCAGGATGCAGGACGTCATGCTGTCGTAGCACAGCCCCAGGTGGTATTTCTCACACTTATAGCACAATATTGCAGTCTCTGCCAACACAGACAGAGGCGCTTCACGCGTGTGCTCTGGGGACGCTTCCGCACCACACACACGTCCCGCAGAAGCCACAGCCTGCTTTACGCAGTTTGTGTGTGTCTGTGGGACGGGGCTACAGGCCATGAGCTCCTCCCAGCAGTTTCCTCTTGCCTACTGGCTCCTAATCTTTCTCCTTGGTTGATCTTTGTGAAAAACAACATGTACCGGCATAAATCAAAGGTTGTGAATGGCTTCCCAAGGCTGGAGTTCCTGCAAAACTTATCTACGGACCCCCAAGTTGCTAGCCCCTTGTCTGCCCAAAATCTAGATGGTTTTTGGTCAGTAGTTGGGAAAGGGGAATAACAGAGGGGATTTTCACTTCCTTACTACAAGCAATGGACTTCTTGGGGCTGGGCGAAGACAACACTTCTAGGATTCTGCAGGAAAGACAGAGGCTGGCCTTCCCTGAAGCTGGAGGGGAGGTTTACCAAGCACTTTAGACTAGGCATGGTCGTACCTGGCAAGTGTTCATGAAAGTCCCCTGTGAAAAGAAGAAAAACATCGTTCTTATCATGATCCCTCATTTATCTGCCAGAGCCCCGAATCCCCAAAGCCAATTTGGGAAATTTCTCCTCCTCCAGCATCTGCCCATCTCCTAACCAACAGGCAGCTCCTCCTCTGCTTCTAAGACTTACCGTTACTTGTCCAAACCAGAGAGACGATACCCAGCAGAAACAGAGCGAACATCCTGGGACCGGGGCGTGTGCAGTTTCCTGAGGAAGAAGCTGGTCAGCTTTCCAGGGATCTGTCTCGGGTTATTCAGCTAAACTATGAAATCATAAAATTTCAGGGACAGACAGTTCCTTAGTGTTCCCAGAACCAAACCGCCCACCGGAAGCTCAATACCTCTAGGTGACTACATGTAAAATTCTCTCCAGGGATGAGCCAATATATACGTAGATTCGCTGTTGCGTAGCTAAGCATTGAGCTCTGCAAGGAAAGTCGACTTTCGCTTTCCCATTTTAATCTTTCAGGTAGATCAGGACAGGGTTTGGACACCTGAGTTGCCTTTAGCTCTTTTCACTAACCTAGTCACTGTCTTCAGAATAACGTCTGATTTTTTCGGGTTCTAGGGAAAAGGTGAGCGGAGGTGAAATGTGTCTGCTTTTCCTTCACGTGACTGATTTTGTCATTAAAATAATTACCAAACACATACCAAGTGCCAGTATCTCAGGAAGGGAAGATGAGCAAACCGGGACACAAACAGGTGGTCTCCCCGGCGTCAGAGCCTCATGTTAGAGACCAGGGCCGTGGGTGAGGGCCGAGAGGAGGGGCACTCCAGTGTGCCTGCCTAACCCAGACGCTTCTGTGCAAAGGTGGGGGTGGGGGAGGGCGTTGGATGCGACTTTTGTCTTTTTATCCTCACCCGAGGACATTTTTATTTTCATTGTTTCTATAGAGAGAGGAAGGGAGAGAGAGAGACAGAGAGAGAGAAAGGAGAGGGAGAGGGGACAGAGAGAAAATATCGATTGGTCGGTTTTGTTCTCTTTTCCTGCTCTTCCCACCAGCATTCAGAGGTGTGGGGGGCTCTCTGTGAACTCCAGGTGACCTCCTTGGCCCCCACCAGAAGGTACCACCCATCACATTTTTTAAAGGACCCTTATCTCTCACTCTAGGCTCTCCACACACACACACCTACACACAACACACACACTCTGGGAAGCCATCCGTGCCCACTGGGAACCCAGGAACAAAGCGACCCGACCCTGACTTGATGCCAAGGTCCATTTCCCCAAGACAAAGGGCAGAATTTAGAACCTCAAGGTAAGAGGTTGCTCATCTGCGCTATCACTAAGATCTCAGTCACCCACCCCGAGCCGAGAGACCAGGGTCACGAGGACACAATGTTCTGCTTTCATCTCTGCAGAGCAGGACAAATGGCGTCTCAGTCTAGTGGCAGCCTTCTGGCCGTGGGGGTGCATTAATGAGGGTGCTGTGCCCCCCAGACTCTGTGTCTGTGGGGCCGTGGAGGGGGATCTCATCAGAGCAACACTTTTATTAGTTCATGTCTTCATTCAGCTGTCACGTGTTCAGCCCAGCACCGTGTGCTAGGCAGTGCTAGGCGAGCGTCACAGAACTCGGTAGCCATCCTCATGATGTACATCATAGACCCGTAGGATGTCAAAGTTCTAAGGGATCATAAAAACGGTCAAACACTCACCTCACAGATACATGGCTTGGCAAGGATGCCATGGGTTGCCTAGCAATCAAGCACAGGTCTGCAAACGCTGGGGGAAATGCGATTTCTAGTACACCACACTGCCTCTATGAGCAGGCTCCTATTCTCTCCTACTCCATGCTAAATGAAGAAATTGTTCTTACAAGTAACTTGAGTAGATGTGTTTCTATAGGAGAATGGTGAGTAGGTCAGAGGACCCCAATGTTTGGGTGGAGTTACAGAATTCCATGCTCTTAGTGGAAAATAATCCAGTCGAAAAGAGATCCAGAACTCAATGGGCCCTTCCGAAAGTACCTGCCACGGGGGACTGGATGGAAGAAGAGAAATTGTGCAAACCTGTTGCAGTTCCCCCTAGAATGTCTGCTTCTTGGGCTATGATTCTAGAGTCGCTGTCTTTAAACAGACAAAGCAGAGAAAACCTGATAATCTTGGAAACCCAAGCACCCAAGGTTCAGGGGGTTGCCTTCTTGATAGGCCTTTGGGAAGTCCTGGAAAATTCCATGCTGATTGTAACACCCTCACTGCAAATACGGCAGAGGACGGAACAGACTTCACAGTCTTGCTCTCCAAGTCGAGAATCAACTGGCTTCAGAACCAATCCCCTCATGTCTACAGCGTTTGGCTCTCTTCCTAGGCAAGGATGTCTGTCAATTTTCTGGCATTTGACCCAAGACTTTATTTCATGTGATCTATATCCCATATCTCCAAAGGTCAGACTTGGCATGTTTTATGCAAGGTATTATTCCTACAGCTAAAGAGCATGTGGCTGAATCTGTTCGGTATGGCTAGAACAGGCCCCACCAGCCCACCGCCAGGCGCAGGAGGTTTAGATGCCAGCGCTGGCCACAGTTTCCCGGAACCTCACCCAGGGTGAACCTTAACTGAGTTCCCCTTTGTGCGGAATGCTTACCTACATCATAGACAAAACTGGCCAGGTCCACAACATAAATTTGCTGGAGGTCAGGTTGTGTGATAATTCTAGGGGCTTTTCACAGCCTTACAAAGTGAATAGTCCCTGATCTCGGAGGCTGGATTTCTGGTCAAGTGAAAGAGCTCTGGGCTGGGAATCAGGAGCCCTGGGTGCAGGCCCTGTTGGGTCATAGATTATAGGTCTCGTCATCTCTTTCACCTTCCTGTTCCTCACCCACAAGGTAAGGAGCTAGGGGAGCTGGTCTGAGCTGTTCATCGCCCTGCTCTCACGCAGAGACCTGCATCTGGCCGTGCAGCCCGAAGTGCGTGTTTGTTGAGTGTGGGGATGAATCCCCGAGAGGCACGGACTCAGGGTGGTGAGAGCACAGCCCCTCCAGGCCGAAGGTCTTGCTCCGAGCACTGGCACCGTCGGTCACCAGCGGTGTGTTGTGGGTGAGATGCGAAACCTCTCCAAGACCCACTTTCCTCCTGTGGGAAATTTGAACAAGAATTGTAATATCATGGCTATAATACTAATAATAACCGCTATGATGACAAACAAAGTTTAGCCTAGTGTAAACGCTAGCATTTATTTCTCAGTCACCATTATTCTCTGCCGCGGATGGAGAGAAATGAACTTGAGCTCCCAGGGAAAGCCGTGTGTGATTGGATCACTCCCTCACGCATGAATAACCCCTGCCCCGCCACGAAGAAGGTCTCCCGCCTGTTGCCTAACGACTGGGGCTTGCTGACCCTGGCTTCTCTCCTCCCTGGTCAAGCAAGTTCTGCATCAGGATGGACAAGCACGTCCTGTTGGTCTTCTCCCTCTTCTGCTGCTTTGAGGGTGAGTCACAGAGCCGAGGAGTGGGCTCCAGAGATTGGGTTCAGAGAGCCCAGGGAATCTCCACCTGTGTAACAGGGACCGGTGCAGGGCTAAGCCGGGACTACATTTATAAGGGAGAGGAAGCCAGCCTTCAAAACAGGCCCTTTTCCACATTCTGCCGACACTCCCAGCAGGGGTGCCGGCCTCTCCAGCTGTCCCTCCTCGCTGCCTCCCCCACCCTTTCCCTACCATTCCCTATGATCCAAAATCCTGACAGGGTTTTCCCTGGGACGAGCTTTCCATTTGGAAGTCTGTATACATATCTTCGGGGAGCTAGTCACTCTCTAAGAACTAATTTTGCTGGACAATGGCCTCTCATATCCTTGTCAGGGACTTTATATTAAAATTCAAAGAAGTGATTTCAGGAGAGCAAATAACTGCATGCTCTGGGATCAGGCAGGTAAAAACCCACGGTTCCGTCACTGTCTTTAATTCTCTGCTCTTTTGGTCGCTCACCTGAGAACCAGGAAACACCCACTCACAAGGCTTCTGTGGCTCGATGGCTGCAGATTGAGAGAATGTGGCCCCGATGAGATGCTCAGTGAACACGACTGGCTCTTCTCATGTAGGTGCACTCAGAGAGAGGTGTTTAAAAAGAATTAAGCCTATCTTGGTGAGCTCCCCCCAGTGTCACGGAAAGTGTCACGGGCTGTGCTGTCGTTCACGAGGCCTTCGCAAAGGTTCAGGCTGAATTTCAGGAGTGGAGTGTATCACTAAATGGCCTCTAAGCAGCAAAGGTCCGAAACCCCATGGTGGGAACACTGGCTCGGGCAAACTGCTTTATAGCACTCGTTCCCGGGCTCACACTCCTGCCGGCCTGTCTACAGTGCTGCTGAACAGGCCAGGGCAGAGTTAATAAAACTGTGGTTACACTGGAAAACCAATGCCACAAAGGCTAGGTCTTTGCTCAGTAACCCAGGTTAAATGGCTTAAGTCGGGGCCAGAATCCTTTTACTCTCCTGAAAGCACTTCTCTGGGGTGTGGAGTCGGCGAGGGCTCCAACTGCTTACGGCCCGACCCCCGCCACCAGGTCCTCCTCCACTGCCAACCACCCTGCTCCGCCCACCCCCTTCCCCCGGACCCGGGTCTGTGCAGCCCCTCCCAGCCCTCGCGCCCCGGGCCTCACACCAGCTCTGTGCTATCCAGCAGGGTCAGCTCTCATGTGTATAACCTGCCACCTTCACCTGACTTCAGATCGCTGTAGAAGAGGCTTTGGTGTTTGTGTTGCTCAGGAGGAAGAGAAATGCATGACCTTAAAGATCTACGACTACAGTAAGCTGGGGGGCCAGGGTGGGGGTGCTGTGAGATCCTTAGAAAATTTTTAGGAGAGTACTTCAGCAATTTGACACCTCAGACTAAGGCCTGTCCAGGAGAGGGACCGAGGTGCAGAATGCACCCAGCACAGGTCCCCGAGCATGCAGACAGAAGGGGATCAGGGCAAATGTGACGGGGAGAGAAGGTGGGCATTCTACATTCCCAAGAAAACGGACCAATCCAATCGGACTGCAGCTCTGCAGACATGAAAGTGCTAGCTGCTGATCTCCTGGCAGGGAAAGGAATGAAGCCGCTGGGCAGAGAGCGGACGGTTGTCAGGGACCTCAGGCAAACTGCTGCTGCCGTGGCCAGTGGTGTGGGCCCCACCTGTTGGGGGCTCGAGGGGAAGTCTAAGCCAGACACAGTCCTGAACCCCGCCCTGCTGTTACCAAACAAGAGGTCCGAGGGAGGGGCAATACAATATTTGGCCCACCTAGGGATGCCAAAAACTGCTATACAACAGGGGCCCCTCCCAAGGAGAAAATACTAAAATCTACTGGGCTCTTCTGTCCGCCGCCAATTGGAAAGGCATCTCTCAATGCCAGAGATTTGTGAAAAGGAAACGAAATGTTTATTTAATGCTATTCAGGCCTAATGCCACCACTAAAATAGCAAAGTCCTTTAGGGTATACACCTATACCCACACAGCTCTCCCTTCTCCCACTGTCCCAACTCCGGGTACCATAAATCAGGAAAAGAGCACATGTCTGTGTTGCAGGCCGCTGGCACCGTCAGCTGTGTCACTGTGCAGGATCTCGAGTTAATCCAAAGTACTGTGGTACCCTCTCATGGTCCACTGGCAAGAGTTCTTTGTACCCAGTTCCAGTCAAAGTCTCTCCTGCTTTCCAGGCCACACGGCCAAAGGGGGCACCCCAAAGCTGAGTGGGCCTCTTCTACCAAAGCTGCAGGGGTTCACACTCCACCAAAAGCATGTGGCTTTCTTCTTCACCTGGCTGCAGGGATCTCCATTCTGCCCCAAATGGCATGGCCCTCTCCTCACCTGGGCAGTTATCCCCTCATGTCCTGGAGCCCATCTTTTCCAAGCTCTCACACCTGGGCTCCTCACTCAGGGGCACAGCCCCTAGTTACCTCTCCTGGGTCCCAGCCACTCCCTTCTCTCTTGTTCAATACTTGGCCACAGCTATTTAACATATCTATGAAGCCAGTTAAGGGTTATAGATATGTTAAATAATCATTCCAGAGGTTAGCTGCAAAACTGTTGCTATGCAAAACAGCTCTCAATGGCCCTGCTCCATGCGCCCCTCCCCCCGGGGTGGGTGGGTGAGGACATCTTATATGTCTCTCCAATATTCCTATACACTTTGAATTCTGGACACCATTCCAAATCTTTTTTTTGGGGGGGCCCCCTCTTGGCTGCACCCTGTATCACTGCCCGGTGCCTGGCTACATTCTCACCGGCGGGTGGGGTGGGGGGTGGGGGTGGGGCAGGCGCCAGGTTTGACTTGTCTTCAGAGAACTGGGTCACTGACTCACTGCTACGGCCCCTCCTTCTCCCAGCCTGGAACCACCTGCTGTCCTACATGGTGTGCCAGAAGTTCTGTAGAGACCTGACGTTCCAACGCCACGGTCACTTTCTCGTCCACGAGTGCTGTGACTACAATTACTGCAACCTCAAACTGTGAGGTGCGTGCCATCCCGAGGGCTCGCTCCAGAATGTCACCGACGCTTCTCCTTCGCTCTCTGCCTGCCCCTGGTCCCTGCCGGGCCCACCCTGGAAGTAGTCCCGCTCTCTTGTTAATTCCTTCCTGGTGCCCCGCCCACCTCCGCTTGGCTGCTGTGTTGGTCAGAGGGCAATGATTCTCAACAGCGGGTCCCCCGTTATAGGAACTGGCGCGTCCACACCCCAAGAAGGCGACCCCAAGAAGCTCAGTGCAGCAACATTTACAACAAGACTATTCTAGAACCTTGTGATTCACTTAGATCATTGAGGTAAAGTAGAACTCCCTTAGCTGAAAATTCACAAGTATTTATTTTCATGTAAAGCATGTATTTATCTTTACTAGAGAGAAGCAGAAATAGGAACCCATTGGATGGTGGACCCTCACAGTTTTCCTCTATGGTCACGAAATTATTTTTCCCAGCGGGTATTGTCCACTTCAGACTCAGTCATGATTTTCTCAGCATTGACAAAGGATACCCACACCTAGTGTTAGTGGGAAACGGCTAATTAGGGATTTACTGCTTCTGTAACAGTTCTTGCTTACACATGGCCATGGGGAGAAGAACCAGTAAAAATCCCTTGGTTCGATCAAGGCAGCATAAAGTATATAAAACAAAGTGGAGTCACTTATGCCAACTAAAATGGCTGTCAGTCAGCCATGTCACTTTGGTTCAAGAGGAAAATGACCTACGTCAGAGCAAACATGTCTGGCAAGGAGACATACCTGCCCATGTGGTCAGAACATTTCTGCAGAATGGGACTGTAACAGGGCACAGCCAAGTGGGGGGGCCCAGAGAGGAATTTAGAGCAGGGTCCAGAGCTTAGGGTGTCCAGGAAATATTAAGATGTCCTCAACCCCACCCCCCGCCCCCAGGGGGAGGGGACAAATGGAGCAGAGCCATTGAGAGCTGTTTTGCATAGCAACAGTTTTGAAGCTAACCTCTGAGATGGTCATTTAACATATCTATAACCCTTAACTGGTTTCATAGATATGTTAAATAGCTGTGGCCTTGCTTTGAGCCAGAGAAAAGGGCGTGGCTTCTACCCAGGGTGTAACTGGGGGCTGGTCCCCTGAGTTACAGGGCCTGCGTGAGAGCTTGGAGTTGATTGGCTCCACGACATGAGGCCATACCTGCCCAGACTAACTATGGCAGCCCAGTAAACTTGCAATAATGTGGGAGTCCTGGCAGGTGTAACTGATTGTAGGAGGAGTCGGAAATGGGACTGCAAAGGAGGATGGGTGCGGAGATTTAAACCCAAACGCGGCAGCCATTCGAAGGAGAGAACCATGCACGGCGGTTCTCTGGATTAACTGGAGATCATACCTGCACGGCAACATAGCTGACGGTACCAGCGGCCTGAAACACAGACATGTGCTTCTTTTCTTGAGATATGGTACCCCGAATTAGGGCAGGGGGGGACGAAATGCTATGGGCATCTGTGGTTATCTTAACTTTGATATTTTAATGGGGACATTGGGTCACTACTTTTAATTCTGTAAAGCTCTAAATAAACCTTTCCTTTTCACAAATCCCTGGCACTGAGAGATGTCTTTCCAATTGGCAGCGTACAGAAGAGCCCAGTAGATATTAGTATTTCATCCTTGGGAGGGGCCGCTATTGTTCTGTAGCAGTTTTTGGCGTCCCTAGGTGGGCCAAATATTGCCCCCCTCCTCAGACCTCTGTTCATTAACAGGACCACCCATAGACAGGCTCCTAGGGAAATTCCCCACCTGTCAGCAGGGGTGTCAAGCAGAACAACCATGTTCCATCCATAGGCTCCTGGGCAAATTCCACCCCTGGCATCATGGGTGTCAAGGCATTTATTGAAAGGGCCCAGAAGGGTGGAGTTCACCACTTTCAAGGTATAACTGAGGCAGGCTCCAGGCCACTGCTGAGACGGCTGGGCTGCACACCCCAGGTGCTGCCCCACACCACGCTGATGATCCCCCTTGGCATCAGCCCCTCGGAGGCTCTGCCCTGCAGGACTGAGGACGCCACCCGCCCCACAACCCACCTGGCTCCAGAGATCCTTCTTTGCAAGATGCTGATGACTCCCTCATCAGTCCACCGTGCTGTCTCACAGACCTGCAGACGGAGACTCTGGGACTCGGGTTCATCATCCCCCTACTGATTGCTCTGTGTGTGTGTGATAGTTCTCTTCGACTGTTAGAATGTGAGTAGGATATTCATGTGTGTTGATGTTCTGCTTTGAGTGAACCTGCATTCAATGGAAGCTGAGTGAATGGTGTAGTTACTGTGTGTGACTCTTGTCTATTCCTCAGTATCGGGCTGCTCAGCAGGCAGTGAGCTGAGCAGTTGCCTGGTTGATTTGTAGGAAAGAGGACATCAGGAACAAGATGCTCGTGACAAGGGCCCCTGCTAGGCCTGTCAGGACGCACACCACAGATACGTCACTCCTCTCCTTTCTCCCTCTTCCTCTCCTTATCTTTCTCAATTCCACTTTTTCTTGACATCCACGTCCACTGTCACTTCCCCAGTACCCCCACCATTGCTGTACAAATTCTCCCTCTTCTGAATGCCCTAGCTCTTTATTGATATTTTAAAAAATAATCCTGGCCCCAGTTTATGTTTATTGATTTTAGAGAGAGTAAGGGAGAGGGAAACGTTGATGTGGGAGAGAAACATTGACTGGTGTCTCCTGGAGGCACCCCAGCTGGGGATAGAACATGCAACCAAGGCTTATGCCCCAACTGGGAATCAAACCTGTGACTGTCTGGTGCACAGGACGGTGCTCCAACCAACTGAGCTGCCTGGCCAAAGCTGGATGCTTTTATTGACACTCTCTTTTAATGGTCTGTCTAATTTGCCCCGGCAGGTTATACACCACAGCAAGAGCAGAGACCAGGTCTTACTCTCCCCTGCCGTTTAATTGGACAACCAGTGAAACTGATGGAGTTTTTCTCTTTCGTCTGTTTAGTCCACAGCACTAAGGAGGCCTTGGTGCTTTTTCTGGCTGCATCCACTTTGTTCAGTGTACCGGGAATGGTACCCTCTACTTTCTACCCGGGGAAGAATGTTCACTCCGGCTACCAATACACCATGTGTTTTCCTCAGGGTTGTGGAGTGAAGGACATTTCTTGTTTAAGGGACCCTCCAGTATTTAAATAGCTTAACTAAGAATTGGTTTTGATGGGATTCTTCAAAAACTCATTAGCTAATTCACTTCAGAATTCATCATTGATAGCATCATCATGCCAAGGTCTTAGAAAGGAAACCTGCTCATTTGGGAAGGGTAATCTGACACCGTTGGAAATGGCTGAAGGCTCGTGCTCCCCGGTTTTAATGATGTCAAGAAGGATCGCCTGGGTTTGTTCTCAGATTCAACTTTACCATGGAAACTCTCCCTCCAATCTCTTGCCCCACAGGGTTGGTCTCCATTGATCATTATAAGCTAGGCCCGTTATTTATTATGAGTTGAGATATAATAACTTCACCTTCTTGATTGAAGTCCAAATCACATACAATAGAATCATATATTTCAAGTATGCGATTTGACCTGATTTGACAAATGTGTAAACCTGTAGAACCACCATTCTAATTAAAACAGAACATTTGCATTGGCCCTGGAAGTTGCTTCAGGCATCCATCCGCTCCCAAAGGTGTTATTTCAACTTCTATCACCATTGGCCAATTTCGCACGCTCCTAAACTTATTATGAATGAGATGATACAGAAAGTACTCTCTTGAGATTGATTTCTATTATTCACCATTAACATTTTAAAAATTCATGCAGGTTTTTGTGTATACCATAAGTTTGATCTTTTTTCCACTGTATACATATACTACAATTTAT
Source organism: Artibeus jamaicensis (assembly GCF_021234435.1). Classification (NCBI taxonomy): domain Eukaryota; kingdom Metazoa; phylum Chordata; class Mammalia; order Chiroptera; family Phyllostomidae; genus Artibeus; species Artibeus jamaicensis. Next base: position 10,096,490 of record NW_026522052.1, on the reverse strand, counting down.
GAAATTAATTTGCTTATTGAGGGACATCAAGCTCTGTTCAGGTTTGGGCTATAGTGAATAAAGCTACAATAGAATTCTTATATAAACTTTTGGTGGACATACACACCCCTTTCTCTTGGATAGGTAATTGAAAGTCAAGTTTATGAGTCGTAAGGTAAGCATATGCACACCTCTCAACAAAACTGTCAGGCTGTTTGCCGAACTGGCGGTGCTGATTTGTGGCCACCCTGTGTTCTACGGGGGTTCCATTTACCACATCCCTTTCCAGTGCCAGTTCTATTAGTCATCGAAATTTGAGCTGTTGTAGTGAATGTAAAGGGGCTATTGCATTTTCCAAATAATTAATGAAGTTTAGCCACTTTTTATGTCCTGAGTTAGAAAGTCATTCAGCCATGACTTCTAATATGTATATAGATTAAAATTACCATTTAGAATTCATCTTTGTAAGAAATTGACGTGATTCAATCTATTCCTTTATGGCTACTGGATTAGCCCAACATTTATTGAGAAGTTTATATTTTTCTCAACTAATTTGAGATGGCTCTTTCATAATACACTGAATTGTCATTAGCACTTAACTCCAATTCTGGGTTCTCTTACTCAGTTAAAATTTTCTACCCATTACCTCTACTTAACACACACACACACACACACACACACACACACACACACACAAATGAATTCAACGGGGACTGTAGGCTTAATGTGAAAATTAATACAGTAACCTTTCTAAAAGGAAGCACAGTATACTTTTATAACTTTGGAATAGGCAAAGGTTAGTTACCTGTGATGTACAAGCAAAATCATTTTTAAAAATTCATAAATTTTATGTCATTCAGTTAACGCTGTCTGCTCTTAGAATGCATGATTAAGAGAGTGAAAACCAAGGTAAAGACTTAGAGAAGATATTTATAATACTTATGCTTTACATAGAACTTGTTGCCAGAAGATAAATATCATTTTTTCACCCTTCCTAGACAAACAAAAATGGAAGGAATTTGTCACCAGTAGAACTGCCTTGCAAGAAATGTTGAAAGGAGGTATTCAAGCTGAAATGGAATAATATAATCAGTGACATGAAAACAGACAAACATACGTAACAGACCCAGACAGGCCAATATCCCGCCAGACTGGAGAACTAATAGGATGGCGTGTTTGTCACTTAACTCCAGATCCCAGGAGACAGCACTACATATAATAGTAGCTACCATAATTTGTTCATAAATAAACAATAGAAAAAAGGCACACAATGACATCAAACTATAAAAAGGGGAGTAATAAAAGGGTGAGGCTTTTGTAGATGGTCAAAGTTTTGTTACAGACAGCTCAAACTGGACCATTTTATCTGTGAGACATCTTATGTAAGACTCCTGGTGCCCACAAAGTGAAAACCCGGAGGAGATGCACAGAACATAGAGGGAGGGGAAGCTGAGCCAGCCACCATGGAAAACCACCGGTGTACCAAAGTAGGCAGAAACACAGGGTGAAAGAAACAATAGAAATGTGAAACAACTGGAAAGCCATTAATGAGATGGCCTGAGTCCTTACATCAATAGGATCTCTACATGTAAGTGGGTTGAAATCGCCAGTCGAGTGTCAGACTGGCTAAAACAAAGGACACAATGTGTGCCGCCTGCGAGAGGTTCACTTCAGTCTCACAGACACACGGAGGTGAAGATTTGGAGAAAGACATTCTGTGCAAGTGGAGGCCAAAATGGACTTCGAGTCACAAACTGTAACAACAGACAAGGAGGTCAATATGTAATGATAAGGGGGCCTATTTATCAAGAAGATATAACAAGCATTCTGACCACAGTGGTATGAAACCAGAAATCAGTAAGAGAAGAAAATGGAAATCTGAAAATATGTGGAAATTAAAAACACACCAAAACACTCCAGAATAACCAGTGGCTCAAAGAAGGCATCAAAAAATATATATATCTTTTTTCTTTTTTAAAAATTATAGTTGGGGTACAATATTCTGTTAGTTTCAGGTATATAACACTGTAGTCAGACATTTATATCTTTATGAGGTAATCATCCCAGTAAAGCTAGTACCCATCTGACACCCTACATGGTTATTACAATATTATCGACTATATTCCCTATTTGGTACTTTACATCCCTGTCAATACTTTGTAACTGCCAATCTGTCCTTCCACCTCCCTTTACCTGTTTTACCCCCGCCCCTCAACACTCTCCCATCTGGCAACTGTGAAAAGCTTCTTTGTATCTATGAGTCTGTTTCTGTTCTGCTTGTTTGTTTATTTCGCTTTTGAAATTCCACATATAAGTAAAATCATCTGGCATTAAACAAACAAATATGTTGAATAAACCAAAATGAAAGCACAATGTAAAGAGGAAACTAATGACATCAAAAATACCAAAACCTCTGGGTTGCTGCAAATGTGGTCCTGTCAGGGGAGTTCATAGCGATAAAGGCATATATTGAGAAACAGAGGGATCTCAAAAACCAACCTTGTTTTGCACCTCAATAAATTAGAAAAAAAACTGAGCCCAAAGTTAGCAGAAGCAAGGAAATAACAAAGATCAGAGTGAAAATAAATAGAAACAATAAAAACAATTATAAAAATGCATGAAACTGAATGCTGGTTTTTCAAATACATAAACAAAATGGACAAATATCAGCTAGACTAGGAAAAAAAGAGAAGACTAAAATCAAGGAATCAAATGTAAAAGAGGTGAGAGACATTACAACTGATAACAAAAATAATAAGGATCACAAGAGACTACCAAGAACAATTAGATGCCAACCTATTGGTTAACCTAGAAGAAATAGATCAATTCCTAGAAACACACATCCTACCAAGACTGAGTCAGGAAGAAAAAGAAAATCTGAACAGACCAATAATGGGTAAGGGCATTAAATTAGTAATCAAAAACTTCCCAACACAGAAAACCCCAGGACCACCAAATGGCTTCACTGGTAAAGTTTACCAAACATTTAAAGAATTCATGCCAATCCTTCTCATGCTCTTCCAAAAACTTAAAGAGGAAGGAACACTTTCAAACTCAGTTTGTAAGACTGACTCAAAGCCAGACAAGAGCACTACAAGAACGGAACACTGGGGACTGATACCCCTGATAAATACAGAGGCAAAAATTCCCAACAGAATGTTGGGAATGTTGGGAATGTTTGCAGAATGTTAGCAAACCAGATTCAACAACACACTGAAATGATGATGCATCGGGACCAAATTGCACTTATCTCCCCAGAGACAAGGGTGGTTAAGCCGCTGCACATCCATAATGATATATATGACATCAACACCATGAAAGATAAAAATCATATAATCATCACATGAGATGCTGAAAAAGCATTTCACAAAATATAACGTCTTTCATGATAAAAATTTGGCGGAGAAAAATACCTCAACATAATAAAGACCGTATATAGCAAACCCACAGGAACATTGAACATACGGTGAAAACTGGAAAACTTTTCCTCTAAGATTAGGAACAAGACAAGGGTGCCTGCTCTCACCTCTCTTACTTAACATACACCGAAAGGCCTAGTCAGAGCAATAAGGCAAGAATAATCAATGAAAGTCATACAAATAGAAAAGAAAGAAGTACAATTGTCATTATTTGCAGATGGCCTGATCTGAGGTGTACAAGACCCTAAAGGGTCAACCAAAACACTGCTGGAACTAACCAGCAAATTTAGCAGAGTTGTGGCGTTGGCGGATAGTTCTCTCATTCAGTGGGTTGTTTGTTCATGTTGATGGTTTCCTTTCGTGTGCTAAAACTTTGTATTTGATGTATCCCTCTTGTTTATTTTTTTCCTTTGTTTCCCTTGCTCAAGGAGAGCTCTTAGAAAAAATATCGCTCCAAGAAATTCCTGAGACTTTACTGCCCATGTTTTCTTCTAGGGTTTTTATGGTTTCCAGTCTTGCATTTTATCTTTAAACTATTTAGAGTTTATTCTAGTGCATAGTGTAAGAAGGTGGTCTAGTTTCACTTTTTTATCTGATTTTCCCAACACCATTTATTGAACAGATTGTCTTTATTCCATTGAATGTTCTTGCCTCCTTTGTCAAACATTAATGGACCATAAAGGCATAGGTTTAATTTTGGGCTTTCAATTCTATTTCATTGATCTATGTGTCTGTTTTAATGGTTGCACCATGCTGATTTGATTACTATGGCCTTGTAGTGTAGTTTGATATCAGAAAGTGTGTTTTCTCCAACTTTATTCTTCTTTCTCAAGATTGGTGTGGCTATTTTGGGTATTTTGTGGCTCCATATAATTTTCAGAATATTTGTTCTAGTTCTGTGGAATATGCCACTGGTACCTTAACAAAAGTTGTGTTGAATCCATAGATTGCTTTGGATAGTATGGGCATTTTAATCTTCTACTATTATATTATTAGCTGTAGAGATACTGAACTTGTCTTATCCCTTATTTTAGCATGAAGTGCTATATATACTGGCTTTTAAATATATACTGGCTTTTTGAACTAAGCTATACATCATTTTATTATGTTAAATACCTGTTTATCAATTTTACCTCTATTTGTTTTTTAGATGAATGGATGTTGAAATTTGTCACATAACTTCTTGTTTTCTGTAGGATGATGACTGCTTTTTCTAAATTATTATAATTGACATTTTAAACATTGAACCAATCTTACATCTTTAGAATAAGACTCACTTGGCCACAAGGTATAGAGTACTGACTGCACCATCTGGCTCCAATTCTTCACCCTTCCTTTTGTCTACATCCTCCCACCTACAATTTTTCAATGTCCTGCCATTGAAGGTGAGAAGACCCGCCCAGGGTCCTCACTCTAAGCTTGGTCACATCACTTGCTTTGACCCCTGTGTTGTTAGCAAACCTAATGTAAGCACGGGTGGGGTACGAGCCTGGGTCTTGCTCTGTGCTTCTGCCATTGCTGTGAGGGAGACATGTCCAGTCCAGTCCTTTGGTCCCAGGAAGAGATAAGCATGCAGAGCAGAGCTGAGTCACTCCACTCCGGCCGGTCTACCCAACCAGTCTCCAGGTGCCCACCAGCTGGATGAGTGATGGGCTGAGATGAGCAGAGCAGCCCAGCTGGGCACCTCGAGAGCATCTGAATTCTTCCGACGCAGAACAATAATTGGTGATTATTTTAAGCCATGAAGTTTTGCCATGATTTTTGACTCAACAAACATTAGTGATTCGTACTTTATCCTTTTATCTGCTAACAGAGTAACTGGCCAACACTCAGCCAAGTGTCCAGCCCGATAGATTTGACTTTGGCCATGAGAGCAAGATGAAATGATCGGAAACACGGTGATCAGGCACGTGTGGACAGGAGTAGGTGTCATTAAAACAGTTTCTTAAAACGGGCAAGACCGAGCCTCGCGCGTCCGGTGCACCCACCGCAGCCTCCACGGAAGTCAGCGTTTCCTAATCTCCCGTTGGCTTCCTCAGGGCGCTGCTTCCACAGGCCCTCGCCAGCCCCCATCAGAGACCTCCTCCACTGTCCTCCCAAATAGTTCTGAAGTCTCCTCTGGTTTCTTGTCCCAATTTCTATCTAGTCTGCTTTCTTCTGACCCTCCCTCATGAGCTCTCCCAGAAGAAAAGACTTTGTTCCCCTTGCCAGAAATGTTAGAACCCCGGCTTCAGCCCAGGTGCGGGGTCAGAGCTTCGGGGCCAGGAAGGATGGCCAGGAGGAGCCAGGTGGCAGAGAGCGCAGGGTCCGCAGGGCAGCAGAGACGGGCTTTTGTGGCCCATGGTTTTACACTTTCCTGTGAACGGAAGGGCTGGCGTGGGAGAGACACTGCTTCCATGGGTGGTGGATCTGCGGGCGTAGAGCAGAGAGGCGTCTGGGTGCTGAGAAAACAGGAGCAGGTGTTGCAGTCGGGTGGGGGAAGGGCAGAGGCGACTGAGCCACGTGGTTTTAAACACTCTGTATTTTGCTGTATATAATGTACACTCACGTTTTTGGGCCAGACTTTCAGGAAAAAAAAGAAACCCTTTCATTTTAACTAGTTAATTAATGTTTAGAAACAAAACTGATTACCTTATTCCAGGGTATTATTTTGCATGCATTTATTGTTATTGCTTTGTGGAATTACACTTTTAACACATGAGCATAAATAAGAGAATTAAAAGCGTTTACCAGTATATAGATACCGAATCAGTACTATTCATGCGTAATGCACATCCTCATTTTTCCCTAAAAAATTTGGGCACAAAACTGTGCATACACACAGCAAAATATGGTAATTATTTTATTTTTGGTCAAGTGTATCTGTTTTGGTCAGGTGATACATACTCCTTTACAATGTACATTGTTTCATCAGGGTCGTTACACCTGTCGTTGTGAGTGCAGCAAAAGGTTTCTCTCAGGACATCATGGAACACCTGGAACATCCCCTCTTCACAGGCTTCACAAGAGAGTGTCGAATAGCGGTACAGATACGTCCCTAAAGCAAGAAAAGCAAGTGCGATCACTTTGTTTCCTCTCACTGTTCTCCCAGCAATGACCTCTGCCCGGAATCTGACCATTCTCTGTGGTCTGGAATGAACCCGAGGCTGTGCCCAAATCTCATCTCCGTCTCTGCAGACAGGACTGGGCAAAAGACACCTGCCTCCCACACAGCCCCCACCCCAAGCCTGGGCGTGGAGAGTCCCGGTCTCCCCCTCTCTCCCAGGGACCCAGGTTGCACGCACACCTTGACCCCATGAACTGGGGCCAGCAGCGGTAACATTTTGTTCTGTCTCTAACCCCCATGCACCTGTATGGCGACTACTGAAGTAAAAGTGGTCTGTGCGACAGCTCCTGTTTTCCACCATCGTGTTGAACTTCCAGCAATTCTTCATGTGATTGGTGCAGTGGGAGCCATTATAGAAGCTACATTTGTTGCAAAATCGAACCCCTACAGAAAGACAGTGAAGCTTCAGCCTGTCCCCTGCCTGTGAACGCTGACACGGATGTGGTGTAGACCTCGCAAAAAGGAGTCGACACCCTCCCCAGCATCTCCTGGGGTCCTGACTCCCCTGAGTGGAGAACAGCCACGACCCTCCCTGGAGTCAGGACAGTGCCCCCGCCCAAGGCTGGGGGTAGAAAGGAGGCACATGAGCATGGGGAGGGGAGAGTGGGTGGAGTCGGGGAGGGGAGGGAGGCACAGGTGTGAAGAACGCAAGACCGTCCTCCCTTGTTGTAGCATTATTTATCCAAGAATGGCCAAGCATACATTTCGTGGGGAGGACTCTGTCTCCTGTGAAGAAAAGAAGGAAAGTTCTCTGTGAGCCATTTTATAGCAGCCCCAGAGTCAAGCTGAGAGACCTTCCTCCCCACACGTCCTCCCCCAGCCCTCACACCCTCCCTCCCCGGCCTCACCCTCGTCCATGAAGAGCACTACGAATGTGCCCAGCAGAAGCCACTGGAGCAGCTGGGGGCCCATGGCTGACAAGGTCCCCGTGGGAGGCTCCAGCTCTATTTATGCCCATCCCCTGCCCTCAGGCCTCTCACTAGAGTCGCAGAATCATAAATTTCAGATCAAACCACCTTCAGTCTCTCTGAAATGTTCCCAGGAGAGGGTACATGCTGTCTGCATTGGCATTATTCCGCTCGCTTGGAACTCAGGCAACCAGACACCGCAGTCCGTTTTATTGAATCTGCCGTAAGATGGTCATCAGTCTTGCTATAGACCCTTCCTCCCTGGCACCTCTTCACTTTGGTTGTGTGTCTCTTTGTCGGTCTGCCCAGACCATGGCTCCCTTCCCATTCCAGTGACATTCTTTCCCATGTGGCAAAGCTGGTGTCACCAAGCGTCTGTGGGTTGCTCAGTCCCTTTCAGGAGCAGCGACCTCCACCTCCAGCAGCACTATGTCCCTCCCGCAGTAGGTCAGAGCCCTGTTGCCCAGTGACGGGCTGCCCACCCACTGCAGTTCCATCCCTGAGCACGGCCGAGACAGCCCAGGACACGGGCGAGGGGACGAGGAGGAGGGCCTCAACTTCAAGTGTCTTCATTCCTGTTTTCAGGGGAGACAAAGACCATAAGTCATCACAGTGGGAAAGAACCTCTAGTCTTTTGAGAGGAAAGAGGAAGAGACATTTGGACTAGTCCCTAGAAAGGGGTAAGAGGAATGGGAAGAGGGGCTGTAAACGAGTTTTCCCATCGGTTCCCTGCCTTTACCTTACTTCTGCCGGAGGGTGCTGTATATTTATGCCGCATCCATCTTTCAACTAGTGAGTGACAACTTACCAGTGAAGCTTTTCCTATGTACAGGGTCCGGCAGAGGTGACGCCACTGAGTGTGGTCCGCGTGGATGTTTCACATGCAGTGGACGGCAATTTGAACATTTCACCTAAAATGTCACATGGTGTGCTGGAGTGTGATATTGTTATGTTATGGGACTTTGTAATAAAATTTTTTATGGAATAAAACAGGGGTGTTATTTGTGCCACGCCTTGTAGATAATGCTATACCCTCTGGCCACACTCTCCATGTCTCTTTCCTATTTGTTTTTTCTCCAGAGTCCTTCACTCAATGTTCCTTTTATAGCTTTTCCTTATTGATGTTTAGTTTGTCTCTCTCCCTTGATAAGAACAGCAGCTCCAAAAATCAAGAGATTGGGGTGTCGCATTCACTGCTTCCCCTTGGCACCTAGAATAACGCCTTGCATGTATCAGGTGATCAAAAACATCTGATGAAAAAATGAATGGCGTGGTTGGTACGGTTCCCTGAGAAACACAAGGAAACAGTGCCTCTATGTTGCCAGCCCGATTCCAAGTTTGCAGCCCGACATGCCTGGCCTTCAACTTGCGGTTAGGAGTCGTCACTGAGGGGAGGAGGGGCAGCCGTGAAGCAGATTCTTCTGTCTGGGGACACAGTGAGTTTGGAGCTGGTTAGCTGGATGGGTTCATTCCCAGAGCCAGCCCCTCGCTGCACCCGGGTGCGCTGCCTGCCTGCCGTGACTGCAGACAAGCCACTGAACTTTTCTAGGTAAACGCGGGGACCATCAGCGGTCTATCAGATACCGTTGTCAGGGCTCCTAAACTCACGCACAGGGTGTGGCGAAGGGAACGACCGTTAAGACCCTATTTGGCATCAAACAGCCTTGGGCATGTTACACACTTGTTCTCTCTGAAGTCTCTGAACAACCTCATAGGTATAAATAATTGGCCTTGTTTATAGTTGAAGGCTAGGGATGCATAGAGTGAACGTATTTTTCCCCCAGGGAGACTCAGGGGCCACTGTCTTTGCCTCGTACCCCATTGTTTCCTTCTCTTGACAATCTGGCGGAGGGCTCCCCGGGCTGCACCTCTCCAGCAGCTGTCCCCGGAATCATCGATGACAAAAGGAAGAGAGGGAGGACAATGAAGAGAAAGGTCAACTCCATTAAAAAAAAAATCCCTCTCTGCCTGGCGGAGGCCACATGCATGGACAAGCCCCCACTGAAACGAGGGGGTCTCCCAGCCTGGCCGGCGTGCCACCGTCTGGAAGGGACGTCTTGCCTTTGGAATGTGAGAGATCCGTGCAGCAATGACGGATGGTGGCCTCAGAGGGTTTGAGCCTGAACATTAGCTTATGCCTCCAAGCAAAGGATCCTTGTTGTGCTGGGAAGATGCTCCCACACCTTGAGCTGGGCGAGCAGCGATGAAGAGCTGGGCAAGAATCCCAAATTCCACACAACACAGGTCTTTCTCTTGTGTTTGTCCTGGCAGTTTTGAACAACTTTATTCTCTGAGTGAAGTAACAGAAATTTTGGAAAGATACCAGACTCATTAAGAAATGAGTGAAATGCCCTTTATGACCTCAAATCTGAAAAAAAAAAAAAACAAACCAATGTGTATATTTTGCCATATCTTCACGTACTATTACTTCTATACACATATCAGATGTTCATGTTTTTTCCCTAAATCCTCAACTGAGGATATGTTTATTGATTTTAGAGAGAGAGAGAGAGAGAGAGAGAGAGAGAGAGAGGAGGAGGAGGAGAGAGGGAGAGAGAGAGAGAGAGAGAGAAACATCAGTCAGTCTTCCCCTGTACCTGCCCCAGCAGAGGATCAAACCTGCAGCCTCTGTATGAGCCCGACCGGGAATCAAACTTGCGATCTCTTTGGTGTACGGGATGGCGCTCCAACCACCTGAGCCACCTGAACAGAGCAGATGTTCACGTTAACAAACGCTATCACAGTTGACATCATAGGGGCTGGGGGGAAAGTAGGTTTACTGCTGTTTGTAGGGGAAATAATAAAACAATGAATAAATAACGACACAAGAATAAACTGTGTTTTGCATACTCACAACTGTAAACCTACTTTTGCTCCATGCTGTGTATGTGATATTCTAATTTTTCATTGTGGAATTGTGCCCTTATCACTCTACTTCCCCACCCCTTCTAGAATGTGAACCCAGACTTGGGAGGAGATTTAGGAGCTGGTCACCAGGTGACTCCTTTAAAAAGACTGATACCTGAGCCTGTCTTCCAAACTCAGCCAGAAGCCTCAGCTAACTGCTTGGTTTTCCTACATCTGCCACCCCAGGATGTCGGTGTGAGCCACAGACAGACCTTGGACACCTGGGGCCACCTTTCCCTCCCACAGGTACAGAAGGACATGCTGGCCACCTGCTCTGTCCACCCACTTCCTTATCTGAGCCCCCATAAACAGATCCCAGCCGTGCCCCGAGGCCCCTCCTGTGCCCCAGAGTCTGCATCTCGTGCCCTCCAGCCCTGGCTCCTGCCCAAGGCTCTTTCATTACTGTTGCTCTGGCCCAGGTGGGGGTGGTAGGGCCTGCCATCCTGCCCGGAGGCACAGCCTGTCCCCATCCCCTGTTGCTGTAGAGGGAGGGGAAGGTAATGGATTTGAGGCCAAATTAGGCTCCTTTGTAGTCAGCCCAAAGTCAGGTTCACGTTTTTGCTGAAGGAGGACTGTGAAAGGACGTGAGATCCAGGAAAAAGTAAAATCAAAAGAAAAACTGCCCCAAAGAAAGTGGCCTACGTTCAGAGACAACCTCTTCAACCATTTCTGCCAGCCTCAAACACAGGCCCTGGCCCCGCTCAGCAGGAAGGAGACCTGAGGCGGGAGTCAGAGGAGACTCACTTTATTATGGGGCCCTGTGAGAGCCCCATGCAGGCAGGAGAAAGGGGCGCGTGGTCGGAGGGCCGTCACGTTTTTCCTCCAGGACAGTTTCTCCTCCGCGGCAGCTCGTCGGCCTCGCTCCCACACCTGCAGGAGAAATGGGGCCTGGTCCCCAAGTTCTCCTGACACTTAGACCTGCCTCAGTCCCAAGGTCCCTCCGGCAGCAGGATGAACCCCAGAACGTTGCCCAGCATGCCTGGCTCTCACCCCAGAAACCACAGCCCACCCCCTCCTCCTCCGGATCCCACCCTACTCAGCCTCCTGGGTTAGCCCCGTTCACCCTCCTTCATCTGCGCTCCAGACTTCCTGGCCCTGGGCAGCCTTGAAGGCGCCACGTGACCGAACGTGTTTTACACTGGAGTTGGGAATCGAGGCAGCGTAGCCCCAATGCCATTACTTTGTGTGTGAGAAACTTGACTGGTTAACATGTCACCACAACGGAAGGCTGTAGGGAGATTCTGATCATGTCTCCCTGGTTATCGAGTCAGGGAAGAGCGGCAGGGAATGTGCCTTTCAGGTCGGGTAGGGACCCCGAGTTACCACTTTTCACTAGTTCACTCCTACCACGTGCCCGGCTTAGGAGCTTAGCCCATTTCACATGGTCAAAGGGGACCCACTGTGGGGAGGCCAGGACTGACAACAACCACCTTCTTCACAAGGACCCTCCCGAAGATTTCTCCACACCCCCGCTCCCGAGGCTTGTCCCAGACGGAGTCTCTGCCACTCCAGGGGAGAGGGCTTTGCCTTGAAGCCTGGCTTTCTGGCCCGTTCCACTGGGCCAGCTCCTGCCTTTCGGTCTGTAGCTCTGGTTCGAACCCACCACACTTAAGAGTGATGAGTGCAGGGTGGGGGGCTCCTGCAAGTGACCCCCAAACAGCAGCTCTCGACCAGTTCCCTGACTGCAGTCACAGCAGACTCACGCCCTTCCCACTCCCAGCTGCCGGGACCTGGGCCAGCCGTGCTGCAGAGGCGACGCTGGCAGTTACACTGCTCCCAGTTACACTAGCTGGGGCTTCTGCTGCTCTAGCCAACCCCCCCCCCCCAAGAAAGCCCACAGGCCATGCCTGTGAGACCTTCCGTGAACCTTAAGCGGACACAAACTTGCTTCAGGAGGGTAGTGGGAAGGGGGGCTGGCACCATCCCACACGCGCTGCAGGATGCACTGTCTCAAGGCTGAGCTAGCTGGGTGTTCACCGGGGCTGCCCCATCACGGAGCTGCGTGATGGGGCCAAATGACGAACGTGACACACTTTGTTTTCTAGTTTTCCCCGTGCTCAGACCTCTGAGACAGAATAGATGTCAGAAACTCCAGCCACCAGGGGCCGCTCTCTGAGGAGGTCATGTGTCCACAGGACAGTGACCTAGGGCATGCCACTGAAGCTAGGGCACGGGATATGAAAGAACTCAGCGGTGGGGGTGGCTCTGGGAATGTGGCCATGAAGGTTAAAGGTTAACTGCCACCCGGGCGCAGATTTGGCTTGTGTGTTGGAGTGGGCAGGGACACCAGGAACGCTTTCTTCCAGGGTGACCTGTGAAGATGGAGGGTCGGGTTCAGCACGGATCGGTTTCTCTCAGATGAACGAGCAGCAAGTAAAGTAAGGGGCTCTGGTTCCCCACAAGAGGGCTGGACCCGTCGCTCTATGAACCGGAGTAACCACAGTCTGGAGCAATATTCAGAGGACAGTCTATGTTCAGTAGAGCAAGTCGACTGAAGCGTATTTCTCTTTACAGTTCTGCCTCTGTCTCCAGACCTCCCTTTTTTTCAGGATTTTCTGAAATCTCTGAGTGCCTTTCTAGGTGCTAAGCTTCTAGGCACAAGTAGTTCGTTTGTTTGTTTGTTTTTCAGGAAAAGGAATAAAGGGGCTGATTTTATTAGAAAAGACCAGTCCCAGACCAAGCCTGCATGCTGAATCAATCCTACTACCCCCTCCATCCCCCCATCCCCCACCCCCCGCCACCTGACACCTTTGCTTTCCCAAAGGCCTGACCCTGAGTTCTCTCATGTCGTCCTATCTCAGGAAGAACAAAAATTCAACTCTTCAACTCTTCCCACAATGAGACTGAAAGACAGCATCCAAGTCAGAGACAGACCATTTATGAAGGGTGCGACTCTGAAGTGCTGTGATTACAGCATTTGTAACCTGCCCTTGCGCCAGGCTCCCCTCCTGGGCCTCATTGGTGATGCTACTGTGACCGCCGCGCGGTCTCCCTGCCTGTAACTTCTTCACCTTTCCTTTCCGACAGAAACTTTTCTCTCTGATCAATGACATACCTCTTCCCCACTGAAACCAAAGTGCTGCCAGGGTGAGGCTAATGATTGTGTCTTTTCTGCTGACCTGGCAGCCAAAGGCAGACTCATCAGGCAACAAGGCGCAGGATAAGACTGAGCCTAGAGAACCACAACGGAAGACAGGGAACCTTTTGTCTACTAGGAGTAAAGAAGGCCTGGCTGGTGTGGCTCAGTGGCTGAGCGCTGGCGTGCAAACCAAAGGAATGATGGTTCGATCCCCATTCAGGGCACATGCCTGGGTTGCAGGCCAGGTCTCCAGTAGTGGGTGCATGAGAGGCAACCACACACTGATGTTTCTCTCCCTCTCTTCTTCTCTCTAAAAATAAATAAATAAAATCTTTTTTAAAAAAAGGGTAAGAATAAAGAATGAAGCTACATATACGATATCCATATACAATATCTGTACTGCAGTTGAGTTATTCTTTGGCAGACGCTGTGCTAACATGTATTTTCTCATTTAATTCCCACAATGACCATATGACTAAAGTCAGGTTATCATCTCCACTGTAAAAGTGAGAAAGCAGAATCAAAGAGGGGCTACGTAACTTGCCCCAGTCAAAAACCTAGGGAACGGAGGAGTGAGAATTTGAACCTCGACAGTTTGACCCCAGAGCCTACACTCCTACCATCTAATGCCATGTCCTCCTATCTTATGAAATGTGTTGCTGAAACATTGCAGGAACAACATAATTAGGGCTGAGCTAGTGATCAGTAGTGAAAGGGAAATGGGAGATGGGACCTTACAAGGAAGCAAATGACAGAACTGACTGATTATGAGCTATTGTATATGGGGGTCAGGAAGAGTGCAGAACGGTCATTTCTTAACTGTTGGGGCCATGATGCCATTGATCGGAATACGGAAATCACAGGGGTGAGTCCAGAGAAAAAAGCTGGGTCATATTTCAGGTGTGTCGCAGTTGGGAAGATGAAAAGATAGAGCCACGTAGAAATTCTAGCGTGCAGCCAAGATACATTTAAAAACTCAGGAGAGAGGAAAGGATCTGAAATATAGATTTTGAAGTGATCTCACTTAAAATGGTTACTGGAAGCAACAGAACTACTAACCTATTTGATGTGAGAAAGAAAAGGACCGATCATTGGGGGTCAGCAACAGCTGAGTGTCGGAGGCGGAGAGGACAGGGTCGTCACCTAAAGTTGGACAGGTGCGAGTTTCCAGAAGACGGTAGGCTGCCTTCTTTGTTCATTCTGCCTTTCAGGAACACTGCATTCTTACCTATTACCCGAACCATCATCCACCCATATTGCATACCTGGCATCTCACCTCCGCTCTCACATTTCTAATGGCCTCATTTTATCTCCACCTGGGTTTCTCAAGGGCATCTCAAATTCAACAGGCCCAAAAGTCTAACTCTGACTCTCAAAACATGGTCTTCTTCCAGTATTCCCCATTCCAGAAAATGGCACCCAGCTACACCAACCAGAACCTATGGATAATTGACGACCTGTCTGTCTCTGACACATCAACCCCGGCCAATGCACATTCAAGTCATTGAGGGTTTTATCCACTAAACGCCTCCACCTGTTTCCTTTGTGCCATCTCTTGCTATTTAGCATCCTAGCCTAAGCCACCGCCATCTTCCGCCAGGCACACTGCATGTGCCTTCCACTTGGACTTGCCCTTCTCAAACCCATTCTGCTCCATGCAGCCAAAATGAAATTTTCACTGCAAACCTGAGTATGTCATAGAGCACATCCCAATTGTCACTTGAATTTTGAGTCCTCAGGATAGGATCAAATCTTTTCCCTGGGCCCACATGACCTACATGATTTGGCCCTTGCCTGGCTCTCTGGTCTCATCTCCACCCTCTATCTCTTTGCTGGTCTTATTTCAGTT
Organism: Artibeus jamaicensis; assembly: GCF_021234435.1. NCBI lineage: Eukaryota > Metazoa > Chordata > Mammalia > Chiroptera > Phyllostomidae > Artibeus > Artibeus jamaicensis. The sequence goes on along the minus strand of NW_026522052.1, from coordinate 10,081,243 downwards.
TCTTGAATCTCCAAGCTTCCACTCCCACTGGCTTTTGCATATGCTTTTCCCTCTGCCTGGAAAACTCTTTTGACCCCCCCATCTCTCCCCTCATCTTTTTGCCTACTTATCCTTCAGTTCTTGGTTCAGCGACACAGTCAATTCTCCCTATGATTAGATGCTTTCATGGGACCCTTGGCCTCTCCTTAGCACTGAACACGATCGTAATTTTACAATAATTTGTGATTGTCTGACCAATGTCAACTTCTATCAGACTGGAAGTTTTAGAAGGGCAGGGATTGTGTCTTTTTATTCATCATCAAATCACCAAGGCACAGTACCTAAGCGTTCAACAAATATTTGCTGAATAAATCATCAAATACCCTAAACAAAAAGTAAAAGAGAGTAAGGACTGAGCGAAACAACTCAAGCTGACTACTAAGATGGGTGCCCTTTGAAGAGTATGATTTGAATATGCTGATAAAGGCAGAATCCAGGATCAGAGGTTTAGGGAACTGAGCAATAATAGGGGAGGGAGGTTGAACAAAAAGGCTGGCAGGAGGGGGCAGCAGTGTCAAAGGAGAACTGTTTGTTTTCATTTTGCTTTTCCTTATGCCTGGGTTGTTCCCCAGTTTGAGGAAGGCATAAAGAGGGGAAAATGAAAAATGTCAGAGGTAGGACTAGTTAGCTAAGAAAGGACTACATTTGAAGAACTTTGAAAATGTCAACAAAGGGGTGAGGTAAGCACAGATATCATAAAGGAGTGCTTAACTTAAGTGTGACATAACCAGTGGAAAGTAGTATTTTAAGGCATAGATAAAGATGCTGATGGGTTAGTAAACCAGCTAGACATAATTAGGGTAATGTCTGAAAGATAGCTGTGTTACAAAAAGAGAGGTAAGTAAACTATGCTAAATTCCATCACTTAGATATAATCAGAAAGATCCAAATTATGGGAAACTCCATAGGAACAGAAATATAGCTCTCCTCAATGAATGAACTGATAGGGCAAAAATGGAGGAAGAACTTATAGAATAAAAGAAACTTAAAAGACATCTTAGCCAGTCACAACACATGAACTTGACAGGACCCTGGTTCAAAGAGGCAAAGAAAAAAATTAGAAGTAGAAAACATACCATTGGATGATATTAAGGAAGTACATTAAATATTTTAGGTATGGTCATTGTACTGTGGTTATGCTTTAAAAGGTCCTTTAAAAAGAAATCGTACTAAAATATTTATAGATTTCAGATGCTTGGTATTTATTTCAAAATGATACAAGAGGAAAGTACATGGATAATACAGAAGGAACAAGGCTGGTCATGGGTTAATTGTTGCCGCCAGGCATTCAGTTCCTGGGGCTTCATGGGCTTCATGATATACAATTTTTATATGCTTGAAATTTTCTTTAATGATTTTTTAAAGGAGCAATTTGGTTTGCAAGTTTTCTTCCATATACTGCATTGTAGATGGCCTTGATTAAGATTTCTTGATGTGGGTTGGGGGATTTCAAGGAACCATGAAAATTATTAAATCAGTTCTAGGTAAAGTCGGAAGATGAAGTAATCCACCAAAAACAATGATTCAGTTGAACACAAGATACCACTTGAAATATGACAAGTTATTTTTGATTAGAGGTTTTCAAAGATCATATTCTAACACGAAACCTAACAAAAACTAATGGGGAGAGTGTGAGGAGTATGTTCAATGATCAAAGCAATATAGGTAAGAAAATTGACTGTTTACTCCAATTCCTAAGACAAACTGGCTGGAGATTCAATGCTGAAGAAAAATCATGCAGGTATAGACGATCAAATCTGATCATGGGATATTTGTTCACTTGGAAAGAAAAGACTGTGCGCACTACAGTAGTTAGCACATTGGAGACTTAGGGGCAGGGCCATTCAAATCTTCGCAACCGACTTCCGTCGTTTTCTCTTTTCTGTTTCTTTCCTCCAACAAACCCCAAATGCCCTAGAGGCAATGCAAAGGCTCTGAGACAAACGGGGAATAAGAGGTAAAGTGAAGTATTGAAAGGAAAATGATCAAACAACTCTCTCTCATTAAATCCTGGATTTAAGAAAAAGTATAAATTAGTCAACCAGCATCTGCCTATTTGTGTGAGGAAAAGCTGTTCTGGGCAGCGACTAGGCCATCGAGTTTTAGGAGGACCTCCACTCTTTTTCTAAGTCTCATCCTCAGCAATCCTAAAGCATTCGACATTTTTTTCTCGGGTTCATATAAAAATTTTAAGATTAAGACTAAGCGAAGGCACAGGAAGGAACATTCCGCTGAACACCACAGGTGAGTTGTCGTTCGAGCAAGGAGCTCGGTTTGAGAGTAGCGATAGTGGGACTGGAGACACAGCACTCTGTCAGAGCATGTCAGCCACTGAAGGGCCCCCACGCGCGTCCGAGCCTTCATACAGAGCCCGCGTGTCAGACTCGGGTGGACGGGCCGAGGCGCAGAGGCGGGATCGGGGTCGCAACTCCCACCGCTCGGAGAATCATCCGACGCCACTGATCCCGCAGCCGCGCAGAGTCGGGAAACGTGAAGACTGAAGTCTTGAAGTGGGCGGAGCGCTAAGACCACCCAGCTAAAAGCTAAGCTACCTCGTGGTTAACGGAAGCTTGAGAGTCCCCGCACTCAGCGTCTAGTTGGCAGGGCGACAATGCAACGGTTCCTGGTTCGCGCTCAGATGACGCGGGACTAGGACGTTTCCCAATCTGTGTCGCAAATCTCGAACTCCTTCCTGAATGATGAGCCGGCCAGGAAAAATGTAAACCAATCATAATGTAGAAGTGGAAGGCGTTTACCCTAAGGACCAATAGAAGGTCTGGAGGGCGGGCCCGAGGGCGCCCGTTGGTTCCTGTGGTTTAAACCACGGCGGCCTCTGCGCTGCGTGGAGAGTACGCCTGCGCAAGCTGCAGAACCCTAACGGGCGCTTGCTGGACTGCAGGACTCGGTGGCGATCGTTTCTGCGTGGGGCGGGTAAACAAGGTAGGGTGAGAGCGGTGGAGCCGGGCCCCGAGGGCTGCCCGGCTGATGGGGAGAGGTTGGGGCTGAGTACCACCTGCCGGGGTACCGATCCCCTGGCGCGGGGACCCAACCTGGGACGTTAGGACCGCCCAGGTACGCGGCTTCCTCAAGTGCGTGTTGCGGTGCCGCTCCAGTCTTAGGCGACCGAGCCCCCTAAGTCAGCGTGGCCGGGGCTTAGCGAGGTGGACGGGCCAGGGCCCAGGTGGACGGACGCAGCGAGAGAGCTGGCCTCCCCTGAGGCCGCGAGTGTCGCAGAGAGGCGAAACCTGGCGTGGACCAGGTGGTGCCGAGTGCGGTCTTTCTGTGAACAGACCAAAGACTTCTCACCCTCTAGTGACACATTAGTGAACTAATGGGTGTAACCGTGTGAGAGATTCTTTGTTTTGATGAAGTGTGAAATTCAACCACACCGTCCTACCATAGAATGAAAATAACCTTCCCTCCGATTTTAAAAATCACACAGTCTCATTATCAGCAGTATTAGGTATGTATAAAAAAGAATGGAACTAGAAATTCCGTGAGCCAAAAAATTTCACACTTGGGTTTACTGCAGATCTCTTCATTATGGATATATATTTACATGATTAGACTTAAAAATGTGTTTTTATATAATTGTATTTTTGAACATAATAAAGCATATTCATTTAAAAAGCAGATTATGTCTTAGTAATATTTTAGGAACATGTCTGTCAAATATAGATATGTATTACCACTTTTAATGCATGCATGGAATTTCCTGCTATGGCTGCACTGTAACTTACATTATCTAACCGGTCCCCTAATGACATTTATTTTTCCAGTTCCTTCATCATCATAGAATAGCATGGTAGTGGTTATTTGTATGTATACTCGTTTGCATTCTTACCCAGTTTGTCTCCTTAGAATAATTCCTGGAAGTAGATGATGGTTTAGAAATATTGGCACAATTTAAATTCTGATTCATAACGACAAACTGTGCTCTAGAAAAATTTGATACCCCCTCTCCACCCCACCCACCCACCCACCCACACACCCAGGGTGAGGTTGCTCCTTTCTCCAAACACTGACGAGCACAGGGTGCTGAACATTTTTACCAATCTAGAGGGATGTGTTCATGTGTTTATTTGCAATATTAATGAGACTAAACATCTTTTTCTGTTATTTCTTTGGTAAGTCATCTGTTTTTTTCTTTATTCTGTGGGTGTTGTGTACCTTTTTATTTATCGGCTTTCTAAGAGGAATTTGAATTAGTGATTTCAAATATCACTGGTACAAATATCTCCTCGTTTGTTGACTGTTTCAGTTAGGTTCCTTTTTAGGGTATTTTTTTTCTCTGTTGTTTTGTTCTAATATTGTGGATCTTTAAGCTGTGTGTCTAACTCCCCAGAGGTGGAAGAATGTGCTTTGACTCCCTGTAATGCCTGGAACCTAGGCACCAACCCCACCTCCCCCTTCCACCCTCCAAGTCCTTTCACCTGAAACTAGCTAAACATGGGACACCAATCGCTTAAGATTTTTGAAGAGAGGGTACTGTAGGGTATTTGGTTAATATTGCCTATAATTATTTACAAATTAAAAGGTCAAGCCTCTATATGCAAGTTTCCTTCTAAGTAAAGAGAAAGGGTCATCAGGTCTTTATATTAGGAAGTGTTTTCTTTTTCATACAAAGAACTGACAGTTACCTATGGACCTTACGAAAATTTAGGTCCATAGGTAACTGTCAGTTCTTTGTATTTATTTGCAAACACCTACCCTCATAGGTTCCAAAAAGAACAGGAGTCTGCTCTAATTTAAATGTAAATAAAGTAATATGTACATGAAAATCACAGTAGAGCAGTGATTTTCAACCCAAGCACTGCAGCGCAAGAACTTTTTTTTTTTTAGAGAGAGACAGTGATCGGTTGGTTGCTTCTCACACACCCCCAACTGGTGACTGGCCTGCAACCCAGGCACATGCCCTAATTGGGAATGGAACTGGCATCCTCTTGGTTTGCAGTCCACTGAGGTGCACAAGCCAGGGCATAAGAGTTGTAAAACATGCAATACCGGACTGGTCAGGGACATTGACCTATTCTCCCTTTGATTGTCAAGTACAAAAATGACAACAGCAAACACAACAGTAGCCACTTGGTGTGAATCAAAATTATACTTATTTTTGTCAGATCAGCAAAAACATATTTTTTGGTGTGCTGCAGAGTTTTAGTAATTAGTTTATATGTGCCATGAAATGAAAGAGGTGGAAAATTGCTGCTATATATTATAGAACACAAAAGACTCTCCTTGGCTTTAGTGTTGGAATTCCTCTTTGTTCAGTCTTATTCCATTTCTGTCCCTACTTTGTTCTCTGCTCATCTTTATATTGCATGAACATTGAAGAGCTGTTTTGTTTATATGTATTCATTGACACATAAAATCTCATTTATAGTTCAAAACCTATTGAAATAATTCCTTTCATTTTACAGTGAAAAAAGTAAGATGTAAGCCCTACTTTACTTCTAACATTTGGTCCCTACCATGCTCAGAGCCTTTGGAATTTAAGACATTACCTCACATAACTGAAGTAACTGGCAAAGTTAAATTTTGGGACTTCTCACTTGCTTTTTCCATGATGATTGTCCTGAGTAGTTGTTTTCTATCGTTAACTACCAAGGATAATGCCACTAAAATCTTATTCTATATTTGATAGTGTAACCTAGGTAAACCTGAAAGGGTTTAAGCCCCGATCCTCTACTTTTTGCATCTAGACTCCCAAGCATGACTTTTTAGTGCTTTTTGTTCCACGTATCGTTTCTTTAGAGTTGATTTTTAAAAATCAGGAGTGATTTGTACTTTTATTTTTCATTACAGTTGACAGACAGTATTATATTTGTTCAGGTTTACAGCATGACAATGATGTAATTTACAAATTACAGTGATGTAATTTACAAAGGGACCCCCCCCATTATTCTGGTATCACCTGGCACCAGTTATTACAATTTTATTGTCTGCATTTCCTATACATCCATGTGACTACTTTGTAGCTTCTTAATCCCTCCCCCTTTTCACCCAGTCTTCCCACTTGGCAACCCTTAGTTTGTTTTCTGCATCTGTGAGTCTGTTTCTGCTTTGTTCATTTTGTTTTTTTAGATTTTACATGTAAGTGAAGTCACATGGCATTTCTCTTTCTCTGTTTGACATTTCACTTAGCATAGAATTCTCCAGGTCCATCCAAGTTGCCCTGTTTCAGATGGCCTTCAAATCTGAAACCTGGAAGTTCTGAAAGCCTCCTTACTCTTGAGCCTTACATTCATCGAAAGTCCTGTTGACCCTTTCTTAATATCAAATTCATGTACTCCTCTCTATTCCCTTTACGACAAATCTAGCCTAGGCCATCATTTCCTGGGTTACTCCAACAGCCTCCTAATTGGTCCCATTGGCTTGCCCTCTTCTTCTAGTCCACAGTGTACACTGAGCAATTCTGGCTTCTAATTTTTTTTCAGGGATGCCTCAGGATAAAAATCTAAGCCTTTTTAGGAAGGCCTGCAAGGCTCTTCAGACATGACCCTCGCTTACTTTTCTAAACTGCTGTTGTCACTCTCAAACCATACTACATATTTACAGTTACTTGAACGCAATGTGGTGATCTTTACACAAACTGCGTCTCTGCCTTAGCCACCTTAAAGTTCTGCTGCTGTCTCCACTTCAGCTGGCTCCCATTTGTTCTGCAAGCTTTAGCTGGGATTCTGTGAGAGCTTTCCTTAAACCACTAGGCTAGGGGTTACAAACTCCACGGCCTGTGGGCTAACAGTGTTTTTTACACGTGTAAAAGGTTGGAGAAAAAACACGCAGCAGAGACCACTTGTGGCTCACACAGCACCAGGCTGCTAACCTTCATAGGAGATGCTGTACTTCAGTTAAGTCACTGTCACCTAGTGTTGTGCCTGGCACTACACCAGTTTATCAGACATTTAACTGATTAAGCCCTGGCCAGTGTGGCTCAGTAGTTGAGCGCCAGCCTGTGAATCAAAGGGTCGCCAGTTCAACTCCCAGTCTAGGGCACATGCCTGGGTTGTTGAGCCAGGTCCCCAGTAGCGGGTGTCTGAGAGGCAACCACACATTGATGTTTCTCTTCTTTCTCCCCCCTTCCCCTCTCTAAAAAATAAATAAATGAAATCTTTTAACTGACTACATTTCATTGTTTAATTTGTCCCAGAAAATAAGACACTGAGGCAGTGCTGCTCTATGCAAACTCACATGGGCAGTGAACATCTTATTTGCTTTTTGAAAGGGCAGCATGACAAATCAGACACTTGCAGGCGGGCTTTCATACATGTGCACACGGGGCCCAGGTTTCCGGGTGCGTGTAAACAGTCTCCGTCTCACGTGTGCTTCTCGCTTCTTCCATCTCTGAACCCTTTTGGAATAAGAGGATGATCTGCTTTTCAAGCCAGAACTTCCTGTAATGGGGCCTGTGATCTTTCTTGATTTTCCGTCTTTTCTAAGAGCTGATCATCTGAGCTCTAGGACTCCCTGCAGTAAATACGGTATTTCCTTTCTACCCACCTATCATTAGCTAGTCCTTGCCTCCTAGATCCTGGTGAGTTTCCTGTGGTTAAATGATACTTTTAATTTCCTCATCAACACAGACTCTCTTTGTTGGTTTCTCTAAAGCAGTATTTTCTTCCTCTAGTGTGTCGTTACATTCCCTTTTGGCTTTTGTTTCTGTCTCATTGATTAGGCGCGGGTACTCGATGCGTCCCCTACGTACACAATGCTGAATCCGGGACTCCAATCCTTGGCATTTGGGACGGTCCATTAGGGGCTTATATGTGCGCATTTTCACTCCTTCTACAAAGGCACTGGTGTGCTTTATGACGGGGGGCTTAACACTTCTCCATTCTATCACTCCTTCCACCTCTGTGCCTACAATACATACAGTCAGTCATTACACGGATACTTGACCACCACAGAATCCCCTCCAGTCTTCATATGCACCTACCTCCCCATGACCCTGTATAACGTGGTTCTGGTAAGTAACTTCATCCGCGATTTCCCTGTCGTACCTGTCCCCCAGGGCACCGCGACAGAGTCGAGTCCCTGCAGCATACTGTACAGCAGGTGAGTCTTCACGGCTTGGTTTGCCCACTGTTGCTGCAGGTGGGTAACATTGAACTCCTGAACCTCCCGGTCATAGATCCACTCGATATTTTCAAACTTACAGTCGTATAAGACCAGAGGAAATTCTACAGCCATACTAGAGAGAGAGAGACAAAACAGAGTACAAGAACACACAGCAGCCACCCAACAGTTCTAGAAAAACAGGGTTAGTTGGGTTTAAAGAAGGGGGAAACTCTGTCAGTATTAAGTATCTAACAGGCAAGAAAATACAACACTATCCCTAACCTTGCACAACATTATCACTAAAAAAAAAAAGACAACAAACCAAGAGTCAACTGGTTAGGCATGATCTATATTGGGGTAAATTTCAGTGGTAACAGGTCACCTAGAAGTGAGTTGACTTGGGTCCACATATTGGCTATAAAATTAAAAAGAGCTGATGGTGTTTTTTCCAAACTTTCGTGTAGTATGAGGTAAAAACTTACAGATTTCACTGCTTAGGAACAAATTATTGGTCTGTCTGACCTCAGCCTGCTCTCAAAAGGAAAGCCAACTATGTTTCCTACTTTTTCTGCTATTTCAGCAACTGAGAATTAGGAAAAATCCCAAGGTACTACCCCATAATACATGACTACCCCATAATACAAAGGGAGCGAGATTTAATATGAATAGTTTGATCCCTGTTTAACTTTAGCAGAACCTAATACCTCTTAACATAAATTCAAGGGGGAAACTGCGGAAACAAATGTGCTTTTATTTAAGGGCCTGTTTATTGCTCCTGGGATAGAAGGGAGACAGAAGGAAATTCATTCAAAGATAATGCTCCCTCCTATGTGTTCATGACATTCTAGAAACTGGACTAAAAGCTTCCTGAAGAAAGAGTCAGTCACTTAGTTATTGAGACAATTGTGGGGCGAGAAAGCTATGTTAGAATATATTTTAAAATAATCTAGAGCAGTAGCTGTTTTGTTACTATTTTTTAAATTTACCTGTATTGAGGTTTCTGGGGATTTTTCTCTACATTTAGCAGCTCATCAATAACCTCTGGCTTCTCCAGCCCTTGGCCAATTAGAAAAAGGACCGCCATCATGCAGCGGACCTGGTGGTAGAGGAACGCCTGGCCGGTCACTTCAAACTGACATAACTGGAAAGGTTCTTGCCAGCTGTCCTCAGCCAGGCTCTGGCCCACGAGCTTCACCTGAGCAGACAGAATAGTCCTCTGGAAATTTATCACTCCGTTAGCTACATCCATTTTACACAGGTTCCTAAAGTCGTGTGTGCCAACATACTTGTGAGCCGCACAGTTCATGGTCACGATGTCTAAATCTGCGCGAGGGAAAAAGTAGCGGTACGTCCGCTCAAGACAGCTGAACCTAGCGCTGAAGCTCGGGTGCACAGGGGCCCAGGCCAGTACTCGGATGTCTGGAGGCAGCACCCGATTGAGGATGTGAGTATAGCGGATCTCTTCAGCAGCATTGCTGGCTCCATCTTTTACGCTGAAATCCTCTGAATCCCTGTCCTTTGGAAAGTGAGACCGAAGGTCAAGAGAAATCACCTGTGGAATTAGAGAAAGATACTGTGTTAGGAGATAACAGGTACACACTATCTGAATCCTCAGTACGGACACCTAGACTACATCGGTGTTGCTGCTTTGAGAGACAGCACAGCGACTTACCTGTCCAAAGGCACTGACTCCTTTGTCTGTCCGCCCACACCGGTGATAGTTGGATGTCTGTCTGCTCTCTACTAGTCGAGTCTTGGTCAGAGCCTCAAACAGTTTCTCCTCAATTGTATTGTTTGTGTTTTCCTGGCTGGCAAAGCCCTGGTATCCCCAGCCCAGATAGGCTATCTTCAGGGCTACGTGCCTCCGACCGTGAGCACTGAAATCAAATGCACGCTTGGCCTTCCCGGCTCCCGAAGAGCTTTCTCTGATATTTGAGTCCTTGGTGTTGGCCTGTTCTTTTTTAAGTCTCTGTACCTCCTGCTCCAGTTCTTGCACTCTTTTTAGGAGTCTGTCGGTCTGGATTCTGTCCATGTCATTTTCAGCCATGATAAGACAACCGCAGGAACACATGCATCATGTGGGTCCACACCACCTGCGAAGAGAGTAAGAGGACTCAGTGCTGGTCCCTCCAGTCACATCAGTAGCTTTCCGTTACACCCATAGTGTTTAAGATGTAATTTAACGCCTCAGCAGACTTTTGCTTTTCCCAGGGATACAAGCATTACCTTAATTGTTACGGGTTGACCATCCCGATACTATTCTTTTCCATCCTGGGTGGCCAATTCAGAGGGGAAAGGAAAGTAATATAAAAAATATTTAGCCACCATTGTTAAGGTTTAAATAGAATGTAGAAAAATCAATTGTAGATTTCATGTCTGTTTTTCATTTGCTGAGATGATTAAGGACTAATGTTACTGATATTTTCCCCCCAAGACATTTCCTTTTGACTTCTCATTACATTTGTTTCATCTTTCTAATCGAGATCTTTTGATACAGAACATATATGTCTACTGTGAGTGTTGCTCTCAGGATCTCAGATAAAATCAGTGGCTTGTATGTACTGTTGTCTAATACTCAGTTCTGTCTTCAAGGTGGTACGATAGAAGCTCATTGAAGAAATCTGTCGATGATTGTACTGTATATTGGAAGTAGAACCTGGAGTCAAGATTTTCCTACTTTAAGCAATTTTGATGGCAGAAAGAAGGTAACTAAACAGCATGATCCTTTTTTAAAGTCAAATTTAACGCACGTTTTGAAAAAAGTTTTCTGTACCTCTAGCAGTTAGAAAAGTTAGATGATGTAATTTAGATATCAGTGTTGAAACTCCTGGCATGTTTCAGTAATCTGAGGACAACTGTACTGCATCCTTAAAACTGGTACTAGACAACCTATGACAGACAGATCATTACTTTAGTAAGAGAAGATAATTTCTACACCTGCTCTAAGGCTGACTATGTTATCTAAGTTTAGGTAACTCATTTAGTTTTTTGCCCTTTGGGTTTCTGTGAAAAATTAAAATTTCAATAAAAAATGAAACTATAAAAGTACTAGAAGAATACATGAAATAAGTTTCTTAAAATCTTGGAGTGGTAAAGGCATTTCTAAGTTAAACACCACAGAAATCCAGAAACTGTAGAAAACCAAAATATGACTCTCTAAAAGGAAGAATTTCCACCAGTAAAAAATAAAGTCAGAAGAAAAAAATTAATGATGGTAAGAGGCAAATTTCAACTTCCTTAATATATAAGTTCCTTAATATAAGTTCCTTAATTTATATGTTCAACTTCATGAACATATAAATCAGTTTTAATATAAAAAATGAATAATCAAAAGTCCCAGCAACCTGATGGGTAAGTGGGAAAAGAACAAGCATTTTACACAAAGAGGAGGGGGTAAAAGCTTATAAATATGAAAAGATGCTGAATTTTATTCAGTTTAAATGAATGCCAAATTGATATGAGAACCTTTTTTTAAAAAAAAAAATACGCACAAACTGCAAAGACTAGGAAGTCTGATAGCTCATCACATCGGAAAAGCAATGGAGAAAGAAGCTCTGTAACACGCTATTAGTCCAGCTTCTTTAGAGGGCATTTGGTAACAGCCATCAAGACTGAGCACACACACGCCTTTTGACCCACCTATTCCCCTTCCAGAAATTTAACATACATGTATGCTTGCACAAGTATGTAAGAATTCATAAGATACTCACTGTAATCTTTTTTTTAACAGCAAAAGACTATAAGCCTAAAATAAATTAATCATGGAGTAGTTTAAATTACAGTACATCCATACACATTGGAATTCTGTGCAACTTACTACCTGTGCAGCGGTGGGCTAAGTCACCTTGTGTCTGTGTGCCTTGTGTTACTCATCTGTGAACAGGAGATAAACAGAGTGCCTGTCCCACGGTTGTGAGGATCGCAGGAATTAATGAATGTAAAGCACACAGAACAGTGGATGCACGAAGTGTCCCTCTCAGCACGAATGTACATTATGTACATGTGCATAATGTACATTAAGTATTATGCCTCATATCCCAGAGTCTCAAGCTCTCATTATGCCAGAACTCCCCTGTCCCATCTTAGCAGTTACTAAAGGTGAACTACTAGGCAGTAGAAGGTGGGAGTAAAGGAGAGTGGACATGAAAGATAATAGCTTCTCCAGAACTGAGTTAATGCCCTACCTCCCCAAACCCGATTCCTGTACCGTCTACATTTTATTCTATAACTTGTAGTTATGTTTGCCTTAGCCATTCTTCCTTCATTTCACTGCTATAGAATAATAGACAAAGGGGAATGAACGATTCATGGGGTGAGAATTTATTATTAGAAAACTGATCAAAGTTTTCTCTTACAGAAGGTCCTACAGTGTGGGGGAAGCCATGGAGGAACTCATGGGACCTAGTGGACAAAAATGGGCCAGTATGGATCCAGAAGAACGAATGTTAGCAGCTGCAACAGCCTTCACCCACATCTGTGCAGGGCAGGGTGAGGGGGATGTCAGGAGAGAGGCCCAGTCCACCCAGTACGATCCCTACAGCAAAGCTTCAGTAACCCCAGGAAGACGACCTGCTCTTCCTGCGCACCTGCAGCACCCACATGCAAAAAGCAGCGTCACTCCAGACATGGTCTCGGAGGCATCCCAGAGGCTCCGGAAGCCAGTGATGAAGAGAAAGGTGCTGCGAAGGAAGCCGGATGGGGAAGTACTGGTAACAGATGAGTCAATTATCAGTGAATCAGAGACTGGTACAGAAAATGACATGGATCTCTGGGACTTAAGACAAAGGTTGATGAACCTGCACTTCCAGAAAGACAGGGAGTCCTCTGTTGATGTTCCAGAAAAATTTAATCTACCACATGAATACCAAGGAATTTCTCAAGATCAGCTCAGTTGCTATCTGCAAAGAGAAGAGATGGGCCCTCCAGCTTATGAACAAGATCTGATCGTTGCCAGCCGACCCAAGTCCTTTATTCTCCCGAGGCTGGATCAGTTAAGCCGAAACCGGGGCAAGGTAGACCGGGTGGCCCGCTATTTTGAGTACAAACGAGACTGGGACTCCATTCGGTTACCAGGTGAGGACCACAGGAAGGAATTACGCTGGGGCGTCCGAGAACAGATGCTTTGCCAGAGAGCCGAACCCCAACCCAAGCCTCAGCACATGTATGTTCCAAACAATTATCTCGTACCAACCGAGAAGAAAAGATCTGCCCTTCGCTGGGGTATTCGTTGTGACCTTGCAAATGGTGTCATGCCCAGGAAGCTTCCCTTTCCTCTTTCTCCTACTTAAGGCTTTTTTTAAAACCTGTGTCTCTGTTCACATGATGGTATAACCTGGTACTGTACATCTTTCCTTTTATTTAAGTAGAAACAGTGAATGTGAAAGCCCAAGAGGAGTCATAGCAGAGGAAGAAAAATAGACCTGGTCTTCCTACCTGACAGATTAGTGAGCAAAATCAGCTAGCACTGTTTCTGTTCTGTACTGTTTACCTTTGGCCAATGTGAGTTGCTGTTTTTATTAGTGTGTTTTTAAAGTTGCTGGGCGTTAAGCTTATCCATTAAAGAGTTTTGGACATTTGTGGACTTGCCCTTATTTTTACTTAAATACTCCCCAAAGTAAGATGATTTCAAACCTGAGTTATGATTTTGCTTCCAACTATACTCCCCATCATATTCTTGCCCCTACATGATGAGAGCCAAAGGGAAGGAGCAAAACCTGCTCCTCACACACCCACACCTAAGGAAGAGGAGGGGTAACAGCACAGCTACCTTCATTGGTAAATACTGATATCTGCTTGGTAACACATGCTCAACGGCACTGGGTGACATACAGAGTTCTAGATTGTTCTGTTTCTATATTTAAATATATTGCCCTCCACTTGCTACTTCTAGAATAGCATGCTTTTTATAATTTGCCACTAGGTTGTCTTAGAAATTATGCTGTCACTTGAAGGCTATTCCCTTTCTGCAAAGAACTTCAAACTGCTTACATCTGGAACTGGATGGAGCAGCAATACCAAAATGAATCCGGCCTATTGATGTACAGACCAAACACAAATTCCGCTCACCTAAAATTGGATCTTCTTGTTCTTGATGATTCCACTCCAATGAAGAATATCTACAAACTGAGACTTGTCAGTTTTAACATCTGAAGACAGAAGAGTGATAGCAGAAATAGTTTGCTCTTTCAAAGAAAAATGGCTGTCTGACTTTATGTCAAGGAATAATCTTTGCCTCTCTACTAAAATAGATTTTCTCCATAATATTTAAGCTACATCATTCACTCATCCAGTTCCACTGCTAGGCATTTATCACCGAAATCAAGTCAGTGGCTCAAAGATCTATATGCCTGTGTAGGATGTATTAACAGCAAATAAGCTAAAACTGCAAATTATACTATGGGCGATTAAACAGAACATCAGTCACTGGAAATCACGGGAAGCTATTGGGAAAATGCAAATTAAGTGAAACAAATAGGTTGCAGACAATGCGGTATGGCCTCAGTCCTGCACCCACACACACAAAGCACAAAGAAAGTTCAAAACTTAACACCGGGTAGTGGGATTAAAGGTAGTTTTTACTTTATATATATTTTTAAGAAGCTAAAAGCCACATGACATCTTTTGCATGCAAATTACAGCCCACGTTCCACTGATTTACTCCCTATGTATTTCAAAGACCAATTATTAACAAATTGGAAAGTTTCCAAAAGTGATTATCTAGTTCAACCCCTTATTTAACCAAAGAAACAGTCTGGTGCGGGCTCTTAAAGCTCGTAGCAAAAGGAGGGCATGAGCCCGACTCCGGAATCAGTACAGTACTTCCTCTAGCACACCATTCCCTTCGCAGGGAGGGGTGCGGTGGGTCCCTGGCAGACGTCTAATTCCTGGAAGGGGACCGCCAAATTACCACAAAGAGGGTCGGTGTTCATGCGTGCGCCAAGCATCGCCCGAAACACGAAAACAGCACGCTAGTTTCAACACATTTTTAAAAGTTCAAGACGGTTTCAGTCTCGAAAATATTAATAACTAGTGGAGTAGTAGAAAGGGCATTCCCATGATACATTTTACTTTAAGCCAATGAGGGGAGGAGAGCTAATACCCACGGAATCAGAAACCAACCAACTTGTGATAACTAATATAGGAAAGCAATCCCCCCGATCGAAAATTGTCACCACGCCTTCCACCCCACAACCTCCTGGGATCGCGACCTTTAATAGTATTAAGTTTTATGAGCAAACAATTCTCACCGAGGCAGCAGAGGATTCACAGTCCAAGGGCCCTCTCAGAACCCTCCTGCTGCGAGTTTCCGCCAGGAGCTGCAAGAAGCACTTAAACACAAACACAGCTTCTTAAACGAGAGCCGACTCCCATATACTGGCACTTTTCTGAAAAGGTCAAGGTACGAAAAAGAGGCTCACAAGAAAGAAACATCCAACTATTTGTCCATTCCTTTTGTAAAACCCAGAAAACAACCCACTCCTAAAAGCCCACACTTACCTTCCGGTCGTCGGCCAGGCCGCTTTTCGCGAGACAGGAAACTGTCAGTTTGCGTCTCCCGGGCGCTCTCGGGGGCTCATGGGAGTTGTAGTTACACTTAGTGGGAAATGTAGTTCCAAGAGCGTGGCATTCAGCCTAGTGTTTTTCTAGTCTCGCTACTGTTTCTCCACCTAAGCCTGGAGCAGTGCAAGAATAAACGGATACATTCTAGCGTGCTAAAATAATAAGTAACTTTTCCACCCTTGTATGAAAACTAAGATGAAAGAATCTGGCTCAATTTTACACCTATTTAAATTCGTAGAAAGTTACCATTGCGAGTCAAAGATTTTTTTTTACTACTAGAACCTATATGTAAGCGCTGAAAAGGATTATTGTACACCCAAAACAAACGACTGAGGAACCTGCAAGTGACTAACGGTGGTTGGAAGTGTAGCTTCAGTACCACGGAGAGAGCATGACTAGTTTGTTGTTGTTGTTGTTAGATTGGTAGGTTTTGTAGAGACTGATCTAAATCTCAAGCTTCCAGTTAGTAAAACTGGGGCGGGGCGGGGGACCATCTGGTTCTTGTCCAAGTTCAGCAGTCAGTAATAGAAGGAATCTATCCCAATTATGCAGTGGAGATAAGAGGTGGAGGCTGCAGTCTTCTCAAGAGTAGTCTTCTGAGGATTGCTTTAGCAAGGGGCACACATCAGAATCAGAATTAAAATAAACCAGCCTGTGGAGGCATCTCGGACATTTAAGAACAGGGATGGAAGTTAGTAGCTAAACGACTCGACTTCTCCACATCTTTCGCATTCGAATTCATTTGCCAGACGAAACGTATCCATTTTGGCCCTCCATTTCCCTAGCAATTCCCAGCCTTTCTGACTTCTCGTCACGTAGAAGTGGAAATCTGGGGAGAAACGTGGGCTTGAGAGCTTGAAGCGGGGCAGGGGTCCAACCCGAACACTTAGAGAATTACCTGCCGAGTGAGTGGTGGGGTAAGGGAGGTAGGTAGGAAGATCGAGACTGCTCAGAGATCTAAGCTGTTCTCGTCTTATCAGAGGCCAACAGCAGGCAGATGTCCACTGCGACAGTGCCCCTCCCCAGCTTTCCCCACCTGGCGCGGTGTGGGGCTGGTCAAGGAGCAGCCTGGATGATGGACAGGTTCTCCCGCAGCCCCTCCTCCTCACCGGGACTTCCTGAGCTCCCCAAAGACCCTTCTCCTCTCGGGACGCTTATCCCCTCCTCCCGGAGACCTCTCTCCCCCCTCCCCCTCCTCTCCCCTCCTCCGGGGAGCTAGAGCCAGGCGCTTGCGCTGCACCGCTGGTGGCGCCTGCCCCTGGAGGGAGCTCATTGGCCGAAGGGTGAGGCCGGACGTTCCTCGCCACGGCGGAGGCACGTGCTGGGGGCACGGCGGTGATCCGAGCCATGGCGTCGTTACTTTGGAGAGGCGACCCAGGGGCGGCGGAGAGCGAGCATGTAAACAGCCAAGTAACCGCCACCGACCGTAGGGCCGAGGGGCGGGGGCTAGGACTGAACTCCCAGGGGAAATCTATGGGGTGCTTTGGGGATGGGGAGTGGGGTACCTAATGGTGGAAGGGAGATGTGGAGTGGCAAGGACTTGGAAGAAGGCGCCAAAAAAGGGAGACCCAGAGAGAAAGATTTCTTGTTTGAAAGGGTAAAATGAAGACACCGGTATGTCCTTGAAGGGAAAGCAGCTGGTTGTCCCAAGCAGACCCCGAGTTTTCTACTCTCCCCATTTGACCATTAAGCCTGGCCTAGCTTCCTTCCATCTATCTACCACGCGCTTTCCTGGTCACGTAGTCCCATTGTGTTACCCCCCCCCCCCCCCCCCCCATGGCCACATTTAGACTAGAGGGCCTGCACCAACAGGGCCAGCAAAAAGTCTCCAGTTTCAGGGTAATTCACACAGAAGACCTGCTCCTGAGAGGAAGCCATTTATACGTTAACATCACACAGGGAACAAATATTTGGGCGGGTCTTTCCCGCACTCCTTCCAGCCCGCCCCTGTTACGGGGAGCACCGTGCTGCTTGAGGTCTTGCTTCCTAATGCTGGTTGAAATTTGTGTCTTTCAATAGTTTTCAAACTTCATCCCCCACCAGAAGGACCCTCAGGCTATGAGGACGACTACAGTCCCAGACCTAAGTAAGTGCTGTAGGGAAGGGCTGACGGGCCTCCATTCGCGAGCATTGCTCCCCTCACGTTGCCGGCGACTGAAACACATCTGGCTGCCCTGACTGAACATTCAAGGCCCTCCACCGCCTCCCCAGTCTTTGTACCCACCCCTCCACCGGGCGACCCTGTCAGGGCACATGTAGGCTCGGAAAGAGAAATTGCCATAAAGTACTTTACATTTCTGCCGGGCACGTATCTTTACACTTATTGCTTCTCTCCCATCCTTTTAGATTATTCCATTAATAACACAGAAGAAGACGAGGAAGATGTAGGTAAGAGATCAGTTCATTTGCCTGTATCTACTCGCATTGTTCCATTGCACCATGAGCCTCGTGAGGTGAACACCGTGATCTCGATTGGTGGCTTTGCCTCTGTTTTCTCTATAAATAGTGCATATCAGGAGAGATACTGACTTAGGAGTGGAGCGTATTTCTTAGAGGATGTTGAAATGAAATTCATAGCAATGGGTTAAGAATTTTCAGTGGGCGAGGTACTGATGGCCATGGGCTTGTTGAAGTTAGAGGTTGGTGCAGCAGCAGAGTGTTAAGAAACTGGATCCTCCAGAGAAAAAAAGGAACTCTCAGTGCTATGTCATTCTTTCTGGAAACTTATTTATGTTTTTAAAATATGTTTGAAAAGATTTTATTTATCTACTTGTAGAGAGGGAGATAGAGAGGGACAGGAAAATCAGTCGGATGCTCTTTGCACGCAGCCCAGCGGGGCCACGCCCACAACCCAGGCATGTGCCCTGAGTGGGAATGAAACGGTCAGCCTCTGGTTTTGTGGGATGATGCTCAACCCACGGAGCCATGCCCAGCAGGGCTCTGGAAACTTATTTAGAAGAAAGACGAGAGTAGGAGCAATTCGCACTCAGTACACACCACTGAATTGGACAGAGCAACGTACTAGGTGTCATTCAGGAAGCCTGAGCCCCCCTGCAATGCTCCTGTTTTTTTCTTCTTGCTTTTCTAGTGGATTTGGCAGCTAATTCACTCTTAAACAAGTTACTCCGGCAGTCCTTAGTAGAATCCAGCCACAAAGTCGAAGTCTTACAAAAGGATCCCAAGTCTCCACTCTACTCCGTGAAGACATTTGAAGAGCTGCGGCTGTAAGTATTCTCGCTCTTCAGTGGGAAATGCTGGAAAGCAAACTGACCGCCAGTAACCAAACCATCAGGGTTTCTCCAGTTCGAATATGTAATGTTAAAACGAGACATGTACGTTTTGCAGTCAATTAAAATCCAGCTCAAAGAGGAACACTAGGATACCTGCCTTGCTCAGCAAAGAGAGAACTTTTTTTTGTGATGAAGTGTTTTAATCTTCCTGTGCAGAGGGAAATCGTGAGGCCAGACATAGCCATGTCACTACTCTCCATACCAGAACCCAGATACGGGCATTAAAATGAATACCGTTCCCAGAGGGCTTTGCATTTCGTAGGGATTTATCACTTGGCATTAAGGAAGTGTATTTTACTGATGGGGACTTTCGTAAAGGGGAAGGATCCAAAATCCTAATGCCTGGACATTTTCCAGATTGAAGGGGAAGCTTGCCTATGATGAAAAGTTGGCTGCCGGTAATCTACCAATTAGTCTGCCAATGAAGCGCATCCAAAATGTGCAGGTTGTTGAAGGTGGAAGCGTCCCAGCCATTTCACTTCACCCTCCTTCCAATGTCACTGAGAGACACAGGGAGAGGAGCGTTCAAATGGGCTGGTGCAGGAGGAGGAGCTGAGGGTGTCTTCTGGTCCCGGTTAGGTTTCATAGATAAATACATTTCTGTCTTCTCTGGAAATAGCTGTTAAAACATCAAAGTTTATCATTCATTAAAAAGAATGAAATAACCTCCCATAGTTTTCTGCCTAGGTGGGAAAGAAAACTCTCCTGGTGTGTATCAATCTCCAGGACATTTTTTAGGGGTCCAGTTCTACAAGCGTGGTTGTGTATGTTTGGGAGTTGAGGTGCGAATTATGTATTTCTAGATATCACTTTTGAAGCTGAGCTACAGAATGGCTTTATTTGGACATGAACCTTTCAGGTTCGTATTTCTGAGGCTACGGACCAATCACGGGCTTTAAGTGTTTGATTTTGTTGTTGTTGTTTGACAGAAAGGAAGAGTTGCTCAAAGGGATCTATGCAATGGGATTTAACAGACCCTCCAAAATCCAGGAGATGGCTCTCCCTATGATGCTGGCGCACCCGTGAGTTTCCAGGGCGGTGGTGTCCCACTCGGTTCCTTTTAGTCTCTGGTGGTCAGTTCATGCCCAGGCTCTTGTCTTCGCTGTACATCCAGTGGTCTCCTCTTGTCTACAGACCCCAGAACCTCATAGCGCAGAGCCAGTCGGGAACGGGAAAAACGGCTGCTTTCGTCTTGGCAATGCTCAGCAGAGTCAACGCCTTGGATCTGTTCCCACAGGTAAGGGAAAGCCAAGAGAGACGGGGCTGCTCGCAGTGCCAGTGACGTTGCTGCAATGATACATTTACAGTAGACCTGCTTCCATAAAGCGTGTCCAGCAGAAGTACGGGGCTGAGATGGAGAGCGCAGGCAATGCAGTCCCAGCCTCTCTCTTTAGGAGCTGAGTGTCTCACGAGAGGCAGCGGATCTTTCAGAGTCCGTTTCCTTGTCTGTGAAGATGACATTTGTAAGAGCCTGGATTGTCGTTCTCTGTCCCCCTGCGTCCAAACACCAGTCACTGTGCCTGGCCTGTGGGAACCGCTGGTTTAAACACTGCACGAGTGTGCGAGCTAATGCGAGCATGAACTTGCCTGCGAGGACTGACGTGTGGATGAAAGGAAGCAGTGTGTGTTCTCAGCACTGTGCTCGGTGTGAAGGACAGTCCCCTCCCGCCTCACCCCTTCAGCAGAGGAGGAAACTGAGTCTCGCAGAGGGAAACGTCTCGCTCAGGTCACAGGTGTCAGAGAGTGACCGAGCAGGAATGGAATGGCTCTGGCCCTGCTCCTGGTCCAGCTTCCTCTCGTGGAAAATATGCGGGCAGCACTCCCTCTCTCCAAACCGTTGTCATCCACTAGTTTGACACGCTGAGCATCTAAGCACGGGGTGCGCCCAGTGTGGTGGGGAGGACAAGGGCTCTCTGGGCAGCTTACGCTCTGCCCAGGGGAGAAGCTGAGGGTGTGACTAGTTGGAGCCAGACGTAGGAAATCACGGGTGTGTTTGTTTATTTTAAATCCTCACCTGAGGGATGCGTTTGTTGGTTTTGGAGAGAGAGGAAGGGAGGGGTAGGGAGGGAAGTGGGGTGGGGTGGGGAGAGAGAAATCGGTCGGCTGCCTCCTGTGTGTGCCTTGACCGGGGATCAAAGCCACAACCTTTTGGTGTGAGGACGATGCTCCAACCAGCTGAGCCACCGACCGGGGCAGAAATCACTTTTCTTAAAAAAAGAAGACAAGTTTACTGTACAGCCATACCACCCTGAACACACCCAATCTCGTCTAAAAGACCAGTTTAGTGAAATTGATATTTGGAGTTTGATACTATGAATAAAAATTCTTCGGGAAAAGCTGTATTTGCAAAAAGATTTTTACCAGCTCTGTTTCCTTCTCCTCTCTACTGCCCACCTTTAATTGAAACATTAAACATCACCAGCTTCTTCCCTCAACATCCTCCCTCATTAGCAGCTGCCATGCACAAGGTGGGGGGTGGTACCAGTGAGAGAGGTGGCGGGCGTTCTCTGCCCGAGATGCCCCAGGAGGATCAGGTCAAGCAGGCAGTGTCCTGGACATGGGCAGCTCTCACGGCCAGCAGGAGCTGATGAGGGTCCCACTCGGGCTGTCATTTGTTGCATTTCCCCTCTTTTTGGTTGACAGCCTCTTTCCATTCTACTCCTCCCCCACCCAAGAAAGTGAAACCAGTGGCCCGTGTGTCTTCATGGCCCTTAGAGAGGAGCATATAAAAAGCAGCTCATTCTCCATCCTTCAGCTCCTTCTCTTCTCTCATGCTCAGCATCCACCTGCTGCTAAAACTCTATTCAGCTGAAAATGTATTATCCTCCCCTTTCATGTCTGTGCCTATGTTAGCTGGGTATCAGACTCGCGTGCTGGCTACAGGCATCTCTCTCCTTCCCCTCCCCCTTCATTTCAGTGCCTCTGCCTGGCTCCGACCTACGAGCTGGCTCTGCAGACGGGCCGAGTGGTCGAGCAGATGGGGAGATTCTGTGTGGACGTTCAAGTGATGTATGCCGTGCGCGGGAACCCAAGTACGTGCCAGCAAGCCAGGCAAGCCAGGACGGTTTAAATCCTGACTCCACCACTAACAAGCCTGTTCTGTGACCTCTCTGCTTTCTTATCTTTAAAACGGGGCTGTGATGGCTCCTGTCCTGCAGCGTCGGTGTCGGGGGCGAACGGAGTGATAGGATGGAGCCCTGCACCACCTGGTGCCTGACAAGGACCCTGCTCCTCTCATTTCCACTCCCTGAAGGAGGAGGCTTTCGTGGGTTCTTTTCTTTGAAGCTCAGTTGTTTGGTGCAGAGCAGCTCTGACAGTTAGTTAGCTTTTCTATTAACATATTATGTGTGTGTGGCAGGAACAAAAATCTTTAAAACGAATTTTTAAAGACCAGGAAGTAAAAGGGAAAGCTGTTCTCCCTTGTCCTGCAGGAACCTGCTTCCCAAGACAATGGTGGTTTTGTTAGCAGTACTTCCTTGGGACTCAAACACTTGCAAATGTACATGCATGCATTTGTACAGTGTTTATAAAACCAGGATTATTGTTTCAGAACGTTCTGAGATTCCCGTGTTTGAGGCATCTTCCAACACTAGTGCATGGAACCCAACTTCATTCCTTTGACCAGCTGTGTCAGATGCCGCCATTTACTTGACACCACCTCTGGGTGCGTGCGGGGGTGGTCCCCACCTGGGGGGGGGATCGTGGGGCTTGCACAGCTGTGTCTGTGACTCCGTGGGGCAGCGGGGCTGCTGCGAGTCACCTTCGCAGTGACACAAACGTGCAGGAGGTGGCCATGACCATGCAACTAGAGCTTCAGGAGCTTATTTTAAAACTCTGCCACTTTGAAAAGCACCGTGACGGCAGGGTTTGCCCTTGGAAATGTGCTTTGGTTCACGAGCCCCGTGCTGCAGTGCCCCGAGCCGCGGGCTGTGGGCGTCCGAAGCAGCCCTCCAAACCCATCTCTCCCCAGTTCCCAGAAGCACTGACCTCACCAAACAAATTATCATCGGCACCCCCGGGACGGTCCTGCATTGGTTTTTCAAGCGAAAATTATTCGATCTGACCAAGATTCGTGTGTTCGTCCTGGATGAGGCAGACGTGATGATCGACACGCAGGGATTCTCTGATCAGAGCATTCGCATTCAGAGGTAACCTTCCCCTTGGTCCTTCCTTCCTGGGCCTTCTGTCTGCATGAGAAATTTCATTGGTCGGCGGCTCCTCCTCATCTTTCCTGCCCAGTTCCCCGCTTCCTTCGCTGTGGAAACAAACGTGGGTTTTCCTTGTTCTCTCAGCCCACTGGCCATAGGCTGCTGGGAATTTCCATCTTCCCGACTGCTTTCCTTTTGTACCATCCTTACAGATGAATCCACAGACTTGGTTTTTCCCCCAAATTTGCCAGTACACTTTTCGTTTTATATTTGCAGTAAAATCCTAAAGACTCCCCATTTATTGAAACCTGATAAGGCTCCTACAGGGTCGCAGTGGGTAGATAAGGGCACAGAGAGGAGGGTGACCAAGAAGGAGCCCAGTGGTCTGGTCCCAGCTTCGCCTGTAACTTGTGAAATGAGTCCTGCCCTTGTCTCAGGCCTCTCCCCCCAGACCACCAAGGGGCTGGAAATGACACACCCCCAGCCCCAACCTGAGATGGACTGAATCAGAATTCCTGGGAGGGAGCTTCAGAACTCTGTATCTCTTCTTTTTAAGTAAAGTATTTCTATGTTTACTGTTATATTCAAATAGTATTCAGATGGTAGTATCCAAAAGGCTGGCAGTGAAAGAGATTCACCCCCTGCCCCATCCTCCCAGAAATACATCTCTGTTGGGATATTAACGTTCATGTCTTTAAATACTGTGCTCACCCTGCTGTTTCTTGAGGCGTGGTCTTTGTTTGCTGACTTCCCATTGGAGGAGGCCGGCATTCAGTGCCTCAGTAACCACCAATCACTCTCCTTTCCCGTCCCCTCTAACACTTCCCCGCACTTACAGTGTAAGTGTGTTCATTGCCAGCAAGTATCGCTGTCATTACGACATAAATGCCGCTAGCTGCTGAGCAATGTGTTACTCAAATTACATTTTCTTGGCACAGCTGTTCTGGGCAGCAGACACTGTTAGCACTGTGCCTGGTGTGTGTTTGTGGATTCATACCTTTTTGTGTCTGCAGAGTCACACTGGTGGAGCGTGGGGGCTGAGGAGAGAGCACACACAGGTCGCTGCTGGTGACTGAAGTCTGTCCCACTGTTACTTGGCGGTGAGCCAGGCCCCAGCGGGGATCTGGGCTCTGTGACCTCTCCCTTCCTCTCGTGGCGCTGGCAGCTAGTTTTCCTAAGTGTTCTGTCTTCTTAGACGTGGGGATTGCTCTCTGGGCCCTTTTTTGTTTTTAGAAATTAGCTTTGTACTGATGTGCAGATCAGGTACAGCGGTGTGAATGACCACAGACAGGATGGGCTTCTGGAACCGTGGTGTGGACTGAGAAAAGGGGGTCGAGAAAGGGGGAGCGTTGCCACAGCCTCCCCCCCCCCCGCAGCCTGTTCGCCACCAGCCCCTCCCCCTGCCTCCCTGGGGCCAGCCTGTGTTCTGACTGCTGACTCCACAGATGCATTTTGCCTGGTTTGGGACTTTATGTAAACTCAGCCCTGTACTGGTTGTAGCTTCACTGTACAGTTGGCATGCAGTCCCATTTCTCCTCCGTTTTACTTATGTCCAGGTTCTTCCCACGCCAAGTCAAGTTCGCTGTGGCTGCTGTCCCTTCCCTCCCGAGACACTGGGCCCCTGCCTGGGAAGGGCAGCCTCTGTGTGCCTCTCCCCCGGGGAACACTGCGCCAGTCAGTCGCTGTGCACAGACCCTCACGCTTGGCTTTTCCCAAAGAGAAAAGTGGGTGGGAAAGCCCGAAACCCCCAGAATATACACGTAAATTGTGCTCCTGAGCCCCGCGTTCAGCGTACCTGTTTGTTCCCAATTCTGGGTCGAGAGGAGGAGCCGGACCCGTCGCTCTTTGCGTGGAGGTGCAGCTGGCGGCAGGCGCATGGGGGACGCTCACCCTGGAGCAGGGTGAGCAGCGGCGGACAGCAGTGGTGGGCACGATGGCAGCGGGTCACAGCCTCCTCCCCGGTTCTGTCGCAGGGCTTTGTCCTCCGGATGCCAGATGCTCCTCTTCTCGGCAACCTTTGAGGACTCGGTGTGGCAGTTTGCGGAGCGGATCATTCCTGACCCCAACGTGATCAAGCTACGCAAAGAGGAGCTGACCCTGGACAACATCCGCCAGTACTACATGCTGTGCGAGGGGCAGAAGGACAAGTACCGCGCCCTGTGCAACATCTACGGCGGCATCACCATCGGCCAGGCCATCATCTTCTGCCAGGTGACGGCGATTGTCTCCGCCCGCCCAGGCTTCCCTGCGGGAGGAGGGAGGGCCGTGACCCTCGGAGGCGCCACAGAGCCAGGCCCCGGTGCTCAACACGTTTGGTCCATCATGCAGTTTAACCTTCAGAGTAACTGCGAGTACAAATGACTTGTATTTTGTGGGTGAAACTTAGAAAGATGAAGTCAGGGAATGGGACTCAGGTGTTAAACAGATGGCCCCCTTCTCTTAGAGCGATGGCTTCCAACACTTTTTTCCTTTTGTACCATCCTTACAGATGAATCCACAGACTTGGTTTTGCCCCAAAATTACCAATACACTTTTTGTTTTATATTTGCAGTAAAATTCTAAAGACTCCCAATTTATTGAAACTTGATAGGTTTCAATAAACCTGAAACCTGAAATCGGCGCCCCGTGGGTGGCCGGTTACGGCGGGGTTTCGACCGGTGCCCTTGGTCAGGTGGAGAGGTTCTCTCCTGTCCCTGACTTCCTGTGAGTGAGTGGCCACACAC
This sequence comes from Artibeus jamaicensis, assembly GCF_021234435.1. Lineage (NCBI taxonomy): Eukaryota > Metazoa > Chordata > Mammalia > Chiroptera > Phyllostomidae > Artibeus > Artibeus jamaicensis. The sequence continues at coordinate 10,055,425 of NW_026522052.1, read as the reverse complement.
CTGTCGCTGTGCACATTACTCCCGCTGCTGTTATGTTCGCATTTACTTTTTGCTCTCTGACACTTTTGCCGTCTGACATTAATAAATACCTGAGCGCTGCTCACATATGTATTTTTCACTGCCGTGTGGACACGCCAAGCTCCCTGACAGCCGGGACCCATCTGCCTTGCTGTCCTGTCCCCTGTGCCAGGATAGCGCCCCCCTGGCACCTGGATGGCACTGCAGGTGTGTCTGTAGAATAAAGGGAAGCGTGGCTTCACCAGGGACTAGCCACATAATTTTGAGCAAGTGACCCAGGTTTTTAAGCTTCTTCTTAAATTTTTAAAATGAAATGAGATACCTGCTTCATCAGATTGTTGTGTGGACAGACTTCAGTGGCATGCCCGGCATGGAACACTCTAGAGAGTCTGATGTCATCGCTGTGACGTTGTCTCGCTTGCCACCACCCCACCACAGTGGTGGAGAGAACGGCTTCGTTTCTCAGCTGGGCAGGGCATGCGCCTTCGCAGCACAGGAGAGCCCCGCGCCTCACTCCAGGTGCCACCAGGAGCCCTCCCTGCGCACGGGAGCACTGCAGGCCCGGCCGCTTGGCTTTAGCTCTCGGTGCTGAGCTAGCTTTCTCTGTTTTATCACGTAGACTCGTAAAAGTGCCAAGTGGTTGACAGTGGCGATGGTGCGGGATGGCCACCAGGTGGCTTTGTTAAGCGGAGAGCTGACCGTGGACCAGCGAGCCTGCATCCTTCAGAACTTCCGGGACGGGAAAGAGAAAGTTCTCATAACGACCAACGTCTGTGCTCGAGGTGCGTGTGCATGTGTTCAAAGTCGTGTTTGTTGTGTTTATGGGTGGTAAAATTTGCACCTCCAAGTGCATGGCTCAGTGCTTAGTGCGCAGTGTGAAGTGTACCATGTACAAAGAGTTGACAGACATACATAGTCCTGTAACCGGCACGCTAATGAAAATACAGCATGTTGCCAGGACACTTCCAAATGGTGCCACCTTGTGGTCAGCCGCTGCCATGTCTGGCCCCGGGCAACGGTTGGTCAGATTTCTGTCTCTTTGTTTCATCTCTTCTAGATCCCATAACAATTAAGTCATACAGTCGGTAACCTTTGTGTCTGACTTATCCATTTGACATAACACTTTTGAATTTGTTAGTGCTGTTGTGGATCTCGGGTTCAGTCCTTGTCATGGCTGAGTAGTGTTCCCGTGATGGATGGGCCACTCAGCCGCTGGTGGTCCTTCAGATGGCTCCCGTCTGGGGCTGCTTTGAGTAAAGCTGTAATAAACGTCACGTGTAGGTCTTGTGTAGACGTGGGTTTTCTCTTTGGCGAATACCGTGTCTAGGACCAGAATGTCCGGGTCATCGGTAAGTGCCCGTTTAGCTTTATCAGAAAGTGCAGATGGTTTTTCCCAGGCGGCTGTTCTGCTTTTCCTCCCCACCGGCCCAGGAGAGTTCCAGGAGCTCTGCCTGCTTGGCAGCACGTGGTCCTGTTGCTGTTCCATTTCCACCTTTCTCCCGGGTGCGTGCGCTGCCTCGTGTTGTAACTCGGGTTCCTGATGACCGATGATGGCCATCTCTGAGGCATTTCTAATTTTAAAGACTATATTGACTGCTGGGGGGAAATGTCTGTGTTTTTAAGAGAAGGGATTTTGACTTTCTTCATTCTGCCGTGTCCTCTCCCAGACCCGCCGCCGCACACCCTGCTTATCCCCCACTGTTCGCTGAGACAGGCCGGAGGATCGGCCCCGGTGCTGAGCCCGGCCCTCGGGAAGGGGTTCTGAGAAAGGGCGAGGCGCTGCCTGGACCCCTGACTGTCTAGTCGGGGACATCGAGGAGGGTTTCTCTGTGGGTGCAAATGGCCTGTTCTGTGCTGGCCAGTTAGGCGCCACCAGGCATATGTGGCTGTTGAGTGTGACTAAGGAGCCGAACTGCTAATTTGAATTAACTTAAAATTAAACAGTTGTATGAGCCCAGTGGCTCCCATCTGGACAGCACTCCGGGCCCCACAGGGAAGCGGGCACACGGAGCCCTAGGGTCCAAGCACACTCCGCGCCAGGGGCATGAGGCTGGGCCTGGCGGCTCGTTGGGGGCGGGGGGTGGGGGACCCGGGGACCACCCAGGAGGTGCTGGGGAACATGGGCTGGGGGAGCTTTCAAAGGAAGGGCAGCTTTCAGCCCGACGAGAATTTGCAATTTGCTTGGGAAATGGCAAGACCGTGTGCCTGGAGTCCGGGTTTGTGTGTCGGGAGAGGAGTTTGCGTTGGGCTTGTGCTCTGAGCGGCACACATCGGGCGGCTGGCGGGCGAGCGTCATGCCCCAGACACGGCTGCGGTGCTTGTGGTGAGAGCTTGGAGTGGGGAGGAACAGGAAACCCGCCTGGAAATTGCAGGGACACGGAGGGAGGCCGAGGAGACCCGACTGCGACGGAGCAACGGCCGTGGAATGACCTCAGCTGGGCCCCGTGACCGGCCAGGGGACAGGCTGCCCGTGACCGGCCAGGGGACAGGCTGCCGAGGGGGCTGCTGCCGTGTGGCACAGCAGGAGCAGGGGCGGCGTGGCCCCGACTCCTGGGAAGACCCCTTCTCACTGTGCATGCGCACACGCTCCTGTGAGCACACACTGTGCGTGTTCAGACTCCTGTAGGAGTGGCCCCCGTGGCAGGTGTCGTGGGCGTGCCCTGCAAGTGGACAGCCTGACCGGGCCCCTTTTGGTCACGTGCGTCCCGGCCTGCGAAGTGCGACCTCCCTCCGAGAGTGTGGGTCTTGGTGGCCATCTCCTGAGGAAGAAGTGACAGGACCCCGCACTGTCTCTCCTCCTCTAGGGATTGATGTGAAGCAGGTCACGATCGTTGTGAACTTCGACCTCCCCGTGAACCAGCTGGAGGAGCCGGACTATGAGACCTACCTCCACCGCATCGGGCGGACGGGCCGCTTTGGGAAGAAAGGCCTCGCCTTCAACATGATCGAAGTGAATAAGCTGCCCCTGCTTATGAAGATCCAGGACCACTTCAGTGAGTAGCGTCCCACCAGGGGGCGCCGTGGGCATCCATGCTGATGGCAGGGGAGCATCTGGGCTCAGATGCAGCGGGGCCAGGGTTCCTGCCACAGGAGGTTGACCGGTTTGCCTGTGGTGGTTAAATAGAACACTTTAAGTCCAGGGGCGTCAGTAATAGCTCAGGCTTACGTGTCATTGCTCGTTCTGGGCCCTGGAGCGGGTTTCCATGCCCTGAATAAGGAACCAGGCGAAGTAAAGTAATGACATCCTTGGAGATTATATTCTGTCCCCAGCTTCCTCTTTTATTTACATTTTCCCTTTGCCCCACCCTACCAAGTGGGACCGCCCTGCACTCTCAGGTCTGCTGCCCTCCTGTGACAGCCTGCTGGGCACTGGGGGGTGTGCCGGGGGTGGTGTGCCGGGTAGTGTCCACTTCTCAAGTGACCCCCAGCCCCAGAGCCCATGGATATGGCTGGGGAACAAGGCAGGAGGAGCCGTGACTCCAGATATACCACCCTCGAGGACAGTGGTCCCTAACCTTTGTGGGAAGTGTGGACACTCCCCAGGCACGTGCACGAGATTTGGCATAGAATCTTAAAGGGTTTGGAGACGACTGTCGCGTGTCCGCAGACCCTTTGGGGAGGCTGGTTGCGAGCCCTGTGTTAGGAAAACTGAGGGAGGACCCCGGGGAGGGCGGGGGCAGGGCAGGGACAGCCATCAGGCCCCCTGTGGCTGGGAGCCCCTAAAGAGCTGGTCTCAGGAAGTGACCTCGGGAGGAGCTTCAGTCCCCCGCCCTGCTGCCCCCTGTGCACACTCACGCACACTCACCCCGCTCCCCCAACGCTCACAGGCCCCTCCCCGGCCCTCACCTGGGCGGTGGCCTTTCTTCTGTCTCATGGTGTCCAGACACCCGGGGTCTGGGGTCTGCTGCACACGGTGGTGTTTTAGTTCTTATTGGTCGGTTGTTTTGATGCCGTCCCCCCTCGTCTGGCCTAGAGGATGTCCCTGCTCAAGGCTGTCCCTGCCAGGGCCGCAGGGACAGGCAGTCAGCAGTGTCCCTGCGTCCGAGAGGCAGGTGGCTGGGCAGGAAGGTGCATGGGGGCCCCGTAGGAAGGGCTGTCCCTGCTCTTTCAGACAGCAGCATCGAGCAGCTGGACCCGGAAGACCTGGACGAAATCGAAAAGATCGGGCACTGAAGACAGAACTTTGTCACTTGTGGCGTTTCCTGGTTCCTGTGAAAGTGCCCCAGGGGGGGTTTAAAGGTATTTGTATTTAATGTGGAGGTTTTTTCAACATGAAAGTGCTGCTTATGGCAAAAATAAATGGGGTAGACTTAGTATTAAGGACCTGAAGTCTTTTTGAAACCAAATTGATGTGAAGCACATGATACTTTTGAATAAAGAGGCAATGTTATTTCTTATTCTAATCTTTTCATGGGTGAAATTGTCTTTGTGGGGACTACTGGGATGTTTTTGAAGTTAGATTATGGAATCTGAGATCACCCCTCCTGTAAAGGTCCCATGTCGCCACGAGAGGGCAGTAGAGCTTCGCTGTCCTGGGAGTCCCGGTGGGTGCAAAGCCCTGCGCTTCAATCCTCCCTCCCAGGGGCTGCTTCCAGCTTCTGGTGCCCACCGGCCTCCAGGCACGACCACCGCACGCGCGCGTGCAAGCCCACACACTGACGCCTTTGCAAAGTAAAACAGTTCAGAAGAGAGGGCATTTTGCTTTTATTGATGTTTCTGCTGACATACAGAATTTTTAAAAGTTTTTCTATTTTGTTTCTTAATGTCTTCAAATTAGAGATTTACTCCATCATGAGTTATGTAACAGGCTCTAAAAATATGGTTTTATCATAGTCACGTTTTAGAAATAGGCAGTGGGGGGGGCATTTTTATTTAAGAAGCAACATTTCAGGGAGGTAGATGTTTTGCTTTTAAGAACTTAAGGTATCTGAGAATCCTGGACATTTCCCTGCAAGTACCAGTGAGATGCTGTTTATTTCTCACATTTACTGCTACAAAAGTGAGCCGTGCACCTGGGAAAATGGGAAGATCGGCGCCCTCGTCACTTGGCCACCCCCAGCACCCAGTGAGTGCCCGCCGTCCTGGACAGAAGGGTGTTCCTGCCATATCTCTATTGATACGTTCCACACGCCCATCGTCCTGCCTGTGTTTTATCTCCACGAGCGGGGCTCAGGAATACATGGAAGTCACCCTGCACCCTCCACAGCAGTGTTCATGGTGTCCTCACGTTGCCAAATCCCAGGGGAAGGGACACGGAGTGCTTCCACCAAAATCCAGAGTCCAATAGCAGAGGCTCCAACAAGCCAGTGTTCTAAAAGTCTGGGCTTCTGGTGGGCGTGTGGCCGCCAGGCAGCACAGAGGGGGCCCCTCCCACCCTCTGGGCCAGCTTCCCAGAGGACAGGGTCCTCTCTCTCACAAGAGAGAGAGGGGCTGAGTGGTGCCCAGTAGCTCTGTGCAGTCGTCCAGCATGGTCCACAGGGGCAGTGACCAGGTCCAGCTTGTGACTGGGTTCACCTGGACACCTTGGGGCAAAACACAGACTCCTTACCCCATGAAGGACAAAAACAGACTCCCGTGGGCAGAGCCCAGAAACACCTTTGTACCGGAGCTGAAGGCACAGGTAAAGTGGGAGTAATGAAGGAGGGGACGCCAGGCATAGGAGTCCCGAGGCAGTCTGCAAAAACGAGCTCCCATCTCCGAACATCCTCTAGCCTCTCGTTGCGCCATGCCTGCCTTCCTCTCTGGTCTGTGCCCAGTCTCCTTGTCCACTCAGGACCCAGCGCCCCGCACTTAAGAGGTCCAGCGCCCAGTTCCATGAACGTTTGTTCTTGTTGAGTAAATATTCCTCTGCCATTTCTTCATCCACCAACATTCTTCCCTGAGGTTTTCCGTCCTAGTTTTGAACTCCTAGGTGGGGCAGGATGAACAAAAGGGAGTGTGTCGAGATTTCCTGCAATCTTACCATAAGAGAATTAAGTTGGACTTTTCCAGCACACTCAGCACTGGGGGCTGTGGGGGGAGTCTAAATAGAACTGGACCCCTTCCTTCCCAGTCTGGTAGACTCTACTGGTTCCCCTCACAGACGTCCCCAGCAGCTCCTGTGGGGCCGCTGCTCCCATGGGGTCTGCAGACAGTGGGTGTTCTCCTGCCTTGCCCTTTGCCCCCTCCTCCCGTCCCCTGGTCCCCACAGATCCCTGTGCTCCGTGAGCCACAGTGGTCTGAGCACCGACCGCCCAGTGTGGCAAGTCCACACCTGGAGGCCGTGTTGCAGGGGTGCAGCTCCCCGCAGAGCTGCCAGTGGTCCTCAGTGTGCGTCATGGCCTGGCCACCGGCCTCTCCTCCTGCCTCAGGAGAGAGGAGACGAGGCCCTGCACAGCTCGACGACCTCGGCGCATCCATGCGCTGTCTTCGTCAGCTGTGCGCAACTTGGCACCTGACACTGCACCAAGCAAGCGAGGTTTGTCTTGGCCAGCGTGGCTCTGTCCGTGTGCAAGCATTCATGGCTATGCAGGGCAGGGCCGAGACTTCCAGTGGGAGTGGGAGTGGGAGTGGGTGCCTTGCAGGGGCATGACCCAGGGTGATGTCAGGCGCTGGATCTGCAGTAGCTGTGGACTCTGGGGCAGGCCTGTCGGCAGGGTGTCTGACAGCCCTTCCCAAGAGGCGCTGTTGCTCCCCCTCTGCAAAGCTCGGGCCCCACGAAAGCCAGGGGCTGGGCACCCCGCACGAGGGCTGGACAGCAGGAAATCTTAGAGGGCTGGGGCTGAGGGCACAGTGCTTTTCCGGACTCTGGGGAGAGAGGCCGGCTGCGGCCAGTCTTGGTTTTGCTGCCTCTCCTTCCCTTTGATTCAAGGAGGGGCCCAGATGGGAAGAGGACCCAGGTGGACGTAGCCCAGCTGTGGGAATCGGAGCTGAAATGTGAGTCTGGAGCAGGGACTGCTCGCTCCAGGGGCCTGCGCTTCGCCCTCAGAGACCAGGGCCTCTGTCCCCTCCCTCCTGCGGCTGTACAGACAGCCCACGCCTGCGGACCCAGAGGGCGCTTGGGCCCCGGCCGGTGAGATGCCGCAGCCTTGCTACGTGCTGCAGGGAACACCGGCTTCTGCACTGGGAAGGGCCTGAGAAGAAGGAACCCTGCACGCTCTGCCCCATTTCTCCTGTGGCTGAGCGGCACGGCCGACTCCCTCCTCGCCAGTGGGGTTGCCGCTCACTGCCCCAGCTGCCCCACGCCACCCACGCCGCCTCCCACTGCCCACACCAGTGCGTTCACGTCCAGGTTCTGGGGCTCTCCTGGGCCCCCTCCGTCTCAGGAGGGGTGGGCAGACCAGACTCTGGCCTGTCCAGACACCGCCCTCATCCCGCAGGTTTCCTTGCTGTGTCTCGGTCAGCTCCAGTTGCCGGGACAAAATCCCCCAGACTGGGCAGCTTCCACAACAAAGTTACTTCTTCGTAGTTCTGGAGGCCGAAAAGTCTAAGATGAGAGTTTGTCAGGGTTCAGTCTCTGGTGAGGACCCTTCCTTATTCCTGCCCGCAGTGACGTCAGCCGGCAGGGAGAGGCACTGGCACTTAATGCCACGATCCCAAGGCCAACACGCACCCTGTGACCCGACAGCCTCCCCGGAGCCTCGCCTTCGAACTCCAGCACAGTGCGGGGTCCGGGCTTCCACACGTGCATTTGGGGTGGGGGGCCAACACTCTGCCCCACCCACCAAATGGTACTTTGCAAACCGTCGTTTTAAAATCTGGGAGGGGGATTGAAGCACCAGTGTGCATTTTTAACGTGGTTTTCTGCCCTGCCTTTAAACGCGGCACTTTTAGACTCTTCTGTCTGAGGGACTATGGGAAGCAAGCTGACGCGGGTCGAGTCCGCGTTGTGAGGCCTGACGGCGTGTCCTGACCGCGTGTCCTGACCGCCCACGGAGGTGCCGTGGCCGGGCTGAACCGCCAGCCCGCCCGCCTTCACCCGCCCAGCAGCCTCTCACTTCCGCTGAGGTTTGAGACAACCAGAAGCTCTAATGTGGTAAGGAGGAGGAGCCCCCTAAAAAGATGGCTCTCTCCTCTTGTATTCAGAAAAACCGAAAGAATTTTCTAAATGAGAATCTTTACAGATTGGAAATCTTTAGTCTTCAGGGAGAAGCGTGGGCGACTATCTACAGCATTTCTCTTTGGAAATTCATATTTGCCTCTCATTTTTTTTTATCCTCACCAAAGGACATTTTTTCATTACTTTGAGAAAGAGAGGAAGGGAAAGAGAAACATTGATGTGAGAGAGAAGATGCAGTAGAGAAGCATCAATTGGTTGCCTTCTGTATGCGCCCAGACAGGGGATCAAACCGGAAACCCAGGTATGTGCCCTGACCGGGAATGGAACTGCTCCAAGCAACTGAGCCACACCAGCCGGGGCTGCCCATTGTTTTTTCAGTTCCATCGAATAGCCTATATAAAAATGAGTTTCTATATTCCTGTTTCTAGAATATGTTTTTATGAATGGGGGTAGTCTCTTATTTTGAGCTTACTATTTTCTTTTTTGTTGTTGTTAGGAAGAATAATGCGACCGCACCCCAATCCCTTGCTTTGTGATCTGTTGCTTGAAGTCCTGCTCAGAGGGCAGGGCCCGGCCGGAAGCCCTGTCGGTGTGGGGCGCAGAGGCTGCTCTGTGAGGTGCTGAGCTCCCGGGCTCCGTCTGGGAATGTGCAGTTGCCGGAAGCATCCTGCACTTGGACTTGGAATGTGTGCTGTAGCTCTCGGTCTTGAGTTAGCTGGGAGTTTGGAATGAAATGACCTTGGAGACTCAGCGCATTCGAAAACAGCGTGTTTCCAAGACCCCGCACAGCGGGGCCGCACACACGGACAGCACAGGCCACAAGTGCTGTGCACACAGGAAGTTCATTTTCCGCAGGTGAGAAGAAAATGGAGCGGTTTGCTCCTGACTGCACCATCTTAACTTTTAGATTCTCCGGCTTCTTCCCCCACATGACCCTCTCTTTACAACTGTCTTAATCAGCTCGTGCAGAATATGCATTGCTTTTAATTTAATTTGTATGTTGTAAAAGTAATAGAACAACAAATGAATATAGTAGGGGGAAATGATCAGAAATCTCACTTCATTACAATTGTTTTCTTGACATGGCCTTTTCGTGGTAATAGGACAGGAACAGCCAATTGCATTGACGGTTGATGGGCAATATTATGCCCTTGCATCCGAAACATTCCAGCATTTTACGTGCTGCTACATAGTCTTTGGAATTATGAAAATTGGTGAATGATCAGATTACCCTACTAGGTAAATGTAACACAATGTATATTACTGTCTGTTGAACATTCATGGGGTGTTCAGCCTTTCAACATTATAAATATCAATAATGCTGCAGCAAATCTTCTTGCCTATTATTTTGAATCATTTCTTAGAATTACAGACATATAGTTTGAGTACTGGGTCAAAAAAGTTACACTTTTGTGGTTTTTGATGGATGTGCTGATTGCTTCTGAAGGCCCTGACCACACCGGCGCACGCTGCCCACCAGTTTTGCCTCACCTGACTGCCAAGGGGTGTTTTTATTTGAAAACTGCTTGGTAACTTGTTCTGGTTTGCTTTTCTTTTGGTACGAATAAAATTGAATTCTTTTTTTTATATATGGTTCATTTTTTTGAATATGCCTATTTATTTTATGAAATCTTAATGTTGTCCTTATCAAGTTGTGTGAAACACATATGTGAATTAATTGTTCCAAATAAAATAAATGTATTAACTTTTTTTACTGAAAGTGTCCAGTTTGCCTTTTTTATTTATATTGTGGCTTTAGCACACAAAATTATCTAATTTTTGTAGTGAAATAGATTGATAATTGTGCAGGTTCTGTCTGCGTGTTCTAGAATTTGTTAGCACTGACCTATAACACATTTAATTTTATTTTGAGTGATGTGATTTTGTCTTTAAAAAGCTTTTTTGACTTTGATCGATCTGAAATTTATTCTGGTGTGAGGTACGTAAAATTGTTCATAGTTTTCCTTTTTAAAAGTGTTAATAGTTATAATACTATTTATTGAAAAAATGTTTTCATTGTCTTCCAATATCTCCTTCATCACATTAAATCTCTACACCCCTGTGCACGTATAATGGGATTCTGGGTGTCTCCTTAATTCCAGTTTATCCTTCTGCCAGAGCCACAGTCTGAAGGATTTTTGTCATGTGTATTGAGAGCTTGTTCCTCCTCTTGGCTACTTTAATTCTCTCTTATTTTTAAAAAATATTATTACTAGTTTTTTTTTTAAGATTAATTTTAGATCCATTTTGTCAACTTCCAACAAACCCTCTGGATTTTAATTTGCATCCATTTGGCAGCAAGAATGTACCCAGTCCGTATAGTAATTTGTGGGGAACTGGTTTCTGGACCATGTTTAATCATGTGGCAGGTCTCCCCTGACTCACAGGAGCGGGGCGGCAGGCGCGGCTGGGCCGGGGGCTGCGATTGCCGAGGGGGAGGTTTTGTGCTTGGGGGGTGGTCTCAGCGGGTGTGCCCGGGTGGGGCCCTTCAGGCCCACGCGCTGACTCAGCTGCCAGAAGGAGGGGCCGGGCTGTGTCTCGGAGGAGTGGAGAGACCAGGGTTCCAGCCCCACCTTGAGTGTAACTAGCCTGTTCTGTGCCAGGGCACAGTCAAGTCACCCGCCACGGCCTTGCTGGATCCCTTCTAGCTCGAAAACTCTGTCATCTCTGCTTCATCTGGTGGAAGACACGGGGGTGCTCCTCCTGCCTCACCTCTAGCGGACCTGGAGGTGGGGAGGCGGAGACCTTTTCTGAGGGATCCTGCTCTCTGCGGGTCCCAGCCCCCAGCCCCTGCCTGGGGCCTCAGAGGTGCTCCATGCCTTGCCTTGGCTGGGGGGCTCACTTGGTTGGAGTGGCGTCGCATGCACCAAAAGGTCGTGGGTTCGATTCCTGGTCAGGGTACATACCTATGTTGCGGGTTCAATCCCCGGTCAGGGTGTGTACAGGAGACAACCAATCAATGTTTCTCTTTCATAGTGATGTTTTTTTCTCTTTCTCTGTCTCAAATCAATAAAAATGTATCCTCGGGTGAAGTTTTTTTTTTTTTTTAAAAAGGTCTTCCGTGTGCATGGGAAGAGGGAAGGAAGGAAGACATTGTGTATCCCAGGTTACGGAGGACCTGGGTCTCTGACTTCAGGGGAACGAAAACCACCCGGGACTGAGTCACCTCGCAGCCTCGAGGGCAGGGCTGCGAGGCGAGGAGGCTCGGTGCCCGGGGCTGGGAGCAGCGCAGCGTTTGGAGAGAGTTCCCAGCTGAAAAAGGGGGAGGGAGCAGAGGAGCCCTGGTCAGGATGACAGATGGGACACTTGGAAGCACAAAGCCATTTGCTACCTTAGGACAAGGTGGTGGGTGACTTGCTTCTACATGTTTGCTGCTTCACAGTGTTTGCAAAGAATAAACACTCTAAAAATCTCCCAGCGAAGGAGGACACTGGTCTTTGTCCTGCAGCCACACTGGCCGTGGTTCCTGCTCACCGTCCCTTCTCTGAGTGACTCTGCAGTCTTTTTCTTTTAACCCTCCCCTGAGGACATGTGTGTTGATTATAGGGAGAAGGGAAGAGAGAGAGACAATCATTGATCGGTTGTCTCTCGCATGCACCCCAACTGTGGCCGAGCCTACAACCTAGGCTTGTGCCCTGACCGGGAATTGAACCTGCAACCTTTTGGTTTACAGGACAACGTTGCAACCAATGGAGTCACACTGGCCAGGGCAACTATGCAGTCTTAACGCAAAGTTTTTTCCTGGCTGGGAAGTTTTCAAACAGCCCGCTGGGTTTGCTCTGGTTTAGAAGCATCTGAGGCTGTGCCCACAGCTCAGGGGGTGAAATGGGACCAGGGCCTGGCCTTCGGAGATGGGAGAAAACCCCTCATTCCTTGCCCAGGGTCACCCACAGCCAGACCAGGTGATCAGGACGCCCTCTGCACCCGCCCCACCCCGCCCCCCCCGCCCGAAAGCGCTAAGGAAAAATCTCTGAGCTCAAGAGTTTGCCTTTCTTTACTGGAAGAATTTTTATTAAGCCAAAGCGTTGACAAGTTTGTCATTCTCAGAATCTGCTAACACCCTCCCCCACTCGCTTGGATTTTGACTTCTTTTCCCCTCCTCATTTGCAGAGGGGAGTAAAAACTGTCTTCAGCAGGCAGAAAGCTCTCTCCGAGGTGTTTGGCAGCGACTCCGCGCACTGGGAGAGATTTATGTCTCTGTTCTCTGGCACTGCCTAGCGTGAGCTCACTTAAAACAACCGAGTAAAATGAGTTTACTTCATCCCGTCAGAACGGAGCCAAGGGCAGCAGGGTACCCAGCTGGGGCCCACGGGGACCCTGAGGCAGCGTGCATGTCTCTGTCACTTGTGCCGAGCTCAGGCGATTTTATGTCTGTCTGAGGTCACTGAGACAGGAGGGCGGGGGGGGGGCGGGCAGAGAGACTGGGGGTGAATGGTGCGGTGGGAGCTGCCCTTGAGCCTGCGGGGCTTGGCCGAGAGCATGGGTGTAGGGGCTCACCGAGAGGCGGCCGGTCCCCCAGGGCTGGTCAGCCCTGTGGACAAGAGCACGACCAGCCGATGTGACCTGGCCTCCCCGGAGGGGCTCTTCCAGACAGGTTTCTGCAAGCTCCCCGCCACGGAATATTTGCTTTCCTTTCTTGTTAGTTACGCTTTGTGTTCCCTGCTGCCCCACTACCCTAAAGACCAGGCCCCTTAAGGCAGGGCCTTGCCCTGGCCAGGTGGCTCCATTGACTGGAGCATCATCCTGTGCACCAGAGTGGGCTGTGGGTCTGATGCCCCGTCAGGGCACGTACTTAGGTTTTGGGTTTGATTCCTGGTTGGGGCACAGGCAGGAGGCAGTCGATTGCTGTTTACATATATATATATATATATATATATATATATTTTAAAGGAAGAAGGAAAAAAGGGAATAAGGAAGAGGCGGGAAGGCGATGCTCACAAGCCCTGGGAAAGCCCCATGAAACACACCGTGAGGCTTGGTCACTGCGGGAGGGGCCGAGAGGAGGTGGTCTGTGTGTGCAGCAGAGTGGGGGGGGGGTGTGCCCGCCCACAGGCTCATCAGAGTCCTCTCTTCAGCAAAGACGGGGCAGGTGTCCACGGAGTGGCTGAAGTGTGGGCAGTACTGATGGAGGGGAAAGACGATCTCTGTCCTACAAATACATGTAAATACATCCTTAAGTCACTTTGATTAAGAATGGAACTAGTTTGATGTGCTGCTTATATTTCTTCAACGTGCCCTAAAGCATAAACATCAGTAAGACACACAGGGTCATCTATGTACCACCCAAATGCTGTCACCAGCGGTGTCACAGTGAGGTCCCCAGGTCAGCAGCGTCAGCCTCTGCTGAGGCCGCAGGGCTGTGAACTCTCGGATCCTGCCACAGGCCTCCTGAACCAGGAACCCTGTGAATGAGGCTCAGGGAGTTCTCTTCTCATCCCTCCAGGGATTCTGAGGCCTGCCCTGGGGTTGGGCTGTTCAAGAGCGTCATGCTGGTGTGTCACCTTTGCCCGACACGAGCCCTCGGTGTCCTCGTCAGCCTGGAGCAGATGAGAGCCGAGGGTGGAGCACCCCGCCACGGAGGTTAGGGCAGACCCAGCTTTCACAGTTCAGTTAAGAAGGACAAGGTGTGGGAAGTGAGTGAACATCCAGGAAAACACCTGAAATGTGCACTTACGCATGTGGGTGAGAGCCACCCCCAGCCGGAAGCGTGGGCTCACCTCTGTGACTCCCCAGGTCTGAGTGCAGACGTGCGGTGAGGGCCTAGTGCGGTGGTCAGTCCCTGTGGCTTAGAGCAGCACCGTCTCACAGAACTTTCCGGGGTGATGGAGAAGTCCAGCAACTGCATTGTGCTAGGAGACCATTCTCTGTGGGTCCCTTGCATTTCTGCACATTTTTGAAGCAGAGGCACCGAACACCTTTTTTCTGGATGCTTTTCCAGGATGCGTGTCTAGCCCACAGCCTTGGGAGGTAAAGGCCAAGTGTCTTCCTCTAGAGCATTCAGCAGCGTGCCTCCTGCCCTTTACAAAGGAGCCGGACTCCCCAAACTCAGGGTTCCTCTCTTGTACTGCAACCCACTGCCCGGGCAGGTATCGTCTGGCCCTCTCCGCATTGCCCTCTGGGTACTGGAGCTCGGGAAACTGGAGCAAGAAAACGCTGACCCTCTGGCTGCACGTAGCAATGCCCTTTGTTTCCGACCTGGGGGTTTTGGGTCTTCGGTCAGCATCCGTGGAACTGGCAGGCTAGGCGTTAGCTTACCACCAGGGGGCGTGTGAGGTCCTTTGCATTTCTTACACACACGTGGCTATTGAGCACTTGATACGTGACTACTGTGACTCAGAACTGAATGTTTGCTTTAGTTAATTTTCCCCCAAGCTTCATTGAAGTATAATTGACAAATAAAATTACATATATTTAAAGTGCACAATGTAGTGATTTGATATATGCAAACATAGTCAAGTTAATTAACATGCCTGTCACTTTACATAGTTACCATTTTTTTTTAGTGAAGACTTCTAGTAGCTACTTTCAGCAGTCTTCACGTATACAGCACAGGACTATCACCGATCATCATTACCTATCTCTGCCTAACAGCATCACCACCACCGAGCCGTGCATTCGATCCCCAGAGCCTGCTCCTGGTACAGCACGAAGTGTCTGCACTTCGGCCACCAGCGCCCACTTCCTCCCCCACCCAGCTCCCAGCAACCACCGTCCCGCTCTCCGTTCCTGTGAGTTTGATTCTTTTTATTTTTAAAAAAGTTTTGCTCATAGGCGCTACCACACAGTACTTGCATTTCACGCAGCACGGTGCCCGCTGGGCTCCTCCATGTTGTCGCACTGGCCAGGTTTCCCTCACGGCCACGCAAGGTCCCACCGTCTGTTTGCGCCACATCCTCCCTCTCCACTCATCCACTGTGGACGCTTCGGTTGTTTTCACGTCTTGGCTGCTATGAACAAAGCCCAGAGGGTCACACATGGGTGTGCAGCTGTATCTTCACGGTACCAATTTCATTTCTGGATACAGGGTCGACCCTCGAACGACAGAGGTTCTAACTGCATGGTCCCTGTACGTGGGAGCTGTTTTCCATGGACCCTCACACTCCAGACCCGCGTTGTTCAGTCGTCAACTGGCGGTGGGAATCCGTGCAGTCAGAGGCCCGGCCAGTTACATGTGGGTTTTCGCCTGTGCAGGCGGTCAGCACCCCTGACCCATGGGCTGGTCAAGGGCCAGCCGTATACCCAGGTGCAGTGGATTCGTTTTCAAATAGCCCCACGTGGCCAGCGGCTGCCATACTGGACCTCGTAGCTTAGAAGGTTACAGCATCCACCGTGGGACCATCGGTCAGGGTGCTGTTGGGGGAGATTCCAGGCTGAGCGTGAGTTGAGATGTAAGGGATCCCAGGTTGTTTTCAGTGTTTGAGTTTCCATGATTCTGTAGCTCTAGGAAGAGTGGAGTTGTGAAGATATATATAATTTATATATGTATAAAATTCATATACATATATAATTATTATGTCCAGAGAGGTTTCCTGGTACAGCTGAGAAATTAGGAAAGAGAAATTGAGGCTGAGTTTGGAGCTTGATGGGGGGTGCTCCCACCGGAGGGTGTGTCTCAGGAAGAGCCTGGGAGACGGGAGAGAGAAGGTACGGCCTGAGAAGAGGGGCAGACCCGTGGCCCTTAAAGAATTCACTCAGCCCCGCCCTTCCCTCCTCCCCTCAGCTCGAGAATACCCCCGTCTCCCCAGGCCTGATGAAGACTCCTCGGGGCCCTTCTCAGCCCCCCAGGGTCCTGCCCCCTCACTTCCCAGCTCAGAACAGCCTCTTCTTTAATATGTTTATTGATTTTTGAGAGAGGGGAGGGGAGAGAGAAACACTGATTGGCTGCCTCTCATACGCACCCTGACTGGGAACTGAACCAGGGACCTTTCAGTTCACGTGACGACACTCCAACCAACACACCGGCCGGGGCCAGGGCGGTCTCTTCTTTGATTTCCTGTTCAGGCCCTGCTGATAGGTCAGCTCATCTGTACCTAATCAGGAGGTGCTAGGGCCTGGGGGCGATGAACAGGGCTTCTCACCAGTGGTTTGCACAGAGTATTGGAAAGAGCTGTGGTTTGCCTGGTGGTGCCAGCGCCGGGGACGGTGTTTGGGGGAGAGGGTGAGATGGGGGACACCGGGGCAGGAGTCTGAAGGTGCTTTGCCACCCGAAGGCTGGGAAAGCCAGAGACCTCAGTTCAGTGCCAGCTCCCACCTAAAGCCCTGGGCCCTGAGGGGGTGGGAGTGGGGGGCACCCTGGGGTCCGAGGGCTCGGGCCCCAGGGTGGACAGGCCTGGACCACCCAACAGGCCACTGTTTACATTTATTGTCATTACTCCACAAACACCACACAGCCCTCAAATCTCTTCTTTGTCCTAAGTGGAGGTAAAATACATACAATGTAAAATTTGCCATCGTAACCGTTGTTAAGTGTGCAGTTCAGGGTGTTGTGCGTGTTCGCGTCACTGTGCACCCTGGCGCCAGAGCTCTCCGAATCTCCCCGGGTGGAGACTCGGCTCCCAAGGAGCAGCAGCCCCCGTGGTCCCTGCCGCCGCAGCCCCTGGAACCGGCGTCCTTTCCGTTTCAGTGGGTTTGGCGACTGTGGAGGTAGCCCCGGTGGAGTCACGTAGCGTTTGTCTTGTGGTAGTTTATTCTTGGTTATACTGTGTAACAGTGTGTGGATATATGTTTATCAGGCAGCCCTCACTAGTATTTTTGCCACCACAAAAAATGCTGCACAATTGTTTGTGTGCATGTGTTTGCATACTGGAGTTTGCTGCTGGTTTTTTTCTCTGTAGAATAAATGCCCAGGAATGACATAGCTGGGTCAAAGAGAGGAATATTCTTCATTTGTATTTATGTTTTTGGATCCCTTTCTCAAAAATCAGTGGTACCTCATATTTCCATATGTTGTGATCAAAAGTACTGTTTCCCCCTCACGCTCTCCAGCCCTCGCTATTATTACTCTTTTTAAAAAAGATTTTATTTATCTGTTTATTTTTTTAGAGAGGGGAAGGGAGGGAGAAAGAGAGGAAGAGGGACATCAATGTGTGGTTGCCTCTCGCAAGCCCCCTACTAGGGACCAGGCCCACAACCCAAGCATGTGCCCTGGCCAGGAATCGAACTGGCGACCCTTTGGTTCACAGACTGGCACCCAATCCACTGAGCCACACCAGCCAGGGCTTGTCACTCTTTGTAAGTTTTGCTACTCTGATCAGTAATAAGTGGTATCGCACTTAAAATTTACATTTCCTTGACAAATACTGAAGTCTGTCTTTCGGACAGAGTATTGGCCACTCAGATTTTCTCCTGCGTGGGTCACCGATTCACAGGCTCGTCCACGTCCGACCCGATGACTTGAGGCCCTGGCGGCGTGGAGCGGCTCACCTGTCGACAGGTGCTCCCTCCTCGTCAGCCGTGCGCACTGAAACGTGTTCTCCCGTCCACCGGTTTTTTTCTGACTTTGTATATGTTATCTTCTATCCTTCTCAAATTTAAACATTTTATGGCTAGCTGTTCCTCCAGAGCTTCTGGATTTTCTGTTTTGTTTAGAAAAATCCCCTCAAACCTAGGTGTGAGGAGAGTATTATATAAATATTCTCCTATTTTTTTCATTAAATTATTTTAAATATTTAAATTGTTTTCAATATTGTTGAAAATGGTTTTAAATGTTTCCTTATGAAGTTGCTTAAATACACAAACAATATTTAAATGGTCTCAAATATTTAAATTTAAATACATTGAAATCTTTCATCTGTTTGGAATGTGGTTTCCAGAACCTGTGGGGCAGAGAGCTTCAGATGCCGCGTTTCCCACGTGCTGTGCGGCCGTCCAACGCACTGGGGCGCGTTTCTGGACTCGGTTCTTATTCTGTCCCGTAGAGGTATTCCTCTTGTCCTTTACCCTTCACGTATGATTTGATCACCGTGATGCACGGTTAGCTTTCCTGAGGCCGCTCTTACCTAAACATGTCTTCACTGCTGTCGTTTTCCTCTTTACCGTGATGCGAATTCCTTCCAGCTGTCAGATCCCAGGAATGTCAGGAATTCTGCCATAAAAGCCAGAGCAAGGTCCAGAAGGCCTGCCCATGCGCCCTTTCAGGAACCAACCAAGGCAGACAAAGATGTTAGATGAGCACCTACTATGTGCTCAGCACTGTGCTTTCTGCTGGAGCTGGACTGGAAGACAGGGAGCGATATTTTGAGGTTCTTGCTTCTGAGCTCCAGGCCTGTCCCCTCTGCACTGCCTAGCGGTGCCGTGACCCCCATTTCTGCTCTGCCATCTGTTCCTTATTAGGTTTCCCAACAGGGGCCGCTGGAGGGAGGCTGCAGGCTGGAGGAGGAAGGCTGGACGTGCTTTCTCCTGTTTGTCCTTGTGTTCCCTGTAAGCCACTGGCCCCCCAGCGGGAGCAGGCCCACTCGAAAGCTGAATCCAATTTGCAGTTTTTTCAGCACCTCCCCACACCCCTGCCCTGGAGATTTCAGCTCCAGCTGCCAGGTACCGTGTCCTCAGAGGTCTGGGCGCCAGGCCCTGGGTCCCCTCCTGGGAATGCCTGCCGTTGAGTCCGTCCGTCCTCTGCAGCCCTGGGAGAGGGGCTGTGGCCCCCACTGCACCCACGCGCGGTGCACCTTCCGCCACCTAGTTATCAGCGCTTCATTATAAACTCTCCCTTTTCAAATGCCTGGTGTGGCGGCTGTCTCCTGATCCGCCCGGACTGACCCAGGTAATGAGGGACTGTGGGGGCTGTAGGCTGCTTCTCTTGGCCGCCCTGCCTACAGCTCCCCTCCTGCCTCCATTCCCAGAATTATTTGGCCGCTAGTCGCCAAGGAGACGGCTGACAGTTTCCCTTTGCCAAGCCTCCCTGGAGCCCTGCAGAGACATTCCGGAAACTCCCTACTCCCTCCTGCTCCCCGGCCAGGGGACTTGGAGGATCTAGCCAGGTTGGGGGTGGGGGGAGGGGGGACATGTTGGGAGTGGGGAGAGGGAAGCAGACCAGGCGTGAGGACAGAGAGAGAGACGAGAGGTTTCCTTGGGTCTGGCTTCCTCTGCAGCTCTCAAGGGCCTGGCCCGGTCCCGTCAGACCCCTGCAGACACAGACAACCACTGGGCCCAGACCAGGGCTCAGTTCTTGGCCAGACCCTCTGCCCCAGAAAACTGTCCTGGCCCCGTCCCTGTGCACAGGGCAGAAGCCCCACTGCCAGCGGGAGCAGGGAGGAGGCTGGGACCTGTCCAGAGGGAGCGACCTGGGCCCGTGCCCGGCAGTCCGCTCACCCGAGCAGCGTTCTGCACACACAGAGACCTTGTGCGGTGGCCCAAGCACCAGTACCACTCCTGAAAGGAGTGGCGGCAACACTAATGACAGTAACAGCAGTGAGTTTGGGGTGACTCTTACCCCAATGTAAGCTAATGTAAGCACGTGCAACCTATTCCTTTGTTTCCATTACAAGTCGACTCCATGACCGGGGCCCCTGCCCTCCCAGGGTCCCACCCGAATCCAGGAGGCTTGTGAGGTGCCAGGCCCAGGCAGCAGCTCTGACCAGGCGTCCATCAGGGCTGCCGCTGGCCTCCGGGCGTCTCTGCCTCTCTGCGCCTCGGGGGTGGGCCTGGCCGTTTGAGGGTCATCCTCTCCCAGGGACCCGGGACCTCTGACCTGTCCCCACGCTCAGGGAAACCTCTTCCTCTCCACTCAAACCGCCCCCAAAGCACAATCCTTTGTCCTTCTGCTACTTCCACCGAGGACACGTCGCACAACGCTTCAGTGAATTCAGGCTTTAAAAAAAAAATAGGGACAGGGTGACCTGGGTTTTTCTTCTGTCCCATACGATCACGAGGCAGGTAAAACTGGAGACCTGTCTAAAGCTCCGTTGGTTTTACTTTTGCAGAAGTATTTTAAAGTAAACTAAAGACACTGATACACCTCATCCCTGAACACATTGTCATATACATTTTAAGAAAAAATAGAGCCATTGTCTCACGTAATCACAAAACTATTGCCACACATAAAATGAACAGTTTCTAACATTGTCTGACAAACGCCTCGATTCAGAGGGAAAACCCCGAGACTCGGTGGGCAAGTCACTCGCTTGGTGTCGCTCCTCCTGAGCAGCAGAGCCAGGATCTGAGCCCATCTGGTCCCGAGGTGGCCCCCCCGGCCCCCACTTTTGTGCCCTGTCCTTGCCCGCGTCCACTGATCCAGCTCCCACAGGCACGTGGAGGGGCGGCTGGGCAGGTTATTGCCATCACGTTTTTCACGGATCGGGAAACAGAGACCCGGTGGGGCGTCCTGCCCATGGCGGCCCTGGCAGGACTGGCTGCGAAGGGGCTCTCAGGACCGCAGAGGGCAGTTACCAGGCAGCGCTGGTGCAGAAGCCTGGCCTCTTGCCCTGGGGCCCCTGGGGGGCTCCATCCTGCCCCTTCGCCACAGCCTCCCCTGCCCTTCCTTCCCCTCCCGATCTTCGGCCTCTCTTTCCTCACCTTTCATTCTAGGGCCTCATTCATCCCCTCACTTCCTCCAAGGGACAGTTCACAAAGTGACTGAGCAGTGACCCCTGCCGGGCCCTCTGGCCTCCTGGCCCTCCTCCCTCCTCCTCTCAGCCACAAAGGCGGCAGGAGCTGTGTCGCCTGGGCTGCTGAGCCCCTGGCCCATTTCCTCTCCAGCCCTGGGCTTATCTCCTGCTGGAGTTCCCGAGGGCCCATGGTTGGCCTCCAAAAAGGCACACGTGGACACACGTGGAAAAGCCATCTATTTCCAGGAGCATCTGCTCCCTCTGCTTCCTCCCTATCCTTTTGCACTCTGCTCCTCCCTAAGCCTCAGGTTTCAGGACTCCACCTGGTCACAGCAGGCTAGGTCACAGCTGTATTAAGCCCCACAGCCCAATCAGAGGCCCTGTGGCTTGGCTCAGAGCGGCAGGGATGTGAGTGCAAGGCAGGAGGGGGCCAGGGACCAGTCCTCTGGCCCCAAATCTGATACAGTCAGATGCACTGCTGCCCGAAGCCAAGCTGAAGGTTCTCAGAAACCTGGGCGCTTGTTGCGGCCACACCAACACCTGGTCAAAAGACTGGGGCCACCGTGGGGCCACCCTTCCCGTCAGAACAGTGAGGTCTGCCCAGCCTCCTCAGGGGCCAAGTGAAGGCCCCAGAAATTCGCAGAGAGGACACAGCCAGTGGCCAGGAAATACATGTTAACTAGCTGGATAAACAAAACCCTAACACAGCACATGAGTGAGGAAGTTGTGAGCCCCCCTGTCAGAGAGAAGGGGCCTGGTAGTTTCATAGGCTCCTGGCCGGCCTGGAGTGGACACAGCCTCAGGTGCCGGGGACCAGCTGGAGAGTGCCCGAAGGCGGGGAGCAACGCGGGAGTCAAGCCGTCGGTGCAGAGTGCAGAGACTCGGAGCCTGTCCGTGAGCTGCGGAGAGCTGTGCTGTCTCCCGGACGGTCGAAAACACCAGCACACCAGCACATGGCTGTCAGCACACGGCCCATCACGATTATTCCGGTGGAGCCAAGAAGGGCTGTTCGAAATATGGGGTGACGTTTTTAGTAAAGACTTGGATGACTGGTTTTAGAGAGAGAGGAAGGAAGGGAGAGAGAGAGGGAAAGAAACGCCAAGGTGAGAGAGAAACATGGAGCGGCCAGTCAGGGACAGAACCCACAGCCCAGGCACGTGTCCTGCCTGGGAATCGGACTGGCGGCCTTGCACTTCACGGGACGATACCCAGCCAGCTGAGCCACAGCGGTCAGGGCTGGGATGACTTCCACTTGGAGGAGAGAGACGAAGAGTTTTGTAAAGCTTCAGCAGAACTCAACTGCAAGGGTAGGAGTGTTAGGGAAGCCGGTTCCAGTTCAACCCAACAGAAAGAGATCAGAAAGAGACCGTGCACCGCGTGCTAGGTGCCTGCAAGGTGCTTGACGTGTGTGGCCGCCCCGCCTCTCCAGCAGCCTGGCTGGTGGCTGCTTTGCCCAGGTTCACCGATGTTGGTTGGAGAAAAGGCTGACGGGCCCTCTTTCCAAAGGCCGCAGAGGGGCCTCCTGAGCCACAGGGGAGATTCTGCAGACCCACTGAGATTCCTTAGCCTGGTTCTCCAAAATCTCACCTCACACCACTCAAGACACTGGTTCCTCAAGTCCATCCTTATAACCTCCTCTTTTCTGAGTTCAGCTGAGAGACCACTCACCTCTGCGCTGGTTAATTTATGTGTCAACTTCACCAGGTCATGGTGCCGAATATTGGGCCAAACAGGGTTTTGGGTGTGTCTTGGAAGGTGTTTCTGGGTGAGATTAACATTTGACTCTGTGGACTGAGTAAAGCAGAGGGCCCCTACCCGCTGGGGGTGGGCCTCATCCAATCAGTGGGAGGCCCAGATAGAACCCAAAGGTCGACCTTCCCCCCAGGGAGAGGGAACTCCTCACGCCTGGCTGCTTTGAGCTAAAAGGAGGTGTCCCCCGCCTCCCGCTTCCCCCCCTGCTCTGGGCCAGAACTGAAATGCCAGCTCTCCCCAGTCTCAGGCTTGCCAGCTTTCACCCGGGAACTTCCCCCATTGCCCTCTTGGGGCGCCAGCGAGCTGACTGTAGCCCTTGGAAGTGCTGCTGCCACAGTCAGGTGAGCCGTTCCTCTGTTTTTAATCCTCACCCACGGGTGCGTTTGGTGATCTTAGAGAAGGAGGAAGGGATTGAGAGAGAGAGACATCAGTGTGAGAGAGAAAGGTCGATCGGTTGCTTCTTGTGTGTGCCCGGACCAGGGATTGAACTGGCAACATTTTGGTGTGTGGGACGATGCTCCAACGGAACAAGCCACCCAGCCAGGGTGATGGTTTCTTATAATATGTCTCTTTTTATGTGTGCACACATCCCATCAATTTTGTCTATGCGGAGAATCCTTTGGAATACACCTCCCCTCCTTCCCAACTCTTCTTCCCGAGGTCTCCCTTGCTAAGGAGACAGACAGAGTGGGCTGAGAAGCACCTCCCATCAGCTGTCGCCCTGGGGTCCCGGGGAAGAAGGGGCCCAACTGCGCGGGCAGAACAGATGAGGGGCAGGACCAGCACCAACGCTCACTGCAAGCTGGAGACCCTACTCCACTCAGCAGGTAGGGCTGCTGCCCACGCTGCGGTAGACGGCAGGGTCAAGTCCTCATTCTTTGCTCCCAAAGGAGCATCCAATGGAGTCCTGAAGATATTCCCAGTTTAGGGCAGGGGCAAAATGCGTGGGCCCTCTGGCCTGGAGAGTAGGGTCAGTCAAACATGTGTCAGCCCCGCTTCGTGAAAGCCTGACTCCCAGGGACCCTCTGCCATTCTGCTTGAAGCCAAGCAGGGCCTCCAGACCCTAGGGAGGGCATGAAGGGACCTTGGTCACAGATCGAGGGGAGTGAGGCAGGTCTCTGTCCATGGTCTCAGGGCAAGTACGAGGCTGACAGGCCACAGTGAGCACCTCTGGACGAGGTGGGTTGGGGAGGGCCTGCCTGGTGCTCAGCTCTGAAATTTCCTGTCCCTGCTCAGCCCTTATGAACTTGACACCAGACATCAGATCCCCAGGGTTGCTGGGGTCGAGGTTTCTCACCCTCTCAACCTGTCACCAGGGGATGGAAAACTCTGACCTCATCTCAGGCTGACATGGGAAGACAGCCATAGGGCCGCAGGACATGGAGGGAGAGGGAGGGAGAGGGAGGGGGGGGTGGGAGAGCAGGTGCCCTGGGATTTAGACCGCCCTGGTCAGGAGGGTTCCAGCTCCAGAGCCCAGAACTTCGCAGGTCAGATCCAGATAGGAGCGGGCTTGATGGTGCACCGGCTACATGTGGGTGCGGTTCACATGTGTGTGTGTATTTTATCATGCACATATAAAAGTATATTAAAAAGAAAGGTACAGCTTGATGAACTGAAGTGTAATTTCTACTCACGTCAGGAAACAGGATGTTATTGCGCCTAAGAGCCCCCACACGCTAGTGCAAGTGTTTTCATCTCATGTTCGCAACAGGCTTCTCCAGAAAGAGGAGGCTCAGAAACGCCCCCAAGTGTCACAGTTCCTCGTTCAAACCCACACTGGGGCTTTCTAATTCCAGAGCCACAGCTGCAGCTGCTTGTCTGAACGAACCGGGAAGACACAGCGGGCACCAGCCCTTCGCAGGCCTGTCTGAGCCTCGGGGACCTTGTGGCCTGTGGGCTGCCCGCTGGGGTCCAGCATGGGGCGGGCAGTTGGACTCTGTGAGATGGGGGCCTTTTTCAACTGTCTCAGTAACACATCGTGAGATAAAAATGCAGGGAGCTGGGGGCCTCCCCCAGGTGCGCCCCAGCCAGGTCCTGCCCTCCTCGACTCTGCATTATGGATGGAGTGAATCATCTGGTAAATAATTCACCTTTAATCAGGGCAGTGAGGGTAACAGGAGAGCAGGGTCGAAGGTGTTGGAAGGGCTGAGGTGGGCAACCTGAGCTGGAACCCCGTCCTTCTACGGCTGAGCTTTGCTCTGGGGAGATCGAGCTGGAGAGCCAGGCAGGCTCCATCTCGGACTCTCGGCCACCCAGGGGGATGGGGCCATGGTGAGCCCACGGGCCCTGTGTAGCCCACCCAGCCTGCTGCTGCTGCCACCCTCCTGCCTTCTGTATTTGGGGGCCTCAGGTGAGTGATACTCAACCCCTACCCACCCCATGTAGCCCTTTCCCACTCACATTCCATTATCTCTTCCCTGTCTTCCTCGAGATCCTTTGGCACACGCATAGCCATTCAGTGAAGGCCATGAACTTCGATGATCTGCTAGGAGTTAGCCAGCACGCACCGAGCAACCGTGACTTGTCAGGGTGGGGAGGCAGGGCCCGCACACAGCCCCCCACATTGCCTTAAACCTGGGGGTTATCCCGAGCATGGACGTGACATGGTCAGATCTGGTTCCGTAAAGTTCCCTCCATGCCAGGTGGTCTTCACGCATCAGCAGCTGTTGGCTTTGGAAGGAATCAGTTTCTGGGTTCTTGTCCTTCTCAATTCATCGGACATCCGAATTTTGCCTTTGGTCCCTCCTTCCGCTCATCCTTTCTTCTCTGTCTTATCAAACCCTGCCCTGAAGCCCCAACTGCACAACAGGACCAGAGGCTCTGGGAAAGGGGGGAGCAGGAGAACCCAGGGCAGCTCAGATGCCCTGCGTTGTCTCTGTCCCAGGGCAGCCTGATGAGGAGGTGGTGTCCATCCAGGGAGTGAGGGGTGGCTCTGTGGAGCTGACCTGTGGCTTCCCAACTGCCCCCCTGGCGGTCTTCTGGAGCTTCACCCCCCTGGGATCACTGATCCCCGGCCTGTGGCTGTCACCAATGGAGCAGAGGTTAAGGTGGAGGCCGGGGCCTTGGTTCTGGGGACCGTGAGCCTGCGAAACAGCAACCTGGTGCTGGGGGGGCTGCGGGAGGATGCCCGAGGCCACTTCCTGTGCCAGGCCTTGCAGGCGGCGGGTGGCGGACTGCACACTGCCTGCTCCCACTTCAGTCTGGCCGTGCTCGGTGAGCCGTCCAGCTCGGGACCCTGGCTTGAGCTGCCGTGCCTGCTGCTTTGCATCCCTTGCATGTGCTTCCAGCTGTTTTCTGCAGGGCTGGGGTTCTGCAAGGCCTGTCCCCCAGGGGAGGGGGAGGCCTGGGGTGTTCAGGAACCCAGTGGGCAGGTCAGCCCCCAGCTGGCAGGGGCCATGCCAGTGGATGCAGCGGGGCCCTGCCTGAGCCTGCAATAACCAACACAGCCTCTTCCTTCTCTGGCCAGTGCCCGTATCGAAGCCTCAGGTAAGGCTGAGTGAGCCGTCCCCCGTGGAGGGGGCATCCGTGGTGGCCATGTGCGCAGTGCGGGAGGGCACGGAGCCCGTGATCTTTGCCTGGAAGCATCAGGCGCCCCGAAGCCCCGGGGAGGCCCTGCTGGGGGTCACGGAGCCGCTGCTACAGCTGGACCCAGTCAATCGGACACACTTGGGCTGGTACATGTGCAGTGCCCGCAACGCAGTCAACCAGCTGAGCAGTGACGAAACCTTCTTGGATGTCATCTGTGAGTCAGATTGGGGGTGAGGGGAGGTCGCCAGGGCCGCACTTGGCCCCCTGGCACACCTAAGACCCCCCAGGAGGGCCCCAGCCTGGGGCCCTGCACCCACCAGGCCAGATGCAGCTCCAGTACAAGGGGGTTTAACCTGGTCAAAATCTCGGGCCCCTCTTCCCAGGAAAATGTGCATAGATTCCTGTCACAATTTACCCACAGGTCTTGGGGTTAGTCCTGGAGGACTCCCAGGGACCACCTGCACCCTGGGAAACTGGAAGCAGGCCTGTGGGAAGAGAGGGCTGCAAGCTGGTCCCAAGAGGGACTTCCGAGAGCAACAAAGGGTTATTTTCCGAACGTGTGAAGAACCCCCAGACGGCCAGTGAGGAGGAAGCAGGAGCCACGCAGAAGTGGACAAAAGGCCAGAGCAGCCATTTCAGTAGAAAGAGAGCAGAGGATGCTGGTGAACTTCCGGACGAGATGAGAAGCTGGGTGAAGGGTGAAGGCCAGCGTGGCCCAGGGCAGCCCCGGGTGGGACGGCAGCCCCTCTCGGGGTTTCGAGTACTCGCGATGGCGCTGAGCCCAGTGGAGACGTGCTTAGAGTGACAGTCACACTGGACTTGGAGGGAGTAGTCTAAAGAAAGAATACAAAATAGCTCACCAGTAATTTTTTATATTGCTTGTAAACCGAAATGATCATATATTGAATATATTTGGTTAAGTAAAAAAATTTAAAGTTATTAAGACCCATTGATGGGTTTTGCTTGGTTGAGCAGGGTATTTTCTCTTTGGG
This sequence comes from Artibeus jamaicensis, assembly GCF_021234435.1. Taxonomy (NCBI): domain Eukaryota; kingdom Metazoa; phylum Chordata; class Mammalia; order Chiroptera; family Phyllostomidae; genus Artibeus; species Artibeus jamaicensis. The sequence goes on along the minus strand of NW_026522052.1, from coordinate 10,028,555 downwards.
GGATCTGGCTACTGGGCTTTTCAACCTGTATTTGTGGAGCAGGGGGACCAGAGGAGTCAGGGAGCAGGGGCTGACAGTGTCCTGTGGGCCTTGGAGGTGGCTGGTGGTCACTGTAAATCCAGGAAGGTGGAGGAGACGGATGAGCAGTTCTCGGAAAAATGTGGGAGCAGAACGGAGGCAGGCAAAACAATTTGGTCCTCTCCAGGAGTCGGGGAGGAAGAGGACACGAGAGTGGGGGGGCGGGGACCCCGAGAAAGTGGACAGGGCTGGCTGCTGGGATTGCACTGGGGGCATCTTCCCACCCTGTTCTCTCCCCTCTCCAGTTGAGAGGGACCAACCGAACCAAGAAAGCCCCGGATGCTAGGCACTGGGAGAGGGCTGGGCACCCTCCTCCCCCTCCTCCTGGCCAACTCAGCCTGGGCCCCTGCCTCAGCCCAGTGCACTGGTCCCCTGGGGAAGCCTCAACGTTCCCCTCTGGACTCCCAACAGCCTGGGGGCTCACCTCGCAGGCCCTGATCTCCTGGACTCTGGTCTCCTTAGGGGCTTCACAGAGTGGCTGGCACAGCTGGTGCCTAATTCATGGCCGCCTAGTGGAGAGTAAATTCAGTGATCATTACATGAGTGAGTAAAGGAACCAGGACCAACCGGGGAGGTGTGACGAGCCTTCTTTGCCCTCCAGATGGTCCAGACGCCCCTGTGATCACCGTGGAGTCTCCAGGCTTCACCGATGAGGGCTTCTGGGCGGGTGAGAGGGAGGAAGTGACTCTGAGCTGCCTGGCTGCGTCCAATCCGCCCAGTGGCTACCTGTGGCTGCGTGAGCACGCCCAGGTCCACGCTGGCTCCACCTACACCATCAGCAGTGCCAGCCGCGCCCACACCGGCCTGTACACCTGCCTGGCCCACAACAGCTGCTTGGACACCCGCACAGAGGCTGCCGTCCGGCTGACCATCTACTGTGAGGGTGTGGGGAGGGGCCTCCCGCAGGAGCCTCTGCATGTCAGAACCACAGATGCCCCGTGGGAACCGGGTGGGAGTTTGGGGGAGGCAGGGCTGGGGGATTAAATGGAGATGCACAGCAGGGGGAGAGGCTGAAAAAAACCAGGGAAGGGGCAAGCAGAGGGACAGCCCCCGATTCTATACAGACAGCCCCCCTTCCAAGTGATCGCCCCCACGGTCCCCAGACTGAGCTGAGGCACAGAGACGGGTAGAGTTTGAGGACAGTGAGGCAAAGTGCCCAGGGCAAGGACGAGAGTGGGGCACGGGACACTTCCCCGCTGGGAGCCTCTGGGGTTGCCCAGTGACTCTGCCCTCCTGCCCAACCCCCCAAACACTGCCCCTGACCTGAGAACTAACTCGGCCTTCTGCTCACCAGCCCCCCTCAGAGGCATCAGTCTCTCCCTGTTCCCCCACCTCTCCCGATGCCCCCATGCTGGCCCCTCTGGGTCATTGGCCTTGCGGCCTGGGCCAGCCCCATCCAAACCCCCTTCTCCCCCAGACCCCCCCGAGGGGCAGCCCTCCTGTACAGCGCTCCCCACCTCTGGGGCTGTGACTTTGGTCTGCGCCTGGCCTGGGGGGCTTCCAACTGCCCAGCTGCAGTGGGAAGGGCCCCATGGGACTGGCCCAACCGCCCTTGGCAACGTCACCTGGAGGCAGGCAGCAGCCCAGCTGCGGAACGGCAGCACCTTCACCTGCACTGGCCAGCACCCGGCCCTGGCACCGCTCGCCCTCTGCAGGATCACGCTCTGTGAGTGGACACAGCAGGACTTGGACGTTCCAGGCCAAGGAGTGGGTAGGGTCAGGGGAGGGAAGGGAGGGGCCCTGGGGAGCTCCAGGCCCCCCACTGTGGGACCTGCCATGTGACGAGGAGTCGGACAGCGCTCTGCTCAGGCCTGCCTCCCAGTGTCCGTCCACCCAGCCCAGGTCTCAGTCTGCATGGTGGCCCGTCCTTTTCAGCTCAGGCTTGGAGCCCGGGGACCCTCCTAACTGTCCCCCAGCCCCCAGGGTCCACAGGCTCTCAGCCCCTGCTGCTCTGCTCCTGCTCTGCTTCTGTCGTTCCGTGCATGCTGGCCTCAGGCTGGGCCCGCACCTTTCTCTCCACCTTGAAAACTCCTCTCTGTCTACAGGACCGAGTTTAAATGTCATCCTGCTTTCAAAGTTCGTCCTTCACTCTGAAGCCCCAGCGGGCTGTCTCTCCACCTGTAGCCCCACACTCATCACATGGTGTTGTAATTGTTAGCTCAGCGTTTGCTCCACTCTTTCTCTGGCTCGTGGCCAGCCTTCCATACGTGATGATTGAGAAAGTGCATGAGTTGACGGAGTAACGTGCAGGAATGTGTGAGTGAGGCAGTAAGTGAAGGACAGAGAGAAGGGGCGAGACTGCTGCGTCCCTCTTCCCCCGTAGGGACATGCTGAGCTGTTTGTTCCCTACTCAGAGGAGCCCCTCCAGAGCCTTGCTTGCTGGACCAGGGCCACAGTGGGGGACCAGTTCATCATGCTGAGCTGTGAGTGGGCTGGAGGCGAGCCCCCGGCCCTGCTGAGCTGGCTGGACGACCAGCAGCAGCCCCTGGGCAGCAGCGGCTCCTCGCGGGCCGTGCACCTCCTGAGGGCCCGGGGAAGATCTGGCCGGCAGAGAGTTCATCTGCCAGGGCTCTCACCCACTCAGGGCCCCCGGCCCCCGCTGCCGGCTCCAGCTGGGTGAGCGGGGGCTAGTGGCCGCGTTGTGGGGCCGGGTTGGGGGAGCGGCCCTTTGGAACGGGGATGAGGGGCTCCGGGGAAGCCTGGAATGCACAGTGAGTCAGGAGACTGAGTCACCCCACCTCCCAGGGCCTCGACTGTTTCTGATCCATAAAATCAGGAGGTTTAGTCTAGGTCTGTGTTGTCCAATGAAAATAATGAAAATATAATGTAAGCCATGTGTTTAATTTTAAGTTTTCTTGTAGACACATTTTAAAAAGCAAGAAGAAATAAGCAAAACACTTTCTTCAACTCAATATATCCAGTCTACGATCATTTCAATGTGTAATAGAAAATTAGTAATGAGATACATCACATTGTTTTTTTCTTTCCCTGTTGCCTTCAAAATGTGGTGTATTCACAAGGCACAGCCCATCTCCAGGCTCACAGGCCACATTTCAAGTGCTTTGTAGTCACAAGTGGCTGGGCAGGGCCCATCTAGCCAAAGAGGGGCTCTGACCACGGTCCCCTTTGCATCAATTTGCATGAGAAGGGCCTGATTATCTTCTTGACTTGAATTCATGCTTCAGGTGTCAGGGCCTTTACCTCTCTCACCCCCTCCAGTCGTCTTTGGTCAGGTTTCTTCCAGCCGGTCCCATCTATTGTTGACTCAAGGAAAAGAATTAAACGTGGAGGGGAAAAGGTGGGATGACCTAGAGAGAGGCCCTTGTGTGGACCGCTTCTCCAGCCTCGGTGACCAGCCTGCGTCCAGGGGCTCTGAGAAACTGCTCCACCCAAAATGTTTTCCTCCCTTCTTAGTCTCAGGGCTGGACGCTCCCTCAGAGGTTCTCTGATGCCTGCGAGGGGGTCTGCAGGAGTCAGCTCATAAACACCGGGCCCCCGCTGCGGGCCCGGCCCTGTGCCAGGGCGGGAGGTGGTGGCCGCTGGGGGCAAGGAGGTGCTGTGCCAGGGGCTGAGGGGGAGGCGGTTCATGCCGAGGTGAATGCGGCAGGGCCCGCTGCCGGAGCTGAGCAGGGCTTATGGGGAAGAACACGGCTGTTAGCACTGTGCTTGGGGCGGGCAGACTGGGCCAGGAACAGGGCAGAGAATGGAAGCCTGAGTGAGGGCAGACTGGCCTGAGACAAGCTTCGCTGCCGACTCCGCAGCCCGGGGGTCCTCTCCCCCCTCCCCACTCACCCCCAGGTCTTCCCACTAGCCCCGATGCAGGGGCATCTCTCAGCCTCCTTCTCTCTGTCCCCCCAGAAGCCCCCCAGCTGGCAGTAGCTAAGCCCCAGGTGTCAGTCCTGGAGGGGGAAGAGGCCTGGCTGAGATGTACCCTCCAGGGGGGCACACCGCCTGCCCGCCTCCTCTGGCTGGGGCCGCAGGGACAGCCACTGGAACAGGGCACCTCTGGATTCATGCTGCACCGGGAGGACGCCCAGCTCCGCCTTAGCATCCGAGGCACCAACCCAGCGCGGCACAGGGGCACCTACCAGTGTGTGGCCCGCAACGCCCTGGGCAGCTGCAGCCGCAGCTGCAGCACCCTGTTGGAGGTCCTGAGTGAGTGGGGGCGGTGTGTGTCTGTGTGGCGGCGGGGACAGGGACCCTCCAGCCCACAGGGCCCTGCAGGTGGAAAGCGCTGGGGTCCCTACTGCAGGATTTGGACCCATGGCCCCCCTCGGGCACAGGAGGCTGGCTGGGCTGGGCGGGGTGAAGCTCACACACTCTGGAGCACAGACAGACGAGCTCTGTCTCCTTGTGCTCAGTGTGGAGATGAGGAAACCGAGGCCTAGGAATGGAAGTCCAGGGCCACACAGACCCAAACCACGCAGAATCGATCCAGTCTGCGCATTCTGGCTTAGGGCCTCTCCCAGCTCTCAACGAAGCTGAACAAATGCGGGCACCAAGCACCCCCGCACCCGTGCCTGGCTGCGGGTGTGCGTGTGGCAGCGTGACATGTCCTCATGCGCGATGCCTGCCGGGGCTCCCCCGGTCCCTGGTCCCAGCGCGGAGCCTGTGGGGAAGAGGGGTTGCCCGCTGCGATTCTGGCTGGTTGCTCAAGGAATGTGCCTTTTCCTTTCCTTTCTGCAGGCCTGGGCCAGTTGCTTGTTCCCATGTGAGTGCGGAATCCGGCAGGTGGGGGGCCAGGACTCTCCTCTCACTGGGAAGGAGGGGTGGGGAAGTGCGGATGTCACTAACTTCACTCTCCCCCTTCAACCTGTCTTCAGGGAGCAAAGTCAGCGACACAGGGGCTCAACGGAGGACCCAGAGGCACAGGCAGGCAAGCACCCTTCTGTCCCCAAGGTCACTCCCGTGTAAGGGGAGCAGTCCTGACTTGCACACACGATGCCAGGTCTCTGTCGTCCTCCAAGAACGACCTGGAACACCCTGAAGGCGTTTGTCTCCTCCACTCATGTCTGTTCTTCAGGCACTGACACGCCCTGCACCACGCCCGGTTCGGATCCTGCGCAAGAACCTTCAGACGCTCCGGTCAGTGTCACCATCACGGTGACCGCCACGCCGTGAGGCCCTGAGGACCGTGCTCAGGGACACAGGTTTGGGTGGAAAGAGCCCCCCTGTCACACTTGGTCTTCAAAGCCAGATAGCTGAGGCACGACCTCCCCTTCCCCACTTCATGCCCAGCATTCACCACCCATGCAAGGCCCAGCTGCATGGCGTCCAAGTGGCTTGGTTAAAAGAGGAACCCTGGTCCAGCGGGAGAAAGACAGAGGCGGAAGGCCAAGGAGGACACAGCTGCAGAGCAGCCCAGCCGGCTGTGCGAGCGCCCACGCGGGCACCGGTGCTGGAAGCAGTGCCTGGTGGGCAGCGGGCTGCTTCCGGAGCGATTCCTCAATAAACCACACTCGTGAGCGGTGCCCTCACGAGTCCGGGGTCATTGTAGCGGCAGCTCCCACCGGACAAAGCTAACCCAGGCTCAGGCGGGTCCCAGGTTTTCCTACTGGGAGACCACGGGTAGGAATGTATTACCCTCATTCAGCTTACGAGACGAGGTCCTCTAGTTCTTTCCTTTCCACGTCTCAAATCGCTTCCCTAGGACACAAGCTTCTACCATGGGACCTGTTTATGGGTGAAGGATCATCCCCATGTCGGCAGGGGTCAAAGGGTTGCAGCCGCTAGACCCCAGGAGTCTGCGTGTCCCACCCGGGGCACTGGTGCTGCAGATGTGGCTTCCTGCCTCTGGGCCTGGGGAGCTGGCTGAGAGGGGACCCCGGCTGTTCCAAAGTCACCGTCTGCTGGCTGCCAGCATGACTCACTGGCTCCGAGTGTGTGTGTGCCTGTAACGTGGGGGAGACACAAACGAACGCTTGTTCCACTGGCCAGGAGGGAAGACGCGGCTCCGCGGGGGAGAAAGGGCGCCGAGCAGAGTCCCGCCAGGGACGAGGCAAGTGGCGCCCGAGAGGAGGGAAGAGTGACGGAAGCTGGAGTTGCCGCTTGGGTTCTCGCAGATTCAGACTTTATTAGAAAAGGGGTTTCGGGGTCCCTCGGCGCTCTCAGGGCTTAGGGACACCTTATTTAAACATAGAAAATGAGATATCGCAACACCTCACCCCATGCAAAAGGCCCTGTTGGCTTTCTGGTCAAAGCAGTCCAGACACTTCTTAATTTTTTTTTAGGGCAATAAAACAAAGCTGCTCCTAGAGGGGCTAAATTTTACCCTGCAGATCACAGAGATGTTGCTCCAGGTGATGGCACGACACAGCCCACGTGGCCTTGGCCGGGTGGCTCAGCCTTTCGGAGCGTTGTCCCCTACACCAGAAGGTTGCGGGTTCAAGGCCTGGCCAGGGCTGTGGACAGGAGGCAGCTGATCGGTTTCCCTCTCATTGACGCCTCTCTCTCAAATCAATACACGTGTCCTCGGGTGAGGATTAAACAAAACCCCAGACCAGTGAGGAGAGACCCGCTCCTTCCCCCTTCCTCATCCTCCTCTCCCATTCCCCTCTTCCTTCCAAAGAAGCACTGAGTGCCCCTGAGGGGGGCGTCTGCCTGCTCTGACAGCTCCATGGTGCGGGTGCTTCCCTCCCCCACAAACCCGGTTCTAGGTCCTGTTGCCTCAGGGCCTGGATCTCCGCAGTCGGAACAGTGGGACTGACTCACTGGGCTCGGGAGGGGGTTGCCAGTGGGCGGCGGGTGGAGGCTCCAGTTTCCGAGGGACATCCACGCCCATCCCAGCAACCAGCCACACGCGGCTTTTCTACCGACAGGGGGCGTCTGAGAGCTCGTCCCCGCGGCCGCTCTCCACGACAGCGCCATTCTCTTTTACTATAAAACCGTACCCACCAAATAAAACCTGCCAAGAGTACAGCGTTTAAAATATGTACAATGTCCAACACACTATTACAACTTCAAGGAAAATAAAACATACTTTTCAATATGATACAAAAACATGCATCTCATCAACACTGCTTTGACAGAGAACAACGCAGGTGAAACCCAATCTTGGAGTGAACCTCACAGCAGTGCTGTAGCTGGAACGAGAGTTGGGGCACAGTCCCCTGAATGGGGACGCACCGGTCCTCAGACTCACCCGACAGAAATGAAACCGGGAAGAAATGTTCTAAAAAACCACGTCAAAAGGTTTAAAACACTGCAATTTAACTGACACCCTGCATGCCACCGTATGGTCACCCGTCGCCAGACTACCGGTGCGTAAAGGGAAAAAGGAGATAGTGAAATGATGCAACAGAAACGGGGAAGTTTAATGTAAAAACAAAGAGTCACAGAGAACTCCAAGGCAAAAGGGAACATGAAGAGGCCTGCCCAACTACAGTATCACTAAGCCAAGTGAAGATCAGGTTCGGGTGGGGGTCGGGGTGTAGGCGCTTCAAAGAGAGAGATGGAACTCTGGGAAGACAAAGAGCAGCGAGCAGAGACGCCCACGCGCCCAGGGGCCGCCTCCCTCCGGTGCGGAGTTGGAGCATCAGAGGAGTCTCGCAGCAGGGGCTGGCGGAGCGTGCAGAGCTGGCCTGGCTCCACTCAAAGAGGGAGCCACATGCTTTTGGAGAGCAGCATGGAAAAATGGAAGGAGCTCAGATTTCGGCTCCATGTCTGCTGGGTTCAAATCCAGGCTCTGCAGCTCACTGTGAGACTCGAGGACTTCAACACCTACTCTGTGGGCTTGTTAAATAGCTGTAACAAGCTCTGAGCCTGCTGCCTGGGACACAGCAGTCACCGCGCCCATGTTAGTGCCGTCTCCCCCAGGGCCCCACGGCCCTCGACTCCCCAGTGAAGTGACACCAGGCAGGGCTAGTTCCGGGGACTGTGTAGGGTGTGGAAGTCCAGAACAACTCGTGGTTAGGGGGAACTCATAACTCCTAAACATGAAGGCAACTATATATATATATATTTATATTTATACTTATATATCTCAATATATAAAGGCATTTTTTATAAATAAAATATAATAAAAGGGATAACACTTAAAACAGCGTTACTGACAATATAAATAAAGCAGTCCACAGTGAGACTGCCCCAAAGGTAGAGTCGTTTTCTCTGCCTGGTGGACAGATTCCACGTTCAAACTCATCTTTACAAGCAGTTTAGGACTCAGGCTCACACTGACACACCTGTTTCCTGAATTAGAATGACGGCGACCAGAGTTCACGCCCCGGTTTTCTAGGACTTGCTTCGTGACCACAATCTGGGGCATGCTTCATGTTCTGGGTCCTAAGACTTCGTCCTTTGCTAGTCACAGAAGTCAGGGATGAAGCCACCCCCACTCCAGAGCTAACTGCATCTACGCAGCATGAAGAAATCCCGCACAGCACAGGCACGGACCCCCGGGACGGAGAACTTGACCCTAGGACGCCCCTAATCCCTGCCCGCGAAACCGCACTCTCGCATTCTACCGGAAGGAGTTCTTGCAGAGGGACTCAGCTTCAACAGCACATTCCGCTAACAGTTCTATCTATAAAATATATAAACGTATGTAAGGGAATACTGATGCACTTATATAGAAAGTTGAGTAACATAGTATTCTAGTCTACTTCACTGTCATTTCTGGGAAACTGTAAAATTTTTTCATTTATGCTGAAACTGCTGACTCAGAAGAGAATCATTTTCAGTTTCTTTCCCCAAAGGGACACACCGCCCAAAAAGGAGCAATGATCCATTAAAGCTGGGCTCCAGCTATTCAACACACAGTGTTTTTGTGTTTTGCGGTGTTTTTTTTTTTAGAATCCAAGAAGAAAAGCCTTCCAAAGGCAGCTGCAAATACCCTGTCACTCCGAGGCAGCGTAACTGTGACTGATGGGCTCTGCTAACCAAAGCTTGTGGTGCCTGTTTACAATGACAACCTCCTGCAAAAAAAGTCAGGGAATTTCAAACCGCAGCGTCCTGGCCCTCCAAATGAAGTCTTTTCTACCGTCAGATCCCCACATGGGAAGCTGGGCAAGGGTGGTTTTGCAGGGGCAGGGGCCCCACCAGCACAGGCCTGTGATAACCAGAGCGCTTCTGCCAGGCTGTGCTCCCTGCGAACCCTCCCCTGTCTTCTCCGAATGTAAATCCGTCTCTTCAAGGCATCAGTTTAAAGTCTTATTTCATCCCTACTCTTGGGAAGAGTTAAAAAGGGGCCCAAGGTGACCATTGTATAAACACGTGCAATGTTAAAAGCCATAGGACTTGACGGCATTCTTCTTCCCTCTGGCTTTGGTTCCCTCCCTGGGACCGCACAGCCCGGACCCCACCTCTGGCCCGCACCTCGCTGGTGCCTGGAGAACAGACGGAACCGGGGCCCACGTGGACAGTGAGTTGATTGATCTGCTGCACTTCTGTGGAAGGCACGGATAAAATCCCTAAGAGCCCTGCTGTTAGAAATGTAGGCTACAACTGTTTCAGAACGTCCTCAGAAAGCCAGGAGCACAAGACTGAAAGGCAGCTCTCCATCTGAAAACTCTGAATGGCCCGCACAGCTTGCTCCTGGCTGGACTGGCCACAGGCTGGGCTGTCACTGAGGTTCTTGGAAGACATGGAACGCTCTCGGATGATGGCAACTAGGCAAAACTATGCAAAAACTAGGTTGTTTCCTACTGTTGGGAAGGGAAAGGGAAGAACAATTTTTTTAAGGCATAAATAATATAAAAGGGCACACATTTTCAGATACATTCATATGACATTACTACTACAAAAATAAATAATGACTTTTCTCTGATTTGAATTAACGTCCTTCATGCAGTCCACCCCCAGGCCTGGTCTGTGCAGTGACTGGCTTGAAGTGGGAAGTGACTTGTCCTGTGCTGGGCTTCAGGTGTCCTGCGGCTGTTGCGGGGCCCCTGCAGGGCTGTCCAGAGGAACGCCAGGAGGAGACTGTGCTGTCTTTCCAGCACAGTCCTTTGAATCAGGAGGCAAAATAAGAGGATTCCAACTTAAAACGTTGCTCTCTGTTTCTGAATGGATGTAGCTGTCTCCTGCAAAACACAGAGATTTGGGAACATTACAAAATCATAAAGGCTGATTTTCACAAAGCAGTCGAAACACATTACTTCGAGCAGTAAAGAGGGCCATGAGTAGGAGGAGAGCCCGGTTGTGCTTACTTTGAATTTGAAGGAGACAAAAGGTACGAAAGGTTTAAAAGGAGGTTGAGCTCTCATGAAGTTATACAACTCCTCTGAGGGGTAAGGCAAACCCACGGAAAGCCCCAAAATAACCACCGTGAAGAAACAGGTCCATGACCACGAGATACATTCTTCGAGGAAGTCTATGTACGGTCTAGGTGCAAACTGAATCAGGGCCTATTTGGGTTTATTTTCTGAAGTGTGATGGGATTAACAGCCTGAGATGAAGGAGGTGAAGAATAACAACACTTCAAAATTTACCTAGTCACGTTGGATTGAAGTATCCACCTCCCCACCGCCCCGGTCTCTTGAGAAATGTGTGCGCTGATCACAGGGCAAACGCATCTGCCTCTGCTCCCTTATTTTAGCTAAGTGAAGACTGTCTAGAAACTGGGGTTTCACCTCGTTTCCCAGTACCTCTGTCGGACGCTGCTGCACCTGCTGTGGTGTCGGAGTAAACCCCACGCCTGCTGTCGGGACAGCAGGCGTGGTGAGCAGGTCCTGGCGCCGCTTCATCCTTGCTGCTCTCCTGTGACGGGCCACAGGCGGAGGCTGGTGAAGCCTGACACACAGGTGTCGTCGTGTGACTGAGGGGCTTCATTTCCAAGCCATCCTGGGGACAAGGTGCGGCCAGAGGGACCACGGAAAGTGGGTTGCTGCTGAAAGTGCCGTTCGTTTTGGTGAAACACCTACAAAGTGAAACAGGTTTGTCCAGAGGGATCAATAATTAAAAGACACTCATTTTGAACTATCATTTGCTATTTTGCATCACAGATTTTTTAACAGGGTCAGGTGCTTAAAAATAAACACTCCACTATGATCTGATATATCAAGAACTCCAAAACTACGGTTAAAGTGGAATACAACTGGAAAATACATCAAAAGGCACACCGCCTGAGAATACAACCTTACATGACGCCCTATGCCCTCATATGATGCCTCAGTCCACTGTCAAAAGTTGTCTCCTAGTTCACAGTTAGCTGGCTCCTGAGCACAGCACACAGAAGGAAAAGGCCATTAGCCACTGGAAGAAATGCGGGGAAAAAAGGGAACATGAAGTGAAGACACAGATGTCCACGTTCAGAGAAATGACCTTATAAAAACCAAGGAAAGCAAACTAATTTGAAATCAGATACGCGGTTCCCTCTCATTCTTGGAAGAAACACTACCAGGATTAGATATTTGAAATTTAGGTCTGGTTCGTTTTGCAAATTTTTTATTTCAGGAATGAACTGCTAGTATTAGCACCGAGCGTTCGCTTCAACTCTGCCATATTTTTATTTCTTGTCTTCACCCAAGATACGTGTTTTGTTTTTCTTCCCATTCTTCAGACAGCATAACTTCTACTGATCTTCCAGTTCACTGGCGCTTTCCTCTGCTGTCTCCAATCTGGGGTCACACCCATCCAGTATGTTTTCCATTCCAGTTATTGCAGTTTTCAGCTTTGGAATTTCCATTTGGTCTTCCCACTCCCCCCCCCCTCAGTTTTTATTTCTCAGCTGAAATTCCCCATATGTGAATTCACTGTGTGTTTATCTTCCTTCAAATCCTTGGACACATTTTTAATAGCAGCTTTGAAGTCATGGTCTGCTAATTGTGACATCTGAGTTACCTCTGGGTCTGTTTCTATTGACTTTTTTTCCCCTTAAGGAAGTATCTCATTTTCCTGTTTCTTCAGGTGTAATATTTTTTACTGGATTTTTTGCCTTGAATTTTCTAGTTCCTCTGCTGGCCTTGATCTCCATCTTCTGACACCTTCTGTTTGGGTTTATGACCCGGAACTGAAAAATACTCTCGGAAAAAAGCTGTAAAGGACTGTCATCCATTGTCTTTCAAGGTTAGGCTTATTCAGTTTCTGCCTGCTTCTGGTTACTGTCCAGCACTTTGATATTGTCCTTATTCATCATTATTGCCTGTAGATAATGTTCCACCATTAACAGAAACTGCAATTTCAGAAATATATTTTTTATTTCTAAGATCGGGAGTAAGGAAAAGTTCGGAGAAGTCATTGTATTTGGCTTTGAGTTGGGCATGTGGGGTAGGAAACACACGGAAGTGAGCAGCCGTGTGCCGCACGGAGACAGTGTCACGGAAGACAGCAATTCTTTGGATTCCACCCTTTAAACATGGGAGGATGTGTTTCTGGGGCACATGAGAATCAGTAAAAGGAAGTCAAGGCGACTATTACTAACAGCTCTGTTGGTGCAAGTTACTGCAAATATCAAATGTTAGGCATGAAGAAAGATCTGAACCTGAAACAGAGTGAGGTTCTGTCAGTTAAACAAGTCATTAATTTAAATAAGTCCAACTGCAATCATGTAGAGAAATACACTCACTCCACATTTAGTGGAATTCAGATACCAGTCATCTGGAATGAAAGCATTGTAGGTCAGGCATTCGTTTGTACAGAATAATTTGAGTACATTATTATCTAACAGGACTATATTTTAACATTTAATAATATAGCAAGAATACTTGTATATACTGGATTCAAATAAAACCTAAGTTTTCCATACATGTCTTTTTTAAAACATTTTTAAAACATTTTATTTATCTTTAGAGGGGAAGGGAAGGAGAGAGGGAAAGAAATATCAATGTATGGTTGCCTCTCGTGTGTCCCCGGCTGGGAACTGGCCTGCAACCCAGGCATGTACCCAGACTGGGAATTGAACCATGATCCTTTGGTTTGCAGGCCCATGCTCAATCCACTGAGCTACACCAGCCAGGGCTCCATACATGTCTTAAGCCCATAAAATAAAGGAAGCAGTGGTATGGAAGGAAGTTTGTTGGAGGCAGACCCAGAGCCCTGGGCTAGATGCAGCATGATTCCAGGAGAGTACTGCATTCCATTTGTCTTTTGTCCTACCATTTTACTCAACTCTGAGCTTTAAATTCAGAGATCTGGGGTATTGGCAAGGGTGAGCACCAGTCTACTGACGACCATTTTCGAATGTCCATGTCATCCTTCTGATACTTTACCAACAGTCTCTTCTACTATCGCAATAACCAGAGAACCTCCAACCCCTCTGTATGTACTCCATTCATGGGAATCCACAGACTAAATATGGTACTCATCCAAAATGTGGGCAGAGTCAGGGAGGGAGAAAACCTTTTTGAACTCACACTACTGCTAATGAGAATTTAAAAGATATTATCCACCTACATAAGAGCCACCTTATCTAGAAGAGGTCTTTATTCCAAAAACCTTTGCTAAATACCTTCTAAATGCTAGACACTGATCGTATGGTGGTAAATAGGTCAGAGTTCCAGGTCCCAGCCTAGGAGAGGAGATGGAGAAGTAAAACAACAGCCATAATATAACACAGTACGTATTACATGAGAAGCTATGAAGGGCACTGGGTGCCCTCAGCATGAATTACAGATGTGCGGCTTCCCACATCACCGACTAGAGAGCAGGGCATATTCTTCTATTTCAGACTCAGTTGTCTTAATCTAGGAAGTTACTCTAGCTAGCAATTATGGAATTAGAGAACAAGAAGGATTCTGATTTTTAAAAACCAGAAATCTCTCTCTGGTCAGGGGAATCTATATGGTTACTGTGATTTCCTGGAAGTAAAGCTTAAAAATTAAATTCCTAGCTTCTGTTTGACTGATTAGTTTGTATCAGAATAACTCTCCTACCAAGAACAGCTAAAAAAGGGAAATTTCATTTTAAATCTGTTGAACTCATCAAAGAGCTACCAAAACACTTGAGTGGCTGAGATTCCAGAGAGAAGGGAAATGTAACTCTGAGTTTTGGCACCATTTTCTTTCCTGAGGCATTTGCCCAATTCCGTGCAGGATGACCACTGAGAGACAAAAGCAGAAAGTGGTAGATAAGAGGCTGAGCAACATTTTTGGCAGTTTTCTGGGGCCAGAAAGGGAGAAACTGGAATCAGAGCCCCCAAAGACAGAAGGCCCGGTACACACCCAATGCTTTTAACTAGGACCCTTAAAGGGTCACAGTTGTAACGATAATGATGAAATGGGGAAGATCGAACCAGCATTTAATCACCTCAATTCCCAACTGGATTAAAGTGATCTGCCCTTTACCAAACTGCCTGCCAAAAGCAAAAGTCAATTCTTTCTGTAGGAAGAAAACATCTTCCAGAGCTCATATCAGTTTGTATACAATGTCCAGAATATAATACAAATTACCAGACAGGAACAAGAGGAAAATCTAGTGATACAGTTATTGAGTTAGGAGAATCACACTTGAAAAGAACTGCATGAATATCCTCAAGAAAACAGATGGTAAGATAAAGAATTTTAAGAGAGAACAAGAATCTGATAATAATAACTTTTAATTTCTGCACTAAAAACAGAATAACTGCAATTAAGAACTCGTTACATGGGGTTAAGAGCAAGTTGGGCACAGAGGGGCAGGGGCTTGCCTAACGAACACGAAGCAGGACACCTCCAAGTACTAAGATTGAAGCTCAGAGTCAACGGGATGGAAAATGTATTTAAAAAGCTAAGACACATGTGAAACACAGTGAAAAGCTAAAAAATATGTGTAACTAGAGTCTCCCTGAAGGAGGGAAAGGAGAATGGGACAGAACCATATGGGGAGAGATAAAGGCTGAGAATTTTATAAAACTGATAATAACTGAAGCCACAGATTCAAGAAGTTTTATGAATCCCAGAAAGAATAAATACAAAAAATTACACTTTTGAATGTGATTAATTAATCCGCTGGAAAGAAAATACAAAGTGAAAATCATCAACAACCAACAGATGATTTGTGAACAGAAATAATGGAAGCAATAAAATAATGGAACAACATTCTTTTTAGATTTTTTAAAAAATTATTTTTCAACTACAGTATAGAACAACATTCTTAAAGTACAAAAAGAAAGCAAATGCCAACCTAGAATTCCATGAACAGTAAGAAATATCCTTCAAAAAGGAAGCTAAATTAAAGAGATTTTCAGACCGAAACCTGGGAGAATTTGCCATCCTACGAACTGAGCTAGACAGAATACTAAAGAGAATTCAAGTCGAAGAAAAATGAGTGGCAGACTGAAGAAAACACAGAAAGAAGCTGCAACAAAAAAAGGTAATTCCAGGAATTCTGAATAAATGCTGAACAGCAGTAAGTGTCATTGTGGGTCTCGAATATCTGTAGGTTAAAACATATGACAAAAACAACACAAAACAATGAAGAAGAAAATGGAGGTAACCTGTTCTAAAGTATGTTATTGTCTAGGAAGTTGTAAAAGCACTAATGTGCATTGGACTCTAATGAAAGACAGAACACCCAGCACTAAGCGCGTGGTCAATTGCATAAATGTTAACTAAGCAAAAAACGTTAGAACATCAGACATTTTTATAGCCTTTTTTATCAGCAAGTACATTTACGATTAGAGAGCAGCAATTAATTACTGAAAATGCCTTCTAACAGACATGTCTATTAAAGTGAGAATGAACAACTTAACCGTTCAGATTTTCGTATTACAATACACAATAGTAAGTATCTCTGTTCTGATTCAATATGTGTTCTGATGTCTACTTTTCCCTCTGTCTGCTGCCTTCACCATTATCTGACTTGACCTTCAATCTCCCAAAGGACAGGCAGTGCCTGCCCTCAGTGTCACAGAACCAAGACAGGCACTTAACGAAAACCCCACGGTGATGCTGTAAAACAAACAAAGGGAGCTCTGGCTTCATGCCCCATTTCTCTGGAAGAATCTGGAGTGATATAAAGGTGTACAAAACCTAAAAGCAAAAGGTCTCAGGTGAGAAAGAAGCATTTCCATTTAAAAGAAGTGAATTTAATCTGTAGAAAAAACATATTTGCCGCAATTTGAAAAATCAGGGCAGTTCCCTAAAAATAAAATATTATAAACTAATAATTTGTTCATATAAATTTCACGTGAATGAATTGGCATAATGTTGACGTAAAATAACGAAGACTCACCAAATACTAAGGCACTTTAAATTCTTCTGTTTCTTTCCTTTTGGTTTCTTTTTCTGTGCTCATTTCCTCCACTGAAAGCACGGATGAGCATTTTAAATGAAGTCTCAGGGCGCTCTCCCAGGTTGAGCGCAAGGCGCCTTGTGCTAGGGACAGGGAGGGAGCATGACCTGGTTGGGGTGGACTGAGGAGTGGTTGGGGCCGAGGGTCAGCGACACTGATGCTGACCAAGTGCTGACGTGGTCACCTGGCTTCACGGCTGGGAGTGACCTAGGAGAGTGACTACAAACAAATGTGCTTGAAAAGAAATGGAAGGTGCTGAGCAAGAGAAAAGCACAATTTCCTACTACCTGTTCATTAGCTTCTATTTTTCTGATTAGTGAAAAAGAAAATCACAGATTTTTAAAATATATTTTATTGATTATGCCATTACAGTTGTTCTATTCCCCCCCTTCATTCCCCTCCACCCTGCACACCCCCTCCCCCACCCTTCCCCCCTTTAGTTTATGACCACGTGTCTCAAGTTCTTTAGATTCTATATTTCCCATGCTATTCTTGCCCCCCCTTCTATTTTCTATCTACTGTCTATGCTACTTATTTTCTGTGCCTTCTCCCCCCTTCTCCTTCTCCCACTCTCCTATTGCTAACCCTCCATGTGATCTTCATTTCTATGGTTTTTTTTTAAAGATTTTTATTTTTTCTTGGAGGGGGAGGGAGGGAGAAAGAGAGAAACACGGATCGGTTGCCTCTCGTATGCATCTCATCTGGGGATCGAACCCGCAACCCAGGCATGTATGTACCCTGACTGGCAATCAAACTGGGGACCTTTCGCTCCGCAGGAAGACACTCAACCCACGGAGCCAAGCCGGTTGGGGCACGGCAGCACTTACTCACCTTCCGACTGCGACTCTCGGGTAACAGAGTGGTGCTAATCGTGAGATTGTAATCTGAGTTAGATTGCTAAAGTAGTTATAATCCAAATTTCAACACACTAAACCAAACTAATTACAAATTTTCTACTACACCAAATCCTAACTCATAATCATCAGTAATTAACCACTTAGATAACCAAATATAAATAATTAGGCCACATTACTTTTAGTTTAGCTCAGAGGTCTACTTGCGTCATCAGAAAAATGGCTGTGACGTGGGGGTTACATGCTAAGAAACAAGTAGAGAGAAACAGTCTATAAAGCAGTCTATAATACCTGTCCAGCATATAGTTAGGTATATAGCATGTGAAATAATTTTACTGATGATGCTTTACCTAAAATTTCTGAAGCAATCAGATAATCACAAAAACATGTACCTTTGTAAACTGCAGAGACACACACCTGCAAGTAGAGACGGCATGAGGATGGCGTCTGTGCCGGCAAATATGTAAAATTCATTAAGATGCTCTTGCGATGCACGTTACACAGTTTACACACCACAGAGACTCGATCATTTCATTGGCTCAGGCTTTTCAAAGAACGTTCCAACTGCAGCTACTGTTGACTTCAGCTGGAGTGAAAGCGTTCACCGCGCTGTCTCTAGCTCAATGGAACCACTTTTTTTAATTCTAAGTTTAAAAACATCAAGTGAATAGAACTCTGTGCATCTTGCCACAGACAAAAATCGTACTGTTCTGCAAGAATTCAGGGTGTCTGGGGCCTGCTGGTCTACCAAGGTCTTATGATATTCGGGAGTCAGGCAAGTCTGCCTGACCAACCTGTAAGACAGGAAAATAACGACGACAGTGCCGTGAAGTTTTCAAAACACTCTTTAGCCAATACTCTGAATCACACAGACTAGGAAACTGATTGGAATAGTAGCAAAGGATTGAGTTTGGAAGAATATGCTGCTTTAGTATTTGACTAAACATGTTTTGGATTTTCCGGTGAAACTTGGCAGTTCCTCTAAAATATTTTCTGCAGAAGTGTTCCATTTATGATCACACAGTTGAACATTTGTTAAGCAGAAGTATATATGGAATTCCTCTGATGAGACGATCATAGGAATTTTGCATTATCTCCTCTTTCGATTATTCCTGGAGGACAAGGACTAACTGTCCACGAATTGCTTGGATGCCAGATACTCAGATTCACAAATATGTTCTTGAGACTTCAGAAGCAGTCACATCTTGGTAGTGGTCTGTTTTTATTCATCTCTCGGTAAGAGATGTCAGTGCTGGTTCCTCTTACTGCTGCGTCTGCATTTGGCTGACTTATCCTTTATCTGGGAGAGTCCATCAGTTACTATGCTCTAAGGGCACGAACTCCTCCAGGGCCAGGCCACCCGCCACTGTCCTTGTCCGCTCTTTGTTGGGGGCTGCAATGACCCCAGCCTCAGAGTGGTAACTTCCTATGGGCAGCTGGTTGGTGACAGGAAGGGACTGAGCACGTTACTGAACGTGGCATGCTCACACAGCACACACAGGCGTGATCTTACAGATAAAAGACCAAAAGCACCATCCAAACCCTGGCCCCCCGATGACAGGCCCTCACTCTCCCCATCAGGAGGAGGAGATACAGAACACCCCCAAAGGAAGGTACTGATCAGTCTACAAAACTAGACTCAGTGCTTGAATTTTGTTCCTAGGGAATCACATAGAGCACCATACGCGGAAGAGAAACCAAATCTTAGGTTTTGTCTGTCTTGACCCTTTGTTCTAAAGTAGTTAGCAATCAGGGATAGGAGAGGGACTGAACCTTAACAAATCAGCGCAAACTCAGGTGTGCCAGACAGGAAACTGTTTTCACCCTCGGCAAACTAACCGGGAAGGTCAAACCCCAGGCCTGAAAGAACTGCTACTATCATAAAATGTTTCCATTCATCTCTGCATGCCACCGTTACCTGAGTGGATCTGACATCAGTGGAAGGTTCCTCCTGGTGACAGTGCATCCCCAACCCAATGACATAGACGACACCATTTTTACACAGTGATGATGACACAGAGTCATCACTGTGTAAAAACGCGAGATCATCTGTAATAGCTGGTTTCCTAGAGCACTGTTCCCAACAGCCTACCTCTCCCCTGACTACCTATCAGCTGTGTGCAGCTGGTACTTTTTCCCCAGGTGGATTATACACATTTTTCCAAGCTGATTTTCACTTGGCTGCTTCCTGCCCAGTTCCAACCTCTCTTGGACCCTTGAAATTAATTTCTTGTTCCTTCCTGATGGGACCTCGCAGTTCATCCATCTGCAAACTCCATCAGCGTCCTCTCTGCTCTTTGCAAATTACCGGGACTGACGGTGAGCGTCCAGATTTAACGTCAATCCCTTCCCACTGAACTTGCCAAGCAACTGACAAAACCCCCTTGATCACATATCCAGAACTGCACTCTGCCTTCTGAATTAGGAGAGGAGGAAAGGGTAGAAAGCATTTGATTTATTTGATTATAATCTGTTTAACTCTTGAAATGCCCACACTGCACAAGGATTTCTCAACTAAGTCTTTAGTGTCGGGGACTGGGCACATGAAAAGAGATTAGGTATGCTTCTTCCTAGCTGCTCACAGTGAGCTATTATATATTACTCTTAAAGCCTGAAAAGGGTTCAAATGAACTGAATGGAGTGGGGAATCGACGACAAGAGGGCATGAGGCCCCAGCATCAGATGAAACTCTACTGATTGCTCCAGGGCACGTTCCCTCTTACCTGTTCTGAAATTTTCACATCAATACCCAAGCTGAGACAATAAAGGCAAGGTTTTCTCTCCAGATACTTCATTATGAAAACAGAGGGACGATAAGGGGGTTGAAGGCTGGCAATGACTTGTTTCTTGAAAGTCCACACTAAGAAACACATTTAAGCCTAAACCAAAAAAATGCAGAGAAGAGTGTTGGGGGCTGGACATAGGGCAGGTAAGGTCCATGTGGAAAAGGCTGCAGCAAGACTCCGCCAGTCCTCAGACACCTGCAGACTAGGGGCTGCCTTGGGCAAAGGCGAGTGTGATGAGGCGTGAAGGGATCTAAGAGGATGATCCCAAAGGCACGCTGAGGGGTAACAGTCTCCCCTAGCTCAGTGACTGCATCATTATTACCTGGACACCATCTGGACACTCTCGCAGCCTCCGCATCAATCAGTTGGTCCTGTGTGTTTTTTAATGCACCTCCTAAATCTCTCAAACCCATCGACCCCCCTCCACATCTACTACAGCTGCCCTAGGGCCCTACTTCTCACCTGGACTGCTGCAGCTGCCACCCCACTGGTCCCCTGAATCCTCGCTCGCCCCTCTGAACTCTATCCATGGGGTTTTATCACAATGTGGTCCTGCTCCAAACCTTTCACCGGCTCGCCATAGTTCTGTGTTATCTGATTTTACTTCCATCTCTGGCCCCTTTGCTTACCACCCTCCTGCTACATCCTCCTTTCTGAGGTTCTGTGAGGACCCTGTACCCAGGTCCCGAGATTCCGCACAGGTGGCACCTCACCTTTGCCCGGAGAGCTTCCGAACTATATCCTCTTTTGCCTAGATTTAAAATTCTTCAGAGCTCCAGAGCAAAATGCTACTTGCTTAGGAGCAGTTCTTTCCTTTCTAAGACAGTCTTTACTTTTCCTTTAAAGCACCCAGCTTTAATGCGATATTCATTTTATGATTTAGTAATGTGATTTTTCAAAAGACACGCCTCTCCACACACAAGCTCGGTGGAGCAGGGGCCGCACCTGCGCCACCCACCCCTGTATCTGTACCGCCCAGACGGGTGCTCGGCCCACTGAGAGCTTCAGAATGAACGAATCCTTTCTCCTTCTCACTCCCTTATTTTATCGCACATCCTTCCTCATCTCTCTGAAGATATATGAAGGCAGTAAACGAAAAATAATAAGAAATAGGACATATTATGAAAATGTCTAATCACTGTAAATAGTTAATAAATAAAGCAAGCAAATGCCCTAAATAATTAAATATGGAAAATACGCAGCCAAGTCCACTGTCTCGCTCCTGTCTCCCTTGGTGACTCCGCCCATCTCCAGGCGCTACCACTTCCATACAGATGCCTCCTACACAGGCATGGCAGGTCCAGCCTGCCCCTGAACCCGTGGCCAGCATTTCCACCTGTCTCCTTGGCCTGGCTATCCCAATGACACTTGAAACTCTAAATGCCCCAAACCAAATTCATCATCTTTCCTCAGTATAGCATCATATTAAGTTTCTTATTTTTATGACAACCACCATGGCAATTACCAGGTCATCCATGTTTGACACTTTCTGAGCCTTCTTTTCTAGGTCCCTATCAGTCAGTGGCCAAGCTCTAAAGATTTCGGCTCTAGAGCCACTTGTCTCTTCCCTTCTCCTTCCACTCCTTTCACAGAGGCTGAGGTCTTCATTATAGAAATGCCAGTCTCCTCCTCCGGCCCCACCTGTGTGTCCTCCCGCCATTAATTGAGCCTCGGCGCATCTCTGAGTGGGTCGCTCCCCTCCTGAGAAGTCTTGGAAAGAAGTATTATGCCACTAGCCATTTAACTCATATTCCCCTTGCCCGTTTTGATTAAAGTAAAAACCTCATATCCCTTCTGTACTTTATGTTACAGAAACAACAAGGTTTATTCCCATTCCTCAAATATAAAGCCGTGTAAGATTCAATGAGCTTCAAACTCTGAGATTTCAAGCTCACTACAGATCAGAAGCTCCCTGGAGTAGCTGGGAGGCACTCAATAAATGTGTATTAAATAAACTGCCACACCCTGACATTCAGGGTTGCTCAGCCGGTTTTCTAGTTTTGTGTCCTTCACCAGCCAAATTATCTCAGTGGTTTCCAAAGCCTGGTCCCAGGATGAGCAGCAGTGGATCACTGGGAACTCATTAGAAATGCAAATTCTCAGGCCCCGCCCTGGACCAACCGAATCAGAAACTCCAGGTGTAGAGCCTTGTGATTGTGTTTTTTTACAAGCACTCCAAGTGATCTGAGAGCGGCTCAAGTTTGAGGACCAAGTTTGAGAACCACGACTTAGACTAGTTGCTGTTGTGTAAATATGACTTCCTACCCCCATGACTCCCAATTCCTTCTTCCGAGGAACCTCTCAGACCCCCCCAATTCCAGCGCCAGCCAAGTGCTCAGTGTCTTTTTATGACCCAACGACCAAATACTCTTCTCGTGCACACACTATTTCATTGTCATTAGAAAATGCAAACTTATTCTTAGCAATAATGTTGATATTCCAAAAGTGTAAAGTGATTGACATTGAGCATATTTCTGGAGTAAATCATGTATCATCTCCCTCTCCCCATTTGAAACTCAGTACAAGTTTTTCTATTTTGGGGGCTCTTAAGAAGAGATCATTGTTTCAATTGCAAAGTTAGAAGAGTTAGAAGCTTTGAATTTAATGGTTTCAATTTTCCAGAGCTGAAGGGAGGTATTTTTTACTATTTATCTGGCCGGTTACTTAGTGTCCCGTCACACGATGGCTCCTGGGAGCCAGATGGGACCCTGGCTCACCTTCGAAGCAACTCGGGCAAGAGGGGACATGCCCCAGCAGGTGCACTCTCACGGGGGAGGAGGATTTAAGCCAGGAAGAAACAGAAATGGGTTTTTCAGGCTGAAGAGAATTCATCTTGTTTCCAAAAAAAACAAATGTAAAACTCCAAAAACATGAAATGCAGTAAGTTATGGATTTCCAAATAGAAATACAATTGAGCAATGTCTAAAAGGAAAAACCACGTAAACCCCCCCAATACAACTCACACACACTCATACACACTCATACCCAAAGGGCCATGAATGCAAGATAACAGAAGTTATTTATACGTTCTTTCCAGGATGTGGGATGCACTGTTGGTACTAGGATGACAGCTCATCACAGATGCGTGATGGGCAGCAAACCACCCAAATCCACAATCAGAGCAGGTTGCAGGCAGCTGTACATTATTACCTAGGCCAAGTTTCCATTTTCCGGAGAAGAAACAGTCCCAGATGGACTGCATACCTTGCCCAAGACCACAGACCGAAGCATCAGCAAAGCCTACACCTGCTCATTCTTAGACGGGAGGTCCTCTCATAACATCACTCTCAGGCCTGCCCGGAGCCGAGATCTGCTGGTGGCCACGGGAGCCACAGAGGAAAACAGTGTGTGTTCCGGTGACACCATTTGTTCTCATCAATCCATTTCATTACCTACTGGGTATATGAAATACCGTTACCAGCTCTCTGGCACGTCACTAACAAACTGTGAGAAAGCCTATGACAAGCTCAGGGCAAAAACATGGCTTCCAAGTCACGGTCATCTTCACATTGAGCTAGGGGCATAGAGAACTTAAAAATGTAACGAGCAAAACTCAGAACACAAAATAGAAGGATGGTTCTAACATATAGGCCCTGAGAGGGGTTAAGTGAAAGATAAAGAAAAATCTCCAGGAAGCTTTATTGCTTTCGCTTTGCAACTCTTAAAACACATGTTGAAACAATAAACTTTTAATTCCATGGCCAACAGGATCCTCTTTCCAGTTCTGGTTTTGGTAACTCCCAGATACAACACTTAACCTTATAATTCATTTTTAAAATATGGGTCAAGGGCCATTTTAATGAAATATCCAAAACCCCAGTGAGATAATTTTTAAATTGTAGAGTTTTAGAGATTGGAAAAACTTCTGAAACCACGTAAACCAATACTATCATTATATAAAAGAAAGAACTAAGATTTCTGACAGATACAACTTTAACACAACAGAAACTTTAATATTCCTTGGATTTAAGAGGCAGCACAAAAGCTTTCTGAATACTGTTACAATTTAAACACATTACCTATTTCTGGCTTGCTTGAAATATTGTTACACATTCTACTTTTAATATTTTTTGAACAGCAAATTAAAATAAAGCAAGATTTCATTGCTTAATTATTTTCAGGTTTCAAGAATTTAAAAAAATTGAATAATTGGGCAAGAAAATTTCAGTAATATAACTATGAAAAAACACTACTATGGACACAGGGGCGTTCCCCCCTAATATCCCAGCATGCCCTCATCCATAACACAGACCAGAACGCATCCCATAAAATACAGGAGAAAGTAACAGGTGAGAAAAGATAAATTTGTACAGAGAATGACTCTAATTTAAGAATTTCAAAAACATCGACCCTTTGATGGCTTAGAAACAAAGTCTTTAATATTGTCCATATTGCCAAAGAAACCAAAGCACAGAAAGTTAAAAATTGTAAAGCAGGGGCCTCCTTTATTCGGAGATTTCTATTTCTTTCTCTGGTAAAATTTGAGGAACTCCCTTTACTGAAGGGAAGAAAAATAAAGGGGGTCACGCACCTGTTCACAACAACCTGTGTGAAGACAGGCGAACATACCTGTTGTTGTTCCAACAGTTCCGACAGGCGGCGCACTCGGTGGGGTCCGTCTGCGGGACTGCTGCGTACCTGCCGCCGCCCTGGTCAGAGGGAAGCACAGGAGAAAAGAGCAGAGAGAGGGCTGAAGGCGCCATGGACCACAACCCGACTCTCCGCGACACACAGGCCATCGGCAATAAAGGGGTAACGGTGTGTCGTAACCTGCCCCCTGAGCAATGTTACGCTTCTCATGATTCGCCTATGTTCACAGAGGGCTTCTGCACACTGTTAACGCTGCACTCCAGAGGGGCAACCGCCATGTTGCCTGTGTATTTTTGTAGTGGCAGGAGGCAAAGAAACGGAGAAGGTTAGTCACTTCCCTCCAGGGTTTCAAGCCCAACGGGCCCGGCATGCACTGTATATCATAACTGCCTATTTGTCTTTGCTTTCCTAGCAGTCGTGGAAGAATTTTATGCGATGCCAGTTGGAGAAACAGAGTGGAAATGTCTGGATGATGTCATAAGTTAAACCCATCTTCATCTTCCTGTAATTACTTCGATTGGGTCTGTTCGCTTGACTATACTAAATTTTAAAACATGTTATATTTTTCCAGATGGAGTAGGTTCTCAGCCAGCAATGACTTGGAGGGAGTATTAATATTTTGGTGTAGCTTTTGGCGGAAACTGCACAGCAATTAAGAAAAATGCCCAGATTAACACATACCTCACTGTAAAACGTTCACATGACATTGCAACGGCAAGAGTTCTTACAAACTGAAGGTAATACTGGACCCACATGCGGTCAGGGCTGAAATTCTGCTCTCAGGTGAAAACCAGCAGAAGTGAATTTGATAAGGTTGGGTGGGGTGGGGGTGGGCTGTCACACTGCACCCAAATTCAGAGCAGGCCCGCAAGGTTAGGAAAAGTTCAGGCAATTGTTTTTTCCAGAATACTTTCCATTGCCGTTCATCTCAGACCAACAGCCAGAATCTAAGCAAACCAAAAACACTGCAAATTTCTCTCAACATTCTTGATCCAACTAGCAGCAGGAATTTTTAAGAAAACATTGAGAGAAAGAATATTCTTAGGCTATATTCAGCCCATGGTGGGTAAACTCGAGAGCTTCAGAAAATCAAGTTAACAGCTACAGGGTAATAAGCTTATTTGAATCATGAACCATATTAAAGTTAATTAATGGTTTTTATGATGACCATCATTTTTTAAATTTCCAGATTTCCTCCCACCCAGAAGAGTAGAGTAAGAAAACTAATGAGTTAATTTAGAGGTGATAGCCTCTAAAATTTTACACCTCATGGGTGACTATTAGTTAAATAGCAATTCATTGTTTGCAGAACCAAAGCGCCATGTTCAAACACTGGAGCAAACATCAGGCTTATTTTTTCCTTCTCATGGAAACATAATGTGCTATTCAGACTTGAATGCCCTCCCCTCCAATTTCTTGGATAATGTTAGTAGTTTGGACTAGGAATGGTGACAAAAAAGTTTAGGGGGCCTGAACATAAGCCACGTCTTTCCACACAAAATAATGAAATCATCATTCTTTTTTGGTAATGAGATGCAGTAAAGTAAATTAAGTATTTTTTATGCAACATACTAAAGCTAGGTCACACTAAAGCCATTAGATTTCTAGCTTTAAGATACATATACATATATTATTATTTTGTTCCCCAAATGTTGAATAAATCTTTATTAAAGTCGAAGATAAGAAGAAAACTAAACTTCTTCAAATTTTAGCACATTGTGGGTTATGGCAAATTTATCTGTAATCAGAACAATGACAAAAAATAACATTTGATCAACTAAAGTTATCTATTTAGTTGAAATAGAATGCGGATGTGTCTCCAAACCATGTCATAAGTCAAACTCCCTGGTGCAGAGAACCTCTTAAAACAAAATAAATTTAAAATAATGCTTCTCATTCTGTTACATTGTGCCAGCGAGTGATTCCTGAATTAGAGTGGTTTTAAAGGCTTCTCACCTCTTGTGGCAAAGATATTAATACTGTAAAATACAAAAGCCTTCCAAGCAACCACGACAGCACACGCTGGGAAAACAAACCGAAGCAACTCACAGGGTGTTAGGAGTTGGTCTGGCGGCCTGCAGATGCTGTCTGCGTGGTGTATGCAGTGATATCAAGAACTGGAATGAGTTTCCAAAACTCATTAGTTGTAGAAATCCTGGCAGTTTCATCTACATTTACAGATGTTTTGGAAAAGCAGGCAGTCCGGACAAACTGGGCCCTGCACACCCACAGCAGGAGCTGAACCGCGGAGGCTGCTCTCGCTCCGCACGCCTGCTCTCAGGGAGCTGGTGCCTCCATGGCTCCTGCCTCCTTCCCACCTGTTCATCTCAGGGTCATGATCTGCCTGACTCCTCTAGTGACGGGAGTGTTTAGACCTTGCTCTAAATAAATCGAATGTTAAGTATCTGGTTCAGGCTTCACCCAGTGGTATTTCCACTTCACTTTAAGAATAAGTTCCAGTGTGTTTGCTACATGTTCTACTTGCGGTGCTTAATAATTTAAAAATATACACCAAATTGAAGAACATATCTGTTACCAGCTAACAAAAATCTTACATTACTGTGGATCAAGGGGTTGCCAGGGACACAGACTAACCCCATTCCAGCGAACCAGCGAGGTTCCCGTATTAAAGAAGCCCAGCCTGCCCACCTGCTCTTGGGCCTCGGCACCGTGGGCCACAGGGATGGTTTCATTTAGAAGGGGTCTCTTACATTCACCAGATGATGAGGATGTTCAAAGTCCGCACGTGTCCTGGTTAGAGAGCTCGCGTGCCCAGGGTAAAGACCTCCGTTGAGGCTCCCATTCCCAATCCCAGTGACTCCGTTCGGGACCTTATGGTAGAGATGGGAGCAGCCGTTGCTGAGCCCACCGTTGCTCAGGAAGCTGCCGTGCACACTTCCGTTCATCCGCTTCGTGCCAGGCAGAGCTGCGTACTCCACCATCTGCCCGGTGATATCTGAGCCTTGGCAGAGGTACCCTGGGGGGTCGTATTCTGTTCAGAGAGAACAACAATGAAAAGACACTGAAAAGGACAATCTTGCTTAGGAACTTTTATTAATAGAACCACTAAGAAACTACAAACACACTAAAATCAAACATTCTCAAAGTGTTCAAAGGTGAAAGCCTACTTGTGAGAGATGCTTTAATAAAGTTATTGCTGTTGTCTCCTTTACTGTGTGGAGGTATCTAGGAACTATGAGCTAATTATGACCCTGTTAATGAGAGGAGAAATTAACCAGAGAGCAATTACTCAAAAGAGAATTAATAAATCGTGCAAGCTGAAACTATTGAAGTACTGGCAACACGAAGTGTTTCAACTGCCACACACTTCAAATTGATGAAATAAATGGTATAAAACAACAAAAAACTAACTATAGGCAGGATGTTTCAAATAGCAATAAATAACACTTACAAGGAAAAGGATGGAGTTGCTCATACATTGACTGACTATTCGCGGTTCCTTGGTTACTGGAGCCCCTTTGGAAGTTGGGAGGGACTGAAGCCAAAGGGCTAATTCTTCCGTTTTCTTATATTAAATCCCCTTAAACAACTGCCTCAAAATTCTGATTTCCAGAGGTGTATTTAGAAAAAGTAAAATATCCCTTAGAAAGGAGCGTCTAAGTTGTACAGGATTAGTCGTCGGAGTTTTGACAAATTCTTCCACGGTAGCGAAGTGCACCCAGACCGGACTCAGACGCCCCCCCCCTCCTCCGCTGCCCCTCCTGCCCGGATCTGCTGCTGCTGTCAGTCCGCCTGCTCACCCCCGCCCTGGTCTACACGCTGAGAGGGCAGGGGCCACGCTGACCTCATTTACCTTCATGTTGCCACTGCCGACCCTGTGCCAGGCACACGCAAGATGGGCAACGCAGACCTTCTGAATGCATGGCTGAATGGACATCGCTAGTTTAAATTTCCATTTTTCAACATATTATTAAGTCAACAGATAATGACTGTAACCAGACTGATCTTGCTCAGGCAACCAAATCATCACTTCCCTTTTAATAATTCAGCACACATTCACCCAATTAAAGCCAATGACATTAAAAACATTTAGAAAACGTCCCAGTGAAATGACCTGCAGCCCCTGCAGCCTCGCACTGC